>NC_139018.1:163163365-164578499 GCF_964374135.1 Grampus griseus
GATGGTCTCTGGAAAGGGAATCCTCTGGTTCTGTTCCCCTGGCTTCAGCCCAAATCCTTCTAGGAGCACTGGAGCCAATCACTGTCTTCCACTGCTGCAGCTACTGGGCGCACACAAAAAAGCGGGAGATCAAAAAACCCCAAGTTCACATTTATGGATACACAAGGATCATTTCATATTCATGACTTCAACAAATCACATCATAATCAGATTTAAACAGGGTTTGGGCAGGAATGCCCACCAGGCTGGACACTAAACACTGACATGTATAACACGCTAACCAGAAAAGTCACTTGCTAAATTTTGGAATCATAGATTTAAAATTGTCTTTCAACTTAAAAAATCTCACTTTTTGCTTTTGAGGCCAATTTTTACACTAATTCATTTCAAGCAAGCGCCCCTCTTTAAGTCATTCCGCAACGTTATAATTCAAATTTCTCTTTGCTTCCTTTCTCAGTTCCAGTAGTGTTTTGAAAAAACACATGGCATAACAAACGTTATGGAAAACCCACTCGTTCCGTTAAATGTCCATACAAACCTGCCTTGTTACTCCATCTGTCTAAGCAGCACATTGCTAAGAAGAAACTTACACACACACACACTTTCCTCGAAGAAATATCTAATATTTCTTGGCAAATTCTATTTGGTGATGTGGTACAAAAATACACTGGTAAAAAATTTCAAGGGATACATAAGTTTTCTGGATACTTGCGGGCCCCTTTCCTTTTGAAAGTTTAGAGCTCCAATACCCTCAGTTCTACTGGCAGAATTAGGATGGACTTAGAGGGTCCTAAACGTGACCGATTCACTAAGGCGGGGGGCTACAGCTTGCAGCAACGTGCTCGGCAACTTAATCCTACGCTAAAAGAGGGCAGAGAACGAAAAAGAATGGAATACAAACTCTCCCGACATTCGTAGTTACTTTCAAGGTGGATTGTGTATTTTAAGGCTGATGGGAACGTCTGGTTTTGGGAGCAAAAAGAAGAGAAGGTAAGTGTTTGTCCTTGTATCCACCAGTTCGTAGAGAAACAATGAAAGAACAAAGGGAACCACTTCTCCATCTGAACATTTTCTGAATATCCCTCCGTTTCAAGCCAGAAAGCTTGCGAGAGGATTCGCTTTACTCTACCGTAAGCAGTTGTTGCTAGGCTTGCTGAACTAAGAAAGAGAAAGAAGTTGATCGGCAGTGTAAATATAGACTAAATAATAATAATAAAGGCTCGCTGTGGCTAATCTCCACAGCTCCAGTCGCAACAACTTAGAGCAGAAGTTGCTAAATGCAGGAAGGGAAAGCCCAAGAAAGAACCTTTACAGATTTCAAACTCAGTCACTTAAATGGCCTTACTTGCTTTTTGAAATGATTTCTGCGCACAAAATATGTAGGTTACTGTCTATGGGAAAAAAGAGCGGCATACTGTTTAGCTCGAAAAATGTTCTCTATTGCTATGTGGAAAAAAATTTTTCTAAAGGAAAGGGGATTCAAGAATTGACACTACTGTTTGCTGGTAGAAGAAATGGCAGCAGCGGTGGCTGGGAAAGGAGAGAGAGTCGTATTTAAATGTGTTTGCTTTTGGGTATGGTGGTTATCGGCAAGTCTGCCTTTGTGGGTCTGTGTGGCTGAATGAGTAAGTGACCGAGTGCAGTCGGCATTACATAAGTGGATCGGTGTGTGGGGGCAGCCCCCACAGCCGACGAGCACGTGAAACACACATTTTTTTACTGCCCCCCAAGCGGCGACCAAGCCCCTCTCCACCCCACCCCCAAATCCGTATATTACCTGCCCAGTTACAGTGACACATGTTTATGTTTATAGTCCTGGTTTGTAGTAGTGTCAAGAGCCGCAGCAAGAGAAGGGGGAGGAGAGAAGAGAGGGAGGAGTAAATGCAACCACCCCCACTTGTTGTTAAAGCAAATTTACTGCGTTATTGCAAGCCCGGTACGGGGGGCTGGGAAGTGAGTTGAGAGGAAGGGTAGAGTTGGGTAGTGTGTTGGTGGTGGAAGGGGGGGTGGGTGGGGTTAGGAGATACGGGATGGAGCTCCTCTGCTCCAGCGGGCCGGGAAAAGCAGCGCGGTCAATAGGGGAGCATGCTGGCGCGGTCGAAAACAAAAAGGTTCCTCCTGCTCGCTGCGTTCACGTGGGGGGGATCTGCACGCAGGGCTCCAGGGCCCTGACCTCTGACCCCGGCTCCTCTCCGCGCTCTCCCGGTGCCGCGCGGCCACTTTTTACCCAGGATCCCTCGCGCGGGCCGCGCTCGTGCCGAGCTCGAGTCCTTCTTAATCCTCCATTCCCCGATTTCCATCCCCTCCCCCTCCCGCCGCCAGCCCCGGGGGAGGATTCTCCGGCAGGGAACCCCCGCCCCACCCCCACCCCGAGAGCCCAGGCCTAGGCGGCCGCAGTCTCACCGGGTGGGGCGGGGAGTGCAGAGCCGGCCTCCCCTGCCGGGCCGGGCCTGCGGGGGAGGGGAGGGAAGGGGAAAGGGAAGGGGGGAGGGGATCTGAGAGGAGGGGGCCCGGAGGCCCGGCCCCGCTGCCCTGCGGCGGCCTGGACCTGTTGACTGCTATTGGTCCACCTCGTCCTGCTCCCTCTCCCTGCCCGCCGCAGTCCCGGTCCTTCTGCGGAAACGTGGGGAGGAAATAAGGATGGCTGTTCTCTCCGCCTCCCTCCAACTTTAGTTTTTTCTTAGGGGATGAGAAAGCAAAGTAATCTCATCCGCTGCGCCATCCTTTCTCATAAAGTACCGTCATGCGCGGGCCCGCCGCCCTCCCGGCCCCCGCTATTTAAAACCTTCTCTCTTTCCCAGACTAGCTCCCCTGCCCGGAGCCCGAGGGCCCTCGACGCCCCCGCTGCGCCTCCCCCCGCCTGGCCTGGCTTCGTCTCCAGCGAATTGTGTTGCTTTTCTTCCCTAGAAGCTTACTCGTCCACGTTCCACTTTTTTACCATCCCAGGAGGCGTAAGATAAAACCTCTGATTTGCTGCGTGCTGCCGGACACATTCTCTGCCCTCTCATCAAAATGCACTTGATGGAGAGTTTAAAATAACAATATTTAAAGGAGGAAATAAAAAGAGAAGAGAGTTCTTTTGCCAGGTTAGACGACATAAATGCGTTAAAATTAAAAAAAAACGTATTTAGAGTTAAAGGTTTTATGGGATTTGCTGTAGTTCCGTCTAGGTTTTGGATTTCCTGGGGGAATCTTTTCCTGAGGGAAATAGCAAATGGAAATTAAGGTGGAAGTGAGACATCTCAACCACTTCCGAAAATAAAGGATAAATTTAGAAAATATATTAAGGAAATAGCGGGAAGGCGGCCGCAGCGAAAGCTGGAGTAGCCGAAGGCAGCGCCTCGGTGTCTCAGTCGGAGAAAGGAGGGACAGCCCGGGGACGGGAAGGAGGCGCGCGGCGGCGGGGCGAGCGGCGGGCCGGGCCGCAGCTCTCGGGAGGAAGGCTGAGGCCGGCAGTGAGAGCGCGAAACCGCGGGCGGGGAGGGCCGCGGTGGGCGGGGGCGGCCGGGCGCGCGGCCGGCGCCGCCGAGGAAGCGGGAGCCGGGTCCCGCTCGCCCGGACGCCCCCATTGTTCGGCCCTCGTGCGGCAGTTCGCCGAGTGCGTCCTTCCCGAGGGAGGGGTCCCCCGGCCCGACTCGGCCCCCACCCCCACCTCCCCGAACTGCAACGCTTGGGCCGGGTCGGGTCGGCGCGGCAAGTTTTATGATCAGTGTCGGCCGGCGAGGGGTTCCCAACTCCAGACCGCGTAGGAAGGAGGCTTTACAACGTGCCGCTAAATTGGAGGAAGCTGGGCAAGGCTGCGACTCACACACGAAAAGAAGAGGGAAAGCAGCATAGATATGTTTGCAAAGTGATAAGTAGATGGAGACAAATGTGGGCGATTTTTTTTTCTGGATCTGGAAAGTTAGAGCCCATCATATCCTATTTTAAATCTCTTTAAATGTATGGATTCGAAAATGAATGTCGGGATTCAAAGGAGTTCGGAAAAGCACGTTTCGCTGTCTCTATTTGTTATTATTCAGCTCTTTGTTGTATACAAGGAGTCTAATTTTAAAAGGCTGGGTTGAGCTACCCCTAACAAAAACAGGCTTGGTTTCTTAACGTGAAATGCATTTTCAAAATAACAGTGAAATTCAAAAGGGAAAAACGTGTCATTAGCTTTTATACCACGTTTTAGAAAGAAATAATTGTAAGCAACCTACGAAACTCTGCCTGTTTTCCTTTGTGAGGCATGTGGAAAAAATATTTCTGGCAAGCATCACAGTTTTAAAAAATGAAGATTTCCAACAAGTGCTCGCGAATCTTGAAGACAAGACCAAAGTCATCCTGCGTGAAAACTCATGGAGAAATAATTTCAGTCCTTTTGCCCAAACCTTACTGGGGCAAGACAGTAATTTCGACTTAGATTGATAATAGGCTTTGCGGAAATTCCTTCTAAAATGCCCATTACTAGTCTGTGTATTATACAGCACTGGTTTCCCAAGGTGGATTTTTAAAAACCAATTAGAATTGATCTCTAGTGGAATATTATATTTACACGTCATCTTGAAAACATCATTTGACAAGAGTTTTGAATTACCAGAAAGAAGTTAACAGATGATGTTCATAAACAGCCTCTGTTTGAAAAGAACCCTTAAGAGTCAGTTAAAGGTAGTGGTGGTTGTGATTTTGCATTTGAAATGCTATAGAAGTGGTTTGCATTTTAACACTTTCATTTTGCGGATCTTCCTAAACTTGCATTTCCTCACGGAAATCATTCAGTTATTTCGAGATATAGGGAGAAATTCTTATATAAGAAATCATTTGAGGTGTAACTATGGAAAGGTTTGAACGGAAAAAAAATTGGTGTTGAAATTAGATATTCTCAATCTGTTCATTCCTCCCACACTCATCCTCCCATCGTCCCCCTCCCCAACTACTTGGATTCAATTTACATTTTTTATTTATAAGTCTTTGGATGTTTAGAATAGCTTTATAAGTTTATCTGCTATGTAGTTGATTGCAGAAGGTGAATCTTTTTACATCTTTTAGTGTTTCAGGCATTTGGGGGTTTTATTTAAATTAAAAAAAAATATGTTGCAAGTCATGATATACTTGTGAGAAAAACAACAAATGGGCGGAAAAAAAGGGCATGAATGGGGGTGGGGATGGAGAGGGACAAGAAGCGTTCCAGGTCAGTCATTGTAATACCTTTCTTTAGTTTTCTGTCATTATATTTTCCACTTCTGCTTGCATCAAAGATCATTGCTTTTTAAATTGGGGTAAATTGCCACCATATAAAAATTACCTACAGTTTGGCTGTTACGCGCCACAGTAAAGACTGACAAAAAGTGATCGGAGGCTTGTGTGTTTAATTCGCCAGGAATGTTAAGCTTCATAAGATGCACCCTATGGGGCCATGGTGGTATTTGGCACTGTTACTGTACAATTCCAAGAGGTAAATATACACATTATAGATTTAAAAAATCTAAGATGTACTAGGCAAACAGTTTATTGATTGAAGGAATAAAAAAATGAATTTGTCAACCTCATTCTTTCTGGGACACAATGCAGTTAATTAACATATTCTAGGGCTTGTTTCTGGATTTGGTAAGCAGTGGCCCCTTTCAGAGAGGAAAACATTTAAATCTTAAAAAGTAGTCTTCTTTGGTCCAAATAGTATTTAGCAATTCAGTTTAATTTCTGATTCTTCTTTTTTTTCAGTCCAAGATATGTTTCATTTCTTGCAAGGTTCTCTTCCATTTCAAAAACTGATTTTCCTCTTTTCCATGTCCAGAATCTTTTCACTTGGATAACCTTATTGTATCCTATAAACAGACACTTAAATATGTCACTTTAATCACACTTTAATTATAACAGAAATGCAAATCTTCAGTGTCAGTAAAAAAATGGGAACATGGACCTTACACTCCTGCCCTTACATTATATTGATGATACTCTGAAAAGTCTAAAGTGTAACACCTTTAAGTATTATTGCATCATGGAAAAAAATAGCCCAGCTCTGAAATGTTCTTGGGGTTTGTGTAACGCCTAGAGGATCTAAAGGCATCTTTTAGATATTATTTTTCTGTTGGTAATTACACGGTGTTTTACCCAAAAATGTAAATATAACCAATGCATATCAATTTTATAGCAAAAGGCGTGGCTCTGAAGCCAAACACAGGATTAACCAAACTAAACCCTTTAAAGTAAATATTAGGCCTTGATTCTTAAAAAGATTTTAAAATTTAAATTACATACAATTTAAATTTCAGAATTACCTAACTAAACTTTTTAACAATTAAGTGTATGTAACAATAATATTAATTATGATTGATTCTAAGTTAGAGTCTGTTTTGTAAGAAAATGACTTTTACATGGAGAGGTGGTTAACAGTTGAGGGCTATTTAAATACAGACAATTCTAAATTACCCGGTAAATAAAAACTCTTCACCTATATTAATTTCAACTATTGAAAATCTTTAAAGCCAATTTATCTGAAAATTTCCTAATCATTACTTAGAAATTTTAGTTCAGGTGTACATACAAAATAAAGCCTTGCTTTACTCTGAAGAATAAAGCTCAGACAGCAATTAACTTTTAAACACCAATACTGTACATTAAATGAATATTTATTGTGGGCCTACTACGTGCAGGACACTTGCTAGGCGGTATGGTGAGTTTAAAAAAATCACCTAGTAAGATTAATATGCTTCGTTAAATGGAATTTTCCAAAAGCCATTAACGGAATATCAACTGAAAATATAATTGAAATGAATACCTTTTAATGAAATTTCTGATAGTGCTCCATGATATAGGTGCCATGCATGGGTTTGTACCTATAAAGACACAATACTCACTTATTGTGAGATAAATAACAAAACTAGTATCACAAATACCTCAATATTTTAATCATACTAGTATAAACATATGGCTCATAAACTTTTCATGTAAAAGGTAAGAAACCTTGGATACCAAATGAGCAAAACAAAATTTTATTCAGAGATTCCTTTAGAAGAGGGCGTATCTTAAAGTTTGTGCAGATCATAAGGAATTGCCTTATTGCTTTTTCCAACTAATTTATTTAGAAAGAAAATTATAGTTTCTGATGAGGTTTAGTAGATGAATGAATTCTGATAATTGCTTTTTGTTTAAAAACCTAGGTATCAGAGCCAATACAGAATTTTAAACACTTTATGGAAGTTAAGAATCTGAGTTAAGGAAAGTGCATCTAGTCTTAACATTATAGAAATATACCTCAATTTCTATACCTCATTAAAGAAATATACTTCAACAATGGGTATAATAGACTAAACATAACAGGCAAATAGCAGAAGGCAAATAAAACTTCAATTTAAAAAGGAGATAAATATAAGCAATATTAACCTAGGAACCAAGTTTGGTTTTAAATATTTCGTTCGTAAGTATCTACTAATGTAAATGATTATGGAAAAGCAAATCCAAAAATTTGGTGCCCAGGATGAGGAATAAAGAAAATTATAAGAAGATATATTACCCATACAGGAAGAAAATATAGTTTCCCATTATAGTAGGGTTAGAGGTTACATCATAAAATACTTTACTTGAGTTTTTTGTGGTTTGCCTCAGATGATTAGTTCAGAGAAACAGATGAGCCATTACTGAGTTAGCTGCTGTTATGTGAGGAAGTATACTGGGACCACAGGCTTTTGTTTTATTCTACAGGTACTAGGTGTACTTTTTCAAAGAATATTTTGAGAATGTGGAATCAGATTTAAAGGATAACATTATTTTAAGATTGAAATTGTACTTTTCTATGAAGTTATTCTATAAATCCCATGAACTTTTTTTTTTTTAACATTACCATGTGTTGTTAAAAACTTGCTCGAACTTTAACGATTCTGGCACTTTATAAGTTGTATCCATTCTGAGTTATGAGAATTAGCATAATCAGCCAATCATACACATACATATAGCACAAAGGACAAATATAACTTGCTCACTGCTGTATTTCCTGTATCTAGTAAATGTTCCCTGGCTCACAGTAAATGTTCCATAAATATTTACTGTATGAATAATTAATTGTATCTCTGAACTATTTTGTAATGTCTGTTATTCTTATCACCTAATATTTTTTAGAAATATATTAAATATTATACTTCTGATATATAACATAAGAAAAAGTTCTATATCTGGTACATGAGTTAAAATTAGAATGACCTATTTAGCTCATTATGTTTTTTCTTACAGTTTTCATAACATTTAATATGTTAAATATCAGTTTTAAATAATTTGACTTATATTTTGTCAACATTTATATGTACATCTTTAATAAAATTTCTTCTTCAGATACTATTATTTATATATAGGCCTGTTCTTAAGAAATAGTGTATTTTCTCTATTTTTCTAAATTTCAAAAATGTATTACAAATGATGAACTTTTTTGTTTTGTTTTGGAAACAGTAAGCGTTTACCTACATTTCTTCTATTAAGTGTTACAGGATAGGGTAAAGTACCCATCTTTCTTTACATATAAATTAATTCCATCACAAAAACTAAGCTCCAATGCATTAAAAATAAAATGAATGTATTTTAAAATAATTTATTTCATTAAGGTTCGACTGCAGTGTTTAGCAAGGGAAATTTCACATTAATTTTAACTAAAAATTACTCTTCATTAAGAGTGTGAACCTGATCAGGAATTGGATGTTGAACTAGTATCCCTTGTAAAGGGGTAAAGATAAGATATACAGTAGAGATACACAAAACAATATAGATTTGTTTGAACACGGTTTTAGTTTTAAAAATATTAGTGGTATTTTAAGAACATCATTATTATATGTTTGGAAATTTATTATTACCATACCCTCCAAAAGAAGTTGCATTTTATAAGTATGTAATCTTGTAGTCACCTTTTTAAAATGCACTAATATAACTAAATTCTCATTTTTTGGTCTCTTTAGTGTACATTTTTCCCCTATCTTACACTTCTAGATTTGCATTACTGTAGCCATCTCACTTCGCTTTTAGAATGTTTGAATATATTTGCTGATATATGCTTGCATTGTAGTATATCTATTATAATTCTTAAATAGATTTCTAGCAATTAATTTGCAATAGAAAAAGCAGCCATGCCACCAATTTTTTTTTTTCTTTATGAGAACACTTGGAATGCTCTTAGAACATAAACCATTATCTTTTGGTGACTGACTAGGAGAACTTGGGTTCCTTCATCTTTTAGCATTTTATATAACTGCATTTCCCAGATCCCCACATTATATTGCTAATTCCTGATAAACAGTCATTTTGTACCTGTAAGGTATTTATCAAAGTCATGAATTCGCCTTGTAACTATGCTTGTCATTTAAACAATCTATCTATATTCCTATTTCATGTTAAACTTTTTTGGCCTAAAATCAATATTGGACTAAAAAGGATACATAGGGGGTAGGGCAACAGCGGAAGATTTCACAGCTCAAAACTGCTCAATATCCAGCTAATTATTCAGATAGGCCTGATCCATTTTCTATTTGTATGTGAGTGAGCTCCCATCTTCCTGCCACTTAAGTGGCCTTAATAAAAAATTGACAAATTTTCAAGAGTAAATTTGGAGTACAGAGCCAGATCAGAGAAATCCTCAATTGAAAGGACTCCACTGTCACATGGTGTTAGAGATCATTTGGTGCCTGACTAGAACTTGGGTTCCCTCAAACTGCGATTTCCTGATCCTCACATTATATTGCTAATTCCTGATTAACAACCGTTTGTACTCCTACACAGCAAGTTGCGGGTAGCATAGGTGTTCCCTCTTCGAATACAACCCAACCTAGGCTTTTGACCCTGTCTGTGATGCACTTTCAGTTGTCACTGGGCCCAGTGTGGTGTGTAAACGGGCAGCCGACTTGGTGGCACTTCCACTGGGTGAACTTTGGGTAGAGTCCAGGATGTGAACTTAATGGGTGGAAAGGCTTCGGCACTACAGTGAAGTTCGCGCGGCCAACTGCAGGAAGCCATGCTTCATTGCACCCTTCATGGAAGTTGGCCGACTTGCCCAACCCTTGTTACCCACGGGCCAGTTGTTGAGGAAAAGGCCTGCAGGTAGGGTCTCAGATGCCCGCTGGGAGTCCCCTCCAGCTACTCAGACAAAACTCGTCCTCCCTGCCGGTCCTCGGAATCCTCCCTTCCCACCCTCCCTCCCGCCGAGGCCTCTTCGCGACGTGCACACGCAGCCCGCGCGGCCGGCACTGCAGAAGACGGCCGCAACGTCCCCGCCCCCGCGTGCGCGCCCCCGCGCCCTCCAGTTGGCTTGTTCCGGCCTCGGCGCGCCACGGGCCCCCCTCGCCCCCTCCCCCTCAGCACACCTCGGCGGCTGCGAGCGGCGCGGGGGAGGGGAAGGGGCCGGGAGGCAGGCCCGGGCTGCGGGCCGGACGCGGCGACGCGCACGCAGGCCTCGCCTCTCCCGGGCCTTTTCCCTCACGCCGGTCGCCGGGCGGGCGCGCACGCCGAGTGACGCTCGGAGGAGGAAGCGCAACCCCCTTCCCCTCCCTCGCTGCCCCTGGCCCAGCGGGAGCCCCCCCAGTGCGCCTGTGCGGAGGCCTACTTGATTATGTGTGCCCTCTCCGGGCTCCAGCGTTAGCCGCCGGGTGGAGGTGGGGAGGGAAGAAGACGAGGAGGAGGAGGCGGTGGAGGGGAGGTGGGGGGAGTCAGCAAGGACATGGCTCCTGACTCCTGTGCGGAACGTGAGTGACTGAGCGGCAAAGCCCGAGTGAGCGAGCGGCCGAGCGGCGGGCGGGGGCCGGGGCGCCGGGAAGGGAGCGGGGGCGCGGGGGACTGGGCGGGGGGAAGCACTCATTGGCTTGCATGTGTTTTTTAATGGTCCCCCCCAACTCCCTCTTAGATGGTCTCTAGCGACCGGCCCGTGTCACTGGAGGACGAGGTCTCCCATAGTATGAAGGAGATGATTGGAGGCTGTTGCGTTTGCTCAGACGAGAGAGGCTGGGCCGAGAACCCGCTGGTTTATTGCGACGGGCACGGCTGCAGCGTCGCGGTGCATCAAGGTAAACACCCAACCGCCCTCCGGGCCGAACCCGGCCTCTCCCAACCGTCACCACTTCCCCCACCTTGGCAGCAACTGCCAGTTCCCCTCCCGCCCCTCCCCCCGCCCCGCCCCCGCCCCCGCCCCCGCCCCGTTCTGCGGCCGGGGATTGACTCGGAGGGTCGGCGGCGGGGCGGAAGGGGTGTGGGCTGCGCATGTGGGAGAAAGTGTGTGTGGCCTGGACTGTCATGTGATGCTGCGTTCACTCTCAAGTGTCATTCGGCCGCCGCCTGCGCCCGGAGCCGCGGGTCTGCGGACTCTCGGAGGCGGCGGTCGGCGGCGAGGGGGTGTCGGGGCCCGGGCGCGCGCCCCTCGGCCGTGGCCCCGCGGCTGTGGGTTCGGGTTGGGTAGTGGGGAGCCCCCTCCCCCTCCCGCCGCGCCGTCTGCCGCAGTGTCTGGAGACTTCCTGTACCATGGAGTCGGGCTCGGGAGCGCGGCGCGCGGCGCCGGGGCGGAGCCGGAGCTCGGGGGTCTGCCCTGCCGCTTTAGATTTGGGGGGGGGAGGGCGCCGGCTGCCGCACCCCAAGCTTTCTGGCCGAGACCTTGCTGCCGCTCCTGCGGACTGGAGCTTCCCGCGGAGAAGAGGCGGAAGGCCGTCGCCGCAGTCGCGCCGCCGCGGGCGCGGCTGGGCTGAGCTGCTCGGGGTGGTGGATGAGGCTGTTGAGTGGCCTCATCGGGCCCCTTCCTCAGCTTCAGTGACTGGACAGAAGAGGAGGTGGTGGCGCCGCCAGTGACTCGGGGAGCATCTTAGTTTGTGTCTGGGTGTTTCCATTGGGTGAGTTTTGGGGATATACAGAAAAGCCGAGGACACTAGTTAAGGTAGTTTTCTGGCCGTTTGAAGGTTCTGACTTTTTCCATTTCACGTGGTAAGGAATTGAGGCTGAAAATTTGGGGGCCGAAAAACAGGTCACTTTTTTTGGTGGCTCTTGTACTCCCCTTGTTGTGCACCAACCCGGCCCCCCTTCCCGTTTCTAAATCTGGCGTTGAGTGAGGCAGAGATTCAGTAGTGTATTGGGCGCTACTAAACGAGAGAAAGCCTGAGCGTAAGGGACTAAACTGTATTCTTTATAGAACGGAACCTCAGAACTGGGAAGGGGGACTTAGGAGATAGTGAGTAACCGAACCTGAGCATGCATGTATCCCCAGTTCTTTTAAAGAAGGGCGGAGTTGCACACCTTACTCTTCTAAGGAGTGAAAACCATGTGTATTAAAACTAGGTACTGATTGTAAGGTCTCAGAACTGGTATAGTGTATTTCCGTTATAGTGTTCATTGGCACTTGTAGAGAGGTATTTCTTATGAATTGGATGATAAATGATGCTAAGTAGTCTCATCTCCCAATTTAGAAGGTGTTCATTTAAGTGTTAAAATTTCTTTTTTAGAAGTATTTCTGAATTAAAATATAAGTTTTTGGGCTGTGATGCTGTATTTCTTGGCTGATAGAATATTTTTACTCCGATACATTTTAAAAGGGATTAGAAGTTTAGCTTTTGGAGTTTTAAAAATTTGTGCTGATTTTATATTCTTTAAGTGCTTTCCAATATTTGATATATTTTCAAGTTACCTCTGAGCAAGCTCATTCAAGAGAATGTCAGTTGGATATTAGTGTTTTAAGGTTTTTGGAAAATGTTAAGTTTTGAGTTAGGTAAATGTTAATATAAAAACAGTTTTGTACGCAACTAGACTGTGATTTGGATGTGTGATATACAGATCACTTGTTGGAACATTATATGTTAGAAATAAACGTGTAGTTTACTTTTTTTTTCTGACGGGTTTATTGAGATGTAACTCACATACCATACAATTAACCCACTTAAAGTGTACAATTCACTGGTTTTTAGTATATTCACAGTTTTGGATTTGTTACTACAGTCAATTTTAGAACATTTTCATCACCCTAATAAGAAACCTTGAACCTGTTAACAGTTATTCCCCATTTCTTCCTAACTCCCCCAGTCCTAGACAACCAGTAATGTACCTTCTGTCTCTATAGACAGATAGACAAATGTCTATTCTGCACATTTCATTTAAATAGAAGCATTTTACTTTTAACATTACATTTCATTTTCTTTCCTGCAATGTCTTGTTTGTTTTGAAAGGTGATTTGGAAATAATTTTCACTTTCATGTATCTAAAATGCTTGCTATTTAAATTTCAGGATATAGGAATGAATTAATTAATTTGAGTTATTCTATGTAAAGAAAAATGTTAAATTTTATCTAATATTTTTTCTGTTATAAGAATAAAATTTGTGTTTATACTTTTTAATTGAAATAGAATAGAAAAAGATTATTTTTCTAGTATTTAGTTAAAATGTCACAATTTTAACTAGGTGATAAATTATAAACATAAATATATCATGTTTAAGTTCTTTACAAAGCAGGTGGTTTATGTGAATAGTTTCAGAGGTAATTACTTTAATAGGGCTTTGAAAGGGTATTTGATTTTACATAATTATTCAAATCTTAACTTACTTTAAAACATTTATTTCCCAACAGCTTGCTATGGCATTGTTCAAGTACCCACTGGACCATGGTTTTGCAGGAAATGTGAATCTCAGGAGAGAGCAGCCAGAGTGGTAAGGACTGTTTATCAAAAACATTAAAATACTTCAGTGAGTAGCTTAGGATGCTACACACTCATGTTTCAGTTTGAAGGGTTTTCAGTCTTTTGTTCAAATATTGAATTTGGGCCAAGTATTGACTTACAGTTTTAAACTGGTTTTATAAGATCTGAAAAACAAATTGAATCACATAAGTATATACTGATGGATATTTAGAACAGGTAAAATATAAAGTTGTATTTGGGCTTTCTTAGCCGTGCCTACTGGTTTGAGGGTTAAATTGGCTAATCATAGTTGGAATATAATGGCAGTAGGACATAAGTTATATTGAGATAATTTTGCTAGGTTCTGTTTACTGAGTTAAAAAAAAGTGTTTAATGATTCATATTTCTTTTTACTATATCTGTACAGGTAAAGTTTAACTTTGCTCAGTATTTTCAGACATTCAGTCCCTTTGGCAAAGCAACATAAAAATCTTCCTTTTTTTGACTTGGCTGGCTAACCTTCTTTCTGAACACTTCTGTAAACCTTCTGTAAGAATGAGGGAGGAATGTTTATTCTTTGTGGCCAAAATCATTTTTCCAGTTGAACTTCTGGAAATATGAGGGAGAAAAAGATTTAATCTTCATTAATCACATGAAAGTATTACCATTTGCAGTGTGATAGTTTCTTCCTTTTGTTGTTGACTAGAGTATGTGACAGAAGGTAGAAAACAAATATTTCAACTTCTTTACCTACATGGATAGTATGAACAGAAGCTTTTATTTTTGTTTGGGCAATTTTTGATCAGAAATAATGGCTGAGTAGCTTATATAGGATTGTGAAACTCAGAGCAATATTCTGTTGATGTGTTTTCTTTGTGTGTGGGAATGCACTGTACCAGAGTTTCAGCTATTCTAGTGTTACAGAAATGGGAACTGGCAAGTGGAGGATGAAATTAATAATGAAAATTTTAGGACTTAAAGTATGTATAGGTTTACTCTGTCTTTTTTCCTCTTTGTAGCATGTTATGGTTTGGGGTTGATGGGTCACCAAGCAAAGGAAGTCATGCTTTAATTTGTTAGTAAACACTGACAGTAAGGTGAGGCTCTTCCAGGGGATGTCACAATAGATACATGGCCAGAGAAAGATTAGAAAATAGGAAAGTGGGTATCAAGAGAGGGAGGATGAAGAGTTGAATGGGGAGTGGTAAAATGGCAGCATTATTTGCCTCAAATGCCACTTGTTGCCTGTTTCTATTTCTTTTTCCTCTCTGAGGTCATGGTCAGGATATTTAGGTGAATAAAGTATTTATCTTAAAAGGTATATAAAGGTATATTGGAGGACCCATTTTATTTTAGCTTTATTTGGTAGGATGGTGGGGGTCGTTAATGAAAGAAGAGGCACAGAGTCTTCTAAATTCCTGTAGTGTACAATTATACAAGGTAGGATTGTTTGTAAAAAACAAAAACTCATTCCAAGCTTAAATAAGCAAAGAAAGGGCATTTTGTTATAAGGATATAGTAGCCAAGAAACCTAACCTGAAAATGTACCCATGAATTAGAACGGGAATGGAATTAGTTTTAATATTATTTCTGCTTTTCTCTGTGTGTCTGCTTCATTCTTTTCTGCAGATTTTCTCTGCTACTTACTCCAAAAATCAATAGTTAACTTTTTTGATTGTTTACCATTTGTCAGATACTGTGCTGAATGTTCTATACCAATTATTTTCTTTACCTATCAAATATATGAGGTAGATATTCTGTTACTTTCATTTCATAGATAAAGATATCGTACTTTTTTTTTTTTTTTTTTGCGGTACGCGGGCCTCTCACTGTTGTGGCCTCTCCCGTCGCGGAGCACAGGCTCCAGACGTGCAGGCTCAGCGGCCATGGCTCACAGGCCCAGCCGCTCCGCGGCATGTGGGATCTTCCCGGACCGGGGCACGAACCCATGTCCCCTGCATCGGCAGGCGGACTCCCAACCGCTGCGCCACCAGGGGAAGCCCAAGATATCGTACTTTTAAGAGAAATACGTATCTAGTTGGAGTCTGGGCTGTGATGAAGCTCTCAACCAAGGTGTTGTATATTGCCTCCTGTGGTGAAAGATGGCCATACTTCAGCTCTTAATATTTTCTGTCTCCTGTCTCAAGAGGCTAAATCGCAGTGTGAATCTCATGTTCCTCTTGGGGGAAAAAAAAACTGTCTTGGCTTGTCTAGTTCTGGACCAGTTAGCTAGCCATGGTTAGACAATAGGGTTGAGTTGCTCAGACACAGGGAGATCTCTGTGGGTTTGGGATAGCTCACTTTTCAGAAGAGGGGGAATTATGAACTGGTGGTACCTTGACAGATACTGAGGAGTAAAAATCCAGAACAAATAAAGTATTTTTAGACAAGAAGTTTGGTTGTATATAGAATGGCTTTGAAAGGGGAGGTTAGAAACTGAAAGTCTTAGGATGCTGTTACTATAAAAATGTGAGAGTAGAAAGGGAGGGAGTAGAAAGAAAGAGGGAGCATTTTGAAGGAGGAAATGACAAATGGATGTGGGGTGAAGGAAAGGGAATAATCAGAGATGATTCTGAGATGTCAAGGTTGAGCACTCTGGAATGGTGATACCATTAACAGTAGCAAAGGAAGGAGAGCAAATTTGAAGAGTAAGGAAAGTTGTTTTGGGCATGTTGGTTTTGATGCCGCTAGGATTTTTCATTGGAAATTTAGGGTTAAAGTAATGAGGACAAGTTAGAGTTGGAGCTGCATAGAAGGAAGATTGGGAAACAAGTGACATTTTTTGTTAGAGAAAAGAAGAGTGAAGACAGAACTACGGTGAATGTTCACATTTGGGAGAGTAAGAATGAGTTTCCAAGGATGGATAATGAACTGTCAGGAAAGGAGAACCTGCAGGGTCCAGTAGCAACAAAGACAGTTTTTTTTTTTTTTTTTTTTAATATTAACATTGTATACCCATTTTATTTTTTATTTTATTTTTATTTTTATTTTTTTTGCGGTACATGGGCCTCTCACTGTTGTGGCCTTTCCCGTTGCGGAGCACAGGCTCCGGACGCGCAGGCTCAGCAGCCATGGCTCACGGGCCCAGCCGCTCCGTGGCATGTGGGATCTTCCTGGACCGGGGCACGAACCCGCGTCCCCCGCATCGGCAGGCGGCCTCTCAACCACTGTGACACCAGGGAAGACCCCCATTTTATTTTTAATTTGTTTTTTAAATTAATTTATTTTTGACTGTGTTGAGTCTTCGTTGCTGCGCACGGGCTTTCTCTAGTTGTGGCGAGCAGGGGCTACTCTTTGTTGTGGTGCGGGGACTTCTCATTCTGGTGGCTTTTCTTGTTGCGGAGCACAGGCTCCAGGTGCGCGGGCTTCAGTAGTCATGGCGCGCAGGCTGTAGAGCGCAGGCTCAGTAGTTGTACACGGGCTTAGTTACTCCGTGGCACGTGGGATCTTCCCGGACCAGGGCTCGAACCTGTGTTGCCTGCATTGGCAGGTGGATTCTTAGCTGCTGCGCCACCAGGGAGGTCCACAATTATTTTTTTTAAGAAAGAGTTTTTGATAGTGACATTGCTGCCAAGGATGCTGAAGGACTAAGATAAGTACTTGAGACAGCAATTGTAGTTCTCTGGTTTGGGCAGAACCCTCATGATAGGGCATCGAAAAGAGTAAGGATTGCAGGGTTAGATTGAATGTTGAAAATAAGGAAAGAGGAAAATAAAAATAGATGGGGAATTGAGGGAAAGTTTGGTTGGTTTTTAAGGGAAGCTCTTTGTTAGGCATTCATTGTTCGGAAAAAACACTCGAATTGCTTTATTCACCTCAAGTGAATAAGAATTTTTTTTTAAAATTAATTTATTTTTGGCTGCGTTGGGTCTTGGTTCCTGTGCGCAGGCTTTCTCTAGTTGCAGCAAGTGGGGGCTACTGTTCGTTGTGCTGCAAAGGCTTCTCATTGGGTGGCTTCTCTTGTTGTGGAGCACGGGCTCTAGGGTGCACAGGCTTCAGTAGTTGTGGCGCGTGGGCTCTAGAGCACAGGCTTAGTAGTTGTGGCACACGGGTTTAGTTGCTGCACGGCATGTGGGATCTTCCCGGACCAGGGATCGAACCCGTGTCCCCTGCATTGGAAGGTGGATTCCCAACCACTGTGCCACCAGGGAAGCCCAAGAATTTTTATTGAAATATTTTCATTAGACTTCATTGTTTACTAACTGCTGTCACAGTGTTTAGAGGTTTTGTTTTTAAAAATTATTTATTTTTGTCTGCATTGGGTCTTTGTTGCTGAGCGTGGGCTTTCCCCTAGTTGCGGTGAGCGGGGGCTGCTCTTCCTTGTGGTCTGCAGGCTTCTCATTGCGGTGGCTTCTCTTGTTGCGGAGCACGGGCTCTAGGCATGCGGGCTGCAGTAGTTGTGGCTCGTGGGCTCTAGAGCACAGGCTCAGTAGTTGTGGTGCACAGGATTAGTTGCTCTGCGGCATGTGGGATCTTCCTGGACCAGGGCTCGAACCCTCGTCCCCTGCATTGGCTGACGGATTCTTAACCACTGCACCACCAGGTCAGTCCCAAGGTTAGAGGTTAAAACACTCATTGATGACTGTTTTTTTTTTTTTTCTTTAATAAATTTATTTATTTATTTTTGGCTGCATTGGGTCTTTGTTGCTGTGCGTGGGTTTTCTCTAGTGCGGTTTTCTCTAGTTGCAGGCTTCATACTCTTTGTTGCTGTGCGCAGGCTTCTTATTGTGGTGGCTTCTCTTGTTGGGGAGCGTGGATTCTAGGCGCGCAGGCTTCAGTAGTTGTGGTGCGCGGGCTCTGTAGTTGTGGCTTGCTGGCTCTAGAGCGCCGACTCAGTAGTTGTGGCGCATGGGCTTAGTTGTTCCGTGGCATGTGGGATCTTCCTGGGTCAGGGATCAAACCCATGTCCCCTGCATTGGCAGGTGGATTCTTAACCACTGTGCCACCAGGGAAGTTCTGATGACTGTTTTTGTATTTAATGTGTATGTGTTCTTTTTTTTTAAATTAACATTTTTAAAAAGTAAATTTATTTTATTTATTTTTGGCTGTGATGGGTCTTCATTGATGCGCATGGGCTTTCTCTAGTTGCGGGGGGGGCTACTCTTCATTGCGTCACGTGGGCGTCTCATTGCAGTGGATTCTCTTGTTACAGAGCACGGGCTCTAGGCACGCAGGCTTCAGTAGTTGTGGCACATGGGCGTAGTTGCTCCACGGCATGTGGGATCTTCCTGGATTAGGGATCAAACCCATGTCTCCTGCATTGGCAGGTGGATTCTTAACCACTGTGATACCAGGGAAATTCTGATGACTGTTTTTGTGTTTACTGTGTATCTGTTCGTAACTACCACAGGCTGAAGAGATTTATTAGAAATTTTACCTACTTATACAATTTTAATGAGATACAGAGAGAGGATATTTTATTTAATTAATTAATTTATTTATTTTTGCGGTACGTGGGCCTCTCACTGTTGCGGCCTCTCCCGCTGCGGATCACAGGCTCCAGATGCGCAGACTCAGCGGCCATGGCTCATGGGCCTAGCCGCTCCGCGGCATGTGGGATATTCCCGGACCGGGGCGCGAACCCTTGTCCTCTGCATTGGCAGGCGGACTCTCAACCACTGCGCTACCAGGGAAGCCCGAGAGAGGATATTTTAGATATTTAATTATTCTGCTTGGAAAATGTGTTGACAGTGCATTGTGTAATAAATAAAATGGCCAAAAGCTCATTAAGTATTTGCATTGTTTAGGTCTTGCTCTTCTTGCTCTAAATGAAAGATGATTCCTTTCCTCCAGGAGGTGAGCTGTAACTTTCTTCTATTGCTCTGCCTCTCTTTATTTCAGTTCTTCCTGGCTTTTTACATTGTTCGGGAGGAACCACTGGATGGACTCAAAACCAGGGCTTTAGGGATTGATCTAGGGATGCACTATTTTATTTTTAAATTTTTTTCTTACTGAGATACATAATGCAAATAAATTACTATAAATCTGTAAAACCATATGAAATACACTTAATCACAGTAAGTATATTTAGATTTAATTCTACAAATTAAAATTATATTAATATGCATTTGATTATCACGAGTAGTTCTGAGCAGTATAAAACATAAAATGACCATCTGTGTGTTCCCTACCCAGAATGAACAAATGTCCATTCTTCATATTTGCTTCAAATCTTCCCTTCTGCTTAAAAAGAACAATAAATTAAAAAATTAAGTTGAAGTACTATTTGTATTCTCCCCAGTCTGGGTCAGCCATTACCCTTTTAATGTCTGTGGGGCCAGTCTCTCTATATGTTTTTCTTGCCAGTTTTATTGAGCTATAATTGATATGTAACACCAGAATGTTTAAGGTGTACAACGTAATGATTTGATATACGTATGTATTGCAAAATGATTACCACAGAGGGTTTAGTTAACATCCATCACCTCACCTAGTTGCAAATTGTTTTTTCTTTTGATGAGAACTTTTAAGATTTATTCTTAGCAGCTTTCAAATACACAATACAGTGTTGTTAACTACAGTCACCATGCTGTACATTACATCCCCAGAGCTCCCTTATCTTATAACCGGAAGTTTGTGCCTTTTGACCACGTTCACCCATTTCCCCCAACCCACTACCCACTGCATCTGGCAACCACCAATCTGTTCTCTGTTTCTGAGTTTGGTTTTTTTAGGTTCCATGTATAAGTGAGATCATATAGTATTTGTTTTTTCTGTCTGACTTGTTTCATTTAGCATAATGCCTTCAGGGTCCATCTATGTTGTCACAGATGGCAGAATTTCCTTGTTTTTAAGACTGAGTAATAGTCCGTTGTATATATATACCACCATCTATGTTTTACTCCTTCTTATTACACGTATATATCCATACACACCACCAACTAGTGTATTATTTTACAGGAATGGTAAATTCTATATGTGTTCTGTGATTTGTGACATAGCTACTTGTGACATCACTACACTGATATATATTGATCTAGTTCGTTCTTTTTATCTGCTTTTTAGTATTCTGTCACAGAATGTACTGTAATTTATTTAATTCCTTTATTGATTGTCATTTAGGTTTCCAGTTTTTCATAACCACAAATAGTGCTGCAGTGAACATCCTTGTAAATATAGTGAAGCTTGGTTTTTTAAAAAAATGTAGTCTAAGAATCTGTATTAACATGGTCTACAGATTATTTGTTTACATTTATAGTAATGACTGATACATTTGGGCTTCTTAAATTTTTATTTTGTGTTATCTATTTTGTGTTATCTATTTTTGTGTTATCTATTTACCATGCTTATTTTTTTTCCTCTTTATTTTCTTCAGTTGGAGTGATTATTCTTTATTCTTCTTTTAAAAAATCTGGTCTGATTTGGAGGTTATATGTTCCATTTCTTTTCTTTTAGTGATTGCCCTTAATATTTTAATGTGCATACTTTATATTTTTTCTGTGAGTCTAAGATTAATCTTTTTCTTAAAAAATTAATTAATTAATTTTGGCTGCACTGGGTCTTTGTTTCTGTGCATGGGGCTTTCTTTAGTTGCAGTGAGCGGGGGCTACTTTTCGTTGCGTTGCGCGGGCTTCTCGTTGCAGTGACTTCTCTTGTTGCGTGCAGAGCACAGGCTCTAGGTGCACGGGCTTCAGTAGTTGTGGTGCACGGGCTTAGTTGCTTCGAGGCACATGAGATCTTCCTGGGTCAGGGCTCGAACCTGTGTCCCGTGCATTGGCAGGCGGATTCTTAACCACTGTGCCACCAGGGAAGCCCTAAGATTAATCTTTGTACTCCTTTTGAACAAAACCAAGGACCTTAGGACACCTTATGTTCACTCTCTTTATCTTGCAAAATCAGTGTTATTGTTGTTTACATTTTAATTCCACCTTATTTTTTTTTTAAAGAATCAATTTTATTTAGTTATTTATTTTTGGTTGCTTTGGGTCTTTGTTGTTACACGTGGGTTTTCTGTAGTTGTGGCGAGTGGGGGCTACTCTTCGTTGCGATGCATGGGCCTCTCATTGTGGTGGCTTCTTGTTGCAGAGCACGGGTTCTAGGAGCACGGACTTCAGTAGTTGTGGCACGTGGGCTCAGTAGTTGTGGCTCATGGCCTCTAGAGTGCAGTCTCAGTAGTTATGGTACACAAGCTTAGTTGCTCCACGGCATGTGGGATCTTCCCAGACCAGGGATCGAATGCATGTCCCCTGCATTGGCAGGTGTATTTTTAACCACTGTGCCACCAGGGAAGTCCCTATTATAGTCTTAAGGAGTATATTTATTTATTTGAATATTTAAAACATAACTTATTTTGGCCTCTTGCCTTCTGAGATGGCCCACGCTCTGTCTATGGAGTGGGTTTCTGCCTGAATAAAACCTTCTTTCACTTTAAAAAAAAAAACTTTATTAAGAAAGAAGTATTCATTATTTATTTATTTTGGCTGTGCCAAGTCTTAGTTGTGGCATGCGGGATCTTCAATGTGGCATGCGGGCTTCTTAGTCGTGGCCAAAACGTACTTTTTATAAAAATAAATTTATTTATTTATTTATTTATGGCTGCGTTGGGTCTTCATTGCTGAGCGTGGACTCTCTCTAGTTGAGGCGAGTGGGGGCTTCTCTTTGCTGTGGTGCACGTACTTCTCATTGCAGTGGCTTCTCTTGTTGCAGAGCATGGGCTCTAGGCATATGGGCTTCAGTAGTTGCGGCACGTGGGCTCAGTAGTTGTGGCTCGTGGGCTCCAGAGTGCAGGCTTAGTAGTTGTGGCGTCTGGGCTTAGTTCATCTGCGGCATGTGGGATCTTCCCGGACCAGGGCTCGAACCCATGTCCCCTGCATTGGCAGGCAGATTCTTAACCACTGCACCACCAGGGAAGTCCCCAAAACATACTTACTTTAAAATTTCTCAGAGATTCTGGAATTCTTTCATTTTTTTTGTTTTTTAACTGTGGTGGTAGATGTCTTCACATACTTTGTAATTTTTGACTGTGAGCTAATCGTTGTTTTCTTTCTTGGGATTCCTGGTCCTCTAACCTGGGTTTGTGGAGGTGTCACTGAGGGAAGTTTTTTCATTTGCTCTGTAACTGTTAAGAATTGCTTTTGGCTGCTAGTAACAAAGACCAGATTACAGATTAATCTGGTTTCTACAGATTAGCAATTTACAAATTTACTGATTTCTTATTTGAAAGGAGTTGAGAAACTCCTTTGAAGCTTTTATGATAGCTCTGTGAGGTCTTTATTTATTTAGTCTGCACCGCATGGCATGCGGGATCTTAGTTCCCTGACCAGGGATTGAACCTGTTCCCCCTGTAGTGGAAGCACGGAGTCCTAACCACTGGACCACCAGGGAAGTCCCTCTGTGAAATCTTTAGGGATCAGACTTTCTTTCTTTCTACTATACCAACCTTAGCAGATAGTTTTCATTTTCAGCATTGTTCTACGGTCACAGCATGACAGTCATTGTGACTGCAGAGAGGTGTTCCAGGCAGAAAGAAGGGAGGGCAAGGTTGAAAGTGGTTCTCCTCCCAGCTGAGTTATCCTCTTGAATGAATTTTCTCTAGTCTTAGTGGTCCAGTCCATGTTTTTTTGAGATAGATTCCCCTTCGGTAGGATTGGCCTTTTCCATTTCCTGTCCTTACACAGCACATCTAGGGTCTGTGCTGGTGTCATAGTCAATCCCAGCCTCTAAGGTATATATTAGATCAGGTATCTTCATTGACTGCCTCAGCTTGAACTAATGTTGATTCTTTTAGCTTTTAAGTTCTTTTTTATTTGTACCACAAGAAGATTTACCTTTATCTACATAATTAAAAATTTGTTTTCCAATTTATTTATCTTATATACCTCTGACTTAAGAGTACAAGAAGCCAGGATGGGGCGTCTTCAGTGGCAGTCTAAAAAAGATATTGTGGGGCTTCCCTGGTGGCACAGTGGTTGAGAGTCCGCCTGCTGATTCAGGGGACATGGGTTCATGCCCCGGTCCGGGAGGATCCCACATGCCGCGGAGTGGCTGGGCCCGTGGGCCATGGCCGCTGAGCCTGCGTGTCTAGAGCCTGTGCTCCGCGCAGGTATTGTAGGGGCTTCCTACAGGTATTGTAGGGGCTTCCCTCGTGGTGCAGTGGTTAACGTAGGGACATGGGTTTGAGTCCTGGCCCTGGAAGATCCCACATGCCGAGGAGCAACTAAGCCTGTGTACCACAACTACTGAGCCTGCACTCTAGAGCCTGCGAGCCACAAATACTGAGCCCGTGTGCCACAACTACTGAAGCCCGTGCGCCTAGAGCCCGTGCTCTGCAACAAGAGAAGCCACTGTGATGAGAAGCCTGCACACCACAGTGAAGAGTAGCCCCTGCTTGCTGCAACAAGAGAAAAGCCTGCGTGCAGCAACGAAGACCCAATACAGCCAAAAATTAAAAAAAAAAATTATATATAACTTTTTTCGTTTTATTCCTGTATGAGCTTTTTAGCCTGTATGCTTTATTTATTTATTTAAAATTTTGTTTTTGATGTGGACCACTTTTAAAGTCTTTATTGAATTTGTTACAGTATTGCTTCAGTTTTATGTTTTGGTTTTCTGGTCGTGAGGCATGTGGGATCTTATCTCCCTGACCAGGAATCGAACCTGCACCCCCTTGCATTGTAAGGTGAAGTCTTAACCACTGGACTGCCAGGGAAGTCCCAGCCTATATACTTTAAATAGAATGCCTTCAAAGTTTAACATTTGCTAACTTTTTTTCACTTACTGATGATTCATGTCTACTCTTTGCTTTTAAATTCAGTGTAGCATCCTGAGTTCCTATAGCTTTGAAACAGGTGATTTTAAAAAGTTAACAGATTTAGTGCTTACCACCATACATAAAATAGCAAATAGCCAATTTCCGTTGTCTCACTTCTTGAATTCCTTTCTTTTACTGTGAGAAAAACTTAGCATAACAACTGACATGAAGTAGGTGTTTAGTACTTGCTTGTATCCTTTTCTAACCTGCCTACATAACTAGTAAGAGAAATGAAAACATTGGGTACATTGATACATTGCCCATTGTACCTATTTATTCCATTTTTTGTTTAGATTTAATTTTTATGTTTATCAAAGTGAAAAATGCACAGTCAGTAGTACCAAAAGATTCTTTTGCACACACAGTAAAACAGTACCTTGCTGCTTGACTCTTGACGAGGAATGTAGAAGCAGCTATTCTTTTTTTTTAAAAATAAATTTATTTATTTATTTTTATTTATTTATTTTTGGTGGCACTGGGTCTTCATTGCTGTGCGTGGGCTTTCTCTAGTTGTGGCGAGCAGGGGCCAATCTTTGTTGTGATGTGCGGGCTTCTCATCGCGGTGTCTTGTTGTGGAGCACAGGCTCTAGGCACGTGGGCTTCAGTAGTTACAGCACGCAGGCTTAGTAGTTGTGGTGCATGGGCTTAGTTGCTCTGTGGCATGTGGGATCTTCCCGGACCAGGGCTTGAACCCGTGTCCCCTGCATTGGCAGGTGGATTCTTAATCACTGTGCCATGAGGGAAGCCTGAAGCAGCTATTCTTGACATATCAGTTTTAGATGTTGTCTTTCAGTATATCACAAATTTTGGTTAAGTCAGGAGTATTAAACAGAAAATTTTACGTTATTATGACTATTTAAGTATTTTGTTCATTTCTGAGCCAAAAGCATACTAAGATTGTTTTCTTTTTAAATTTTTTTTTCCCTGGGATTAATAATTGTCTTGTATTTTCATTTTCCTTGTGTTCTTTATTTAAGGCTAAATCTTTGCATACTTTCTAGTCACTTCATGTAATTTTCCACTTGTTTAATGAATCAGGTAGTCTATAAATGCAATTTTCTATACATTATAAAATTCCAAAAAGGAAAAAAGTTTTACCATCTTACTTGATGGATAGTTTGCCTGAGTATGGAATTCTTTCTTGGTTGGAAATAAGTTTCCTTCAAAATTTTGAAGGTATTTCTCCATTACTTTTTAGCTGTCAGTGTTTCTTTTAAGAAGACCAGTGAAGTTCTGATTTCTAATCCTTTATATGTGATTGTTCTCTCTGCATTTGGTGTGTTTTCTGTGGCCAGTTTACCAGCTATTTCTCATGGTAGTTAGTGTACTGTCCCTCACTCATTGTACTGGGCACACAGTGGCCCTTTCAATTTGGTAAATCGTGTTAGGGAACATGAGTTGAGTTAAGGGAGAATTTTTTGGAATTACTTTTGACAGTTCCTCAGTTCTATTATCATTGTTTGCTTTTTCTGTATTTTTCTTTATTTGGATGTTGGACCTTTTGAACTGATCTTGCATTTAAGTTAATCTATTTCTTTCTGTTTTACTTTCTGAGGCAGTTTCTTACTTTATTTTCCATTCTTTCACTTAAATTTCTAAATTCTATTATACTTTTAATTTCCAGAGGCTCTTTTATGCTTTCTGAATGTTTATTTTTTATCCTCTGCTTTTGTTTCTTAAGTGCAATATTTTCTCTTAATTCTCTGAGGATGTTAACCAGATGGTTGTTTTTGTTTTGTTTCAGTGTTCTGAAGTTTTCTTCTGCTCCTGGGAGTCTTTTCCTCAGAGTTCCTTTGTACCATTTGTTTTGGCCTGTCTTGTTACGGACTTTGCTTACAAATCTAGTGACTGGTAGCCGTACATTTGAATTTAAGACAAGCTCCTAATGAGGTGACTGGAAGTTCTGTGTGTGTGGCAGAAATTGTTGGCAGATTGGCTTCATTATAGGTGTCTAGCTGGGTTCTTTTATTGGGATGCCACCAACTGGTTAGTTTATTCAGAGAAAAATCCTCCAGTCAGCTGTTTGGGATTCACAACCTGGTTACCAGTATTCCTTGAGGCATTGGTTGCTGGAATTTCACGATCTAGAACTAGATTTTTCAGTATGCCTTTGCTCAGATGTCTCCAGGTCCAGATTTCCTTTTGCTTACCCTTTGTGCAGTTTTCTCGGCTGTGGGAGAGAGAGTTACCTGGTAGTGTGTAGAGAAGGGATTGTGTGTGGGGGGTGTTGATTATCTTTCCGGTTTTATCTTATCCCTCGTCGTGTTTTGAGCCCTACTTGAACCCGTCCCTCTCAGGGGCATGCACCACCACTGTGATGTGGCGCCTGAGGTCCCTCAGCTGGGGCGCCGTGTGGCCCGAGACGTGTTGCTTTTGGACTTGCCTTACTGCAGCAGCCTTTTCTCATCTGCTAAGTCATTTGCTACTCTTTTCCTTTTAGCTTCCAAAGTTTTAGAACTGTTGTCTTTCTTTATGTTTGTTTCCCTTTTGTGATTTGTGATTTTGCCCTTTTTATGTCATTCAGTGGAAGGAGAGGAGTTAGTTTTCAAGTGGAATTAACTGCCTGTTCTCATGATGTAGTCTTTTCCCACTTCTTCCAGGGTCTTGTTTTTCCTTTTAGTCTGTCCTTTTTACTTGATTTTTTCCCACGCAGCTCACAGTCGTTTTTCAATCTTCCCATGGATTTTACTTTCCCTTTACATTTTTCACCTTTTACTTGCAGGCTTCCTGGAAGAATAAAACCATTAGTTGTTATCTCTGCTTCTTCAACTGCCTACTGTGGTCTAGCCTTCCAGTTGTGCTTAATGATTAAGGTGTAACTTAATCGTATTGTTTTTTTTTTTTTTGGTCGCACTGCGTGGCATGCAGGATCTTAGTTCCCTGACCAGGCATTGAACCCGTGCCCCCTGCAGTGGAAGCAAGGAGTCTTAACAACCACTGGGCTGCTAGAGAAGTCCCTTAATTGTCATTTTAAGCAGTAGCATATGAAATCAGCATTTGCTGTAACATTCTCATTATGGACACTGTCCGTTTTGTCTTTCAGTGACCCTTATATGAAAATCCATGTACAAGAGATTCTTTTAATAATTTAGCATAAGGAAAAGTGTCTCCCATTAGAATCTGGTATATTTCCTCCTTTTTGACAGCTCTATGATACGTATTCTGTTTTTCTTTTTGTTCTGGCTATCAGGCAGCCCAGAACCAAATCTGGTCTTTAGTTACATCAGCTATGTTAATCTGATTATTGATATATTTGTTTTCTCCTCCTCGTCCTGTGGGATTTAGGACTTCACCTCTTATCTCTGTTTCTCTGCGTGTTGATTTCATTCTCTCATACTACAGACTCTCTACTTCATGAGGCTGGAACCATGACTGCTGGCAGCTCTTGGCTCTCATCTTCCTAGCCCCTTCTACCAGAAGAAGGGGCTGTCTTGAAGAATCCTGGGAAGGACTCTGATTGGCCTGTCTTGGATCATGTACCCACCATCCCTGTGGCTGGAGTAGGGAGGGTGCTATGAATGACAACCCTCACTAGAACTACATAGTTGGAGTCAGGGGTAAGAGCAGTTTCCCTAAATCAGGGGATGTCCCTCATACTGGCTTTCACTGTTCATTTTTCTGTTTTTTTTATTGTTATAATACAGGTCCTTTATTTGTAGTCTGCCTCAAATCCTTTTCTGAAAAAAATTTTAGGTATAAATAAGTAAATAAAATATCACAAATTGCTGTTCATTCATTCTTCACATTGTTACATTTGACTCTTAAGTCTCCCACTCTATTGATTTTGCTATTAACTTCACATGGCCAAATTCAAAAATTTTTTTTCACTTTTCATTATACTTGATCTACCTTCAGCATTTAAAACTATGATCACTCATCTTTCTTGCAACTCTCTTTACTCATAACTTCTGATAAACTGTTTTCTACTTGTACCTCTTTAAACATTGCCTTTTGGATTCCTATTTGGCATTACTTATTTACTTGTTTAAAATTTATGTTAGATGATTACTTTTCTGGCCGTTTATTTGATTACCTCACACTAGGTAAACTTAGGCATGCTGATGGATGCCTCGAGGCATCACTATCACCTGAACAATTTTCTAGTCTTTAGATCCATATTTGCAGTTGGCTTTTGGATATCTCTGTTTAGATATCCTAGGCATCTTAAATTTAATTTCTCTACTTCTGTAGTCACTGACATAATCTTGATTATTTTTTTGTCTAGATTATTTCAACAGCTTAAATTATGTAACTTTTGGTTAGATAATATATTGACATGGCTCAAAAAATATAAAAAGATACACAGTGAAAATTCTTCCCAAACCTGCCTCTTATTTGCCCAGTTTAGCTTTCCATCTTTCTCTGTTGTTACTAGTTTTTAATTCATTTTTCTAGTTTATTCATGTATGTATATATTTCTACATATATAGACTCTTGTTTTTCTTCCTTTTCTACAAAAAGGTAGCATATTACACACTTTTAGAGTGAACTTTTCTCCCTTGTCTTTTTACCTCTCTCCTTTCAGTACTGTCCCCCTCCCCAACATTTCAAGATTATCTCCTATAAAGCAAATATGATTGTTATTTCCCAATCTCCTATAGTGTTACTTAACTGTTGGTGCAGTGAAAATTCTTTTGTCAGGTCCACAGTATTTCCACTCTCACACATGTGCACAGGGTATGGCTGGGTAACCTCCCCCACCACCCCCCGGCCCCAACAATAAAAAATTTAGTTCTGTAGTTACATAGTAGGGTCAGAAATTTATGGTGGTATTGCTCTAGAGGCAAGTAGAAATTATAGCTGCCCTAACATGATGTAAATTTTTCTTTTTCCATCTGTCTTGTCCCTACCCCTCCTATTTTCACTTTCTGCACTGTATCCTCCACATAGCCATGAATAGACAGATAACCCCAAAAGATTACTTCAGCATTTTATTTTCAGATGCTACAAGTGCTTTTCTGTTCTCTGACTCCCAAAGCGCAGAGTATTTGTTATCTTCTAAAAAAAATTTTGCTCTGATTTTAGTATAGTGCAGGCCTACTCATTTTTGATAATTAGGGAAAGAAAGAAAGATAACTGGAAAAAAAAAATCCATAATCCAGGGCTTCCCTGGTGACGCAGTGGTTGAGAGTCCGCCTGCCGATGCAGGGGACGCGGGTTCGTGCCCCGGTCCGGGAGGATCCCAGGTTCCGCGGAGCGGCTGGGCCCGTGGGCCGTGGCCGCTGAGTCTGCGCGTCCCGAGCCTGTGCTCCGCGGCAGGAGAGGCCACAGCAGTGAGAGGCCCACGTACTGCAAAAAAAAAAAAAAAATCCATAATCTCATGCAGAGATATCCAAGTAGTATGGTAGTAGTGTTAAGATCATGGGCTTTGGAGTCAGACGGACTAGATTTATGCCTGTGCAATTTTATCTCGTAAGTCTCAGTTTCCTCATGTGCAAAATGTCATGGAGCTCTAATAACGTGCCAAGTAGTGTCAGGTGCTTAATACAGAGGAATACATCACTTCACCCTCTCAACAGGACAATGAAATTAGAGGTACTATTTTAATCTCAATTTTTTTAATGAGGAGGCAACTTGAGGCAAAGGAGTTTAATGATTTGTTCAGGGTCACATAAAAATGGGTAAGCCAGGTTTTGAACCCTGGGCTCTCCAGAGATGATGTTATTTATTTATGGGCTCTCCAGAGATGATGTTATTTATTTATTTATTTAGCTGCATCGGGTCTTAGTTGCGGCATGCAGGATCTTCATTGCGGCATGTGGGATCTTTCGATGCGGTGTGTGGGCTTCTCTGGTTGTGGCATGTGGGCTTCTCTCTAGTTGTGACACGTGGGCTCCAGAGTGCACAGACTCAGTAGTTGTGGCGCACAGGCTTAGTTGCTCCGCGGCATGTGGAATCTTCCCGGATCAGGGCTTGAACCCCTGTCCCATGCATTGGCAGGCAGATTCTTAACCACTGTGCCACCAAGGAAGTCCTTGGTGTTATTTTAGGATAGGAGAAAGTGAAATAGCATCAATATGGTAGGATTAGGAAGTATATTATCAATAATAAGGACACTATTCCCTCATGTTTGGATCATTTCTGAGGTTCATTAGTTTCTGCTATTGTATGTGTACGTTTTAACCCCCGTAGTTCCTAGCTGATTCCTTTTGTCTTTAAAATTAGGATAGCGTGGACTTCCCTGGTGGTCCAGTGGTTAAGACTCCACGCTTCCACTGCAAGGGGCACAGGGTTTGATTCCTGGTTGGGGAAGTTCCGCCGTGCTGTGTGGCCAAAAAAAAAACAAATTAGGATGGGGTAGTTTAGATGAGCTGTATCTCTGTACATGAAAGTTTCATTTCACTTAAGACTTTCCAGGGCTTCCCTGGTGGTGCGGTGGTTAAGAATCTGCCTGCCAACGCAGGGGACACGGGTTCGAGCCCTGGTCCGGGAAGATCCCACATGCCATGGAGCAGCTAAGCCCTTGTGCCACAACTACTTGAGCCCATGTGCCACAATGACTGAAGCCCGCACATCTAGAGCCCGTGCTCCACAAGATGAGAAGCCACCGCAGTGAGAAGCCCGCTCACCGCAGTAAAGGGTAGCTCCAGCTCGCCGCAACTAGAGAAAGCTCGTGTGCAGCAACGAAGACCCAATGCAGGCAAAAATAAATAAATAAATTAAAAAAAAATAAAAAGGACTTTCCAGAAGCTTTTTTTATCTTCACTTCTTTGGCAACATATGATGAATATTTATGGATGTTTGAGTGCTTTTGGCGATTGACTTTTGGGGGGAAGTGCTAGTTTTCTCAGCCAAACACACTCCATCCTTTGTGTTTCTTTGATATATGGATAATGTATGTCAAAATATATTTCTTTTGTCCTTTGCACAAATAGTTGTGCATTATAAACCGTAAGAGTATTGATATTTTACTCATATTCAAACAAAGACTCCTAATTTCTTTGGACCAACCCTGTGCATTTTAATTTACTTTTCTCACTTGTGTGTGTTTATGTGTAGAATTTTCATCACCTATTATTATTTTTAAAAGATTATTTTTGGCTGTGTTGGGTCTTCGTTGCTGTGTGCGGGCTTTCTCTAGTTGCAGCAAGTGGGGCTACTCTTCGTTGTGGTGTGTGGGCTGCTCACTGTGGTGGCTTCTCTTGTTGTAGAGCATGGACTGTAGGCATGTGGGCTTCAGTAGTTGTGGCTCGTGGGCCCTAGAGCACAGGCTCAGTAGTTGTGGCACATGGGCTTAGTTGCTCCGCGGCATGTGGGATCTTCCCGGACCAGGACTCAAACCAGTGTCCCGTGCATTGCAGGTGGATTCTTAACCACTGTGCCACCAGGGAAGCCCCTCATCACTTATTTTATTTTATTTTTTTTACTTATTTTTAATTGTAAGATCTGTGATGCAAAGAAAAGAGGGTGTACCCAGTATATGGACACTTAAAATAATAAAGTCAGTATTCATATATTTAGCGACCAAGCTTAATAAAGAGAGCATTTTGCCCATACCTTTGACTCTTGTGTGCCTCCCTTTGAGCACATTCCTCTCTTCACCTGAAGGAGAAACTGCTGAATTTTGTGTTAATTGTTCTTCCTTTACTTCTAAACAGTATTTTATTTAGTTGTGGCTGTTTTGAACTTCATGTGAATGGAGTAATGCTGTATTGATTTTTTTGATTTACATTTTGTTTTTGAGATTCATCTATTTGATGCATATAGCTGTAGTTTATTAATTTCTTTTGTTCCATGATTTCAGCATTTGAATTACACCAGTGTCCATTCTCCTGTTGATGGCCATGTAGAGTTTTGTCTGTGTTTTGCAATTTATGAACACTTTTGTGAATATTCTTGTACATTTGCAGGAATTCAGCTCACTACTAATCAAACTGCTGGGGTTGCTCCAAAAAGGGTCATAAAATCAATTTAGTGGGGAGCAACCAGCATTAAAAAATGAACTAGAGCAGAAAAAAATTGACAGTGCAGTTTTAGTATTCTGTGTAGTGGGGTTGCAGTATAAAACATATTTCTCAGAGTGGTTCGTGGTCAAAAAAGCTTGAGAAATGTTACTCTAGGATATGTACGAAGAGGTGGAGTTGCTGGGTTGCCAGGGAGGCCACTCCTTTTTTAGAAGTGGTTATTTCACTTTACTTTCCCACCAGTGAATGGCTTTTTTGCTCTACATCCTTACCCAGTGCTTAGTATGTCAGTCTTTTTAAGTTTAGTCATTTTGGTAGTCTCACTGTGGTTTTTAGTTTGCAATTCCATGATTACTAATGATGGTGAAACCCTTTTTGTATATTTATAGTCCATTAAGATTTTCTTACTTGTGACTTGCAGATGGCTTCTCTGTGTCAGTGGTTCATTTTTTTATCCTTTTAATGCAAAGTTCTCAATTTCACTGTAGTCAAAATTTTCAGGTGGGTTTTTTTTGTTCTCAGGGTTTTTTTTTTTGGTGCTTAGTGTTTTTTGCAACCTGTTAAATCTTTTACTAACTTGAGGGCATGAAATGATTTTCCTATAAAAGAATTATTTTTTTTAACTGCTTTTTACATTTAGGTCTGTAACCAACTCATCTGGATTTGATTTTATGTATAGAATGAAATGGGGGAAAAACGTATTTATTTTACGTACATTATATATTTATATGTTTTATACATATTGTACACATAATATATATTACATATTATGTTAAAGAGGAACATCCAGTTACTTTAACACCATTCTTTCCACTTTTGCTGTACTGTGCCACTGTGTCATGAATTAGCAGGTCATATATGTGTATATTTGTTTCTGGACTTGCTGTTCTGTTCTTTATGCCGATACCAGTTTTAAAATTACTCTAGCTTCTACTTTTCTTTTTTACTCTAGCTTTTTAAAGTCTGGACATATGTCAGATAAAATTAGTATTTCCCTCTTGTCTTTTTCTTCTTTTTAATATTTCGCCTCTTGCTCTTTGCATTTGATAACCATTTAGAATCTTATTGTTCCATGAAAAATCCATTTAGTGTTTTGATTAGCTTTGCATTGATTCTGTAAATCAATTTGAGACATCTATTTACAGTTTTGAATCTTTCAATCTATGAACATAGTAATGTCTAGTTGTTAGGTTTTCTTTTTTAATTCTGATAAAATATATACAACAAAAAATTTACCATTTTAACTATTTTTGAGTATGCAATTCAGTTCAGTGGCATTAAGTACATTCATAATGTTTTACAACCATCACCAGTATCTATTTCTGGAACTTTTTCATCATCCCAAACAGACACTCTGTACCCATTAAAGAAATCCCCCTACCACCCTCTCCCCAGCCCCTGGTAACTTCTAGTATTCTAGTTTCTATTTTATGAAATTTGTCTGCTATAGATGCCTCATTTAAGTGGGATCATGCAATATTTGTCCTTTATTTCACTTAGTTATTAAAGCATTTAATGTTCATCCATGTTGTAGATGCGTCAGAGTTTACTTTTTATGGCTGAATAATAGTCCATTTTATGTATGTACCACATTTTATTTATCCATTCATGCTTTGATGGACTCTGGCATTGTTTCTACCTTTTGACTATTGTGAATAATGCTACTATGAACATTGGTGTACAGGTATCTACTTGAGTCCCTCTTTCAGTTTTTTTGGGATATATACTAGGAGTGAAATTGCTGGATCATATGGTAATTCTATGTTCAACTTTCTGAGGAACTGCCAAAATGTTTTTCACCATGGCTGCACTGTTTTACGTTCCTATTGGCAATGCATGAGGGTTCCAATTTCTCCACATCCCCTCCAGCTCATTTTTTTGATAATAACCATGTTAATGGTATGAAGTGGTATTACCTCCTTATGGTTTTGATTTGTATCTCCCTAATGATTAGTGATGCTGAATGTCTTTTCATGTGCTTTTTGGCCATTTGTAAGTCTTTGGAGAAATGCCTATTCAATTCTTTGCCCATTTTGTATTTGGGTTGTTTGTCTTTTTGTTGTTGAATTGTAAGAATTCTTTATCTAGTTTTGGACCTAGACCCTTATCAGATATACGATTTACAAATATTTTCTCCTATTCTGTGGGTTTTTTCATTCTTAGGCTGATGTTCTTTGATGCACAAAAGTTTTAATTTTAATGATGTTCAGTTTATCTATTTTTGTTTTTTGATGCCTGTGCTTTTGGTGTCATGTCCAAGAAATCATTGCCATATCCAGTGTCATGAAGATTTCCCTTACATTTTCTTTCTCTCTCTCTCTCTTTTTTTTTTTTTTTAACATTTTCTCTTTTAAGTGTTTTTTAAGTTTTAGCCCTTAACATTTATTTAGGTCTTTGATCCGTTTTGGGTTAATTTTTGTATATGGTGTAAGGTAAGAGTCCAACTTTATTGTTTTGCATGTGAATATCCAGTTTTCCTAGCATCATTTATTGAAAAGGTGATTTTCCCCCATTGAATGGTTTGGCGTCCTTATCAAAAGTCATTTGACCGTAGTACATGCAAGGATTTATTTCTGGGCTCTCTATTCTCTTTGATATGTCTGCCTTTATGCCTGTACAGACCACTTTGGTTACTGTAGCTTTGCAGTAAGTTTTGAAATCAGGAAGTGTGAGTCCTCTGACTTTGTTCTTCATTTTCATGATTTTAGTGTCTATTCAGGGTTCCTTGAGATTCCAAACGAATTTTAGGAATAATTTTTCTATTTCTGCGTAAAATGTTCTTGGGATTTTGGTATCAATTGCATTGAATCTGTAGATCACTTTGGATAGTGATGACATATTAACATTCTTCCAGTCTGTGAACTTATATTTATTTGTGTCACTTTTAATTTTTTTCAGCAACATTATGTAGTTTTCAGTGTATAAGTTTTTTGCCTCTGGATAAGTTTATTCCCAAGATTTTCTTTCTTTCTTTTTTGATGGTCTTATAAATGCAGTTAATTGTTTTCTTAATTTTCTTTTCGGATTGTTCGTTTATAATTATATTTTATTTATTTATTTTATTTATTATTTTTTGGCTGCATTGGGTCCTAGTTGTGGTATGCGGGATCTTCGTTGAGGCGTGTGGGCTTCTCTCTAGTTGTGGTGTGTTTTCTCTTTCTAGTTGTGGTGCACGGGCTCCAGAGCGTGTGGGCTCTGTAGCGTGCAGTGTGCAGCCTCTCTAGTTGAGGTGTGAGGGCTTGGTAGTTGCGGTGTGCGGGCTTAGTTGTCCCGTGGCATGTGGGATCTTAGTTCCCTGACCAGGGATTGAACCCACGTCCCCTGCATTGGAAGGCGGATTCTTTAACACTGGACCAGCAGGGAAGTCCCTACAATTTTTTTTTTTAATCAATATTTTTTTAAAAAAAACTTTTTATTTATTTATTTATTTTATTTTTGGCTGCATTGGGTCTTCGTTGCTGTGTGGGGTTTCTCTAGTTGTGGCGAGCGGGGGCTACTCTTTATTGCAGTGCGCAGGCTTCTCATTGTGGTGGCTTTTGTTATGGAGCATGGGCTCTAGGCGTGTGGGCTTCAGTAGTTGCAGCATGCAGGCTCAGTAGTTGTGGTTCATGGGCTCTAGAGTGCAGGCTCAGTAATTGTAGTGCATGGGCTTAGTTGCTCCGCGGCATGTGGAGTCTTCCTGGACCAGGGCTCGAACCTGTGTCCCCTGCATTGGCAGGCGGATTCTTAACCACTGTGCCAACAGGGAAGTCCCCTACAATTATTATTATTATATTTTTAAATAAATTTATTTATTTATTTATGGCTGCATTGGATCTTCGTTGCTGCGTGTGCGTTTTCTCTGGTTGCGTCAAGCAGAGACTACTCTTTGTTGTGCTTCACGGGCTTCTTATTGCAGTGGCTTATTTTGTTGCCGAGGATGGGCTCTAGGCATGCAGGCTTCAGTAGTTGCAGCACGCACACTCAGTAGTTGTGGCTCACGGGCTCTAGAGCACAGGCTCAGTTGTTGTGGTGCACGGGCTTAGTTGCTCTGCAGCATGTGAGATCTTCCCGGACCAGGGCTTGAACCCGTGTCCCCTGCATTGGCAGGTGGATTCTTAAGCACTGCGCCACCAGGGATGTCCCTACAATTATTTTTAAATTAAACCTTTTGTGTCAAATGTAGAGTCACATACAGGTGTAAGAAATAATATAATTACCATTTACCCAGTTTCCATTTATCCATTTTCCCCAATGCTAATAACATCTTGAAGAACTGTAGGATGGTATCCCCACCAGGATATTGAAATTGATGCAGTTAACAAACAGAATATATCCATTACCACAAGGATCCCTCATGGTACTCTTTTTACAGCTACACCTGTTTCCTTTCTGCCTCCAGGCTTAGTCCCTTGTAACTACTTATATATATATATTTTTAATTATTGTTTTTTGTTGAGGTATAGTTGATATATAATATTATGTGAGTTACAGGTGTATAACATAGTGATTCACAGTTTTTAAAGGTTATACTTCATTTATAGTTATTATAAAATATTGGCTATATTTTCTGTGTTGTGCAATTATATCCTTGTAGCTTATTTATTTTATACATAGTAGTTTGTAGCTCTTAATTCCCTACCCCTGTCTTGCCCTTCCCCACTGGTAACCGCTAGTTTTTCCTCTGCATCTGAGTCTGTTCTGTTTTGTTATATTCATTAATTTGTTTTGTTTTTTAGGTTCCACATATAAGTGAAAGCATACAGTATTTGTCTTTCTCTCTCTGACTTGTTTCACATAGCACAATACCCTCCAGGTCCATCCATGTTGTTGCAAATGGCAAAATTTCATTCTTTTTTATGGCCAAGTAGTGTTGCATGGTATATATATATACACATGTATATGTGTGTGTGTGTAATGTATGTGTCACATCTTCTTTATCCATTCATCTGTTGATAGACACTTAGGTTGTTTCTGTATCTTGGCAATTGTAAATAATGCTGCTGTGAACATTGGGGTGCAAATATCTTTTCAAATTAGTGTTCTTATTTTCTTCAGGTGTATATCTAGGAGTAGAATTGCTGGGTCATATGGTAGTTCTATTTTTAGTTTTTTTAAAAACCGCCATACTGTTTACCACAGTGGCTGCACCAATGTACCTTCCCACTAACGATGCATAAGGGTTCCATTTTCTCCACATCCTCACCAACATTTGTTGTTTGTGTTCTTTTCTTCTTTTTTTTAAATTTTTAAATTTATTTTTGACTGCGTTGAGGCATCGTTGCTGTGCGCAAGCTTCCTCTAGTTGTGGCGAGCGGGGGCTGTTCTTTTGTTGCTGTGTGCGGGTTTCTCATTGCAGTGGCTTCTCTTGTTGTGGAGCATGGGCTCTAGGCGTTTGGGCTTCAGTAGTTGCAGTGCGTGGGCTCAGTAGTTGCTGCTCATGGGCTCTAGGGTGTGTGGGCTTCAGTAGTTGTTGTGCTTGGGCTCTAGAGTGCAGGCTCAGTAGTTGTGGCGCACGGGCTTAGTTGCTACATGGCATGTGGGATCTTCCTGGACCAGGGATCGAAACCGTGTTCGATCCCTGCAGTGGCAGGCGGAATCTTAACCACTGCGCCACCAGGGAAGTCCTTATTTATTTTTAATTTTATTTTTGGCTGCGTTAGGTCCTCACTGCCACGCGTGGGCCCCCTCCAGCTGCGGTGAACGGGGGCCACTCCCCGCGGTGGTGCGCGGGCCTTTTACTGCGGTGGCCTCCCCGGCCACGGACCATGGGCTCCAGGCACGCAGGCCTCAGCAGCTGCAGCATGCGAGCCCAGTATCCGTGGCACGCGGGCTCCAGAGTGCAGGCCCAGCAGCTGTGGCGCAGAGGCTCAGCCGCTCCGCAGCACGTGGAGTCCTCCTGGACCAGGGCCGAAACCTGTGTCTCCTGCATTGGCAGGCGGACCCCCAACCACTGCGCCACCAGGGAAGTCCGCATTGTTGGTTTTTACAAATATGTATAGGAACTTCCCTGGTGGCGCAGTGGTTAAAAATCCGCCTGCCAATGCAGGGGACATAGATTCGAGCCCTGGTCCAGGAAGATCCCACGTGCTGCGGAGCAACTAAGCCCGTGTGCCACAACTGTTGAGCCCGCTAGCCTGCGCGCCTAGAGCCCGTGCTCCGCAACAAGAGAAGCCACCGCAACAAAGAGTAGTCCCTGCTTGCTGCAACTAGAGGAGGCCTGCACGCAGCAATGAAGACCCAAAGCAGCCAAAAAAAAAAAAAAAAGTATATTTTAGAATAACCTGTCTTTATCTGTCCAAAAATCTTGCTAGAATTTTGATAGGATACCATTAAACTGAATATCAATTTGTGGAGAACTGACATCTTTACTCTGTTGAGTGTTCTAATCCATGAACGTTCTGTGTTTTTCCATTTATTTAGGTCTTCCTTGTTTTTTTTTTTTTCTGTTGTTGTTGTTCAGTTTGGCATAGTTTTCAGTCTATAAGTCCTGTGCATGTTTTGTGGATTTATAAGTATTTAATTTTGTGGGAAGCAATTGTATATAATGTTGTATGTTTAATTTTGGTGTCCACGCATTTATTGGTAGTGTTTCGAAATAACAACTGATTTTTATATGTACCTTGCATCCTATGACCTTGTTGAATTTACTTATTCTGGGAGTTTTATTTTCTGATTATTGTGTCATCTGCAAATAGGGTTATTTTTATTTCTTCCTTCTCAATTTATATGCCCTTTTATGCTTCCCTAATTGTTTTGACTAGAAATTTCAGCACCATGTTCATTAAGATTGTTGAGGGTGGGCATACTTTTTTCTGACCTTAGGGGGAAGGCATTCACTCAGTGATGCAGATCACTAAGTAGGATGTCACTAAGTAGGTTTTTTTGTAGATGTTCTATATGCAGTTGAGGAAATTTACCTATTTTCCTATTATTCTCAGCTTTTTGAAAGTCATGTATGGGTGCTGAATTTTGTTAATTATTCTGCATCAATTGATGCATGTAATCTTTTTCCTTTAGCCTGTTAATATGGTAGATTACATTCACTGATTTTGCATTTTTTTTTCTTTTCTGCGATATGCAGGCCTCTCACTCTTGTGGCCTCTCCCGTAGCAGAGCACAGGCTCTGGTCACGCAGGCTCAGCAGCCATAGCTCACGGGCCCAGCCGCTCCACGCCATGTGGGATCTTCCCGGACTGGGGCATGAACCCGTGTCCCCTGCATCGGCAGGCGGACTCTCAACCACTGCGCCACCAGGGAAGCCCCCAGAGAGCTCTTTCTTACTGTACTTTTCAGTTCTAAAATTTCCATTTTGTTCTTCCGTATATCTTCAATTTTTTGCTAAAGTTTTCTAGTTTTCATTTTTATGTTCATAATTGTGTGTTGAATAATTTTTATCAGGGCTGCTTTAAAATCTTCATTAGATGATTCTAACATCCATGTCAGATGTTAAAATTACAAACATCTTGGAATCCCCTGGCAGTCCAGTGGTTAGGACTTTGTGCTTTCACTGCCAAGGGTGCGGGTTCAATCCCTGGTCGGGGAACTACGATCCCGCAAGCCCCACTGCACAGCCAAAACCCAAAAAACACAAACAAAAAGATTACAAACATCTCAATGTTGATTTTTCATTGAAACTTGAACATTTTTGTATTATGGGACTTTGCATCTTTTATAAACCTGTTTACCTGGCTTTCTTTCTCTGACATTTGTCTGACGGGAAGAGTGAGGACACCTTCTCCTTATAGCAGGTAGGGGTGAAGTTCAGGTTTCCTACTTGGCCTCTGTTGACATTTGAGGGAAACTGCTTATTAATGCCAAGCAGAGTTCGGAGTTATGGCTCCATACTTGATCTCCACAGTGGATGTGGCCTCATTTAACACTGTGTTTTGGTGAAAGGCCTGATTCTGTGCTTGACTTTTACTGATACCATACCAGTGAGGACAGGGTGGGTTCCCTCATTACTGCCAGATGGGGGTGGAAGTCCAGGCCTCCCGTGTTGTCTTCATTGATAGTATGGGGAAAGGTGCTCATTACCTGTTAGTGAGGATGAAAGTTCTGATTCCTTACTTGACCTGCTCTTACACTACTCCAGTGGGAGTCTTCAGCTGATTTATAGAATCACAAAGGTGGATGTCTAGGTTTGTTCCCCACTTGACCATTGCAGGAGTGGGTAGCGTCGGTTTTTCCTGTGATGAGCAGCTACTGTCTTAACAGTTTTCTTTCTACCTATTATGCCCTCTTCCTGGTCCTTTGTCTAGAGAGAGAAGCCTTTCATTGGGACTTTTTTTTTGGGCTCTGCTTGGTGGTGCTTTTGGGTTGCTGAATTCTTCCATACCAAGAGTGAGATATATTAGGCAAAAAGAAAGTCCAGGAGCTCACTGCCATGTTGTTTCTTGGGTCCTGTGGTCTCTAGTTAATTTGCCTTCTCACCACCTTTCAGAATATATTTATTTTATTTTTAGTGTTCACAGTTTTTGCTTGTACTTAGTAGGAGGAATAGGAAAAAGTACTTCTTTCTATTCCATCCTCCCAGAAATGGATGAAGTATAGCCTTTGATTTCATCGTTCACTGTATTGTTTTTTTGCGGCATGCGGGGTCTTACTTCCCTGACCAGGGATTGAACTACGCCCCCTGCAGTGGAATGGCAGAGTCAGGGAAGTCCTTTGTCTTTTCTGTTTTATATTACATTGATTTCTGTTCTGATCTTTATTCTTTGCTTGTCTAGGTTTGTAAGGTGCAAGGTGAAGTTATTGATTTGAGTTGTTTCTTTTCTAGAAAACAGGCATTTAGTGCTATAAATTTCCCCCTCATTTATTGCTTTTAACTGCCTTCCACAAAGTTCAGTAAATTTTTTTTTTCATTTTCATTTATTTAAAAATACTGTATATTTTCTTTTTGGATTTCTTCTTTGACCCATTGGTTATTTAGAGGTATATTTGGATTCCAAATATTGAGATTTTTCCATCATTTATTTCTAAATTAATTACATTATGGTCAGAGAAAATTCTTTTTATGACTTAAAATCTTTTAAATATAAGAGATGTTTCATGGTCCGAATATGATTGGTCTTGGTAAATGTTCCCTATGTCCTTGAACAGAATATTGTGCTAGTTTGTATTAGTGTTCTATAAATGTCACTTAACATCAGTTTGGTTGATGCTATTTTTCTGGTTGATAGTATTGTTCAAGACTTCTGTATCGTTACTGATTTTATGTTTATTGGTTCTATCAATTATTGAGAGAAGTTTGTTGAAATCTCCAAATATAATTGTGGAACTTTTCTTCTTATAGTTCTGTTATTTTTACTTTATGTTTTTTGAAGCTGTTATTAGGTGAATAAATGTTTTGGATTTTTCATATCTTCTTAATGAGTTATACCCTTTATCTTTGAGAAATGATCCTCTTTTTTTGGTGATAACATTATTGATTTTAAATTTAAAAATTTTATTTTGTTTAATTTTTGGCTGCATTGGGTCTTCATTGCTATGTGCAGGCTTTCTCTAGTTGCGGCGAGTGGGGGCTACTCTTTGTTGTGGTGCGCGGGCTTCTCATTGTGGTGGCTTCTCTTGTTGCGGAGCGCAGGCTCTAGGTACCCAGGCTTCAGTAGTTGTGGCACATGCTCAGTAGTTGTGGCTCGCAGGCTCTAGAGAGCAGGCTCAGTAGTTGTGGTGCACTGGCCCACTTGCTCCGCGGCATGTGGGATCTTCCTGGTCCAGGGCTCAAACCTGTGTCCTCTGCACAGGCAGGCGGATTCTTAACCACTGTGCCCCCAGGGAAGTCCCAATATTGTTGATTTTTATTTATTCTACTTTATATGAAATTAATATAACCATTTCAATTTTCTTTGATTCTGCAGTATGTAATGTAATATGTCCTTTTTCTCTGGCTGCTTTAAAGATCTTTATTTCTGGTTGTAGGCGATTTGATCATAATATGTTTCGGTTTACATTTCTTCATGTTTTTATTGCTTGGTGTTTATTTAAAGAGTGCTTTGTCTTAGCTGTTAAGTTTTCATCAAATTTGGAAAATGGTTGATGTTATTTCTTCAAGTATCTTTTTCTGTATTATCTCCTTTGTGGCTTACGGGCCTAGCCGCTCCGCAGCCTGTGGGATCTTCCCGGACCGGGGCACGAACCCGTGTCCCCTGCATCGGCAGGCAGACTCTCAACCACTGCGCCACCAGGGAAGCCCCTCTATTCATTTTTTAAAAGTACTTTTTTCTGTTTCATTTTGGTTAGTAACTGTTACTTGGTTTCATGTGCTGTAAATCTCATACAGTATGTTTTTCCTCTTAGACCTTAATGATTTTCATCTTTAGAAGTTCACTTTTTTTAATTTGATGTTTCTACTTAACAAGTTTAATATTTCCTCTGTCTCCTTGAACATATGAACTGTATTCATAATAATTGTTTGAAAGGACTTGTATACTAATTCTTCTCTTTTCAAGATTGACATTTCAAGGTTTGAATGGTTTTTGTTTTATTATGGCATATAATTTCCTGCTTCTGTATATGTCTTTTTTTTTTTTTTTCTTTTAGTTGTTGTGAATTTTATCTTTTTTTTTTTCTTTTGGAGCAGAGAAAAATTTATTTCAGGGCCATGCAAAGAGAACAGGCAGCTCATGCTCAAAAGACCCAAAGTCCCCAATGGCTTTCAGGGGAGCAGTTTTAAAGGCAACATTTGGGGGTGAAGGCTGTAGGATTCATGACTTTCTTCTCATTGATATGTTGTGAAGTAACAGTGTGGTGTTTTAGGAATCTTAACCATCAACTTTGTGGTCCGAACAGTCTGGGGTCTAGTGCTTGTGCTCAGCAGGTAGTCGCCACCCTCCACCTGAGTGTGGGGGTCTCAGTTCCTGTAGAATGACTGGTTTCAGGACTTAATGAAGCTCAGGTTCTTGATGTCTCATCGCAGAAAGAATTCAGTGAGAGACAAAGTGATAGGTAAAAAGTGGATTTATTTAGAGAGAAACACACTTCACAGGCGGAGTGTGGGCCATCTCAGAAGGTGAGAAAGGCCGTGAATTTTATCTTGTTAGATTCTCTGTTTTATAAAGTATGCCTAAAAATATTTTTGGACTTTGTTCTATGACATGGTTAAGTTACTGGAAAACAGTTTGTTGCTTTTGGGTCTTGCTTTTATGTTTTGTTTGAAGGGACCAGAGCTAGGTTTAGTCTAGGTTAATTTTTCCCCTCCTTCTGAGGCATTATGCTTCTTAGTACTCTAATGCAGTATGAATTAGTTGGTTTTCTATTCTGGCTCTCGAGAACAGCCATTATTTGTATCCTTGTGTGAGGTGTGGGTGCTGTCACTTCTAAATATTTGGTGGTTCTTTCCCTGGCCTTGAATAGTTCTCTCACACCCAAGTGCTGATTAGTTACTCAACATATTGTAGGGTGAGCCTCTGTAGATCTCTTCATTTTTCTCTCTCTCTCCAGCTTTCTACTCAGTGCTGGTCTCCCTTGTGAGCTCTAGCCACCTTGGCTTCCTTGGACTCCCAGCTCCATTTCCTCAACTTGGGGAGCCCACAGGTTCTGCCTGGGTTCCTTCCACGGCCTGGAGACTCTCAAGGCAGTAAGCTGGGCAAATGTATGCTTGTGTTATTTGTTTCTTGTCTCCCAGGGATCACTGTCTTTTGTTACATGTCTAAAATCCTCAGTATTATTGTTTCATACATTTTGTTAGGTTTTTATTATTTCATGCAGAAGGCTAAATCTGGTCTCTTTCATTCCATCTTGACTGGAAGTGGTATTATTGTGGTTTTATTTTGTGTTTTCATATTGACCAGGGATATTGAACACATTTTAATTTGCTTATTGACCATTCATGTGTTTCTCTTGGGAAGAGTTTGTTTAAAGCTTTAGCCTTTTTCCTTCTTTCTCTCCTTATTTTTTCTTTGTCTGTTTTTTCTTTCTTTTTTTTTTTGCATTGCAGAAGGTCCTTATATGTCTTGGATACCAGTCCTCTGTTAGATAAGTGTTTTGTAAGTACTTTCTCCAAGTCTGTTTTTTCCTATTTATTTTCTTAACTGTGCCTTTTGATGAGCAGAAATGTCTAAGTCTGATGAAGTCTAATTTATCAGTTTTTTCTTTTATAGTTATTGCTTACTGTGAGCTAAGACACTTTTGCCTAACCCTGAAGTCATGAAGGTAATTTCCTTTGTTTCCTCTAAAACTTTTTGGTTTTGCTAATTTATATTTAGGTCTGTGATGCATCTCAAATTAAGTTTTATAGGTTTTTTGCATAATTGTTTCTGCACCATTTTATGAAAATGTAACTTAAAAAAATATTTTTTGGCTGCATTGGGTCTTCGTTGCTGCACGTGGGCTTTTCTCTAGTTGCGACGAGTGAGGGCTTCTCTTGTTGCAGAGCACGGGCTCTGGGTGCGCAGGCTTCAGTAGTTGTGGCATGTGGGCTCAGTAGTTGTGGCTCACGGGCTCTAGAGTGCAGGCTCAGTAGTTGTGGTGCATGGGCTTAGTTGCTCTGTGGCAACTAAGAGAAGATCTTTATGAACTGTATTCATAATAATTGTTTGAAAGGACTTGTATACTAATTCTTCTTGTCATTTCAAGATTGACCTTTCAAGGTTTGGTTTTTGTTTTATTATGGGGTATAATTTCCTGCTTCTGTATATGTCTTTTTTTCTTTTAGTTGTTGTGAATTTTATCTTTTTTTTTTAAAAGGGATCCCACCAGTTGTGGTATCTTCCCGGACCAGGGCTTGAACCCATGACTCCTGCATTGGCAGGCAGATTCTTAACTACTGTGCCACTGGGGAAGCCCTGCACTATTTTATTGAGAAGAGTTTCCTTTCCTCACTGGGTTGCTTTGGTGAAACATTACATGGCTGCAGAAGTGGGTTCGATTTCAGAAATCTTTATTCTGTTACACTGATCTGTTTGTCCTTATATCATTACCAAACTTTTGATTATTTGTCACTTTATAGAAAGTCTTGAAATCAGATTTGCAAGTCTCAGTCTTTTTCATCTTTTTCAAGATTGCTTTGCTAAGTCCTTAGCACTTCCATAAAAAGTTTGATATTTGCTTTTGCATTTCTCTGAAAGGCTGATGGGATTATGATTGCAATTGCTTTGAATCTGTAGATCAATTTGAGGAGAATTGACATGTTGACAATGTTAGATATTCCTGTTCATTAGTATGGCATATCTCTCCATTTATTTAGGTCATCTTTGTGTTTTCCTGAGCAGTGTTTTGTAGTTTTCAGCCTTTGGTTTTGCATGTCTTTTGTTTTTAAAGTTATTTTTATTTAGAAATATTTCATGTTATTTGATATTATTGGAGGGAGTATTTTAAAGAATTCAATTTTTAGTTATTCTTAGTATATGGAAATAGAATTGACTTATGTTTATTGATTTGTGTCTTAACAACCTTAACTCATGTTGGTTCTATGAGTTTTTTTGGTAGACAATTTAATTCGATTTTTCTAATAGTGATCACGTTATAAAGCTTTTTACCTCTTTCCAATTTGTATTTTTATTTTCTTCCCTTATCACATGCACTTAGGTCTTGGTTCCATTCTTTGGGGGAAAGCATTCAGTTTTATGCCATTAATTATGTGAGCTGTAGACTTTTATTGATGATCATTATCAGGTTGTTTTAAAATACAGGTTTTATTATTGCTTAAGTATGGCAGGGAAGGCTAACAGATCAGGAGATGATTGCCATTGAAAAGATAATTTGTTATACTCACAGATTCCCCAGAGGAGGGCGGGTATACCACAGCCTAGGAAGACACATGGGGAAGCACCCTAATTAGGATGCAGCAGGTGTGAACGGGGTGGGGGTGGGGGGAAAGTAAAGACAAGAGCCTTTATTTTGGTTTCTGTGGGAAGAAATAGTGAAGAACTTGTAATCAGGTTTAGGATTGTCTAGTTTGAATAATATCAAGGGCTTTGGGGTATGGGGCCTGCCCCTAGTTGTCTGGTACCTGGCCCTGGGGTGATTAGGGCAGGGGAATATAGTAGCCAGTGTAAAATAGATAGAGATGGTTGGGGGTATGAGCTTTGAGTTGGTTGGTTTGCATATGAAAGCAAGCTGGGGAGTTGTTTGCTATCTCCAGGAATTAGCTAGCCTTGGGAGGGACAGCCCTCCAGGGTCAGCAAGGCCTCCAAGTATCAAAAATACAGAATGAAAAGGTATGATTAACAGGTTGAGTAGGATCTCTTCTCTTCCTAGTTTTGTGACAGTTTATGACATGAGTGGATGTTGTTTTGTCAAATGCCTTTTCTGCATCTTTCGAGATGATTATGTGATGTTTTTGCAGAATTAATATTTTCATATGTTATATCAACCTTGTATTCCTGGGATAAACTCTGCTTGGTCATGGTGTATTATTCTTTTTTTGTATTGCAGTATTTACATTGCTAGTATTATTATTAAATATTTTTGCATCTGTGTACTTCAGAGATGTTAGTCTGTAATTTTTTTTGTAGTTTCTTTTTAGGTTTTGGTAGTATTGGTATATTCATTAGTATTTTTTGTGCTGAACTTAGAAAATGATTTCAGAAGTAGTCTGTTTTCTAGAAGTGTTTGTGTGAGATTGATGCTGTTTTCTCCTTGGTGTTTGATGGAATTTACCAGTGAAAAAATCTGAGCCTAGAGTTGTATTTTGGGGAAGGATTTTTTTTTTTTTTTTTTTTTGTGGTACACGGGCCTCTCACTGCTGCGGCCTCTCCCGTTGCCGAGCACAGGCTCCGGACGTGCAGGCCCAGCGGCCATGGCTCACAGGCCCAGTCGCTCTGTAGCATGTGGGATCCTCCCAGACCGGGGCATGAACCCGTGTCCCCTGCATCGGCAGGCGAACTCTCAACCACTGCGCCACCAGGGAAGCCCTTGAGGAAGGATTTTGATGATGGATTCAACTTAAGGGCTCTTCAAATTTTGTTTCATCTTGTCAATTTTGGTAAATTGTATTTTTCAAGGCATTTTTCCATTTCATCTAAGTTGTTGAATTGGTTAGTGTAAAGTTAATAATCTTTGGTTTTTTAGTATCTGTGGGTTCTATAGTGATAATTCCTCCTTTATTCCTGATATTGGTAATTTTTGTGTATGTTTTAAATTAGTTTAGCTAGAAGTTTATCAACTTTATTTTTCCAAAGGACAGTCTTTGATTTAAAATTTTCTTTAGTGTTTCTATCTCATCTTTTTCTGCTCTTTACTATTTACTTTCTTCTTCTCACTTTGGGTTTAGTTTGCACCTTTGTAGATTTCTTTAGGTGAAATCTTAGGTTATTAATTAATTTTATAGCTTTTTCCCCTAGCATGGTCAGGGAACATACTTTGTAAGATTTCTTTCTTTCCTTATTTTTTTAATTTTATTTTTGGCTGCGTTGGTCTTGGCTGCTGCTCGTGGGCTTTGTTGAGGTGCACGGGCTTCTCATTGCAGTGGCTTCTCCTGTTGTGGAGCACAGGCTCTAGGCCCGTGGGTTTCAGTAGTTGCAGCATGAGAGCTCAGTATTTGTGGCTTGTCTCTAGAGCGCATGCTCAGTAGTTGTGGCGCACGGGCTCAGTTGCTGCATGGCATGTGGGATCTTCCCAGACTAGGGCTGGAACCCGTGGCCCCTGTGTTGCAGGCGGATTCTTAACCACTGCACCACCAGGGAAGTTGCCTTTGTATGATTTCATTCCTTTTAATTCATTGTGTCTTATTTTGTGGTGAATGTACCATAGTCACTTGAAAGGAATGGACATTTCATATAGATGGAGTCATACACTGTGTGGTGACTTTGTGTGAGCGGCTTTTTGCTTTTAGCAAAATGTTTTTAAGGTTCACTCATGTTTTAGCATGTATTAGAACTTTATTCCTTTTTTTTGTTGAATAACATTCCATTGTCCGGATCTGGCACATTTTATTTGTTCACTCAGTTGATCGGCATTTAGATTTTATCTATATTTTAGCTATTCTGAATAATGCTGTTTTGAACATTTCCATGCATGTTTTTTGTGTAAATGTATGGTTTCATTTCTTTTGGGTGTGGAATTTTTGACCCATGTGGTAACTGTGTTTAACTTTTTGAGGAACTGCCGAAGCAGCCACACCATTTTAAACTCCCATCAGCGATATATGAGGGTTCTGATTTCTCCACAGTCTTGCTAACAGGATTTGTTTATCTTTTGATTTTAGCCATCCTCGTGGTATCTCATTGTGGTGTTGATTTGTATTTCCTTTTTTTCTTTTTTATAAATTTATTTATTTTAATTATTTCCTTTTGGCTGCATTGGGTCTTCGTTGCTGCGCATGGGCTTTCTCTAGTTGTGGCGAGTGGGGGCTACTCTTTGTTGCGGTGCACGGGCTTCTCATCACAGTGGCTTCTCTTGTTGTGGAGCACGGGCTCTAGGCACGCGGGCTTCAGTAGTTGTGGCATGTGGGCTCAGTAATTGTGGTTCATAGGCTCTAGAGTGCAGGCTCAGCAGTTGTGGCGCACGGGCCTAGTTGCTCTGCAGCATGTGGGATCTTCCTGGACCAGGGCTCGAACCTGTGTCTCCTGCATTGGCAGGAGGATTCTTAACCACTGCACCACCAGGGAAGCCTGATTTGTATTTCTTTAATGAATGTTAGACATCTTTTCACAGGCTTGTTTTGGTTATTTATGTGTTTTCTTTGGAGAAATGGCTATTCAGATCCTTGCCCCAGTTTTTAATTAGGATATTTATCTTTTTTTTTTTTTTAAGATTTTATTTATGTTTTTAAGCCATGCCTTGCAGCATGTGGGATCTTAGTTCCCCAACCAGGGATCAAACTCGAGCCCCCTGCAGTGGAAGCACGGGGTCTTAAGCACTGAACCACCAGGGAAGTCCCTATATATCTTTTTATTATTGAGTTATAGAGCTCTTTATATTTTCTGGGTATAAGTCCCTTATCAGATATATATCTTGTAAGTATTTTATTCTATGGGGTTTTTTACTTGATGGTATCATTTGCAGAACAAAAGGTTTTAGGTTTGGAAAATTCCAATTTACCTATTATTTCTCTTGTTGCCTCTGTTTTTGGTGTTGTATCTAAGAAACCATTATCCAGCCCTGAGTCATGAAGAATTTACTCCAGTTTCATTCTAAGAGTTTTATAGTGTTAGCTCTTACATTTAAGTATATGATCCATTTTGAGTTACTTTTATGTATCATATGCATAAGGGGTCCAACTTAATTTTTTGCATGTAGAGAATTTTTAATGTACCAGTTTTATAGAGCTATTTCTGTTTACATTAGTTTCTTAGTGTTTCTCTAGCAATTTCAGTATATTTCCTTACCTTTTTTACAGTCTATTTAGCGTACCCACTTATAGTTAATATTGTATCACTTCTTGTAAAGTGTAGAAATCTTGTAACTGTAGAGATTCTTTTACATCACATCACCTCTGTCCATTGTTACTTATGCTATTGTCTATTGTCATATATATTAGAGCTACATATATTATAAACCCCAGAAGACAGTATTACAATTTTTGTTTTCAGTAATCATATGTATTTTTAAGAATTTAAGAACTAAAAGTCTTTTATATTGGGTTGGCCAAAAAGTTTGTTCGGATTTTTCCATAAGCTCTTACGAAAAAACCCAAACGAACTTTTTGGCCAGCGCAATATTTACCCAGATATTTACCATTTATGGTGTTCTTCTTTGCCTCCTGAAGATTCGTGTTTTTCATCTAGTACCATTTCCCTTTATTCCGAAGAATTTCTTGTAGCCTTTATTGTAGTCTGTATCACCTGGTGATGAATTCTGTTTGCTCTTTCTTACCTAAAAACGTCTGTTTCACCTTCATTTTGAAGGATATATTAGATACAGAATTCTGGATTGACATTTCTTTTTCTTCAAGCACTTTAGAGATGTTTGTTTTACTGTTTTGACTTCCATAGTTTATGATGAGAGATCAGCTATTAATTCAATCACTGTTTCCCTGTCTTTGGTGTGTCCTTTTCTTTTGGCTGCCTCTTGAAGACTTTTGTTTGCTTTTCATGAAGCGGTTTTGCTTGTTTGGGATTCACTGTGCTTCTGGAATCCATAAATTTGTCTTCAAATAGAGGAAATTTTCATCCATTGTTTTTTCAAAATTTTCTTTACTGCCATATTCTCATATTCATATTCTCTCCTTCACCTCCTCCTCCTCTTCCAGGCCTTCAGTTATACATGGTGGCTTCTTGATACTGTTCAATAGGTCCCTGAAGCTCTGTTAATTTTTTTTACCATTTTCTCTTTTTCAGATAGATCCTATCTATTGATGTAGCTTCAAGCTCACTGACTCTTTCCTTTGTCATCTTGATTCTGTTGTTAAGCCCATCCAATGAATTTTTCACTTCATGTATTATATTTTTAAGTTTAAGAATTTTTATTTAGTTTTTTGTTTTTAAAGATTTATTTTCTTTATTTTTGGCTGCATCGGGTCTTATTTGCAGCACGCAGGATCTTTGTTGAGGCATGTGGGATCTTTTGTTGCAGCGCGTGGGCTTCTCTCTAGTTGTGGCCTGTGGGTTTTCTCTTCTCTAGTTGTGTCACGCAGGCTCCAGGGCATGGGGGCTCTGTAGTTGTCATGAGTGGGTTCCAGAGCACATGGGCTCTGTAGTTTGCGGCACGCGGACTCTAGTTGAGGCGCGCGAGCTCAGTGATTGTGGTGCTCAGGCTAAGTTGCCCCGTGGCATGTGGGATCTTAGTTCCCCGACCAGGGATCGAACCCGCATCCGCTGTATTGGAAGGCGGATTCTTTAACACTGGACCATCAGGGAATTCCCTGTTTAGTTCTTTCCTTTTCTTTTCGTTTTAATATTTATTGACTGATTGATTGCTGCGTTGGGTCTTTGTTGCTGCGCATGGGCTTTCTCTAGTTGTGGCAAGCGGGGGCTGCTCTTTGTTGTGGTGCGCAGGCTTCTCATCACGGTGGCTTCTCTTGTTGCAGAGCACGGGCTCTAGGCGCATGGGCTTCAGTAGCTGTGGCACACAGGCTCGGTAGTTGTGGCTCATGGGCTCTAGAGCGCAGGCTCAGTAGTTGTGGTGCACTGGCCCAGTTGCTCCGCAGCATGTGGGATCTTCCCAGCCCAGGGCTCAAACCCATGTCCCCTGCATTGGCAGGTGGATTCTTAACCACTGTGCCACCAGGGTAGTCCACTCAGCAATTTTTGAAGTAGAAATTCATTTTATGATGGATTTAAAAATATTTGGTAGTTTTCAGTTTATTGCAGTTTTTATCTCTGTTAGCATTAGATGATTTCATCTTTGGCCATCAGGAGCCTCTTTAGGTTGGACCATAGGTCCTTTTCATATGACTAAAGCAGTCTTTTATAGCTTCCTTGCTATTTGATAGAATGAGGTATTCAGGGCATACTTGACCTAGACCTGGAATCATCCACTTCTTTCAGCAGTTCTGGTTCCTTTGGGAAATGCTGTTTGGAGACCCCAGCCTGGGTGCTCTGGGTGCTTATTTCTACTCTGGTAGTCACGAGTCTTTCTAAAACACAAGAAAAAATAGGTTAATTAATATGTATTTTTATCTTTTGCCTAAAAGAAGAAGTAATGATGGTAAATGTTTTATCCTACACATACTTTTTTTTTTTTAAAGAAGATGTTGGGAGTAGGAGTTTATTAATTAATTAATTAATTTTTGCTGTGTTGGGTCTTCGTTTCTGTCAGAGGGCTTTCTCTAGTTGTGGCAAGCGGGGGCCACTCTTCATCGTGGTGCGCGGGCCTCTCACTGTCGCGGCCTCTCTTGTTGCGGAGCACAAGCTCCAGACGCCCAGGCTCAGTAGTTGTGGCTCACGGGCCTAGTTGCTCCACGACATGTGGGATCCTTCCAGACCAGGGCTCGAACCCGTGTCCCCTGCATTAGCAGGCAGATTCTCAATCACTGCACCACCAGGGAAGCCCCTCCCTACACATACTTTTTTAATGCCACAATTACATCTTTTATATAATATGAGGAAGATCAAACTTAAAGCTTGAATTTATTTTTATTTAGCCTATACTGTTTATAAAAAAATAATTATTATCTTGTTGCTTTCTGTAATACATTGGTGTTCGAAGTCTGAGTAAACCAGTATAGCTGAATGGCTTTTTGTTGTTGTTGTTGTTGTTTGTTTTTTTGTTTTTTTTTGCGGTACGCAGGCTCAGCGGCCATGGCTCACGGGCCCAGCCGCTCCACGGCCTGTGGGATCTTCCCGGACCAGGGCACGAACCCGTGTCCCCTGCATCGGCAGGCGGACTCTCAACCACTGCGCCACCAGGGAAGCCCTGAATGGCTTGTTAGTAGCCACAACCTCCTAAAAGTCATTATTTTGGGTGAACTTGATTTAGTGAAGTATACTGAGTTTTATATTTTGGAAAATAATCTAAAGTAAAGTAGGAAAAGTATTTGGAAATTGATGCCTGTGTTATAAAGATGGAAAGTAGTTGCATGATTTCTTAGCATACTACGTGATGTAAAAAAGAAGGAACCACCTTATATAACTTCCGCTTGTTTGGACCGTTTCAATTAAAACGTTTTTCCCCCCCTTTGTTAAAATGTGAGATCTTGGAATCCAAAAAATAAAACAAATGAATGTATATAACAAAACAGAGGGACTTTCCTGGTAGTCCAGTGGCTAAGACTCCGCACTCCCAGTGCACGGGGCCTGGTTTGATCCCTAGTCAGGGAATTAGAAGTCACATGCCACAACTAAAGATCCCGCATGCCTCAGTGAAGATCCTGCTACCCGATGCAGCCAAATAAATAGTAAAATAATATAGAAACAAACAAAACAGAAACAGACTCACAGATACCAAGAACAAGCAAGTGTTTACCAGTGGGGAAGGAAGGAGCAGGGGAGGGGCAAGGCAGGGGATTAAGAGATATAAACTACTATGTATAAAATAGAAAAAAAAAAGTAAGATCTTCAATGTGTGTGTTTTTTTTTTTTTTTGGTCTCCTTATAATCTGTGTACTCTCTTACAGGATTTACTTGTGCATTTAAACAGTACCTCTCACTTATTAAATAAGAATGCATCTGTGGAACTTTAATAGTAACATGTACAGCTGCAGCCTGCCCTGTGAAACTTTTCGGGTTGGATTAGTTTACTGTAGGGTCTGGAATCTCTATTGTCCAGAACCTGATACTTTTTTCCTGAGCTTAGGGTATAGCCTCTAATTATAACTTAACCTTCTTTGTCTGTAGTTATTTCTTTCTCTCAAGTCTTCTATGTATCTATTTTTACCTTTAGTAGAAGACTAAAGGTAAAGACATAGTAATAGTATTTTACTTATTAGCATGTAGTTCTCTTTTAGAATTTTCTTCCCTGCATTTTATAACTCATTTAAAATATTTGTGAATATAGCATTAGTTCCCTCATTGTTATACAGTTGGACTTATAATAAAAACTTTATAGTCATAAACAGTGATATAAAATATTTCTGTACACATGTCTTTTCATATCTTGAAATTAAAGTGTGTAAGTGATATGAAGATGACACAGTACTTAATAATTGCCATTTCTATCATATTTCCTTTGGCTCTGTAGAAGTGAAGTAATTGAATCAGTATTTTTCTTTTTTTATAATGAATGATACTATTGTCTTTATTGTAAATTTCATATAGTACATTGATTCTCACAGAATGCTTTCATTGATTTAAAAAATATTTTTAAAAATTTATTTATTTGGCTGCATTGGGACTTAGTTGTGGCACGCGAGATCTTTGTTGCGGTGCGCGGGCTTCTCTCTAGTTGTGGCGTGCAGGCTTCTTTCTAGTTGTGGTGTGTAAGCTCCAGAGTGCGTGGGCTCAGTAGTTGTGGCGCATGGGCTTAGTTGCCCCGTGGCATGTGGGATCTTAGTTCCTTGACCAGGGATCGAACCCGTGTCCTCTGCATTGGACGGCGGATTCTTAACCACTGGACCATCAGGGAACTCCTATTTGTAGACTTTAATGATGGCCATTCTGACCAGTGTGAGGTGATACCTCGTAGTTTTGATTTGCATTTCTCTAATAATTAGCGATATTGAACATCTTTTCATGTGCCTGTTGGCCATCTGCATTTCCTCTTTGGAAAAATGTTCAGTTCTTCTGCCCCCCTTTTTTTTAAAAAAATTAATTCATTTATTTTTGGCTGCATTGGGTCTTTGTTGCTGTGCGTGAGCTTTTTCTAGTTGTGGCGAGCGGGAGCGACTCTTCATTGCGGTGTGCGGGCTTCTCAGTGTGGTGGCTTCTCTTGTTGCGGAACACAGGCTGTAGGCGTGTGGGCTTCAGTAGTTGTGGCATGCGGGCTTGATAGTTGTGGTTCGTGGGCTCTAGAGCGCAGGCCCAGTAGTTGTGGCGCACGGGCTTAGTTGCTCCGCGGCATGTGGGGTCTTCTGGGACCAGGGCTCGAACCCGTGTCCGCTGCATTGGCAGGCAGATTCCTATCCACTGTGCCACCAGGGAAGTCCCCTTCTGCCCATTTTTCAATTGGGCGGTTTTTTGATGTTGAGTTGCATGAGCTGTTTATATATGTTGGGTATTAACCCCTTATCAGTCACATCTTTGCAAAAATTTCTCCCATTCATTCAACCTCCCATTCAGCAGGTTGTCTTTTGTTTTGTCTATGGTTTCCTTTGATGTGCAAAAGCTTTTAAGTTAATTAGGTCTTATTTGTTTATTTTTGCTTGTGTTTCCTTTGATTTAGGACACAGATTAAAAAAAAACTGGTGTGATTTATGTCAAAGAATGTTCTGCCTGTTTTACTCTAGGAATTTTATAGTATCTTGCCTTAAATTTAGGTCTTTAATCCATTTTGAGTTTATTTTTGTATATGGTGTTAGAGAATGTTCTAATTTTATTCTTTTATATGTAGCTGTCCCGCGTTACCACCACCTTTTGTTGAAGAGACTGTCTTTTCTCCATTGTGTATTCTTGCCTCCTTTGTCATAGATTGACTATAGGTATGTGGGTTTATTTCTGGGCTCTCTATTCTGTTCCATTGACCTATGTGTCTTTTTTTTTTTTTTTTTTTTTTGCCAGTACCATACTGTTTTGTAGCTTTGTAGTACAGTCTGAAGTCAGGGAGTGGGATTCCTCCAGCTCTGTTCTTCTTTCTCAAGATTGTTTTGTCTATTCGGGGTCTTTTATGTTTCCATAGAAATTAAAAAATCATCTGTTCTAGTTCTGTGAAAAATGCCATTACTCATTTGGTAGGGATTTCATTGAGCCTGGAGATTGCCTTGGGTAGTATGGTCATTTTAACAATATTAATTCTTCAATCCAAGAACATCTTTCCATCTGATTGGGTCATCTTCAGTTTCTTTCATCAGTGTCTTATAGTTTTCTGAGTACAGGTCTTTTACCTCCTAGGTGTTTTATTCTTTTTGATGCAGTGGTAAATGGGATTGTTTCCTTAATTTCTCTTTTTGATAGTTTGTTGTTAGTGTATAGAAATGTAACAGATTTCTGTATATTAGTTTATTTTTGGCTGCATTGGGTCTTTATTGCTGTGCGTGGGCTTTCTCTAGTTACGGCTAGTGGGGGCTACTCTTTGTTGTGGTGAGCAGGCTTCTCATTGTGGTGGCTTCTCTTGTTGCAGAGCACAGGCTCTAGGTGCGCAGGCTTCAGTAGTCGTGGCATGCGAGCTCAGTAGTTGTGTCACGGGCTCTAGGGCGCAGGCTCAGTAGTTGTGGCATACAGGCTCAGTAGTTGTGGCACATGGGCTTAGTTGCTCCGTGGCATGTGGGATCTTCCCGGACCGGGACTCGAACCCTTGTCGCCTGCATCGGCAAGTGGATTCTTAACCACTATGCCACCAGGGAAGTCCTGTATATTAGTTTTGTTCCCTGCAACTTTACTGAATTTCATTGATGGGCTCTAGTAGTTTTTTTTTTTTTTTTTTTTTCCTAGTAGTTTTCTGGTAACGTCTTCAGGATTTTCTATGTGGAGTATCATGCCATCTTCAAACAGTGGCATTTTTACTTTTTCTTTTCTAATTTGCATTCCTTTTCTTTCTTTTTTTTGTTTTTTTCTTTGATTGCTGTGGTTAGAACTTAGAAAACAATGTTGAATAATGAAATTGGGCATCCTTATTTTATTCCTGATCTTAGAGGAAATGTTTTCAGCTTTTAATCATTGAGTATGATGTTAGCTGTGGGTTTTTCATATATGGCCTTTATTATGTTGAGGTAAGTTTCCTCTCTGCTCATTTTCTGGGGAGCATAAATGGACGTTGAACTTTATCAAAAGCTTTTTCTCCATATATTGAGATGATTGTATGATTTTTATTCTTCAATTTGTTAATGTGTTATATGACACATTGATTAATTTGCAGACATTGAAAAACCCTTGCATCCCTTGGATAAATCCCACTTGATCATGGTGTATAATTCTTTTAATGTATTGTTGGATATGGTTTGCTACTATTTTGTTGAGGATTTTTGTATCTATGTTCATCAGTGATAACGGCCTGCAATTTTTTTTTTTTTGGTGATGTCTTTGTGTGGTTTTGGTATCAGGGTGATGGTGGCCTCATAGAATGACTTTGGAAGTGTTCCTTCCTCTGCTGTTTTTTGGAATAGTTTAAGAAGGATAGGTGTTAACTCTTCTTTAAATATTCGAATGTTTGGTAGAATTCATCTGTGAAGCCACCTGGTCCTAGACTTTTGTTTGTTGGGAGCTTTTATTTTTTATGTATTTTAACTTTTTTGTTTTGGCTGCACTGCATAGCTTGCGGGATCTTAGTTCCCTGACCAGAGATTGAACCCGGGCCCTCAGCAGTGAAAGTGCAGAGTCCTAACCACTGGACTGCCAGGGAATTTCCTGTTGGGAGTTTTTAAGTTACTGATTCAATTTCAGTACTTGATCTGTTCATATTTTCTACTTCTTCCTGCTTCAGTCTTGGGAGACTGTACCTTTCTAAGAATTTGTCCATCTCTTCTAGATTTTCCATTTTAGTTGTGTATAGTTGCTAGTAGTAGTAGTAGTTTATGATGCTTTGTATTTCTGTCCTGTCAGTTGTAACTTCTTTTTCATTTCTCATTTTATTGATTTGAGCCCTCTCCCTTTTTTCTTTTTAATTTTTTTTGGCCACACGCCACAGCATGTGGAAATTCCCTGAACAGGGATTGAACCTCTGCCCCCTGCAGTGGAGGTCTTAACCACTGGACCACCAGGGAAGTCCTCCCTTTTTTTCTTGATGAGTTTGGCTAAAGGTTTATCACTTGTTTATCTTTTCAAAGAACCAGCTTAGTTTTATTGATCTTTTCGGTTGTTTTTTCCATTTCTGTTTCATTTATTTTTGCTCTGATCCTTATGATTTCTTTCTTTCTACTAATGTTGGGTTTTGTTTGTTCTTCTTTCTCTAGTTGCTTTAGATGTAAAGTTAGGTTGTTTATTTGAGATTTTTTTGTTTCCTGAGGTACAAGCTTGTATTGCTGTAAACTTCCCTTTTTTTGCAACTGCTTTTGCTGCATCCCATACGTTTTGTATCATCCTGTGTTTTTTTTTTCTTTTTTGACCACATCACGTGGCTTGCGGGATCTCAGTTCCTTGTCCATGGATTGAACCTGGGCCATGACAATGAAAGCCCGGAATCCTAACCACTAGGCCACCAGGGAACTCGCTGGATCATCATGTTTTTGTTTTCATTTGTCTCTTGGTATTCTTTGATTTTCTCTTTTGATTTCGCTAGTGATCCATTGGTTGTTTAGTGGCGTATTGTTTAGCCTCCACGTGTTTGTGTTTTTCATAGTTTTTTTCTTGTAGCTGATTTCCAATTTCTTGTAGCTGATTTTTCTTGTAGCTGATTTCCAATCATAGTGTTGTAGAAGATGCTTGATATGATTTCAGTTTTTTTAAAATTTACTGAGGCTTGTTTTGTGGCCTAGTATGTACACGATCTATCCTGGAGAATGTTGCATGTGCGCTTGAAAAGAATGTGTATTCTGCTTCTTTCGGATGGAGTGCTCATATATATAGATATACATATCTATATATATCAATTAAGTGCATCTGCTTTAATGTGTCATTTTAGGCCAGCGTTTACTTAGTGCTTTTCTGTCTGGATGATCTGGCCATTGATGTAAGTGGGGAATTACAGTCCCTTACCATTATTGTATTCCTGTCAATTTCTCATTTTATGTTCATTAGTATTTGCCTTGTATATTTAGGTGTTTGTATGTTGGGTACGTATACTTTTACAATTGTTATATCCTCTTTTTGGACTGATCCCATGGTCATTATGTAGTGTTCTTTGTCTCTCATAACAGTCTTTATTTTAAAGTCTGTTTTGTTTGATACCGGTATTGCTGCTCCAGCTTTCTTTTCATTTTTCCATTTGCATGGAATACCTTTTCTATCCCCTCACTTTGAGTATTTGTGTGTCTCTAGATCTGAAGTGAGTCTGTTGTAGGCAGCATATATGTGGGTCTTGTTTCTGTATCCATTCAGCCAGCCCATGTCTTTTGGTTGGAGCATTTAGTCCATTTACATTTAAGGTAATTATCTATATGTATGTTCTTATTGCCATTTTGTTGTTTTGGATTTGTTTTTGTAGGTCTTTTTTTCCCATTCTTCTTCTTCTGTTGTTTTCTTCTCATGATTTGATGACTATCTTTTGGGTTATGGTTGGATTTCTTTTCCTTTTTCATGTGTATATCTATCATAGATTTCTGGCTTGCAGTTACCATGAGGATTTGGTATAGCAGTCTATTTATATATACGGGATTGTTTTAAGTTGCTGATCTCTTAATTTCAAATGCATTCAAAAAACCCTGCATCTGTATTCTCCTCCCTTCATGATTACTGTTTTTTTTTTTTAAAAATTAATTAATTGTTGGCTGCATTGGGTCTTCATTGCTGCACGCAGGCTTTCTCTCTAGTTGTGGCGAGTGGGGGCTACTCTTCGTTGCAGTGTGCGGGCTTCTCATTGCGGTGGCTCCTCTTGTTGCAGAGCATGGGCTCTAGGCACGCAGGCTTCAGTAGTTGTGGCTTGCAGGCTCTAGAGTGCAGGGTCAGTAGTTGTGGCACACAGGCTTAGTTGCTCTGCGGCATGTGGGATCTTCCCGGACCAGGGCTTGAACCCGTATCCCCTGCATTGGCGGATGGATGCTTATCCACTGCACCACCAGGGAAGCCCATGATTACTGTTTCTGATATCATAGTTTACATCTAATTGTTTTGTGTATCCCTTAACTGCTTATTGTGGATATAGATGATTTTTAGTACTTTTGTCTTTTAACCCCCCTACCAGCCTATTGCGTGCTTATTCACTATTTTATTTTAATTTCTTGCTCATATTTTACTGTGTAACTCATTTATATTACTATATTATATGCTTCAAACCTCTTTGGAGAGTAAGATAGGGTACAAATAATAAGTATCATATATGATTTCTAGGAATGTAGTCTTCACAGTAAGGCAGTGCCACTGAAACTCTTTATTATTTTTACAATTATTTCAGTCCTCTTGTCAGTAGTGAAAAGAAATGGCAATACTGGCTTGGTGTTTATTTCTGGTTTTAAATTGTGGGAGTGGTAGAGAGGGATCCATAATAATTCTGAGTATCATTGGGCTGTGAATAAAAAGAGTAACTAGAATAATTAGAGCAGTTCTTTTCTTCCAAAGGCAGGTAAGCGCATGTGAAATCATGCCTTCCTACTTGAATCAAAATTCTGAATTTGAGTTTGGCTCTTTATTTCAGGAGAAACCAGATCCAACTGAGTATGTAATAATCCTGGTTGATTCTACTCAGAAAGCAAAGGAGTAGAGGCACAGGTTAAAAACTGTGCCCCAATCCTATGTTGAGAGAATCTTTTTATTTTTATTAATATAACATTAGAAAAAAAATTGTGGCAGGAATTTAAATGTTAAGTAAAATTACTTTTTAAAAGTTGTTGTCTGGTACTCTGAGGAAGACCAAATGTCAAGGAGAATTACTTTGTGAGGATCTTTCTGATACACTCTTGGTGGCAACTAGTACAAATGCCACTACCATATTTTTAATAGTTTTCAAGTTACAGGGAAGATGTTATACTTTGGTAATCTGAAAAATCTCTTTGTTTCCCCCCCCCTTTTAATAGAGATGTGAACTGTGTCCTCATAAGGATGGAGCTTTAAAAAGAACAGATAATGGCGGTAAGTGCAGAGAATTCTGAGAAAAATTTTCTTGAACACTGGAGTGCAGATGTATTTTAAAATATCTGGTAATTCATATTATATCAAACTGTTTGCTGCTCAAATATTTTTAACAGTACTGGATGTAATTTTTAATTTTTAAAAATTGAAACAGCTTTTCTACTTTCTGGACAAACTTAAGTTTTGTTTTGTTTTGGTGCAGAATGATCCAGATACTTCTAATTAAAATCTTGATTTTTTTTTTTTAAATGGATACAGTTTCTTATATTACTGTTGGGAAAATAAGCCACTCTTTTTTTTTCTTCGTTAGAGATAAAAATCTGTTTTATATTCTTTTCCTCCTGTTTTGCGTATTGCTAGACAAATGATGTTTCTAATGCATGTTAATTTTAACACCCTGTGGATCCTTGTTGCTTGAATATAAACAAATTCTGACTTTTCTTAAATTTTGGTGTGCTTTCATAAGACCCCTTTTGTATTTCTAATTTTTATTTCCATTTTTATTTTATTATTATTTTTTAAATAAATAAATAAATTTATTTATTTATTTATTTATTTATGGCTGTGTTGGGTGTTTGTTTCTGTGCGAGGGCTTTCTCTAGTGGCAAGCGGGGGCCACTCTTCATCGCGGTGTGCGGGCCTCTCACTGTTGCGGCCTCTCTTGTTGCGGAGCACAGGCTCCAGACGTGCAGGCTCAGTAGTTGTGGCTCACGGGCCCAGTTGCTCCGCGGCATGTGGGATCTTCCCAGACCAGGGCTCGAACCCGTGTCCCCTGCATTGGCAGGCAGATTCTCAACCACTGCGCCACCAGGGAAGCCCCATTTCCGTTTTTAGTTACCTTTCTTAGAGAAATCCATGTTTCTTTATAGCTCAGTACCATTCTTAAATGTGTAGACTTCAATTTATTAAACTGTGGCATTTTATGAAAATTAAGTAACTGATGGAGAAACTCAAAATAGTAGAGATAAAACTAGTACTATTAGTATGTTACTTCCATTTTGGGAAGCCAGCTCTAAAGTATTTTTGGCATAGAATAGTTTCATGGCATGAGTAAATGGGGAAAATACAATGTTTTTGACTAGCACTATATACATATATATAAATATTTAAATCTGATGTTTAGACTATAAGTCACATTATCCAAAATTTTAAATATTAAAAATCCTCGCTCCTACCCCTGTACACCATTATCTGCACAGTTTCTCAGTACAGTTTCTGCCACCAGCATAGTTGCTGTTACTACTTTTTTGGATACACAAATAAATATGAGGAAACAAAAATTTTCTGCAATTTTATACAAATGGATGAATATTATATATACTCTCTTGCATCTTAAGTTTTCCTGAACAGTTTATCTATTATTAGTATAGAGCTTTCTTTATTATCATATGTTATATAATCAGCTGCCTGTTTCTAATCTTTTGCTTTTATGACTAATGCTTGTATATATATATGTCATTTTGCTTCTGTGCAAAGACATCTGTAGGTTTTTATTAATTCCCAACAGTTGAACTGTTGGGTCAGAGAGATTTTACAATTAATTTTGGTAGATATTCCCAAATTATTCTCTTTAGTGGTGGTACCAATTTGTGTTCCCAGCAGCACACATCTTTTGTAATCCAGTAGATGAAAGTTGGTGTCTCAAACCATGCATTTTGCATTTCTCTTATTATGAGTGAATCTGAGCATCTTTTCATGTTTTTAAGAGCAATTCAACTGGTATTGTCCCATATGTGATCTGTTCTTTTTCTGTTTGGTTGTTGATTTTTTCCTTTTTGATTTGTTGGAGCTTTCATAGGAGTACTTCATATATTAGGCTTTTGTGATGAGTTGGACTAGTTTTGGCCCTGTTGTTGATCTTGCTCATGTGGCTTTTTCTCATGCAGAAAATTTTGATTTTTATTTAGTTGAATTTCTTAATCTTGTCTTTCTTGGTTTCTGTGTTTTGAACCATTAGTTAAGGCTTTCCCTACTTCAAAGTTATAAAGGAATTCTTTCATGTTTTTCCTTAAGCTTTTTTTTTTTCTTGGCCACAACGCATGGCATATAGGATTGTTCGCCGACCAGCGAGTGAACCTGTGCCCCCTGCAGTGGAAATGCAGAGTCGTAACCACTGGATCACCAGGGAACTCCCTCTTCTTTTATATATATATATATATATATATATATATATATATATATTTTTTTTTTTTTTTAGTACATTTATTTTATTTATTTTTGGCTACGTTGGGTCTTTGTTGTGTGTGGGCTTTCTCTAGTTGTGGCGAGCAGGGGCTACTCTTCATTGCGGTGCGTGTGCTTCTCGTGGTGGCTTCTCTTGTTGTGGAGCAGGGACTCTAGGAGCGTGGGCTTCAGTAGTTGTGGCACAGAGGCTCAGTAGTTGTGGCTCGCAGGCTCTAGAGTGCAGCCTCAGTAGTTGTGGCGCACGGGCTTAGTTGCTCTGCGGCATGTGGGATCTTCTTGGACCAGGGCTCGAATCTGTGTCCCCCTGCATTGGCAGGCGGATTCTTAACCACTGCACCACCAGGGAAGCCCCTCCCTCCTTTAGTATTTTTATAGTTTCTTTCTTTCTTTTCTTTTTTTTTAACAGTTAATCTTTGATACATTTGGAATGTATGCAGCAAATACAATGTGAGGTATGGTTCCAACTTAATTTTTTCCTAGATGCTAAAATGCTACCATTTGTCCCATCACCATTTATTGAACAGTTCATTTTTTTCATATTGATTTGCAATGCCATCTTTGTTATAGTCTAAATTTGATGTGTATTTAAAAAATTCTGACTAAATTGTGTTCCAAAATTATTTTGGAGCCTGGAATGCATTTTATTTTAGAAATGCCAATTGTATTTCCAGACTGGTTAGCGAAACCTCACAATGTACCTGATGTATATAGTATCAGTGATGCTGTTCTTTAATATCTAATACCCATTTTTCATACCAGAAAATATGTTCCAAATTTTAGTTTTGTTTTTCTGGTGATCAGGATTAGGAATTTTTCAATTTAACTGTTACTTTTCTTCAGTGTTAATCACTCCATAGTTCTCAGTTGTTGAAGGTAAGTGTTTTAACATAGATCGGTGTGTGAAAAGTGGGTTATTATAGGCAAAGGGAGAAGTAAATGACAAAAGACACAGGTATATCAGGGATTTGCATTGTAGAGTTTGAATAGTAGGCCTTCTGAGAGGTGGAGCTGATGGTATAGGCAAGATTTTCTTTCTTTTCCCTTTCCCCTGCTCATCCTTTTCCTTCCTTCCTCCCCTCGCCTTGGCTTGCCTTCCCTCCCTCCTTCCCCACCTTCCCCCTCCCTCTTTCTTCCGGCCCCTGCTCCACCCTTTCATACTAAGGACTTGATCCTGTGGATTATGGGGAGCCACTGAAACTGAGGAATAACGTATGAGTTTTCTGTTTTAGAAAGATCACTCTGACAGCGTTGTGGTAAATGGATTGGAAGGACATGAGACCAGACCAACTATAAAAAAGAAAGGCAGAGCTGGATCATAAGTGCATTTAACATGCTTAAAACCAGCTATATGGCCTAGCGGGTGGGGGGAGATAGAAAAAAAATAAATTATGGAGGTAATTCAGTCTGCCATTTTACTCACTGAGCTCTAGGCAAACCTATATGGAAATCCCTTGTGAATTATTGTAAAGCTTTCCCAACCATCGCTGACAAAGACATGAAGTATACTATTATTGAGGGGGCCAGGCAAGAGGTGGTGTCGGCTTACTTATATTCTTGAAGAGGAAGTTTTAAAGTGAGTTGAGGATCGTTGATAGATACTATCTGACAGCGCAGTTAGAAGAACTTGAATAAAGCAGTGTTGTGTATTCAAAATGACGTACAGTGTCATGCACTTTCTCTATTGGGATTTTAAGGGGTTTTTCAAGGATAGTTTTGATTATACATACTGTTTTGGGTTTTGTACTCTGATGTTAGAATCTACGCTACACAGAGGTAAGACTCTGCTTTATTGTGTTAAGTCCAAGGGAGAGATACTGAGGAACTGTTTGAGTCAGAAGTAGGAGGAGGGATAAAAATGAGGGAATGGACATCAGAGATACTAAAGTGGTAAATTTTTACAGGTATATTAAAAAAAAAATACTTTTATTATTGAAAAAATGCTTTTATTATTGAAAAATTTCAAAAATACTTTTATTATTGAAAAATTTCAAAATATTATTGAAAAATACAAATAGAGAGAATCCCCACCTTGGTACCTAGCTTTAACAGTGACCAAGTCATGGCCAGCTGTTTCTTCTATACCCTTCCCTACCCCAGTCTTCTGATTATTTTGAATTCTGTGAGCATTTCTAGTTTATGTGTATATTTTAAAAATGCACAATATATTATCACACCTAAAATAATTGACAGGGATTTCTTAAACCCATCAAATATCTAGTCATTGTTCAGAATTTCCTGACTGTCTCCTGTTTTCTTTTATAGTTGTTGAATCAGGATCCCGTAAGGTCCATAAGCTGGATCCAAATAAGGTGCATACATTGCAGTAGCTTGGTATGTCTCTTAGGTCTCTCTGTAATCTCCTTTGTCTTCTTTCCCCCATTTGTCAGTTTACTTATGGAAAAAATCTAGGTCATTTGTCCTGTAGAGTTTGTACACAGCAGACTTTGTTGATTAATCTTAGATGGTGTGTGTGTGTGTGTGTGTGTGTGTGTGTGTGTGTGTGTGTGTGTGTTAACATGTCACTTTGTTCCATGTATTTTCTGTACATTAGTAGTTAGATATATTCAGAGACTTGATCATAATCAGTTTATTGTGGGGACAGTCAAGAATACTTCATAGATAGTGTTGTATATTTCCTTCAGGAGGCATATGATATTTGTTTTGTGTGTGTGTGTGTGTGTGTGTGTGTGTGTGTGTGTTAACAACTGTTTATCAGTGTCTAGATGCATTTTCAGATTCAGCAACGTTGCAGTCTGTATTAGTACTTCATTCCTCTTTATGGCTGATTGATACCCCATTGTATATATACAGGCCACATTTTATCTGTCCTTTCATTCGTTGAAAGACATTTGGGTTGTATCCATCTCTTTGCTGTTGTGAATAGTGCTGCTGTGAACACTGGTATAGATGTTAGAACATTGGTATTTTGGGGGGTATATACTAGTGGCATTGATGGGTCATATGATGCTTCTGTATTTAACTTTCCAAGGAACCACCAAACTGGTTTTCATAGTGGCTACACCATTTTTACATTCCCACAAGCAGTGTATGAGGGATCCATTTCCTTCTCATTATCACCAACACTTAATATTATCTGAATTTTTAGATTATAGCTATCTTAGTGGATATGAAGTGGTACCTCATTGTGTTTTTTTTTTTTTTTTTTTGTGGTACGCAGGCCTCTCACTGCTGTGGCCTCTCCCGTTGCGGAGCACAGGCTCCGGACGCACAGGCTCAGCGGCCATGGCTCACGGGCCCAGCTGCTCCGCGGCATGTGGGATCTTCCCGGACCGGGGCACGAACCCGTGTCCCCTGCATTGGCAGGGGGACTCTCAACCACTGCGCCACCAGGGAAGCCCTCATTGTGGTTTTGATTTGCATTTCTCTAATCATGAATGATGAGTGCTTGTTGGCCATTTGTAAATCTTCTTTGGAAAAATACCTGTTCGTATTCTTTTTTTTTTTTTTTTGGCTGTGTCGGGCGTTCCCCGACCAGGGATCGAACCCATGCCCTCCTGCAGTGGAAGTGTGGAGTCTTAACCACTGGACTGCCAGGGAAGTCCCCCTGTTCATATTCTTCGTCCATTTTGTAATTGGGTTGTTTGTCTTTTTTTTTGTTGAGCTAGACACCTATCAGAGATGCATGATTTACAAATCTTTTCTCCCACTCTGTGGGTTGTTTTTTCATTTTCTTTATATTGTCTGTTGATTCACTATAGTTTTTAATTTGATGAAGTCCAATTTATCTAATTTTTCTTTTGTTGCTTATGCTTTTAGTGTCCTAAGAATCCATTACTACCCGAAGTTATAAAGATTTTACACCCATTTCCTTCCTTAGAGTTTTATGTTTTTAGCTCTTTTTAGGTTGTTGATCCATTAAAAAAATTTTTTTTTCTTTATTTTAACAGACAAGGAAGTTGACACACTTCATGGTTGAAGTCCTAATCCCCAGCTGCTCAGAATGTGACTACATTCAGAGATAGGATCTTTTTTTCTTTTTTCTTTTGTGCTGTGCAGCATGCAGGATCCTAGTTCCCCAACCAGAGATCGAACCTGTGTCCCCTGCAGTGGAAGCACAGAGTCCTAACCACTGGACTGCTAGGGAATTCCCCTGTTGATCTGCTTTGAGTTTTTGTTTTGTTTTGTTCTTTTGGCTGCTTTGGGTCTTTGTTGCTGCGTGCGGGCTTTCTCTAGTTGTGGTGAGCAGGGGCTACTCTTCGTTGCAGTGCACGGGCTTTTCTCATTGCAGCGGCTTCTCTTGTTGTGGAGCATGGGCTCTAGAGTGCAGGCTCAGCAGTTGTGGCGCATGGGCTTAGTTGTTCCATGACATGTAGGATCTTCCTGGACCAGGGATCGAACCTGTGTCCCCTGCATTGGCAGGCGGATTCTTAACCACTGTGCCACCAGTGAAGACCATTTTGAGTTAATTTTTGTATATGATGTGAGTTAGGGGTCCAACTTCATTTTTTTTTCTTGTGGGTATCCAGATGTCCCAGCACCATTTGTTGAAGAGACTGTTCTTTCCCCCATTGAATGGTCTTGGTATCCTTGTTAAAAATCAGTTGGCTATATATGTGTGGGTTTATTCCTGGACTCTATTATATCCTATTGCTCTTTTTATGTATTCTTATGCCAGTGCACACTGTTGTGATGACTGTAGCTTTGGTAATAAGTTTTGAAATTGGGAAGTTTGTTCCAGTTTTACTCTTTTTTTTTCCAATATTGCTTTGGCTCCTTGTGTTCTATGGAAATTCCATATGAATTCAAGGATTGTGAAAAAGGCCATTGGAATTTTGATAAGGGGTTGCATTGCATCTGTAGATTGCTTTGGATAGTATTGCTGTCTTAACAATATTAAGTCTTCCATAATATGAACACAGGATGTCTTTCCATTTATTTATGTCTTTAAGTTCTTTCAGCAATGTTTTGTAGTTTTCAGTGTAAAAATCTTGAATGAGATCATCCTGGCCTGTTGTAGACACTCAATCCAATGACAGATGTCCTTGTGAAAGTATGTGGAGACACAGAGATGGGGAGATGGCCATGTGAAGACTAAGGTTAAAAAAACAAAAGAGTAAGGTGGACATTGGAGTAATGTAGCTATAAACCAAGAAATGTCAAGGATTGTGAGAGCCACGAGGAGGTAGGAGAGAAGCATGTTGATTTTGGACTTAGAGCTTCCAGAACTGTGAGAGAATGTATTTCTGTTTTCTTAAGCTACCAAATTTGTTGACATTTTTTATGGCTGTTCTAGGACACTGATACACTTGTTTTGAGAATATTTGCATTTATATTCATAAGGGGTATTGGGCTGTTATTTTGTTTTCTTATGTTTGTCTGACCTTGGGGGCATTTGCTATCATACTGGCCTCATAGAATGAGCTAGGAAGTGTTCCCTCTTCAATATTTTTGGAAGAGTTTGAGAAGGATTTTTGTTAATATTTCTTTAAATGTTTGGTAGAATTCACTTATGAAGGCATCTGGTCCAGGGCTTTTCTTTGTGGGGAGGTTTTTGCTTGTTGGTTGATTCAATCTCTTGTTATAGGTCTGTTCAGATTTTCTCTTCCTTTTTTTTTGCGGTACGCGGGCCTCTCACTGCTGTGGCCTCTCCCGTTGCGGAGCACAGGCTCCGGACGCGCAGGCTCAGCGGCCATGGCTCACGGGCCCAGCCTCTCTGCGGCATGTGGGATCTTTCAGGACTGGGGCTTGAACCCGTGTCCCTTGCATCGGCAGGCGGACTCTCAACCACGGCGCCACCAGGGAAGCCCTGATTTTCTCTTTCTTGAGTCAGCTTTGTTAGTTTGTGTTTCTAGGAATTTGTCCATTTCCTATAGGTTATCTAATTTGTTGGTCTGTATTTGCTCATGGTGTTCTCTTATAATTCTCTTTCTTTTTGTTAAGGTCAGTAATAATGTTCGCACTCTTATTTCTGAATTTAGTAATTTGAGTCCTTTTTTTTCTTAGTCAATCTAAAAGCTTGTCAATTTTGTTGATCTTTTCAAAGAACTTTTGGTTTTGTTGATTGTCCCTGTTATTTTTCTATTCTCATTTTATCTCTGATTTTTACACCTTTCTTCCTTCTGCTGGCTTTGGGTTTAGTTTGCTCTTTTTCTAGCTCCTTAGCATAGGTATATAATTAGTTTATGAATTTGAGATCTTTTTTTTTTTTAATTAATTAATTAATTTTTGCTGTGTTGGGTCTTCGTTTCTATGCGAGGGCTTTCTCTAGTTGTGGTAAGCGGGGGCCACTCTTCATCACGGTGCGTGGGCCTCTCACTATCGTGGCCTCTCTTTTTGTGGAGCACAAGCTCCAGACGCGCAGGCTCAGTAGTTGTGGCTCACGGGCCTAGTTGCTCCGCGACATGTGGGATCCTCCCAGACCAGGGCTCGAACCTGTGTCCCCTGCATTAGCAGGCAGATTCTCAACCACTGCACCACCAGGGAAGCCCCATTTTTGCTTTGTTTTAAACAACTTTATTAGGAGATGGTTTATGTCATGTGTTTCACTCATTTGAAGTGTGCAACAGTTTTTTTTTCTAAGTATTTACAGTTATGTGCAACACACCACAGTCAATTTTAGAACATTTTCATCACTTCAAAAAGAAACCCTGTTTGTTTGTTTGTTTTTGTATAGGACAGGGAACTGTATAAATATCTTGTAATAAACTATAATGGAAAAGAATCTGAAAAACAATATATATGTATATAAAACTGAATCATTTTGCTGTACACCAGACACTAAGACAAAATTGTAAATCAGCGATACTTCAATTAAAAAAACAAAAGAAACCCTGTATTTTTAAACTATCACTCCCTTATCTGTCCACCCTACCCCATTTCACCCCCTCAAGCATCTTCTTTCCAACATAGATATTTACAGGTATGAATTTAACTCTGAGTGCTGCTTCCTATGTATCACATGAGGTTTTGTATATTGTGTTTTTCATTTGTCTTAGGGTATTTTCTAGTTTCCATTGTGGTTTCTTCTTTGACTCATTGGTTATTTAAGAGAATATTGTTTAATTTCCATGTATTTGTGAATTTTCCAGTTTTCCTTCTGTTGTGGATTTGTATTTTCATTCCACTGTGGATTGATAAGATCTGATTTCAGATCTTTTCAAATTTATTGACACTAGTTTTGTGACCTGAATTAATTGTGATCTTGGAGAATGTTCATGGGTATTTGAGAAGAATGTGTATTTTGCTGTTTTTATTTCAGTGTTCTATATATATATATATTGGGCCTAGATGTATTGTAGTGTTATTCAATTCTTCGATTTATTTACTGATTTTCTGATAAGTTCTATCCATTATTGAAACTTGGGTACTGAAATTTCCAGCTATTACTAAAGAATGGTCTGTTTCTCCCTTCAGTTTTGTTCATTTTTGTTTCATGTATTTTGGAGCTCTGATGTTTGGTGCATATATGTTTATCATTGTTTTATCTTGGCGTTTTTAAAAAAATTTTTGACTGCTTTGGGTACTCATTGCTGTGCACGGGCTTTCTTTAGTTGCGGTGAGCGGGGGCTACTCTTCGTTGTGGTGCATGGGCTTCTCATTGTGGTGGCTTCTCGTTGTGGAGCACAGGCACAATAGTTATGGCTCACAGGCTCTAGAGTGCAGGCTCAGTAGTTGTGGCGCACGGGCTTAGTTGCTCCACGGCATGTGGGATCTTCCCCGACCAGGGCTCGAACCCATGTCCCCTGCATTGGCAGGAGGATTTTTAACCACTGCACCACTAGGGAAGCCCCTTGGTGTTTTTTAAAAAATAAATTTATTTATTTATTTTTGGCTGTGTTGGGTCTTCATTGCTGCACGTGGGCTTTCTCTAGTTGTGGCAAGTGGGGGCTACTCTTCTTTGCGGTGTGCGGGCTTCTCATTGCGGTGGCTCCTCTTGTTGCGGAGCACGGGCTCTAGGCGTGCAGGCTTCAGTAGTTGCAGCACGTGGGCTCAGTAGCTGTGGCCCACAGGCTTAGTTGCTCCGTGGCATGTGGGATCTTCCTGGACCAGGGATCGAACCTGTGTCCCCTGCATTGGCAGGTGGATTCTTAACCCTTGTGCCACCAGGGAAGTCCCTCTTCTTGGTGTTTTGACCTGTTTTTCAATATATAATGTTCTTCTCTGTTCCTTGTAACAGGTTTTAATTCTTATTTCATTTTCCATATATATATTTCTAGTAGCTATCCTGGGGATTGCAATTAACTTCTTAAACTTATAACACCCTGAGAAACACCCAGGTTAGGGGATACAAAGGCAAATGCCTTGAGTCAGTCCTTTGGGTTCTTTCTGTCCCCCTCCCACAGTTAGGTCAAAACTTAAAATCACAGTTCTTTGAGAACAAGCTCTGCTCAACCTCTTTTGGAACCAGGGACCAGAGTTTGGCACTAGGAACGTGGGGTGCTGTCTTCAAGACCATTGTCAAGCCAATGAGGGGTAGAGCCAGGGCAAGTAAAAATGACGCAAAACTCTTACTGTTTTTAAGTTGCCTCTTTCTTTTTTTTTTTTTTGTTTGGTTTTGGCCACGCAGTGTGGCATGTGGGATCTTAGTTCCCCGACCAGGGATTGAAGCCATGCCCTCTGCAGTGGAAGTGCAGAGTCTGGACCACTAGGGAAGTCCCAGGTTGCCTCTTTCTTTATTTTTTACTTGGGTGCATAAACTTTTGACTATCTTCCAGAGTTCTGACAAAGTTGATTGTGACATTTTATTCTCCATTTTCTGGTGTTTCTGTGACAGCACAGGCTCTTGGAGATGCCATAGGTCCAAATACTTCATTTTTAACTCTTATTTACCAGTTTTCAAGAGACAGGTATATTATTTGGTTGCCAGTAACAGAAATAGATTCTGGATAACTGAAGCAAAAATAATATATGAAAAGATATAACTCACAGACTTCAGGAAAAATTGAGTGCTCGAGTGTTTGCATTTTGGAGTGACTGGAACCAGAAATGAATAGAATCTCCTGAAGTGTGGTATTCTAACAAGAAGAGGAAATGGATACTGAATAAGCTTTTTTTTAAAAAAATTTATTTATTAAATTTATTTATTTTTGGCTGCGTTGGGTCTTCGTTGCTGCGTCCGGCTTTCTCTAGTTGCAGTGAGCAGGGGCTCCTCTTATTTGCGGTGTGCGGGCCTCTCATTGCGGTGGCCTCTCTTGTTACGGAGCACAGGCTCTAGGCACACGGGCTGCAGTAGTTGTGGTTCATGGGCTCTAGAGCGCAGGCTCAGTAGTTGTGGTGCACAGGCTTAGTTGCTCCGCGGCATGTGGGATCTTCCTGGACCAGGGCTCGAACCCATGTCCCCTGCATTGGCAGGCGGATTCTTAACCACTGTGCCACCACAGAAGCCCGTGAATAAGCTTAAATCATGGCTATCTACAGTAGTATCATATGACTTAATGGATGTGGGTTGAGATGAGGGAAGGGAGCTGCTCAGATTTCTCTGTGGACAGCTGAATGTTGATGGTCTTAACTGAGGTAGAGAGTGTTGGGCAGAGGGTTGTTTTGGGAGTAAAGATCAATGTGGAGATATACTTTTCATGTGTTGAGTTTAAGGTGATGGTGAGATTGCTGAAAAATGTATATGTCAGTAGGAAATTGGATATAATTACCAGCTTTTAGCTCTTACTGTTCCTGCTTCCTTACCATGTAGTTTCCTTCCTGGGGAGGTTACTGCATTCTTGATATCTGTCCGGAGCTATTTTCTGCATACATAAACATTTTTTACACAAATGTAGGATATAGTGTTTTATGAATTGCTTCTTCATTTAATAATATACCTTGGAGATCATTGCACATAAGTAATAAAAAACTCTCATATACATCTGCAAGATACTTAATTGTAAAAATGAACCGTAATTTATTTAACCATTCTCTTGATGAACATTTAGTTATTATTATTATTTTTAAACAGTACTGCAGTGAATAACCATGTACAATGTAATCATGGATAAGTGGGTGATTAGCTATAGGCAAAAATTCCTAGAAGTGGGATTGCTGGGTCAGAGGGTATGTGCATCTGAAATTTCAGTGGATTTTGCCTAATTCCCCGCTATTGAGATGTACTAATTCACAGTATATTCACAATACATGCAAAGAGCCTGTTTTCATCATATTTTCCTCAGCACAGTTGCATGACCACCCGAGTCAGTTTCAGTTCTGGATTGTTGATCAGACTCACAAGTCACAATCGGCTTTTCCAGCACCAAATATACTATAAAGGAAAAGCATACTCTGTTGCGATACAGAGGCCTCCAAACTCTGATGCAGGTTTTGATGTTTCCAGCATTTTGATTGTAAGGTTGACAAGAAGCTAATGCGAGTGCAGGTCCCATTAGCAGAGGGAAGCCTCCAGGTTTGGGGACCCTCAGTTTAAATATGCCTACTTGCCATATAGCCTCTGTATCTGTAAGTGGCTAGCTCTTTTATTTTAATGTAGTATAGACTATAAATTATAAGTTATACAATATACATTCCTGACAGCCAAGTACAGCAGGCTAAAGAGCATTCTTGGATACATTATTAGTACATGGCAGACACTGTAGGACTCTCGTCTATCTTCAGGGTTGATCTTGCAAGAACTGTGAAGATATTTTCTTCAGGGGCCTGAAAGAGAGATTCAAAATACAGCTTTTAACTCTTTCCATCTGTCAGTATTAAGAATCTTTTTATATTTGCCATTCTGGTAGGTAAGAATTATGTAAAGCTAGCCTTAATCTGTATTTCTCTTATTATGAGAGAAGTTGAGCAACTTTTCATATGCTTAAAAGCTATTTGTATTTTCTTTATGTGAAGTATTCATTCATATTGTTAGCTCATTTTCCTCTTGGTACATTCCTCATGGCACTTTTTTTTTTTTTTAATATTTATTTATTTATTTTGGCTGTGCCAGGTCTTAGGTGCAATATGTGGGATCTTTTAGTTGCAGCATGTGGACTTCTTAGTTGTGGCACACGGACTCTTAGTTGCGGCATGTGGGCTTCTTAGTTGCGGCATGTGGGCTTCTTAGTTGTGGCATGCGGACTCTTAGTTGTGGCATGCATGTGGGATCTAGGTCCCCCACCAGGAATCGAACCTAGGCCCCCTGCCTTGGGACCGCAGAGTCTTACCCACTGGACCACCAGGGAAGTCCTGGCAGATTTGTTGATTGTTGTGTAAGAACTCTTAATGTATTATGGAAATTAGTCCTTTGTCTGGGGTATTGCAGAATTTTTTCCTCCTAGATGGTGGTTTGTGTTTTGATTTTGCTTTTGGCCATACAGAAATTTAAGTTTATAATCATGCTTATTATTATTATTAACAAATATTTTCCTAATTTTGTAGCACACTAGAAGGACTGTTTTCTACACCAAGATTATTTTAAACTTTTTGTACATTTTTTTCTAGTAGGTGGTTAAAAAAAAAATTTAGATTGTTGATCCATCCAGAATTTATTGTAATGTAAGCTGTGAGGTATGGAGCTATTTATTTTTCACCTAGATGACTATCCATTTGTTCCAAATACCTATTTTGAATAATCTGTTTTCCCTTGTTGATTCCAAACGACACTTCTTTAAATACAAAGTTCACATGTGATTTGACTTTATTTCTGGACTTTCATTGTATTCAGTGATGTGTCTTTTTATGGGCCAGCACCACACTGTTTTAATTGTTTTAGTTTTATATCTTGCAGATATAGCCCTTCCTTATTACTGTCTTCCTCTTCCTCCCTTCTTTTTTCTTCTCTCCCACATTTTCTTGTCTTTAAAATTTTTTTTAATTTAAAAAAACTACTAATGGTGTTTTTGGCTCTACTCGTTTAATTTTCCTTTAGGAAACTTTTTAATCAGTTTGTTTAATTTGTTTTAATTAATTTTTTGTTTTGGAATAATTAAAAAAATTAAAAAAACAGATTTAATTAATTAATTAATTAATATTTTGCCTGCGTTGGGTCTTTCGTTGCTGTGTGCGGGCTTTCTCTAGTTGTGGCGTGTGGGCTTCTCTCTAGTTGTGGTGCATGGGCTTCTCTCTAGTTGTGGCACTTGGGCTACAGAGCGTGTGGGCTCTGTAGTTGTGGCACGCGGGCTCCATAGTTGCGGTGCATGGGCTTAGTGGCCCTGCGGCAGGTGAGATCTTAGGTCCCCAACCAGGGATTGAACCTGCATCCCCTGCATTGGAAGGCGGATTCTTAACCGTTGGACTACCAGGGAAGTTCCAGTTCCTGTATACCCTTTACCCAGTTTCTCCCATTATTAACTTTTTACATTACTGTGGTATATCTGTGAAAACTAAGAAACTGACAATGATATATTACTATTAACTGAATGCTACACTTTAAAACAGTTTTCATCAATTTTTGTCATTAATGTCCTTTTGCATTTAGTTGCCATGTCTCCTGATCTCCTCTGGTCTATAGCAATTTCTCAGTCTTTTCTTGTTTTTCATGACCTTGACAGTCTTGAGGAATACTGGCCAGGTACCTGTTGAATGTCCCCAATCTCCATTTGTCTGATGTTTTTCTCATGATTAGATTGGATTTATGGGTTTGGGGAAAGAATACCACAAAAGTTAAGTCCTTGTCTCATCATATCTTATCCAGGGTACAGATATCCATATGAAATCACTGATATGAAAAAAATACTCAACATTACCACAGTGAGATGACAGGACACCCATTAGAATGGCTACTATTTAAAAAAAAAAAAAAAGCAAACCCAGTGTTAGTGAGGCTGTGGAGAAATTGGAACCCTTGTACACTCTTGGTGGAATTGTAAAATGTTGTAACCGCTAGGGAAAACAGTATGGAGTTCCTTCAAAAAATTTAAAAAGGACTACCATAAAAAAAAATGATCCAGCAATTCCACTTCCAAGTATATATCTGAAAGCAGAGTCTCTTAAGAGGTTTGTGTGCTCATGTTCATAGCAGCACTATTTGCAGTAGCCAAGAAGTATAAGCAACTCAAATGTCTATCAGTGGATTAATGGATAAGCAAAATGTGGTATATACATAAAATGGGATATTATTCAGTCTTAAAAAGGAGGGGAATTCTGCAGTGTGCCACAACATGGTTGAACCTTAAGATCATTATTGTTAAGTGAAATAAGCCAGTCACAAAGGACAAATACTGTATGATTCCACAATATAAGGTGCTTAGTTAAATTCATAGAGACAGAAAGTGTAATGGTGGTTACTAGGGTTTGGAGGGAGGGGTAGAAAGGGAATGGGTGTTTATTGGATATTGATTTGCAAGATAAAAAAGTTCTGGAGATCTGTCTCACAACAACGTGAATATACTTAACATTACTGAACTGTACACTTAAAGCATGGTTAATACACTGAATTTGGTTATGTGCTTTAAAAAATTACAGTAAAAGTAAATCTTTATCATCTTATTTATTTATTTTTTGCCTTAATACTTTGGCCAGGACTTACAACACAACATTGAATAGAAGTGGTGATAGCAAGCATTCTTTTTCTCCATTTCAAAGACATTGTGTTGAGCATTTCACCATTAATTATGCTGATATGTGTATATTTTATTAAAAATTTTTTTTGTTGTTGTTGTTTTTTGGCCACACCACGGAGCTTGCAGGATCTTAGTTCCCTGACCAGGGATTGGGCCATGGCAGTGAATGCGCTGAGTCCGAACTACTGGACCACTAGGGAATTCCCTGTTTTGGTTTTTTCTTGGCTTTTGTTTAGTTTTTGGGTAACTATTTCTACCCTGATACGAGTTTTTTTTTTTTTTTTTAATCAAGAATAGATACACACTACTATATATAAAACAGATAAACAAGGACCTATTGTATAACACAGGGAACTATATTCAATATCTTGTAATAACAGATGATGGAAAAGAATCTGAAAAAAGAATATTATATATATATATAAAATACGTCTGAATCACTTTGCTGTACACCTGAAACTAACACTAACATTGTAAATCAATTGTACTTCAATTAAAAAAAAAGAGAGGAGATATTTTTGTGTCTACTGAGATGATATAATTGTTCTACCTTATTCTGTTAGGAATTGATTCAGTTTTGAATGTTAAATATACCTTGTTTTCCTAGAGTAAGCTCAAATTGTTATTCTGGGATTCAGTTGGCTATTTATAATTTTGGCACCCGTGTTTACGAGGGACATTAGTATGTAATTTTTTTTTCTTATTATGGCCTTGTCAGATTTTGATTTCAACGTTATGAGGATGTCATAACAGGTTAGGAAGTATTCTCTCTTTTTTTATTTTCTGGAAGCATTTGTATAAGGTTGGCATATTTTATCCCTGGTGTTTGATAGGATTCTCTGGCAAACCTGTCTGTGTCTTGAGTTTTCCAAAATTATAATTATGTATTTATTTTCTTTAGTGATTAAAGAACTGTTTAAAATTTCTTTCTTTCTTTTTTTTTTTTGCGGTACGCGGGCCTCTCCCTGCCGTGGCCTCTCTCTTTGCGGAGCACAGGCTCCGGATGCGCAGGCTCAGCGGCCATGGCTCACGGGCCCAGCCGCTCCGCGGCATGTGGGATCCTCTCGGACCGGGGCACGAACCCATGTCGCCTGCATCGGCAGGCGGACTCTCAACCACTGCACCACCAGGGAAGCCCCTAAAATTTCTATTTTTTATTGTGGTTAGTTTTGATAAGTTATACTTTTGGGGAATCCATCAGTTTCACATCTAAATTTTAAAATTACTGGCAAAAGTTCTTCATTACCTTCTTACTATCTGCAGAGTTAAAATGTCCTTGGTTATTAGTGCCATCTCTTTTTTCCTAAGTTAGTCTAGTGATGGGTTTACCCATATGTCTTTATTTACAAGAAGCTGTTAACACTTGCAAATATTTTTATTTTCTTCTACTTTTTTGGGGTTATTTAGCTATTTTTAAAAATTTTAAGATGCAAATTTATTTAGCTCATTAAGTTCCAGTCTTTCTAATACTGCTTTAAAAACCTTATTTCTAGGGAGAAATTTAGTTTAACCTGCAACTTAGATATTATTTTTATCATAAGTTAAAACTTTTATAATTTCCTTTCTAATTACTACTTTGACCTATTGATAATTAAGATGTTTATTTCTTAATTTCCAAATACATGAGTATTTTTATCTTTATTATCGATTTCTAGTTTAATTTCACCATTGTCAGAAAACATACTCTTTGATTTTAATCCTATGGAATGTTATCAGACTTGGTTTATGGATAGGATATGGTCAGTTTTTAAAGAAGTTCTCTGTGTGCTTTTAAAAAGTTCTGTGGTTTTGGAATGTAGTATTTTGTATAAATCTGCATTTACATAAAATTTGATATTTGGCTTGTTGGATTTGATATTTGGGTTGTTAACAGTTTCCGTATCCTTTCTGATTTGTTGAATGTGTTCTATCATTTACCAAGAAAGGTATGCTAATATTTCTCATTGTAATTGTGTAGTCTCAGTTTTTGCCTTACATGTTTTGATGATGTTATTAAATGCATGCATATTTACTATTACTCTCTCTTACTTAAGAATTGATTTTTTTTTTCATTGTGGAATACTCTTTTTCTCTGGTGCTATTTTTTACCTCAAAGTATGTATATTTCAACTTATATTAACATAACTACCTCAGCTTTCTATCAGTTTTTGTTTTCAAATGGTATATCTTCTTTTTAGTTTTAATTTTTCTTTATTTGAATGTGTTAGATTTGTCTCTTGTTAACAGCAAATAGTCGCCTTTTTCCCTAGTCAAACAGTTTTTGTATTTTAAGTAAATTTTAGTTTGTTTACGTTTAATGTATGCACGTGGGTTTTTGTGTGTTTGTGTGCATGTGTGTGTATTTGTATTTGAATTTACACTTTCCATTTTACTAAATGTTTTCTATTTGTTTTTCTTGTTTTATGTTCGTTTTCATTCTTGTCTTTTTTTGAATTACATGTTTAAAAAATAGACTTTATTTTTTAGAGGAGTTGAATGTTCCCAACAGTATTGAACAGAAGGTACAGAGATTTCCCATATGTCCTTTGTCCCCACAGATGCATAGCCTCTCTCATTATCAACATCCCCCACCAGATTGGGACATTTGTTACTATTGATGAACCTATAATGACACATAATTATCATCCAAAGTTTGTTATTTACAGTAGGGGTCTCTCTTGGTGGTGTACATTCTCTGGGTCTGGACAAATTTATAATGACATATGTCATTATAATATAATATTATATTATTATAATATCACACAGAGTATTTTCATGGCCCTGAATAACCCTTTGTGCTCTGCCTATTCATCCCTCACTACCTCCTAAACCCTGAAAACCACTGATCTTTTTATGGTTTTCATAGTTTTGTGTTTTCTAGAATGTAATATACTTGTAATCATATAGTTATGTAGCCTTTACAGATTGACTTCTTTCACTTAGTAATATGCTTTTAAGTTTCCTCCATGTCTCTTCATGGCTTGACAGCTCACTTATTGTTAATGCGGATTTATTGTTTGTCTGGAGGTACCTCATTTTATCCATTCACCTGTGGAAGGACCTCTTGGTTGCCTGTTAAGTTTTGGAAATTATGAATAAAGCTGCTGTAAACATCCATGTGCAAGATTTTGTGTGTACATGAGTTTTCAACTATTTTTGTAAATACTAAGGAGCATAAGCTTGATTGTATGGGAAAGGTATGTTTCATTTTTTTAATAAATAGCCGAAGTGTTTTCCAAAGTATTGTACTCTTTTGCATTCTCACTATCAGGGAATGAGAGTTCCTGTTACCCTTCACCCTTGCCAATAGTTCGTGTTGTCAGTGTTCTGAATTTTGGCCATGTTAATAGGTGTGCAGACGTTCCTATTGGATTACTTCTTATTCTGTTCTACCCCTTCTGTTAGCTTGATAAAATTTAATATTTATATTTGCTTTTACGCTCTTTCTGAACCCTATGAATTTGAAATTCATTTATTAAACTCCTGACATAAATCTTATTGTTGTTATGTACTTTAATTCTCCATTTCTTCAAAAATTGTAGTATTTTTGTCAGATTTTTTATGCAAGGGCTATAGTAGTCCTTTGAAATGAAAAGGTTTGTGTAATAGGTGTTACTTTCTACTTGAATGGTTTGGCAGAATTTACCAGCTAAACCTTTTAGTGTTAGAGTGAAACTTTTCTCGGGAAGATTTTTTGATAAAAAAATTATTTTTGAAGAGTAAGTATATATAGTATTTTTTTATTAGCCTGTTAATGTTTGTTGGATCAGTAGTGTGTCAGTAGTCATAACCCTATTTTTATTCTTAATATTGGTAATTTGTGGTCTCAGCTTTTTGTTTTGCTTTATTTTGTTTTTGTTGTTTTCTTGGTTTGGGTTTTGGAGTTTGGTGTTTGGTTTTTCTTTAACCTGTGTACCTAGAATTTGTCAGTTTTGTTAACCTTTTTAAAGAAATAGTGTTTGGCTTTAATTTTTAAAGTCATCTGCCTGTTTTCTGTTTTACTGATTAATCTTTATGATTTCCTTCTTTCTATTTACTTTGTATGTATTTAGCTCTAATTTTTAAATTTCTTCATGGGGCACTTTAGGTCTTTGATTTCAGATCTTCTTTTCTAGTAAAAGTATTTAAAGCTGCAAGTTTCCCTCCTAACACTTTTGCTGCATTTCACAAGATTTGATATGTTGTGTATTTGTTGCCATTCATTTCAAAATGTTTTCCAAATTTGCCTTGTGATTTTTCTCTTTGATCCATAAATTATTTAGAAGTCTATTATTTATTTGCCATATATTAGTGGTTTTGCTAGATAGCTAATTATTGTTGGTTGCTAATTTAATTTCATTGTGGTTAGTGATTACACTCTAGATGATTTTAGTCCTTTAAAATTCACTAAGACTTACTTTAGGGCCCAGCATATGGTCTGCGTTGGTGAATGTACCATATGTATTTGAAAAGGCATCTGTATTCTACTGTTTTTTAAAAAAATATTTGTTTATTTATTTATTTATTTTTGGCTGTGTTGGGTCTTCATTGCTGCACTAGGGCTTTCTCTAGTTGAGGCGAGCGGGGGCTACTGTTTGTTGTGGTGCTCGGGCTTCTCATTGCAGTGGATTCTCTTGTGGAGCACGGGCTCTAGGTGCGCAGGCTTCAGTAGTTGTGGCATGCAGGCTCAGTAGTTGTGGCTTGTGGTCTGTAGAGCGCAGGCTCAGTAGTTGTGGCACATCGCTTAGTTGCTCCACGGCGTGTGGGAGCTTCCCGGACCAGGGCTCGAACCCCTGTCTTCTGCATTGGCAGGCGGATTCTTAACCACTGCGCCACCAGGGAAGTCCCTCTACTGTTGAATATAGTGTTCTAATTAGTTAGATCAAGATGCTTGTTATAGGTAAGCTCTTTTATGTATTTATTGATTTTTTTCATTCTTTTTTTTTTTTTAAATAAATTTATTTATTTTTGGCTGTGTTGGGTCTTCGTTGCTGCGCGCAGGCTTTCACTAGTTGCAGTGAGTGGAGGCTACTCTTGGTTGCAGTGCGCAGGCTTCTCATTGCAGTGGCTTCTCTTGTTGCGGAGCATAGACTCTAGGTGTGCGGGCTTCAATAGTTGTGGCTCGTGGGCTCTAGAGCACAGGCTCAGTAGTTGTGGCACATGGGCTTAGTTGCTCTGCAACATGTGGGATCTTCCCGGACCAGGGCTCAAACCTGTGTCCCCTGTGTTGGCAGGCAGGTTCTTAACTACTGGACCACCAGGGAAGCCCGATTTTTTTCTTTTTTTGGTCTAGTACACCTGTCATTTGCTGAAAATGGTGTGTTAAAAATCTGTTATGATTGGAACGTTGTCAGTTTCTTCCTTTAATCCTGTCAAGTGTTGCTTCATGTATTTTAAGGCTTTATTATTAGGTTCATACACTTTTCTAATTGTTATGTCTTTCTATTAAATTATTCCTTTATTGTTATGAAATGTCCCTTTCTATAGAGTGTTTTATAGTGTATATTTGATTTCAAAATAGTCACTCCAGGCTTTATATTCTTACTGTTAGCAGGGTATTTAATTTCCCATCCATTTGCTTTATTTTCTTTAAACTTATCAGAGTCTTTGTTTATTAAAGGTGTTTCTCTTATAGGCAGCATATCATTTGGTCATTAAAAAAAAAAATCTACTCTGTCCTTTTCAGTCTGTCTTTAATCTTACCTTGTCCCATCAACTGTTGTGTATAAATGATATAACATTTAATGTAAATTAAAATTTGGATTGAGATCTATTTTAAGATTTTTCTTTTAAAAACAGGTTTATTCAGATATGATTGACTTTCAGTATACGACATATATTTAAAGTGAACAATTTGAAAAGTTCTGACTAATGTATGTACATGAAACCATCCACCCAATCAAGTCAGTGAACATATCCATCATTCCTAAAACTTTACTCTGATTTCTTTTACTATATCTGAACCACCTGTTCCTCCTTTCAGCCTTGTCGCAGGTAACCAGTGTTCTGTTTTCTGTTACCATAGATTAATTTGCATTTTCTAGAGTTTTATATAAATGGAATCTATACGTGTGTTTGTGTGTCTAGACACACAAATATATAATAGACACATACTCTATGGGTAAATAGGAATGAAATGGCTAGTTTATAGTAAGTGCATGCTTAATTGTTTAAGGAACTGACAAACTCTTTTCTAAAGTGGTTGTAACATTTTACATTCCTATCAGGAGCATGTGAGAGTTCCACTTGCTCTGCATCCTGTTCAACACTCAGTATATAGTCAGGCTTTTTTTTTTTTTTAAAGTTGCCATTAAAGAAGTGTACAGTTGGTATCCTTGTGGGTTTTTTTTTCCAGGTATGTGTATATGTACATCTTTGAGATGATTTTCTGTCATCGGTTATTACAAGATATTAAATATAGCTTCCTGTGTTATACAGTAAATCATTTTTGCTTATCTGTTTTATGTAGTAGTGGGTATCAATCCCATACTTTCATTTATCTCCCCCCCTCCCCCTTTGGTAACCGTAAGTTTGTTTTCTATGTCTGTGGTATCTTTGTAGTTTTAATTTGAATTTCCTTAATGAGTAAATAAGTTTGAGCTCCTTTTCATGTGCTTGCCATTCTCACATCTCTTTGGTGATGTGTATGTTCAAATCTTTTGCCCTTTTAAAAAAAATCAGTTCTCTATTGTTGATTTTTAAAATATAACAGCTTTATTCATCTATTATACAATCAACTGAACCATTTAAAGCATGTAATTCAATGTTTTTTTACAGTATTCAAAGACTTGTGCAACCATCATCACAATTAATACTTTCATCCAGCCAAAAATATACACTAATCATTAGCATTCACTTCTCACTTGCCTTCAACGCCTCCAACCTAGGCAGCTATTAGCTCAGTCTCTGTCCATTTGCCTATTCTGGACATATCGTATAAATGGAATCTACAGTATGTGGTCCTTTGTGACTGGTTTCCTATTTTTGACTTTTATTCATGTTGTAGCATGTATCAGTACTTCATTTGTTTTAATTGCCGAGTGATATTCCAGTGTATGGATATGCCAGATTTTGTTTATCCATTCAACAGTGGAGGGATATTTGGGGTTGTTTCCACTTTTTTTTTTTTGGTGTATGTGTAAATATGTTTTAATTTCCCTTCAGGTTATTCTTAGGAGTGGAATTCCTGGGTCATATGTTAAAACTCATACCCTTTTGAAAAATTGCCAGTCTATTTCCCAAAGTTGGTGTACCATTTTACATTCCTGCTACTGGTGTGTTAGATGTCCTATTTCTCCAGATCCTTGTCAACGCTTTTTAATGTTTGTCTTTTTTATTTTAGCCATCCTGATAGATGTGAAGTGGTATTTCATTTTTTGATTTGTATTTATTGAATGAGTGATGATGTTGAACATGTTTTCATGTGCTTATTGACCACTTATTTACGTGTGTTCTGACAATCTGTGCCTTTTAATTGGAGTGTTTAGTGCATTTACTTTTAGTGTGATTAATGATGTGGTTAGATTTAAATCTATCATCTAGATACTTGTTTTCATTTGCTCCAACTGTCTTTTGCTCTCTTGTATTCTTTTTTGGCTTTTGATTTTTATGATTCTGTTTTATCTTCTTTGTTGTGTTACTAGCTATATATTTTGTTTTGTTGTGTTACTCATTGCCTTAGGGTTTAAAGTATAATAAATCTTTTCCTCAGTACAGTCTACCGTCAAGTGATGTTATTATTCTATGTCACCTATAGTATAAGACCCTCAAAATAATACAGTTCCATTTCTCTTTTTTTGGCCTTTATGCAATTGTTGTCATGTATTTATCTTTGTTATAAACCCCACAATGAATTATTAATTTTGTTTAAATAATTATTTGTTAGACTCTTCCATGACTCTACTTAACTTTTTAAATATATGGAGTAAAGTTATAGTAACTGTTTTATTGCTTTTTCTGTTAATTTTATCATTTATATCAGTTCTTGATTGATTATTCTCATTGTGGGTTGTGTTTTCCTGCTTCTTTGCATGCATGGTAATCTTTGAATGGATTCCAGACATTGTGGATTATACTATTTTGGGTGCTGGCTTGGTGTGTGTATGCAATTTTAAAAACAGATAACATTAACATAACAAAATTAACTATTTTAAAGTGAACTATTCATTGGCATTTAGAACATTCATGACGTTGTACAACCACCACCTCTACGTAATTGTAAAATGTTTTTATCACCTCAAAAGGGAACCCTCTACCCTTTAAACATTTGCTTCCTATTACCCTCATTTCTTGTCTAACTCACTGGTTCTTTAAGACTGTGTTATTTAATTTCTAAATATTTCTAATTTTTTCATTTCCCTCTTTTAATGATTTCTAGCTTCATTCCACTGGAGTTGGAGAAGATACATTGTATGCTTTAATTCTTTTTAAATTTATTGAGATTTATGTTCTAACATAGAGTCTGTCTTGGAGAATGTTTCATGTGCAATTGAGAAAAATGTGTATTCTGCTGTTGTTGGGTTGATTGTTCTTTTAGGTTTAGCTGGTTTATAGTGTTGTTCACGTCTTCTGTTTCCTGGTTTATCTTCAGTCTAGATGTTATATCCATTATTGAAGGTGGGGTGTTGAAGTCTCTAAGTATTACAACTGTCTATCAGTTCTGTCCATTTTTGCCTCGTAATTTGGGGCTCTGTTGTTTGGTGTGTGTGTTTTTAAACTTTTAACACTATAATTTTAACACTGATGAATTGACTTTTAAATTAACATATAATGTCCTTGTTAGTCTCCCTCCCTCCTCTCTTTCCCTCCCTTCCTTCCTCTCTCTCTCTCTCTCTCTCTCTCTCAACAGCTTTTGACTTAAGGTCTTTTTGTGTGGTATTACTGTAGCCATCAAGGTCTGGTTTGGTTACTATTTGCATGGAATATCTTTTTCCATCCCTTTACTTTTAATGTTTGTGCCTCTGTATCCAAATTAAGTTTCTTGTAGACAGTATTCAGGCAAAGCTTGGAGATACTTTGATTTTGGTTCCAATCACTGCAGTAAAGTGAATCACATGAATTTTTTGGTTTCCTTCTGCATATAAAAGTTACATCTATACTATACTTTATTAAGCGTACAATAGCATTATGGCTTAAAAAAAAAACAATGTACGTGTCTTAATTAAAAAATACTTTATTGCCAGAAAATGATAGCCATCATCTGAGCCTTTTTTTTTTTAACTTTCTAACACAGGCTTTTTTGAAACATAATACTAATACAGAAAAGTCTGCAAATTATAAATGTATAAGTCAATAAATGTTCACAGAGTGAGCACATTTATATAGTCAGCACTAGATCAAGAAACAGACCATCACCCCAGAAGCCCTCATGCCCCCCTTTTAATCAAGGGTAACCAGTATCCTGACTTCTTACAGCATCATAGGTGAGTTCTGTGTATCTTTGAAATTTAGTAATTGGACTCATTTAGTAAATACTTTTTGTGTGTCTGGCTTCTTTTGCTCAGCATTATATTTGTGAGATGAATTCAGTGAAAGTATGTAATTTAAGTTTTTTTGAATTTAATTAATTTTTTTATACAGCAGTATAGTCATCAATTTTATTAGTCTTCTTATTAGTCATCAGTTTTATACACATCACTGTATACATGTCAGTCCCAATCTCCCAATTCATCACCCCCCCCCCCCACCCCCCGCCGCTTTCCCCCCTTGGTGACCATATGTTTGTTCTCTACATCTGTGTCTCAATTTCTGTCCTGCAGACTGGTTCATCTGTACCATATTTCTAGGTTCCACATATATGCGTTAATATACGATATTTGTTTTTCTCTTTCTGACTTACTTCACTCTGTATGACAGTCTCTAGATCCATCCATGTCTCTACAAATGACCCAATTTCGTTCCTTTTTATGGCTGAGTAATATTCCACTGTATATATGTGCCACATCTTCTTTATCCATTCATCTGTTGATGGGCATTTAGGTTGCTTCCATGACCTGGCTATTGTAAATAGTGCTACAGTGAACATTGGGGTGCATGTGTGTTTTTGAATTATGGTTTTCTCTGGGTATATGCCCAGTAGTGGAATTGCTAGGTCATATGGTAATTCTATTTTTAATTTTTTAAGGAACCTCCATGCTATTCTCCATAGCGGCTGTGTCAATTTACCTTCCCACCAGCAGTGCAAGAGGGTTCCCTTTTCTCCACACCCTCTCCAGCATTTGTTACTTGTAAATTTTCTGATGATGCCCATTCTAACTGGTGTGAGGTGATACCTCATTGTAGTTTTGATTTGCATTTCTCTAATACTTAGTGATATTGAGCAGCTTTTCATGTGCTTCTTGGCCATCTGTATATCTTGTTTGGAGAAGTGTCTGTTTAGGTCTTCTGCCCATTTTTGGATTGGGTTGTTTGTTTCTTTAATATCGAGCTGCATGAGCTGTTTGTATATTTTGGAGATTACTCCTTTGTCCATTGATTCGTTTGCAAATATTTTCTCCCATTCTGAGGGTTGTCTTTTTGTCTTGATTATGGTTTCCTTTGCTGTGCAAAAGCTTTTAAATTGCATTAGGTCCCATTTGTTTATTTTTGTTTTTATTTCCATTACTCTAGGAGGTGGATCAAAAAAGATCTTGCTGTGATTTATGTCAAAGAGTGTTCTTCCTATGTTTTCCTCTAAGAGTTTTATAGTGTCTGGTCTTACATTTAGGTTTCTAATCCATTTTGAGTTTATTTTTGTGTATGGTGTTAGGGAGTGTTCTAATTTCATTCTTTCACATGTAGCTGTCCATTTTTCCCAGCACCACTTATTGAAGAGGCTGTCTTTTCTCCATTGTATATCCTTGCCTCCTTTGTCACAGATTAGTTGACCATAGGTGCGTGGGTTTACCTCTGGGCTTTCTATCTTGTTCCATTGATCTATGTTTCTGTTTTTGTGCCAGTACCATATTGTCTTGATTACTGTAGCTTTGTAGTATAGTCTGAAGTCAGGGAGTCTGATTCCTCCAGCTCTGTTTTTTTCCCTCAAGACTGCTTTGGCTATTTGGGGTCTTTTGTGTATCCATACAGATTTTGAGATTTTTTTTTGTTCTTGTTCCGTAAAAAATGCCATTGGTAATTGGATACGGATTGCATTGAATCTGTAGATTGCTTTGGGTAGTAGAGTCATTTTCACAATATTGATTCTTCCTATCCAAGAACATGGTATATCTCTCCTTCTGTTGGTATCATCTTTAATTTCTTTCATCAGTGTCTTATAATTATCTGCATACAGGTCTTTTGTCCCCCTAGGTAGGTTTATTCCTAGGTATTTTATTCTTTTGTTGCAATGGTAAATGGGAGTGTTTTTAATTTCTCTTTCAGATTTTTCATCATTAGTGTATAGGAATGCAGGAGATTTCTGTGCATTAATTTTGTATCCTGCAACTTTACCGAATTCATTGATTAGCTCTAGTAGTTTCTGGTGGCATCTTTCGGATTCTCTATGTATAGTATCATGTCATCTGCAAAGGGTGACAGTTTTACTTCTTCTTTTCCAATTTGTATTCCTTTTATTTCTTTTTCTTCTCTGATTGCCATGGCTAGGACTTCCAAAACTATGTTGAATGATAGTGGTGAGAGTGGACATCCTTGTCTTGTTCCTGATCTTAGAGGAAATGCTTTCAGTTTTTCACCATTGAGAATGATGTTTGCTGTGGGTTTGTCATATATGGCCTTTCTTATGTTGAGGTGGATTCCCTCTGTGCCCACTTTCTGGAGATTTTTTATCATAAATGGGTGCTGAATTTTGTCAAAAGCTTTTTCTGCATCTATTGAGATGATCATGTGGTTTTTATTCTTAAATTTGTTAATATGATGTATCACATTGATTGATTTGCATATATTGAAGAATCCTTGCATCCCTGGGATAAATCCCACATGATCATGGTGTATGATCCTTTTAATGTGTTGTTGGATTCTGTTTGCTAGTATTTTGTTGAGGATTTTTGCATCTATATTCATCAGTGATATTTGTCTGTAATTTTCTTTTCTTGTAGTATCTTTGTCTGGTTTTGGTATCAGGGTGATGGTGGCCTCATAAAATGAGTTTGGGAGTGTTCCTTCCTCTGCAATTTTTTGGAAGAGTTTGAGAAGGATGGGTGTTAGCTCTTCTCTAAATGTTTGATAGAATTCACCTGTGAAGCCATCTGGTCCTGGACTTTTGTTTGTTGGAAGATTTTAAATCACAGTTTCAATTTCATTCCTTGTGATTGGTCTGTTCATATTTTCTATTTCTTCCTGTTTCAGTCATGGGAGGTTACACCTTTCTAAGAATTTGTCCATTTCTTCCAGGTTGTCCATTTTATTGGCATAGAGTTGCTTGTAGTTGTCTCTTAGGATGCTTTGTATTTCTGCGGTGTCTGTTGTAACTTCTTTTTCATTTCTAATTTTATTGATTTGAGTCCTCTCCCTCTTTTTCTTGATGAGTTTGGCTAATGTTTTATCAATTTTGTTTATCTTCTCAAAGAACCAGCTTTTGGTTTTATTGATCTTTGCTATTGTTTTCTTTGTTTCTGTTTCATTTATTTCTGCTCTGATCTTTATGATTTCTTCCCTTCTGCTAGCTTTGGGTTTTGTTTGTTCTTCTTTCTCTAGTTGCTTAGGTGTAAGGTTAGGTTGTTTATTTGAGATATTTCTTGTTTCTTGAGGTAGGATTTTATTGCTATAAACTTCTCTCTTAGAACTTCTTTTGCTGCATCCCATAGGTTTTGGATCGTCGTGTTTTCATTGTCATTTGTCTCTAGGTGTTTTTTGATTTCCTCTTTGATTTCTTCAGTGATCGCTTGGTTATTCAGTAACGTATTGTTTAGCTTCCATGTGTTTGTGTTTTTTACGTTTTTTCCCGTGTAATTGATTTCTAATCTCATAGCGTTGTGGTTAGAAAAGATGCTTGATATGATTTCAGTTTTCTTAAATTTACTGAGACTTGATTTGTGACCTAAGATGTGATCTATCCTGGAGAATGTTCCCATGCACAGTTGAGAAGAAAGTGTTATATGCTGTTTTTGGATGCAATGTCCTATAAATATCAATTAAATCTATCTTGTCTATTGTGTCATTTAAAGCTTGTGTTTCCTTATTAATTTTCTGTTTGGATCTGTCCATTGGTGTAAGTGAGGTGTTAAAGTCTCCCACTATTATTGTGTCACTGTCGGTTTCCTCTTTTATAGCTGTTAGCAGTTGCCTTATGTATTGAGGTGCTCCTATGTTGGGTGCATATATATTTATAATTGTTATATCTTCTTCTTGGGTTGATCCCTTGATCATTATGTAGTGTACTTCCTTGTCTCTTGTAGCATTCTTTGTGTTAAAGTCTATTTTATCTGATATGAGTGTTGCTACTCCAGCTTTCTTTTGATTTCCATGTGCATGGAATATCTTTTTCCATCACCTCACTTTCAGTCTGTGTGTTTTCCTAGGTCTGAAGTGGGTGTCTTGTAGACAGCATATATATGGGTCTTGTTTTTGTATCCATTCAGCAAGCCTGTGTCTTTTGGTTGGAGCATTTAATCCATTCACGCTTAAGGTAATTATCAATATGTATGTTCCTATGACCATTTTCTTAATCGTTTTGCGTTTATTTTTGTAGGTCCTTTTTTTCTCTTGTGTTTCCCACTTAGAGAAGTTCCTTTAGCATTTGTTGTAGAGCTGGTTTGGTGGTGCTGAATTCTCTTAGCTTTTGCTTGTCTGTAAGAAAGAGACAATCTGAATGAGATCTTGAATGAGATCCTCGACGGGTAGAGTAATCTTGGTTGTAGGTTCTTCCCTTTCATCACTGTAAGTGTATCATGCCACTCCCTTCTGGCTTATAGAGTTTCTGCTGTGAAATCAGATCCCGCAAGTCGTGCTGGCCGGGTTGGGGGGAAAAAGTAAGGATAACAATAACAAAGTGAAAAATAAAATTAGACTAGGGAACTAACACCTATGTTAAAAAAATACAAAAATAAAGATATAGGTGAAAGAACAACCAAAAGGTAAAAGAGAACCACGATAGTAAAAAAGAGGAGGGGGAAAAAAAAAAGTAAGAAAGGTGGAAAAGGCCTTGGCTTTGGAGGGCGGGGCCGAAGCAGGGGTGAGGTTTGGGTGGTGGGCGGGGTGTATGCTTAGTACCCACAGGGGTGGAAAAGGCCCGGGGTGTGTGTGTGTGTGGGGGGGCGGCTTAGGCTCAACAGAACAGAAGGGGCCCAGGCATGCCTCCTGCCTCTGGTCTCAGAGGCTGGGGGACCCCACCTGGGAGCCCAGAAGGCTTTCTGGCTTGAGTGGATGGGGTAGACGCCTTCCTCTCCTGCTCCTACAGTCATGGAGGGCCCCTTGCGCCTGCCTCTCCACATCTCCCCAGCCTTCCTCCTATGCCCCCAGGGCCAACCCAGCCCAGCGGGGACCTTTGAGAGCATAGGACCCGGCCTAGCCCGAGATGGGCAAACATCCCCGGCTAATTGGGCAGGGGAAATGCTGGGCCTGTTGCCCCCTGATCCGAGCCCCTGAGGGTCCCTCCAGGCGTGGATACCCTTCCCCCCCCTCAGCCACCCCTCAGGGGTGCCGGTCCTGTCCGGCCTCCACTTCTCCTCCCCCCTCAGTGCCCCCACATCCTACCGGTTTTCTTGGGGGTTCTTCCCGTCTCCTTGGGCATCAGGGTCCCCCACTGGTGTCTGGCAAGTGCCCCAGTTGTGGGGAGATGCGCGCTCTGCATCTTCCCACACTGTCATCTTGACTCCTCTCTCTAACCTTACAAAATTTACTTCTTAATTTTTAAAACTTTGAAATTATTGTTTGATCCATAGGCTGCAGAATGGAAAATGTGTTAACAGGCCTGAAAGCAACATAAAACTCATTGTACATCTCCATTAGCGTTCTTGGGTGATGAGGTACATTGTCATTGAGCAGTATTATATTGGAAGGAATCTTTTTTCTGAGCAGTAGATCTCAACTGTGGGCTTAAAATATTCAGTAACCCATGTTGTAAACAGATGTACAGTCGTCCAGGATTTGTTGTTCCATTTTTAGAGCATAGACAGAGTAGATTTAGCATAATTCTTAACGATTCTAGGAGTTTTGAAGTACTAAATGAGCATTGGCTTCAACTTTAAGTCACCAGCTGCAGTAGTGCCTAGTAAGATAGTTGGGGGTGTTGTCAGGGCCCTTGAAACATTGAAGCCAGACATTGGCTTCTCTAGCTATGAAACTCCTAGATGTCATCTTCCAATTGAAGGCTGTTTCATCTACATTGAAAATCTGTTGTTTAGTGTAGCAACCTTCATTAATTATCTTCGCTAGCTCTTCTGGATAACTTGCTGTAGCTTCTGTATCAGCACTTGCTGCTTCACCTTGCACTTTGATGTTACGGAGGCAGCTTCATTCCTTAAACCTCATGAAACAAACTCTGCTAGCTTTATACATTTCTTCTGCAGCTTCCTCATCTCTCTCAGTCTTCTTAGAATTGAAGAGAATTAAGGCCTTGCTCTGCATTTGGCTTTGTTGTGGCTGGCTTGATCTTCTATCCAGACTCCTGAAACTTTTTCCATATCAACAATAAGGGTGTTTTGTTTTCTTATCATTTGTGTGTTCACAATAGTGTCACTTTTAATTTTCTTTAGGAATTTTTCCTTTGCATTCACAACATAGCTGGCTCTTTGGTACAAGAGGCCTAGCTTTCAGCCTCCCTTGGCTTTTGACATGTCTTCCTCACTGAGCTTAATCATTTTTAGCTTTTGATTTAAAGTGAGAGATGCGCAATTCTTCCTTTCGCTTAAACACTACTTGAATTGAACACAATTTCAGTATTGTTGTGTCTTGGAATAGGGAGGTCTGAGGAGAGGGAGAGAGATAGGGGAACAGCTGGTCAATGGAACAGTCAGAACATACAACATTTGTTGAATTAAATTTGCTGTTGTGAATGGGTGTGGCACCCCAAAACAATTAAATAGTAACGTCAAACATCACTGATCGTGGATACTATGACAAATATAATAACGAAAAAGCTGAGATATTGCGAAAATTACAAAATGTGACAAAGAGGCATGAAGCAAGCAAATGTTGGAAAAATGGTGCCAGTAGACTTGCTTGATGCAGAATTGCCACAGACCTTCAATTTATAAAAAATGCAACATCTGTGAAGAGCAGTAAAATGAGGTATGCCTGTATAGTTGGAGCATTGTGTTTTTTTTTTGTTTTTTTTTTGTGGTGCGCGGGCCTCTCACCGTTGTGGCCTCTCCCGTTGTGGCTTCTCCCGTTGTGGAGCACAGGCTCTGGACACGCAGGCTCAGCAGCCATGGCTCATGGGCCCAGCCGCTCCACGGCATGTGGGATCCTCCCAGACTGGGGCACGAACCCATGTCCCCTGCATCGGCAGGCGGACTCTCAACCACTGCGCCACCAGGGAAGCCCTGGAGCGTATTCTTAATTCACTTAGCCAATCTCTCTCTCTTGTTTTTGACGGGATAGTTTAACCCGTTTCCATTTAAAGTAGGTACTGATAATTTATGCCATTTTACTATTTTTCCTGTACGTTTTATGCCCCCCTTTGTTCTTCTATTTCTCCAATACTGCCTTTTTTCTTAAATTAATTTTTTTGGATTTGTGCCCTTTTGATTGCCTTTCTTTTTTTTTTTCTTTTATTTTCATTTCTTTCTTTCTTTCTTTTTTTCGTTTCCTCCCCCAGCATGCGGGATCTTAGTTCCCTGACCAGGGATTGAACCCGTGCCCCCTGAAGTGGAAGTGTGGAGTCTTAACCACTGGACCACCAGGGAAGTCCTGCCTTCCTTTTTTTTTTTTTTTTTATTTTAAGATTTATTTTAGGCTGCGTTGGGTCTTAGTTGTAGCATGTGGGATCTTTGTTGAGGCACATGGGATCTTTCGTTGCGGCGTGAGGGCTCTTTGTTGTGGTGCGCGGGCTTCTCTCTAGTTGTGGTGTGCGGGTTTTCTCTTCTCTAGTTGGGGCTCGCAGGCTCCAGGGCGTGTGGGCTCTGTCGTTGTGTTGTGCAGGTTCCAGAGCACATAGGCTCTGTAGTTTGTGGCACGTGGGCTGTAAGTTGAGACGTGCAAGCTCAGTAGCTGTGGCGTGTGGGCTTAGTTGCCCCACATTATGTGGGATCTTAGTTCCCTGACCAGGGATTGAACCCATGTCCCCTGCATTGCAAGGTGGATTCTTTACCACTGAACCACCAGGGAAGTCCCCCGCCTTCCTTTTCTTTTGTGTATATTTTTAAGGCACAGTTGACCTTTGAACAACATGGGAGATAGGGGCACTGACCCACTGTGTAGTCAAAAATCCAAGTATAATGTATAGTTGGCCCTCTATATATATGTGATTCCTCCATATCCAAGGTTCCACGTCCACAGATTCAACAAACTCTGGATTGTGTAGTACTGTAGTATTTACTATGGACAAATTGCATGTAAGTGGACCTGCACAGTTCAAACCTGTGTTTTACAAGGGCCAACTTCATTTTCTTGCTGGTTTCTATGAGGATTACAATTAACATCCTAAATTTGTAATAACTTTGAATTTTTTTAAAAAAATTATTTTTGGCTGCGTTGGGTCTTCGTTGCTGTGCGTGGGCTTTCTCTAGTTGTGGTGAGTGGGGGCTACTCTTCGTTGCATTGCACGGGCTTCTCATTGTGGTGGCTTCTCGTTGCGGAGCACGGGCTCTAGGCGTATAGGCTTCAGTAGTTGCAGCATGTGGGCTTCAGTAGTTGTGGCATGCAGGCCTTAGAGCGCATGGACTTCAGTAGTTGTGATGCATGGGCTCTAGGGCATGCAGGCTTCAATAGTTGTGGTGTGTGGGCTCACTAGTTGTGGGTTGTGGGCTCTAGAGCACAGGCTCAGTAGTTGTGGCGTACGGGCTTAGTTGCTCCGTGACACGCAGGATCTTCCCGGACCAGGGTTTGAACCCGTGCCCCCTGCATTGGCAGCCGGATTCTTAACCACTGCGCCACCAGGGAAGTCCCACTTTGAATTGATACCAACTTAGCTTCAGTAGCATACAAAAAATTCTGCTCACATTCCCCCACCTTTCTATTGTTTTTTCAAAATTTGTGTCTTTATACATATCGTGTGCCCATTAACATAGACATATAGTTATTTTTTTCATGCATTTGTCTTTTAAACCATGCAGGAAATATAAAGAAGAGTTACAAATCAAAACTATCATAATGCTGGCTTTAATTTTTACCTATATTTAACTTTTACTGGCGTTAAAAATTTTTTTTTGGTACGGCTTTTAGTTACTGTCTAGTGTTCTTTCGTTTAGCCAGAAGGACCCCCTTTCCAATTTCTTGTAGGGCAGGTCTCTTAGCAACAGATTCCCTCACCTTCTGTTTCGTTGGGAATGTCTGTCTTTTTCCATATTTGAAGGATAGCTTTGCTTGATTTAGAATTCTTGGGTGACAGGTTTTTTTCTTTCAGAAATTTAAAAATGTCATTGTACACACCCTAATGGCCCCTGTTGAATTCGGTGAGAAATTTGTTGTTTAATCTTACTGAGGATTCTTTGTATGTGACAAGTTGCTTTTCTGTTAATCTTTTAAAGATTCTCTTTTTTCTTGGCTTTTAGCAGTGATTATTATTTTATCTCAGTGCAGATCTCTTTGTGTTTATTCTTCTCGTGGTTTCTTGAGCCTCTTGAATGTGTAGATTCACGTAATTATCTAATTCGGAAGTTTTTGGCCAATATTTCTTAAAATATTTTCTCTGTTCCTCTTTTTCCTTTTCTTCTGGGATTCCCATTGTTTGTATGTTAGTAGGCATGATTGTGTCCTACAGGTTTCGTAGGAACTCCTCTGCTCCCCTTTTTTAAATGATCCTGAAACTGGATAATTTCAATTGGTCTACCTTTAAGTTTACTGAGTTTTTTTCTTTACCTACTCACATCTGTTGTTGAGACCCTCTAGTGTAGTTTTCATTCTGGTTATTACAATTTTCAATGTCAGTGTCTCTGTTTGGTTCCTTTTTGAAATGACTGTTGATTCTCTGTTGAGACATCATTGTCCTGGTGTCCTTTAGCTCCTTGACCTTGCTCTCCTTTATCTTTGAGCAGATCTAAGACAGTTGATTTAAAGTCTGCACTAAATGTCTGTGCTTCTACAGAGACAGATTCTCTTCAGTTCTCCTGTGAATGGGCTGTACTTTCTTTTTCTTTGCATGCTTTGTAACTCTCTTGAAAACTGGATGTACTGAATATTATGATATGGTAACTCTGGAAAGTGGGTTCTTTACTCACGGTTTAATTATGTTGCTTGCTGTATGCTGCAGTTATTTGCCTTTTTAGTGGTCTTCTATGTAATTTTTAAAAAAGTGTGCATTCTTTGTCACTTTGTTCTCTAAAGTCTGTTTCTGTAGTTTGTGTTCAACTAGTTTTTTGACAGAGTTTTGCTTGAATACCAGGTGCCAAAATAGTGAGAGAGAGGGAGAATCAAAAAGAAAAAAAAAAAAAAAAAGGAAAAAAGCAACACCTCTTCCAGTCTTTGCAGATTGGCTCTGTGCTAGGACTGTTCCTTCAGTGGCTAGCCAGTCTTCTTACCACTCTCCCTTACTTAGCCTTCACTCCCTACTTGCCCTGTACCAGGAGATAGACCAGAGATGAAAGGTTAGTGTCTCATCAGGTCTTTTAGGAATATGCATCCTGCCCTGGGCATGTGGTGCTGTCTAAATTCCCTAGAATGAACAGACACTTCCCAGTGCCCCAATTTCCAAGAGAAACTTTGTCCCCAGCTTTTCCTCTTAGGCTCTTGGCACTAGGTTATTTGCTTGAACCATGATCTTTCGCCCCAGGGACCTGTGGGTATTTTGTCTGCCTTACAGTGGTTTGAGGATACCCACCACTTTTCTGCCCTGAGTGAGTTCTGAGCTTGTCAAAAGAATAAGCATGTTGTGTCAGTTCTTCAGTAGCCAACAGACACTTTAGAGAAACACAATTATTTGCAAATAAAGTCTGCTCTGCTCCTTCTGAAACCAGAAGCTGGGGTTCTTCACTGGGAATACAAGATGCTATCTTCAAGACCTCTGCTGAATCCATGGGTCAAGGGAAAGTAAAAATTCCCAAAGCTTTCCTGCCTTTTTTTTGGGGGGGGTGGTGCGCTGCGTGGATTGCGGGATCTTAGTTCCCTGACCAAGGACTGAACTTGGGCCCATGGCAGTGAGAGCACTTGAGTCCTAACCGCTGGACCTCAAGGGAACTCCCCACTTTCCTGCCATTTTTTTTTTTTTTTTGCTGTACGCGGGCCTCTCACTGTTGTGACCTCTCCCGTTGTGGAGCACAGGCTCCGGACGCGCAGCCTCAGCGGCCATGGCTCACGGGCCCAGCCGCTCCACAGCATGTGGGATCTTCCCAGACCGAGGCACAAACTCGTGTCCCCTGCATCGGCAGGCGGACTCTCAACCACTGCACCACCGGGGAAGCCCTTTCCTGCCATTTTTAAGTTGCTTTTTTCTGACTGAGCGTTTGCTTGGTTGCTGCAAACCTTTCACTTTCTTTCCCAGAGTCCTGACAAAATTGGTTCTGATAGTTTCTGCTTGACTTCTTGATGTTTCTGTGGTGGAATGTGCCCTTGGAGCTGCCTTCTCCCCCATTTTTGCTAACATAAATCTGGACATTTTTGCATCCCTGTAAGTCTCCTTGAGTTTTGTTCTGAAATACAGTTATGTTCCTTGGAAACAGTTTGATCTTTTCAGGTCCTGCTCTTATGATTTATTCAGTGGGTCCAGAGCAGTGCTCAGTCTAGGGGTACTTATTCCCACTACTGAGGCAAGACCTTTATGAGTCTTTTACCCAGTGAAAGCCCTGTGAGTTGGGAGTTTTTCCAGTCTGGCTCAGGGAACAGGCACTGTTCCTAGACCTTTGTGCCAGCTGGATACTGTTCGCTCTAATCTTTTTGGCTGGTTCTTTTTCCAGCCTCAGGTAATTTCTCTACTCACATGTTCTCTGTTTAATACTCATGTAATGCTGTTTCTCTTTCTCTGTCTTTGAGTGTTCTCTCTCTGAAGGGCTTTCATTTCTGGTACTTGGCTTTGCCAATTTTAGCTTTCTTGGTCTCACCCATCTCCTATACTTTGAGAGTGTCCTGGGCTTGGCCTCAGTTTCTCTCCCTGAGTCTTGGCCTGGAAGAACTCTCAAGACATTAAGAGGGGGCAAACAGAGGGCTCACCTCATTTGTCTATTACCTCTTTGAGATTGTTGTCTTTCTGTAGCTGATACACAGGTATCTTGAGAACCACTGTCTAAATTATTTTGTCCCTTTTTTTTTTGAGTGTGTGGGGTATGCATTGTTTCATGCAGGAGGATAAATTTGGTCCTTGTTATTCCATCTTGACCAATCTCCTACTATTTCTCCTTAGCCTTGATTTTTTTCTCTTATTTTATTATTCTTCTGTTCCCTCTTTTCTTCCTTATTTGTGATTATAATGAATATTTTTAACATTGCATTTTAATCAGTTTAATAATGCGGTTATTTAATATTGCATTTAAATGTAATTGTAAATTAAATTACCTTTTGGGCCATATCGCTTTCTATATATACAAGTATTAATATCTGTGTAGTGGTTGCTCCAGGGATTACAAATTTCATACAAATAAGTTCAGTCTACTATGTGTACCACTTCACACAAAATGTAGAAACCTTGAAACTGTATAGATCTCTTTTACCTGCTCCTTCCCCAATCTTTGTTATAGTTTTACACACATTGAAAACTTTACAAGACAGCATTTTAACTTTTGATGTAAGCAGTCATATGTATTTTAAGTGAAAGGAGGTATTATGATTGTTTTATCAGCCAATAATCTATCAAAACTACCTGCATGTTTATCATGCTTCATTTTCCCCTTCATCTTGGAGCTTACTTCTTGGGTCATTGTTTTCTGCCCGAGGAAAATTGTTTGGTATTCCCTTTAATGGAAATTTGTTTAGAGATATTTTTTGGCTTTGTTATTTATCCAGTTCTTTTAGTGATAACTTCCCTTTGGGTTATATTAAGATTTTTATTTCTCTTTTTGGTTTTCTGTAGTTTTATTAATGTGCCTATGTGTGGATTTATATTTATTTACCCTGGGATTTATTGTGGTTCTTCAGTCTATGACTTGCCATCTTTCTTCTGTTTTAGAAAGTTTTCAGTTATTATCATTTTTTAAAAGATTTATTATTTATTTATCTATCTATATCTATTTATGTGTTTATTTTTGGCTGCATTGGGTCTTAGTTGTGGCATGCGGGATCTTCATTGAGGCATGCAGGATCTTTGTTGAAGCATGCGGGATCTTTCGTGGCGTTGCTTGGACTCTTTGTTGTGGCGTGCGGGCTTCTCTCTAGTTGTGGCACACAGGCTCCAGGGCGTGTGAGCTCTGTAGTTGTGATGCACGGGCTCCAGAGCGTGTGGGCTCTGTAGTTTGCAGCACACGGGCTTTCTAGTTGAGGCGCATGAACTCAGTAGTTGTGGCACGTGGGCTTAGTTGCCCCACGGCATGTGGGATCTTAGCTCCTTGACCAGGGATTGAACCCGCGTCCCCTGCACTGTAAGGCGGATTCTTTACCACTGGACCACCAGGGACGTCCCAGTTATTATCATTTTAAATATTGCTTTTTTTTCCCTCTCATATTTCTCTGGGACTCTAATTACATGTGTGTTAGGCCTGCCCATCATGTTGTTTTCGTTTCCTGTCTTTTTGTATTTTTCTTTTTTTTTTTTTGTGGTACGCGGGCCTCTCACTGTTGTGGCCTCTCCCGTTGTGGAGCGCAGGCTCAGCGGCCATGGCTCACGGGTCCAGCCGCTCCGTGGCATATGGGATCTTCCCAGACCGGGGCACGAACCCGCGTCCCCTGCATCGGCAGGCGGACTCTCAACCACTGTGCCACCAGGGAAGCCCTATTCTTCATACTTCTGTGCTAATGTTCTGAATATTTTCTTCTGACCTATTTTGTTGTTGTTCTAATTCTGTTTTCAGCTAATGGCTGTTTTCAGCCATTGTTAATCCCATTTATTGATTTTATAATTTTTGTTTTTACTCCTGTAATTTTTTGATTTAGAGTTTTCAGTTCTTTGAAGAAATTTTAAATTTTGTGTTGTGTGTATTTGAACATAATAAACATACTTTTTATAAATGTCTGTATCTGAAACTCCAAAATACAAATATGTTTTGATCTTCATGTTTCTACTGGTTTTCATTCATGTTGTCTTGACTCTCATGTGTTTAGTATTTTTCATTGTGCCGAAAATGGTAATGAACTAGTATTAGAAATTATTTGTAGCCAAAGTGACATTGTTTTTCTCTAAAGAGGATGTATATTAGCTTCTGTCTGGTGTCTGGGGGCACTTGTAATTTAGGGTTATGTGAGTCAAATTTCAGAGTTTGAGATGATCAAAGCCCAGCTGCAGTCTCTGGGTGGGCCTATGTACTTTTAGTTTATTGTCATTCCTGGCTTGCAGCCCCTCAGTGTTGCCGCTGAAAGAGGGAAGGGATTTACTAGTGTTCTTCTTTTCCCTTAGTTGTCTATGGATGTAGATCCCTGTACTTTCAGCCTTCTGAGTTTGTCAGAAGTACCTTTCACTCTCTCAGCTGCTTTCTTTGAAATAGGCAAATGTCCCCTGGGTGACAAAATGGTCAAAAGTTGTACTAAACTCCCTTGACTTCCATCCTTTTCAAGTTTTGGCCCAGTAATTCCTTACTATGACATCAGCTCTTTGATACCTTTAGTCACATTTTGAAAATTAAAAGAAACAGCATTTAATATTAATATTTAAATTGATAAATTGTTAATATATTTTAAGTGAAATCTTAAAATAGTAGAACAATGATCGTTAGTATTAGTGTTTAAAATGTCAACATTTGTATAACAGTTAAAAATTTAATACATTTAAGATTTAAAGTATTAAAATTTTTATTATAGGTTTTCAGCTATAAAACTTCATACTTTTAAAATTAATTAATCAATTAATTAATTTTTGGATGAGTTGGATCTTTGTTGCTGTGCGCCGGCTTTCTCTAGTTGCAGCCAACAGGGGCTACTCTTTGTTGCTGTGTGTGAGCTTCTCATTGCAGTGGCTTCTCTTGTTGCGGAGCAGGGGTCTACGCACCGGGCTTCAGTAGTTGTGGCACACGGGCTCAGTAGTTGTGGCACACGGGCTCAGTAGTTGTGGCTTGTGGGCTCTAGAGCACAGGCTCAGTAGTTGTGACACATGGGCTTAGTTGCTCCGCAGCATATGGGATCCTCCCTGACCAGGGCTCGAACCCATGTCCCCTGCATTGGCAGGCGGATTGTTAACCACTGCACCACCAGGGAAGTCCCAAAACTTCATACTTTTATAGTGGTTCTCAGAGGAATTATTGATCTGAATTATTCAGTTTACTCTTATGAAAAGTGTCAGTGCCAGCATCTGAATTAAAAATTTCCCTTGGGGGGCTTCCCTGGTGGCACAGTGATTGAGGTTCTGCCTGCCATTGCAGGGGACATGGGTTCGAGCCCTGGTCTGGGAGGATCCCACATGCCGCGGAGCAGCTAGGCCCGTGAGCTTACAACTACTGAGCCTGCACATCTGGAGCTTGTGCTCCGCAACAAGAGAGGCCGCGACAGTGAGTACCCGCTCACCGTGATGAAGAGTGGCCCCCTCTCGCTGCAACAAGAGAAAGCCCTCACACAGAAACGATGGCTCAACACAGCCAAAAAAGAAAAAAAAATTTTTCCCTTGGGGAGTTCCCTGGTGGTCCAGTGGTTAGGATTCTGGGCTTTCACTGCTGTGGCCCGGGTTCGGTCCCTGGTCGGGGAACTGAGATCCATCCAGCGAGCCTTGTGGCACAGCCAAAAAAACCCCCAAAGTTTCTGTTTATTTGTGTTACTGTGTGTATTAACTGGAGAAATGACTAAGAGTCTTATCAGTAGTGGTTTGATGATCAGTCAGTAGTGATAATTTGTTAATGTTTTTGTTGTGCATTTCCTAAAATGGACATTTAAGGGACCTGTTCATAAAGTTAATAATTTAATTTATCTTTGAAAAAGCTTTATTGAAAAATGACATTATTTTTGTTTATTTTTAGGTTGGGCTCATGTGGTTTGTGCCCTGTATATTCCAGAGGTACAGTTTGCCAATGTTTCAACAATGGAACCAATTGTTTTACAGTCTGTGCCACATGATCGTTATAATAAGGTATAGTAGATATTATTTTATTGATGTTTGAATATAATTTTTTTGTTTTAAAACTGGGAAGTATAAAGGAATTTTTAAATTTTGTTTTATTACAGCCCTTCATTAAAAAATTTAAATTAAATGCCTCCATTGATTTGGAAAAAGTGTAATTACTGTGGTAAACTACAAGTATTAAAATATGTTATTAAGGTCACAGGAGTACAAAACAAACACACACAAAACTATATTACCTTTTACATTAACCTAAGTATTTAAGCTTCTAACATTTTAATCTGTATAGATTTGTTCTTTTTTTTAAAAAAATATTTATTTATTATTTTGGCTGCACCAGGTCTTAGTTGTGGCACTTGGGATCTTCGTTGCAGCATGCAGGATCTTTAGTTACAGTATGTGGAATCTTATAGTTGCGGCATGTGGACTTCTTAGTTGCGGCATGCAGACTTCTTTGTTGTGGCATGTGAACTCTTAGTCGCAGCATGCATATATGCCTGGTTCCCCGACCAGGGATCGAACCCAAGCCCCCTGCATTGGGAGCGCAGAGTCTTACCCATTGGACCACCAGGGAAGTCCTTAGATTTGTTCTTTAAGAATTACTAACTTTTATGTTCTTTCAGACATTGAGGATCTGTTAAATTTGAACTAATCATTATTTGGTATAATATTTGTTATGATGCTACACATCCTGTCTTATCACAGAATATTATTTGCTCATCTCTCCTCTCCACATTATTTCGTTCCCCCGAGATAGGATTTTTATTGTTGCCTTTTTTTTTTTTTTTTTGGAGGTACGTGGGCCTCTCACTGCTGTGGCCTCTCCCGTTGCGGAGCACAGGCTCCGGATGCGCAGGCTCAGCGGCCATGGTTCACGGGCCCAGCCGCTCCGCGGCACGTGGGATCCTCCTGCATGCCCTGCATCGGCAGGCGGACTCTCAACCACTGCGCCACCAGGGAAGCCCTATTGTTGCCTTTTTTAAAAACCTTAGTTAATGTTCACTTTTTTCCTGTATCTTTTTATTAATTTAGTACATTTATATTATTGTTTCATTCTCTTGCATATTATTGGATGATTTTTTTCTATTAACCACTGTGTCTTTAAATATAGTGTTACCATTTTTAACTAAAGGTACCTGTTGATTTATTCCATTGGTGAAGAAAGTGTCACTGCAGCCAGTTCTAAGGTTTCAAAATACTAAACATTTTGTAATGTAGATCGTTAGTATTTATTAAAAAAAAAAAGGAAAATATGGATAAAAAAATAGGAAAACGCGAGACAGAAATCATCTAAAATCTTTTTTGTGTGCATTTTTACATATACTATATAACTGTAAAAAGTTTGGATCATAGTGCTCATACTGTTCTGTTTTTGAAACTTAATAACCCTGAACATCATTTTTTGTTAATAAATTATATTTTGCCATTATTTCTAGTGGATATTTAGCATCTAATACAAAGTATTATTAGTTTTGATAAAATATAATTTATTAGGAACGCCTTAGGAACACCTTCTTGTTGAAGAGCCTCACCTGGTGTTTGGCATGTACATACCAGCCAAATCTCTGTGTAAACGAGTATGAACATTTTGGAGGCTTCAGTAAATATATTGTGTGAAGTTGTTCTAGAATGTAGTTTCTCATTTATTAATCACACTAGTTATATGTGAGAGTGCACATAATCTTATATCCTGTTAAGTGCACTGTATATTACCATTAAAACAGGCTTTGCTATTCTTTTTAGTGAAAAATATTAGTGTTTGAATGATTTTCTTTGAATATTGGTAAGGTTAGATATTTTAAAGTTTTTTAAAAAGGTTATTCATGTTTGTTAATTGATCTTGAATAGCTCTTCGTTCAGTTTAATATTGTAATGTTTTAATTTTTTCTTACAAAATGTTTTTTATATTGGAGATGTTATTTTTTATTCTTATATACTTGCTGTGGATGCTTTTGCCCATAACTTAACATTTTCTGTTTATTTTTCATTAAGTCTTGATGGTTTTTATTGTTGTCGGTATTCTAGCAGGTTAATTTCTTCTAGTTTGAAGTTTAAAATTTTTATGTAATTTACACAACTACTCTTTATTGTTTCTGCCTTTGTTGCCATGCAAAGAAAATCTTTCTCTATACTAATGTCTATTTTTTTAGTACTTTCAAAATTCATTTCTAAAAATACTTGTTTTTTTCCTTTCAATTTTGAAATAATTTCAAACTTAAATTAAGGTTGCATTAATAGTACAAAGACTTCTTCCTCTCCTAAACCATCTGAGAGTAATTTATCATATAACACCGACACCTCTGAATGCTTTAGTTTGTATTTCCTATAAAGAAGGACTTTCTTCTGCATGACCAGAATACAGCCAAAATCAGGAAATTAACATTTATGCATTATTACTGTCTAATCCAGAGACCCCATCATTATTTGCCTAATTTTCATTCATGTTTTCTTTTTTCCCTTTCATAGCAAAAAGATCACAGATTGCTTTTTGTCTCTTAGGTCTCCTGAATAGTAACTCAGTCTTTCTCTGACTCTCATAACTTTGATACTTCTGAATGGTATAGGCCAGTTATTTGTAGAATGGATTTTTATAATGTTTCCACATGATTAAATTCAGATTATGTGTTTTTGGCAGGAATATCACAGACACGATGCTATGTTCTTCTCATTGCATCCTGTCAGGTGGTACATGATTTCAGCTTTTCCCATTACTGGTGATTTTACCTTGATCACTTGGTTAAGGCAGTGTCTACAAGATTTCTCCACTGGGAGGTTAATCTTTATTCCCTTTATAATCAGTAAGCATTTTGTGGGGAAGTACTTTCTTTTTTTTTGCGGTACGCAGGCCTCTCATGTTGCGGCCTCTCCCGTTGCGGAGCACAGGCTCCGGACGTGCAGGCTCAGCGGCCATGGCTCACGGGCCCAGCCCTCCGCGGCCTGTGGGATCTTCCTGGACCGGGGCACGAACCTGTGTCCCCTGCATCGGCAGGCGGACTCTCAACCACTGCGCCACCAGGGAAGCCCCGGGAAGTACTTTTTATGTAAATATCTTGTTCTTGTGCCTTTTACTCACTAATTTTAGCATTCATTGTTGTTTCTTTGCTTAATTAGTCTATTAGATTGATGGCAAGTGGTGGTTTCCTAATTCCATCTTTTACATTCATCAGGTGGCATTCCATTTTAAGGAAAAGCTTTCTCCACTCTGCAATTATTTATATTAGAATGGACTAATATTGACTTACATGTTAATATTTTATTTTAATGGGTCATTCCCCATTACTGTCACTTATTGTGATGTTCATATTGTCTCAGGTTTGGCCAGTGGTACCTCTTCATGTGGGTTCCTGTGTCTTTTGACATGGTTCTGTCATTGTTTGAGCACTTCTTTACTTCTGACATGACAGTATGTTCTAGGCACATCTTGAACCATTCCTTGTCTTAGCCCTAGAATAACATTTCTCCAGGGAGCCTTGATTTGTTTTAGGTGAGAATGGTATTTAGAAACCAAAGTGGACACTAGGTGTGCTCATTGCTATTAGGATGTTGCTACTTCCAGACCCTCTCAGTGTGTATAGATGCAGAGATAAACGCACATTCACATCTATATCTTCTTTATATTTTGAAGTTGGTGAGGTCACATAGATACTTCTGATTTAGTATATGGATTTATATATTAAACACAAACATATCTATATGTATTTCTGTATCTGTCTGTCTTTGTATCTATTTATTTATCGAACCATAAACTCCTAGGAATTTCCTAGTAATTTCCCTAAACCTAATCCAACAGCACAGGGTTCATTCTAATGTTTTTTTGTTTTTGTGTTATGACTCTCATGCCAGACAATGAGAAACGTGACTCCCATTATCCTCAATATATTTATTTGATCATTCTCTCTTATATTGACAAATCTTCTGTTGCTGCCATCCCATAATACAGAGGCCAGCCTAACCATTTTCAGGCTCAGACCTCACTCTGGGTTGCTGCTGCTTCCCTGCATGTCTGCCTTTATTTTTTAAAGCCATTTTGGGGGTTTGACACCCAGCTTCAGTCCAGAACTACCCCTTCTCCCCTCACTTTGCTCACTTTGCTCAGGTTCTTACAACTCACTTGGACACTACCTCCACCCCAGCCCCCAACACTCTCATGAGCGCCAACACTACTGGGGCTCTGATAGTTGAGTTGGCCTGCCCCTTCCTTCCCAGGATAGATGCTAGCATGCTTGGCCCCACCTCATGGCTTTAAGACTAAAGTACTCAAGAAGTAAGGGAGGGAGTATAGAGGCAGAATGAATTAATTTAGGTATAAATCTTCTATCCACTTAGAGTTAATTTTAGAATATGGTGAGATGTGTGTGTAATTTTTCCCCTCCCATGTGGTTTAGTCAACCTTTTCAACACTATTATTGAATAATCTATGTTTTGCACAGTGATTTGAAATACTGTTTGAATCATTATTAAATTCTTGGCTATTCTTGACATTTTTTCTGTTCCATTGATGTGTCTTTCTATTCTTAGTCTACTACCACACTGTTTTAAATTATTATGGCTTTAAATACATCTTGGTACATGGTAGAACAAATATTGTCATGTATTTCTTTTTTTAGATGAACCTTAAGAGTAACAATACAATTTTAATTTTACTGGTGCTACAGTGAAATACTATTTTGGGGAAAAATTGATCTTCTTGGAATATTACATCTCCCCTTCCAGAAGCATGGTGTATCTCTCTGTCAAATTTTTTCCTTATATGTTTCTTGGATTCTTATGGTTGTTGGTCTGTATAGTTAACCTTAAAAAGAATAATATTCTGTTCGTGAATATTCAGTATGGTTAATAGGGGACATGGAATTCTGAAATGATAGGAACAATGGGAAAATGGATTGTTGCATTTTGGAAGACATCAATCTTTTTTTTCTCTTTGGGGGACGTGTGGGGGCGTTCCCTGACCAGGGGTTGAACCTGGACCATGGCAGTGAAAACGCCAAGTCCTAACCACTGGACTGCCAGGGAGCTCCCCTGGAATACATCAGTCCTTAATGAGTGGTAGTAAAGGATAATGTGGAGATTATTAATAAATGTATTGGGCACTTAAAATGGACCTGCTTTGCATTGTGCTAGACGCTAAGAGTTCAGAGTTTCATAAAATACAGGGTTTATCTCCAAGTGACACTTAGACAGTCAAGTAAATATATAACTACGATGTATGAAAATAATAAGAAATTATAAATAATAAAAAATCTGAATAGAGTATTATGGAACATAATGAAAGGAGGGATTATTTTTGTCTAAGGAATTGAATAAGGCACACAAAGATATTATATAACGGCTGTGCATGATAATAAGAAATTTGACCTGTGGAAGAAAGAATCAAATAATAATTCTAGACAGAGAAAGTAGCATAAATTAGGGTAATAGGTACAAAGGGGAGGTGCTAGGCAGTTCAGAGAATAATAAATCCTGTGTGGCTGGAACACTGTAAGATTTAGAAGAAAAAAAGGAAAATTTCTAGACTATTTGTATAGTATATCCAGTTGCAGAGAACTCACTGTGTTGACTTATTTTGTTAAAATTTCCACGTCATTATATATATAGTGGCCAGTTTCTGTACCATTTGTCATCAGATTCTTGTTTTTATTTTTTGACCTCTCATATTTTCTTGTATCAATTCCTTATTTCACTAACATATACATTTTGTTAATAAATGTGAGTGGCATATGTTACCTTTAATTACGTTTCAATAATTTTTAAGAAATGGGAAGATTGGGGCAACATAGATATTTGGGAACTTTTTTGGGTGGTCTTGTGTTCTTTAGAGTCAAGGAAGCATTTAGTTTAGAAAGCTGCAATTTCCATAGAAAGTAGTTGGCAGATGATGGGTATATCCTGGATTTATCCTTTTGAATAGCTTTTATTTACTGAATGGCCATGAAGGAATGAGTGTTTATAAGTATAGGAAGGATCATAACAGACCAACCAAACAAACCAAAAATACTATAAAACATGGTGTCATTGAACTATAAGAGGATAATGGTAGAGGAAAACTTAGAAATTGCTAGCCCAACTTCCCTTTATCTTTTTTCTAAAGGAATAGATGTGGAAAGCTATTAAGAATTTTTTTTTCTTGAAGTATAGTTGATTTACAAAGTTGTGTTGGTTTCAGGTGTATAGTAAAGTGATTCAGTTATATCTATGTCTGTATACACATACATACATATATATGCTTTTTCAGATTCTTCTCTGTTATAGGTTATTACAAGATATTGAATATAGTTCCCTGTGCTATACAGTAGGTCCTTGTTGTTTACCTATTTTATATATAGTAGTGTGTATATGTTAATCCCCAATTCCAAATTTATCCCCCACGTGGGGTGTGTGTGTGTCACATGTTCTTTATCCATTTATATGTCGATGGTGGACATTTATGTTGCTTCCATGTCTTGGCTATTGTAAATAGTGCTGCTTGGCTATTGTAAATACGAACAGTGGGGTGCATGTGTCTTTTTGAGTTATAGTTTTCTCTGGATATATGCCCAGGAGTGGGATTGCTGGATCATATGTTAACTCTATTTTTAGTTTTTTAAGGAACCTCCATACTGTCTTCCATAGTGGCTGCACCAGTTTACATTCGTACCAAAAGTAAATGCCTCATCTCTTGTATCTAGGCTGCTCTGTAACTTGTTTTGGCTAATAAAGTGCGGTGGAAGTAACATTGTGTGACCTCTCTCTGTGGCTTGATGATCTGTTTTCTGAGTCCATTGGGGTGGCCCTGCCCCTTCATCCTCCTCTAATGATACCTTATGTTTAGGTTGAGGGCTGGAATATTGGGTGATTTGGTGCCACAGAGGTTGGTTTCTTTCTGTGCTCTTCCTTTTACCACACTTTTGTCCCACCTGTTAGTGCTAGACTGCTGTCGTTTATTATTTGATGTTTTGGGCTTTTGATTTCTTGGTGGTTTTGGTCCAGCCTCAGTCCTTGGTGGGCTCTGTATATCTGGGCCTCAGGTTTTCACCAATTCATTGCCTCCTGCCTTTGGCAGACTTTACATCTGTGGAAGGACTTGGGAGGGAGACAGCTTCCTGTCTCTCCCCAAGTGTTAGAAGATCTCCGATAACAGATCCTGGGGTCAGGAATTTTTCCTGCCCCTTGTTTAGGGGAAAAAGATTTTCTCCTTTGTCCTCCTAGCCATCATGGGTCTTTACTTATGCCCTGGGTGTGACAGGATTTGCTGCCAATCCCCCAGACGCTCAAGGCTTTTGAGAGTAGTGTCTGGGCAAGAGATGGGATTTCATATCTTTGCCGCAGTGGCACCTGATCCTCTCCTTCATGCCTGCACCACCAAGGGAGATTCTTTCTGGTTGTTTTGTCTCCTTGCTTCCAGTCTTCCCCAAGAGCTCCTTGTAAATCTTCATGGAGTAGAGCCTGTGAGTGAGTGTGAACTCCTGTCTGTGGTTCCAGTGGTTCTGTACTACTGCAGTAGCCCACAATCAGCCTTGAGCAATTTGTTAAAATTTTAGCTGGTTTCTTATCTGCATGTCTTCCTCCACATTTTCTTCCCTTGCTCTGTCGTTAGTGGATAGTCTGAGTGTCTTGTGGTTTTTAGGCAGCTGAAGGAGAGTGTGTCTGCCCTTGGATTTCAAACTATTTGGTTGCCTTTGCAGGTGCAAATCTTTCATAGTTTCAAGAAAAGTTGTGGGTTTTATAGATTAAATGGCTTTTTCTTGATAGGTTTAGAGTGATGTTCTTTCAGCTCTCTACTTTTTAGGTAGAGGTGGAATTTGGCCCCTGAATCCTTTTGATATGAACACTGTTTCTTTTATTCAAAATATTAGGTCAAACTATGACTTTTTCCCCCCTTAAAATGAAAGTTTTCAGGCTATAAGTTTGCCTCTGAGTATAGCTTTATTCACATACTTGACATTTTATTTAGATGCGATTTTGTTGTTTGGGATCATTTTCTAAATAATCCTCAAGTTAGTTTATAATTTTTCTTCTCGATCCAATAGCTATTTAATTGCGAAATTTAAAATTTGCAAATCACTTTTTTCCTCCTTTGATTCATGTGTCTTGGAAGCTCTTGTTGGTTGCATGTATATATGCTTATAATTGTTATATCTGTTTTATTATTATAAAATCTCTCTCAACAGTCTATTTTTCTTTTTTTTAAAATAAATTTATTTATTTATAGTAGTGGACATGGGCTTAGTTGCTCCATAGCATGTGGGATCTTCCTGGACCATAGATCGAACCGGTGTCCCCTGCATTGACAGGCAGATTCTTAACCCCTGCGCCACCAGGGGAGTCCCTCAACCGTCTATTTTTTTGTCTGATAATAAACCACTTGTATTTGCTTGCCTTTTGCATGGTATATCTATTTTCATCCTTTTACTTTGAACTTACTTGTGTCTTCAAATCTAAAGTATGCATTGCCTTGTGTTTGCTTGCCTTTTGCATGGTATATCTTTTTTCATCGTTTTACTTTTAACTTACTTGTGTCTTCAGATCTAAAGTATGCATCCTATAGATGGCATATGGAACTTTTTTTTTTTTTTTTTTTTTTTGTGGTACACGGGCCTCTCACTGTTGTGGGCTCTCCCGTTGCGGAGCACAGGCTCCAGACGAGCAGGCTCAGCAGCCATGGCTCACGGGCCCAGCCACTCCGCGGCATGTGGGATCTTCCCGGACCGGGGCACGAACCCGTGTCCCCTGCATCGGCAGGCGGACTCTCAACCACTGTGCCACCAGGGAAGCCTGGAACTTTTTTTTTTAATTCAGTTAATCAGTCTCTGCCTTTTGATTGGATTATTTTCATATTCAGTGCTATTAATGTGGTTGGGTTTACATCTGCCGTTTTACTTTGTTTTCTTTTTTACTTTTTTTTATTAACAGCAATGTTTTGTTTTTTTGGCTGTGCTGGGTCTTCGTTGTTGTCTGTGGGCTTTCTATAGTTGAGGCCAATAGGGGCTACTGTTTGTTATGGTGTGTGAGTTTCTCATTGCAGTGGCTTCTCTTGTTGCAGAGCGCAGGCTATAGGTGCATGAGCTTCAGTAGTTGTGGCTCACGGGCTTTAGAGTGCAGGCTCAGTAGTTGTGGCGCACAGGCTTAGTTGCTCTGTGGCATGTGGGATCTTCCCAGACCAGGGATTGAACCTGTGTCCTCTGCATTGGCAGTCAGATTCTCAACCACTGCGCCACCAGGGAAGTCCCTTAATTTGTTTTCTTCGTCTTGTGACTACTTTGTTTTTTCTCTTTGTACACTACCTTCTTTAATGTTTATAAGTGGATGTTTTCTGGTGTACCGTTTTCATTCCTTTCATGATTTTTAAATTATATTTTCTTGGGTTATATTCTTAGTGGTTGCTCTAGGGCTTACAATATTCATCTTAACTTACCAGAATCTACTTAACTCCAGTAAGATATAAAAAATTTATAGCATTCATTTTATTTCTTTCCTCTCCACCTTTGTGCTATTAGTATTATAGATATCATGTCTCTATATATACTACAAGCCCCAAAGTAGTTAAAATTATTGCTTTATATAATCTTACATTTTTTAAAGAAGCTAAGAGATGAAGACCACAGATATATTTATAGAGTGTGTGTTTTCCTGTTTACCATTTTTATTTCTCTTCATTTCTTCCTATGGGTTCCAGTTACCATCTCGTGTTATTTCCTTACTCCAAAATAACTTATTCCTACTCTCTTTCATTGTGTCGTCATTGTCACATATATTACATTTCTATATGTTATAGTCCCAACAATACAATTTATGGACATTGTTTTATGTGATTGTTTTTTAAATTAAGAGAATGAGAAAGAAATATCTCATCATACTATCTTTTATCATTTCGTATATAATTACCTTTGTCAGAACTCTTTCTTTGTTTTTTAATTGGTCTATATATTTATTTATTTACTTATTTTTTTTTGCGGTACGCGGGCCTCTCACTGTTGTGGCCTCTCCCGTTGCGGAGCACAGGCTCCGGACGTGCAGGCTCAGTGGCCATGGCTCACGGGCCCAGCCGCTCCCCGGCACGTGGGATCTTCCCGGACTGGGGCATGAACTCGTGTCCCCTGCATCGGCAGGCGGACTCTCAACCACTGAGCCACCAGGGAAGCCCTATATATTTATTTTTTTAAATTTCAGCTTTATTGAGGAACTCTTTGTTTTTTTGTGTGGATTGCAGTTACTGTCTAGTGTCACTTAATTTTAGCCTACGGAATTTCTTTTTGTAGTTCTTGTTAGTGAGGTTTGGAGCAACAAAGTATCTCAGTTTTTTTGGGCCTGAGAATGTTATTTTGCCATTATTTCTGCAATATAGCTCTTCTGGATATAGGATTCTTGGCTGATAGTTTTGTTCTTTCAGCATTTTGAATGTTATTCCACTGCTTTCTGTCCCCTATTTTATTCCTAATGAAACCTCAGGTTTACTTGTATTTGATGATCCATTTCCCTCATTTCGCTTTCGAGATTTTCTCTTTATTTTGCCTTTCAGCATTTTGAGTGTCCATCTGTTTGTATTTATCCTGTATGGAGTTTGGTGAACTTTTTGGATGTGTACGTTATTGTTTTTCATCACATTTGGGAAGTTTTCGACCATTATTTCTTCAGGTACAGTTTCTATCCTTTTCTTTCCTCTCCTGATTTTCTCATTACACATCTGTTAATGCAGTTAATGGCATACCACGTTTCTCTGAAACTGTTCTTTAGGTAGTATAATCTAAAAAATCTGTTCCTTAGATTGTAAATTCTCTATTGATCTATTTTTAAAGTTGATTCTTTCCCTACTGCCAACTCAAATCTACCATTGAGCCCTTTTAGTGTGGGGTTTTTTTTTTTTTTTTTTTTTGCTGTACGCGGGCCTCTCACTGTTGTGGCCTCTCCTGTTGTGGAGCACAGGCTCTGGACGCGCAGGCTCAGCGGCCATGGCTCACGGGCCCAGCCACTCCGCGGCATGTGGGATCTTCCCGGACCAGGACGCGAACCCGTGTCCCCTGCATCGGCAGGCGGACTCTCAACCACTGCGCCACCAGGGAAGCCCCCCTTTTAGTGAATTTTAAAATCGAGAATTTCTGTTTGGTTGGTTTTGGTCTCCTAAGTCCAACATCTTGGTTCCCCGCAAAGACAGTTATCGATGCCTGCTTTTTTTTTTTCTTATGAATGGGTCATACTTTTCTCTTTCTTTGCATGTCTTATAATTTTTTGTTGAAAATTAGACATTTTATTTTATTTATTTTTTTGGCTGCGTCGGGTCTTAGTTGTGGCACACGGGATCTTTGTGGAGGCACGTGGGATCTTTTTCATTAAGGCACGTGGTCTGCTCAGGTTTCTCACTAGTTGTGGCGCGCAGGCTTGTCTTTAATTGTGGCGTGCTGGTTTTATTTATTTTTTCTTTCTCTCTATCTAGTGATGCGTGTGCTCTGTAGTTTGCGGCACGTGGGCTCTCTCGTTGAGGCATATGAGCTCAATAGCTGTGGCATGTGGGCTTAATTGCCCTGCAACATGTGGGGTCTTAGTTCTTCTACCAGGGATCGAACCCACGTCCCCTGCATTGGAAGGCAGTTTCTTTACCACTGGACCACCAGAGAAGTCCCTAAAAATTAGACATTTTAGATAGTAGCCCCTCTAGAGAATGAGTCTTCCTTCTCCTTGTAGAGACAGAACCTCTGCACTAGTGCTCTGGAGCTGGGGATGGTGACAGCACTTTGCTTCTCCTGAAGAGGCACGTGTACTCTGACAGGGTGCTGGAAGGAGGGAAGGGTATAGTAGCCCAGCTTATCCCTCCTAGCATGGAACTTCCATTCTGCTAGCAAGCTGGGGAAGGAATGATAGGGCCCCAGGAAACTTGGCCTGTTTTTAGGGTGGGAGGCTATGAGTGGGAGCTACCAGGATGAGTAGTAGTATGAGAGTCACTGGAGACCTGGCCCTCCTCGGGTAAAATTGTAGCCTTAGACTAGGATCTGTGGAGAGAGGGAGCCCTCATCTTCTTGACAGCGCCACCCAGAAAGGAACTTCCATCACAGGAAGCAGTATGTGGGGGTGGTGGTGGTGATGGGGGCAGATCATGGCTCAAATGCCACCGGCTCTCACTGTTCTTATTGAGATTTAGTAGATTGTCTTGGGTAAAATCTTCTGCTTTCTGCATGTCTTCAGGACAATTTTCAGAGACTTTATTATTTTTCTTTATTGAAGTGTAATTGATATACAGTACCATGTAAGTTACAGATTTTCAATATAGTAACTCATTTTTTTTGTAACTCATAATTCTTAAAGGTTATACTCCATTTATAGTTATTATAAAATATTGGCTATATTCCCTGTGTTGTACCATATATCCTTGTAGCTTATTCTATACAGAGACTTTAAATGGTTCTTTTTCACCTATGAAATGGTTAATTTACTGAGGAGAGGATCCGTGGACCTCTTCACTCTGGTATTTCAGAAGTCTGGAAGGCCTAACTTCTTTAAAAAAAAAAAATCTGTCATAATTTTAGTTTTATTGAGTGGTCAAATGATGGTGTCTTTTCACTGTCAGCTCTGTTGGAAGTTACTGAGATATTCTTTGAGGCCTATTTGCATATTTTCCCTGAATTTTGCCATTTAAAATGTTACTGTTTCGGGACTTCTGTGGGGGTGCAGTGGTTGGGAGTCTGCCTGCCAATGCAGGGGACACGGGTTCGAGCCCTGGTCCGGGAAGATCCCACATGCCGTGGAGCAGCTAAGCCCATGTGCCACAAGTGCTGAGCCTGCGCTCTAGAGCCCATGAGCCACAACTGCTGAGCCTGTGTGCCACAACTGCTGAAGCCCATGCGCCTAGAGCCTGTGCTCCTCAACAAGAGAAGCAACTGCAATGAGAAGCCTGTGCACCACAATGAAGGGTAACCCCCGCTCACTGCAACTAGAGAAAATCTTCACGCAGCACCGAAGACCCAATGCAGCTGAAAATAAATAAATAAAATAAATTAATTAAAAAAAAGTTACTGTTTCAATCTGCTCTGTACTTTTCTTTTTAAAATTTTATTGATCATTTATAGGCTAAAAGATGTATGTTAAATGTTTCCATTGTAATTGTTTGATATTGCCTTCTGGTAATTTGAACAGTTAGAGATGCTCTTTTTAAAAATTAATTAATTAATGAATTAATTTGGCTGCATCAGGTCTAAGTTGCGGCATGTGGGATCTTTTGTTGCGGTGAGTGGGCTTCTCTCTAGCGTGGCACGTGGACTCTAGAGTGCATGGGCTCAGTAGTTGCAGCATGTGGGCTTAGTTTTGTTGCAGCGAGCGGGCTCTTCGTTGCGGTGTTTGGGCTTCTCTCTAGTTATGGTGCAGGCTGTAGAGCGTGCAGGCTCAGTAGCTGTGGCACGTGTGCTTCGTTGCCCCATGGCACATGGGATCTTAGTTCCCCAAGCAGGGATCGAACTCACGTCGCCTGCATTGGAAGGTAGATTCTCAGCCACTGGACCACCAGGGAGGTCTCTAGAGATGCTCTTACTCAGTGTGTCTAGGTTAGTTTTGTTGTAACTAAGGATTTTACTTTTTAGAGATATAAGATAATTTTTGTAATTCAGTTCAGTCTGAATCCATGTCTTTCAGCAGAGGAGTTGAAATTCATTTACCTGACTTTACTATATATTACTCTTTTTTTGAAACTGTGTTCTTATCAATATTGTTGAACGGTGTTATTTGGCACCACAGTGCATAGTGGGGGAAACTTCTCCAAATTTAAAAATACATGTGGTCCTATTGAAGTTTGCTAGGTTATACCTTGTTACTGTTGAGAAATTGGTTTCTTTTTAGAATTGTATCATCTGAGTATATGTAGTTAGGCATTAATTTTTGTATACTCAACTTACAGTCAGTTGATAATTTTATTCATTATACACTTGTAGATTGCCATTTTTATAATTTAGTCTTTCATGAATATGTGGTGCGGTCTATCAGCTATTTTCAACTGGGAGAAGGACCAGATAGATGTCAAAGTTGCTGGGAGTGTTCATTGGCCAATACCTCTTGGGGACATCTCTGATCTCCTAAAGTGTCTTCCTCCCAGGCCTGTTTTGTCAGGTTGGCAGGGCTGAATGGTAGGTCATGTGGGATTTTGTGGACAGTTGGAATGACCTAAACCTTGCTCACTCATTTAGGACTGTCCTTCACCTCTAAGTCCCAACTCCCTGTATCAACCTCCTTTATTTATGCTTACTTCCAGCAGAAAAGAAAGCAAACCTCTTTTTACACCTTTGTTACAGGAATCAGTTAAATATTGGTGAGGAGGAGTATATTAATACTGAGGTGGGGTAGGCTGTGTCCTGCCCCCTGGCCTCAGTTCCTGCGAAGATTCTTCTTATCTTGTGGGGTTTTTGAGTCTAAGGAAACACTGCCTTGTGAAATCGTACTAGGACCGTTTATGTCTGTATTGATGTTTTCATGTTTGGAAAAATTAGATTACAGTCAGAAAAAAAATGAATTCATGATTTGGAGTAGGTTAGATAGTAAACCTGATCTTGACTTCTGAAGATAACTATAAAATCCTTATTTGTGTGAAGCACTCGTAAAATTTTTGTTTTCTTTTCAATTTGTTTTGTTTCTTTACCCTAAGACTTGCTACATTTGTGATGAACAAGGAAGAGAAAGCAAAGCAGCCACTGGTGCTTGCATGACATGTAATAAACATGGATGTCGACAGGCTTTCCATGTGACATGGTAAGTATGTTTCTGTCATTGTACAGAAGTGAAATTGGGAATACCTTGTAAGTTAAAAACTTAGGTACCCAAATATTATTAAAGTAAATTTTGTTAGGATAGTGTCTATGTTTATATTTACTGTAATAAAGATAATTCTAATAATTGAGTGTATTTACCAGAGTCCAGTAGGTGGACCCTGGTTCTAGTGCCTTATTCAGTTACATTTTGTTTAAAATACTTCTGTTGGTTACCTACCCTTGGATTTGTCATTAGGATTAAAAGAGCTGATGTAGATAAATTTAGTGCAGTACCTGAAATACTAGTAAGGATTTAATGAATGATAGCATTTTTTCACTGTCTGTGTTTCAAGAGGGGAAAAAAAAGCAATCGCCATGATTCTCTGTATTATAGTGGCTGTTCCTTAAAAAGTTACTTAAATGTTTTTTTAAATAACATTCTAGTTTTATTTTGTTCATGTTTCTTTTCAGTTTTTATCCATGTACCTATTTGTTGCATAATTTGTTAAAATCACAGTTTAAATGTAACATTGTTTTTTGATAATTTTTTCACCAAAAATTTTGGTAAGATGATATAGTCCACTAGCAACATGGAAATGGCTGCATTATATCCTATCAAATGTTAGTATTTTATTTAATGTTTCACCAATTTGAGACACATTGTTTCCAAATTGTTTTATGATATGTGGTGCTGTAAAGAACATTTTGTGCATTCAACAAACATAAATGTAATTTCCTTAGAATAGTAACTAATGATAATTAATAGCTATTATGTATTGAGTATTTACTATGAAGTGGGCACAGTTCCATGGAGTCGGATTTCAGGGCAAAAATTGTGAACATTATTATTGTTCTTAACACGTGTTACTAAATTTTTGGAGGCAGTGTAAATTGATACTAAAACTTGTACTTATATGTTTTTTTGAGCATAAAATTTCAAAAGCACAAATTATCCTAAAACAAAACATTCAACATAATAGACAACAATTAAAACTAAAAGTTTGGCGAGACTTCCCTGGTAGTCCAGTGGTTAGGACTCCACGCTTCCACTGCAAGGGGCACGGATTCGATCCCTGGTTGGGGAATTAAGATCCCACATGCTGTGCGGCCAAAAAAGTATAAATAAAATAAAAAATAAAAGTTTGGGTGTAACTCATATAGTTATTAATTTTAAAAATCAGTCTATATTTATCAGCCAGTATAGGAACAGGCTTTATTTCCTGAGCTTTTAGTATGTGGATTTATGAAGTCCATTTTAGATTACTTTTGGGGAATGGAAAATATATATATTTTAATATTTATTCTTTTGGCTGCACTGTGTCTTAGTTGCGGTATGCGGGATCTTCATTGCAGCCTGCTGGATCTTTAGTTGCAGCATGCGGGATCTTTTAGTTGTGGTATGTGGGATGTAAATCCCTGACCAGGGATTGAACCTGGGCCCCCTGCGGCATGGGCCCCCTGTGGCATGGAGTCTTAGCCACTGGACCACCAGAGAAGTCCCATGGAAAAGATTTTTGTTTCTTTTAAATTCTCTTAATTGAAAAATGGACAGAAGACCTAAAGAGACATTTCTTCAAAGAAGAAATACAGGTGGCCACTAAGTACGTGAAAAGATGCTCAAATCACTAATTATTAGAGAAATGCAAATCAAAACTACAGTGAGGTACCACCTCACACCAGTCAGAATGGCCATCATTAAAAAGTCTACAAATAACAAATGCTGGAGGGGGTGTAGAGAAAAGGGAACCCTCCTACACTGTTGGTGGGAATGTAAGTTGATACAGCCACTGTGGAAAACAGTATAGAGGTTCCTCAGAAAACTAAAACTAGAATAACCATATGATCCAGCATTCCCACTCCTGAGAATATATCCAGACAAAGCTGTATAATTCAAAAATATACATGCACCCCTACGTTCATAGCAGCACTAGTCACAATAGCCAAGACATGGAAACACCCTAAATGTCCATCGACAGATGAATGGATAAAGAAGATGTGGTGTATACACACACACACACACACACACACACACACACACACACAGAGTGGAATACTACTCAGCCATAAAAAAGAATGAAAGAATGCCATTTGTAGCAACATGGATGCAACTGGAGATTATCATACTAAGCAAAGTAATTCAAAAAGAAAAAGACAAATACCATATGATATCACTTATATGTAGAATCTAAAACATGACACAAATGAACCTATCAATGAAACAGAAACAGAATCAGGGACACAGATAATAGACTGGTGGTTTCCAAGGGGGAGGGGGATGGATTGGGAGTTTGGGATTAGCAGGTGCAAGCTGGTATATATGGAATGGATAAACAACAAGGTCTTACTGTATAGCACAGGGAACTATATTCAGTATCCTGTGATAAACCATAGTGGAAAAGAATGTACATATGTGTATAACTGAGTCAGTTTGCTGTAGTACCTCAGTAATTAACACAACATTGTAATTCAGCTATACCTCAATAAAAAATAAAAAGAATTCTCTTAATATTGTATTTAAATTTCCAAAGATGAAAGACCTGTTTTGGGTATGAGATACATACTGGTACTTTAATTTTGGAATGTTAAAAGTGGAAGGTCAAATTGACAAGATAATGATTCTAAACTTTAGCACTTCGTGTTTTTTAAAAATATGAATATCATAGCTTTAGGTTTCAGTTCCATTTCTTCCATTGTTTTTAACTAGAAAAACACAGTTTACATTTCTCTTACCTACTGTACTATGGTATGACTTGAAGCATTTTCCTTCTAACAGTATGTAATCTGCATCATATGTCATGTCAGCCCTTTAGACGCCTGGCCTTTCCAGTTGTACCTGTGATAGAGATTGAAAAAGTAAAATGAAGTGTTAAGTTTGGGGTGTGGAGATATCTTAAAAGAAATTTAATGTCTGCTTGGTGACATAAAACGTGAATAAATCTTCATCCTTGTTAGAGATGGATAAAAAGTTTATTTTAAACCATGTATATAACTTTAAAAATATATCAGTCATAGGATGGGATGAAATGTTCTTGGTCTCAGCTAGAGTAAAGCCTTTTATTTTCCCTTTTTCTCTTAGGAGATGTAAGGTTTTCTTATAAACCCTACATGCTTGGAAGTGAATTTTAAGTTTTATATATATCTCTATATATAATATATAGAGATATATATACACACACCATGGTTTGAAATTTTGTTGATATACTTGGCTTTCTTTTTCAGTGCTCAGTTTGCAGGACTACTTTGTGAAGAAGAAGGTAATGGTGCAGATAACGTCCAATACTGTGGCTACTGTAAATACCATTTCAGTAAGCTGGTAAGAGTTTTTCTTGAATTTAATTTTAAAATGATAATAATTAGTTTTGACAATAGAGTTGAGTCTTTTATAGAAAATGCATAATAGCCATTACTTTTTTTGGTTGTTTATGCTTCAGATTAAGTTTGTTTAGCGTGTTCTTTGTTGGGAATTAAAAGCTCTAGTAATTTTAAAAGATTTTGCTTTGCTTGGGTTCATTTATGAAGGTGAATATTCTACTTTAGAATATATATTAATAGTTAATAGTAAATGTTGGTATACATTTAGTAGAAAATACAAATGTGTAAAGAACTCTTTGTAATTTACCACCGTTTTCAGTTAATTTAATTTTTGATGTTTGATTATGTATTTTGTGATTATCACTTGTTTCTCATCTTTTTGCTTTATTACTATTACCCATTTTATTATTTATTTTCATTTTTATTTACTTGGAGATAGTAAACCTGAAACAAGGCTCTTTTGTAACTTCTTGGTTAAAGATCTTGAGAAAAATATATTTAAATACAACTTTGGAAATATTTTAGATTTGATCACTCTTTACTGTCACATAGTAGCATGGATGAGTTAGTATTATTTGATTAACCATTACGTATTTTGTGTCCATGTTCCTTTGACAGATCAATATTTCCTTAATGCCCCATTGTCTATTTCTCAGTCTTTAGTGGTATCAGATTTGTATACTGAAAATATAAGGCTTCTTTGTTTTTCTTTGGTGTCTCATTGTTACTTTTTATTGTTACCTCTCCCCTGTGAATAGGGCTATTTCTTTCTTTTTTAAAAATAAATAATATCATTAGGGGCCCCTTTCTTAAGAAATGAGCAACTCATGACTCCAGTATTCTGGTTTGTGCATATAAAATATTTAAGATTGTACATATATATTGTTTAATATTGAAGACTTTGATTTATTTTAATGACTGTCAAAGAACATTCTAGTGTTCTAAGAGAAATCTTGAGATAGTAAAATTGAAAATTTGCTTTAAAACCACATTGGAATGTTCATTTTCTAAATCAGAGATGATATAGATAAAATATAGAAATAATGAAAGTGGATTTTGACCTTTGCGTAAATAGAATTTTTTCATTGTTACTTATTAATATGCTGTTATCCCATTTGGTGGTTGGGGGAAAAAGTCTGTTTAATAATTTAATAAGATTGTATAAGATCTATGTTTGCATGGAATTTGATCATCTTTTATAGTCACTTTTATCTAGTTTAATTAGTTATGGTACCACCAAATTTTAACACCTCCAGTAACTGTCATACTTTATTATGAATCTGTGTAAGTATTTTAAATAGAAATGTGTAATAGTTTTAGTAATGCTTTGAAAAATGCATGGGTCTAATGCTGACATTTCCTTTCATTTTTTTTTTTTCTATATGAACTGCAGAGACAAATTTTTAGAAAATCGTATGCCTTAATACTGAACGTATGAGATTAAAAGGCTTCTTGCTTTTCCTAGTGGCATAAAGTAACTCTTCAGATATTTTCTTTTCTTTTCTTCTAGTCTTGGCATCCTTTTTCAATATGGCATTCTCTATTTTTGGTTGAAACATCTTTAGTTTTTTAAACCAGATGTTGAAAACTATAGTTGATCTCTTTAATGAGGTGGTTTTGTAATAAAATGACAAATAAGCTACTGCTTGTTTGAAAGTATAGTCTGTTTTCACACTTTTTAATAAACGTACAAAAACATGGCATTAATCTTAGATTTAGGGTTAGATTTTCCTTTATAATGCAATATATAATATATGGATGGTGTCTGGAGTATATAGTTTGAAATAGACTTTTTTTTTCCTTCAGTAGACATTTTATAGTACTTCACACTTGAATTGGTTTAAACCTAACAAAAGATTTCAAATTTTATATACATATACCTATATGTATACATATTTTCTTTTTTAGAAAAAGAGCAAACGGGGATGTAATAGGTCATATGATCAAAGTTTAAGTGATTCTTCCTCTCACTCTCAGGATAAACATCATGAGAAAGAGAAAAAAGTAAGTGGATTTGTTGTTGCTAAATATGTAGCACATCTACTTAATAGATTTTTTTCCCGTTTTTAGATAAAATTAAGTTTCTTGATAGCTGAATGAAAACATTGAAATACTGAAAAATTTTGGCTAATACAGAGTATTAAGTCAAAGAGTAGGTTTAAAATAATACGCCATATTTGTGAATATGGTTGTACCCATTTCAACTGAAAATTTGAAATATTGAAAACTTTATTGAAGGCATGTGAGGGATTTCTTGCATGTGTTACTCTGGTCATCTTTTGAAATCTTTGGGTAACTTTAGCAATAATGGTTTGTTGCTAGATATTATTAACTGATTATTTCACATGTAAGTAAAAATCTCATCAGCCTTTTCCCTTTATAATATAGAACAATTTTGAAGTTCTATATATTCTTGACTGTTATTTTTTCCCCAGTGGTACTAATGGATTATTATTTTTTTTAATGACCAAATGTCATACCATTTGTTTGAGAATATTCTGTCTTTTAATTAAAACACTAAAAGCTTGCCTAATACTAATCTGTCTTCTTCTGACTTACCTGTTTTCTGCTTACATTTGTACTTATTGTAAAGGATATGAGTAATTTTTAGTGAACTAATGATAAGTACTGTAGAGTCATTCATAGGACATATTGCCCACATAAGAAAAGGATACTGCTATGGATTGTTTTCAACAAAGTGAAGATACAGAGGACTTCTTCAATTAGGAAAGAATATTACTTTTAAACAGTTGGTATAAACTAGTTTGGAAGATATTTCTACAGATTGTGTGAAAAACTAAATCACTTAACATTTTCATGTTTGTAAATACTTAGGAATTTGGTTAGAATTTGTTTCTTTTTTCAAGGTAAACATTTTGAAAGCTTAAATTTTTTGTTTTGAGATTAATTTTCCAATTATTAGTGAATAATAATTATAACTTTATATTCTCCTTCCGAACATTTGTTAGGTTTATATATTTTTGGTAGATCTTAGGCAACAAGTACACATATTCATTTTGAGTTCTTTAACGAGGTGGTTTTGTGATAGTGACAATAGTAGGGTTTGATTTTGCTGTTTATTGTTGCTTGTGTTGCTCATGGAAAAATGGCAGATTTGGTTTAATTAGCAGATTTTGTAACAAGCATTGTGAGATTCTATTTAAACTTTTTAATCATGATTGAGGAAGTCTTAGGTAGGGCTTATTATAAATTGTGAAAAGGGAAGTCATACCAATGATGTTCTTATATTCTGCCATTTCATGAGGATTATCTGTTTAAAGAAGTATTTGCTGTATGACCATATTTATCTTAATCTATGCCCTGTCATGTTATTTTTAATGGACAATTATTAAATGTAGTACAGTATTTAATAAATACGGTACTGGTGACTATTTATTTATTAATCTTTTTTTCCTTCTAGGAATGAATTAAAGTTTTCATTTTATGAGTTTTTGCAGTCGTTGAATACTGTATTAAAAAACAATGTATTAAGTTAGTCAAACTTGTTTAACTTTAAATTCTAGCTGTTGGTATTTTCATTAGTATGTAAATACTATTTGAATTTTACTTTTAGCACGTATAAGTTTAGTACAACTTGATTTTGTTGTCAGACTTAAAATCAGTTTGTGCATTTTATTTTCTAATAATTAAGATTTTCTGATAATCTATAAAGGCTGTGAGATAAACATACTATAAATTTATTATTATTGTTAGACTTGTTTGCTTGCCTTAGGAATATTCGGGGAGGGACTTTTTTATTATGGTATGATGTTAAGTGATGACGTAGCTGTAAAGATAGGGTGTTACAGACTGTCTTTCTCTTCATCCCTCCTTACCTCTTTTAAGACTTTAACATCTAATAGGGTTGTCTTGAAAATATGCATATCGTGTTATAAAATGTTTTGACAAGTAGTACTTATAATCTATTTGGATTTTACTAATTTAAAATACTATATATTATGAACTAAAATTTGGTGATATTGTTCATAAGATATGTTAGAATCATGCTCCCTGTGAATTCTTTTATCCGTGTTCATTCTGTCACATGTTTATTAAGTTATAAATAAGTGATGATAAAGAATATTTAATACTAAATATTGTATTATCCAACTCACTTATTTTTAAATCAAATCAATTTATAAGTTAACTTTTTATATATAACTATAAGAAAATTAAAAACATATTGGGCTGGCCAAAAAGTTCGTTCGGGATTTCCATAAGCTACAAAAACCAGAACGAACTTTTTGGCCAACCCAATATTTAGCCTTCGCTTTTGAGAGAATTTCTGTGTGGCCTAAGATATATTATTACTGGTTAGATATTAACTGTGAAATGCCAGCAAGGAGAGAGGAAAAGCTAATGGTGAGATATACCTTTGAATTAGAGACAGTTTCTCTAAAAATTGGCTTATATATTTTTAAAAGAATCAAAGTACATGTTTGAAATGAATGAAAAGCTATGCATATTATAGGAGGGTCTTAATTCAATCATGAAATAGTTTGGATCATGATCATTACTATTTAAGAAGAATATCTTCTAAGACTATTAATGTCAATTAATGCTCATTGTAAAATAGAATTTTTTTTTTAAGCCTAGTGTTTTTGTGTTTACAGAAGCACTGCCATAGAGTGAGATGTGGGCAAAAGTTAGGAAATGGAGATGCATATCAGACTTGGAGACATGCCATTGTTTTGCGAGGCTCCGAGCTTCAGAAAGGATATTTTTTCTAAAGGCTATGTTGGAGGTCATCATTTAGAAATCAGTGCTTATTTTTTGCATTGAGATAATCTGTACCAGTTCATTTGATCCTCACTTTATGCTCTTCCCACTCATCAATGTTAACTTATATTGTATCAGTAGTACAGTATTATGCTAGACTAGACTTACAATACTTTACAGCCACATTAACATTAGTGGCAGTGTATCTTATGGAAATTTACTCAGTTCCAAATAGGTATGACAGAAATCCAGCTGTCCCCTACTACAATTAGAGGGATTTATCTCCCATCCTGTACTCCACCCCCTTACTTGCCCTTGGTTCCATTATGTTATTAATAACTGGCAACAAATGAAGGAGTTATTGCTAGTATAAATACTGTTAGGGTGCTTTGGGAGGTTGGGGGAGATAGGCTTTTTGGTTAGTGTTTTGTGAACCTCAGGGAATTGACTGGACTTCCCTTTTGTTTAGGACTGTTCATCTCTTCGAAGAGAACTGGGCTACTTCTTTGGTCCTTGGAGGAATAAAACTCAATCACAGAGCTGTCATTACTTCTCTGTATTTTTGGTTTTTTTTTAAGTTTTCAGTTTGAGAGTCACCCTTTACACACACACACACACAAACACACAGCACACACACACCCTTTTTGTACTTCCCTTTGGAAATCTTCCACTCAGGTTAAAGCTTTAAGCTTCTATGTGTGCAAAGAGTTAAGAGGGGGGAGAGGGCAGGGCTTTGCAGGAACAGTAATTTAGAATGTTTGGAGTGTGTGGTGGGGCCGAAGAGTGACAGGAGATGAGACTATTTAATTAAGAAGGTCATTTCCACAGAAGTAGAGAACAAACGTATGGACACCGCAGGGGGAAAGGGGGTGGGTGGGATGAACTGGGAGGTTGAGATTGACATATATACACTAATATGTATAAAATAGATAACTAACGAAAACCTGCTGTATAGCACAGGGAACTACACTTTGCTGTACAGTAGAAACTAACACAACATTGTAAAACAACTATACCCCAATTAAAAAAAAAGGTGTCATTTCATGAATAGTTTTATAAGTAATGCTAGTTTTATCCTTCATCCTGGGGTGTTGGGCAGCCAGCCAGAAGGATTAACATCTTTTTTTTTTTTAAACTTTTGATTTTGCAGTAATTTTAGACTTGTGGGAAAAGTTGCAAAAATACTACACATTATTTCTCTGCACCATTCACCCAGACTCCCAAGATGTTAACATTTCATCCTGTTAGCTTTATCATGTCCTCCCTTCCTCTCCCGCCTTTGCCCTCTTTCGCTCACTTTTCTATGTATAATCTTTTTTCTGAACTTGAGACAGTAAATTATAATGCCCTGTTAGCCTAAGTCCTTTAATGTGTAGTTTTAATAAAAGGGGAAATTTCCTACATGATTACAGTACAATGATCAAAGGCAGTAAATTAACATTGTTGCAGAACTATTAGATCTATAGATCCTATTTGAATTCCACCCACTAATGTCCTCCATACTAACTAAAAGAGGGAGACTTTTTTAGTTCTGGTTCAGAATCCAATCCAGGATGACACGTTGCAGTCAGTTGTCCTGTCTCTTAGTTTTTCCCAGTCTGGAATATTTCCTCATTCTTTCTTTGTCTTTCCTGACCCTGACACCTGACATTGTTTCAGGTTCTCTGAGGCTCACTAAATCTTAACAGTAGATTTTACAGTCATACCCTTGCTTTGCTCTCATATAGTGGTTTTCTGACAGTAGCCTAGATTTTATGTTTTTCTGGAAGCTAGTCCTTACTTTAGCATTGTTTGCTGTCTGGAAAGACTGGCAACTTATAAAACCAGCAGGTCTTGGTTCCTTTTTTGTCAGTGGTTTTCCTAGTTTATCTCTATACTGCTTTTTACTATAAATAGCAAAAAGACTGCACTTCCAACATATTACCTAGAAAATCTCCTTGTTAAATCATACAACACATTGAGTACACTTTCTCTTTTCTATGTTACCATGGGCATAATGTTGCTGAATGTTGTTACTACATAACAAGAACCCCCTTTCCTCTAATTTTCAAGTACATTTTTTTCTCTTTTAAGCCCTCCTTAGCAGCCTCCTGAAAGGCTAGGAATAGTCTCTTCCATGCTCGTTAGGCTTTCACGCATCATCTCCTAAAAATTCTTCCAGCTCCTGCCCACTGAGAAATAGGGTAATACCTGGAGGAATATGTAAGATTAAGGTATGGTAATGGACAAAGAAGAATATTGTCTTGCCCTGTTTGGGGGGTGGTGGGAGGGGTGGAAGAAAAGAGGTGGCGTGTATGTGAGTAACTTCGCTACCTGAAAACTGGGTTCGCCTCTTGGTGGGTGTTGAGCCAAAAGACACAACCAAGCCAAAGACTGGGAAGGGGGAAAGATTTATTATTTACAGCAAGTAAGGAGAACACCAGGGATCTCTCCCAAAGTGGTATCTCTTCAAACAGCAGAAGTGGGGAAGTTTTAAGCCAAGGGTACATGCATATTCATGAAGGGGCTTGAGCAGAGGAGAATTCAGCATAGAATTGGGGCAGAAGTTGAGAGTCCAAGCTTTAGTTGATTAAAGTCAGGAGGGGTCAGAAAAGGTCGACATCATCTGTTTCATCCTCCACCTTGGGTGGGGGGCCTTAATTCCTGCAGAACTCAAGACAGGTATCAGATTGTTATGTATATCCCTTGAGGAGGAACTAGGACCCTGTTTTATTGCTGAACTATTTGTTTCTTTTTTAAAAAATTAATTTATGGCTGTGTTGGGTCTTTGTTGCTGCACGTGGGCTTTCTCTAGTTGTGGTGAGCAGGGGCTACTCTTCCTTGTGGTGCGTGGGCTTCTCATTACGGTGGCTTCTCTTGTTGCAGAGCACAGGCTCTAGGCGCACAGGCTTCATAGTTGTGGCATATGGGCTCAGTCGTTGTGGCTCGCGGGCTCTAGAGCACAGGCTCAGTAGTTGTGGTACACGGGCTTAGTTGCTCCGCGGCATGTGGGATCTTCCCTGACCAGGGCTCGAACCCGTGTCCCCTGCATTGGCAGGCAGATTCTTAACCACTGCGCCACCAGGGAAGTCTTGAATTATTGGTTCTTGACTGCATTTCTGTTACCAAGTCCAAGCTCTCTCTACTTGCATCAAGACAGGCCAGTGAAGCGCAGACGAGGTGTTGAGGCAAGGAATACAACTTTATTCGGAAAGTTGGCAGACCAAGAAGGTGGCAGACTGGTGTCTCCGTAAAACCATATTATATATGGGGTTTGGATGCCAGTTTCTTTTATAGCACAGAGAGGGGGAGATGAGGAAGTAAAGTAAAAAGGCTGTAAGTTTTGCAAATATCCCCTGGAATGGCCAGCCTCTGTGAGGGAGTGTGTTAATTTCTTCTTTCTTGCAGCCATCCACAGGCGGGCAGGGTCAGATTGTCTCCCGGTGAGCTGAACAGAGGCACTTTAGTTTAACATTCAGGCAGAGGGGCAGGGTTCCCTGAGGCAGGCCATTATATATGATTAAAATAACAAAAGCAACAAAAAGCAAAGGTTAAAATCAAACAGATCGAACTTGCAGTCTGATTTAGCTCTTCCCTGTTAATTTTCCTTTGTTCCTGCATTTCCCTCATTTCCTGTAAGATCAATAATTATGGAGACCTGTTCCATTGCGGCCAGGCTTAGATCACAAAATGGCTTAGGCCAGAAATGGCTTCTCTTATGTCAAGAAAGCCATGCCTGGTTCTCTTTCTCCGAGACCCCCTACCCGATGTGCTTACAAGTTCGGGTCACCTGGATAGTGGAGCAGAGAAAGTAGACGAGGGCAGAATCCTAGGGGAGATATTGCTAAGCAGGTTGGGTATTAGGATAAGGAGACAAGTTATTTTCAAAAGTGTTTAAAGTGAAACTAGGGAATGGGGCATATAGATTTGGAGGAAGTGTTGGAGCAAGGGCCTGGAAGAACTCAGTGAGGTCCCAAGAACAAGTTAAGAGAGTGAGTTAACTTCAAGGTTGTGAAGAAAGAATAGATCATAGTGGTTGAATATTTCATTGGTCTGTTTTGGCATCAGTTGTTGGGAGACAGTTCTCCATGGGACTCTGACATTTGTACACGTCTTGTGAGCAGAGACTTCAACTGCCTTTGTTTATCTTTTCGAAGTTTTTATATAATAAATAGCCTTGGAAAATGGAGGCACCATCCAGAGCAAGGGCAGAGTTGCATATAGTCTTGGGAGATACAGAGATAATACCTCTTTCTGGGGTAATTGGCAGGCATGCTTACTGTTCAGAATTGGGTTCCCTAAGCCCAAGATTGCTCTCCTTAAATGCAACCCCCTCTGTGTGCAAGTGTCATCTGGCCTCCTTCGGGTTATCCTGTCAGAATTGGGGGTTGGGGAATGATGCAAACGCTGACACTCTGGCTACTGCTATTGCTATGAGTAATAGAGCCCTCTGTGTCCAACCCAGGAGTCTTGTGTCTTCTTCCAGCACTCATGAAACTGGTGGGCTAATTGTTAGCTTGTAAGTACGGTAAGATCTTAGACCTTTCAAGTTTTGGGGCACAAGATGTGATTATAGGCATACCAAAGGAGAATCTTAAGTGAAAGCCATTGGAACTGAGAATGTTTGGGGACCCTGAGGGTTGTCCACATAGGATTGGCCTTACCTGTTTAACACACCCACTCTTGTGGTCCGGAGTATTGGGTTACTGTGGTTGAAGATCTTAGCAAGGTCACAAGGAGTAGGGAAGAGTTACCTAAAGAAAAATAATGGGCAGACAAAAACAGGAGATATCTGTTAATAAATGATGGAGCAAGGATTTAAGACCAGGCATGCCTGACTCCAAAGTCTGTGGATCTTTTTTTCACAAGTCTTTCTGCCTTTTACGTGGAGGTTTAATAATCACATTTCTTTAAAAGTTAGATAAATCAGATGTATTACAAATTGAACTTTTTTTGGTCTTAGTACAAATGGTGCAGTTTTCACGTGTTCTAAAAAGAATTCTAATACAAAGAATCTCTCGTGAATCCTCTGCTTTGTTCCAGGAAGTTCTTACTTAGACTAGCGTTTGGGAGAAGAGATTTATAAAGAGCTTGTAACTTAGGAGGGAAAGATTCCTTGTCAAAAGAGGATTAACAGCCAAGTTACAAGTAGATGTGAACAGCCTTTTTGAAATTTTGCTTGAATTTAGATATTAAAGATAAACATTAATACAGTTTGCATCAATTAAATACCATGCCCATGAAATGGAATTTTGTGACTAATTGAATTGGCTGAGGGACTAATTTCTTTATTCAGTAGAGTTACTATCTTTTATAAAGTTGAGATTACACATAATGTGAAGACTTAATTCATTTAGGTGTTTAGAGTTGAATTCCAACTGTCTAAAATCTTAGAATTATGGTGACTGTAACAAATATTTTCCATTAATAGTAAAAATTTGTTAATATACTTATTTCCTATGTTACACTATCTAGTTTAATTTCCTTTTCCATAGATGAAGAATAGGGACATTAATGTTTAATTGAATTTAATAAATGTTTATGTAGCATCTACTTTATATAGTCCATATCCAAATATTTCCTGTTGTCCCAATAATGTTCTTTGTAGCTGCCTTAAAAGAAATTGATCCAGGATTCAGTTAAGTGTCAAACATTGCATTTAGTTACATCTCTTTAGTCCTCAAGCTTTTCTACCTTTCGCAATGTTGACATTTTTGAAGGTTCTATACTAGTTGTTTTGCAGCATGTCCCTCAACTGGGATTTGTCTTTTTCATTTCCTTTTGATTAGATTTATGTTAAGCATACTTGGTAGAAATACCACATAAGTGGTGTATTGTTCACAGTGCCTCATAACCTTTTTTTTTTTTTTTTTTGCTATCATTGTATCATATTCTTTCAGTGGGGATGGTATTTAGAAACCATTTTTCTTTGGAGTAAGTCCTTGTCCTAGAATGGACCCTTACCTGGAAGGTTAATTGAGACCCTACTTCAACCCTTCTTACATGAGGCTGCTTGCATTTATCTGGTATTGGCCATTGCAAAACCCTTTCTTGTTTCAGCTGCTGTCCTCAAATTAGCACTTAGTGCTTTGCAGTGGATACCGTTGGTGATTTTGTGGTTTTCTTGTGGTTTCCTTCTCCCCTCACAAATGCTGTTACCATGCAGATCTTGTAGTTCTTTGTTCCACTCTGTTTGTATTTTGGGGTTGATGGAAATACTTTGACACTTGGTTTTGTTGTAAAATGTTATTCCATGGATTTTTGTTTTTCCTAAATTGTCTGTTTTTATATGGGGATTCAGAGAGATTGAGAAACTACTCTGTTGCCACCATCTTTCCTTTGTTAATTTCTTTCTTGTTCTTTTATTATTTATTTTATTTATTTTATTTTTGGCTGAGTTGGGTCTTTGTTGCTGCACGCGGGCTTTTCTCTGGTTGTGGTGAGCTGGGGCTACTCTTTGTTGCGGTGCGTGGGCTTCTCATTGTGGTGGCTTCTCGTTGCGGAGTATGGGCTCTAGGCTCATGGGCTTCAGTAGTTGTGGCACGTGGGCTCAGTAGTTGTGGCTCATGGGCTCTAGGGTTCAGACTCAGTAGTTGTGGCACATGGGCTTAGCTGCTCTGTGGCATCTGGGATCTTCCCGGATCAGGTCTCGAACCCGTGTCCCCTGCATTGGCAGGTGGATTCTTAACTACTGTGCCACCAGGGAAGCCTTTTCTTGTTACTTTAAAAGGGGGTTCACTATTCTTGTATCTTCTTTTATTGTCTGTTTATAAAGACTATTGACTTTCATATGTTAATCGTATATCAGTTATCTTATTGTCTGAGGTAGTAGTAGTACAAAGTACTTTTACAGTACTGTTGTACCAAATACTTTGTGACATAACAGTTGTATTTTAAAAGCAAGTGATTTTGTTTTGTTTGGTTTGTTTCTGCTATTCCCTATTTTTTTTAAAATAAATTTATTCATTTTATTTATTTATTTTTGGCTGCGTTGGGTCTTTGTTGCTGTGCGCAGGCTTTCTCTAGTTGTGGCGAGCGGGGGCTACTCTCCCTTGTGTGGGCTTCTCATTGCCGTGGCTTCTCTTATTGCGGAGCACAGGCTCTAGGCGTGCAGGCTTCAGTAGTTGTGGCACGCGGGCTCAGTTGTGGCACACGAGCTTAGTTGCTCCGCGGCATGTGGGATCTTCCCGGACCAGGGCTCGAACCCGTGTCTCCTGCATTGGCAGGCGGATTCTTAACCACTGTGCCACCGGGGAAGCCCCTGCTATTCCCTATTTTTAAACTGAAAAAATAATCTCAGTTGTAGCATTTCAATTAAGTGGAGGAATGGATAAAGAAAAAGTAAACAGTGTATAGACAGAATGTATTATATAAACAGTTTGGGGCAGCTCTCCAACTGCTTAAACTTCTCTGTGTGAGCTTGTTTCAATTCTTTAATGATAGTGATAATGACAAGGGCCCTAGGTTTCTCTCTGTCTGTAGTAGTTATCACTCCTAATTTTTAAAGTGGTAGAATATACATAAGATCTACTGTTTAAACCATTTTAAAATGTGCAGTTCAGAGGCATTAAATACATTTATATTGCTGTGCACCCATCACCACCATCCATCTGCAAAACTCTTTTCATCTTGCAGAACGGAAACTCTGCAACCAGTAAGCAGTAACTCCCCCTCCCCCCAACTCCCCCCTCAAGCCCCTGGCAGCCACTATTCTACTTTGTGCTTTTAGTAATTTGACTACTCTAGATTCCTCTTATAAGTGGAATATTCTGTTATATGTACATGCCACATTTTGCTTATTCATTTATTTGTTGATGGAGACTTGGGTTGCTTCCACATTCTAGCTGTTGCGAATGAATAATGCTGCTGTGAACATGGGTGGGTATACAATAACTCTTCAAGCCTCTGCTTTCAACTCTTTTGGGTATATATCCAGAAGTGGAATTGCTGACCACATGGTGATTCTGTGTTTAATTTTTTGAGGAGCCGCTATACTATTTTCCATAGCAGCTGTACCATTTTACATTTCTACCAACAGGGTTTCCAGTTTCTCCACATCCTTGCCAACACTTATTTTTTGTTTTTGCTTTTCTCAGTGGTAGTTTTGTTCCTTCATTATGATAAGTTATTTGGTCTTCAGCTCTTTGTTTATTTTCTTGGGGCTGATTATTGTTAAATAAACTTTGTCTCATAGTTACATTAGAGGAAAAGTGAGAGGAGTACATTCAAATGTAAATTTTTATTGATTTATTGTGAAGTTCTAGACTAGACCACAGTTAAGTAAGTTAAATAGCCACATGTGGCAAGTAGATACCATATTGGAAGCATGGCTTTAGAAGATAGTGAGAGCCTGGTTCACGTTTACGGTTTCTGGATAAATATTAGTGTTACTTTGTTTAAATTATGAAGTGTTTTTATTCAGTTTTTTGTTTTGTTTACTTCATCATGAAGTAAATGTGGGAATCACGTGGGCACTAAAAAGCTTTAGGTTCAACCACTAATAGGTAAGGAATTACGTTGTACTAAGTCTTCCAGGTAACCAGTAGACTGGGAAGTTTTTGTGATAAAAAAATAACGGGCATAATAATAATTTATTCTTTTTTAAAATATTTATTTATTTGGCTGTGTTGGATTTTAGTTGCGGCACATGGGCTCTAGAGGGCATGGGCTCAGTAGTTGCATCGCCTGGGCTTAGCTGCCCTGGGGCATGTGGGATCTTAGTTCCCCGACCAGGGATCCAACCTGCATCCTCTGCATTGGAAGGCAGATTCTTAACCACTGGACCACCGAGGAAGTCCCCAATAATAATTTATTCTTAATTGATGAATTATTAGGTGACTCTGCTTAGAGGATAGTTACCTATTATGATTCTGTGTGGTAAAATCAATCACTCAATAACGTTTTTACTGAATAAATTGTTGTGTAGGCCTATTGTTTTTCAAACCTTAATTGTCATATGTAAACACAGCTGAATTTTTTTAAAAGAAATGTGAAGTGGTAGTGGTTTCTGAAATTGAGTACTGCCAGCTTAGGCTAGGCTGAATGGTTAAAATAAATATACACGTGAGTCAGAGCGAGACTGGTCCAGTGAGAAGAAAATAAAGTCCTTGTGGAAATTTGGCAGAAGTTTCCTGTGAGGCAGTAGGAAATGCTAAATGAAAGCAGTGTTATTTTAGAAACGTTTTGAATGTTGTCATTGATTTTTCTTAAGGAGATATGAGAGGACAGTGTTCTCAATTACATGAACAATATCTTCAGAGTACAAAAGCTAGAAACTTCATAGTATTTTGAACATGGAGAAGGTTCAGTTTGTTGAAAACATGGGGTAGGGGAATAAGAATGATAAGCGTGAAAATATAGGTTGGGGCCATTTATGACAATTTCAGTAAGAGGAGTTTGCATTTAATAGTGGTATGAGGAAGATTGTTCACCCAGTTTTGTATGAGGGGACAGAATTTGTGAACTACTATGATGACTGATAGTTCTGTTTATAACATTTATCTAAGTTTTATGTATTTGTCTTCCCCATTGAAACAATGGAATTTCACCATAAATTTTTGTCCTGTCTACATTTGTATTATCAGCATTTGTGTACTGAATAAATAAATAATTTTACTTAATAAGTAATTGAAATAAGGAGACCAGTTTGTAGAATGATGATGATGACAACTACAATGACAACCAAGCAGCGATAATTAACATTTACTGTATGTTAGACCTTGTTCTAGATACTTTACAAGTATTATTAACTCATAGAATCCCCAACAACAAACTTGTGCGATAAGTACAATTATTATTATTTTTTACAGATATGAAAACTATGCCATAGAAGTTTAACAGCGTGCACAAGCTAATAGTGAATAAGATAGAGCCAGATGTGAACCCACATAGTCAGGCTCCTGAGTCCATGCTCTTTAACCACTATATTATGTTGCTTCAGCACGTTAACCTGAATCAGATTAAAAGTAATGAAGTCTAAACTGAGTTTATATGAATGGAAAGATACGGGAAATGATATTCAAGGCACTGAAGCAATAAAATCTATAAGGCCCGGGATCTGATTGGTAGTAGTGGGGCAAGGGGAAGAGTGCATTGTAAGTGATAGATGGTTACAGGCTGTCTTCACTAGGGGACATGCTACCACCATAAATACAAGTAGGGCCTTGAGGAAAAAATAAACATTATAATTACTCATTATAATGAGTAAACATGATAAAAAGGAGGAACTGATAATTCTGATTTTAGTCACATTAGGTCTGGTGGAATGGGAAACATTTTAAAGGCAGTTAGAAGTGTGAGACTGGAGTTTGAGATTGGTTAGGCTAGATGTATATTTGATTCAAATAAGTGAAATTATTATTATTTTAAGAGTTGTAAATTATGATTAATATTGTAAAATAAGGAGATTGATTTGATAGTAAAAACGAAGCGTTGTCAGAAAGACTTAAGTGATGAGGCTTTGCTTGGACTGAGGTATTGGCACATTACACGTAACAGAAGGGAAAAACAATTTGTTTGAATCATATTCTACCCATTGCCTCCAAACAAGCTTTGGTTTTTTTTTTTTTTAAACATTATTCTGTGTGCTCCAATTATTCTTTTTTTGTCAAATAATGATGCTCTCTTCAGTTTTCATCTTCTTCTTTTCTTTCTTCCATCTCAGTTCAAGTCCAGCACTTAGTTCTGTCTTTCTCATGAAGCTAGACTTTGTCTTGTGTGACTCACGCTGTATCTCTTGCTTTGGATATCTTTTACACAATTTTCTTATGTTTTCATTTCACTTTTTTACTACTAGTTGTCATTAGTATATGTCTAACTGCCAGGCTATATTGTGTTTTGTTTTGTTTTTTGTTTTTGGCCGTGCTGTGTGGCATTTGGGGGATAGTTCCCTGACCAGGGATCAAGCCCATGCCCCTTGCAGTGGAAGCTCGGAGTCCTAACCACTGGACCACCAGGGAATTCCCTACATTGTGTTTCAAAACTGATCCGTATCTTTTGTACTTTACTGTTTTTTCCACAGTGCCTAAAAATATGGTTTCTTGAACACAGTGAAACCATGTGAAATGCTTGCTTTTTAAACAAACCCAGAGTTTTAAGTATAGGAGTAATGAAATAAAGGTAGTATTATTGACAACTTTTGAGTAATTAAGAACTGATTTGGGAGGATTTATAGTTTTAGTTGCATTGACTATACTGTAGTAGTTACATATACATTTATAGGAATATGAAACTGGAGCACAGGATGTTAATGGAGTAAGAGGGGTCTGCTGAGGTCATGAAAAGGGATAATCTCTGATGAGACGTTGAAAAGGGATGGACTTTTATCCATGGAAGAAGAAAATGATTTAGTATTCAATGTTGCAAAATGGATATACTTGTTAAGCAGGCAGAGAGAAGTTGAAGTGAGCATTAAATCATTTATTATTCATTCCTTTGTGTGATTACATAGTTTGTTTCCTTAACTTTTTCAGCCTCTAGAGTATGCCCACATCCCTTGCTTCATGGCCCACTTCGTCTCTTTAAAGCCAGCAACGTTGCAGCTCTCTGATCAGTCTTCCGTAGTCATATATCTTCCATTGACTCTCTTCTTTTGCCTCCTTTTTTCACTTTAAGGATCCCTGTGATTGCATTGGGCCTGCTGGATAATCCAGGATAAGTAGATATACTTATATATGCAAAGTGCCTTTTGCCATGTAAGGTAACATATTTACAGATTCTGAGGGTTAGGGTTTAGACGTCTTTCAGTACCATTATTTTACCTTCCACAGAAGTGTTGTCTGGTGCTGTGAGAATGGCTTGAATTCTGCCTCCTAGTGCAGTGATGACATGTATTTTTGGATCAGTTTAGCAGGTACTGAGGCTGAATAGCTGCTGCAACCCAGTGCATACCACATACCATTTGGTTTCGGTTTAGTTGAACTAGTCAGTGAACCAAGCTCAGTGTTGAAGGGAAGCTCTATGAATTGAGGTCCACGTTAAGCCAACAGCTTTGCATCAGGTGACAGAACAGAGGTAGCTGTCACATTTTAAATACAAAGCTGAGATGCTGATGGGACCAGGGCAGTTGTGTTATTGAATATACCATTTCCATTTGGCAAGTGAGGAATTTGGGGCCCTTGCCACATTGTTAGTCATTAAGTCTGACTTAATATTAGACATCATAGGCTGGAGAGTCACATTGTTCTGTGGGTCTAGTTTTGACAAGAGCCCACTGGCAAGCTAATAGCTACTTTTCAAAAAGGGGTGCCCCTGATAGCTGTGTCAGGGAGGCAACAAATCTAGAACCCCAATGGGAGCCTCTGGGTAGAGGCTTTTTGCCAGAGTCTCAAATGAGCAAAATCATCAGTCACAAAACTTGTAGCTCAAGTGCATAATGAGGATTGTGGGGCGCTGAAGGTAGAAAGTATTAGCTTCCTTCTTCCCACTGTGAATCTTTCCACTGATGCTGGTGCCTTTTTCTGCCATAGGTCCCGGTAAGATAGTAATCTGGGTAACTCTGTGTGACAGAACCATAAAAATTTGTGTCTCTGCTGTCTCCAAATTCTCCAGCATACTTGGATGGGCGCCTGTGGCCATTACTTGATTTCTCTTTGGGGACTGGGAAGTCTTATCCTCATCTCTAATCATTTTTCTTATTAAAGCAACTGTGATCACCTTAAAGGCTGAGGAGGTTGAGGAAGAGTGAGAGACTCGGGGGGGTAGAGATGGCTCCACACTGTTAAATTCACCTTTGGGTTTAGTTTCAATTTCCAAGGGCATGACGGCTGCTGGTGGGTTAACCAAACAAATTTCCCGTGTTTTCAGCATTCACAGTGCTCCATATTGTGACATCCTCATGGGTGACACCATTTATTTCAGCCCAGGGGACCCCGTGATTCAGCAGCCACTTTGCACTCTCTGGTCAACTTGATTTTGGCTCACACAGTAGGAACCCGTTTTGGAGAGCTCTCCTCAGTCCAGGGTATCTGCCACCCAATACAAAGTTAAACTCTCAGGTTTTCACCTAGTTTCAATAAGGTGCTAGTTTCATAAAGACTGGGAGAGTTTTTCAGGGTGGCAGTGGTGATTGGAAGAATTTTTCTGGATTTCTCATTCTCCAGTGGGTCATCTTTATTATACTGTAAATGCTTTATTAATATTGTAAATCCAACCTGGGGCATCAAGAGCCTGAATACTACTCTTCTAAGTCTCAACTGTAATTTCTTATGGGTGTTGGTCTGCCTCTGGGAAATCTCCCTGAGATTTCCTGACCAAAACTGCCTTATAGCAACCAGGATCCACTGCAAAAATATCTGAAGTCTTTTATTGTCATCTCTAATTGAATTTGAAGTTGGCTCGATAGATCGCAGGTGGTATTGAGCTGTGAGGCAACCCAGCTATTGCCATTCTTCCTTAACATACATTAAGGCCCCTCTACCTGCATTTTTCAAGTGAACCAGGGTTCCTATGATTCACCTTGTTTCTGCCCATAGTGATTGCTTGCCAGTTTCCCTCCTTTCATGCCCAGTATAGGTGAGTGGCTCTGTTACTGTTGTCTGAAAAGGGTTAGAACTTTCTGTTCACTAGTTACTATTACGGTAGGATGGAACTGAAGCCAACTGCCAGATTGGTGAGGAAATCATCCTACCTGAAGGTTTTTTTTTTTTTTCAATTGAAGTATAGTTGATGTACAAAATTATATATGTTGCAGGTGTACATATAGTGATTTACAGTTTTTAAAGTTTATACTCTATAGTTATAAAATATTGGCTATATTCACTGTGTTGTACAATATATCCTTGTAACCTGGAGGAGGTTTTAACAGCCACCTCCTCAGTTCTTCCTCATTATCAGGCAGTAAAATGAAGGACCATTTACTACTTGATTGACCATATGATTTGCTCAATGTTTGTTAGTCATTCCCACAGACTTCCCTCAAATCCCATTAATTGGCCCTTGAGGCCCTTATTCTTCCTCTTCCAGAAAGCCATGTCTCTAACAGCATCACATTCCTATTACCAAACTGTCAAGAACTTTGAAAGAGGTCTGTGATTTTACTCTACTTACAAGGTAACTAGTTAGGAGACAAGAAAATTCTGAGTCAGAGATGAAGTATAGTTTATTACTTAAAGCAGTAGAAGTAGCCAGAGTATCAGTGTTTCTGCACTGCTCCCCCAAGATCCAGTTTCCATAGGGCAGTGCAAAGAGGACCAGATGACATCTGCTCATGCAGTCTTTTGCATTGCAGTAGAGGTGATCTTAGGGCACCTGAATCTTTTGTAATAGCCAGTAAGTGTGGCTGCCCTTTGCTCCTAAGGTACACATTCTGTTTTCTAAGTCTGATCATTATATGAACAACCTTGAAAAGATAGTTCAGAATGACGGGCAAGTCATTGCCTCATTCTCAAGACATACACTAACAGTAGAGACTCATGTAAGAACTTTCTCCTAACACATGACAATCTTCAGATTATGAGGATTAATACAGTGTTTATTTTTCATTCACAGCTAAGTCCAGAATGGATGTTGCAGACAGCTTTCTTTCTTATAAGGCATGAATCAGGAATTTAAGTTCCTTCCACCTTGTGACTCGGCCTTCTTTTCATTGTTCCTTCGTGGCTGCCGTGTTCACTTGCATTAATCTCTGGAAGAGGAAGGAGCATGGACACTCAATACTTGGGGCTGTGAAGGACCAGGCCTAGAGGCAGCACACGTAGTTTTTCATTCAGATTGCGTTTGACTTCAACGCAGTTGAGTGACACATTGAACTGCAAAAGGAAACTGGGAAATATCTAGTTATACTCTGAATAAGAAAAGGAAATGGGTTTGGTGAATAGCTAGCTGTCTCTATCTCATTTTAGCCCATTCTTTTTGTTAAGCCATATGTAATTATTAAAAAAAATTCAGGGCTTCCCTGGTGGCGCAGTGGTTGAGAGTCCGCCTGCCGATGCAGGGGACACAGGTTCGTGCCCTGGTCTGGGAAGATCCCACATGCCGCGGAGCGGCTGGGCCCGTGAGCCATGGCCGCTGAGCCTGTGTGTCCGGAGCCTGTGCTCCACAACGGGAGAGGCCACAACAGTGAGAGGCCCGCGTACAGCAAAAAAAAAAAAAATTCAAACAAGACAAAGCATTTAAAAAAATGCAAGTTAATTAAAAAAAAAAAAAAGACCCACTCCAGAATCCACCATCCAGAAATAGCCATTATTACTACTAAGTAAATTTTTATATATAGATAGCTATATAATCCAGATTTTTATATATAGATGGAAAATAGATTTTAAAAAGGGTAGTTAGAGCAATAAAAAATATTAAAATGATATAATACCTTAATTTTTAAAATATTAGTTAGATTTATTTGGCTATATAGAAGAAAAAGAAAGTGAAGCAAAATAGATAATGTTGAACTTCATATAAAATTTCCTTACCACAAGAGATATTATTTCCTTAAATTTATACCTTGAAGCTTAATAATAGAGATTACAAAAACAAACAAAACATTGAGAGGTAAGATTGTCTTTCCAGTTCAGATGCTTTTAGCTGTAACAGAATATTGCTAAAGCAGTAGGAAATTTATTGTTTTGCATAAGATGTTCAGAGGCTTTTCTAAGATTAGTTAATTTAACAATAGCCAGTTCAACAGTAGCAGGGCATTGTTGTCTTTCTTTTGGTTCTCTTGGCTTTTCTAGGCATAGTTGTAAGGTCATTACAGTTGTTCCAAGGGTCATGGCCTAACACTTGAGCATCTGAAGGCAGGAAGGGAGTACGTTTTTAAGAGAGAGAACATTCCCAGCCATCTCACAGAAAATTTACCCTTCTGTTTTATTATCCTGACCTAAATCTATCCTGGACCTAAGGCAGTCAGTGGGTAGGGAGGGTAGATTTATCTAAATTGACTTAGATATACCATGTTCACCTCTGGGCTGGAGTTTGAGGATGTGAGAGGGTGATTAGCCAAAGAAAACCAGACTTTGTCTACAAGGAGAGGATTTATGTGTAATTACTATTTGGTGGCAAACTATTTTGTTTTAACTACATGCTTCAAAATCTGTATTGAGCTCCTGCCTTGAAAGGCTAACAGCATCCCCATACTCTTCTCATTTCCTGTGCCCTCCAGTTTGTTTGTTTTTCAAAGATCTTTATGTTATATTTTTCAGGTCTGGGGCATTCTCTTCTGTAAACACAATCCTCAGAGTTGTTTTAGGGATTTGTTCTGTATTTTTAAAAAATATTTATTTATTTATTTGGCTGTGGCGGGTCTTCTTTTTTTTTTTTTCCCTGCGTTGGGTCTTAGTTGCGGTGCGCAGCGTCATTAGTTGTGGCATGCGGGCTCAGTATTTGCAGTGTGTGGGCTTAGTTGCCCCATGGCATGTGGGATCTTAGTTCCCCGACCAGGGATTGAACTGGTGTACCCCACTTTGCAAGATGGATTCTTAACCGCTGGACCGCCAGGGAAGTCTCGCTCTGACGGGTCTTAGTTGTAGCACATGGGCTTCTTAGTTGTGGCGCATGGGATCTTTTTTTTTTAGTTGTGGCATGTGGGCTCTTAGTTGTGGCATACAGACTCTTAGTTGTGGCATGCAAACTCTTAGTTGTGCATGTGTGTGGAATCCAGTTCCCCAACCAGGGATGGAACCCGGGCCCCTGCATTGGGAGCATGGAGTCTTACCCACTGGACCACCAGAGAAGTCCCATTTGTTCTGTATTTAATTTAAATTTGTAGGATGGTCACTACCAGTCCTTTCACCACAGCTTCTCCAGTGAGTTCTTTATATCATGTCTTAAATTGGCAGAACTTTATTGTTCAGTATCTTTTTTCAAGAATAAGTTCTGCAGACCTGTATTCTGAGTTTGTTCATAATGGAAAGTATTTCCTTATTGTCCTAATTTTTGAATTGTATCTTGGCTATATATAATATCATTAGGTCACACTTTCTTTCCTTTTAAGAATTCAAGCAGTGGACCTGGAGAGTATTGCTGTGGGGAGGACCAGGGACAGTCCCACCCCCCTGACCCCCTTGCAGTCAACTGAGTTTAACTACAGTAAGTCTTGCCGTTGAACATTCTGTAACTGAATTTTTCAGAATGCGTTTTTTCCAATTTTTATTTTGTGGGCTTTTATGTTTGAATACATCTTCTGTTCTCCATTCATTGGATTTTCTACTTTAGGGACACAGGTTATACTTATGTTTGATTATCTTGTTTTATGTAGCTCTTAGTTCCTCTCTAACCCCCCACCCCCCTTTTATTCTTGGCCACGCTCCGTGGCTTGTGGAATCTTAGTTCCCTGACCAGGGATCGAACCCGGGCCACAGCAGTGAAAGTGCCCAGTCCTAACCATTGGACCCTCAGAGAATTCCTTCTAACCACTTTCTTTTTTTTTAAAAAATTTTTATTGGAGTATGGTTGCTTTACAATGTTGTGTTAGCCTCCACTACACAACAACATGAATCAGCCATCCACATACAGATATCCCTTCCCTTTTGGACATAACCACTTTAATATCTGCTGATTTTTCACTTGCATTACTAGGATTGTTTCATGCCCCTTTTTAAGCAGTATTTTTATTCTCAAGAATGTATATTTTTTTCCTTGCTGATTCTGTGTTATTTACTAATTCTGTTTTAGTTTTTAAATTACTTTGGTTGTATAATCCCTATCTTTGACCTTTTTTTGTTTCATTATCTCATTTTTGTGCTTTGTTCGAAGTTTTATTTAGCGTGAAGCAGTTTTGAGAAATATCTTCAAATTGCATTTTTTTAAAAAAATTGTATTTATTTATTTATGGCTGTGTTGGGTCTTTGTTGCTGCGCGCGGGCTTCCTCTAGTTGTGGCGAGCGGGGGCTACTCTTCGTTGCAGTGCATGGGCTTCTCATTGCGGTGCCTTCTCTTGTTGCGCAGCATGGGCTCTAGGCGCGCGGGCTTCAGTAGTTGCGGCGTGTGAGCTCTAGAGCGTAGGCTCAGTAGTTGTGTTACACGGGCTTAGTTGCTCTGCGGCATGTGGGATCTTCCCGGACGAGGGCTCGAACCCATGACCCCTGCATTGGCAGGCGGATTCTTAACCACTGCGCCGCCAGAGAATTCTGAGAAATATCTTTATGCTGAGTTATATTTATTTGTAGGGTAAGATTTTTGGTTCTCTTATGCACGTTGTGTTCTTTATATTGTTTCGTTTTTGGCTGTGATTTCTTTGCCATGCAACTTTTTTCCCTCTTGCTCATTTTTGTGAGGCTCTTGTAGATATTTGCTCCACTATAGTTTAGGTAATTTCTTGAATCTCTTCTCACCATTTTTGAGACTAGGGTTTGAGGGCTAAGTATTTTGCCTTTTTCTGACGCCAGTGGGAATGGCAAGGATGCAGTGTAGAAGCTCAGCTGGGGCAGTATAGTTTTTGGTAAAACCTCAGGCTCAGCTTTCTTTTCTAATTTTTGATTAAATGTCTTATACTAGATTTTAATCTCTTAACTGTGTGGGGGTATCTCATACAGTTAAGAATACCCTCTGATTTTATATAATTCACTCCTAGCCTAGATCCTTTACTTCCAAAGAGTAAGTACTCTCTCTTCCTCTAGTTTTTCCTGTTTCTGCCCTGAAGCTTGCACTACTCTTTAGGCAGAGAACAAATTAAGTAGGCAGGAAAACAAAATGAAAAGATTGCTTCTCTGCAGAATGAGGGGTTTTTGTGATATTCTCAGAATTTTAACTAATTTTGGAAGCAGGATTATTAATAGCTGAATTCTATAGTTCAGTCCAGGGCATTTTCTCCTCTATTTCTGAAGTCTTCTATTTCACTGCTTGCTTGCCAGTTTTTGTTTAATGCATTATTATCTGCCTCTGCCAATCCCCCAGTTTTGGTTGCTGTTTGGTTTGTTGTTTTCACTGGTTTTTGTTTGTTAGATTTTGAATCGTTAACATTGGAAAAATTTGATGTGATTTCAGATCACCGTTTTTTAAGCGTTAGGAGTTATTAAATCTAGACACACTCTCCTTAGTAGAAATTTAATTTCTAATATTGGGCTTCCTGATGAACTCTTCTTTGCACTTAGTGATGATGAAATTCTTTCCTACATATGAGCAAATCTTTGTTGATAATTTAGAATTTTTCTGGGGAAGTAATAACCTCAAGCCAAATATTGCATTCCTTTTAGAATTCACTTTCTGATTTACCCCCAATATTTCTACCAGTTGTTCAGTGATTGCACGTGTACTTTTCAAACTCTGAGATATCTGATTTCTCTGTGTCTGAAGACATGAACTTATTTCAGGTGTTATCTCTACTGTATTGTACTTTAGTTTTCCTTTAACAGTTAATTTCTTTACCCATTCCAGTTTGAACACTGGAAACATTGGATGTCTCTTAGTTGTTTATCTTGCTCTAAACTTAGGTTAAAAACTCCTGTATCGTCCCTAACTTCTACATGGAAAGTAGTTCATTCTGGAGCTAAAGCTACTTTAAAATGGAAACATTTTCTCTCCCTTCTTTTATATCTTTTCTTCTTTTCCCTACTCTTTCAAATTTCCTTTTTTTTTGTTTTTTGGCTGTGTTGGGTCTTCGTTGCTGCACGTGGGCTTTCTCTAGTTGCGGTGAGCAGGGGCTACTCTTCGTTGTGGTGCATGGGCTTCTCATTGTGGTGGCTTCTCTTGTTGCGGAACACGGGCTCTAGGTGCGCGGGCTTCATTAGTTGTGGTGTGTGGGCTCAGTAGTTGTGGCACATGGGCTTAGTTGCTCCACAGCATATGGGATCTTCCCAGACCAGGGATTGAACCCGTGTCCCCTGCGTTGGCAGGTGGATTCTTAACCACTGCGCCACCAGGGAAGTTCAAATTTCCATTTTATAATTCGTCATCATGGGTAACTTACCTATATTTTTATTTAAATTAAAAAAAATATATATATTTTTAAAGGTTTCAGTTAACTTTCTTGGGAGGTGTAGGTTAAAGTCTATTTTGTGCTTGTTTAAGCCATTCCTTTGTGATCTGTAAAAACAGATCCTTACAGGGCTGTTTTAAAGATTAAATGAGATAATATATATATATTTGTAAATTACAAATTGCTACAATTCTGATTTTTTTTTTTTTTTTTTTTTTTTTTTGTGGTACGCGGGCCTCTCACTGTTGTGGCCTCTCCTGTTGCGGAGCACAGGCTCCAGATGCACAGGCTCAGCGGCCATGGCTCACGGGCCCAGCCGCTCCGCGGCATGTGGGATCTTCCGGGACCGGGGCACAAACCCGTGTCCCCTGCATTGGCAGGCGGACTCTCAACCACTGCGCCACCAGGGAAGCCCTGGTTATTTTTATTGTTAATTATACACACTAATATATTTAGGAGTGACACTGGTTGTCCTTACCTATGGTTTTACATAAAAATATTCAGTATTTGTTTATTTCCTTCTGGTTGGTACTCTCTTTTAGCATAAAATTTTATTCACTTATTTATTAAATTTATTTTTTGTGGAAATAATATAGTTGATGTAAAGTATATTAGTTTTAGGTGTACTATGTAGTGACTTGATATTTACATACATTATGAAATGATCGCCATAATAAGTCTAGTAACTATCTGTCCCTGTACAAATTTCTTAACAATGTTATTGACCATATTCTTTATGGTGTGTATTATAGCCCCTTTGCTCACTTATTTTATAGCTGGAAGTTTTCTCCCCCACCCCGCTCAGTTTGTTCTCTGCATCTGAGTCTGTTTTTGTTCGGTTTGTTTGTTTTGTTTTTTAGATTCCACATAAAAGGAAGGTCATATGGTACTTGTCTTTCTTAGTCTGACTTATTTAACTTAGTGTAATACTGTCTAAATCCATTCATGTAAAATGGCAAAATTTTATTTTTTTAATGGCTGAGTAATATGACACGCACACTGTCTTCTTTATCCATTTATCTACTGATGGCCGCTTAGATTGCTTCCATATCTTGGCTATTGCAAATAATGCTGCAATGGACATTGTGCATATGTCTTTTTGAATTAGTGTTTTTGTTTTCTTTGGGTAAATACCCAGAAATGAAATTGCTGGATCATATGGCAGTTCTATTTTTAATTTTTTGAGGAATCTTCACATTGTTTTCCATAGTGGCTGCACTAATTTCCAATACCACCGACAGTTCACAAGGGTTCTCTTTTCTCTGCATCCTTGCCAACACTTATAATTTGTTGTCTTTTTGATGATAGCCATTGTGACAGGTGTGACGTGGTATCTCATCGTGGTTCTGATTTACATTTCCCTGATGATTAGTGATATTGAGCATCTTCTCATGTGTCTGTTGGCCATCTGTATGTCTTTTTTGGAAAAATGTCTATTCAGGTCCTCTGCTTATTTATTTTGTTTTATTTTGCGGTACGCGGGCCTCTCACTGTTGTGGCCTCTCCCGTTGCGGAGCACAGGCTCCGGACGCGCAGGCTCAGCGGCCATGGCTCACGGGCCCAGCCGCTCCGCAGCATGTGGGATCTTCCCGGACCGGGGCTCGAACCCGTGTTCCCTGCATCAGCAGGTGGACTCTCAACCACTGCACCACCAGGGAAGCCCCCTCTGCTTATTTTTTAATTGGGTTGTTGGTTTTTGGATGTTGATTTGTATGAGTTCTTTGTGTATTTTGGATATTAATCCCTTATCAGATATGTTGTTTGCAAGTATCTTGTCCCATTCAGTAGGTGGCCTTTTCATTTTGTTGCTGGTTTCCTTCACTGTGCAAAAACTTTTCATTCTCAGTTTGATGTCCCTTTTGTTTATTTTTGCTTTTGCTTCCCTTGCCTCAGGAGACATATCTGGAAAGATTCTGCTAAGACCAGTTTCGAAAAGCATGCTGCCCATGTTTTCTTCTGGTTTTATGGTTTCAGGTCTTCTTTTTAAGTCATTTTGAGTTTATTTTTGTATATGGTGTAAGAAAGTAGTCTAGTTTGACTCTTTTGTATGTAGCTGTCCAGTTTTCACAACATCATTTATTGAAGAGGCTGTCTTTTCCTCATTGCATATTCTGGCCTCCTTTGTTACAGATTAACTGACCATGTAAGCATGGGTTTATTTCTGGACTCTCTGTTCTGTCCCGTTGATCTGTGTGTCTGTTTTTGTGCTAGTACCATAGTATTTTGATTACCATAGTTTTGCAGTATAGTTTGAAATCAGGGTCTGTGATACCTCCAGCTTTGTTCTTCTTTCTCAGATTTCTTTGGCTCCTTGCATAAAATTTTAAAGCAGAATTCATATCATATTAACCATTTCCCCACATCTTTAAATATTCCTTTAGAACATGCTTTTTAAGTGGCCATTACATGGTTGTATAATAATTTTTCAACCACATCTGTGTCACTGGACATTCAGATTGTTTTCAGGTTTTTTATCATTGCAAATAGTAGCATAATAAACTGTATTTAATCCTTTGTTCACTTCCTAGAGGTGAAATTACTAGATCAGATAAAGTATTCATGGTTTCTAACTCTTACCTTTAAAATGGTCCTTTGCATTTTTACATTCTCTCAAGTAATGTATGCAGGTACTCATTTCACTGTAACTTGGGCAACATTGGGTCTTATTATAAACAAAAACCCAACAATTTTGATCACTAGGTAATAGAAAAATATTACCATTAAGTTCTCTAGTAGTTGGGTTGCACATTCTTTGTTATTGTTGTTTAGTGACTCAGTTTCTTTTATAAATTGCCCTTTGTACATTGTTTTATGGCATATATATTTTTTCTCACTGATTTATAAAAAATTTAAACAGCACTGAAATACGGAACATATTAACTCACTTCTCAGTTTGTTTTTAGCTTTTTAATGGTTTTTAAATTGATGTAGAAGTATTTTGAATTTGAATAGCTAAAACTGCCTTTTCCATTTCTGATTTTGTTTTTAATCTTACTGGAGTATAGTTGCTTTACAATGTTGTGTTAGTTTCTGCTGTACAACAAAGTGAATCAGCTGTATGTATGCATATATCCCCATATCCCCTCCCTCTTGAGCCTCCCTCCCACCCTCTGTATCCCACCCCTCTAGGTGGTCACAAAGCGCTGAGCTGATCTCCCTGTGCTATGCAGCAGCTTCCCACTAGCTAGCTATTTTACATTTGGTAGTGTATATATGTCAACGCTACTCTCGCACTTCGCCAGCGTCCCCTTCCCCCGCTGCGTCCTCAAGTCTGTTCTCTATGTCTGTGTCTTTATTTCTGCTCCACCACTAGGTTCATCAGTACCATTTTTTTAGATTCCTTATATGTGAGTTAGCATACGGTGTCCATTTCTGATTTTTTAGTGAGTTTTTTACTCTTAGAAAAAGTCTTTCTTTAAAGTTTTAAAAAATATTTTCTTAAACCTCTTAGATTATTTTAATTTTTATTTAACTATTTAAAGTAATCCATTTGGATTTTGTCTTACTTTGTATGATACTTTCCCCTAAATTATTAACCAGTTATTGTAGTACCATTACTAAATAATTTCAGTCGTTCCTTGCTGATTTGGAATCCCATCTTTGTCATATGCTAAATATTTATATTAATTGAATATTTTCCTGGAATTTCCTTTTGTTCTATTGTTCTATTAAAATCAGCCTATCTTTTTAGTGTGAAAGTCATTAGACTGTGTTGATTCATATCTTACTGGCCAATATTATGAATATAATCTATCGATAGCCTCTTCCACTGAGCATTTGAAATCCTCATCTCAGGATGTATTTCTTGGCGTATTACAAAGGACCAAAGTTCTGTGTTATTTCATGATGAGTTCCATACATTCACATTTTCATAGATTTACACATGCATACTTTACTTTTTACTCTCGTGTGCTTTCCAAGATTGTAGAGATTGTTTATCTTGTTCTTATTCAGACTCTTTACATGATGACTGGGATCTAAGGGGGCAAAGGTGAAAGACGTAGAAGACTTCTCAAGGCTCTTCTTGGCTCCAGAACTTGTACATGACATCCTATTACAAAGAATTGGAGGCATGAGTCCTTATGATCTGTCACAGTTAAAATATCTTCATAGTAAGAAAGTTTCCTAAAAAAATCTGAATAAAAACTATTATTGTGTTATTTTACATTTTCTTTTACTAAAGTATTAACATTGCAGTCAAGAGGTATCTAATGTACTTATTAAATCAGGAGTTAAAAGCAAAGAGTGGCAGTACTCTTGGGTATTACAGTAAAACATCTATCCTTAATTTTTATGCTTTTTGTTTTGCTGGTGTGTATTCTCTTTTAGGGCAGAGCCAGTGATATTACTCTTTCATGCCTTGAATAGATTAAGTTCTCCGAATGTTTAAATTTATGAACTATTGCAAATAAGTTGAATTAACTAAATAGTAGTAAACTTCACACCCAATACTGACTCTTACCTACTGATTCAAACATCTGAGAGTGATTTCGTTAAAAGTTTTTGGTGTTAAATAAGGTTGGGCTCCTAATATGTAATTAATTTCTTATTAATTGAATTCCTTTGTTATATTTCAATTCATCAGTTTTAGCAGAGATAACTAATTCATCTATTTTTGGAGTAAACCTCAGAAAGAATTTTTTGCCTGAGTTTCTATGCTCTGTTTTGTAGTTTGTGGGCCATAGAATTTAATGCATGGTGCTGGAGAATCCGACAACATTATGATGTGATAGTGCATGTCAAAGTGCTATGTAAATTTTAAAGTGCTATTTATGAAATGTACGCAACAGTATTTGGTGTTTTTAACAGAAGAAAAAGTTTGTCAGATATAAAAGTAGCAAATAATTGTAGACTTTGGTTGTTTATATATTGTTCTACGTTGGTCAAGGATAAGGGAACTGAAGTCACCTTAAAATAAGTTATACTAGTATTACTATATATTTTAATATATAGTAATATATATAGTAATGCCATAAGTATATTACTAGTATTGTTTATATATAAAATAATATGATCATGGTTAGAAGTGATTGTTATTTTTGACAAATATTTGTTAACATTGTAAATTACTTAAACACAATTATATAGAAATCTCATCTTTATTATGTATATGTGGGTTATGATTTAAATTTAAATTGGATTTTACTTCTATTCACTTTTAGAAATATAAAGAAAAGGACAAACACAAACAAAAACACAAGAAGCAACCAGAACCATCACCTGCATTGGTTCCTTCCTTGACTGTTACTACAGAAAAAGTAAGTTTTAAGTGTCATATTTTGTTCTACATAATAACTAGTTATGTGCTGACTTTTACCGTTTAACTAGTTATGTGCTGAATTTTGAAAATACTTGAGGAAGTGTCCTGGTTCCTTCTAAGCATTTCCACCTCTCTAACCCTACATCAAGTGCTTTAGGTTTTCTATTCTTAGTCCTTTATTCTATCTTCTGTTTATTCTATGCTGATTTCTGAAGAATGTTAAGTGAGGATAACAAGTGGGGGGCATCATTGAGATGTAAACTTTGGGCTGTGCAGTGGGCTTTGTCCACCTGTGCTTTTGAATTTTGGCTTCATCACTTACAGACCAAGCTCTTAGGTTAATTAACCTCTTTGTAACTCAATTTCATCATTCGTTAAAGTGGGGGAGATAATTGTTGGAATTGAATGAGGTAATGCATATGAAGCAGTTAGAACAATGTCTAGTTCATAGTAAGTATTACTTAGTAAATGTTAAATATTATTAAGATTATAATCATGTGGGTAACAGGAAAACAAGTGGGGATGGTGCTGGGCAGCTGGGACAGAGTAAGAAAGGGAGGTGGGAGGGGTGCAGTAGAAGAGGCCAGGATGAGAGACCAATCACATAAGGCTGTATAAGCCAGTGGAAGGACGTAGTTTTTAGTCTGAGTGTAAAGATAGCCATTAGAGCAGCGGTCCCCAACCTTTTTGGCACCAGGGACTGTTTTTTCTTTTTTAATTAAGTTATTTATTTATATTTTAATTTTTGGCTGTGTAGGGTCTTCATTTCTGTGGGAGGGCTTTCTCTAGTTGCGGCAAGTGGGGGCCACTCTTCATCGTGGTGTGCGGGCCTCTCACTGTCGCGGCCTCTCTTGTTGCGGAGCACAGTCTCCAGATGCGCAGGCTCAGTAGTTGTGGCTCACGGGCCTGGTTGCTCCGTGGCATGTGGGATCTTCCCAGACCAGGGCACAAACCCGTGTCCCCTGCATTGGCAGGCAGATTCTCAACCACTGCGCCACCAGGGAAGCCCCAGGGACTGGTCTTGTGGAAGATAATTTTTCCACAGATGGGGGGTTGTGGGGTGATGGTTTCAGCATGATTGAAGCGCATTGTTTATTGTGCACTTTATTACTGTTATTATTACATTGTAATATATAGTGAAGTAATTATACAACTCACCATAATGCAGAATCAGTGCGAGCCCTGAGCTAGTTTTCACTTGCCACTAACTGATAGGGTTTTGATAGGAGTCTGCAAGCGATTGATTTATTATGGTCTCTGCAGTCAAACCTCTCTGATAATGATAATCTGTATTTGCAGCCCACTCCCCAGTGCTAGCATCACCACCTCATCTCCCCCTCAGATCATCAGGCATTAGATTCTCATAAGGAGCACGCAAGCTAGATCCCTTGCGTGTGCAGTTCACCGTAGGGTTTGCGCTCCTATGAGAATCTAATGCCGCTGCTGATCACAGGAGGCGGAGCTCAGGCAGTAACGTGAGCAGTGGAGAGCGGCTGTAAATATAGATGAAGCATCGCTTGCTCGCCTGCCACTCACCTCCTGCTGTGCAGCCCGGTTCCTAACAGGCCACGGACTGGTACCAGCCCGGGGATTGGGGACCCCTCCGTTAAAGAGTTCTGATCTGAGATGTAACATGGTGTTACTTAAGTTTTGTAAGAACCTGTGGCTGCTTTGTTGTAAATGGACTATAGAGAGTCAAGAATGAAAGGAGGGAGGCCATTAGGAGGTTATTGCAATAATCCAGAAAGGGATGGTTGTGACACTGGGGGGTGGTGAAAGGTGATCAGGTTATGAATACATTCAAAAGTAGAACCCACGTAACTTTCTTATAGATAAAAAGTGTAAGAGAAAGAGGATCCAAAGATGATTCCAAAGATGTTAGCCCACATAACTAGAAGGAATGGAACTGCTGTTGACAAAGATGTGAAAGACTGTGGGTGTGGTAGGTTTAGGGGAAGAAGAGGAATTCAGTTTTGGGTATGGTATTTGTTCTTTTTAAAATTTTTAAAAATTGAAGTATAGTTGATTTACAGTGTTGTGTTAATTTTTTCTGTATAGCAGAGTGACACAGCCATACATATATACATATTTTTTTTTCATATTCTTTTCCATTATGGCTTATCACAGGATACTGAATATAGTTCCTTGTGCTGTACAGTAGGACCTTGTTATTTATCCATCCTATATATAATGGGTTGTATCTACTAATCTCCAAACTTCCAATTCTTTCCTCCTCCACATCCCTGCCCCATGGCAAGCACAAGTCTGTTCTCTATGTCTGTGAGTCTCTTTCTGTTTCATAGATATGTTCATTTGTGTCGTATTTTAGATTCCACATATAAGTGATATCATCTGATATTTGTCTTTCTCTTTCTGACTTTTTTCGCTTAGTATGATAATCTCTAGGTCCATCTATGCTGCTGCAAATGGCATTATTTCATTCTTTTTAATGGCTGGGCAATATTCCTGTGTGTGTGTGTGTGTGTGTGTGTGTGTGTGTGTGTGTGTGTGTGTGTGTTTGTGTTTAGGGTTGTCCAAAAAGTTCGTTGGGGTTTTCCTGTAAAATCTTACGGAAAAACCGGAACAAACTTTTTGGCCAACGCAGTATATACCACGTTTTTTTATCCATTTGTCTGTTGATGGACATTTAGGTTGCTTCCATGTCTTGGCTATTGTAAATAGTGCTGCTATAAACATAACGGTGCATGTAGCTTTTCGAATTATAGTTTTGTCTGGGTATATGCCCAGGAGTGGGATTGCTGGATCATATGGCAACTCTAGTTTTTGAGGAACCTCCATACTGTTTTCCATAGTGGCTGCACCAATTTACATTCCCACCAACAGTATAAGAGTGTTCCCTTTTCTCCACACCCTCTCCAGCATTTGTTGTTTGTAGACTTTTTAATGGTGGCCCCTCTGACTGGTGTGAAGTGGTACCTCATTGTAGTTTTGAGTTGCATTTCTCTAATAATTAGCGATGAGTATCTTGCAAAAGTGGTTCTAGAGGGAACATATCTTAACATAATAAAAGCTATTTACAACAGAGCCACAGCGAATGTAATACTCAGCGTTGAAAAGCTGAAAGCATTCCTGCCCAAAACAAGACAAGGATGCCCACTCTCACCACTTCTCTTCAGCATAATATTGGAAGTTTTAGCCACAACAATGAGACAAGAAAAAGAAATAAAGGTATTCAAACTGGTAGGGAAGAGGTAAAGTTGTCATATACACAAATGATATGATGCTATATGTAGAAAACCCTGAAGACTCCACACAAAAACTGATGAACGAATTTAGCAAGGTAACAGTATACAAGATTAACATACAGGAATCAGTTGCATTCCTTTACAGTAACAGTGAAATAACAGAACAGGAATGCAAGCAAACAATCCCTTTTAAAATTTCTTCAAAAAAAAAAAAAAAGAAACTTAGGAGTGAACCTTACCAAGGAGGTAAAAGACTTATATGCTGAGAACTACAAAACCTTAATAAAGGAAACTGAAGATGATTCAAAGTAATGGAAAGATATCCCCTGCTCTTGGATTGGAAGAATTAATATTGTTAAAATGGCCGTACTACCCAAAGCTATCTATAGATTTAATGTGATCCCTATCAAATTACCCATGACATTTTTCACAGAAGTAGAACAAATAATCAGAAAATTTATATGGAAACTTTATAAAAGACCCAGAATTGCCAAAACAATCCTGAGGAAAAAGGACAAGGCAGGAGTTATGACTCTCCCAGACTTCAGACAATACTACAAAGCTACAGTAATCAAAACAGTATGGTATTGATACAAAAACAGACAGGTCAGTGGAACAGAATAAAGAGCCCAGAAATAAACCCACACACCTATCTATGGGCAGCCTTCGACAAAGGACGCAAGAATATACAATGGTAAAAGACAGTCCCTTCAGCAAGTGTGTTGGGAAAGTTGGACAGCTGTATGTCAGTCAGTGAAGTTAGAACACACCCTTACACCATACACAAAAGTAAACTCAAAATGCTTAAAGACTTAAATATAAGACAGGACACCATAAAACTCCTAGAAGAGGACACAGGCAAAACATTCTCTGAAATAAATCGTAGCAGTGTTTTTTTAGGTCAGTCTCCCCAGGCGATAAAAATAAAAGCAAAAATAAACAAATGGGACCTAAATAAACTTATAAGCTTTTGCACAGCAAAGGAGACCATAAACAAAACAAAAAGACAACCTACGGACTTGGAGAAAATATTTGCAAATGATGCAACCAACAAGGGCTTAATTTCCAAAATATACGAACAGCTCATACAATTCAACAGCAACAAAAAAAGCCTGGGATTTCCCTGTTGGTCCAGTGGTTAAGACTCCATGCTGCCAATGCAGGGGCCCTGGCTTTGATTCCTGGTCAGGGAACTGTATCCTGCATGCTGCAACTAAAGATCCCACACACTGCAATGAAGATTCCGCACTCGGCAGCAAAGATCCTGTGTGCCTCAAATAAGGCCCAAGATACAACTAAGCTTATACTTTCCCAAATTCTGCTCTAAGGGATTGATAATAACTGTAACAGTGAGACCTAGTGAGTGATAAGGTCTGATGTTTTGAGGTTTTATACCTGGAGGGCTTTAGAGAGAGAGAGGGGTTTAGAATCAGCATGGAAGAGCAAGGGAACCCAGCCCACCTGCATAGCCAGTGAAACCAGAGTAGAGTAGCTGGAGTAGAGTATCCATTACTTGAAGTAGCTGTGAGGTAAACAGGGTGTTCAGGGTGACCCCTGATTTTCTTAGAGCAAGAATCTGCAGGGAATATTCTGAGAAAACGTTGAGCTTATTTATTTTTTAATATTTATTTATTTATTTGGCTGTGCCATGTCTTAGTTGTGGCATGTGGGAATCTAGTTCTCTGACCAGGGATCGAACCTGGGCCCCCAGCATTGGGAGTGTGGAGTCTTAACCACTGGACCACCATGGCAGTCCCAAAGTTGAGTTTAATATAGCAGCTTTTCTTGATCATTCTGAGTTCCAGAGAGAACAGTGGAAGGGTTTCAGCTGTTGAAGAGGGAGCAGCGGGGGTGTGTGGACAAAATGTTCATGGCTGAGTGGGAAAGACGGAGGAGAGGATTAAACTGGATTCTGGGCTTTCTGTTAGTGAGTGGCAAAGAGGCAGGTGAGGATTGACCTGGAGTCTGTCTTTTGGTAAAGTCGTAATCAGATTAACCCTTGGAGATTGAAGGAAAATAATCTGGTGAGGCCTTGAGTATGTATGTATGTATGTATGTATGTATGTATGTATGTATGTATGTATGTATGTATGGCTGTGTTCAGTCTTCGTTGCGGTGTGCGGGCTTCTCATTGTGGTGGCTTCTCTTGTTGCGGGGCACGGGCTCTAGGCACATGGGCTTCAGTAGTTGCAGCCCATGGGCTCAGTAGTTGTGGCTCACGGGCTTAGTTGCTCCGCGGCATGTGGAATCTTCCCGGACCAGGGATCGAACCCGTGTCCCCTGCATTGGCAGGCGGATTCTTAACCACTGCGCCGCCAGGGAAGCCCAGGCCTTGAGTATTTGAAAGGGGCAGGTAGTGTGGGCTCCTTCTTGACCTGGTGGATGGATGGTAGAGGATTTGAGCCATAGATTCCTTTTAGGAGGAGAGTGTTCCTTTACTGTTGGTGCACCACACTTTTTATTACCTTCTATTGATGGAAACATAGGACTATATCAAGGAATGTAAGGCTGAGTTTTATTTTGATCTTCAAGGCTCCTTTTAGATCCCATGGTTAAAATTTGTAGAGCACATTTGGGCTTCCCTGGTGGCACAGAGGTTGAGAGTCCGCCTGCCGATGCAGGGGACGCGGGTTCGTGCCCCGGTCCGGGAAGATCCCACATGCCGTGGAGCCACTGGGCCCGTGAGCCATGGCCGCTGAGCCTGTGCGTCCGGAGCCTGTGCTCCGCAACCGGGGAGGCCACAACAGTGAGAGGCCCGCGTACCGCAAAAAAAAAAAATAATAATAAAATTGTAGAGCATATTTAAATTGAGTCACTGGGAAGTTTAATTTACTATTGCAGTTTTTAAATACCTGTACTATATAGCCAGTTTTTTGTTTGTTTGTTTGTTTTTTGCGGTACGCGGGCTTCTCACTGTTGTGGCCTCTCCCGTTGCAGAGCACAGGCTCCGGATGCGCAGGCTCAGCGGCCATGGCTCACGGGCCCAGCCGCTCCGTGGCATGTGGGATCTTCCCAGACTGGGGCACGAACCCGCGTCCCCTGCATCGGCAGGCGGACTCTCAACCACTGCGCCACCAGGGAAGCCCTATAGCCAGTTTTTTTTTTTTTTTTTTTTTTTTTTTTTTTTTTTTTTTTTTCCTATAGCCAGTTTTGATTGTACATTTTTGAACCTTGCATTTGTCATTTCTTACACCTTAAGGCAAAATTCCATTTTGTTTATTTCTTTATTAACTTAGAATCGACTCTGCTGGTCTTAGAATTTTTAATTGTACTTTATGTATAATTTTTAACCCTTTTTTGACTCTAAACATTTTTCAGGCTAGGAATTAGCAGCAGGTAAATGCCTCGATGTCATGTCAGTGTGATGTCACTGTAATCCTTTAAATACTGCAACGTTAATTTATCAATATAATATTTTCACATAAATCCTTGATAACCATGGTAGTGTACTACTGGTGATACATAGATATATAAAAGTCACTAGGAATAGAGTAGGATTTTCATATTAATCATTAAGATTGTATATATAAGTGTCCTTCCTGGAAAACATAGCTTGTTGTTTCTGTCATTGGGAGGTTTAGGTTTTTAGGTATAAGGGGATTAGATGGAACAGATGGGATTAGATTCTGCAGAGACTTGAATTAAGGGAATCCTTTAATATAATACATCAAGTTGAGAAAGCAGAAAAGGAGGCTCACCTTGTGTTTGTAGGACAGCATGGTCGCTTCCCCTGATTTCCTCAGTTTGGTCTTTCCGAGCACTTCAAATCTGTTTCCTTCTTTCCATAATGTTAGTAGAAGGGTGTATTGTCAAGGAAGGATAAGAGAAGAAAGTCTTAGCTCTTTACCTTGTGCCGATTTGTTTGGTGTCCGTGTTATTTTTCTGAAAAAAATATTTGAATGAGGGAAAGCCATAGTTAAGTTCTGTTTTCTTGTATCTCTTGGCCTTTCAGTAAGTATAACTTTTAAATAAAACTGTTACAGTTTATACTGTTTTTCTAAGATTTTTTGATAGTAGAACAAACATTTTTCTGTAAAGTAGGTTAATTGATTTCTTAATGTTTAAAAACTTCTAATATGCTTCTTTAAAGATTAACTTTTAAAGAAATCTGTAGAAGTTTTAACTTACTAAGAAATCCAGGTGTAGATTTATCCACCATGTTTTTAGTATATGTCAATCTCTGTTCTTTTCTTGTGTTATTCAGCAACACAACACCCTTGAATGCTAATCATGCTTAAACAAATCTTTTTGGAGACTTAATTTTTAAGGAAATACACACACATACACAATAATCTTATGATAATAAAAGTATTCAAAATTTTATTGTATCAAATACATTGGACCTTCTGTTAGCTTTCTTGAGGTAAAATTGACATACAATAAATTGCACATATTTGAAGTGGAAAATTCCATAAATTTGTGAATTGATTTGCTAAATGATTAGCAAAAGTTTCCTTGTGATTTAGTGTAATGCCCTTCTTGCCTTCACACGACTACCCTTGCCCTGGCAACTATTGTGTTTTCTGTCACTGTAAATTAGTTTGAATTTTCTAGAATTTTAAAAATGGAAACATATAGTATGTACACTTCTTTATCTGACTTCTTTCACTCAGCATAATTATTTTGAGACTCATCCATATTGTGTGTATGAAGAGTTCATTCCCTTTTATTCCTGACTAGTATTCTGTTGTATGGGCTTACCATAATTTGTTAATCCATTTAACAATTGATGGACATTCAGGTTGTTTCCAGTTTTGGGCTATTAAAAATAAAGCTGCTAGGAACATTGTACAATATTTGTATGGGCATGCACTTTAATTTTTCTTGCATAAATACCAAGGAGCAGAATAGCTGGGTCACATGGTAGGTATGTCCTTAATTATTTAAGATAGTGTCAGACTATCTTCCAAAGTGGTTATACCATTTAACAATTCTACCATCAGTGTACGAGAGTTCTTGTTCCTCTATGTTCTCTGCAACACTTGGTATAATCAGTTGTTTTAATTTTAGCCATTCTAGTTAGGTACGTATCAGTTTCTCATTGTGGTTTTGATTTGCATTTCCTTAATGACCTAAATTATGTTAAACATCTTTTCATGTGAATAGTTGCCATTTATTTATTTTTTCCTTTTTATTGGTTTGTTTGTTTTCTTATTACTGAGTTTTGTGAGACATTATATGTTCCGATGCAAATCCTTTATCAGATATGTTATATGTTTTCTTTTAGAAGTTTTATATTTTTATGTTTTACATTTAGGTCGATGATCCTTTTTGAGTTAATTTTTGCATATGATGTGAGTTACACATCAAAATCCACTTATTTGAATACTGATATTCAGTTTTTCCTGAGCCATTTGTGGAACAGACTGCCCTTTCTCCACTGAATTACCTTTACTCCCATTTGTATAAAAACAGTTGACCATATATGTATTGGTCTATTTCTGGACTCTGTTCTGTTCCATACCACACAGTCTTGATTACTGTGGCTTTATAATGACTCTTGAGGTCAGATAGGGTCCACTTCCAACTTTGTTCTCTTTCAGTTGTTTGATCTGTTCTAGGTTCTCTGCATTTTTATATGAATTTTAGAATTGTCAATTTATAGAAATAAAACTACTGGTATTTTGACTTGAACTGTAATGAATCTTCAAATTGTTTTGGGGGATAATTGATCCCTCAATAACATTGAGTCTTCTAACCTGTGAGCGTGTGTGTGTGTGTGTGTGTGTGTGTGTGTGTGTGTGTGTGTGTACCCAACATCTTCTTTATCCATTGATCTGCCAGTGCACATTTAGGTTGTTTCCATGTCTTGGCTATTGTAAACAGTGCTGCAGTGAACATTGGCGTGCATGTATACTTTCGAACCAAGTTTTTCTCCAGATATATGCCCCGAAGTGGGATTGCTGGATCATATGGTAGCTCTATTTTTAGTTTTTTAAGGAATCTCCGTACTGTGTTCGGTAGTGGTTGCACCAAGTTACATTCCCACTGACAGTGTAGGAGGGTTCCCTTTTCTCCACGCCCTCTCCAGCATTTATTATTTGTAGACTCTTTGATAGCCATTCTGACTGGTGTGAGGTGATACTTTGTTGTGGTTTTGATTTGCATTTCTCTAATAATTAGCAGTGTTGAGCATCTTTTCATGTGCCTTTGGGCCGTCTGTATGTCTTCTTTGGAGAAATGTCTGTTTAGGTCTTCTGCCCATTTTTTGATTATGTTGTTGTTTTTCTGACATTGAGTTGTATGAACTGTTTGTATATTTTGGAAATTAAGCCCTTGTTGGTTGCATCATTTGCAAACATTTTCTCCCAGTCTGTAGGTTTTTTTTGGTTTTGTTGATGGTTTCCTTCACTGTGCAAAAGCTTTTAAGTTTGATTAGGCCCCATTTGTTTATTTTTGCTTTTATTTCTTTTGCCTTGGGAGACTGATCTAAGAAAATATTGTTATGATTTATATCACAGAATGTTTCGCCTATGTTTTCTGGGAGTTTTATAGTGTTATGTCTTACATTTAGATCTTAAAGCCATTTTGAGTTTATTTTTATATATGGTGTCAGAGTGTTCTGATTTCATTAATTGACATGAGGGTTTCCCAGCACCCGTTGCTGAAGAGACTGTTTATATATTTTTAATAGATATATTGATTGATTTTTTTCCTTTTTAATCTGTTAATATGATGAAGTACGTTGATTTTCCGAGGGTTGATTTTCCAGTGTTGAAAAACCTTGCATTCCTGGGGAAATCCCACTTGGTCTTGATGTATTACCATTTTTATATACTGTTTGATTCTACTTTTAGAAATTTTACAGGAATTTTTGCCTCTGTATTCATGAGGGATATATATATATATTTGTTTGTTTGTTTGTTTTTGTTTTTGTTTTTGCGGTACATGGGCCTCTCACTGCTGTGGCCTCTCCCGTCGCGGAGCACAGGCTCTGGACGCGCATGCCCAGCGGCCACGGCCCACGGGCCCAGCCGCTCCGTGGCATTGTGGGATCCTCCCGGACCGGGGCACGAACCTGCGTCCCCCGCATCGGCAGGCGGACTCTCAACCTCTGCGCCACCAGGAAAGCCCCATGAGGGATATTGACCCATGTTTTCTTACAATGTCTTTGGTTTTTTTTTTTTTTTTTGCGGTACGCGGGCCTCTCACTGTTGTGGCCTCTCCCATTGCGGAGCACAGGCTCCGGACGTGCAGGCACAGCGGCCGTGGCTCACGGGCCCAGCCGCTCCGTGGCATGTGGGATCTTCCCGGACCGGGGCACGAACCCACATCCCCTGCATTGGCATGCAGACTCTCAACCACTGCGCCACCAGGGAAGCCCCAATGTCTTTGGTTTTGGTGTTAAAAGGAATGCTGGCCTTATAGAATGCATTGCAGGTATTCACTCTTGTTTTCTGCAAGAGTTTATGTAAATTTGGTAATATTTCTTAATGTTTAATATTATTCACTTTTTTTTTTTTTTTCTTTTTGCTGCACTGCACAGCTTGTAGGATCTTAGTTCCCTGACAGGGACTGAACCTGGGTCCTTGGCAGTAAGAGTGCAGAGTCCTGACCACTGGACCACCAGGGAACTCCTGCTAGTATTCTCTTTTAAGGCCATCTGGGCCTAGAGTTTTCTGTAGGGGAACGTTTTCAACTGTAATTTCATTAAAAGAAAATAGATACAGGGCTATATTCAGGTTATCTATTTCTTCTTGAGTGAGCTTTGACAGTCTTTTCTCTTTTTTGTAACCAGGCTGGCTATGAATTTTTATGATCTTAAATTATTACCTTTGGGTTCCAGTGATTTTTCTCTGTTGTTATTATGTTTTATATTTTAGTGATTTCTGTTCTAATTTTATGTTTTCCTTTTAACTGCTTGCTTTGGGTTTCTTTTCCTCTTCATTTTCTAATTTATTAAGGTGTAATATGAATTTATTCAAGACCTTTCTTTTCTCTAAAATAGGCAGCTTAAAAAAAACTTTATTTTTTAGAGTGGTTTTAGATTCAGAGAAAAATTGGAAAGTAAAGAGATTTCCTATATAACTCCTGACACCTTCCCCCACTGTCAGCATCCCACACCAGAGTGATACATTTGTTACAATCTGTGAACTTCCACTGACACATCATTAAGGCTTAAAATCCACAGTTGGCATTAGGGTTCAGTTTTTTTTTTTTTTAAACATCTTTATTGGGGTATAATTGCTTTACAATGGTGTGTTAGTTTCTGCTTTATAACAAAGTGAATCAGTTATACATATACATATGTTCCCATATCTCTTACCTCTTGCATCTCCTTCCCTCCCATTTCTCTAGGAGGTGGGTCAAAAAGGATCTTGCTGTGATTTATGTCATAGAGTGTTCTGCCTGTGATTTCCTCTAAGAGTTTGATAGTTTCTGGCCTTACATTTAGGTCTTTAATCCATTTTGAGCTTACTTTTGTGTATGGTGTTAGGGAGTGATCTAATCTCATACTTTTACATGTACCTGTCCAGTTTTCTCAGCACCACTTATTGAAGAGGCTGTCCTTTCTCCACTGTACATTTCTGCCTCCTTTATCAAAGATAAGGTGACCGTATGTGGTGGGTTTATCTCTGGGCTTTCTATCCTGTTCCATTGATCTATCTCTGTGTTTTTGTGCCAGTACCATACTGTCTTGATTACTGTAGCTTTGTAGTATAGTCCGAAGTCAGGAAGCCTGATTCCTCCAGCTCCGTTTTTTGTTCTCAAGATTGCTTTGGCTATTCGGGGTGTTTTGTGTTTGCATACAAATTGTGAAATTTTTTGTCCTAGTTCTGTGAAAAATGCCATTGGTAGTTTGATAGGGATTGCATTGAATCTGTAGATTGCTTTGGGTAGTAGAGTCATTTTCACAATGTTGATTCTTCCAATCCAAGAACATGGTACATCTCTCCACCTCTTTGTATCATCTTTAATTTCTTTCATCAGTGTCTTAAAATTTTCTGCATACAGGTCTTTTGTCTCCTTAGGTAGGTTTATTCCTAGATATTTTATTCTTTTTGTTGAAATGGTAAACGGGAGTGTTTTCTTGATTTCACTTTCAGATTTTTTCATCATTAGTGTATAGGAATGCCAGAGATTTCTGTGCATTAACTTTGTATCCTGCTACTTTACCAAATTCATTGATTAGCTCTAGTAGTTTTCTGGTAGCATCCTTAGGATTCTCTATGTATAGTATCATGTCATCTGCAAACAGTGACAGTTTTACTTCTTCTTTTCCGATTTGGATTCCTTTTATTTCCTTTTCTTCTCTGATTGCTGTGGCTAAAACTTCCAAAACTATGTTGAATAAGAGTGGTGAGAGTGGGCAACCTTGTCTTGTTCCTGATCTTAGTGGAAATGCTTTCAGTTTTTCACCATTGAGGATGATATTGGCTGTGGGTTTGTCATATGTGGCCTTTATTGTGTTGAGGAAAGTTCCCTCTATGCCTACTTTCTGCAGGGTTTTTATCATAAATGGGTGTTGAATTTTGTCGAAAGCTTTCTCTGCATCTATTGAGATGACCATATGGTTTTTCTCCTTCAATTTGTTAATGTGGTGTATCACATTGATTGATCTGCGTATATTGAAGAATCCTTGCATTCCTGGAATCAACCCCACTTGATCATGGTGTATGATCCTTTTAATGTGCTGTTGGATCTGTTTGCTAGTATTTTGTGGAGGATTTTTGCATCTATGTTCATCAGTGATATTGGCCTGTAGTTTTCTTTCTTTGTGACATCCTTGTCTGATTTTGGTATCAGGGTGATGGTGGCCTTGTAGAATGAGTTTGGGAGTGTTCCTCCCTCTGCTATATTTTGGAAGAGTTTGAGAAGGATAGGTGTTAGCTCTTCTCTAAGTGTTTGAAAGAATTCACCTGTGAAGCCATCTGGTCCTGGGCTTTTGTTTGTTGGAGGATTTTTCATCACAGTTTCAATTTCAGTGCTTGTGATTGGTCTGTTCATATTTTCTATTTCTTCCTGATTCAGTCTTGGCAGGTTGTGTATTTCTAAGAATTTGTCCATTTCTTCCAGGTTGTCCATTTTATTGGCCTAGAGCTTTTGTAGTAATCTCTCATGATCCTTTGTATTTCTGCAGTGTCAGTTGTTACTTCTCCTTTTTCATTTCTAATTCTGTTGATTTGAGTCTTCTCCCTTCTTTTCTTGATGAGTCTGGCTAATGGTTTATCAATTTTGTTTATCTTCTCAAAGAACCAGCTTTTAGTTTTATTGATCTTTGCTACCATTTCCTTCACTTCCTTTTCATTTATTTCTGATCTGATCTTTATGATTTCTTTCCTTCTGCTAACTTTGGGGGTTTTTTTTGTTCTTCTTTCTTTAATTGCTTTAGGTGTAAGGTTAGGTTGTTTATTTGAGATGTTTCTTGTTTCCTGAGGTAGGATTTTATTGCTATAAACTTCCCTCTTAGAACTGCTTTTGCCACATCCCATAGGTTTTGGGTCGTTGTGTTTTCATTGTCATTTGTTTCTAGGTATTTTTTGATTTCCTCTTTGATTTCTTCAGTGTTCTCCTGGTTATTTAGTAGTATATTGTTTAGCCTCCATGTGTTTTTATTTTTTACAGATTTTTTTTCTGTAATTGATATCTAGTCTCATAGCGTTGTGGTCGGAATAGATATTTGATACGATTTCAATTTTCTTAAATTTACCAAGGGTTGATTTGTGATCCAAGATATGATCTAGCCTGCAGAATGTTCCATGAGCTCTTGAGAAGAAAGTGTATTCTGTTGTTTTTAGATGGAGTGTCCTATAAATATCAATTAAGTCCATCCTGTGTAACGTATCATTTAAAGCTTGTGTTTGTTTATTTTCATTTTGGATTATCTGTCCATTGGTGAAAGTGGGGTGTTAAATTCCCCTCTTTTTATCCTGTTACTGTCAATTTCCCCTTTTATGGCTGTTAGCATTTGCCTTATGTATTGAGGTGCTCCTATGTTGGGTGCATAAATATTTACAATTGTTACGTTTTCTTCTTGGATTGATCCCTTGATCATTATGTAGTGTCCTTCTTTTTCGCTTGTAGTAGTCTTTATTTTAGTCTATTTAGCCTGATACGAGAATCGCTACTCCAGCTTTCTTTTGATTTCCATTTGCACAGAATATCTTTTTCCACCCCCTCACTTTCAGTCTGTACGTGTCCCTAGGTCTGAAGTGGGTCTCATGTAGACAGCATATGTACAGGTCTTGTTTTTGTGTCCATTCAGCCAGTCTGTGTCTTTTTGTTGGAGCATTTAATCCATTTACATTTAAGGTAGTTATGGGTATGTATGTTCCTATGACCATTTTCTTAATTGTTTGGGTTTGTTTTTGTAGGTCTTTTCCTTCTCTTGTGTTTTCTGTCTAGAGAAGTTCCTTTTGCATTTGTTGTAAAGCTGGTTTTGTGGTGCTTAATTGTCTTAGCTTTTGCTTGTCTGTAAAGGTTTTAATTTCTCCGTCACATCTGAACGAGATCTTTGCTGGGTAGAGTAATCTTGGTTGTAGATTTTTCCCTTTCATCACTTTAAATATGTCCGCCACTCCCTTCTGGCTTGCAGAGTTTCTGCTGAAAGATCAGCTGTTAACCTTATGGGGATTCCCTTGTATGTTATTTTTTTCCCTTACTGCTTTTAATGTTTTTTCTTTGTATTTATTTTTGATAGTTTGATTAATATGTGTCTTGGAATGTTTTTCCTTGGATTTATCCTGTATAGGAGTCTCTGTGCTACCTGGACTTGATTGACTGTTAGCTTTCCCATATTAGGGAAATTTTCAACTATAATCTCTTCAAATATTTTCTCAGTCTCTTTCTCTTCTTCTGGGACCCCTGTAATTAGAATGTTGGTGTGTTTAATGTTGTCCCAGAGGTGTCTCAGACTGCCCTCAATTCTGTTCATTATTTTTTCTTTGTTCGGCTCTGTGGTAGTTATTCCCACTATTTTATCTTCCAGGTCACGTATCCGTTCTTCTACCTCAGTTATTCCGCTGTTGATTCCTTCTAGAGAATTTTTAATTTCATTTATGGTGTTGTTCATCATTGTTTTTTGCTCTTTTGTTCTTCTGGGTCCTTGTTAAAGTTTTCTTGTATTTTCTCCATTCTATTTCCAAGATTGGATGATCTTTACTTTCATTACTCTTAATTCTTTTTCAGGTAGACTGCCTATTTCCTCTTCATTTCTTTGGTCTGGTGGGTTTTACCTTGCTCCTTCATCTGCTGTGTGTTTCTCTTTTGGGTCTCCTTTTCACAGGCTGCAGGTTCGTAATTCCCGTTGTTTTTGGTGTCTGCCCCCAGTGTGTAAGGTTGGTTCAGTGGGTTATGTAGGCTTCCTCGTGGAGGGGACTGGTGCCTGTGTTATGGTGGATGTGGCTGGATCTTGTCTTTGTGGTTGGCAGGACCGCATCAGGTGGTGTGTTTTGGGTTGTCTGTGACCTTATTATGATTTTAGGCAGCCTCTCTGCTAATGGGTGGGGCTATGTTCCTGTCTTGCTAGTTGTTTGGCATACGGTGTCTAGCAATGTAGCTTGCTGGTCGCTGAGTGGAGCTGGGTCTTAGCGTTGAGATGGAGGTCTCTGGGAGAGCTTTCACTGTTTGATATTATGTGGAGCCGGGAGGTCTTTGATGGAGCAATGTCCTGAACTTGGCTCTCCCACCTCAGAGGCATCGGCCTGACACCTGTCCAGATCATGAAGACCCTTTCAGCCACACGCTCAGAAGAAAAGGGAGGGAAAAAAAAGAAAGAAAAAAATAATAAAGTTATTAAAATAAAAAAATTATTAAAAATAAAAAAAATTAAAAAAAGAAAGAAGAGAGCAACCAAACCAATAAACAAATCCACCAATGATAACAAGCACTAAAAAGTATACTTAAAAAAAAAAGAAAAACAGACAGAACCCTAGGACAAATGGTAAAAGCAAAGCTATACAGACAGAATCACACAAAGAAGCATACACATACACTCTCACTAAAAGTGAAAAATGAAAAAAATATATATCTGTATATAAAAAAAAAGGAAGAGAGCAACCAAGTCAGTAAACAAATCTAACAGTGATAAGAAAGTCTGAATATTAAACTCTAAATATTAAACTAAGATAAACATAAAATCATAAAGGAATTAGATGCAGAAAGCAAAGTCCAAGTCTACAGTTGCTCCCAAAGTCCACCGCCTCCATTTGGGATGACTCTTTGTCTATTCAGGTATTCCACAGATGCAGGTACCTTAAGTTGATTGTGGAGATTTATTCAGCTGCTCCTGAGGCTGGTGGGAGAGATTTCCCTTTCTCTTCTTCGTAGCTCCCAGGGTTCAGCTTTGGACTTGGCCCCGCCTCTGCGTGTAGGTCGCCTGAGGGCATCTGTTCCCCATCCAGACAGGACAGGGTTAATGGAGCAGCTGATTAGGGGGCTCTGGCTCACTCAGGCTTGGGGGAGGGAGGGGTGCGGATGCGGGGAGAGCCTGAGGCGGCAGAGGCCAGCGTGACGTTGCACTAGCCTGAGGCGCGCCGTGCATTCTCCCGGGGAAGTTGTCCCTGGATCACGGGACCCTGGCAGTGGCGGGCTGCACAGGCTCCAGGAGGGGAGGTGTGGATAGTGACATGTGCTTGCACACAGGCTTCTTGGTGCCTGCACCAGCAGCCTTAGCATCTCACGCCCATCTCTGGTGTCTGTGCTGATAGCGGTGGCTTGCGCCCATCCCTGGAGCTTGTTTAGGCGGTGCTCTGAATCCCCTCTCCTCGCACACCCCGAAACAATGGTCTCTTGCCTCTTAGGCAGATCCAGACTTTTCCCCGGACTCCCTCCCGTCTAGCCGTGGTGCACTAATCCCCTGCAGGCTGTGTTCACGCTGCCAACCCCAGTCCTCCCGCTCCCAGCGCTCCGACGGACCGAAGCCCAAGCCTCAACTCCCAGCCCCGCCCGCCCCGGCGGGTAAGCAGACAAGCCTCTCGGGCTGGTGAATTCCGGTCTGCACCAATCCTCTGTGTGGCAGCCTCTCCACTTTGCCCTCTGCACCCCTGTTGCTGTGTTCTCGTCTTTGGCTCTGAAGCTTCGACCCCAGCAGCCCCTGTCACCACCAGTGAAGGGCCTTCCTAGTGTGTGGAAACTTTTCCTCCTTCACAGCTCTGTCCCAGTGGTGCAGATCCCACCCCTATTCTTTTGTCTCTGTTTTTCGTTGTTTTCTTTTCCCTACCCTGGTACATGGGGCGTTTCTTGCCTTTTGGGAGGTCTGAGGTCTTCTGCCAGCGTTCAGTAGGTGTTCTGTAGTTGTTCCACGTGTAGACGTATTTCTGATGTATTTGTCGGGAGGAAGGTGATCTCCACATCTTACTCCTCCGCCATCTTGCAAGTCTCTATAATTCTTTTTATACATTTTTGGGTTTGATTTGCCAATACTTTGTAGAGAATTTTTGCATCTATTTCATGAGTGATATTATTCTGTGTTTTCTTTCTTATAATGTCTTTATCTGTTTTGATATAGTATTGCTGTCCTCATAGAGAGAGTTAGGAATTATTTCTTCTGCTTCTGTTTTCTGGAAGAGGTTGTAGAGAACTGGTATAATTTTTTTCCTTAAGAATTTTGTAGAATTTAACAGTGAACCCATCTGGTCCTGGTGCTTTGTGTGTTTTGGTGGGACGCTTAATTATTAATTAAATTTCTTTAATAGATATAGGTCTGTTCAGATTGTCTGTTTCTTTTTGTGTGTAAAATTCCTTGATTATCCCTTAATGTCCATGAGATCTGTAGTTAATGTTCCATCTTTCATTTCTGAACTACTGTGCCACCAGGGCAGTCCCTGCCTCATGTATTTAATGTTTTGTTTTTAGGCATATACACATGAAGGATTGTTGTGTCATCTTGTAGTCTTCATTCCTTTGTTGTTATATAATGTCACTGTTTATCCCTGTTAACTTTCCTTGCTGTGAAGTCTACTCTGTCTGAAATACAGCTATTCTTGCCTTGTTTAGATTAGTGATAGCATGTTATACCTTTTTCCATCCATTGATCTTTTTTTAAATCATGATGTGTCTCTATATTTACTGTACCTGAGTCTTGCTTTTTGATCCACTCTGACAATTTCTGTTTTTTAATTGGCATATTTAGACCATTTGTGTTTAGGATGATTGTTGATACAGTTACGTTAGTATCTACAAAACTTGTTACTGTTTTTTATTTGTTCTTGGTCTTTGTTCCTGTTTTTGTCTTCCACATGTTTTCTAACTTTTGTGGTTTTAACTGAGCATTTTATACGATTCCATTTTCTTTTCATTTCTTAATATATCAGTTATACTTGTTTTCCTTCATGGTTGCCCTCATGCTCGCAATATATCTTTACGGCATATCTAAGGCGTCTTTCAGTAACACTATACTGCTTCATGGTAGCACAAGTACCTTATAATAACAAAATATTCCTAATTTCTCCCTCCCATCTTTTCTGTCAGTGCTGTCATTCATTTCACTTATACATGAACATACATAAGCATATGAATGCATAAAACTATATAATCAAATACATCATTGAGCAAGCTGTTAAGGTCAATTAAGAATTAAAAAAATCAAAGTTTAATTTTACCTTCACTGATTCATTCTCTAATGGTATTTTTTATGTAAATCCACGTTTCTGACCTGTTTCATTTTCCTTCTCTCCAAAGAACTTTTCACATTTCTTGCAAGGCAGTCCTACTGGCAACAAATTCCCTCAATTTTTGTTTGTCTGAGAAAGTCTTTGTCTTTCACTCTTACAGGATAATTTTGCAGTGTGCAGAATTCTAGGTTGTTTTTTTTCTCTCAACACTTTAAATATTTCACATCACTCCGTAGTTTGCATTGTTTCTGAAGAGAAGTCAGATGTAATTCTTATCTTTGCTCCTTTGTAGTTAAGGCTTTCCCCCCTTCTGGCTTCTTTGAGTGTTTTTTCTTTTATCTTTGATTTTCTGCATTTTGAATATGATATGCCTAGGTGTTGTTTTTGTTTGCTTGCTTGCTTTTTGGCATTTATCTTGCTTGGTATTCTCAGAGCTTCCTAGATCTGTCATTTGGTTTCTGACATTAATTTGGTTAAATTCTTAGTCATTATTGCTTCAGATATTGCCTCAGTTCCTTTGTTTTCCTTCTGGTATTCCCATTACACCTATGTTACACCTTTTGTAGTTGTCCTGTGGTTCTTGGATATTGTTCTCTGTTTCATAGTTTCTTTTTCTCTTTGCTTTCTATTTTTGGAAGTTTCTATTTTCATATCCTCACTCTCTGAGATGCTTTCCATAGCCATGCCCAGTCTACTAATGAGCGCATCAAAGGAATTCTTCATTTTTGTTATGGGTTTTTTTATCTCAAAGAGTCCTTTTAAATTTTTTTTTAGAATTTCTTTCTGCTTACAATATCCATCTGTTGTTGCATGCTGTCTATTTTTTACATTAAAACCCTTAGCATACTAATCATAGTTTAAAAAATTTCTGGGTTGGTAATTCCCACAGTCGTGCCATCTCTGTCTTTGGTTCTGATGTTTGTTCGTTCTCTTCACACGGTCTATTTGCCTCTTAGTGCACCTTGTAGTTTTTTGTTAAAAGATGTATATGATTTACTGGATAAAAGGAAGTGTGGTAAATAGGCCTTTAATAATGTGATGGTAAGAGGGACAGGAAGCATTCTATAGTCCTATGGTTAGTTCTCAGTCTTTTGGTGAGCCTGTGCCCCTGGACTGTAAACCTCACAAGTGATTCTCACCCCCTACCCTGCTTTGCTGGGACAGGATACTGTTGGGGGTTGTAGTTGGGTATTTCCCTTCCTTCACATACTTGAGGCTCTGATACAACCTCAGCAGGTTATGCTCTGGTAAAATATATTCTCCTGATAACAGGCCTTATTAAGAAGAACAGAATACCTTGGCATATTAGAATAGTTCCTTTCTGCCTCCCCTGCTGGAAGCATGAGTGTATATTTTTCTTCTGGTAGTCACTGTCAAGACTTGGTAGAGCTCCTGGAGGTAAAACTTGAAAAGTGTGAGGAGTTCTTTTTTTGGGGTTTTTTTTTTTTTTTAATGAGACCTATCTCTGCCTTACCTTTATCTTTTTTAAAAAATAAATTTATATATTTTATTTATTTATTTTTGGCTGTGTTGGGTCTGTTGCTGTGCACATGTTTTCTCTAGTTGCGGTCAGCGAGGGCTACTCTTCGTTGTGGTGCGTGAGTGTCTCATTGCAGTGGCTTCTCTTGTTGTGGAGCATGGGCTCTAGGCGCGCGGGCTTCAGTAGTTGTGGCACACAGGCTCAGTAGTTGTGACTCCCAGCCTCTAGAGCTCGGCTCAGTAGTTGTGGCGCACAGGCTTAGTTGCTCCGCAGCATGGGGGATCTTCCCTGATCAGGGCTCGAACCCATGTCCCTTGCATTGGCAGGCAGATTCTTAACCTTTGCACCAACAGGGAAGCCCCTCCTGGAGTTTTTAATCTCTCAGACTTGTCCACACTGAGCCTTCAACAATTTGTCAATTATACTTGAGGTTTTCCTACCCTGATACTGGTTGCCATAGAGATTTCTGTTTGGGTACGCTCTGATTCTCTGTATCTGTCTGTCTGTCTCTCTAATTTTGGTGGCAGTGGTTTGCTCTGTGACCTCGCTTCTCTGATGGATCTAAGAAGAGTTATTGACTTTTCAGTTTGTTAGGCTTTTTACTTGTTAGGATGGAATGAAGACTTCAAAGTTCCTTATTACATGCTGACCAGAAAGTGCTAATATGGACATTTAATGCTAAAAACTTTGTTCTAAGCTCCACTTGCAAATTATATGTTGTATTTTCATTTTTACTTAGTTGAACAAATACCTTAAGGTTTCTTTTTGATTTCTTCTTTGACCATAGGTTACTTAGAAGCATTTTATTTACTTTTGAAATATTTAGGGGTTTTTCACGTATCTTCTTGTTGATTTCTCATTTAATGTCTTTGTGTTATAATTTATTTTAAATTTTTTTGAGATTTTCTTAATGACACAGAACATGGATTATTTTGTTTTTCTGTGTGCTTTTCAAAAGGATGTGTATTCATTCTGCTCTTATTGTACGAAGTTTTTCTATATATATCAGTTAGGTCAAGTTGACTTATATTGTTTAAGTTTCTTTATATCCTCATTTTTTTTGGTCTATTTGTTCAGTCAGTTATTGAGAAAAAGAATGAACCTCTCTTACTATGACTATACATTTTGCTGTTTCTTTGTTTTCTCTATTCAGTTTTTGCTTCATTTATTTTGAAGGTCTCATAATTTGCAGAAACATTTAGGATTTTTATATCCTCTTGATTAATAGACCTCTTTATCCTGGTAATATTTCTTGTTCTGAAGTGTACTTTGTCTGATATTAATGTTGTGAATTCAGCTTTCTTTGGATTAGTGTTAGATTGATATGTGTTCCCCATACTTTTAATATCTTTCTGTATTTATGTTTTAAATGGGTGTCTTGTAGACAACATAAAGTCTTGAGTTTCTTTTTTCACTGTTACAATCTCTGTCTTTCAGTGGGGATGTTTAGGTAATTTACATATAATGTGATTATTGATATGGTTGTATTTAAATCTATCCTTTGTTAGTCCTTTTTAATTTGCCCATTATTTCTCATCTTCCTATTTTCTTTTTTTTCTCATTGAATATTTTGTATGATTGCATTTTGGCTGATTAGTAATAATTGTATTTTTTTATTAGTTGCTTTAGGGTTTATATATCTTTAGCTTGTCACAGTCTGCCTTCAAGTGATATTATACCATTTCACATATTATATAAGAACCTTACAACTGTGTACTTCCATTGCTACCCTTTTGGCTTTGGGCCTATTTTTGTCATGTTTTAAAGTTTTTACATATTTTATAAACCTCACAATTCATTGTTGTTATTTTTGCTCTAGATCATCAGTTACCTTATAAAGAGACTTAAATAATTAAAAAATCTTCTGTATTTATCCATGTAATTACTGTTTCTAGTGCTCTTAATTACTTTGTGTACATCCACATTTCCTTTGTTGTTTTCCTCCTGCCTGAAAGACAACCTTTAGCATTTACTATAGTGTTAACCGCTGGTGATTAGTTCTTTCAGCTTTTTTATCTGAAAAACAATTATTTTGCCTGTGTTTTTGAAAGGTATTTTAGCTCGGTATAGAATTCTAGGTTAATGATAGTTTGTTTCTTTTAGTACATTGAAGATTTTACTCTTCTCTTTTCTAGCTAGCATCTTTTTCATGAGAAATCTGTTTTCATCCTTATTTCTTAGCACATAGGCATATTTAACCGCCCCCCCAGCTGCTTTTATCATTTTCTGTTTATTGTTGGTTTTTAGCGAGAAGCCATATGATTATGATGTGCATTCATGGCATTTTCTTTATGTTTCTTATACTTGGGGTTAGTTGATCTGTAGGTTTATAGTTTTCATCAAATTTCATAGTTTTTCTATTATTTCTTTATTTTTTTCTTTTTTCCCCCTGCTATTATTATTTTTAAGTCCCTCCCCCCTGCTTTTTTTTGGGTACTGCAATAGCATGTACATTAGGTTTCTTAATGTTGTCCCACAGCTTACTGGCACCCCTCCCCCCTTAAAAAGTTTTCATTCTTTTTGTGCTTCATGTTTGATAGTTTCTGTGCTGTATTCTAAGAATTGGGCTAGTGAAAAATGTGACTTTTATGGGAGACTTGAATAGTATATAATTAAAAAAAATTTTTAACAAGCATTATTCTGTTTCACCATGTTGGTGAAAGGCAAAGCTATTGGTTGTTTTCCTTCCCTCTGCCTCCTTCTTCCAAACATGGATTACAGAGCCTTGTAGAATAAAACCTAAGGCAACCATACCTTTAAAATATAATAACTGCTATTTCTTTGGTTACCTCTGATAGCCTTTGATTAATTATGAGTCTAAAAATTTCTATTTGAAGTTAGAAATATTTTTTTGTTCCTAATTAATGCTATTTAGTAGGTATATAGGGTTTGCATCTCATCTGAGGACTAATAATTTTAGTTGGCCATGAAAGAAAAATCAAACACATTGTAGATGTTTATTTTGAAAGATTCATTAAGTTGCCTGTAAATCACAAAGTGTTTATGCACTTCTCTAAAGACTATCAATATAGCCAGATATCCAATTTTCTCTCTAGTGGAAAATAAAAAAAAGGAAGGCTATATTTTACTTAGTTGAGTACCAATTGATGTAGTTAGTTTGTATTTTATGATCAATTTACATGAATATGTATTTTTAAGCACTATAGTGGCTCTCAGAGCAATGACATGCTAATGCTATGAGAGTTACTTAGGTTGTGAAACTGACTGAGGAAACAGGTTTGTGATGTTGGGGGCATGTATAAAATTTTTTTTAACTGTTAGAATCTTCAGCTAAAGTTATTTTTGTTATTTTTTTTTTTCTTACTAAGAAACCTGTGGTATCTTTTTAAAAAAATTTATGTATATTTTATTTATTTACTTACGGCTGCGTTGGGTCTTTGTTGCTGCACGTGGGCTTTCTCTAGTTGCAGTGAGTGAGGGCTACTCTTCGCTGTGGTGTGTGGGCTTCTCATTGTGGTGGCTTCTCTTGTTGTGGAGCATGAGCTCTAGGCAGGCGAGCTTCAGTAGTTGTGGCGTGCGGGCTCTAGAGCGCAGGCTCAGTAGTTGTGGTACACAGGCTTAGTTGCTCTGTGGAATGTGGGATCTTCCGGGACCAGGGCTTGAACCCGTGTCCTCTGCATTGGCAGATGGATTCTTAACCACTTGTGCCACCAGGGAAGTCCCTGTAGTACTTTTTTTTTTTTTTTTTTAAACTTACAAGGTGTTGAGGTTTGTAAAAAATAAAATGTTATGGTTTTATTTAATATGACTTTGGTCACTGAAATTTGTGTAATTTTCATTAAATGCTTTCTTTGTAATACCTTCTCTTCCAAATATCATGTTTTCATTGGATTTATGGACATATTTATACTTCAGGGGTAAGCCAGTATATTCTACTAAAGGACTGGGAAAATTGACCAACCCTAATTTAGGTTGTTATGTGGAAACAGCATATTTCTGTTGTTGGTATTCTACCCAGTTTTCTCTCCTTTTCCTTATTTGACACATAGAGGACTTGAATGAAGAACACCATTGTGGTTTTTTTAGATGACTTTTAAACTTTACTAGGGTCAAATGAGTGGGTTGGAAAATCTCAGGATCAACTTAAAATATTGGAAAAGTGAAGTGTCAGGTGATTTTGAAAGTGACCTGTCTGGCTGGGAAAGGTAGTCATCCATGAAGTTTAATCAGCTTAAATATGATTGTTTTGTTAAATGGGAGTGTGTTTCCTCCTGAAATTTAGTTTGAAAACCTTTTTCTTATTTGTGGATTATAGTTTATTACAATAGTGATTAGTTTTTTATGAGATCATAATGTCTCTTGTACTTGATGGTGAAAATCTGTTCTTGGCAGTGAGATGCTGTGGGGTGCAGCAGCAACACTGGGCAAGTAGCAGAAGAGTAGTAGTAAAGATTTGGTTTTCAAAACAGTTGAAGTTTCCTCTTACTCCTTTTTTCTGAACACTGATTTGCTAACAAACCTGATTTTTATTGTCACTTTTTCATTTTTAAAATTTTTCTGATGTTTTGTACTGAGTGGTTGTTAATATGTGGCAGATTTCAGTTTTGCATATTTTCAGATTTTTCACTTATGTTGCATTGGAGATATCAGATAGAAGTATTAGAAAATTATTTATTTATTCAACAGAAATTTAGGGCTAGTTATAGTTCAGACACCAGTTTAACAATGGCAACAAAAATCCCTGACCCTTTGGACCATATAAATCTTTTTTTTAAAATTAATCAATTAATTTATTTTTGGGTGTGTTGGGTCTTTGTTTCTGTGCGAGGGCTTTCTCTAGTTGCAGTGAGTGAGAGCTACTCTTCATTGTGGTGCATGGGCCTCTCACTGTCGCGGTCTCTCTTGTTGTGGAGCACAGGCTCCAGACACGCAGGCTCAGTAGTTGTGGCTCACGGGCCTAGTTGCTCCGCGGCATGTGGGATCTTCCCAGACCAGGGCTTGAACCCGTGTCCCCTGCATTCGCAGGCAGATTCTCAACCACTGCGCCACCAGGGAAGCCCCCATATAAATCTTTAATTTCAAAGCATGTTGATTAATTTACATCTGGCATCACACTTTAATAGTCATTTAATTTGTCATTATTTGCATGCACCTTATATTAAAATGATTAAAAACTGGAAACTGTTTAAGTTTGTCTTTATCTTGCTTTGTTTCCCTACCATAACTAATTATAGGGGGTGATTGTGAATCAATTTTATGGTATAATTGTACTTTTAATTTTTTTAGAAATCTTAACTGCAAAATGTAACTGTTTCCTCAACTTAATACTGGGAAGAAATCTTTTCTGTTTCAAGGTTTTAAATACTTCTCTTTTGAAAAGCAGCCTTCATCTGAATTTAAAAAATTCTTGCTCTGACCTATGCTAGATCTGTATAATATCAAGGATATAGTCCAGTAGTGAAATTGTAGTACCTTACTTCTCTCTAGTTGTTGCCTTTCAGTGATGAACACTAAAGCTGATTTTAATTTCATGTCTAAGAAGTGGATTGTTCTTGTTGAAAATTATGTTGCTTGAGAAACAAGTATCTTCTGTATTACTTACTGTGTGTCACTTAATAAAAACAACTAATAGGTACTTTTACTAATCGCTGCAATTTGATGCTCAGTCATATTATAAATTATCTACATTTTTAAAAGAAATATTTGTACCAGACTCTAAATTGTTCTTACATGATTTTCTTAGGCAGAGTGACATGTTTTTATAACTGAAACTTTCATATGTTTATCTTTCAAGTCCAATAATTATTTATTATTAATGTGCCATCTTTTTTTCCCCCTGTAGCCAAATTGTAATCAGTTCTTTTTCCTTTTACTTCCTTTCTCAATCAAAATGTTAGACTTATACAAGCACTAGCAGCAACTCTATATCTGGATCATTGAAGCGCTTGGAAGATACTGCAGCACGATTTACAAATGCAAATTTCCAGGAAGTCTCTGCGCACACTACTAGTGCAAAAGATGTTTCAGAGGCTAGAGGGTCAGAGGGCAAAGGGAAGAAATCTTCAGCTCACAGCTCAGGTCAAAGGGGAAGAAAGCCTGGTGGAAGAAATCCAGGAACGACTGTATCAGCAGCTAGTCCTTTCCAGCAAGGTATTAATTATGATATTTTAGTTGAAATACTTGTTCTTGTGATGATCAATAGTAGTTAAGTTTTATAAAAGAATTTACCTTTTACTTATAACTATTGGATAATTAGAGATTATTTTATGATTAGTTGCTATAGTAAGATTACTTTAAAGACTAGTATTCCTTCTTCAAATGTTTCTGGGAACTTTGCTTTCTTTTTGTGTTATGACCTGTGCTGCTAAAGTTGAACTGTAATTTTTTTTAATGTTTAAATAGATGTGGAATAAAGTTTAAGTCTGAGGAGAAAAACAATAAAAGCTGGAGTTTTCCTTTCCTTTCTGCTCAACAGAAAAGTCATTCTAATTTATAAATTGTTTTTATTTGTCTTTTCCCGTTGAACACTAAAACGGTTAAGGTATACATTTTCAATAAGTGAATAAGTACTCAGTAATTTTTAGGGGAGCTAAATAGTTCTCAGTAAATAATACTTGCTGATTATTAATGCATTTATTATAAAGCTTGAAGATGAAAGTAGAATTCTGCTCAGCCTACATATCTTTTGGTAATTATGGCTGCTGTATGTACAGGATGCCCAGCTAGTTTTGAGTTTTAGTTAAACAACAAATTATTTTTTTCAGTGTGTGTCCCATGCATTTATTTGGGACATACTTATACTGAAAAATAATTTGTTGTTTAACTGATATTCAGAATTAACTAGGCATTTTGTGTTTTATATGACAAGTCTGTTTTATGGAGAACAAAATAACTCAGCTAAACCTTAGAATACATTAGCCCAATGTTCTAGGTTTTTATTTTGAAATAAATATGTTGAGAAATGTAAGTGCTAAAACTGTTTGAGACAAATACATTTAGTAAAATAAAGGCCTCCTCTCCCTCGCCCCCACCCCAGCCCTTTGTCCCCTAGGAGTAAATGAGGGAAAAAGTTGTCCTTTTCTTTACCCTGTTAAAGCTTTTGCTGACAATAAAAATTATGCCCATAATCTACCAGGACATAATTAGAATATGTAGAGAGATGCTGTCTGCTGACCTCTTCATTAAAAAGTATATTCATATATTTTTAAACTAAGTTATTTTGTGCTTCAAGATTTTCAAGTCCTAGATTTTTTTTTCTTTTTGCCTCATATAACAAAAAGTTAGACAAGTAGAAAAGAAATGAAATGCTAAATTTGCTGTTTTATGTTTAATAAATTTACTGTATATTATTTTTATGATACTTTGGAAAACAAATAGTAAAACTGTAGTTTTTGGGTTTTTTGTTTGTTTGTTTTTGCCACCTGGGTTTCGGGATCTTAGTTCCCTGACCAGGGATCAAACCTGGGCCACGGCAGTGAAAGTGCCAAGTCCTAACCACTGGACCACCAGGGAATTCCTGTAAAACTAAGTTTTAATGTAGCTTCATTCACGTTTTGAATGTGATTAGCAGAATTCAGTCATCTCTTCTCTATAACTAAGACCTTATTTTGTACTTGTAAAATTGCATTGAGTTTTTAATGTTATCTTTGAAGTACTAATTCATTTAGAAAAGCGAGCTCTCATTTTCTTAAATTTCACAATATTGGAGAGTCTTTCCCTGCTTCTGTTAAGATATGGTAGAGAACGTGTTATGTTTTTATATCTGAAGTAATATCCTGAAAAGTTTTAAAAGTTGAAATTTAAAGGTAGGGCATTTAAGGTAATTTTTTTTTTTAAATTGCAGGTAGTATGTGAATTTTAGAAAATACACATTTAAAATATTGTGTATACTAAGTGTTTTAAAGTATTTGCTATGCTGTCGTGAGCTTTTAACACCAGCTGTAAAAACAAAAATGTGCAGAAAAAAAAACAGATGGTGACAGATCAGAATGGATAATAAAGAACTTCTTTATAGCTGTTAATTAAGTGGCAAATTGCAGTTATCCTTAAATGATTGATGTAATGTAAATGGCTTCTTAATATGTATATATTTTTTTACACAGAAATGGCCTGAAAATGGTCACATCGGTACAAGTAATTTTGTAGATTAATAAGGCAGATATTCTCTTGAAGGAGTTAAATTTTAGAACTATTAATTTTTTTTAATGAGCCATTTTAGAAGAGCTTAAAATTTAAAAACCAAAACCTTGAGACTTTAGTTAAAAAAATTATTTCTTATGTGTAGGGAAAAAATATCTTTGTAAATATTTAGGCAGATTTATGTGTGATTACTTACGAATGTTCTCTACAGTAAAATTTAACACTTAGCTTGGAATTTCCTTTCCACTGCCAACAGAACACTTTATTTTGAGCTTTCGTTTCTTGAAGACATTAGGTAAAACATGACATAGTTTAGTTTTATGAAACACAATAGATGTTGGTCAAAACTGAGTCTAAACACTTGTTACTTCATTTGGCAAGCGTGGCGAGAGTGTTTGATGAAGTGGGATGGTGGATCGAATTTGTTTCAGCCCAGCCATTAGTTTTAACCTGGTAAATAAGAACCTTGAGGTTTTTATATCTCATAATGGCACGGTGGGCTTATTAATATTCTTTAAAGAGTGGGGAAAAAATAAGCAGTTGTGAGAGATTCATGAGAGGTGCCCCTCCTATGATTTTACTTTCATAAAAGCAATAGCAGAATATAAGTGGCTGGTTTCTTTTCTTTATGCATCTCCGTGGGAGGTGGACTGGGAGAATGTGAGTTATATAGATTAGGTTCCATATGATGATGATTATATCAAATCCGTGTTTTGGTGGGGTAGATATAACTGAAAGATAACATTTGCCAACATTATCTTGAAGTTAAAACTCAGAACTTACGACCTGAGCAACATCTTTTGGATCTTATTGTATGTTGGGAACATTTATAATCATACCTTCAATAATTGCAAGAAAGGAAGTTCCCAAAGCCATGCAGAGTTCAATCATAGTCATTTCAGAGTCTCCTTGAGACTTCGCTTTTCTTTGGTCCTTCCTCAAGCATACACAAGGCATTTGGGGGAGAGTAGAGGAATGCTGCCATGGTAAAAGGTAGGTTAAATAAAGCACATCTTATATCTTGGTAATTGTACAAGTAATAGCGTATAATTCAAGAGTTAATATTCAGTTTAATAACTATAAAAAGTATTTTTAAAACAATTTTATAGATAAACTTGATTTCAGTAATAATCCTTAAAAAATCTAGCTTTGTTACATACTGATGTCCTAAGTTTTATAATTTTTTTCATCCTCTCTTTTTGATGATTGTGTCATTTCTACTGCTCATGGGAACTTTTGCATCCAATTTTTTCTTTTCCTACCCCATTTTTTTTTTTCCCCCACTACAGGCAGTTTTTCAGGAACTCCAGGCAGTGTAAAATCATCTTCGGGAAGTTCAGTACAGTCTCCCCAGGATTTCTTGAGCTTTACAGACTCAGATCTGCGTAATGACAGTTACACTCACTCCCAACAGTCATCATCAACCAAAGATGTACATAAAGGAGAGTCTGGAAGCCAGGAAGGGGGGGTAAATAGTTTTAGTTCCATAATTGGTCTCCCTTCAACCTCAGCTGTTATTCCGCAGCCTAAAAACTTTGAAAATTCACCTGGAGATTTGGGTAATTCCAGCCTTCCTACAGCAGGATATAAGCGGGCTCAAACTTCTGGCATAGAAGAAGAAACTGTAAAGGAAAAGAAAAGAAAAGGAAATAAACAAAGTAAGCATGGGCCTGGTAGACCCAAAGGAAACAAAAGTCAAGAGAATGTTTCTCATCTCTCAGTTTCTTCTGCTTCACCAACGTCATCTGTAGCGTCAGCTGCAGGAAGTGTAACCAGCTCTAGTCTCCAGAAATCCCCCACGCCGCTCAGGAATGGGAGTGTGCAGAGTCTTAGTGTGGGCTCCTCTCCACTTGGTTCAGGTAGGCTTGGCCCCTTGTTTTCTCCCTCCCTCCCTCTCTCCCTCCCTCCCTCTCACCCACCCACCCACCGCCACTGCCACTGCCACTGCCACCACCACCAAGCAAATTTATTTAATTTTATTTTTTTAAAATTTTATTTATTTTTGGCTGCATTGGGTCTGTTGCTGCGCACGGGCTTTCTCTAGTTTTGGCGAGCTGGGGCTACTCTTCGTTGCAGTGTGCAGGCTTCTTGTTGCAGTGGCTTCTCTTGTTGCGGAGCACGGGCTCAAGGCACGTGGGCTTCAACGGGGTTAGTTGCTCCACGGCATGTGGGATCTTCCTGGACCAGGGCTCGAGCCTGTGTCCCCTGCATTGGCAGGTGGATTCCTAACCACTGTACCACCAGGGAAGTCCCCACAAATTCATTTTAAACTATCATTATGATAATACTGTGAGTTGCTAAGTGACGTTTAATTATCTTAATGAAAAGTGTTACGATCTTAGGAGGACAGTTTGGTCTTTGGAAAAGACATTTGGCACTAATCCAGTTTTACTTAATATAGGCTAAATAGTTAAAAGATAAATTCTTAAAAGATTTTCCTAGCTGTTATTGATTTAGGGAAATTTTGTGTGTGGGAAATCATGTTTTTTACTGATCACTGATTACTTTGTGAGGGCAGTGTCTGTGGTACATCTGTGGCAGAAAAATATGAATTTGTATCCCTTTTACCTCACCAGTAGGTAGACAGAAATTTAGGGAGAAATTCCCATAAATATTATTTCACCAAAATAAATGACTTAAATTTAGACTTGTCAAGTTTTTTTTTTTTTTTTTTGTGGTACACGGGCCTCTCACTGTTGTGGCCTCTCCCGTTGCGGAGCACAGGCTCCGGACGCGCAGGCTCAGCGGCCATGGCTCACGGGCCCAGCCGCTCCGCGGCATGTGGGATCTTCCAGACCGGGGCACGAACCCGCGTCCCCTGCATCGGCAGGCAGACTCTCAACCACTGTGCCACCAGGGAAGCCCTAGGATTTTTTTTTTTTCTTAAACTTGAGTTTTAAAATCACTCTGAAGAGTGTATGTATCTTGTTAAAGCCATACTTAGGAAATAAGATTAGTTGTTGAAAACTATTTGAGGTAATATATTATTAAATCTTACACATTTTAATAAAAGTTTTATGACTAGATCAGAGCACTCTCTCACTGATAAGCTTAGTACTAAAAAGTCTATGCTTATCTAGAAGAAGCTGGCTAAATGCCATGAGTATTTAGGAATTACGCCTTCTTACCATAAGTTAAGAATTGCTAACTGCTGTTGAAACTTAGCATGTGCTGCACACTGTCTTAAGCACTTGACAAGCATCAAGTATTACCGCTCATTATATAGAAGAGGAAACAGAGACAGAATTCTCACAGCTCTAAGTGGTGGAGCTATGCATTTTCCTTGATTCCAGAGACACTTAATTATAAAATTCAAGGGATGTTTGCTGATGAGGGTGTAAAACCTTGCTAGTATACTGTCAGTCATGCTTTAAGCAATGGGATCAACAAGAGAGTTTGAGCCAATAATTTAACTTGCAACAATAGTACCTCCTACTAGTATCAAAATGTTAATTTTTCCTTTGGCCTAATTTTAGATTGAGAAAGCACTTAGTAATTGTAAGAGCAGAAAACTCGCTCCTGTGTAAATAAGTCAGAAGGAGAAAATGTGTACCGTGTTATCAAGAATTGTTTTCCATGATGCCCTTTTAAAGATTCATGTGCAAGTAACAATGCAGGTGACCTTGTAAACACCTGTTAATTATAAGGTTAGACTGTAACAAGCACTATAATCCTAGCTCCAGGAGGTTAGGGGCTGTGTTTGTCATGTTCATTACTGTCTCCCCACTGCCAGCACAGTGCTTTGACCATAATAAATGCTAAACATTAAAAAACAAAAAAAAGAATGAATACTATTAGTAATCACTGAGAATGTTATCATGTGTTTGGTAGTATCCTGTGTGATTTTGTACTTGTCTTTCAAATGTTTTTGCCAGGTTGCAAGTGAAATTATTTATTGTAAAGCTTTTCACGTATCAATAGTATTACAGACCAGTTTTAGGATATATAATTAGTTGGAGAAGACCATGGACAAGATGAAATTTGAATTGTACTTTGGAGTAGGCAGAAAAAGAAGGCCAACATTATTATCAGAAAAGATAGTAAAGGTATATTTGAAGGGTAAACTTCATAGAAACAAGAAGCTTGTGTTTGTGGGATAGTTAGAAGTAATGTTGATTAAATAGAGCAGGATGAGTTTATGGAGAGTTGAATGCCAGGCTGAAGAAATCAGACTTTGAGGCTAGTGGTCTTTCTCCTAGAATTAGCATTCTGGACTTAATTCTGGCAACTTACTATTAAAAGAATTTTAGAGTAATCAAAATTCTCTCATGACATGTTCAAATTATAGTAGAGCATATGTAGCAAGATATTTATTCTAGGAGGCCTAGATCCAGTCAGAATAGAAACCCAGAAAACACCTCTAAACTTGTCTGATCAAGGGTTTGTATTGTAAGATTTTTATTAAATCACAGTACATCCTGATAAATGACCTACTGTTTTATACTGACTTGTACAAAATGTTTTAAATGGCTACTAAAGGTTGTAAGTTTTGGCTTACAAATTATATTAAACTTTTGATTGAATTCTTTCCTACGTATGTTCTTTTGAGCTCTTAATAGGCACCTGGTCTTTTGAAACATTGAAAATTAAGATGTTGAAAACACTGAATATTTTGGAAGAGTTGACGTCCTGTATTTGTCCTTTTCTGTTTTCCTTTTATTTATTTATGTATTTGTTTGTTTGTTTTCGGCTGCATTGGGTCTTCGTTGCTATGCACGGCCTTTCTCTAGTTGCTGCAAGCGGGGGCTACTCTTCGTTGTGGTGTGCAGGCTCTAGGTGCACGGGCTTCTGTAGTTGTGGCTCTCTGTCTCTAGAGCGTAGACGCAGTAGTCGTGGCGCATGGGCTTAGTTGCTCCACGGCATGTGGGATCTTCCTGTACCAGGGCTCAAACCCGTGTCCCCTGCATTGGCGGGCGGATTCTTAACCACTGCACCACCAGGGAAGTCCCTGTTTTCCTTTTTATCTCAACCACATTAGGAGAGTTTATGATTTAGTAAAGTGAAGGTTAGCATTTTTTCTTCACAAAAATCATCATCTTATTTTCTCTGAGAAAAGTTTGGTATTCGTTAAATGATGGTGGTTTAACATTAATTTCTTTTCTTTGGGCACGCTCTGTCCTTTCAAAGTATAGGGTTCCCTGTTTTTTGTTTTTTAAACTCAGTCTCTAATTCTTTAATAGAATGCCTCTATACCTTTCTCAGTTAAGATACCTGAAATCTATTTCAGTGATAGAATTCTTTAGTGGTGATACATGCTATAAAAGGAGATTCTGGAAAGGCAGTCCTTTGGTTGTGAGACTATGTACTTAATCTTAAATTGTTCCTGATTTCACAAAGACAAGTTATTACTATGAGTAGATCGCCTCAATAGAAGTTTCTTCTGGCTTCTCCTGAAATATGAAGGTTATGAAAGTTTAACTTGAGCCTGTGTAACTATGAAAGGGAACTTGTTAAATGTATCCCTGTTTATGTCATATCTACTTCTGTTGGTAAAGTGAAACTGAGGAGTCTCTTTTTGATAAAATATTTTAATTAGAAATAGACTGATTCTGTAAACAGGTAAGGGAATCATATAGATAAAATATTAATCTAATAAACTCATGAGAGTAGAGTTACTAACACAGTATTGTAGATGAAGGAGTAGTTACAGTTAGTGAACATAATTCACATCTAAATGACTCAGGTTCATGATTTTATATACATTGATTATATTGGGTTATAAATGAAAATCATAAAGGATATTGGATGCTGCTAAGACCAGGATATACCTTGGAATTTGCTTTCTTAGAAAATCCCCTGATTTTGTTTTGGCTTTTGATGATCTGAAAATTTGCTGGCCCTATGTCATGGCTGTCTTTCTATAAAAGTACTAGATCAAAGGCCAGAATAGCCATATTCCAGTTTTTTGTCCCCACTGAGAAAATCCTTCTGCATGAGTGTCCTTTGATTATTTTTTAGGACCATTCCAAACAACTACCATTTCTCTATAATGTAACATGTCTATCTCTTTAATAGCCTTTTAAAATCTCACTTGTATTGCATTTGTTACTGAAGCATTAAGGTGGCAAATTCTCCCACCATGACTCATTTTCGAGGGTCATCTGGAAAGGACTTACACTAAACTGGCCTAAGTGTTTGATTTTTTAACAGTATCTAATGTCAAGTTCTTTTAACATTACAGTGATTGCAGGTGAGTGCTGGCTTCCTCTACCTTGCTTTGTCTTTCTTCTTAATCTCAAGTTATTCAGAGTGGGCCAATGATAGACTTGAGTTCTGAGGTAGATGTGTGAGTGATGGTTGCCTGGAAGGCTCTGCTGTGCACATGGTTCCTAGAAGTCATGTTTTTGGTTAAGTAATAGCCAGAGAATTCCTGCGGCGGCTTGCGGGATCTTAGTTCCCCAGCCAGGGATCGAACCCTTGCCTCCTGCAGTGGAAGTGCAGAATCTTAACCACTGGGCCGCCAGGGAGTTCCCAGGCCAGGAATTTTGAGTCAAAGCCTTAGCACTGGTTTTATCGATTACTTTTCCTTTGGAGTGTCATATGGAAATTTATTTCCCATTTCTGAGCAGATTTTGCTTTTAGCAGTGTTTTGTTGCTTCATGTCACCCTCTGCTCGTTCTCCTCATTTGGGTGGAGTAAAAGAATAAGAGTAATGGCTTTTCATTCATTATCATCATCAAAAATGAAAGGTAGAAGAAAGTAAGCAGACTGTAGTTTAATGAGTTTTTTATTGTTATGTAAGTCATAATGGATTTCTGCTCAGATATAAACTAAATAATTTTCATACTTAAATTGTAATTTCTAATTGAACATAGCATTCAAATGTGTTTGATACACTGTTCTCATCTAATGAATTACATAAAGCACATTAGTTTATCTCATTGCCTAACTCTACTTCCTCATAGAAGTGAATCCATTTATTCTTAAATGCTTGTTATACAGATTCATTTGTAAGCCCTTCTGTCGTTTCCTCATTCGTTGCACACATATACATGCACACACATTTCTACACTGTCCTGTTAAGATTTGTGAGAATGCCATCATGTTTGGTCCTCCTACCCCTTATGTCCCAATTACTGGCTCATAATTTCTGTTCTTGCATTTCTGTTTGCCCTGCTCAGCTAGACTTTTAGGTGAATGTTTTCCTGTTTTTCTGGCCTGTTTCTTTTCTGCCCTTAACTCACTGGCAACTTCTTTGCTGATTTCCTTTCTCCTCCCTCCCAACAGAAATTTCCATGCAGTATCGGCATGATGGAGCTTGTCCAACAACTAGTAAGTTGTATAACTGGGTTGGTAACCCAGACTTTTTGACTCCTACTCTAGTGCTTTTTCTAGTATATTATGCCACTTCTGAACCTTTAAATTTTAATTTTCTCAGATGCAGTTGGTTCTTAATTGAATAGATTTCTTTCTCCTACAAAGGTAGCTTAACTTGCTGCTTTGTCCTGTGTTCAGGATCCATATTAGAGTCAAATTGTGACCAAATTTTGTTGATTGCTGACCTTTTAATATGGTGCTTCCATTGTAGAATTGTGACTTCTGTTCCCCAATGAAGTAATATTTCCAATTTTTTTGTTTTTCACTAATCTTAATGTTAATATTTGTATATTGTCTTTAGATATCTTTTTTTGCTTAGGCCTCTGCATATCTTGAGCCTATTATACTAAAGTCTAGGAATTGAGAATGTTTGATCAGGTTAGATGATAAAATGAGGTTTTTCGTTATAATAAATACTATTAAGTGTGACCAAAGGTGGATTTACCTGTATAGAATTGCATCTTATAGATACTGACTTTCAGCCAGAAAGACATTACATAGTTAGACTACTAAATGTCTTTTTAAAAGTAGCTTTGTTTATTACTAAGGAGATTTGTCATCATTATGACAGTATATCTGACATGTTATTTAAATTTAGTAGGTACTATATTGGCAAGTGAAATGCAGTATCTAGAAATTTATACCATGTGAAGACTGAGCCAAGCTTGTAGTTTTAATGATTTAAGCAATGATCCAAGGTAGATTTACTGAGATTTTATTATACTGATGCAGCCTATGCCTATGTATTTCTTTTGTGTGTTTGAGAATGATCTTAACCTGAAGTCCTTTTTTCCTTACTTAAAAGCTTTCTCAGAGTTGCTGAATGCAATACACAATGGTAAGTTTTATTAGAATCTTCTCTGGTGGTTCATTTATTACAAAGGTTGCCTTTTGTAGAGATTCCCAATTGAAAGCTTGCATGTTCCATTGATGAAGTGAAACCTAGCTCTGAATCAATTGTTCAGCACCTTAGTGAAAACTTTTTGTGGATTGCCTACAGAAGGATTATAGGTCAACTTAGTTCATCAGTTTGGCTTCTGTTGTCTCTTTGTAAGGCAAAATGGTGATAGTGTTGTTCTACCTTTATGAAAGTCATTTTTCTATTTTTGCAGATAGTTTTTTCTAGTTCTTATGAGCTCTGGTTTGCCAGTGCAGTTGGTGATTGGTACCTACATTAGGAATTTGCTGCTTCTTCCACAACTGGGAATGTGAATTTTATTTTTAGGATTAAAATAATAATAATAGTTTTATTATTCTATTTCTCTATTCCATTTAGTGAATAAACATAAGATAACCTTCTACATTATGTCTAATTTGAGGCCAGGTTTTTACAGGGACTTGCATCTTTTGCAGGATTGGGTTCTGAAATCAGAATATAAGGCAAATGCTATCATTTTTTTTAACTTTTAAGATATAATTATAATGGAGTTTATTTTTGCAAAAGTGGTAGGGAGTTTCTTCAGTTCCAAGAACCTTCCTTAATTATTTGCTGTTTAAAGAAAATTCTTGAATCTAGTATCATCTTTGTTGATTATCTTTTTTAGTTATTAGCTGACATACCTCTTATTTGTTCAAGACTGTTTAAATGATTCCAAGCAGTTTTCCCAACACATTTTCATTAACTTTCTGAAATTTTGCATATTTTGCTAATGTAATTTAATTTGCACGTCGTTTTGCATTGCATTTGGATTAAATTGTCATGTGTTTACAAATCTATAGCCAGCAAGAGACTAATGGCACCATGAACAGGCATAGACACTGTGTTGATTTGAGGGCTAGTGTGGTTGGGATGGGAAACCCATAATGAGCATTTTATTAATGGGTACATTTTTAAAATAACTCTTGCTTCCCTGTGTAACCTGGAACTGCAGACTCTTAGAATAAATATTCCAGATAAAAAGGAACTCTTGAATATTGGGTATCTAGAGGAAAGGGATTAGAAGCATTCTTAAGAATAAACCAAATATGTTACCATTCTTTGATAGGAAAGTATAAAACATCATTTTCAGTTTGCATAGGTAAATTTAGACTTGCTCTTTAATTTTGGAATATTAGAATTTGGAGGCATGCTGAAAGTTTGAAAAGAGTATATTTGGGGTAAAAAAGGAAGTAGATACTGTTGGGAGCCACCTAAATCCTTTGTCGTTATTAACTGACATAGTACTGGGTTGTATTAATTTAACAGGCAAATTGTCATGTTTCTTTGCATTGGTGAATGAAGTTAATGTCATGGGATTAATATAATGAACACAGGTTTTCTTTAAAATCTTGGGTTATTTTGTAACTGGAAATTTGACCCCCATCACCCATTCCATCCCATCCATTGATGGACATTTAGGTTGTTTCCGTGTCTTGGCTATTGTAAATAGTGCTGTAGCGAACATGGGGGTACATAGATCTTTTTGAATTAGTGCTTTTGTCTTCTTCAAATAAATACCCAGAAGTGGATCCATATGGTAGGACATTTTTGTTTTTTAAAGGAACCTCCAAACAGTTTCCCAGTAGTGGCTGCACCAATTTACATTCTCACCAACAAGGGTTCCCTTTTCTCCACATTCTCACCAATACTTATTTCTTGTATTTTTGATAATAGCCATTCTAACAGATGTGAGGCGATATCTCGTGACTCTCATTTGCATTTCCCTGATGATTAGCGATGTTAAGCATCTTTTCATATGTCTGTTGGCCATCTGTGTGTCTTCTTTGAAAAAATGTCTCTTCAGATCCTCTGCTCAGTTTTTAATCGGATTTTGTTTCCCTCTTGAATTATAGGAGTTCTTTATATATTTTGGATATCAACCCCTTATCAGATACAATTGACCCTTCAACAGTTGAAACAACTAGGGGTTGGGGTGCTGACCCCTGAGCAGTTGAAAATCAAGTACTGCTATCTCTGCCTCAGAAACAAAGGAAATGACAAATGACTCGCCCAAAGCAGGAAGCAGAAACAGTTTAGATAGAATCAAAACTTAAACCCTGGTTCATTTGATTCCACGTATTATGATTTAGAAGCACACACAAACTTTCCCCCACACTTAAAGATTTGTAAAATGAAAATACAGGTACTATGTTTTTTGTTTTTTTTTTTTGCGGTATGCGGGCCTCTCACTGTTGTGGCCTCTCCCGTTGCGGAGCACAGGCTCTGGACACGCAGGCTCAGCGGCCATGGCTTACGGGCCCAGCCGCTCTGCGGCATGTGGGATCCTCCTGGACTGGGGCGCGAACCCGTGTCCCCTGCATCGGCAGGCGGACTCTCAACCACTGCGCCACCAGGGAAGCCCCAGGTACTATGTTTATTGAAAAAAAACAAAACATTAAGTGTACTTGCACAGTTCAAACCCATATTCAGGGGTCAGCTGTGTATGATTTGCAGATATTTTCTCCCTTTTGGTAGGTTGCCTTTTCATTTTGTTGATGGTTTCCTTGGCTTTGTGGTAGCTTTTTACCACTTGTTTATTTTTGATGTATTACCACTTGTTTATTTTTGTTTTTGGTATCAAGTCCAAAAAATCATCACCAAGAGCAATGTCAAGGAGCTGACTGCCTATGTTTTCTTATAGGAGTTTTATGGTTTCAGGTCTTACATTCAAGTCTTTAATCCATTTTGTCTCTTTTGCCACAAATTGACCGTATACGCTTGGGTGTATTTCTGGGCTCCCTGTTCTGTTCCGTTGATCTATGTGTTTGCTTTTATGCCAGTACCATACTGTTTTGACTAGTGTAGCTTTGTAATATAGTTGAAATCAGGGAGCATGATGCCTCCAGGTTTGTTGTTTCTCACAATTGCTTTGTCTATTTGGGGCCTTTTGTGGTTCCATACAAATTTTGGGATTGTTTTTTCTATTTCTCGGAAAAGTGCCATTGGAATCTTCATATGGATTACACTGAATCTGTGGCTTCCTTTGGGTAGTGTGGACATTTTAACAATATTAATTCTTCCATCCCGTGACTACAGAATATCTTTCCATTGTTTGTGCCTTCAATTTCTTTCATTAATGTCATTTAGTTTTCAGTGTAGAGATCTTTCACCTCCTTGGTTAAATTAATTCCTATGTATTATTCTTTATGATGCAGTTGTTAGTGGGATTGTTTTATTAATTTCTCTTTCTGATAGTTTGTTATTAGTGTATAGAAATGCAACTGATTTTGTATATTGATTTTATATTCTGCAACTTTACTGAATTTGTTTATTTGTTTAACGTTTTCTTTTGTGGAGTCTGTAGGGTTTTCTATATATAGTATCATGTCATCTGCAAAAAGTGACGGTTTTACGTCTTCGCTTCCAATTCGATGTCTTTTATTTTGTTTTCTTGCCTAATTGCTCTGGACTTATATTTTTAATTACAAAGACAAGTGTAGAATTGGCACCTAGTGAAGTAATATTTAGCCTGTGGAGGATTGAAGGAGAGTTGCTTGGACTTAGTTGGAAAAATCCATATGTTTGTGTTTTCTCCTTTTTCAAATGTATTCCATTTTTTTGGTTTTAATTGTGGTAAAATACACATAATATAAAATTTGTCATTTTAACCATTTTTAAGTGTACAGTTAAGTAGTGTTTAATATATTCACATTGTTGTACACCCAATCTCCAGAATTTTTTAATTTTACAAAAACTGAAACTATAGTCATTAAACAACAGCTCCCCATTTCCCCTTCCCCCCAGCCCCTGACAACCAGCATTTTACTTTGTTTGTATGAATTCAACTACTCTAGATACCTCATGTGAGTTAGAATCATGTAGTATTTGTCTTTTTGTGACTGACTTACTTCACTTAGCATAATGTCCTCAAGGTGCATCCATGTTATAGGATGTGTCAAAATTTCCTTCCTTTTTAAGTGTGAATAATACTAATACTGCATTGTATTATATACCACATCTTACCATTTATCTGTTAAGGGACACTTGGGTTGCATTCACCTTTTGGCTGTTGTAAATAAGCTGCTTTGAACATGGATGTTCAGATATCTTTTCGAATCTCCATTTTACCCAGAAGTGCAATTGCTGGATCATATGGTAGTTATATTTAAAAATTTTTTTAATTGAGGTATAGTTGATTTACAATATTATATTAGTTTCAGGTGTACAACATAGTGATTCAAAATGTTTATAGATTATACTCCATTTAAAGTTATTACACATTATTGGCTATTGTACATCCCTGTGCTGTACAGTAGATCTTTGTAGCATATTTATTTTATACAGTTATATATATATACATATATATATATATATATATTTTTTTTTTTTTTTTTTTTTTTTTTTTTTGTGGTACGCGGGCCTCTCACTGTTGTGGCCTCTCCCGTTGCGGAGCACAGGCTACGGATGCGCAGGCTCAGCGGCCGTGGCTCACAGGCCCAGCTGCTCCGTGGCACGTGGGATCTTTTCCGGACCAGGGCACGAACCCGTGTCCCCTGCATCGGCAGGCGGACTCTCAACCACTGTGCCACCAGGGAAGCCCAATATACACTTATAGTTTTAATTTTCAAAATCTGTTTCCAAGGTGACTGCACCATTTTAAAAATTCCCACCAACAGTGTACAAGGATTCCAATTTTTCAATATCCTTGCCAACACTTAATTGTTTTTGCTTTTTTTTTTTTTGATAGTAACCATCCTAATGGGTGTGAGGTGTCAAATGTTAGCTTAAAATTTTTTTTCTTCTTCATTATATTGAGTATCAAGCAATAAAAACTGTGAGACTTGTCTCTGGGGGGAGGAAAGAAAAAGAAGAATTTACATTCCATTTTATTCTTCTGTATTTGTTTTTTATGGTTGCTCTAACAACTTATCACAAACTTAAAGCAGAACAAATTTATTACAGTTCTGTAGAAGTCTGACATGGACCTCACTGGGTTAAAATTAAGGTGTTGGCAGGCTTTGAACCTTTTCAAAATTTCTAGAGGAGGATCTCTTTCCTTATATTTTCCAGTTTTGGGAGGCTGCCTGCTCTCCTTGCCTTGTGGCCCCCATCCTCCATCTTCAGAGCCATCAATTATGGGGAAGTCCCTCTAATGCTTCAGTCCGTCTGGTTCTCAGATACACTTTATGAGAACTCTTATGATTAGGTTGGGCCCACCCAGACAATTCAGGATAAGCTCTGCATCTCTGGGTCCTTAACTTAGATAAATTTGTGTAGTCCCTTTTGCTATTTAAGGTAACGTATTCACGGGTTCTGGACATGAAGGCATGGACACCTTGGGGACAGGTGGGGGGGCATTATTCTGTATACCATGTCTGCTCACAATTATTCTAACTGCCATACTTTAAGAAGATGTTACTAAAATAATTTCCAGGGTTAGGATTTATTAGTACATGTATTTTTTGAATAGTTTTGGTTTTAGCACCTTTTTTGTTAGCTTTTTTCCGATAAATTACTAGTGACCAGTTCTGGTTGCCAATTCCCGGAGACAGGTTTTTATCTTACTTGATTTCATTTCAGAGAAATTGTTGGCCATTCTCTTTTTTTTTTTTTTTTTTGTGGTACGCGGGCCTCTCACTGTTGTGGCCTCTCCCTTTGCGGAGCACAGGCTCTGGACGCGCAGGCTCAGCGGCCATGGCTCCCGGGCCCAGCCGCTCCACGGCATGTGGGATCTTCCCAGACCAGGGCACGAACCCGCGTTCCCTGCATCGGCAGGTGGACTCTCAACCACTGCGCCACCAGGGAAGCCCGGCCCTTCTCTTTTGAAGCTTTCTGTATTCCATTATAGCATTCTCCTCTATCTTTTTTATAAATTATAAAATACTTCAAATTTATAGAAAAGTACAGAGATTATGAATTTATTAGAAATATAACACCTGTTAATATTTTGCCATATTTTCATACATCCTTTTTCAGCTTTTATTCTGAAATATTTGATACATTGAAAGCAATATGTATAAGTTATGTGGCCACACTAATAAAATGAGCACTCAGGAATCTACCACCAATTTAAGAAATAGAATGTTACCAGCACTGTTGAATATAGTGCATGCTTTTCACCATTGCATTCCCCAAGGTTAATGACTATCCTGAATTTTGTTTATCATTCCTTTGATTTAATTAATTGTTTTGCATGTACGTATAAAATTACACCCCTTATTTCTTTTTCTTTTTTCATACTTCTCTCATCCTTTTTCAGAGTAAATGGTTCTTGTTCTACTTCTCCAGTATCTTATCTTTTCCCCCCAAAATTTTTAATGAAGTAAAATTTATGTAATATAAAAGTTACAGTTTTAACCATTTAAAAGTATATAATTCAAAGGTTTTTGGTACACAGTTGGCCCTTGAATAACTCAGGGGTTAGGGGCCCTGACGCTCCTCACATGTAGAAAAATTTGGATAAAATTTATAGTTGGCTCTTTGTATACAGCTTTCATCCCTATTGTCAGTTTTGCATCCATGGATTCAACCAACCGAGGATCATGTAGTAATGCAGTACTTACTATTGAAAAAAATTCACATGTAAGTGGACCCATGCAGTTCAAATCCATATTGGTAAATGGTCAACTGTATTCATAATGTGGTGCAACTGTAACCACTATCTAATGCCAGAACATTTTTTAAAAATTTTATTTTATTCATTTATTTAATTTTTGGCTGCATTGGGTCATCACTGCTGCACGGGGGTTTTCTCTAGTTGCTGAGAGCGGGGCTACTCTTTGTTGCAGTGTGTGGGCTTCTCTTGTTGTGGAGCACGGGCTCTAGGCGCATGGGCTTCAGTAGTTGTGGCACACGGGCTTCAGTAATTGTGGCTCGCGGGCTCTAGAGCGCAGGCTCAGTAGTTGTGGCACACGGACTTAGTTGCTCCGTGGTATGTGGGATCTTCCCAGACCAGGGCTCAAACCCGTGTCCCCTGCATTGGCCGGCGGATTCTTAACCAGTGCGCCACCAGGGAAGCCTAATGCTAGAACATTTTTATCAATCCGGAAATAAATCACATACATCCCAATATATTCCCCTCCCCCTCTATACCCTGGCAATCAGTAATATACTTTCTGTCTCTGTGGATTTGCCTTTTGTTGAGTTGACACTACATGTAGAGGGAGTTCGTGTCTGGTTCCTTTTACTTGGCATAATGTTTTCCATATTTAAGCATAAGTTTTGTCTATGTTGTAGCACATATCAGCACTTCATTCTTTTTTCTATGGCTTGATGATACAAATTATATGAATATACATCACATTTGGTTTATCCAGTCATCAGTTGATGGACATTTGGGTTGTTTCCACTTCTTGACTGGTATGAAACTGCTGTGAACTTTCACACAGGTTTTTGTTTGAACATATTTTTAAAATTTGTCTTGTGTATATACTTAGGATAGAATTGCTGGGTCATTATGGTAACTCCTGTTTAACTTTTTGAGGAACTGCCAAACTATTTCCCACAGCAGCTGTACTACTTTACATTTCCATTAGTAGTATATGAGGGTGCTAACTTCACCACATCCTCACCAAGACTTGTTATTTTCTATTTTTTTTCCCTAGCCATCCAAGTGAGTGTGAAATGGTATCTTATTGTGGTTTCAATTTGCATTTACCTTATGACTAATGAATTAGCATCTTTTCATGTTCTTTTTGGCCATTTGTATATTTTCTTTTGAGAAAAATCTATTTATATCTTCTTGTATCAATTTTTGTAGTTTGGATGTTTCTAAGAATTTGCCCATTTCATCTAGATTTTTAAATTTGTTGGCATACAGTTATTCATAGTATTCTCTTCATAATCCTTTAAAAATTTTTTTGGTAATATGGGTAGTAATATCCCCTTTTATTCCTGATTATAGTATATTTGAGTTCTTTTTCCTTTGTCATTTAAGCTGAAGTTTAGCAGTTTTGTTCTTTTCTTTTAATTGGAGTATAATTGCTTTATATGCCATTTTGTTCTTTTAAACCAACTTGTGATTTCATTCTTTTTTTAAAAATAGTTTTCCTGTTCTTTATTGTATTTCTGCTATTTATTTTTTTTCTTCCTTCTGCTTGCTTTGAGTTTTATTTGCTCTTCTTTTTCTGATTCCTTAAGATAGGAGGTTAGATTATTTATTTCAGATCTTTTTTTTGAAAGTAGGTCTTTACAGCAATGTCTTCCTGAGAGTATTGACAGTATCTTTTACGATTTCTTTGTGTACCTCTTGTTTTATTCCCAGTATCCTCTCCTCTACTTATTCACTTCTCATTCTATGCCTATTCTGTTGGAAGATATCTTATTCATACCTACAGATTGAGCAGTCATCTATATTCGTTAGATTGCCAAATCTCTGCCTCCAGTGTAGAATTTTATCTTGATTTTCAGACTCATTCCCAACAACGTAATAAACTTCAGTTCTTCTTACATTCCCACTCTAAGCCTGCTTCTTCTCTGGTGTTCCTTATCTGTATATGATAGATTAAAAGAATTAAAAGTTCTAAACCAGAGTTATGCTAGGGACTTAAAGAAATGAGAGGGAAGAGTTTAGTTTGTCACCATTTGTTTTTTTAAAGGTTTTTCCTGTTATTCATCACTTTAACTTGTCTTTTCCTTTATGTTTCCACTGCTCCTGCTTTGGCAATTCTGCGTAATTTGTTATATGAACTCTTTCAGCAACCTCTTAACCTTTATTCTGTTATCCAGCTCATTCTCTAGGTGTTACCAGAATCTATTAGGGTCTATGTAAAGATGCAGATCAGGGACTTCCCTGGTGGTCCAGTGGGTAAGACTTCAGGCTCCCAATGCAGCGGGCCCAGGTTCCATCCCTGGTAAGGGAACTAGATCCCACGTGCATGCCGCAACTAAGAGGTCTGCATGCCACAACTAAAGATACCACATGCCGCAACTAAGACCTGGTGCAGCCAAAATAAATTAATGTATGAATAAATAAATATTAAAATTTTTTTTTAACAAATAAAGATGCAGATCAGACCATGTCACTGTCTTACTTAAATCCTTTAAGGATTTTCTGGTATTAATGGGATAAATTTATATTGTTTAGCAAGGCATAAGGAGTTTTTCTGGCACTGACCTGCCTCTCCAGTCTCATTTCTTCTCTCCCACTTCTTGCTGCATCAGTATAATCTACTCATAGTTTCCCGATAGACTGTTCTCTGCAAAATCTATGATATAGACTTTGGTTGTGTCTGCTGCTGGTATGGCCTTCCTCCTTTCCTTACTAATGAAAGTAGAATTTAAAACTAAGCATAGATTTATCTCCTACAGAGTTTTTTCCAAAGTCTTTTGATAGAATTATTAACTAAAAAACAAAAACAAAGAAAACACTTCTGGGTTCTTGTACATAGTGATCTAATATTTTCTTCATTCTATTTCTACTGCTTCTCCGGACAGTTGTTTTTGTTTCTGTGATCTATATCTTAGTCATATTTGTCGCACATTTGTGAAACTTAAAAAAAAAAAAAGACAAACCCATAAACTCTTCCGTTAGAAAGTTGAAATTCTGAAAAGTTGAAGACTGGATTCCTTTCATTATTTACTCTCTAGTATCTGATACATCTCAAAATGTTTTACTATATAGAACTTTATAAAATTAAAATTTAGTATTTCACTGAGACTTGTTTTGGAAACTATAAGAAGCAAGGAAATATTGTATGTTTAATAGTCATAGATGTTGAATTTTAAGCATCTATCTTGACTTGGTGTTTCTCATAGAGGATCTTAGGACTTAATGGTGGCGGGTTTTTTGAATGTGTGTAAAATATTCCATAAACTTTTTTTTAATGCATATAAATTTTTCCCTTTATTGTGTGTATTTTTATTTTTTTTATTGGAGTATAGTTGCTTTACAATGTTGTGTTAGTTTCTGTTGTATAGCAACATGAATCAGCTGTACGTTGAAATTCGTGTTTCTCAATAAGGAAATAAGAATATCATCAATACAAAGCAAAATACTTTCAGGAAAACACTTCACCAGTATATTTGTAAAAAATAGGCCCAGTGGGTTGAATTTTATGTCATCAGAGAAATTTAGGAAACTTAAGAGTTGAAGAAGTAAAATTATTGTACTAACAGAGGAAAAAGAAAACTGAACAGATAGGAGAAAGATATAATGTAAAAATCTTTTAGTAAATGTTTGAAACTTTTAAGGCAATTTGGAAAGGCAAAATAGTCATTTGACTATTTTAGAAAACAATGTATGGGGGCTGTAAACTTTGAATAGATGTCCATGAAGTGAAGTGCCTTGTATTTCATAACATTTTGCTTTATGGTGGTACCTTGGAACTAGCCAGCTTGAGTAAGAGAATTTAGATTTCACAATATTATTAAACTCTAAGTTTAATTTCTGTTTCATTTGGTAGGTGTATTTAAAATTCTTATAATAATGATGAAACAAGTACTATGTATATAGGGATTACAGTTTAGTTTCATAGTCCAGTTAAAAACTAGCACATCATCAGCCTGGTTTTCATCATCCTATTTCAGGTATGATTTTGCTCTAGTGCTTTCTGGGTGGTTTAATAATTTATTTATTTGTTCATAGTTTTTCTTCCTCACTGGAGTATAAAGCTGTTTAGCATAGGAATTGAGTTTTTTCTTTATTTCATTGGTATTTAGTTCATCATCTAATAGACTCTCCATTAATGTTAAATGAATAAATTGTCGTCAGTTACTACACAGCCCTTGAATAGGTTTTATATATTCTTTGTAATGTGTTTATTTTCTTCAGGAATTAAACTTTGCCTTAGGCAGTCTTGTTTCTGTCAGAGTAGGAACTTGGGTCTTTGCTGCAGTAATGGAGTTGCTTCATTTGTTTGTCTTGGCAGTTCTCACTTTTAATATAACTTTGAAATAGAAGATAAAAGTAGCTAGAGAGCTTGGATCTGTTTTCACCACAGTAACATTGCTAATTGATTTCTGTGCCCGTTTCCTACGCTGCTGAATGCCCTTTAATTATGGCGCCCAGAATTTGTCACAGCCACGCTCATCAAACACATCTCACTTGATGGAGGCGGCAAAGTAATGCCAACCAGTTATTCATAGATTTCTCCTATAGGATTGAGAGTAATAGCGATGCTAATTGATTTTGGGGGTGAACATTCTCCCTCAAATATGGGATCCTATCCAGGTTTTTTCAGAATAGTTTGTAGGAAACTAGATTTTTATTCTTCATATGTGTCCCCTTTTCGTTTCAGGGAAGCATTGAGATGTAGGGATTTAAGAACAAAGATGAGTAGTTATCAGACAGAACAGTTCTGTAGTACATCTGTGAATCATTTGAGAGTCACTGTGTGGGGGCTTCCCTGGCGGTGCAGTGGTTAGGACTCCAAGCTTCCAGTGCTGGGGACGTGGGTTCCATCCCTAGTTGGGGAACTAAGATCTCACATGCTGCTCGGCGCTGCCAAAAAAAAAAAAAAAGATTCACTATGTGTAATGAGGCATTACTGATGGCAGAAGCTGTCTCTGTGAACAGTGTGGAGATTGAGAACAGTGGATCTAGATTATTCTAGATCTAATTTCTTTTTAATCACAATAGACTTGTTTTTCCTTCTTACCCAATTAGTTGGTGTGTTATTTTTATACAATAAATTGTTAACATCCCAGGATACAGCAAATGCTGCCGTTTGTTTCAATGTTTGTTCCTGTGTAGGAAGGAATTTGACTGATTACTGTATAGCCTTGCTAAGTAGTATAAGACATATACTATAGATAAGACAGTAAGACTTTTTCTATTTCAAAGCATCCAAGCTACTTTGTCTCTTGGATCTCTTTAAGTTCCTGAAAGGTAGCCTTCAGAGACTCTTAAGTGATCAACAGAGAAGGATATTAACATTTGGATGGTGAATCAGCCACTAGGGAGATAAAGTCATTTTCAGTATGCATGTACTTATAAAGTGAAATGAATTTATAAGCATCTCATTGAAACTCCAAGAGAAGAAGACCCTGAAAAGTTCTTATTGAGTGAAGGAATTAGTGTAAATGGAAATGAATTTATAAGAATTACTTTTTTTTAAAAGAACATTGCATTTATTAATTTGAAAAGTCGACCCAAATACTCACTGTCCATTTTTAAATGCCAAGGCTATTACATTTCCACTAAGATATATAAATTTGTTTGAAAAAATCACCTTTCAAATGTCAAAAATGTCTAATCAAATACTTTTTTTCAGGGTAGATTCCTTGGCTGTTGAAATGAGAAGCTATTAGCACACATGATTTGTGTTTAGTATATTATAGGTGTGTCCTTGATCATTTATATCCCCTCAGTACTCCGGCAGCTCCCCTTAAACTCTAGTTTCTGATCATGTCTGTCCATTTATCCTCTCATCCAAAACAAACCCAAATAAAATCTCAGCAGGCCAAATCCCTCTCCATACATGCAGCAGACACTATCCCCAACCCTTCTTTTACCCTGCTGGAAATGGTAAGAAGTTGCTCTTTTTTTTTTAACATCTTTATTGGAGTATAATTGTTTTACAATGGTGTGTTAGTTTCAGCTTAATAACAAAGTGAATCAGTTATACATATACATACGTTCCCATATCTCTTCCCTCTTGCGTCTCCCTCCCTCCCACCCTCCCTATCCCACCTCTCTAGGTGGTCACAAAGCACCGAGCTTTAAATTAATTAAATGGTACTGCCATTGATAATATCTTTATTTAGGGTGCTACCTTTTTATTTTAGTGAAAAATAAATTTATAATGATTGAAAATTCCCCTTCCCCCCTTTTTGACTTTAACCCTACTGAGTTTTCCTCCTCATAATGTCTTAAGTTCCTCAACTTGTCTATCATGGTAGTTTTTAGGAACTGGTTATTAAAAATTCAAAATTAAAGTGTGTCCTTTCTTTAGACAGAGATGAAAATTCTACACTAACAAAGCAGGAACTTAAATTCATAGGTATATAGCAAACTCAAGCATGATTCTAAAGGTAATAGTGTTAAATTAATCCTAATGTACCTTGGAAGACTTCACATATAAAGCAGTATTAGAGATCTGTAGTCACAGAAATGATAGCTGAAAGGAATTCTCCATAATTTTGGATGGTTGGTGGGATGAAGAATTTTATGATGTTCTTATTGTTGTACTTGTTTGGATTTGTTATATTAAGACATGGTACGGTGGGTTTTAGGATTCCTTAAACTATTTACCTGTCAGGGTCTAGACACCTTAAGTCTTTGATTTTTTTTTTCCTTTCTTTCTTTTTTTTTTTTTTTTTGCTGTGCGCGGGCCTCTCACTGCTGTGGCCTCTCCCGCTGTGGAGCAGAGGCCCCGGACGCGCAGGCTCAGCAGCCATGGCCCACGAGCCCAGCCGCTCTGCGGCATGCGGGATCCTCCTGGACCGGGGCACGAACCGGCGTCCCCTGCATCGGCAGGCGGACTCTCAAACACTGCGCCACCAGGGAAGCCCCAAGTCTTTGATTTTTTAAGAACACTTTCTACAACTGTGACCCTTCTCTCTCACTGAGTGAAAGAAGAATCTGAACCATATTCTATGATTTATAATAATTATCTAATTCTGTAATGTGTCTCTAATACTTCTGGAATAGTTTGAGAGTGAGCGTGTGTATTCTGAATCCACTACTCTTAACCAATTAATGTACGCATCTACTCCATCCCTTTCTCTCTCCTTAAACCCTTAGTTTCACATATTAATAAAAGGAATCTTGCAGGCTGTATCTGCAATACGATGCATTCCTTCTAAAGAGTGTCGAAACTATTTTTCATTTGACAAGTACGTATTAAGTTCTTTCTATATCTAAGATCCTGGTTAGTTGCTTTGGCAGAAATAAGTATATACTGTAAATGGATCCTGCCTTTAGGAAAGATAAAATCTAAAAGAAAAAGAAATGTGTATATAAATAATTTCAAGATACGTAGTTTTAACTTCTTTAATGATCTACAGTATAATAAGAGTTCAGGGTGAGAGGAAATTACTTTCAACTGAGGGAAGGAGATGTCGAGAGAATGTAACATTTTACCTGATGCTTAAAGAGCATGTAGAATTTAGCTATATGGAGAATAGGGATCGGGGCCAGACTCCTAATCTCAGGAATACAAACCAGCACAAGCAGTGGCACATAAATGAGAATACACAGGGGCTTCCCTGGTGGCACAGTGGTTGAGAGTCCGCCTGCCGATGCAGGGGACACGGGTTCGTGCCCCGGTCCGGGAAGATCCCACATGCCGCGGAGCGGCTGGGCCCGTGAGCCATGGCCGCTGAGCCTGCGCATCTGGAGCCTGTGCTCCGCAACGGGAGAGGCCACGGCAGTGAGAGGTCCGCGTACCGCAAAAAAAAAAAAAAAAAAAAAAAAAAGAATAAGCAGGCTGTGTAAAGTGATGGTGATACTGCTATTTGATATGAATTAAGAAAAATAACACCCTTAGATACTAGGCCAAAGGGTTGAGAGTAGTTAGTGTTTGAGCTGGGAAAAAAAGATAAAACCTGTTGTTTAGGAAGGTTCATCTGGCTGTAGCATATAAAAAGATTAAAAGGAGCTAATGCTGGAACAGAGAAACCAATTAGATTTTTAATATAACGTAGCCAAATGTATTGAGTGCCTGAATGAGAATAATGAAGTCAGACTGATGGGACATATATTACCCAGGAAGAAACTGGTAGTAATTGTCAATGAACTGAATGGCAGGAGCTTGGGAAGGATGGGTATTCATTTACTAACAAGGTATTTAGGTAGAGACGTTTAGCATGCAAATGGATAGATGAGATTAGAGTTTGCGCATGAAGGAGTATTGATAGTAGTCCTCCACATAGGGGTAAATAACTAAAACTCCAAGATTGGTCAAGGCTGAGAAATATTGATAGAGAAGAAGAAGAAAGGTTGGATCAGGTTTATTTTAAGATAGGAAAGTCAGGGTGGAAAGGAAGACTCTAGAAAGATCAAGGATCAAGACATAAGAGAAGAATATTTGATGGACCAAAGAATGTGGACAGATGGGAAGAGATCAAGTGAACAAGTAGAAAACAAGTAGAAACATTCAATGTAAAAAACCCCACAGTATTCATAATTTTGGATTAATGCATGTTTAAATTAGTAGAAATTTTAAAAGTAGCCTTTTCCCTCCAAAAGAAATGATTGTTACTTTCAGGTATGTGTAGTAACTTGAATGTGTTTACTACAAAAGTGGTATCCTTTTAGTGTACTTCAGAATAATGTTTTAATGATTATATGAGTAACAAATAATGATACCTATATATGTAAAGATTATGGTTCTGAGCTACAGTATTTTCTTTTGTAATACTGTCTCCTGAGAAGTTACCTCCTCTCCTTTTGTCAAAAATGTGTCTGTCTGTCTCTCATTGTATTCTCTGCCTTCGCCTAACTGAATCAGTCACCAAGTGGTACCCTTCTAAATATTTTTTCTAATTAATTAATTTGAAGCTTCCTAGATATGACTTTTATATGTGATTTCTTTATTATTTTCAGACTCCATCTTCTTCATGGCCATGGGTTGGTTCAGATCCTTACTTAACCTCTTTCACAGATTATTGTGATATACTAGACTCCTTTTGGTTTTGTCAGTATACCTAGAGTTGGTCAGGTGGGCTGACCCAAGACACTATCTCAGAAATGAAGGTAGGAAAGAATGTTATTTAATCATTAATGATAAAAACATAAACTGTCAAGAATGCCAAATGTTGCTTGTCTTATTCTTCCTTAAAATAATCTTGGGAAACACATCATAATTGGGAAGTTACTTGCTTAGTGAATCTGCTACCAGAATAAGGAGTTAGTTTATGTTTAAAGACTGTCACCATCTTGATAACATTCTTTTTTCTCTCTTTATAATGCAGTTCATTGCTTTGCAGCTTCCTTTTACATTAATGTCAGGTCATGTGTTTTCTGAAAATCTGTCCCAATCACCTTGATTAAACCTGGAGTTATAGACCATGTCTTATGGTGAGCTGTTTCTATAGATGGCCGATATTACTTGTTTCACATTCATAGGGTCATTTTATTTCAGGATATCTAGATTTATGTATATACCTATTTCTGACAGAATAGTATATTTATGTAATAACAACTCAGTATTTGGAATTATGTTTCTCAGATTTCTCTCCAGGATGCTTGTAATATTAGGTGCAACTAATATTTTTATTCAAAAGTGTATTAGGAAACTTATATTGAAAGTTGTTCTGCGTGTGTCAAGATTTAGGAGACTAAAAATCTGACCTACCCAGATCAGTCCTTAAAGCAACTTTGGAGAGGAAACAAATCAGTGTAATAAACATATAAAGACGTAAGGGAAAATAATTTGAAACAAAGAAAATATTATAAACGGAAAGAAGTAGAAATTTTAGGTATGGAAGACTATTTTAATGGTTGAAGTAAAGAATGCAATATATGGGATAAATACAGCCAAGGAAGAAAATAATTAATGGAAAGTTCAGATTAAGGAAATCCCTAGAAAGGCAGAGAGGATCTATATATAAAAAATGAAAACAATATCATATGGAGGATAGAAGTAGAATCCAGGTAACAGGAGCCCCAGAAAGGTGGAGAGAGAAGGATGGAGAAGAGGAAAATAACCTGAAGAAATAATGGAGGTAAACTTCCTTAAAAAAAAAAAAAAAATGAGGTCTTAGATTGAAACAGCCCATGAAGTGTCAAAGAAAAGAGTGAAGGAGGGCTTCCCTGGTGGCACAGTGGTTAAGAAACCGCCTGCCAATGCAGGGGACACAGGTTCGAGCCCTTGTCCGGGAAGATCCCACATGCCACGGAGCACCTAAGCCCAGTGTGCCACAACTACTGAGCCTGCGCTCTAGAGCCCGCGAGCCACAACTACTGAGTCCGTGTGCCACAACTACTGAGTCTGCGCGCCTAGAGCCTGTGCTCCGCAACAAGAGAAGCCACCTCAATGAGAAGCCTGAACACTGCAACTAGAGAAAGCCTGTGCACAGCAACGAAGACCCAATGCAGTCATAAACAAACAAACAATCTTCATCTGGACACATTATTGGGAAATTTAGACATATCAAAGAAATACATGGGGGCTTCCCTGGTGGCGCAGTGGTTGAGAGTCTGCCTGCCGATGCAGGGGACACAAGTTCGTGCCCCGGTCCGGGAAGATCCCACGTGCCGCGGAGCGGCTGAGCCCATGAGCCATGGCCGCTGAGCCTGCGCTTCTGGAGCCGTGCTCCGCAACGGGAGAGGCCACGGCAGTGAGAGGCCCGCGTACCGCAAAAAAAAAAAAAAAGAAAAAAGAAATACATGGACTATTGTGAAGTGCTTCTTGGGGAGATTTAAAAGGTCTAAATAGAAGTGATTACTATTCTAAGGAAATGGTACAACATATGAAAAAGCTAGACTTACAGATAGATTTATCATGACAAAAAAAGTGGAAGGACTGGGAATGTGAAAATTATACTCCTATTTCTTGTAGTATCTCCTGGATTTGATTATCAAGTTTTATTTAGGAAGTTTACCTAAGTAACTTGAAAATATATCCAGGATATATTTTCCCAGACACCAAACCCAGGACAACAAATTGTATATTATTATGCATAAATAATAATTACATGGTAAAGGACTGTTGATTCCTTATAATATGATGCTTGTTTTCTTGGTGCTCAGATTCTAGTTGGAAGAGTCAGAAATGTAAATGAGTAATTACAGAATAAAATGTTAGACAAAATTATCATAGTGGATATGTTAAAGATTTATGTTATAGATTTGAGAGTAGTTTTTTCCTTGTCTTCATTTCCTAAAATTGAATATGGTCATTATATTCATTCATTCCATGCCGGGTCGTAGTTGCTGCATGTGGGGTCTTCATTGCAGCATGCGGACTTCTTAGTTGCGGCGTGTGGACTTTAGTTGCTGCACGCGAACTCTTTACTTGCAGCATGCATGCGGGATCTAGTTCCCCGACCAGAGATCGAATCCGGGCCCCCTGCATTTGGAGCACAGAGTCTTATGTTTTCAATTAAATCACAAAACATTTTAATGAAGAATGGCAAATTGTTTTAATAGCTGCCACACCTAATAAGATTATGTTCTTCATTTTAATTGGCAATTTTTCTTTTCCTATTAAACCTTCCTTTTAACTTCCTTAAGCTAAAGAAACAGAACAAAAAAATCACTGTGTAATGAACTTCATGTTTCTCATCTAGGATTATGATTGATACTAATTTATGTGTGTCTTATCTCTTCTTAGTGAAGTACTCTCTTCATTAAACTGACCATATATATATATATATATATATATATATATTTTTAATGGATGACCACAAGAAAAGCAACAATGACAGCAATTACCAAACACGAAACACACTCATACTATGTCATAATATTGACATTCATTCCAGTAATCCTCCTCTGTAACAGCTCCTTTACTTTGCAGTGAGAATTGATTTGTATACTTTTTGCCTCTGAATCCTTGTGGGACTTTTTTTTTTATTCAAACAGAAAGTCAAAAAAATTATAATCATCCTCATCAGTTCACTCAGTCCCATGTAATTAATTTTTTTCCATCTTGATCTTTTGTTAGCACTTTTATGAATTCATCAGTTTTCCATTAGAGTTGTGAAAATGCTTATTCATTCAGTTCAGCATTATAGTCAGTTACCAGAAACCTGTACTTGTCAGTCTTTTCCATGAATTCCTTGAAGATGAAACCCTTTTATAGGAACATAATTGCAAAAGCATCAGAGTACACCCATAACTGTCTGTAAATGACAAAAGACTTAAAGATGACCATGGTTAAAGATTTGATGAAAGTTCATAATAATGCAGTTGACAAGGAAATTTAGTTATTTCTGAGACATACATTTTAAAGTAATAGCTAGAATTATGACTTACAACATTATACCAGAACGTATAAGATTTTTAGAAATTTCATGTAATTTCTGAAACATTTATATTAACATATTTCCATACAAATACTTGAAAGAAAGTTTAATATTAGTTGTTTTTTTCTGTTTGTTTTTATATACTGCAGGTTCCTATTAGTTATCAGTTTTATACACATCAGTGTATACATGTCAATCCTAGTCGCCCTATTCATCACACCACCATCCCCACCCACCGTGGCTTTCCCCCCTTGGTGTCCATACATTTGTTCTCTACATCTGTGTCTCAATTTCTGCCCCGCAAACCGGTTCATCTGTACCATTTTTCTAGGTTCCGTATATATGCATTAATATGCGATAGTTGTTTTTCTAACTTAATTTCACTCTGTATGACAGTCTCTAGATCCATCCACATCTCAACAAATGACTCAATTTCGTTTCTTTTTATGGCTGAGTGATATTCCATTGTATATATGTACCACTTCTTCTTTATCCATTCCTCTGTCGATGGGCATTTAGGTTGCTTCCATGACCTGGCTATTGTAAACAGTGCTGCAGTGAACATTGGGGTGCATGTATGTGTCTTTGAATTATGGTTTTCTCTGGGTATATGCCCAGTAGTGGGATTGCTGGATCATATGGTAATTCTATTTTTAGTTTTTTAAAGGAACCTCCATACTGTGCTCCATAGTGGCTGTATCAGTTTACATTCCCACCAACAGTGCAAGAGGGTTCCCTTTTCTCCACACCCTCTCCAGCATTTGTTGTTGGTAGATTTGCTGATGATGCCCATTCTAAGTGGTGTGAGGTGATACCTCATAGTTTTGATTTGCATTTCTCTAATAATTAGTGATGTTGAGCAGCTTTTCATGTGCTTCTTGGCCATCTGTATGTCTTCTTTGGAGAAATGTCTATTGAGGTCTTCTGCCTATTTTTTTTTTCTGCCTATTTTTTGATTGGGTTGTTTGTTTCTTTAATATTGAGCTGCATGAGCTGTTTATATATTCTGGAGATTAATCCTTTGTCTGTTGATTCATTTGCAACTATTTTTTCCCATTCTGAGGGTTGTCATTTCGTCTTGTCTGTGGTTTCCTTTGCTGTGCAAAAGCTTTTAAGTTTCATTAGATCCTATTTGTTTATTTTTGTTTTTATTTCCATTACTGTAGGAGGTGGATCAAAAAAGATCTTGCTGTGATTTATGTCAAAGAGTGTTCTTCCTATGTTTTCCTCTAAGAGTTTTATAGTGTCCAGTCTTACATTTAGGTCTCTAATCCATTTTGAGTTTATTTTTGTGTATGGTGTTAGGGAGTGTTCTAATTTCATTCTTTAACATGTAGCTGTCTAGTTTTCCCAGCACCACTTATTGAAGAGACAGTCTTTTCTCCACTGTATGTCTTTGCCTCCTTTGTCATAGATTAGTTGACCCTATGTGTATGGGTTTATCTCTGGGCTTTCTATCTTGTTCCATTGATCTATGTTTCTGTTTTTGTGCCAGTACCATATTGTCTTGATTACTGTAGCTTTGTAGTATAGTCTGAAGCCAGGGAGTCTGATTCCTCCAGCTCTGTTTTTTTCCCTCAAGACTGCTTTGGCTATTCGGGGACTTTTGTGTCTCCATACAAATTTTGAGATGATTTGTTCTAGTTCCGTAAAAAATGGCATTGGTAATTTGACAGGGATTGCATTGAATCTGTAGATTGCTTTGGGTAGTGTAGTCATTTTCACAATATTGATTCTTCCTATCCAAGAACATGGTATATCTCTCCATCTGTTGGTATCATTTTTAATTTCTTTCATCAGTGTCTTATAGTTTTCTGCATACAGGTCTTTTGTCTCCCTAGGTAGGTTTATTCCTAGGTATTTTATTCTTTTTGTTGCAATGGTAAATGGGAGTGTTTCCATAAATTCTCTTCCAGATTTTTCATCATTAGTGTATAGGAATGCAAGTGATTTCTGTGCATTAATGTTGTATCCTACAACTTTACCAAATACATTGAATAGCTCTAGTAGTTTTCTGGTGGCATTTTTAGGATGCTCTATGTATACTATCATGGCAGCTGCAAACAGTGACAGTTTTATTTCTTCTTTTCCAATTTGTATTCCTTTTATTTCTTTTTCTTCTCTGATTGCTGCGGCTAGGACTTCCAAAACAATGTTGAATGATAGTGGTGAGAGTGGACATCCTTGTCTCATTCCTGATCTTAGAGGAAATGCTTTCAGTTTTTCACCATTGAGAATGATGTTTGCTGTTTGTCATATATGGCCTTTATTATGTTGAGGTAGGTTCCCTCTATGCCCACTTTCTGGAGAGTTTTTTTTTTTTTGCAGTACACGGGCCTCTCACTGTTGTGGCCTCTCCCGTTGTGGAGCACAAGCTCCGGATGTGCAGGCTCAGCGGCCATGGCTCATGGGCCTAGCTGCTCCGCGGCATGTGGGATCTTCCCGGACCGGGGCACGAACCCGTGTCCCCTGCTTCGGCAGGCAGACTCTCAACCACTGCACCACCAGGGAAGCCCTCTGGAGAGTTTTTATCATAAATGGGTGTTGCATTTTGTCAGAAGCTTTTTCTGCATCTATTGAGATGGTCATATGGTTTTTCTTCTTCAATTAGTTATCATGGTGTATCACGATTGATTTGCATATATTGAAGAATCTTTGCATCCCTGGGATAAATCCCACTTGATCATGGTGTATGATCCTTTTAATGTGTTGTTGGATTCTGTTTGCTAGTATTTTGTTGAGGATTTTTGCATCTATATTCATCAGTGATATTGGCCTGTAATTTTTTTTTGTAGTATGTTTGTCTGGTTTTGGTATCAGGGTGATGGTGGCCTCATAGAATGAGTTTGAGAGTGTTCCTTCCTCTGCAATTTTTTGGAAGAGTTTGAGAAGGATGGGTGTTAGCTCTTCTCTAAATGTTTGATTGAATGCACCTGTGAAGCCATCTGGTCCTGGACTTTTGTTTGTTGGAAGATTTTTAATCACAGTTTCAATTTCATTACTTGTGATTGGTCTGTTCATATTTTCTGTTTCTTCCTGGTTCAGTCTTAGAAGGTTACACCTTTCTAAGAATTTGTCCATTTCTTCCAGGTTGTCCATTTTATTGGCATAGAGTTGCTTGTAGTAGTCTCTTAGGATGCTTTGTATTTCTGCGGTGTCTATTGTAACTTCTCCTTTGTCATTTCTAATTTTTTTGATTTGAGTCCTCTCCCTCTTTTTCTTGATGAGTCTGGCTAATGGTTTATGAATTTTGTTTATCTTCTCAAAGCACCAGCTTTTAGTTTTATTGATATTTGCTATTGTTTTTTGTTTCTATTTCATTTATTTCTGCTCTGGTCTTTATGATTTCTTTCCTTCTGCTAACTTTGGGTTTTATTTGTTCTTCTTTCTCTAGTTCCTTTAGTTGTAAGGTTAGATTGTTTATTTGAGATGTTTCTTGAGGTAGGCTTGTATAGCTATAAACTTCCCTCTTAGAACTGCTGTTGCTGCATCCCATAGGTTTTGGATCACTGTGTTTTCATTGTCATTTGTCTCTAGGTTGAGTGCTTCAGTGATCTCTTGGTTATTTAGTAACGTATTGTTTAGCCTCCATGTGTTTGTGTTTTTTACTTTTTTTCCCCTGTAATTCATTTCTAATCTCATAGGGTTGTGGTCAGAAAAGACGCTTGATATGATTTCAGTTTTATTAAATTTACTGAGGCTTGATTTGTGACCCAAGATGTGATCTATTCTGGAGAATGTTCCATGCCCACTTGAGAAGAAAGTGTAATCTGCTGTTTTTGGATGGAATGTCCTATAAATATCAATTAAATCTATCTGGTCTGTTGTGTCATTTAAAGCTTGTGTTTCCTTATTTATTTTCATTTTGGATGATCTGTCCATTGGTGTAAGTGAGGTGTTAAAGTCCCCCACTATTATTGTGTTACTGTCGATTTCGTCTTTTATAGCTGTTAGCAGTTGCCTTATGTATTGACGTGCTCCTATGTTGGGTGCATATATATTTATCATTGTTATATCTTCTTCTTGGTTTGATCCCTTGATCATTATGTAGTGTCCTTCCTTGTCTCTTGTAACATTCTTTATTTTAAACTCTATATTACCTGATTTGAGTATTGCTACTCCAGCTTTCTTTTGATTTCCATTTGCATGGAATATCTTTTTCCATCCCCTCACTTTCAGTCTGTATGTGTCCCTAGGTCTGAAGTGGGTCTCTTGTAGGCAGCATATATATGGGTCTTGTTTTTGTATCCATTCAGCAAGCCTGTGTCTTTTGGTTGGGGCATTTAATCCGTTCACATTTAAGGCAATTATCAATATGTATGTTCCTGTGACCATTTTCTTAATAGTTTTGGGTTTGTTTTTGTAGGTCCTTTTCTTCTCTGTGTTTCCCACTTAGAGAAGTTCCTTTAGCATTTGTTGTAGAGTTGGTTTGGTGGTGCTGCATTCTCTTAGCTTTTGCTTGTCTGTAAAGCTTTTGATTTCTCCATCGAATCTGAATGAGATCCTTGACGGGTAGAGTAATCTTGGTTGTAGGTTCTTCCTTTTCATCACTTTAAGTATATCATGCCACTGTCTTCTGGCTTGTAGCGTTTCTGCTGAGAAATCAGCTGTTAACCTTATGGGGGCTCCCTTGTATGTTATTTTCGTTTTTCCCTTGCATGTTATTTTTCGTTTTTCCCTTGCTGATTTCAATAATTTTTCTTTGTCTTTAGTTTTTGCCAATTTGATTACTATGTGTCTCGGCCTGTTTCTCCTTGGGTTTATCCTGTATGGGACTCGCTGTGCTTCCCGGTGGCTATTTCCTTTCCCATGTTAGGGAAGTTTTCGACTATAATCTCTTCATATGTTTTCTTTGGTCCTTTCTCTCTCTATTCTTCTGGGACCTCTATAATGCTAATATTGTTGCATTTAATGTTGTCCCAGAGGTCTCTTAGGCTGTCTTCATTTCTTTTCATTCTTTTTTCTTTATTCTGTTCCACAGCAGTGAATTCCACCATTCTGTTTTCCAGATCACTTATCCGTTCTTCTGCCTCAGTTATTCTGCTATTGATTTCTTCTAGTGTAGTTTACATTTCAGTTATTCTATTGTTTATCTCTGTTTGTTCTTTAATTCTTCTAGGTCTTTGTTAAACATTTCTTGCATCTTCTCGATCTTTGCCTCCATTTTTTTTCCTAGGTCCTGGATCATCCTCACTATTATAATTCTGAATTCTTTTTCTGGAAGGTTGCATATCTCCGCTTTATTTAGTTGTTTTTCTGAGGTTTTATCTTTTTCCTTCATCTGGTACATAGCCCTCTGCCTTTTCATCTTGTCTATGTTTCTGTGAGTGTGGTTTTTCTTCCACAGGCTGCAGAACTGTAGTTCTTTTTTCTGCTGTCTGCTCTCTGGTGGATGAGGCTATCTAAGAGGCTTGATGGGAGGGACTGGTGGCAGGTAGAGCTTACTGTTGCTCTGGTGGGCTGAGCTCAGTAAAACTTTAATCCAGTTGACTGTTGATGGGAGTGGCTGGGTTCCCTCCCTGTTGGTTGTTTGGCCTGAGGCCACCCAACACTGGAGCCTACCTGGGCTCTTTGGTGGGGCTAATGGTAGACTCTGGAAGGGCTCACGCCAGTGAGTGCTTCCCAGGACTTCTTCTGCTAGTGTCCTTGTCCCCACGGCGAGCCACAGCCCCACCTCCCGCCCAGTCCTGCCAAAGTCCTGCTATCAGTTCCCACTTGGCTTCAAAATCTGATTCTCTAGGAATTCCTCCTCCCGTTTCTGGACCCCCAGTTTTGGAAGCCTGACGTGAGGCTCAGAACCTTCACTCCACTGGGTTGACTTCTGTGGTATAAGTGTTCACCAGTCTGTGAGTCACCCACCCACCAGTTATGGGATTTGATTTTACTGTGATTGCACCCCTCCTACCATCTCATTGTGGCTTCTCCTATGTCTTTGGATGTCGGGTATCTTTTTTGGTGAGATCCACTGTCTTCCTGTCGATGATTGTCCAGCAGCTAGTTGTGATTCTGTGTTCTCGCAAGAGGGAGTAAGAGCATGTCCTTCTACTCTGCCGTCTTCGTTCCTCCTCCCATATATATATATATATATATATTTTTTTTGCCGAGCGCGTGCCTCTCACTGTTGTGGCCTCTCCCGTTGCGGAGCACAGGCTCCGGACGCAGAGGCTCAGTGGCCATGGCTTACGGACCCAGCCGCTCCGCGGCATGTGGGATCTTCCCAGACCGGGGCACAAACCTGTGTTCCCTGCATCGGCAGGCGGACTCTTAACCACTGTGCCACCAGGGAAGCCCTCCCACCTATATTTTTATACTTCGTCTTAGCTAAGTGTTTCTGTAGACAAAATCACACCATGTACGAATTCCTGCCATTGTAGATTCATGATATTACCCTTGAGTGATATTTATTTATTTATTTTATTTTTTTTAATACATGTCCATGCCTCTTTATTGCTTTGTCACCGTTTACCCTTCCCCCTCCCCATAGCCTCAAGTCCATTCTCTAGTAAGTCTGTGTCTTTATTCCTGTTTCACCCCTAGGTTTTTCATGACATTTTTTTTTTCTTAAATTCCATATATATGTGTTAGCATACGGTATTTGTCTCTCTCTTTCTTACTTACTTCACTCTGTATGACAGACTCTAGGTCTATCCACCTCATTACAAATAGCTCAATTTCGTCTCTTTTTATGGCTGAGTAATACTCCATTGTATATATGTGCCACATCTTCTTTATCCATTCATCCGATGATGGACACTTAGGTTGTTTCCATCTCTGGGCTATTGTAAATAGAGCTGCAATTAACATTTTGGTACATGACTCTTTTTGAATTATGGTTTTCTCAGGGTATATGCCCAGTAGTGGGATTGCTGGGTCATATGGTAGTTCTATTTGTAGCTTTTTAAGGAACCTCCATACTGTTCTCCACAGTGGCTGTATCAATTTACATTCCCACCAACAGTGTAAGAGGGTTCCCTTTTCTCGACACCCTCTCCAGCATTTATTGTTTCTAGATTTTTTGATGATGGCCATTCTGACTGGTGTGAGATGATATCTCATTGTAGTTTTGATTTGCATTTCTCTAATGATTAGTGATGTTGAGCATTCTTTCATGTGTTTGTTGGCACTCTGTATATCTTCTTTGGAGAAATGTCTATTTAGGTCTTCTGCCCATTTTTGGATTGGGTTGTTTGTTCTTTTGTTATTAAGCTGCATGAGCTGCTTATAAATTTTGGAGATTAATCCTTTGTCAGTTGCTTCATTTGCAAATATTTTCTCCCATTCTGAGGGTTGTCTTTTGGTCTTCTTTATGGTTTCCTTTGCTGCGCAAAAGCTTTTAAGTTTCATTAGGTCCCATTTGTTTACTTTTGTTTTTATTTCCATTTCTCTATGAGGTGGGTCAAAAAGGATCTTGCTGTGATTTATGTCATAGAGTGTTCTGCCTATGTTTTCCTCTAAGAGTTTGATAGTTTCTGGCCTTACATTTAGGTCTTTAATCCATTTTGAGCTTATTTTTGTGTATGGTGTTAGGGAGTGATCTAATCTCATACTTTTACATGTAGCTGTCCAGTTTTCCCAGCACCACTTATTGAATAGGCTGTCCTTTCTCCACTGTACATTTCTACCTCCTTTGTCAAAGATAAGGTGACCATATGTGCGTGGGTTTATCTCTGGGCTTTCTATCCTGTTCCATTGATCTATATTTCTGTTTTTGTGCCAGTACCATACTGTCTTGATTACTGTAGCTTTGTAGTATAGTCTGAAGTCAGAGAGCATGATTCCTCCAGCTCCATTTTTCGTTCTCAAAATTGCTTTGGCTATTCGGGGTCTTTTGTGTTTCCATACAAATTGTGAGATTTTTTGTTCTAGTTCTGTGAAAAATGCCAGTGGTAGTTTCATAGGGATTGCATTGAATCTGTAGATTGCTTTGGGTAGTAGAGTCATTTTCACAATGTTGATTCTTCCAATCCAAGAACATGGTATATCTCTCCATCTATTTGTATCATTTTTAATTTCTTTCATCAGTGTCTTATAATTATCTGCATACAGGTCTTTTGTCTCCTTAGGTAGGTTTATTCCTAGATGTTTTATGCTTTCTGTTGCAGTGGTAAATGGGAGTGTTTTCTTGATTTCACTTTCAGATTTTTCATCATTAGTGTATAGGAATGCCAGAGATTTCTGTGCATTAATTTTGTATCCCGCTACTTTACCAAATTCATTGATTAGCTCTAGTAGTTTTCTGGTAGCATCTTTAGGATTCTCTATGTATAGTATCATGTCATCTGCGAACAGTGACAGCTTTACTTCTTCTTTTCCGATTTGGATTCCTTTTCTTCTCTGATTGCTGTGGCTAAAACTTCCAAAACTATGTTGAATAAGAGTGGTGAGAGTGGGCAACTTTGTCTTGTTCCTGATCTTAGTGGAAATGCTTTCAGCTTTTCACCATTGAGGACGATGTTGGCTGTGGGTTTGTCATATATGGCCTTTATTATGTTGAGGAAAGTTCCCTCTATTCCTACTTTCTGCAGAGTTTTTATCATAAATGGGTGTTGAATTTTGTCGAAAGCTTTCTCTGCATCTCTTGAGATGATCATATGGTTTTTCCCCTTCAATTTGTTAATATGGTGTATCACTTTGATTGATTTGCATATATTGAAGAATCCTTGCATTCCTGGAATAAACCCCACTTGATCATGGTGTATGTTCCGTTTAATGAACTGTTGGCTTCTGTTTGCTAGTATGTTGTTGAGGATTTTTGCATCTATGTTCATCAGTGATATTGGCCTGTAGTTTTCTTTCTTTGTGACATCTTTGTCTAGTTTTGGTATCAGGGTGATGGTGGCCTCGTAGAATGAGTTTGGGAGTGTTCCTCCCTCTGCTATATTTTGGAAGAGTTTGAGAAGGATAGGTGTTAGCTCTTCTCTAAATGTTTGATAGCATTTGCCTGTGAAGCCATCTGGTCCTGGGCTTCTGTTTGTTGGAAGATTTTTAATCGCAGGTTTAATTTCAGTGCTTGTGATTGGTCTGTTCATATTTTCTATTTCTTCCTGATTCAGTCTTGGCAGGTTGTGCATTTCTAAGAATTTGTCCATTTCTTCCAGGTTGTCCATTTTATTGGCATAGAGTTGCTTGTAGTAATCTCTCATGATCTTTTGTATTTCTGCAGTGTCAGTTGTTTCTTCTCCTTTTTCATTTCTAATTCTATTGATTTGAGTCTTCTCCCTTTTTTTCTTGATGAGTCTGGCTAATGGTTTATCAATTTTGTTTATCTTCTCAAAGAACAAGCTTTTAGTTTTATTGATCTTTGCTATCGTTTCCTTCATTTCTTTTTCATTTATTTCTGATCTGATTTTTATGATTTGTTTCCTTCTGCTAACTTTGGGGGTTTTTTGTTTTTTGTTTTGGTATGTGGGCCTCTCACTGTTGTGGCCTCTCCTGTTGCGGAGCACAGGCTCTGGATGCGCAGGCTCAGCGGCCATGGCTCACCGGCCCAGCTACTCTGCGGCATGTGGGATCTTCCCGGACCGGGGCACGAACCCGTGTCCGCTGCATCGGTGGGCGGACTCTCAACCACTGCGCCACCAGGGAAGCCCACTTTGGGGTTTTTTTGTTCTTCTTTCTCTAATTGCTTTAGGTGCAAGGTTAGTTGTTTATTCGAGATGTTTCCTGTTTCTTTTCTTAAGGTAGGATTGTATTGCTATAAACTTCCCTCTTAGACCTGCTTTTGCTGCATCCCATAGATTTTGGGTTGTCGTGTCTTCATTGTCTTTTGCTTCTAGGTATTTTTAAATTTCCTCTTTGATTTCTTCAGTGATTACTTCGTTATTAATTAGTGTATCGTTTAGCCACCATGTGTTTGTGTTTTTTACAGATCTTTTCCTGTAATTGATATCTAGTCATAGCGTTGTGATCGGAAAAGATACTTGATAAAATTTCAGTTTTCTTAAATTTACCAAGGCTTGATTTGTGACCCAAGATATGATCTATCCTGGAGAATGTTCCATGAGCACTTGAGAAAAATGTGTATTCTGTTTTTTTTGGATGGAGTGTCCTATAAATATCAGTTAAGTCCATCTTGTTTAATGTATCATTTAAAGCTTGTGTTTCCTTATTTATTTTCATTTTGGGTGATGTGTCCATTGGTGATAGTGGGGTGTTAAAGTCCCCTACTATGAATGTGTTACCGTCGATTTCCCCTTTTATGCCTGTTAGTATTTGCCTTATGTATTGAGGTGCTCCTATGTTGGGTGCATTAATATTTACAATTGTTATATCTTCTTCTTGGATCGGTCCCTTGATCATCATGTAGTGTCCTTCTTTGTCTCTTCTAATAGTCTTTATTTTAAAGTCTATTTTGTCTGATATGAGAATTGCTACTCCAGCTTTCTTTTGGTTTCCATTTGCATGAAATATCTTTTTCCATCCCCTTACTTTCAGTCTGTATGTGTCTCTAGGTCTGAAGTGGGTCTCTTGTAGACAGCAAATATATGGGTCTTGTTTTTGTATCCATTCAGCCAATCTGTGTCTTTTGGTGGGAGCATTTAGTCCATTTACATTTAAGGTAATTATCGATATGTATGTTCCTATTCCCATTTTCTTAATTGTTTTGGGTTCATTATTGTAGGTCTTTTCCTTCTCTTGTGTTTCTTGCCTAGAGAAGTTCCTTCAGCAGTTGTTGTAGAGCTGGTTTGGTGGTCCTGAACTATCTCAGCTTTTGCTTGTCTGTAAAGGTTTTAATTTCTCCATCAAATCTGAATGAGATCCTTGCTGGGTAGAGTAATCTTGGTTGCAGGTTTTTCTCCTTCATCACTTTAAATATGTCCTGCCACTCCCTTCTGGCTTGCAGAGTTTCTGCTGAAAGATCAGCTGTTAACCTTATGGGGATTCCCTTGTGTGTTGTTGTTTTTCCCTTGCTACTTTTAATATGTTTTCTTTGTATTTAAGTTTTGACAGTTTGATTAATATGTCTTTTGGTGTATTTCTCCTTGGATTTATCCTGTATGGGGCTCTTTGTGCTTCCTGGAGTTGGTTAACTATTTCCTTTCCCATATTAGGGAAGTTTTCAACTATAATCTCTTCAAATATTTTCTCTGTCCCTTTCTTTTTCTCTTTTTCTTCTGGAACTCGTATAATTCGAATGTTGGTGCATTTAATGTTGTCCCAGAGGTCTCTGAGACTGTCCTCAGTTCTTTTCATTCTCTTTTCTTTATTCTGCTCTGCAGTAGTTATTTCCACTATTTTATCTTCTAGGTCACTTATCCGTTCTTCTGCCTCAGTTATTTTGCTATTGATCCCATCTAGAGTATTTTTCATTTCATTTATGTGTTGTTCATCGTTGTTTTTTTCATCTTTAGTTCTTCTGGGTCCTTGTTAAATGTTTCTTGCATTTTCTCTATTCTATTTCCAAGATTTTGGATCATCTTTACTATCATTATTCTGAATTCTTTTTCAGGTAGACTGCCTATTTCCTCTTCATTTGTTAGGTCTGGTGGGTTTTTATCTTGCTCCTTCATCTGCTGTGTGTTTTTCTGTCTTCTCATTTTGCTTATCTTACTGTGTTTGGTGTCTACTTTTTGCAGGCTGCAGGTTCGTAGTTCCCATTGTTTTTGGTGTGTGTCCCCAGTGGCTAAGGTTGGTTCAGTGGGTTGTGTAGGCTTCCTGGTGGAGGGTACTAGTGCCTGTGTTCTGGTGGATGAGGCTGGATCTTGTCTCTCTGGTGGGCATGTTCACATCTGGTGGTGTGTTTTGGGGTGTCTGTGGACTTATTATGATTTTAGGCTGCCTCTCTGCTATTGGGTGGGCTTGTGTTCCTGTCTTGCTAGTTGTTTGGCATAGGATGTCCAGCACTGTAGCTTGCTGGTCGTTGAGTGAAGCTGGGTGCTGGTGTTGAGATGGAGATCTCTGGGCGATTTTCTCCGTTTGATATTATGTGGAGCTGGGAGGTCTCTTGTGGACCAGTGTCCGGAAGTTGGCTCTCCCACCTTAGAGGTACAGCACTGACTACTGGCTCCAGCACCAAGAGCCTTTCATCCACACAGCTCAGAATAAAAGGGAGAAAAAGTAGAAAGAAAGAATCAGTAGAAGTAGAACGAAAGAAAGTAAGAACGGAGGGAGGGAGGACAGAAGGAAGGAGGGAAGGAGTGAAAAAAAGAAAGGAAATAAAGTAAAATAAAATCGAGTAAGATAAAATATAATAAAGTTATTAAAATAAAAAAATGATTATTAAGAGAAAAAAAAAAACCCGACGGATAGAACCCTAGGACAAATGGTGGAAGCAAAGCTATACAGACAAAATCTCACACAGAAGCATACACATACACACTCACAAAAAGAGGAAAAGGGGAAAAAATCATAAATCTTGCTCTCAAAGTCCACCTCCTCAATTTGGGATGATTCGTTGTCTATTTAGGTATTCCACAGATGCAGGTACATCAAGTTGATTGTGGAGCTTTAATCCGCTGCTTCTGAGGCTGCTGGGAGAGATTTCCCTTTCTCTTCTTTGTTCTCACATCTCCCGGGGCTCAGCTTTGGATTTGGCCCCGCCTCTGCTCGTAGGTCGCTGGAGGGCGTCTGTTCTTCGCTCAGACAGGAAGGGGTTAAAGGAGCGGCTGATTCCGGGGCTCTGGCTCACTCAGGCCCTCAGGCCGGGGGGGGGCGGGGGAAGGAGGGTGGGGCCTGTGGCTGCAGAGGCCAGCGTGACGTTGCACCAGCCTGAGGCGCGCTGTGCGTTCTCTCCCAGAGGAGTTGTCCCTGGATCCCCGGACCCTGTCAGTTGTGGGCTGCACAGGCTCTCCGGAAGTGGGGTGTGGATAGTGACCTGTGCTCGCACACAGGCTTCTTGGTGGCGGCAACAGCAGCCTTTGCATTTCATGCCGGTCTCTGGGGTCCGCGCTGTTAGCCCCAGCTCGCGCCTGTCTCTGGAGCTCCTTTAAGCAGCGCTCTTAATCCCCTCTCTTCGCGCACTGGGAAACAAAGAGGGAAGAAAAAGTCTCTTGCCTCTTCGGCAGCTCCAGACTTTTTCCCGGACTCCCTCCCGGCTCGCTGTGGCGCACTAGCCCCCTTTAGGCTGTGTTCACGCCGCCAACCCCAGACTTCTCCCTGCGCTCTGACAGAAGCCCGAGCCTCAGCTCCCAGCCCCGCCCGCCCCGGCGGGTGAGCAGACAAGCCTCTCAGGCTGGTGAGTGCCGATTGGCACTGATCCTCTGTTCGGGAATCTCCCCGCCTTGCCCTCCGCACCCCTGTGGGTGCGCTCTCCTCCGCGGCTCTGAAGCTTCTTCCCCCCTCCGCCACCCGCAGTCTCCGCCTGCGAAGGGGCTTCCTAGTGTGTGGAAACCTCTCCTCCTTCACAGCTCCCTCCCACTGGTGCAGGTCCCGTCCCCATCCTTTTGTGTCTGTTTATTCTTTTTTCTTTTGCCCTACCCAGGTACGTGGGGGGTTTCTTGCCTTTTGGGAGGTCTGAGGTCTTCTGCCATTGTTCAGTAGGTGTTCTGTAGGAGTTTTTCCACGTGTAGATGTATTTCTGGTGTATCTGTGGGGACGAAGGTGATCTCCGCGTCTTACTCTTCTGCAATCTTCCCGGAAGCCCCTGATTGTTCTTTTTTTTTAAAACTTTTCCTCCCCTTTCCCCATCCCCAGTGTATTAGATGTCTTTGCCTCTTACTCCCAGAAAAACCTTGATCTTCTCATAACTCAGTTCTGCAACCTACTTGATTTGTGTCCATCTTCTTTTCCTTCTCTCTAGTCCTGCCTACACTCAAAGGCTAATCATTACTTATGGTCTGGATCTCATCCATCCTTTTTTGCCCTCTCAGAGACCTTGCCATTTTAGTTTTCTTACTGTCTCTTTCACTATCACTTACCTTTGCCCATCTACATCTAAACATGCTCTAGTCTTTTCCTCTTGGAAAAAACACCAAAAAACCCAAACTGTCTTTTTTCTTTTTTTTTTGCGGTACGCGGGCCTCTCACTACTGTGGCCTCTCCCGTTGCGGAGCACAGGCTCCAGATGCGCAGGCCCAGCGGCCATGGCTTACGGGCCCAGCCGCTCCGTGACACGTGGGATCCTCCTGGATCAGGGCACAAACCCGCGTCCCCTGCATCAGCAGGCAGACTCCCAACCACTGCGCCACCAGGGAAGCCCCCAAACTGTCTTTAATCCCACATTCCTATTTGTGTGCCTAAACCTCACATTGTTTTCCCCACACTCCCTTGTTTAAGATCTTCTTGTACTTCCTCATTGAGGGAATTCATGTCTGTTATCAATTCTGAACACAGTTGTAGCCATTATATCTTAAATTATTACTGTTCTTATTCTTTCTATTCTTGAGCAATTTTTTTTAGATTTTCATCTGTCTTTCATGTCCCTTACCCTCTCGTTTATAATTTCCACTTCTTAATCTCTCTGTGCTGTATCTGTGTAATTTCTTTAACTCTTTTTTGTTCACTCATCATTTCTTTAGCTCTATTAATTAATTGTTTCTATTTAGTGAATGTGTTTTTAAATTTTAGGAATTCTTTGTTGTTGTTTTTTTTAATGGACCTGGTCTGGTTTTGTTTTTCTTTCTTGTTTTTTAAGAGTGTTTAGCTCTTTCCTCACATCTAAAAATATTTTTATTTTGAAACAGTGTCAAACTTATAGAAAAATTGCAAATATAGAGAACTTTATTTTCCTCAACCATTTGAGAGTAAGTTACACTCATAGTGCCCCATCAGCCCTTAATACCTAAGTATTTCTTACAAACAAGGATATTCTCCTCCAAAATCATGGTACAGCTATCAAGAACAGGAAATTAATATCGCCATATTAGTAGCATCTAGTCTTTAGACACCATCTGAGTTTTGACAGCTGCCTAAATTTTTGAGGATTATAGGCCAGTTGTTTTGGATTTTTTTTAAGTTACTAGGTTCAGGCTATTTGTTTTATCTTATTTATTTTTTTTGTTGGCCGCACCACGTGGCACGCAGGGATCTTAGTTCCCGACCAGGGATCCAACCCGTGCCCCCTGTGGTGGAAGTGTGGATTCTTAACCACTGGACCGCCAGGGAAGTCCCAGGGTTATATATTTTAGAAGTGATCTTTCCATTGCATTTTGTCACATGGCATATAATGAGACTTTTCCAATGAAAAGGTTTTCTTTCCCCCTTATAATTAGTATTTTGTGGAATAAACTGTGAGACTATGTAAATATTCCATTCCTCATCAAACTTTCAGTTTATTTCAGTATGGACTTACGGATTTGTATGGGTTATAATCCATTTGTTGTGATGCTTAGATTGTTCACAATTAGGCATTGGGAGCCCTGTAAGCTGACTCCATGTCCTTTTGATATGTCCCCTCTATTCTTTTAATGCTTCTTTACTTTCTGACACTGCAAGTATATTAGTTTTCTCTTGCTGCTCTACCAAATTACCACAAATATTAGCAGCTTAAAACCAGACAAATTTCTTAGTGCACAGTCAGAAGTCTGGGTTGGGTAAGTTGGTTTCTCTGCTTAGATTCTCACAAGGCTGATGTCACAGTGTTGGCCAGCTCTTACTGTCAGGAGGCTCTGGGAACAACCCACTTCCAAGCTCATTCAGGTTGTTGGTGGAATCTAGTTCTTTCCTTGGAGTGGTAGAACCAAGGTCACCATTTCCGGTCAGTTAAGGGCCTCCCTTAGCTCTTAGAGCCTTCTCTCCCAGCCTTGCACATGTGTCTCTATATCTTAGAGCCAGAAAAGGTGATGATTTGAATCCTTTTCACACCTAGAGTCTCTCTTGACATCCCCTTCTGCCACATTTCCCTTGCTTTTCTCTGCTGCATCTCCCACTGACTCTTCTGCCCTTCTTTGGTTTTTAAGGGCTCATTCAATTACACTGGGCCCACCCTCATATTCAGAATAATCCACCTATTTTAAGGTCAGCTGATGAGTACCTTAATTCAATCTGCCAAGTGCCTTCAGAGCAGTACCTAGATTAGTGTTTGATTGAATAACCAGGAGATGGGAAACTTGGGGAATTCTGCTTACCACAGAAGGATATCCCAGGTTCTTCTTTTTTATATAGAATGTTGTTCCTTTCTCATATTTTTGATTTCTTCTCTTAGGTTCTTAATCATTTAAAATCTTTATCTCATAATCTTTATTTGCTGTTTTCTGTTTTCTAAGGTTTTTAGAAGATAGTCAAATCTTAATGTCCGCTAACTTGTGATCAAGGGGATTGTTCTTTCCATGTTTTCTAATTTTGGATTGCAAACTCATTTTCTAGCCTGGGTTGAGGATATATCCCTTCAGAGAGGTTTTGCGTTTGCTTCTGCTAATATATTCAAGTGACGGTACTGCCTGACCCCTTATATTGATTCAGCATTTGGGATTTACCAGACCAGGCAGATGGTGTAAGTTCAGACCCAAAACCTATTTGAAGACAAGGCTGTGGCTGTAAATTCTCAAGGCAGATCTTCTGTCCTCTATCCAAAGCTCAGATCAAATTGGACAAACTTCCTTATTTTATTTTTCTCCCTGTGTATGCCGTGATTTGGGGGTTTTGTGTTTTGTGGGGGTCTTTGGGTGTGGAGTGGAGAAGGGATGGGTTAGTTTTCCCCTGAAACTGTAGCCATGGGAAAGTCTAAACTATATAATCAGGGTCTCATCAATTTCAGCTTTCCCTCCATCGGAGACCCAAGGTTTTATCTCTTTTCCTTGTGGTGGGCATTAAAGCCAAAGGTCCTAGGCTCCTGACATAGGCTGGCTGCTTTAGGGCAGCTGTTAAAGCCTTTCCTTTTTATTTGGACCCCTTAATTTTTTTTTTTGTGGGTTTAACTATTCACATTTAGGTACTTTTAATTAGGAAGGTTTTTAGGTTGTCGAGTCTGCCTTGTTGCCAGAAACAGAAATTCCCCCATTGATTGATTGACTGATTTTTTAAAACCACTTCATATTGGCTTCTGCAACTACTACTCCACTCGGGTCAGGAATAGCTTTCACACTGTCAAGTCCAAGTGAGTATTTTTCAGTTTTCTTCTTACATGATCATCTTACATCACTTCCCCTTCTCTTCTTTTTCCACTTTCCCTAACTTGGTTGTCCTACTGTTTTGACCATTTCTTTTTAGTTTTTTGTGACTTCTCCTTTATCCTGATTTGGTGTTGAAATTCCTTGGGACTCACTCCTGAGCCTCTGCTTTGGTCACTCCATAATTCTCACCAAATTTAAGTTACTTAAAATCTTTTGTGTAGGGCTTCCCCGGTGGTGCAGTGGTTGAGAATCTGCCTACCAATGCAGGGGACACGGGTTCGATCCCTGGCCTGGGAAGATCCCACATGCCGTGGAGCAACTAAGCTCATGTGCCACAAGTACTGAGCCTGTGCTCTAGAGCCCGTGAGCCACAGCTACTGAGCCCATGTGCCACAGCTACTGAAGCCCACGTGCCTAGAGCCCGTGCTCCACAATGAGAGAAGCCACTGCAATGAGAAGCCCACGCACTGCAATGAAGAGTAGCCCCCACTCGCTGCAACTAGAGAAAGCCTGTGTGCAGCAACGAAAACCCAACACAGCCAAAAATAAATAAATAAATAAATGAAACTTAAAAAAAAAATCTTTTGTGTAAAGTATTGCAGTAACGACCTAATTTATCTCCCTGATTCTACTCTTCTGTTTTCTTTTAAGGCATTGTTCACTTTGTATTCAAAGTGATCTCTTAAAAATACTATTATGATCATGTCACTCTTGGTTAAGACGCTTTAATGGCTTTCCATTACTACAAAATTGGGAAGTCCTTTATGGCCTGCAAGGTTTTACCTGAGCTGACTCCTGGGCTGGATTCTAGCTTCTTTTGTTTTTTTAGTTCTCCAAGCAGGGATCAAACCTACACCTCCTGCACTGGAAGCTTGGAATGGGTCCTAATCCCCCTTCAGCGGTCCTAACCACTGGACCACTGGGGGAAGTCCCTAGCTTCATTTTGAGTATCTTGTTTCTTTGTTTATTATACCACAGTGGCTGTGTCTGTTAGGGTCCATTGTATGTAAGCCACAGAAGTAGGTTCTGTCGAATGTAAGCAAAAAGTAATTTATTGGATATATACAGTTATTTTAGAGAATTAGTAGAAAGACCTTACTCTAAAACTTTTGGAGGAGAGAAATAAGGGTAGTTTAAAGGGCAAGGTGAACAAGAACTAATAGACTCCTAATATTATTACCATTAGACTAACTTAGGTCTGATCATTCTCTGCCCTTATGAGCATACATTCAAGGTGTAAGTTCCCAGCAGAGACGGTTCGCCTCAGATTGGATTACATGTTCATCCCTGGGCCAGGAGTGCATGAAGTGGAGGACGGGTACTTCCCTAATAGAAAATAGGGTGCTATTTGGAAAAGAAATGGGAAAGAGGTCTAGGCAAGTAAAATTAGAACTTCCCCTAAGGACTTCCTTTTAGTTTATGTGTCACTTTACAAAGGCCTACCCTTTACTGCGAATTTTTCTTTTCTTTTTTTGTTTTTGGTACTGCTAATCTTAAGTTACCCCTCGTATTCTGTCATAGCACATTCTACTTTTTCATCATAGCACTAATATTTGTGTGATTATTTAACGTGTGACTCCTTTACTTTAAGCTCCACGAGTGCAAGGATGGTATCTGTTTTCTTCTTTGTAGCATCTTTAGCAGGAAGTATTTTATCTGGGCATATTAGGTGCATAAATATTTGTAGAATATTGTACAATCAGGTCAACTCTGCAGTATTCAATTGATATCAAAATGATATTCAAAACATTTAAAAATATTTTAAAATGAAATCAGAAAATATGTATGGTAAGTGTAAGAGGATTAAAAATTCTATGTCCAGTATATAGGCAACTATATAGAGCAAAACCGTAAACTCTGCACCAAAAAGTTTGAAAATATATAAAAATATTAACAGTCTTTGTGGTTGATTTTTTTTTCCTACTTTCCCATCTACTTAAAAATTTTAATAATGAGTATGTGTTGTCTTTATGGGTAAATTCAAAAGAAACAACACATAATGAACGAAATTGGGATTGATGCAAAATACTTTACACTGTCTACCAAGTATAGCTTATCAAGTTTAGGTGATTTTAACTTGTAGATGCACTTCAGACACATCTTTCTCCATGGTCAGTTCCACTACCATTTTTAGAGGATCATAATCTTTCATCTAGTTTATGTAATAGCCTCTTAAATGATCTTTCTGTTTCCACTCTTCCTCCTTTCTATTCATTTGCTACACAGCAGTTAGAGGGATGATATTTTAAAAATCCAGTTCTCACTATTCGTCTTTATTGTCTTCCCATTGATCTTTTTAAAAAATATTTATTTATTTATTTTTGGCTGCATTGGGTCTTTGTTGCTGCGCACAGGCTTTTCTGTAGTTGCAGAGAGCGGGGACTACTCTTCGTTGTGGTGTGTGGGCTTCTCATTGTGGTGGTTTCTCCTGTTGCGGAGCATGGGCTGTAGGCACGCAGGCTTCAGTAGTTGTGGCTTGTGGCTCTAGAGTGCAGGCTCAGTAGTTGTGGCACACAGGCTTAGTTGCTCTGCAGCATGTGGGATCTTCCTGGACCAGGGCTTGAACCCGTGTCCCCTGCATTGGCAGGTGGATTCTTAACCACTGTGCCACCAGAGAAGTCCCCTTCGTATTGATCTTAAATTCTAAACACCTCTACATGGCTTACAAGGTCCTGTGAGATCTACTTCCCCTCTCTAACCTTGTCTTCTACCACTCTCTCCACTATACTTTAGCCATATTACCTTTTTTTTTAACTTGTCTTTTTTTTTTTTTTTTTGCGGTATGTGGGCCTCTCACTGTTGCGGCCTCTCCCGCTGCGGAGCACAGGCTCTGGTCGCGCAGGCCTAGCGGCCATGGCTCACGGGCCCAGCCACTCTGCAGCATGTGGGATCTTTCCGGACTGGGGCACGAACCTGCGTCCCCTGCATCGGCAGGCGGACTCTCAACCACTGCGCCACCAGGGAAGCCCTTAACTTGTTTTTTGAACGAGCTTTTCTGCTTCATTCTTTGTTCAGTTAACAACTACATACCTTACCTTTAGGTCTTATTATATCATTTCTTCAGACAGATCTTTTCTGCTTCTTAATTTTTCACCCTCATTATACCCTTTCTCTTCCATCATATAGTGTTTGCAACAATTTATAGTCGTGTTTGTTTTTTTTAATATTTTATTTTTTTACTTATTTATTTGGTTACTCTGGGTCTTAGCTGCTGCCAGCAGGCTCCTTAGTTGCAGCTCACGGGCTCCTTAGTTGTGGCATGCGAACTCTTAGTTGCAGCATGCATGTGGGATCTAGTTCCCGACCAGGGATCAAACCCGGGCCCCCTGCATTGGGAGCATGGAGTCTTGACCAGGGAAGTCCCATGTGTTTGTTTTGATGTTTGCCTCCCTAATTGTATATTCCTGGAGAACAGAGATCTTTTCTGTCTTGTTCCCTACTTTATTCTCTGCTCTTAGCACAGTGCCTGTCTTTTAGTACATATGAAGTAAATATTTCTTGGGTGGATGGATAAATGAATCAGTATGTTACTGCCACTCTCTGTATCATTCTGCATCTTTGTTTCTTTTTTGTTCGTTTTTCATTTCATCCTTTAAAAATTTTTTTTTGTTGAAATATAGTTGATTTACAGTGTCTTTATTATAAAACATCCCATTGTCATGAGTAAAAAATGGGGACTGTTTGTGCTGATAACTCCAGTTCTTAAAAGTACCTGTGAAGGTGGCCTAGTTTGTTCACAGCATGATAAATTTGCTAGATCGTATGTGTGCACACACACACATTTGCACACACATGCACACTTGCCTCAAATGAGCAGCCTAGAAACAGAAAAGATAAATCAAGACTCCTAGTCTACACAGCTTATGAAACATAACAGTAGCCTCTAAGTGTCTAGTGTGTGCCAGGCATTTAATCCTTACAACCCAATAAAGGACAAGGTGTTCTTACGAACCTCACTTCACCTCGTTCTTTTGTTTTTTAAAATAGATTTATGTATGTATGGCTGCATTGGGTCTTCGCTGCTGCATGTGGGCTTTCTCTACCGGCAGCAAGCAGGGGCTACTCTTCGCTGTGCTGCGTGGGTCTCTCATTGCTGTGGCTCCTCTTGTTGCGGATCACGGGCTCTAGGCATGCGGGCTTCAGTAGTTGTGGCATGCAGGCTTAAATAGTTGTGGCACGCAGGCTTCAGTAATTGTGGCTTGCGGACTCTAGAGTGCAGGCTCAGTAGTTGTGACATACGGACCTAGTTGCTCCCTGGCATGTGGGATCCTCCCAGACCAGGGCTCGAATCTGTGTCCCCTGCATTGGCAGGCAGATTCTTAACCACTGTGCCACCAGGGAAGCCCCCCACTTCACCTTTAAGGAAAGAAGCTTAGGGAAGTTAAGTTGCTTGTCCAAAGTCACGCAGCTGATCTGAGGTCCAAATGAGCCCCATCCTGCAAGTTTAATTACTAAGCTATACTGCCTTGCCAAATAGAATTTACTCATTCAGTACTGAATGATAATGATAAACATGTATTGCAAATCTAGTATGCCTGACACTGCTCTAAGTACAATACTGGGAATAAGGCAGTGAACAAAGCAGACTCCCATCCTCATGGAGAGTACATTCCAGAGGGACATGGGAAAGACAGTGAACAAAAGGAATAAGGAAAACATGCAGAATGATAAATGTGATAATGAGTATGGAGAAAAATAAAGCAGGGGAGTAGATGGAGGCAGTGAGGGGGTTGCAGTATTCAATAGGGTGGTCAAGGAAGTCCTCTCTGAGAAGGTGCCATTTGAGCTGAGACCTGAAGGGTGCAAAGACATCTGTGAGGAACCCAAGGAAACTTCGGACAGAGGAGGAGACGCAAGCACGGTCTGTCTGGCACGCGCTGACCCTAAGAACCTCAGAGGGGAGCCTTTTTTGGGACAGCTGCACGTTATACCTGCGCTGCTTCTCTCCCTCGGGCGCCCATGGGTGGGTGAGCAGGTCTCCGTCCTCACCGCCACTGTCACATGCGACGGCTGACCCGGGCTGGTCCTAAGTCCGGGCCTCCTCTCTCTCCAGTTCCATTCGCCAAAATTCATTCCACACGAGGAGCGCTCCTCCTGACAGTGCTCATTGCACACGTCCTCCCACGCCTGGTTACACACAGGTAAAAGTGTGGTAGTGCACCTTTGTTTGCCCATTGGATTAACAAAGATCTAAGGACTAGATAAAATTGAGTGTGAGGTGGAAAAGAGGCACTTGGTCTCTGTTGGTGGAAAGTGTAAACCGGTACAACTGCCCTGAACGGCAGGTGCACAGTATTGTATCCTGAACAGGTGAATTTGAGGGTATTTTCCTTGAGCTTGTGCACTGCAGGATTCAGTTCTATTTAATTAGATGAATGTCACCTTGATTTAGATTAAAATAGCATATAACTTGTAAAAGATGAAAATAGAGTGAAGTTAAATAGAAAGCAGGTCCAGAACAATCTAAGGAGGATTATTTGCCTTGTGAAAAAGGATCTAGAGGTCTTAGTGAACGGTTAATGCTGTACCATCGTACCCGGGGTATGAGGGAGTTGAGGTGAGCCAGTGATCCGCATTTTCAGAAAAAGATTTAGAATTCCATGCTTTCCTGACTTGATAGGAAAGGAAAATTTTGATTTGTTCTATTTTATTACAGTAACCTGAGTACCAGTTTCAAAGTGTGATTGCTGCGTTTTTAGCTGTGCAGTTTCCCATTTAAGATCAAGCTAATGCAGTTAGAAAACAGACTTAAGTTTAGAGATTGAAGATCCTCAAACACACCACAGTTTTGCTTCTCAGTATTATACTTTCATGATATATTATTGCATGTGGTAATGGTATTTGCAGTTTTCAAAGTGTAGTACGGACAGTAGAGGACCTGACAATTAAAATACTATACTTCCCTGACTTAAAGATAAATTTTTAACTAGAGCGCTAACTCTAAAATAGCTATAGCTACCATTTATGGCAACTTACTGTGTATTAGGCACTGTTAGAGCCTTTACGTGAGTATTCCCAAAAACCTTTAAGGTAGCTATTATCTTGGTTCTTAGAAAAGAACAGTATGGAGGCTCACAAAGTTTAAGATCACAAGGTTGGGAGAGCCAGGACGTTTGTCTCAGTCAAAAACTTGTCCTGTTGTGATTTCAGCCTACTGCCTCCAGCTCGCTTTTGTCTTTTGGTTTTGGGAATTGGAGATTCCACGTATAGTATGCTTTTCGACATTAAAAAAAAATCAGCACTCTACCTTTTAAGGTACTTTGAAAAAGCTGAGTTCAAGTACTTCTCTCTGGAACTCTTCCACCCCAGTCTCTTCCTCTGAACTTAAGTCGTTTTTTGTATCATATGTCCTTACGGTATTTAGCATTTCCCTCCTGTATCATAGTAGCTTGGGAGTACTTATTAGCTGTGCTGTGAGACTATAAGTTCTTTGAAGGATGAATTCCTTTCTGTTCTTTGCCATCTTCATTGCCTTTTTAAAAATTATTATTAGAACTTCAATAAGTATTTGTTGAAAGAACTATGGGGTAAACAACTTAAAACAATTTTTTTTCTTCACCCACGGGCCTGTCCTTTGGAATGTAGGTTTATAAATATTCACTGCATTTATGTGCTCTTTTCTGTCCTCCACAGCCAAACTTCTTAAAAGAGTTATCTTGCCAAAATTTCTTGTTACTTTTCATGACTTCTTTTTCTGGCCTTACCTTAAATGATCAATAGAATCATTTGACCTTTTCCTTTGAAATTCTCTTAGGTGGTTTCTAAGATTCTCTCTGTTTCCTTATTTTGTTCTTTGTGGTCCATCTTTCTTTCTTTTTTTTTTTTTTTTGCGGTATGCGGGCCTCTCACTGTTGTGGCCTCTCCCGTTGTGAGCACAGGTTCCGGACGCGCAGGCTCAGCGGCCATGGCTCACGGGCCCAGCTGCTCCACGGCATGTGGGATCTTCCCAGACCGGGGCACGAACCTGTGTCCCCTGCATCGGCAGGTGGACTGTCAACCACTGCGCCACCAGGGAAGCCCTAACATTTTAACTTTTAATGTTCTTCTTGATTTGGTTCCTGCTTATTTTTTAGCCTCATTTCTTGCTTAAGCTACACGGATGGCACTTATAAGTTCTTAGAATCTACCTGGCTCTGTGGCGCATGTTTCTTCCTCAGAATGCCCTTCACCTCTGTCCTCCAGCTCCTTTAGAAATTAGCTTTAAAGGCACCCATCTCTTCCAGTTCGCTTTTTGACCTCATCCTTTCTCACTCCAGGTCTGGGTTAGATAACCCTCTTTATGCACTCACAGCCTCCTGAGGATATCTCTATCATAATACTCTTCACGGTCTTTTGTAATTGTCTCTTTTTTCCACTAAGCTTCTTGAAGGCGGAGACCACATATCTCGAATGGCTTTGTATCTCTAGGGCTTAGAATAATGTCTGGCAAACAGTGAGCTCTCAGATGTTTGTGGAATGAATGTATTTGTTAAGTGGACAAATTATCATTATTCTGGAGAAATTGTAGATATAAAAAGGATCTTAGGAGCCTCAATTATAGTTGTAAGGCCTTTAAAAATGTCCCAATTTTTGTATTCCCCTTGTTTGAAGATTATAGGTACTTCTATTTATTATGAATCAATAATATTTATATTCTTTAGAACAAAGTAAATTTTACTGTTGATATAACCACTGTGTTTTCTCAAAAAAATTTTTTTGACTATGGCATACTTAGGTTCTTTTTTTCTGCTTTCCTCTTGTTTATAGTGTCAAGTTCTTGAGGTCTTATTCCCTCCCACCCTCCCAAGAGCCCTGGTTTATTATAAGATTTCTCAGCCTCCATTGCTATTAACTCTATGGGCCAGATAATTCTTAGTTGTGAGGAGCTGGCTTGTGCATTGTACAATGTTTAGCAGCATCCCTGGCCATTACCTACTAGATGCCAGTAGTACCTCCTAGTTTTGACAACCAAAAATGTGTCCAGACATTGTCATATGTCTCCTGTGAAGCAGAATCACCCCTGGTTCAGAACCCCACTGGTTTATAGAGATTCCTGTCTCTTAACCTTTATCCTCAAGGAGCCTTTCCTTCTCTGTGGACTTTTTGTTATCAGCATAAGAGCATGATCACCCATGCTCTTTTGGGGAAAAAAAACCCCAAAAAAACCCACAAAACACTTTTTAAAGTAACTCCTAGTTTCTTCTTAACTTTTGCTCATTTTCTCTTTCTGTCCTCTGTCCATCCACTTTTCTAGAGTGAATTGCTTCTACTCTTTCTTTCTGGCTTTTTAACCCTGTGGTGCTACTGAAAATACTTTCAAATCTCTTTCCTCTTTTCCTGTGTTCTCTGAAGTGAAAGCTACCACCACCTAGCTTTCCACGTCACCATCATCTCTTAATGCTCTGTTCCCTGGCCACCCCGACTGCTACTTTAGATACCTCATTCGGTCAGTCATAAAGTCCTGTTTATTCTACCTCCTGAATATCTATAGAATCCACCTGTATTCTTTATTCTCACTGCTGTGTCCCACCAGTGGCATCAGGCTCTTTGTTGTTCTCGGAATATCAAGTCTAGTCCTGTTCCATTTTCTTTTCTGCTCTGTAATGTGGATGACCTTTCAAAAACAGAGTCTCTTCCCATTTCATACCTTCTCAATCATGAGTGCTGGGGCTCTAGTATCTGCATTTTTGAAAGGCTTACCAAGTGATTTTTATACAACTCTAATTTCTTCATTCTCCTATTTCAGAAACATGTCACTGCTCTTAGGAATTCCTAAAACCCTTATTATTATTCTTACAAAGCACTTCCTGATGTGATCTCTGTCTCTTAACAAATCATCTTTGACGTATAAAAAAAGTCTTAGTTTCTTTAAGACAAGTACTTTATGAAAAGTTAGTATTTATACATTTAGTTACTGGGTTTTTTTTGTTTTTTGTTTTGCGGTACGCGGGCCTCTCACCGTTGTAGCCTCTCCCGTCGCGGAGCACAGGCTCGGGACGCGCAGGCAGGCTCAGCTGCCATGGCTCACGGGCCCAGCCGCTCCGCGGCATGTGGGATCTTCCCGGACCGTGTTTTTTTTTTTTTGACATCAATAAAATTTATCATTGTGGGAGGGATCAGGAGGAAATGTGGGTATTCTAACATCGATTAATGTTGGTGTCTGTGACCAATTTGACTGCTAAATTATAAAATATTTAAATAAGATTTTTTTCTTGTAGGTATTTATAGCAGCAGTGATGTAGCAGTATCATTTCCAAATGTAGCATCTGGCTCAGGATCCAGTACTCCTGTCTCCAGTTCTCATTTACCTCAGCAACCTTCTGGGCATTTACAGCAAGTGGGAGCGCTCTCCCCGTCTGCTGGGTCGTCTGCACCCTCTGCTGTTGCTACAACTCAGGTAAATTATTACAGTGTTACAAAGTAACATGTACATCCATTTGTCTTTTTTTTTTTTCTAAACATCTTTATTGGAGTATAATTGCTTTACAGTGGTGTGTTAGTTTCTGCTGTATAACAAAGTGAATCAGCTATACATATTCATGTATCCCCGTATCTCCTCCCTCTTGTGTCTCCCTCTCACCCTCCCTATCCCACCCCGCTAGGTGGTCACAGAGCTCGGAGCTGATCTCCCTGTGCTATGTGGCTGCTTCCCACTAGCTATCTGTTTACATTTTGTAGTGTATATATGTCCATGCCACTCTCACTTTGTCCCAGCTTACCCTTCCCCCTCCCCGTGTCCTCAAGTCCATTCTCTACGTCTGCGTCTTTATTCATCCTGCCCCTAGGTTCTTCAGAACCTTTTTTTTTTTTTTTAGAGTCCATATATATGTGCTAGCATACGGTATTTGTTTTTCTCTTTCTGACTTACTTCACTCTGTATGACAGACTCTATCTAGGTCCATCCACCTCACTACAAATAACTCAGTTTCGTTTCTTTTTATGGCTGAGTAATATTCCATTGTATATATGTGCCACATCTTCTTTATCCATTCATCTGTTGATGGACACTTAGGTAGCTTCCATGTCCTGGCTATTGTAAATAGAGCTGTGATGAACATTGTGGTACATGACTCTTTTTGAATTATGGTTTTCTCAGGGTATATGCCCAGTAGTGGGATTGCTGGGTCGTATGGTAGTTCTATTTTTAGTTTTTTAAGGAACCTCTATACTGTTCTCCATAGTGGCTGTATCAATTTACATTCCCACCAACAGTGCAAGAGGGTTCCCTTTTCTCCACACCCTCTCCGGCATTTATTGTTTGTAGATTTTTTTAATGATGGTCATTCTGACTAGTGTGAGGTGATACCTCATTGTAGTTTTGATTTGCATTTCTCTGATGATTAGTGATGTTGAGCATCCTTTCATGTGTTTGCTGGCAATCTGTGTCTTCTTTGGGGAAATGTCTATTTAGGTCTTCTGCCCATTTTTGGATTGGGTAGTTTGTTTTGTTGATATTGAGCTGCATGAGCTGCTTGTATATTTTGGAGATTAATCCTTTGTCAGTTTCTTCATTTGCAAATGAAAGTAAGTTAGATTATAGGGGAGATAAATGAAATAGGGCTTCCTATAGGAATTTATAAAATATCTCAATCTGTATTGACGCGAGTGGAAATGATACACACGTTTACATGATATTCATGGGAGAGCACAAAAGAATATGTTGGCACCAACTGATTCTTTTCAATTTCTGAGTTCCTGATTTTGTCCTAATGATGTAAAATAGTAATTTGGGGGGAGCTCTTATTCCCTCTTTTAAAAGTAGGACTTACAAAGTATGAACCACTTTTGGACTTCTGTGGTTTTAAAAATTCCTTTCATAATTTTAAAATCGCAGAAATAATATATGAATATCTGTGGTGTAAATTTTTAAAAACCAGTGAAGGAGAGTATAGGATTAAGAGTGAATGATTCTTTTAAGTACTTATAGGGTGTTCTTTCTTGTGAGAAAGAAGGGATATTTATAATATTATAAATAATGGTGACTATGTTGGTGGTTTTGCATTTATTTATCCTTTTCCTTCATTTTAGATCTGGAACTTGATGGGTGACCTAGTCTACAGGAATGCTCTAAGAGCCAGAGTCAAACCAGAGAAATCATAATTATATAAATAGAATAGTAAATGGCCACAGCTGCGCACGTGCGTGCACACACACACACACACACACACACACACGTGCGCACACACACTCACACACAAGCACGCACACTCACTCCCCATCCCCAACCCCCATGTTTCCTCAAAGGTAATAATTTAAAATTCCTAAAGTATATATATTTTTTCTTTATTTGGAATTCTTTATAATTTTATTATTTTCATTTTACCCAATGCCTCTAATAGTCTCAGAGTTTTAAGAAAATTATGACAAAGACAAATGTCTAGTTATAAACAACTAGTTAAGTAGTTAGTTGTTTGTAAGTTGCTGTAAACTTCTGCTTTATGTATGTGTTCATAGTTTCTATTGTACGGGCCTTAGAATATATGTACACTTTTCCAGCATTTTCTGTAAGTTGTACATCAGAGCACAGCATTAAGTTATTTTTAAAGTATGTAGTGGTGCAGTGCAAACGATCACCATTATAATTAGATCAAGAATTAGAATAAACAACAGTTCAGCACAGAAAAACAATGGCATGGTTAGTGGTATTGTCTTTGAAAATGAAAGTTAACAATTTGGTGAACTTCTCAACCTGAAGAAGGGAAGTTTGACTAGTTTAGGAGAGTTTTTCTCTAGCTCATTTCACTAGCCTTGGTGAGGTATAGGCATAATGATAGGGGTTTGGGGTTAGAGAGGGTGAAAGGATAAATGAGAAAATGGCTCTTATTAATAGTTTTATCTCTTTTAATTAAGTGTAACCATATGCTGTTGATAGCTTTATATCCTTGGAAAGAGTCTCACATGAACATTTTCAATGTGCATTTTCCTTTCCTTTCTTTCTAAAAGTCTGTTTTAATTACCCTCTGGTTAATTCCAGGCTGAATTAAGCAAAAATCTCATTTCTTCCCATTCATTATGTTTGTGGTTTTGGGGGTTGACTTTAGGGAGGTGGGTGGGGGAAGTGGTAGTGAAGAGAAATTTATAGCTAGAGGGAAAATTCCACTTAACATATGACTCAGCTGAAGAACAAAGAAATCATAGTTTCAAGTAATCCAGGATTCAGTCCAATTAAAATCTTCACTGTTTATCCTCCTCCCTGTTTCAGTAAGGTGGGTCTCTTATAAATATGATCATCCAGTGAGACTCCCATGCTGCATGCCGAGACAGCTGCATCTGTGTTTCTGTCCAGCAGTAAACACTTTCTGCCTTGAAGCCGGAGCTTATTTAGCCTGGCTTATCTGGTGCTGCTGTACCAACCATCAGTCTCCAGGCAACTGAGGCAGGTTGACCTCTGAGTTGAACTGAGTGCAGAACTACTTCAGTTTAGCTGCCTTAGACAATAGTATTGGTGTTGAATGTGCAAAGTGTGAATTTTCTAGGCAATGTGCAAAGGAAAGGATACAGAAATATTTAGAATAAATCGAATGTTTAGATAGAACTCCTAAAATTGTGATGCACTTGGTAATTTAATCTTCTTTCCAAATGACAGAAGTTTATTTCTGTTTAACTTTTGTATAGGCCTTGTATGTTTTCAGATCATGCAATTCACTGTGTTTAGATAATCACACCCTAGCCTTTTATTTAGAGTTTCTTTATAGGTAGTTGATTTAAAAATGAAGAGAGTAGTGCTATAAGTGTGTAAATTAAAACTATCAATGTTTAAAATATAATTATAGAAGCCTTGTTACAATTATTGAGAAAACCATCACACCAGCAAGCAAATGTTTTAAAAAATATAAATCAGAGAATAGAAGTGTTAAATTTGAACGATGTTTTGACTTTCCTCCTTTCCCTCCCAAAACCTTAATGAAAGCAGTAATTTTTAGTGATGGGCTTGGTGCCAGAAGGATAAAAATCCGTAGGTCATTCTTGATCTTTCTGGCCTTGGTTTTAAGTAAGATAGACAGGCCTCTTCTTTGGTTTATTTGCTGTCTTAAGGATTGTTCCCAGGCAAGTGGTCAGGGAAGTAAGATCAGGAAGAGCTAATAGAAATTAAAAACTGAAACTAGATTTGTGCCTTTAATGGGGCAAAAAGGAGACACTTGTAAAAATGTGGGGAGACAAAGTCTGATGCTTAGCAGCCCTAATTTGAAAAAAACCTTTAAAAATGTTTGATAACCTAGTTTTATATTGTTTGATGTCAAATCCTTTTGTTTTATTTGATAAACTTGTTTTTAGGATAATTATTCCTTCACAGATATCAGCAGTATAGTTACAATTATAGTTCCTTAACATTATTGGAAGATAGAACTGCTGTCCTTGTGATGTTTTAATGATGGGTGCTCTGCTCTTGTATCATGGGTAGAGGTATAAATTAGTTTCTATAGGTGTGCCATTAATATTTCATTTTGCCTTTCAAATTCCACTGTTTCTTAGTTCTGCATTCATTCTGTTTTGTCTTTGGAAGAATCCTGGTGCTTTTGTTTGAAGGATGATTGCTTTAATAGAGTTTAAGACAGAATGTAATGAAAATAATTGTATTCTAATATGTCTTGCGTTCTGAGTTTTGCTTTTGGATACAGTCTTCATGTAGATAATCATGGTTCCTTGTTTACTCTGTGTTACTATTATAAAAATGATACAGGTTTAAAAGTAATTGAAGGAACTTCTAAGGTTTATTTATGTGATATTTACTAAATGCAGATAAATTTAAGTATTTTAAGGGTATAATTTAGTGACTAATGTTTTGCAGATTTCTGTGAGACTTTTACTTCAAGTATCTTAACTTTGGTGTGTGTGTTGGGGAGCTGTCTTAGATATAATCCTGATTTCCTTTCAGATGATGGCTGATAGGGCACTTTAATTCTGTTTGGGAAAATGGTTCAGTTTCCCAGGCCGATTCATCTATCTTTGGAGGAGCTCTGACTTGATTGGTCAGAACGAAAGTTTCATCTATTTTATTTTATTTTACTTTACTTTATTGTTGTATCCTGCTTTTTAATTAATTAATTTATTTATTTATTTTGGGGGTTGCATTGGGTCTTGCTGCACACAGGCTTTCTCTAGTTGCGGCGAGCGGGGGCTACTCTTCGTTGCGGTGCGCGGGCTTCTCATTGCGGTGGCTTCTCTTGTTGTGGAGCATGGGCTCTAGGCACGTGGGCTTCAATAGTTGTGGTACGCGGGCTCAGTAGTTGTGCCTTGCGGGCTCTAGAGCGCAGGCTCAGTAGTTGTGGCACAAGGGCTTAGTTGCTCTGCAGCATGTGAGATCTTCCCGGACCAGGGCTTGAACCTGTGTCCTCTGCATTGGCAGACAGATTCTTAACCTCTGCATCACCAGGGAAGTCCCTGTTTTAAATAATTGCATAATGACTTGTAATTTTAAGGAAGTCCACATTCTGAGCAGAGTAAGTTTTTATAAGTGCTTTCTAACGTTACTTACTTTTGGATGATGAAGAGGTTAAGTGACATAGATTGTGAGCCTCTGTGTTAAGGGGTATCTCTTTGAAAAAACATTCTTAGGAATTTTACTGTGTCTGTTTGTGTGGCACAATGCAAAATAGCAGAAACTGGGGTCCGAAATCCTAGATTCCTGGAGCGTTGCTGCTCACTAGTGTGTCTGTGGGTAGGTCTTTTACATTTGTGGATGTTGATTTTTTTTTCATATGTGAAATGGAATACTTTAAATACCTGTTCTACCTGCAGTACAGGTATATTCTGAAGTTCAAGCGAGAATAAGTACTTTGCAGACCATGAAGTACTTTGGAATTAATGGTTATTACACCCATTTAGTCATTTCACATACAGCTGTTGACTAAGGTCTTTTCATTCTTAAATTATTTCAATAGCCTCTTTAGTCCTAGGGACTTAATTTCCACCCCAAAATGTAGGTGATATATTGATTAGATATTGGCCAATTAAGAAACCTGCTTAGAATTGGTGGTTATTCTGCACAGTCCTGTTGCTCAATCATCAGTGTTCATTGATGGTTTAACTACAATTTAATCCCTCCCACTACTTTATAAACTCAATTGTGGGGCATTTCAGCATTAGCCTAAACAATGGTTTTGAATACGTTAAGCTCCTAACAATTAGGGAGCAGTTTGGGGCATTGAATAAAGTGGAATGATGCAATTGAACCTGACAGCTTTAACAGTCAGCCTGCTCATGGGACCTGAAAGTTGTTCACACATGGTTTCTTCTCTCATCACATGCTGAGTATTAAAGCCCGATGGTGGTAGCTGACACAGAAATGGGTCTGTTATCAGGATACATTTTAGAGTACAAAGTTAGGATTGAGTTGGAGAATATATGAAACTTTCTACTGTTCTCCAGTTTTTCCTGGAAACTTTTCTAGTCAAACAAACTGTGCATAAATTATCATTAAAATATTTGAATCCTTACATTATATTTGCTGTATTGCTATGTTATTATAGAATATATAGATTAAGATATCATTGCATAATGAGACAGTACTATCTAATTTTTCTTAGGGAAATGTTTTACTCTGAAATATAGCCATGTTAATATAATATCAGACTATAATGGGCAAATTATGTTTTCTAATGAAGTTAATGGAAAAGATGGAAACCATAATAGTTTATGAAAAGAAGTTTTAAATAACAAGGTAAAGTTTGAGTGCTTGCCATCTGCCACGCATTCTTCTCAGCCCTTACGTGCAGTAACTCAAGTCTCACAGTATTCTTATGATGAAGGTACTATTTCTATCTCCATTTTTACAGATGGAAATTGAGGACAGAGAGCTTTAGTCCCTCACCCAAGGTGAGATAGTTTGTCTTATGGCCGATACAGTGATAACAAAGAGTTTTTTCTTGTAAGAGTATGGACGAAGTAGGAATTTTTAAAAATAATACTGTTTAGTGAGCTGACAGTATTTCAGAAGAACGCATTTTTAAATCATGTGTCAGTGTTGGAAAGTTTGAAGAAGAAGCTGCTGTGTTTTAGAGCTTGTTTGAATCATTTGACTTTAATGTTTATTGACAGGTTAATTGTGCATTTAAAAAATGCTTGCTATGACCTCTTCCTATATGATTGAAGCATGAAGTTTCATACTCACCTCTAGATGATGCATTGCTATGATACTTTACAAAGGTGAAATTTTGATAGGTACTGTTCTTTCAAACCTAATTTTTCTTCTTCATACTTTATTTTTCTGCCTTTACCAACATTAGGGAGGAAAAAAAAATCTACCAAAACAATACCCACTTTTAAGTCTGATACTCAGATAATTGAGTAGATTTAGCCTGATTTTTTCCCTCTCTACTACTAACTCCTTTAGGATGAGCCAAGTGCCTAGGAATTTGGTAGACTTACTTCACTCTACAACTAGAACTCTTTCAAAACTTCTCTGTGGTCCTAAGGGGACATTTGAAATGTAAGAGGTGAACTTCAAGCTGAAATATAATTTTAATCTTGTTAATATTTTAATAGGGTATGTCAGTCTACTTAGGAAGCACTAAATTTCTATGATTTATTTTGAGTTTCACTACTGCCTTGGTCTAGGGACTTGCATATCTTTCTAGATGCTTAACATAGTATGTTATTCTAAATTTGCTAAGGGTATTCTTTGACTCAGGTACTAAGCATATTTTGCTTCACCGTGACTTAGATTTACCTCAGTAATTATTCAGTTTATTTTTACTTTACTTGGCTCTGGGTCCATCTTGTAAAATAATTGTTACACTTAGTGAGACTTTTACTAAGGTATTAGAATAGATATAACATCTTGTGTGAAGTGGTTCCTTCAGTTATTAGTCTTGGGGAGGGAAAAAAGAACCTGTCTAAGGTATCATATATTTGGAAGTGAAAGCAGAAGTTTATTAAGGCAATATGAACTTAAAATTTCATAAAATATTTTTATCTTGATCTAAAACCGGTTTTTACATTTTGAGTAGATGACTTCATTTCATCAGGACACTATTAAGCCAAGTGACCAGTTTTTTGGCGGTCATATTCTTTTTTTTTTTTTAAACATCTTTATTGGAGTATAATTGCTTTACAGTGGTGTGTTAGTTTCTGCTGTATAACAAAGTGAATCAGCTATATGCATACATATACCCTATATCCCCTCCCTCTTGTGTCTCCCTCCCACCCTCCCTATCCCACCCCTCTAGGTGGTCACAAAGCACCGAGCTCATCTCCCTGTGCTATGCGGCTGCTTCCCACTAGCTGTCTATTTTTACATTTGGTAGTGTATATATGTCAATGCTACTCTTACTTCGTCCCAGCTTACCCTTCCCCCTCCCCGTGTCCTCAAGTCCATTCTCTACGTCTGTGTCTTTACACCTGTCCTGCCCCTAGGTTCATCAGAACCATTTTTTTTTTTTAGATTCCATATATATGTGTGAGCATATGGTATTTGTTTTTCTCCTTCTGATCCACTTCACTCTGTATGACAGGTCCATCCACCTCACTACAAATAATTTCATTTCTTTTTATGGCTGAGTAATGTTCCACTACATATATGTGCCACATCTTCTTTATCCATTCATCTGTCGATGGACACTTACATATTCTTTTTTGTTTTAGCTTCTTATTTTGAAATAATTTTGGGGTGTATAGAAAAGTTGCAAAACCAGTACAGAGTTTATGTGTCTTGTGGATACCTTCACTCAGCACCCCCAGTGTTTAACAACTCATACTCTTTATAGTGCCAATAGGCCTGAGAACATATTTGCCCACAGTAGACACTCTCTTTCCCAGGGCAAGATAGAATTGAAATAAGGTATGTACTTCCTTCCAGACACAATTGCCAGTTTTTTGGTTTTTTTTCATTGAAGTCTAGTTGATTTACAATGTTGTGTTAATTTCAGGTGTACAGCAAAGTGATTCAGTTATACATACATATATTTCTTTTTTTTTTTTCAGATTCTTTTCCCTTATAGGTTATTACAAAATACTGAGTATAGTTCCCTGTGCCATACAGTATGTCCTTGTTGGTTATCTATTTTATATATAGTTGTGTGTATATGTTAATCCCAAACTCCTAAGTTATCCCTCTGCCCCTTCCCCTTTCCTCTTTGGTAACCATAAGCTTGTTTTCCATGTCTGTGGATATGTTTCTGTTTTGTATATAAGTTCATCTGTATCTCTCTCTCTTTTTTTTTTTTTTTTTAAATTCCTTATGTGAGCTCTATGATATGATATTTGTCTTTGTCTGGCTTACTTCACTTAGTATGATAATCTCTAGGTGCATCCATGTTGCTGCAAATGGCATTATTTCACTCTTTTTATGGCTGAGTAGTAGTCCATTGTATATATGTACCACATCTCCTTTATCCATTCATCTGTCAGTGGATATTTAGGTTGTTTCCATGTCTTGGCTGTTGTAAATAGTGCTGCTATGAACATTGCGGTGCATATATCTTTTTGAATTATGGTTTTCTCTGGATATATGCCCAGGAGTGGGATTGCTGGATCATGTGGTAGCTCTGTTTTTAGTTTTTTAATGATCCTCCATACTGTTCTCCATAGTGGCTGCATCAATTTACATTCCCACCAGCAGTGTAGGAGGGCTCCTTCATCTCCACACTGTCTCCAGCAATGACAACTGCCAGTTTTTATACCAGGTCTTCTGAAGCAGACCTGTGGTACATTACTAATTTGCTTTCGGTGCACTTTAAAAATCCATGTTCAAAGTGTGCTTTGGAGAACTGTGTATATATTGTTTCCCTTATTCCTTGTTCCAGATTCCTTTTATATAAAAGCTTTCAGTGCCCTTTATGCTTCATAACTAGCTTCTTTAGGTTCTCATGGACTTCCATGAATCTTAATGCTTTCACTTATTAATAACGAAGGTTTTTTTGAGTCTACAAAATGCCAGTCATTGTATGTGTACTGTCCTCATAAGTTGTGTGTCTCTTCCCTGCTCACTCACTTATCCTTCTTTATTGCTACTAAGTTGAAGAATGTTTTTACTAAAATGTTGGGAGTTTCTTGGTCCTAAGGTGCCTACAGAGTTATCAAGAGTTTCCAGCAGTAACCGTTGTAAATACCATTTCAGAAGTGTTGGCCAAGCAGTGTCAGACATTTGTGGAATCTTTGGTAGCTCATGTTCCCTGCTTAAAATGATGGTAATGACTTGAATTTTAATGTGGAGTGCTTTAGATGTTTTCATATACCACAGAATCCTACATGGTAAAATTAGTCATTTATTTTGTCTCTCTTGGAAATTTCTTGTTTAGATAAATACAATAATTTTTAAAAGACAAAACTACCAGATAATTTTTAAACATTCAGAAAATTTGGGAAATTTATCATTCAGGATAATGAAGAATGTATTTCTAATTTATTTTATTATTTTATTATTAATTTTTCCTTTTCCTGCCATCCTTATAAAATACATGTTTCCTGCTTTGGAATCATGCTAACGATGATTGATTCTCTTCCTGTTGATAGTCATTATGGAAATCAGTTATGGTGTGCTGCTTTGCGTTTTGATCTGTTAGTGTAGTGGGCGTAGTGTGTGATTCGGAAAGTAAGATGATTTGGAGACTACATCAAGAAATTTGAAGCTAACGAGGATAAATATAAAGCTCTTGACAGAAGGAACCCTTCCTGAAAGAGAATAGGATCTTTGATTCTTGTCAAGAGACTAAGGCAGCTCATAAAACTGATAATTGGAACTAGAAAAGCAGTTCAACTGGTATGATAATAGTTTTGATTCAGCCAGTGGATGAGTGCACAAACACGAGAGTCAAAGGATAGGGTGCAGGTGCAGAGGCCCCTCCTGTCCATGTACTCAGAGCACAGCCCCACCAGCAGTCGGGAATGCACTCATTCTTGCTGGTATTTTTCTCTCTCCTCTCTTGCTGTCAGCTGTTACTTCTTGCTGCCAACAAAATGTCTCAAGATATTACTTTTTCTTCGTCTTTCTAATTAATTTTCCACTTCTAATCTGTTATATGCTTAGTTGATCTTTTTAGAATTGTGTCTAGAGTAAGTAAGTTCGCTCTGCAAAGAGCATTTTTAAGTGTGAGGTGCCCAAGATTTTAAACTGGGTTACTGGTAACATCTGATCTTTCTGCGTGTCTCTTTGGATTTTTCTTGTTCTAAGTTATTTTATAAGTATCCAAGATTCCCAAGTAGTTAAATTCTGGAGAGGTTAAAAAAAAAGTCTTCCTATGTTTCCATTTTTGACTCATATTTTATATATTCTATACATGGTAAGTGTCTAGTGTGATCTTTAGGTTAAAGTGCCGACTTAGCTTTTGCCAAGGGCTAATTGATTGTTAAACAGTACTATATAATCCAAACTACTGACTTCGTATACGTATCTTTAATAAGAGGAAAAATGAAGCCCAGAAATTGACCAGTTGAACTTAGACATTACAGTATGAACTATGAAATACACCCTTTGAAACAATGGAAAGCAAGGACAGGATTCTACATCACGGGAACTATTACTATGAATTGTAAAGGCCAACTTTTATGCTTAGGAAGTTGGCTAGAGGCCGAATATTAATGTCAGGGTCTGAGTCTTTCCAGAAACACAGTTTATTCTCTTGTTTATATTTTGCTTGTTGTCACTATTATGTCGTCTTGTTCTCTTTTGTGCAGTTAAACATGTCAAAATGTCCCACATCTTTTGTTCTGCTGTTATTCAGCTGCTTTATATTAAAAATGCCTCAGTTCTTTTAAATTGTTTTCCAGAATTTTGTTTTGCAATAACTACACAATGATTTTGTTTTTATGAAAGGTTAAGTTTGATTTCATTCATGAAAAAGAAAAAGAAATCTACTTTGAAATTCGTGGTTCTGTTAAGTCTGAAAAGTATTTCAGGCTAGTAATAGCCTTCTGTGAGTTAACAGTGTTTTGTGTACAAGAGATTTGCTTCTAAAATGCCACATTTTTAAGGTTATAATATTCTTGGAAAGTGGGAGAAAGTATTCACATCAAAGAAGGCATTTTTATTACTTTGGATTACGCAAGACTTTGGCCAGCCTCCTTAGCTTCATCTGTTTAAGGGTTCATTTTCGCTTGTTTGGCACAAGTCCCAGTGGAGGCCTTCAGAATTGTGGTTAGCAACATGAATGAATCACAAACTGTGGACTAGCTCTTCAGTTCGTAGAGCTGGCTTACTGCCAAAAAGACAGTGCCTTATATGGGGTCAGGGCAAAGCTGTGATTCGTTGAGCCCTGCATTGTATAGAAAACATACTTGTGATGCCTGTTTGCTTTCTTTTAAAATAAAACAAAACAAAACAGAAAAAGCAGCAGGCTTCCAAGTCTATCAGAATAGGAAGTAACAAAATAGTGTGCAGGTTTTACTAATGACAGAGTTAAGCAATAGAAATATGGCTCTGTATAGTTAAAATACTAAAGGTAGAAGTTGGACCTTTTGACCTCCTCAGCCAGCCTGTGAGGTAAGAGATTGAAACATTTGTTAGACATCTGTTGTCTCCCTGCCCTTATTTTGTAAATGGTTTAATAAGATTAAATAACTAGTCATATGTTCACATGGTTACCATGCCACTGGTTTTGGTATCAAATAGGTACTTTGAAATTAAAGCATGAATAGTTAACTTTGTGCCAATCCTTTTTCTTTCTCTCTCTCACTTTTTTATTTTTTTAAATTTAGAGTTATGTAACTTTCCAGAAACTGGAATATTGGAACGGTGAAACAAGAATGAAATTTGCTCTTCAGAAAGTCAGAAATTTTTCTTATATTCTTAGGTTGGAGAAAGTAGTTGTTACTAGTTCTATTAGGAGGAAGAGTATTAAGATATTTTTAAGTATAATTCATTTGTCTTTGTAATTCTTTTCATTTAGGCAAATACTCTAGCTGGATCTTCTCTTAGTCAGGCATCATCTCATATATATGGCAATAGAATAAATCCAAATTCATCAATGGCAGCTCTTATAGCTCAGTCTGAAAATAATCAAACAGGTAAGATTTCAAGAATTTTTAAACTCTAAAATTCTGTTCCCTTCCCCCAATGTAATTTTTACCCCCTTCAGGTCATTTGATTTGAAAGATCTAAAGGTGTGGTTGATAAGTAAAATCTAAAAGGTGGGTGGGGGGTGCCCCTCCCTTTTTAAATCAAAAGAATCACAGTTGGAAGTAAATAGTATGCTGTGCTGCAAAATAGTGATGTGCTTTTTTACTGTCTGAAATGTAAATGTTTAAGCAGAGCCATCAGCAGGCAGGAATGCTAGTGTCTCCTGTGACTTTTGTGATTGATGTGTTCAGTGCTCAGTTCTGTGCAATGAAAGTAACATAACACTGGGCTTTTCTGTGAATAGCCTCAATCTTTATTTGCATAATTCATGAAATTGCATTACACAAACTTGGTAAAAAAATCCTGTTAGAGAATTTCTACAGTGTTTAGTAATCCTGTGAATTTTTACCAGTTGACATTTTGTAGCGTTTGCCTCTTGTACTGTTTTAATGAGCCACTGGATTTGCTTTGTCTCATTCCATCCTTAAGGATTTGTTGACATGTCCAAGTAGTCATGCCTGTTTGGGGGAAGGGAATGGGTTTAGCAGTTCACCAAGAATGGATCAGTCATGTCTTTACACTTTAAGGGTCAGAGGTTACCTGACTCAGAATAAGGGGAGGACAACCTTAAAGAGGCCAGATAGGATGATTTTATAAGGAACTAACTGTAGGGGAAATACAAGTTATTTTTCAAGCAGAGATATTCGGTGTTACCTAAGGAATATTTTGAAGAAATTAATTTCTTTTTCCTTTTAAATACAGAATTCTGTATTCCTACTTGTTATTGTCCATTTGGATATTTAGTGTTATGTGAAATGATCCATATAATAGATACACTTTTAGTGTGTAGCTCTATGTAATACATATGTATTTTATGACTTGTCTTGGAATGCAAAGTGTTAAAATATACAAAGCATAAGGATTTGCTGTGATAAGCATACAGATTAGCTGTCCACAGCTGTGATTCATTACTTTAACCGTAGAAATTAAAAGTGGCTGAGGGGAGGGTACTGCAAATGGAAACCACGCTTCTGTGCTGTAAAATTGAAAGGAATGAAAGAACGAACATAATCCATGGCCTTCTCCACCCACAAAAAACGTGTAGGGACAACGCCTTACATGCCACAGTTCAGCAATTCTAAACTAGCAACATACTAGATCTTCTACTTTCATAGGAACTGCAAAGATAGTGGTAAAGGTTTTATGTATGTTTTAGAAAAAATCAGGGCCAGAGCTTAAAACCTGTTATCTAGTGAGAGTCACTTTATCAGCTGTGAAATATTTACACTGCAGATCAAGAACTCGGAGACAATAGCCGCAGCCTTGGTGGCAGAGGAAGCTCACCCAGAGGGAGTCTCTCACCAAGGTAAGCGTTATTTGCACTGCAAAGTATCGGCAAAGGAAACATTTTGCGATTTGGAAACTTCTTTAACTCATATCAGCAGAGCATACATTTGTGAGGCTATAAAAGCATTCTATAGATAAGGAGCATATCTGGACAGTCAAGAAAAATGATTCTAAATTGACTTGAATATTAATTTAAACACATGGTTAGATTTGTAAGCTTTGTAAAAGATATACCTTTTCTTGGATTTCTAATGAATTTCAGCTCTCTTGTATATTTAGCTCCTGGTACTATTAATGTATTAATTTGGGTAATTCTTTTTGGTTAGAAAATAGTCTTAAAAGTCTCTTAGGGCTTCCCTGGTGGTGCAGTGGTTAAGAATCTGCCTGCCAATGCAGGGGGGACACGGGTTTGATCCTTGGCCCGGGAAGATCCCACATGCTGCGGAGCAACTGAGTCCGTGTGCCACAACTACTGAAACCCCTGCGCCTAGAGCCCATGCTCTGCAACAAGAGAAGCCACTGCAATGAGCAGCCCGTGCACCGCAAAGAAGAGTAGACCCCGCTCGCCACAACTAGAGAAAGCCCCCACGCAGCAACAAAGACCCGACACAGCCAAAAATAAAAACAAAACAAACAAACAAAAACAAACAAAAAAAGTCTCTTAAAGCTGCAGACTCCAGGCTTTCAACTTTGGGTTCCAGTTTTAGCTCTGTTGTGGGCAATGCACTTAACCCTTTAGTCTCTAGTTCCTAATTCAGTAAATGAAGTTCTTGTGGCTCATCTCTGAAATCCCTCTAGTTCTTAAAATTGTCTGAAGCAAAGTATAGCAAATATGTTACATTGTTCTGTGAAATTATCTTAGATATTATATGAAAGAGTTCAGGTACCATTTATTAATATATAATATATAAGGTTATTCCTGCGAATAGCACATTAGGCTATCGTTTTATTAACTTTATTCCACTCTCAACTCCTATACCTTTTTCTAGTTTGTTTTCTTTCTGTTCTCTAATTTTGTAAACTGCCTCAAGCATAGTATTAGATTGGGTGAGAATGGAGCAGAAGGAGGAAGAAGCCCATTCAAGAATCTTTTTCAACTGTGGAAATTTTAAAATTCTATTAAAAATAAAATTTTTTCTGCCATGGCTACCGTAAATATCACTGTTGTTATGTTGCTAATATATATGGGAATGTCTGTTAAGGAACATCTTTAACGTTAGAGAGATTAGTCCAATAACCTCTAATTTTGCTATTTTCTAGTGCTGCATCAGTAGTGCCTTTTTTCTAATCCCTGAGTGAACTAAAGGTAGTATTGTTTTTCCTAATTGAACTCTGCAGAAAATTAAATAGTATTGTTTTGAAACTAGGAGTTTGAAGTACAATTATAACATCATCTGACCAATTTATAATTTATGCTGTGTTACTTCTGTACTGTTTTATTCTTTTTTTTCAAAGAAGAAAGTTAATGGATTTTTTTTGCTCATATGTTTAGTGGAGGAAGCGTCTCTGTGTTCTCCTTTTTCTTTTTTTAAATTTATTTTTGGCTGCATTGGGTCTTTGTTGCTGCGCTTGGGCTTTCTCTAGTTGTGGTAAGCGGGGGCTTCTCTTCTTTGCAGTGCATGGGCTTCTCATTGCGGCGGCTTCTCTTGTTGTGGAGCACGGGCTCTAGGCGCGCGGGATTCAGTAGTTGCAGCGCACGGGCTCAGTTGCTCTGTGGTATGTGGGATCTTCCCGGACCAGGGCTCAAACCCGTATCCCCTGCATTTGGCAGGCGAATTCTTAACCACTGCGCCACCAGAGAAGTCCCCGTGATCTCCTTTTTTTTTTTTTTTTTTTTTTTTTTTTGCGGTACGCGGGCCTCTAACTGTTGTGGCCTCTCCCGTTGCAGAGCACAGGCTCCGGACGCACAGGCTCAGTAGTTGTGGCTCATGGGCCCACCCGCTTCACAGCATGCGGGATCTTCCCGGACCGGGGCACGAACCCGCGTCCCCTGCATCGGCAGGTGGACTCTCAACCACTGTGCCACCAGGGAAGCCCCCCTGTGTTCTCCTTTTAAACTTAAAATATCATGCAAGCTACCTAGAAATTATTCAGGATTCCTTACTGCAATTTTGCATTGTGCAGTTCTTCGTGTTTCATTAGCTAAATGGTATTTAACACAAAAAAATGGCACTAAATTACTTTAGCACATATTTCCAACTGTATATTATTCTTTAAAAATCAGCCTGAAATATAATGGCCTAAATTATCCTGGCAATAATATACTATTTGGAAAGGGATGGGCAGCTGTATGTAGCATGTGATGTTTACATGTAGAATAAAAAGCCTCATTTGTTTAACTTCTAATTTAAAGAGATTTTTGGAGAGATGCATATCAGGGATGCGGCAGAGCACTCTCAGGCTGTTGGAAGACCTGAGCTGTAGCCCAGCTCTGTCACTTACTAGCGGCGTATCTTTGGACAAGTCACTAAAGCCCCATCTTGTTTCCTCAGATAGAAATGGAGCCAGTAAGGCAGGTTTTGACTTCTCACTAGGTTGTTGTGAAGTTAACTGGGTGGAAACACTTCAGAAACTCTAAAGCCCTTTACTAATTTATTATATTTTTATGGAGGCTGGAGAACAGAAATGGCCACATTTACTTATTTAAAACAAAAAGTGGATGAGAGAACATGACATGTTCATCTTAATATAAGTGATACTTGTTTTGGAAGAGGTTTAAGTTGTTATCATTTGAAGTACAGATGTAAGACATTTTAGAAAAAATTTGTATAAAGGGCTCAAAAATTGCTTTGGTCTGGATAATGTTCCCTAATTCTAAAAATACTTGAAACTAAGTATTTTTGAATTTATAACAAAATACTCCTTCAAAATTGTTTAAAAATTCTTTTTACTGATACTTGAGATTTTGTGGTTATGAATTAAAATGCTCTCTACTTTATTATAATTGTACAGTGTCTTTCTAGTCCTGTCTTTCTCCCTTTTGTCTTATAAAGTTGCATCAAGTTCTTTTACAGCCTATTTCAGAGATTATTAGTGGTGTGTTTATATATTTTCTAGTGGTTTTTAATTATTGAGCATGGCCAGCTATTCCCTTGATTTTTACCATTTGGGGAGGAAGGATGGTAATTACTAAATTTTAGGGTAGATTATGGTTTTATTGTTCTAACATAGGCAGCCCGGTGTTAGAAAACTTGTACAGGAGAAGGCTCAGCGTAAGGTGAGAAATGTGAATGTGCTTCCTTCAAAGGGTCCTTCTTCTGTTTAACCTGAGGATTAATGTTTCCAACAGGTCCCCTGTAAGTAGCTTACAGATCCGCTACGATCAACCAGGCAACAGCAGTTTGGAAAACCTGCCCCCAGTAGCAGCCAGCATAGAGCAGCTGCTGGAGAGGCAGTGGAGTGAAGGACAGCAGTTTTTATTAGAACAGGGCACTCCTAGTGACAGTAAGTATTCTCTTCTTGTCTTTAAAGAAAGATCAATAGGTGGATGGATGGATGGATGAACAGATAGGTGGATAGATGTTGAAGTCACACTTCATCAACAATAGCATTGAAATTATGATATGTCTTACATAATATGGTGAGAAAGTGTAATGTAGTGGCTCAGTAGAACAAATGCTACAGGTTTACTGCTTGGACTTGAATTTTGTTTTTACCTGTTATTAACAGTGTGATCTTAGGCAAGTTTCTTAATGTCATTGTGCTTTTAGATTTCCATTTGTAGGATGGGAATAATTACCTATATCATAGTATTGTTTTGAGGGTTAAATGACATAGAATATATAAAGAACGTTGCCTGGCTCATGGAATTCACTGGTTTTTGTTACTTTTTATAATTATTAAAATATTGGTACATTGTTTCTCCATTGTACTTTGTTCTAATCAATTTTTAAAAGTTTTACTAAAATATGAGTTATAGCTTCTTTTAGCTTAGTTGTTTGAATCAAACTTGCTCATCTTTGGAGAATTTGTTTTAAAAAATGTGTATAGTCAAGTATGGCCAACTCTCTTGATTTTACAATTTGGGTGAGAAAGGAGAATAATTACTAAATTATATATATAACTTATATATATTATCTATATCATTTACTTGCTAAATTATGTAATATATATTACATATACATATTTAGTATCTTTACAGTTTTAAGTATTAAGGAGAGCCATGGGTGAAAAATGCCAAACACAAAAACTGTTACTGCAGATACTGTTAACTAGAGAAGTGGCCTAATGTTAAGGATATATATATATCTGGGGGAAGGAAATAATAGGTGTTTTGGTTTGGTTTTTAATCATTTTGGGGGTGGGAGGTATAAGCTTTTGCTGCTTTAATTTTTTAAAACAAAACAAAATATTTTGCTTATTGTTACACAGGTGCCACAAATTGGTATTTTTATGAATGGTGCTCTGACAAAAAATGATAATTGTGAGGAAATTCATGCCGGGATAATCCTTTGAACATGATAGCTGGAGGACAGGTTTAGCTTAGTCTTACTGCATCTCATTTGGGTATACTAAGGGTTTATTTGTGGGATCTTGAAGAGGAGGGATAAAAGTTAAATCCTTGGGAAATGACCGTATGTGTCTGTACCAGTAGAATTGTGTGTTTTCAAGGCCCTGAGGGCATGTTAAACAAACACAACTTTTTAATACATAGAACTTTTAAAGTGTCATTCACTGCAGCATCACACAGACCTCTCTCTCTGCTGTGTCGAGAGGTCTGAGAGCTGTGGCAGGAACGGAAACGGTATTTGAGGTGGTAAGGCAGGACAGAAGCTGAGCCTGTATGCAGATGACGTGCCTTCCCATGGAGCCGGGAGAGGGACTGCGGTGCACACACACTGCTCTCTGCTGGGGGAGTGTGGATCCACAGGCCTAGCGGCTGGGCTTCCTAGTCCTGTGTCAGGTGGCTTGCTTAACTCAACCAAGCAACAAACAAATACTTGTGCTCTTTATTTGTGGCAAAGGATATTGGTGTGATTCTTTGCCCTTTGAAATATGATTTTAATGAAAAATCATGGCGAGCACCTTGAATTTTTAATTAGGTTTTCATTTTGATGAAAATAAAGTGTTCTCATGATTTTTCTTTGAGAATGGAAATTACCTGAACTAGGTTGGGTTTTTTTGTTATGTGGCGACAAAGTTTCCACATGGTATATCTAGGAACAGTATCTCTTTATGCTTACATAGGTACAAATATATTATGGTATATTTATATCTACATATAAATTTAGGAATAGAACCTAGTCACTTAGAAATGCTTTATAGAATTTCTACTTTTCTATTTTAATTTATTTCTAAAGTTATTGACACTTAAGTCCATAAAATACCTAGTCCTGTGTATGAAATTCTTTATTAAAAACCATTCAAATGTCTGCTAGTTTTAGGAATGCTGAAGTCATTACACCAACTTCAAGTAGAAAATCGAAGATTAGAGGAACAGATTAAAAACTTGACTGCCAAAAAGGAACGCCTTCAATTATTGAATGCACAGCTCTCAGTGCCTTTTCCAACAATAACAACAAATCCCAGCCCATCTCATCAAATGCATGCATTTTCAGCACAGAATGGTAAGTATGAATTTATTGTGGATCTAAAGAAAGTAGGATGGACTTCCATTATCTTTTTCATAATAACTGAATAATAACTGGTCATCAGTTATATGCAGATGTAGAAAAGGAATGATAAATTATTTTCTATGAGCATAAAGAATCCTGTTCATGTAGAGAACAAACGTATGGACACCAAGGGGGAAAGTGGTGGTGGGGGGATGAATTGGGAGATTGGGATTGACGTATATACACTAATATGTATAAAATAGATAACTAATAAGAAACTGCTGTATAAAAAAATAAAATTCAAAAATTCAAAAAAAAAGAATCCTGTTCAGTGTTCAATTTGAATTTGCTCTAACTTCTTTAGTACAGAATTTAATGGTAAAATTTAAATATGTAATGATCTCTTTATTGATTTAAAGCCATGATATTCAGTATAGATAAAGATTTTTTTCATTCAAATTGGTCTTAAGAATAACAAGGCTTAATATTTAAATGTTTTTAATGCGGGCTTCAGGGTAAGCTTTTTTAGACAAGCCTTTAATCTTACACATAATGTAATTTAACAGGTAAATAGGTTTCTTTTTCTTCGTCTTTTTTAATCTAGCTCCTACTACTGATTCCTTGAACAGCAGTAAGAGCCCTCATCTAGGAAACAGCTTTCTACCTGATAATTCTCTTCCTGTATTAAATCAGGTAATTTGGGTGTGGTTAGTTTCATTTGTGTGTTTCACTTATGAACAGTAGTATATCACATTAGATGGTTTAAAATTATTTTAAACAGTTTTGCTGTGTTGCTTACAACTTAGTTTCTATTCTTTCTTACGTTAGGACTTAACCTCCAGTGGACAAAGCACCAGCAGCTCATCGGCTCTTTCTACTCCACCTCCTGCTGGGCAGAGTCCAGCTCAGCAGGGCTCAGGCCTTAGTGGAGTTCAGCAGGTCAATGGTGTGACAGTGGGGGCACTGGCTAGTGGAATGCAGACTGTAACATCCACCATTCCTGCCGTGCCTGGAGTGGGTGGAATAATTGGAGCTTTGCCAGGTAACCAACTGGCAATTAATGGCATTGTAGGAGCTTTAAATGGGGTTATTCAGACCCCTGTCACAATATCCCAGAACCCTACCCCCCTCACCCACACAACTGTACCACCTAATGCAGCACATCCAATGCCAACTACACTGACTAACAGGTAAGAAACTTACTTAAATACCTTTTGGGTTTTTTAGTGCAACGTGGTACCAGTGCTGTCCATACTTTAGATTGGGATTTTTAAATGTGCTCCTTGTTAGATGTACTCTAAGAAATTAAAACCCACCAAACTTAATATATTATACCAAGAGCCATTTATTTTTGACACTTAAGTTATTCAGGTTAAAACAAAATTAAATCACCTTTCGTAACAAAGCATTAGGTATATTCTATACTGAAAATTTCAGTTTTGATCTGTGATGTGTGTTTTAAATGCTAATTTTTCTTATCCCCGTGTATATTGCTTTCATGTGTCATAAATCCTGAAGAAAAGTAATATTATAATGAAGATCACATAGGAATGTTGGTTTCTTAAAATTCAGCTGTGTAATTTTGTTAGCTTTGTTGTCAAAGATTTTGATATAATATGAAGGTCAAATATTTATCTTGAATTTCCAGGGAGTGAGACTCACTGTTTCACTGTAGTGGAATTTCATTTGAATGGCAAAGCCATGTTGTTATTGCACATACTTTTGAGGAATAAGTCATTTTAAATGGATTTGCAATGGATAGTAGTAAACTGTTTCTTCTGGCTCTCTTTTCATTGGTGCTTAATTTTACCGACCATTGGGAATGTAAAAAAAGTTTAGGTCAAATCAATTAGTAGTATGTTTGGATTCTTTCTTTGTTTTAAATATGTGTCACTTAGTGTGGGTTAAATTATCCTTGAATGATTAAAAATAAAGTATTACATGTTCATGTTATAAACACATGTAAATTTTTATTCCATAAAACAACTGAGTGCCTGCTTGGTTTACAGTATAAAGGGAAACAAAACATTTACTGACAATGTGAATTCTTGTTTACCTGTATATGTGCAGAGAGAGAGAGAAAGAGAGATAAAAGAAATTTGTGCATCATTGTTTTCAAAAAGTGTTATGGTTAGAAAGTTGTTAAGTTATTAAACATCAAATTGAAACAATTGTTCATTTTACATTAAAAAAAAAACATTAAAAGGTGTACGGTAGAAAGTAAGAATTTTCATCGTTTTTCAGTGCCTCAGGACTCGGATTACTTTCTGACCAGCAAAGACAAATATTTCTTCATCAACAGCAATTCCAGCAGTTGTTAAATTCTCAACAGCTCACACCAGTAAGTTCTTCCTTTTGATAATACTTGATCTTTATTAGGAGCAAGTGATCCAAGCTATAATAACTATTCAGCATAGGTATAGATTGCCCACTTTGTGAAATGACACTGTGCTGTAGTCTGTGATACCTGCAGTTACATTATATTGATTCATCGACAAATACTAGAACGTGGTCTATGCAGCTCTGGTGGACTCTGTATTTTCATGGAGCTTCATTCTGATAGGAGCGATGGACGATAAATACATACACACCTTTTGGTAGTGATGAGTACTGGGAAGGAAAATGCAGCAGGATAAGGTGGTAGATAACAGTCGGATGAGAGCTATCTTAGATAGGATGGTCCAGCCTCTGAGTAGGTGACTTTTGAGCACACACCTGAATAAAAGTTGAAGGAGCATGACTTTCTGACATGGGGGTGTGTGGAAGAGAACATGCAGTCAAGGTGGAGGGACCAGGGCCTGTGTGCTGTGTGACTGGGCTGGTGTGGAGGAGAGCAGTCAGACGGGTGAGCGTGGGCTGCAAGGTTGTGGGCTGCCTTGTTTGGCTCTCCATGGCATGGAATTTAGATTTACCTTAAGTGTGATGGAAAGCCATTGGTGATTTTTTTTTAAAAAAACCTTTCTTTGTGGAAATAAACATTCAGGTGTATAAGAAGTAGAGAGTATGGTATACTGATTGCCTAGCTTTAATAATTATCCCAGTTAAAAAACTCTTTTTTCGTATATCCTCATTTTTCCTTTCAGAATTTTAAAGAATTAATTGTAGGGCTTTTGTTTGTTTGTTATTTTGGCCGCGTAGCATGGCATGCAGGATCTTAGTTCCCTGACCAGGGATCGAACCCGCGCCCCCCGCAGTGGAAGCTCGAAGTCTTAACCACTGGACTGCCAAGGAAGTCCTGTAATTGCAGGGCTTTGAACACAATAGTGACATGACATACAGTGACGTTTAGATTCGCGGGATTCTCTGAAGTCAGTAGGGAATGAAATCTAATGTCTCAGGACTGAGCCCTGGGCACCCTGGAGGAGAAGAGTAATCTAGTCAAGGGTCTAGGGAAAAAGTGGCCAGTGAGTTAGCACAGAGAGTGGTGGCCTAGTTCCGTGTGAAGAAACATTTCAAGAAAGGGAGGACTCAGCTGCGTAGAATGCTTCTGGTGAGACAAGTAAGAACTGCCCATTGGATTTGGGTGTCTGGAGCTTTTTGAGAACGTGGTTTTGCTGAGAAGTGAAAAGCTTCACTGAGTGGTTGGGAAGAAAATAGGAGAGGAAGCGAAGATGGGGTACAGGCAACTCAAGATATTTTACCATAAAGAGCAGAGAAATGAATCGGCAGCTAGCATTAGAAAGACGTGGTCTAAGGGGGGTAGTTTCTAATCATTTTGAAAATGACAGCGTATGTGTATGTTGATGGGGAATTTTCTGGTGCAGAGAGAGGAGGGATAACGCCAGGGCAGCAGAGCTCTTCAGCAGAGAGCAGCTTCCCCTGTGATAAGAGGGAGGCAGAGAGGCTGTCGGTGGGTTTTATGACAGGAGGTTGAGGAAACCCACTTCTAATGTTTGTAGTTTTTAAATGGGAATTATAAGTAAAGTCATCAGCTGAGGGGGATAGGGATATTGTAGTTAGAGGAGAGAAGGAAGGTGTGGAACATACCTTGGAGGTGGGGAGAGAACTGAGGCAGATGTGGGAGGGTGTGTCTAGCACACCTCACTGCTAGGAGAACACCCATTTAATTAACTTTGGGGTTTCAGCCTTTGTTTGTAATTTCTTTCTAAAATACATCTACCTACTTTCTTGCTTTAGTCAAAAATGTATTGAAAATGTCTGTTTTACAATTCTGGATCATTGTCACTGTCACTGTTCTTAACAGTGGTATAAGGATAGAGTCTATATAAATTCTTAAACGCTTACACTAAAATGTAATCTTGTTTTCTTATCTCTTGCCTCATCTTAATATGAAGTTCTGGAATTCAGTGTATTTGGGGTTCTTCCTGTTAATCAAGATTTTACTCTAAGAACAGCACATACAGGTGTCTCGTTTCTGGAACGTGGTTGATCAAGGAATTTTTAGCACAAATTATTACCCAGAGACCAGGAAGACTGAGTGGATTAGACTTGATGTTTCCTTTGCAGCCAAGGTTGTGGCATGAGGTTTGTTTATTTACAAGCATCAAACTTCACATAGTCAGGAGTGGTGCTGTGAGGCACCTCCCTCCTCCCACCTTAAGGAAAACTCTTGCTCGACCTCCTCCTGACCCTCCTCCCCACCAGCTGCTGCCCCATGCTCAGCCCTGTCCATTTCTGCCTGGCCTCTTCCCTGACCTGGTAACGGCTTCTGCCCACTGGAAACATTTTCTTCCCTTAGCTCCCAAGATACCACATTATCTTGGTTTTCTTCCTACCTAACTGGTTCTTCCTTTTTAGCTTCCTTTTCTGGGTCCTCCTCTTCTCCTCAGCCCCACTCATTTCAGAGCATCCTAGAATTCAGGATCTCCTCCAGCCGCAAAGCTTTAAATACTGTCTGTGCTGATACCAACGTCTCCAGCCCGGGCCGCTCTCTGGAATTTCAAGCTCCCATATCCACTGCTTACTTAGTTGCCACCACTTGGCTCTCTTAATAGATGGTGCAGGCATAATTAATGTGTCCAAACAGAACTGCTGACCTTCCACATGGCTGCCCCACCTCAGCTGATGCACCTCCATCCTTCCAGCTGCTCAAGCAGTTATTCCTTCACCCCTCTCTTTTTCTGACACCTCACATTGAATCCATCAAGAATCCTGGGTCAGGTTGTGTCGCTCCTCTGTTCAAAACCTTCCTTTGCCTTCCCGCATTACTTTGAGAAAAAACCAGAGCTCTCTCGGCCAACACTCCAGGCCCTCATCCTTCTCTGGCCTCCTTCCTGCTCACTGCACTCCGGCCCGGTCTCCTTGCTCATCCTGGGTCATGCTGGGTGTGCCACAGGGCCCCTCGGCACTGGCTAGCACTCTCTCTGCCTGGAACCCACCCACCCCTGCCCCCCCATATCCACATAGAGAATTCCCTCATCTCCTCGTGTCTGTGTCCAAGTGAGAACCACCCTGACCCCCGCCCCTGCTGTCCTCTCTCTTACACTCCTGTTCCCCCCGACCCTGGGCAGTACTCATTTCCTAACATTTCTTCACCCCAGAACAGTGCCTGGCACATCATAGTACGCGCTCAGGGGTGCTCACTGGAAGGCATGGTCTCATAACCGCATCAAGAAAGCACTCTTTCTGTTGGCATGAATGAGAACTTTAAAAGTTATTTTAAGTACCCAGAATTATGGGAGGGATTTCACCATGCAGTGCATTTTAAAGCCAAATGCAGGTCACATGGCTGCTCTAAGTTGCCATTCTCCTTGATTATCATGGGCAACCGCATATGAATAGGGGTCTCCTACGTTTGTTTGCCCCATTTTGAAAATAAGGCCATTCCCTGATGATATTGACATTTTACAGTAGATGGTTATTATCTAGTGCAGTGTGTTCTTCCAGGTGAGACTCTTGTTGTCTTTCTTAGTAGTATGACTTTGCTGTCATTTAAATACCTAACATCAGAGCAAAGAAGAGAGAAAGCAGGCTGTCCTGACGGCCGGGTCTGCACTGGGACTCACCCTCTCCTGCATGTTCTTACCTAAGGAGCAGCACCAGGCCCTTCTGTATCAGCTGGTGCAGCAGCACCACCAGCCTGATCTCCAGCAGCTGCAGATCCCGGCACCCACGCAGATGCCCATCAACAACCTGCTCGCAGGCACGCAGGCGCCTCCGCTTCATCCAGCCACCACCAACCCGTTCCTCACCATCCATGGCGATAATGCAAGTCAGAAGGTAACAGTAAGTGTCTGTGCTTTGTTACAGCTAGTGAAATACCAAAACGAATTTTATTGATTAATCAGAGATGACTGTCCAGCCCCTCTCTTCCTCCCCACCCCCCTTAAAATATATTATCCCCCTGATAATTTCTTCTTAAAACCAGTTGTTTCAGCACCTGGATATTGTAAACACAAAGGACCTAAGCCAATTTATATATCCTCTAAGTATATCAGTTTGAATTTGCATGTAAGGTTGGAAGACTGTTTTATAATTTCAAAATGAAAATGTGTTTTAGTATGGTATGGTAAGTGGTATTGGACAGTCCAATCAGAAGCTAGTAGTTGGTGTTTTGAGAATCTTTGTTTAACTAATTTGTTTAATTATAGAAATAGTCTAGATAATTTAGGAATATTTTTATTATTTTGCTCAGACATGCTAAAATTGAATTATATTTATAATAAAATTAATATATAAACTTTAGGGCAATCCAGTTATTCTACCTGATAGAAAGTAAATCATCACATTTGTAATGAAATTTAAATTCTTTATTAATCTCATGTAAGTGATAGCATCTTACCCTTTCAATGTACAAGTTAAGATAAATAAAAATGGGTGCAGGAACAGTATACTATACATATAGTAGCACACATTTTAAGGCTGTTTCTTTCTATTAATTCTCCCCTTCAATCAGGTCTACTTTACTGGAGTATAAATGTTTCCCCTAAATTCCAGTTCAGGGCAGAACCCTGTTAGAGGAAGGATATTGGGATATAGAATGGAGACTGGACATCAGGAAAAGGAAGAAGGGAAAGAATGAGGTGGGAGACTTGGCAAAAAATGGTGTTAAAAGTCACAATGTTTGCTCTTTCCCATTACTTTGAAAGTTTGCTCTTTACTGTGCTTTTAGTTTTCAGAAACTTTAGTTTGTATTTAGTAACAAGAATTGGCTCAAAATATAGAATTATTGGTTTTCATTAACTCTTCAATGCTTTTTGTTTGCCCCACTGTTCCTCTGACTTCCTGACTGTGAATACTGTCATTATCACAAACCTAGTTTTGCAGACATGGAAAATTTCATTGATTCTGTATTAATTTAGAATTTTTTTTAACCGTTTTTTCCTAAGTTTTTTCTTGTGTTAAAAAAATTATACAGTATGAAATGTATTTTTAATGGAAAATCACAATAGTAAATAAACACTATAAAATAAACAATATTAATTAATGTAGAAAAGCAAGGCTGGGAAATAATATTTATGAGTATCCTGCTATGTGGCAGGCATCTTTGTTAGATACAATAGTATACGTGGTTCCAATCTTTAAAATATTAATAGGCTGTAACCCCATTTTTTAAATAGGGAGATTCAAAGAGGTTAAAGCTCAAAGGACACATAGCACATGTGGGATCAGAACCCAAGACTTTGTTAGTTGATTTTCCACACTACTGTGTTACTGCTTCTGTGGAAAAGTCAGTCTGGGGGGATGGTTTCTACATTCATTCCTTATGAATCCTCCCTCAGAGGGGCACTTCTGTCTTTGTATACTGCTGAATTTAGTATAAAGCAACTGAATGTTTAGCAGTAAATTCATGTCTTTATGTTATGCTGAAAAGTAGCCATGCTGACTTTTAGAAAAAAAGGAATAACCGTATATATGACCTTTTATCTCAGTTAAAATTTCAAGTAAGAGGATATTATCTTAAGTGGGGGCCAAAAATTCATTTAACTAATGCATCTTATTTTGTTTGTTTTAACTGCAGAGACTTAGTGATAAAACTGGGCCTGTTGCTCAAGAAAAAAGTTGACACTTGAGAAACATCTAGAAATGGACTATCCTGCTATTCTAGCACTTCATCTGGCTGCTGTTGCAGTCCCCTTACTACACCTATGAAGAAATGCAACAAGAAACCAGCTGCACGACAAAGGATTAATTGCCCCAAGAGCATTCTTGTAAGGCTTTGATTGATTTTCTTGTTGCTTTGTTGCACTGAAATGGAATTCCCATATCCCCCACCCCTCACCCACATTTTTTGAATTTTGAAAGAAAATTTAATAGCTAACTTTTGTCATTGAAGTAATTTACATGCAATGAATTTATCAGCCTAAGAGGAATTTAATATAGTTGGTGTACAACTAATTTTGTTATGAATTGGCGAGATGAATAGCAAAACTAAAGACTTGTTCCATTTTTAAACCATTTGATTTTAATGTAAAAGTTGGAACGTGAAATACGATCTTTTGTTTGGGTTACAGTATGCTTGCTCTGTGAGTCAAAACAAATTTCAAGGAACTGTCTAATTTCTTCTATTGGAGTTTTATTGGTTAAATATTACAAATAAATAGGTCATCCACTTGGAGTTGGCAATCTTTATTACGAAAATTTCCTTTCTAATGGGATTTGGCCAATTTTGGTAATCAAGTTAGAATGGTAAATGTCTGCTTCTGCTAAAGGTAATTTTCTTTTGCTAAATGCTTTTTCTTTAGTGTTAAGACCTACTCATATTTTAAAGAAAGCTTGAGTTCAGTGATTTCTAAGGCTGCTGAGGGAACCAGCTCAATTCAAAGTGAAAGAGGGGCCACTCTGAAACTGCTGGTAGGGTTTGGCCTGAATCAAGTGCCTGTTAGGACCTGCCTTGTGCTGAAGTGGCTCTGGACAGCTGAGCCTGCGCTTTCAGTCCTTGGGAGTAGTAGGGACAGTCGGCGTTGCACCAGCAGCCTTCCCCATGGTTCTGCCTTTATTAAGAACTTTCTATGCCACTGTAGCTAGCTCAGGCAAAACTATTACCTGGGTATTTATCCACTAATGAGTCACAAGAAAAATGAGTGGATTTGGTAAGAATTTTCTTTTTTTCTTAAGTTAGACAACTTCCCATTATTGACAATGATTTGAAACAAACAAAACAAGACAAAAAACCCACCACTGCAGTTCCTGAAACAGGTGAAATCTGTATTACAGCCCTTCCATGTTGGGTATCCCCATTCCTGGTATGACAGTATAGCAGAGTATAAATTAAACAATTGGGGATGTAATCATTGAACTATTCTTAAATGTGTGAATTATTAGTGGAAAAGACCCAGCTGTAATTAGACCTCCACTGTGTACTTAGCTGGAAGAACATGTTAATTCTGCAATATGTCTCTTGGTTAATAAACATTGCACAGTTCTTACCTCATTTCTGTAAATAAGGTTTTGTGAATCTGTTTTGTATTGTGAAAAATTCATAAGATAACATTGATATTTTGATTTGTAATATTTCTAATTGGTAGATTTAATTGAAAAGTAAAATTAATTTATTTTTATATGTTCAGGGGAATTTTAAAGAAAGTCAAATCTTTTGTAGATAATTTAAAAAAATCGGTGTGGTTTATTTTACTTATTTAACCCACTGGTTGTTATTCTGTAACAATTTGTATAAATGGTAAATTTTGAACGTGTTGTTATTTTACTTAGATGTAAAATTCCACATGTATTAAAATGTACAAAGTTTTTGTTAATAAAATTTAATAATGTTTATAACTCTGCTTTTTTTCCAGTTTTATTAAGATATACTTGACATACAGCACAGTATAAGTTTAAGGTGGATAGCATAATAATTTGACTTACATATATTGTGAAATGATTACCACAATAAGTGTAGTTAACATCCATCATCTCATACAGATACTAAAAAAAGAGAATGACAAAAAGAGTGTTTTCCTTGTGATGAGAACTCTTAGAATTTACTCTCTTTAACCACTTTCCTGTATATCATGTACAGCAGACTTCACGACAGTAATCGTGTTGTACTTTTACAGTCCTAGTACTTACTTATCTTATAACTGGAAATCTGAACTGTTTGACCACCTTTGTCCAGTTCCCTCTCCCTCAACCCCCACCTCTTTTCTATGAGTTAAATTTTGTTCTTTTAATAAGATTCTACATATGAGATCATACAGTATTTGTCTTTCTCTGTTTGACTTAATTCACTTAGCACAGTGCCTTCAAGGTCCATCCATGTTGTCACAATAGCAGGGTTTCCTTCCTTTTTTATGGCTGAATAATATTCCATCATACATCATATGTATGTATGTATATGTGTGTGTGTATTGACACATACATATATATACACACACAAATACGTACAGACTCATATACCACAACTTCATCCATCAGTGGACATTTAGGTTATTTCCATATCTTGGCTATTGTGAGTAATGCTGCTATGAACATATAGGGGTATAGATATCTCTTCAACATAAGTGGTTTTGTCTCCTTTGGATATGTTCCCAGAAGTGAGGTTGCTGGATCAGATGGTAGTTTGATAATAGCCATTCTAACAGGCATGAGGTGATATCTCATTGTGGTTTTGATATGCATTTCCCTGATGATTAGTGATGTTGAACTTTTCAAGGGACTTTTCATGTATCTGTTGGCCATCTGTATGTCTTCTTTGGAAAATGTCTGTTGAGGTCCTTTGCCCATTTTAAAATTGGATTATTTGGTTTATTTTTTTCTGTTGAGTTGTCGGAGTTCTTTATGTATTTTGGATATTAATCCCTTATCAGATACATGATTTGCAAATATTTTTTCCCATTCTATAGGTTGTCTTTTTCAGTTTGTTGTTATATCTTCTTGATGGTTTGACCCCTTTATCATTATATAATGACCTTCTTTGTCTCTTTTTATCATTTTTAGTTTACAATCTATTTTGTCTGATATATGTAAGTATAGCTACCTCTCCCTGCTTCTTTTTGGTTAGTTTTGCTTGAGATGTCTTTTTCTGTCACTTCACTCTCAGTTAATTGGCTTAAAGGCTAAAGCAAGTCTCTTGTAGGCAGCAGCATGTTGTTGGATCTTGTGTTTTTATCCATTCCGTCATTCTTTTTATTTTTATTGGAGAATTTAATCTATTTTTGTTTAAAGCAATTATTGACAGGTATGGACTTGCTGTTGCCATTTTGTTCATTGTTTTCTGGCTGTTTTGTAGACCCATTGTTCCTTGTTCCTTATCCTGTCTTTCTGTGTTTTGATGTCTTTGGGTACCAGTATGCTTTGACTTCTCTATCATGTTCTTTTTGTGTAATTACTACAGATTTTCCCCATGTGGGTACATGAGTCTTACATAAAATACCTTAAAATTATAACACACCCTATTTTAAAATGACAACAACTTAACTTAGATAGCTGTCCTAAGCTTCATACTTCTCTTCCCCTCACATTTTATGTTACTGATATTACAGTTTACATATTTTTCATATTGTGTATCCAATAACAGATTTTTATAGTTATGATTCCTTTTACTGTTTGTTTTTTAACTTTTAGAGTTGTAAGTGAATTATGCACCACCATTACCATATTACAGAATCTAATTTTGAATGTATATTTACCATTATCATTGAATTTTATGGTACCTTCTTATATTGTATAATGTTAATTAGCATCCTTTTACTTCCACTCAACTCCCTTTAGGATTTCTTGTAAAGCAGGTCTCCTGGTGATGAGCTCCCTCAGCTTCTGCTTGTTCAGGAAAATCTTTATCCCTCCTTCATTTCTGAAGGACAGTTTTGCCTGATACAGACTTCTTGGTTGACAGTTTTTTACTTTCAATATTTTGAATGTATCATCCCATCTCTCCTGGCCTGAAGTTTCTTTTGAGAAATCTGCTGATAGTCTTATGGGGTTTCCCTTGTATGTAACTTCTCTCTTGTCTCTTGTTGCTTTCAAAATTATTTGTCTTTGACTTTTGATATTTTTAATGTGTTTCAGTGTAGCCCTATTTAGGCTCAACCTGTTTGGGGTCTACTGGGCCTCATGGATCTGTTATTTTCTCTCCCCAAGTTTGGGAAGCTTTTCCACATTATTGCTTTGAACATACTTTCTGTCCCTTTCCCTTTCTCTTCTCCTGAAATTCCCATAATGCAGATATTGGTTCTTTTGATTGTGCCCCATAAGGCTTTCTTCACTTTTTTTTTCCTTTTGCTCCTCTGACTGGGTAATTTCACATGTCCTGTCTTCTAGGTCATTGATTGTTTCTCCTGCATGGTCGTCTGATTTTGAAGCTCTCTGTTGAATGCTTCAGTTCAGTCATTGTATTTTTCAGCTCTAGGATTTTTGTTTGCTTTTAATGGTTTCTGTTTCTTTGTTCAACTTCTCATTTTGTTCACATATTGTTTTCCTAATTTCGTTTAGCTGTGTGTCCTTGTAGTTCACTAAAGTTCAAGAGGATTATTCTGAATTCTTTGTCTGATAGTTCATAGATCTCCATTTCCTTAGCATCAGTTACTAGTCTACTTTGGTGGTGTCATGCTTACCTGAATTTTTGTGATCCTTGATTCCTTATGTTGGTATCTGAGCATTTGAGTAAGTGGGCTCCTCTTTCAGATTTTACAGGCTCATTTTGGCAGAGACAGTTTACCACCAGTCAGCCCTGTTGGGGTTTCTGGATGTGTCTGCTGGTAATGTTTGTGGGCTGGGGGGGGGCGCTGCTATATCAGGGTCTACTTTGGGGCAAGGCCACTGCCCAGAACCCTGAGGTGGGGGGCAGGGGTGGTGGTGCTGCTGAGAGCACTTGGATAGGAAAGCTGGCTTGTTTCCCTGCCCTAGTAAGGCTGTAGGGTGGGCTTTGCTGTTGCCTGGGGTCTGTGGTCAGGCTCATCAGACTGTCGGGACGGGGTACTCTACCCAGTATTAAGCAGGGCTCTGAGTTAGCTTCCCTCCCTGGCCGGGCAGCATTGTTTGGGGACCCTAATTAGGCTAAACTATGCGCTGAATTCCCTGGTCAGACAGGGCCGCCGGTGTTGCTCTGCGGACAGGGAAGCACAGGCTGTGCACTGTTTAAGTGCCACTGTAAGCACGGCTCTCGGATGGGCTACACAGCTTGCTGTGTGCTCTGGTCAGGCTTCCTGGGTGAGAGGGCGGGCAGCTGTATTCAGCAGTGGGTGGGGCTACAAATTAGTTCCCCTGCCCAGGTGGAGTGGGAGAACTGGCTCCAAGACAGGTAAGGCGCTTCGTGGTCTCGACTCAAGCCGACCGGTGTCTCAAGTTTCCTGGCTGAACAGGGCCGCTGGATCTGCTCGTCAGAGCTCTGCCCCTGCTGGGACTCGGCTCCAGGGCTCCAGCAGGGGTGGGCGGTGCGGCTCTGCCGGCGTTGCGGCCGCCTTCCTGGGCAGGGGGCCCGCAGAGCTCCACTCGGCGGTGGGCGGGGCTGTGAGAGCGGCCGTTCGGCGCCCTCGGCGCCCTCGTGCCCGCGTCCCAGCTGCCTCTCCGGTGGGCGGGGCTCCGAGTAAACTGCCGCCCGTGCGGGGGCAAAAGCCGGCTCCGGGCCCACAGGCCCACACCCTGCGCCCTGCCGGGCTACCTGGTCGGACGTGCTGCCGCAGCCGGGCAGAGCCGCTGGCAGGAACCGCCGCCTGGGCTTAGCAGGTAGGAGCTCGGTCGGCCGAGTGCCGGTTGTCGGAAGCCCCACGGTCTTCTCCACCACAGATGCCCAGGGGTCGAGCCGCGCAGCTCCCCCGGTGACGCGGCGGGGTGGCTGCAGTAGGGGCTCCCGTGAAGCAGCCCACAGTGCTGGGGCGAGGGCGCTAGATGTCCGTCGGAGGAGCGGTGGGCTCAGGGGCCCTGCTGGGCGGTGCTGGGCGGGCCTGGGGCGGCTCCTCTGACTCTGCCAGGTGAGGTGCGTCGTGGTCTCTGTGGTGCCGGCGGTGCTCCAGCCTCACGCCCGTAGTCTAGGATTTTCTGAGGGGTGTGTTGTCCATGAACAGTTGTTCGTTGTTCTTGTGAGGGCAGTGAGGTCAGGAAGGACCTGTATCTATCACCAGCTTGGTGACATCCGTTCTTGTTTGGAGAAGATGACGCTCCTGAGGCCGTTGGTGCCTCGCGACGATTCGCTCCAGGAGCCTCTGGGCGCTTTGTGCTTCGGCAGCAGGGTGGTTCCATCTTGAGGTTGTTTAAGCTCGCTCGGGAGTAGACGCTGCGCAGCGGCCGAACACACCACCTTGTGTCCGACTCTTAGACATCATTAGGTGAGACAGAGAGAGCCCTGCAAACTGCCGCAGCGGAAAGAGGAAGGAAATAATCGCAGTGAAGATGAAAGGAAGGTAAATTCCCGATGAGAATTACAGCACATCAGTAAAGCTGTATTCATACTTGGTAAAGAGTAAATTCTTGTTTTACACAGTTAGCTTTAACCAGAGGCATTTAAATCAAAGAGAAACCCAGGTGGTTCCCGGCTCTCAGTGTGCATCAGGATCACCTGTGGGCCTTGCAAAGGTTCAGACTTAATTGAACCAGAATATACCTCATCTGTGTAACTGGGTCCTCTTAATTAAGAGTTGAATAAACAAGGAAAACTGGTTTAGGCTTTTAACTTTACTAAGGAGCGCATTTTAGGTTCCTGGGAAGACTTCCTTTTTGATACACGAATAGAAAAATGATGATCTGATTCTGCAGAGTCTTGTCTCCCGCAGGTCTGAGGACTCGCCTTCCTCCAGAGGGCTGGTGCCTCGTCCCTGTTAGCCGCCGCCCCAGTCTTCACTCTCCCAGCCCTCCACAGAACGTTAGCCGGCCGTGCGCCTTTCAGTTCTTAACCATGTGACACTCGTCTGGGCTCTTGGCTTGTGCCTGTGTCTTGGTGTGGCTCCACAGGCTTAAGCCGCTGTTGGAACTCGCCGGAGGTGCTGGGCAGCCCCGTCCCCCCACCGCATGAAATGCGCCTGGGCTGCTGCTTCCTGCTTCCCTGTTGGGTTTTGCTCAGAGACGTTTCTGAGCAGGTACTGCTCGTTGCCCAGCACAGAGCCTCGGGCAGGGGTGCTCAGCATGTGACTCGGGATGCCATGGGCTGGTTCCCGTCTGGACTTCTTTGCAGAAGTGCTGTGGGAGTGTGCTGGGTCATAGGGTCAAGAGCAGGTGCCGGGCGGGAGGGCTGAGAACGCAGGTCGCCAGGTGGCTTTCTTAAGCACTCCATCAACCAAGCAGAGGACAGAATGACCACTGCCCCTGGACACTCCCCAAGACAGCAGAGGCCCTGGCATTGTAGGCAAAAGGTGCCTCACGACAGAATGTAGCTTTGCTTTTAAAAGTAGGGGATGGGGCTTCCCTGGTGGTGCAGTGGTTGAGAGTCCGCCTGCCGATGCAGGGGACACGGGTTCGTGCCCCGGTCTGGGAAGATCCCACATGCCGCGGAGCGGCTGGGCCCGTGAGCCATGGCCGCTGAGCCTGCGCGTTCGGAGCCTGCGCGTCCGGAGCCTGTGCTCCGCAACGGGAGGGGCCACAACAGTGAGAGGCCTGCGTACCGCAAAAAAAAAAAAAAAAAAAAGAAGGGGATGGACTTTTGTTTCGAATTTGACAACTCTCAGTGAGATACATACCATTAATCTTAAACTTCACTTACTGGAAACAAAACACACACTGATGAAAACCACTTTTGGTATACATCACAGTAGGCCTTTCCAAATGAAATAGTTGTGAACTTTTGTAAACATTGGGAAGCCTTTAGATTTTTTCAGATAATTTTACCTTGTGAAGAATTCACGCCAACTGTTGTTCCACTTACAGTCCCACCCCTCACCTTGGTATTGGCAACAAAGGAAATGTCTCTTTCATACCCATCACTGAATGTTTACAATCCCGTAAATTCAGTAAAGACTTCAGTGAACTGTGAGCTGCCTTTGGTCACAGTTCAGGCTTGGCGAGTCTGTCCTCAGGGGCAGAGACCGGGTGGTGCTGTGACATCCTTGCAGCTGTGGCCACTCTGACCCCCAGACCTCTGGCTGCTTTGGGCACACATGCAGAACTGGGGAACAGACAAACTGAACTGAACTGGTTTGAAGGTTCAGATGAGATCAAATGGAGGGTGGGGAAGACAGGCATGTTTGGGTCCCGTGGGGGAAGTGACCCCCAAGTAGGATCCGGAAACTGCAGCGGTGTTTCGACCAAGCTAAGGCCTTTAGGGGCAAGGAATGAACAGACTCCATCGCTGGCTTTGGGCTGGAGATGCGTTGTCTTGCTTCTCGGTTCTGTGGGAGGGCTTCTAACCTCTGCTTCCCAGGGAGGGGGCCCAGAGGGGCAGACTTCCCAGCCTTGCTGCGGTACTGGACGTGAGGGAGGCCCCAGGCTTCCTCAGCAGAGGGGATGATGGTTGGCTCGGGCACGGGGAGGCTGGTCCCCATCAGGCCAGTGCAGGCGGTACAGGCAACAGCCGCGAGGAGGGTATGCTGGAGGCTGGCCCTTGGGAACCCTGAGGTTTAGAAGGCAGGTGGGAGATAAAGCGCCTGTACAGGGATCTGAGGACGGGCCGGGAGGGCTCCCCGTTTTCTTGAATTACACGCACTTCATTCCCGAAAAACTTGAGGCTGCAGAAAGTTGAAAGGTGACACCGCCCGCTGAAAACGCCTCCTGGATCCAGTGCTTAGAAAGTGACGTGACCAGGAGCGGTTTGGGTGGCGTGAGCTGCAGGGGTCAGGGAGGATGGGCTGCACAGCCAGGCCAAGCGGGGACCTCGCGATTGGCGGCTGTGAGTGCACAGCGTTCCGGCTGTGCTGGTCCTTCTGAAGTTTGAAGCAAGACGTTCACTTTTTTGCTGATGGAGTTAATTTGGTTTCCCTCAGATTCTGATTGATGCATCTGCTGTTTTTCACTTGGCTCACTGAACAAGCAGACGGATTAATTAGGAGATTTTACATTTTTGGCATCGCCGCTGCTCCTGCCGCAGCGATCTCGCTGGTTCTCCCCCTCCTCCCGGAGCAAGGATGGACAGGTGTTTCCGCAGCTGAACCCTTCGTGTGCGGGCAGTCTGTGAACAAAATAAGGTGCAGAGTTTCTTTGCAAACTCTTGGCCTGGTGCAGTGGTTCTCCTCCTTCCAGCCGCCTGTGAAGGCGGAGTGTGGACTGGGGTCCTGCCCTGGGTGTCTGGGGGCTCCGGTGAGAAACTGCTGGGCCGTCAGGCTGCTTTCCCTGCCCTTCCCAGGCCCTCTGCCCCACCCCACTCCTGACGCCCCCCGTCCTTCCCAGGCTCTGGGCGAAGCCTCGCAGCTGCCCATCGTGGGCCTTGCGGCTATTTCAAGAACTGGCCTGTCCCAGCTGCGGATCAGGTGGCCTTGTTGTTCACCCCGATGTGAGCCTTTGACACTTCAACCGCAGGCGTCAGTGCTCGGTCTTGGGTTTTACTGGGGGCCCAGGGTAGCTCTGTGGCCTTCAGCATCGCAGTGGGCAGGCCCGTGACCTTGTAAACGTCGGCCCTCCCTGCCCGCAGCTCTCACAGCTTCGGGCTTCTCAGGTCCTTGGAAGCTTCTTTACTTTCTTCTGATTTACGACCCATGTTTAACTCCTCCCTCAGAACAGTCTTTCTCCATGACTGCAGCCCTCGTTCTGGTTTGGAGTTAATGTCCAAGCCAAGACCCGGAAGGAGGTACCAAGCGGCCCGGCCTCACCCCAGGCTTTGCTCCGGGAGGAAGTGGTCCCTCCGGCCACTCAGCTGGCTGCAAACAGCTGCTTTTGCTGCTGCCAGGAGCTGGTGCTGAGCGGCGGCGGGGGGTGGGGGGGGGTGGGGGAGAGGTATTTGGAGCCGACCGGTCCCAGGATTAAAGCAAGTTTGGGTTCAAGTTTGGGTTCGTCATCACCCACCCCAGGCCAGAGTCGGCCTCTCTCCTGTTATGGAAACACAGCCCCAGGCAAAAACGTCCACATCCAATGCTTTGGTTCCAGTTTTAACATAACAGGATAGATCTTAGTTTAGCCAGAGGAGAGTTCCAAGGGAGTTTCCTATGCCAGGCCTCTTAAAAACAGGAGACCAGCTTGGGTCAGACGTCTGGAGGCATCTAGTTGTCACTGCAGGAACATCGTCCTTTGTGAGACAGATTGGAACCAAGATAATTTGGGATAAACAATTTGATATTTTATCTTAAATTTTACAAAATATTTCTTTTTGAGTTACAACAGAAAAGAAAGCATGGCAGAGATTGTTCGTGTTCCTTTGTAACTTAGGACATACAAAATTAAAAAACGACTCAGACTAGAAAACAAACTTCTGATTACCAAAGGGGAAAGGGGGTGGGGAGGGATAAATTAGGAGTTTGGGATTAACAGTTACTAACGACTGTATATAAAGTAGATAACAAGGTCCTACTGTATAGGATAGGAACTGTATTCAATATCCTGTAATAAACCATAATGGAAAAAAATATGAAAAAGAATATATATATGTGTGTATGTATAACTGAATCACTTTGCTGTGCTTCAGAAACTAACACAGCATTGTAAGTCAGCTATACTTCATTAAAAAAGACGACTGCCTCATTGCCGCTCAAATCTTTGTCCATTTCATTTTGTAAAAGTAGGATTTCATTTTAAACTGTACTAACCAAAGATGGGCTTAATTGAGTTGAACTCCTGTAATAATCCAGGGGATACTGACCCTCAGGCTCCTGGCTTATGACAGGTGGTGAAGGCAAGAGGTGAACAGGCAACTTTCCCTACAGAAGAATCCGGTGTCTTTTTGTTCGTTCGTGTAGCAGTTCCTGAAGTGGGAGGGCACGGAGGGCGTGAGGAAGGGAGCTGGACCCGCGGGTCCCTGCTGAGGCTGGAGGGTCCCAGAGCAGCCAGGCCAGGTGCTCAGTGGGGGCAGCGGGAGGAGGGGCTGCCCTGCCCCCCCCCCCACCAGGGCAGGTGGCGGCCCCGGGGCTGGCCCCTGGCTTTCTCTGGACACACTGGTAGCTTCCCCCTGGGGATACGATTGCGAACGTGGTTTCCCTTTTTCTGTCCTACATGAAGCCATTCTTTTTCTCCCCAGACCAGAGGGGAAAATAATTGCAGCCGTTCAGTTTTACAGCGTGTTAATTTAGCTCTCTGGTGAATCAAGTCGAAGGCTGAGGGCCAAGCAGTTTATTCAAACAGGAGGCTGGGACTCCTGCCAAGACAGTGGGGTGGCTTCCAGGCCAGCCCCGCCGTGATCCCAGCTACAGGTGGAGCGGCGGGGGCGGCGGGAGGGGAGGCTGTGCGGCAAACCGCTAAAGGGGGCCACGGCCCGGGCAGCTGCGGGAGCGCAGGGGGAGCCTGCCCGACGCTGGCAGGAGCCCCCCGGTCGGGATGGGCCCGACTCAGGCGGGTCCCTGTGCCCCTGGGGGCACCAGGGCTCAGGGTCAGCACAGTCGCTGCGTCCTTGTGCTTTCTCAGCCACAGGCGAGCAAAACGAACGCGGATGCCTCAGAGCCATCTGGGATGGGGGTGTGGTTCAGAGTCCGTCCCCCCCACCCCCCAGGGACCTCTGGGACCAGCCATCCTCCAGCAGCCTCTCACAGACGGGTGACCATGTAACGTGCAGTCCAGACTGAGTGCACGGAGACAGGTATAAACTGGGACTGTCCTGGGCCACTTGGGACCTGTGGTCACCGTGTGTGTATAGAACATCACAACTTAAACTGTGCCGTTTAAGTGTTAGGAAAAAAACCTAACAACTACAACAACTACCCTACAGGTGGAAGTAAGGTTGAGGTAGTTGGTATTTTAAAGGGATGAGTTCTCTACTTTCAAAAGGGGTGGGTGGACTTGGTGTGAGGGCAGGGCTGGCACATAACCAAGAGGCAAGAGGCCTTTTTAAGGCATCCGGAACATGGACTGGGGAAAGCTGCTTATGATTTATTCTAAAACTGAGATAGGAACCCAGGAGAAGACTCGGCCCACGGGGGCAATATTCCAGTCAAAACGGATCCCGTCTTGTGGGGTGGAACGTCTGCCAAGCACACATGGGTCAATCAGGGAGATAAGAGTGCAAGACTTCTAGGTGGTTCCTAAGCAAATGTCACAGAAGCACCAGGTCGTCCACTGGGAACCTCAGTTCTTAGTAACAAAGCATCGTGAGGCACAGGCCTGCCAGCCCCGCCGGGCCCTGGGCAGCAGGTGACAGCACCTGGCCTCGAAGCAGCGCTGGCTGCTGGCGGGAACCTGCTAGAACAGTCAGGGGCTGCGTGAGGACACAGGAGGGAACGTGTGAATGGGCTTAAAAGCTGGTGCCGTTGGTGGTGTGAAGAACTGAGCTGTAAGCTTTTGCCCCAGTGGAGAAAGTAAGTGTCAATTACTACAGGACAAAGGGCCCAGTTCTCCGGGAAGATGGGGGCAGACACCCCAAGCCGTGTGGGGCCAGGGGGCGCAGGTGGGCGGCGTGTGCTGGGGCCAGGCCAGCGCTTTCCAAGCCCCGCACGAAGAGACACCTCCTGCCGTTCCCTCTGCCAGGGTCTGAGTGGGGTGGCGACTCTGAGGTTGAATTCTGGGCCTCTTTGTCAGAGGCTAAGTCTGAGGATCGTCCTTGTACCACGTGGGCCCTTGGTGGGCTGCAGTCAGTGTAAACACTTGAGCAGAGGCCTGAGTTAACCTTTTTGGGTAAGGAACCTTTGGGGCAACTGGTGAAAGATGTGTACCCTCTCTCCAGAAAACCACACGTCCAAAAGAATAAAGACTTTGCATACCTTTGGCAGGGCTCCCAGACCACCGGGGCCTGTACAGTGCCCAGGACTCCTGGGGCCCAGGCTAGGGATTCCCGCCCGCGAGGGACCAAATGAGCGTGGCTGGTGGCCTGTCAGCCCTGCTACCTGCGTCTGCAGCTGCTGAAAATGATGGTAACAGGAAGCCTGGATGGTCAGATAGAAAAAGAACATTTATTGTGTTCAACAAGCCAGATTATCATCGTAACAACCTATGCAGTAGCCACCGTTATTCCCTATTTTTCCAGATAGGGAATCGAGACAAAGAGGTAAGACAAGGCACTGATGTCACACAGCTCGGAGGTGTGAACAGATAGATAAGGTCACAAGGCGGGGCTGAGGGGTGGGTTTAGAGAGCACTTCCTTGGGGCGTCAGGAAGGAGAGGGGGGCCGTGCCTGGTCCCCATGAGACCTGTGTCGGGAACCCCTTTTGGAGGTGCCATTGCTTTCCCGACCGTGACCTCACTCAAGCTGAACCCCACGGGTCTCCTGTGTGCAGCTGAGCTCCTGAGCCCTGCCCCACCCGGCCCACTGGTCCTACTTCAACAAAACTCAGCAGCTCCAGGTCCCCCAAATAGGGGAGGCCACGCAGAAAGGGGCTGGTGGCAGGGATAGTAGAAAACCATGCTAGAAGACTCCTCCTTAGTGAGTGTGCAAAAGATGAGGTTGGTAGGCAAATTAGGGCATTTCATCCTAAATTGTACCTCTTAAGGCATCTTTGGACCCCTGTGGGTCTCTCCCCACACTGGAAGCCCAGAAATGTGGTCATGGGATTTGGGGGTGCATGCAACAGAAACCCAATTCAAAGTACCATAGTGAAAAGGGTGATTTCATGGAAGGATGCTCACAGAATGTCACAGGCTGGACAACCAAGCTGTGTGACAAGCCTGACCCTGGACTCGGAGACAGGATGGACCCAAGGCCTGGAAAGCAGCCAGAACAATCCCTTCCTGATTCCCTCCACGCACCAGCTTCTTCCTCTGAGACGTCCCACACCAATGGGGAGTGGGCCTTGGCCCGAAGCGAATGCACAGTAATAACCTCATGGCCCCATTGGCTCCAGGAGAAAGTTCTGGGGCAGAAGCTGTTGGCTCTGGTGCCGCCTGTGACTGGCTCCTGTTTGTTCTTAGAAAGAGGCCTCCTGACATGCAGGCCAGGCAGCCTCTCCCTCCCCGGCTGCCTCCCCTTCCCGACCAGGATGAGGCTCAGGGGAGCTGCTGCCCGAGGACTCAGTTCATGAAAACAATGACTTGGAACAGTTTCTCCACTGCTCTTTTTGACGTCGCAGAGGTGGCAGGTCGTCCACAGCATCAGAGGCGGGCCTACCTGGAGCCACGTGTGTCCTGCTCAGGCTGAAAGGTTACAGAGCCAGTGTGGCTGCTGCCACCCAAACCTTCTCCGGGAATCTAACCTCATTTCAATCCTTAGAGAAAAATGACGTCTTTATAGCATTTTATCAAATCACCTCCCTGAAATGTGTTCTGGTGATCTTTTTTTTTAAAATTTATTTATTTTTGGCTGCGTTGGGTCTTCGTTGCTGCGCAGCAGGCTTTCTCTAGTTGCAGCGAGCGGGGTCTACTCTTCGTTGCGGTGTGCGGGCTTCTCATTGCAGTGGCTTCTCTTGTTGTGGAGCACGGGCTCTAGGTGCGCGGGCTTCAGTAGTTGTGGCTCGCAGGCTCAGTAGTTGTGGCTCATGGGCTTAGTCGCTCTGCAGCACCTGATCTTCCCGGACGAGGGCTTGAACCCGTGTCCCCTGCATTGGCAGGCGGATTCTCAACCACTGCGGCACCAGGGAAGCACTGTTCTGGTGATCTTAATGGTTTTCAAGTTTAGGCAATCTGTACTTCAGCAAACTGCTCTCAGCCCTGAGCAAATGACAGATTTAAAAAGGAGCACTCAGCTGATGGTGATGGTTCAGTCAAAAGTAACAGCACAAAATAGTGATTTTTAACTCAGGTATTGAAAAGTGGGACCCAGTGTCATCAGATCCGAAAAACCTTGCCTACGTGTTGTCTGGAAATTCTATCCGTTGTGTATGCACTTCTACCAAACCATCCAAACTTAAGAGTTTATTATGTCCTTGTGCATTTAGACTTATTTTTTTCTACATACATGTAACATATGCATATACATACAGTTAAGATAACCCCACACTACTCCCAGCCAGCTAGCTCAATACAAAGCTGGTTTGTTCTCCCAAATACTGGCATCCTGCTACTCATTAGCTGGTGTGATCTTTGGTCAAAGAAACACATTAAGTCTTCATTCTTACACATTAGTTCACTCATATGTTCCTTCAAAATCATCCATTTTCCTCACTGTTAGCACTATTCAGTTTGTTCCCCAGGAAATTAAACTTTGCAGTCATGAGAGAGAAAATAATCTATAAAATACCCAAATCTGATTTTTTCTCCTTTAACACAGTATTTGTTTAAACAATGTAGCACAACATTTATTTTACATTTTTAATTTTTTTTACTAAGGCACATGACGTATAGAAATAGTGAGGTACAAAATGCAAATTTCTGCATAAGATTTTTAAAATAATCCTTTTGGAAAATAAGGTAAACATCATCTTCCAGAGGATTCAGCTTTTAGCTTGCTTTTTCTTTTGGACCAGTTCAACCAGCAGCTTGTATCTAGCGATACAGTCTTCCTGGAGAGAGAGAGAGACAGAGAGTTGACAGTTACAATCAGAGTGACCCTCGTGGGGTGAGCCTGCCGTGCCCAGCGCTGACCAAGGGCTGTCCTGTCCACCTGGAATTCCCTGGGTGCCCGGGCGGGAGGTGTGATGTGCACCCTGGGGGAGGGGCTGGTGGCTGCTGTCTGTGGGATGGAGACTTTGGTTACTGTGATGGTGACTTTCGACTCACCAGTGGTACTTAACATTTTAACATTTCACCGTTTCATCACAACACATTACTTCAGAGAAACGAAAAGCCTTGAGGCCAGGCATCCACAACGTCATTCTCATTATGCTTTGCCTCTCCCTGGGGGCCCCTGGGACCTTCCTGCGGTAGGGCCACGTCGGCCCAGCCCCACAGGCTACTACGGGGAGTGTGCCCCGCTCTTCCTCCGGCTCGTACCAGCCCCGCCGAGGTCTCCCAGCCTTCCAGTCAGGCTACAGAACTAGTAGCTTCAGACGCCAGCTGCCTGTTGCTGTCACCCCTTGGGGTGAGGACCCCTAATGAAGCAGGGGAAGGGCCTCATTGCTCTCTTGTTTATCACAAGGTACCTTCCAGAATCCATTTCTGTTTCTGTTCAAAAACACGCCAAAGGCACTGTAAGCCTTCACTTACGGTCACACGTGAACTGGTTTGTGCTCCACAGCAGACGACTTTATCAGAGGCCCTGGACAGAGAACGAGTGTTCGTTCTCTTCCTGGAGTTTTGGCCTAGTAGTGTTCTGAGAGACTCTTCTAATAAGTGCCTCTTCCGCACCCCCAAGGGCCACCTGCCTAAAGTGTCACCCTTTCCCTAACAGCCAAGCTGCCCGGCCGGCCCAGTGCTCTGTGGGGGGATGCGGGGACCCTGGGCTCTGAGCAGTAGGCCTGCCAGGGTGGGCGGCCCAGCCCAGCCCCGTGTGGGCCTCAGGCAGAGGCTCCTCCTTCAGGCCCAGGGCTCCCAGCGGCTTGCAGGCCACTTCCAGGGAGTCGCCCTGTAGCGGGCGAGCCAGCAGGCAACCTCCCCTGGACCTGGTTCTGATGTGGAGGCGTAAGGGGAACACCTGCAGGATAATAAACCATGCTGCTCATTCCTCCCTGAACCAGGAAGGTTTCCAGCCCCCAAGGCAATGAGTTTCTGAGTGTGCTGTCCGCAGGAATCCACGGTTCCAGCTCCTTCATTTTAAGCCAGTGTCAATTCATCACACATGTAAATGCCTGTGTCCCGACAGATGCTAAAGAAATTCAGGGAAAATAATTACTTCTGGCAAACCAGTTGGAGGGACTGGGAGGATCTGTGTTTCTCAAATAGATCAACTGCTAATGGTTTATTTTTCTCCCCGGGAATTCTCAACTTCCTCATTTTAAAGTAGGTGATAGATAACTAGACTTGTACGCACGGGGACATCCATGGCCACGAGCTAGATTTTCCGACATCGAATTTCAATTAAAAAAAAAAAGGAATGTAAATGAACATCAGTGTGCCCACAGGCTACTGAGTGATGGGCAGAGAAGGCAAAGGAGACTGGCTCTTTTGATTTCTCGGTGTTCCTGGTGCCTCAGACGAAGCGTATGGCTACGAGGAAAGACGCCCAGGAGGCTGTATCAGGAAAGGCTTGGGTTGAAAACATCACACCGGAGGCTCTGCAGCTCCCAACTGTCAGAGCAGAAGACAGAGGCCGGACAGGGCCTGACTTCCCACAGGGGCTGCCCCCTTCCCTCCTATCTGAGTTGGCATTTGGGAACTCTCTGCAGATGTGTTTAAACAGACACTAAAAGCTGTACACTGGGAGGAAAGGGCTACAGAGGACAAGCTGGATCCTGATCCTGAGGGCAACCTCTCCCTGACCCCGCCCCCAACACCACTTCCAGCCTTTGGTCCACAGATGCCACCGCTGAGACTAGACAAGTTACACGGCAGAACTGGTGACCATGGCGACGCCGGCCGCCACACGTGTTCCCCGGGTTAAAGAGCTGTGAAGCGCTGGAGGGGCTCGTGATTCTGTGGGAAACCTTCTCCTTGCTGGCCGAAGGGAGCCTCCGCCTGCGAGGGAGGCCTGGCCCTGCGCGGCCCTCGCAGCGACAAGGATGCTGCCCGGCCGTCCCCGCCCCGCCCCGCCCCCGCCGAGCGAACGCTCCAGAAGGTTGGCGGGATTGCTGTGGGGGCAGGTTATGATCTATGCGTGGGGTTTTCGCTGAGAAAACATAACTGGTCTGTATAACGATTCAGCTTGGAATCTTGACCTCATTTACACTAAGCAGTCGAGTGCAGATTCACAGGCTCTCGGGAGACATCTAGTGGAAGGTAACTGGCAGGTAAGAGATGAGGCGGATAGAAAGACGCGTAGGAGGAGGGAAAGCCGGTGGACCCGCTGCGGCCGCGTCCGTGTGATCTAGACCCGCTCGGAGGCCTTCCTTCCCGGCGTCACCCACCTTACTCTTGGACGGGACACACTTGGCGATTTTATCCCAGCGGTCAGAGGATCCCTTTGGGTACTGCTGTAATGCTAACTCCAGAAGCTTCTGTTGGCTCTGAGTCCAGGGCTCCTCCGTGGCTCGCGCTCGCTCTCTCTTCTGGCTCTCATCGTCGCTGGACTCGTGCGGTTCCGACATGTCGAAGTCCTTCTGCCTCTTTCCCCGGACCTTCTCCTCCGGCTCGGGCGGCCGGGCTGGCCTCCGCCTCCGAGGCCAGCTCTCCTCCGCGGCCTCCGGATCGGCCTCCTCCTCGCCGTCCTCCTCCTCCAGCTCCCCAGCCTGCTTGGCCTCCTCCCGCTGAGTGATGATGTCGTCCGGCAAGGTGGTGGCAGCCTTGGGGGGCCGGGAGTTCTGGGCTGTGGATCTGAGTTCGGAGAGTCTGACCATCCCTGTGAGAAAGGACACACGGAGGGGAAGGGCAAGGTCAGTTCCGGTGACAAGAGTCAGGACAGCTGCCTTCACCACAGCAGACAGTGCGCTGGGCATTTTGCATGTATTGTATACTTAATGTTCACACTATTCTATAAAGACAGCCATCGTGACCCCAACTGCAGAGGAGGGAAGTCAGTCTCAGAAGCAGCAGAGGTGGGATCTGAACCCACTTCTGTCTGATTCCAAGCCTTTGTCCTTCCACCGCTCTGAGGACTTCGGGGGGCCTCCCAGGGCCAGGTTGCGATCAGAGGATGAGAAGGTCTCTTAGAGAGGGGATAAGCGGCTACTCTCGAGGTATGGAAAGATGTTCTTCAGAATCTAGGGTTGTTATTAGTTCCGCGAGCGCAAGTACAGTGAATCCGTCAGACCTCCCGCTGGGCTAACCCTGCACGGGGGACCGCCCCCCACCGCCCCCCCCCCCCAGCCAAGCTGCTTCCTGTGCCACCGCGATGCCTCGCTTGACAGAAAAGCACACTCCTCGTGCCACCCACGGGTGTGTTCAGCCACGCCTTTCCCGCCCTGCTCACACACTCCCGACCCCTCCTGTGCTCTAGGAAGATCTGTCTGTGCCCCACCGCCTTCTCAGGAGCAGGTTTCTGGAGACTGTGTCGGAGGGGAGCGTCTTTCACAGAAGCACGTTGCGCGCTTGGGCCTCCACACAGACCAACAGCCGCGCTGGTAGGAGAGCAGTCTGGAAATGCCCTCCTCGCTGGAGACCGCAGAACCGCACGCCCCGTCCTCTCCAGGGGAGACGTTTCGAGATCTCAGGGTTTGCTGGTCCCTAGTAGGTTACATCGAGTGCAGGGACCTGTATTTAAGTGGAGTTGGAAGGTTTAGGAGGTATTTTCTTCTTGGTTCCGAGCAAAAAGTATGGGGACTTGAACAAAATTCCACTTAGTCTTGGAGGAAATGGATTTTTTTTTAAAAAAAAATTATTTTTGGCTGCGTTGGGACTTCGTTGCTGCGCCGGCTTTCTCTAGTTGTGGAGAGGAGGGGCTGCTCTTCGTTGTGGTGCGTGGGCTTCTCACTGTGGTGGCTTCTCGTTGCGGAGAACGGGGCTTCAGTAGCTATGGTATGTGGGCTCAGTAGTTGTGGTGCACGGGCTTAGTTGCTCCGTGGCACATGGGATCTTCCCAGACCAGGGCTTGAACTCGTGTAACTGCTGCACCACCAGGGAAGTCCCTGGAGGAAATGGATTTTGAGAAACATAGATTCTTGGAGAAGCTGCTTGGCCTGTCCCAAAGGACGCTTTGTGTGTGTGGTGGCAATGGTGCACAGTGTGGGGAAATGGCGCAGACTGGCTTTCCCCTGCATGCCCCCCTCCCCCCAATACTAGAGAAGAACAAGGTTTTTACAGTTCTTCAAACTTATTAAGTACATCTTAGCACCACTGTGTGTGCAGGGCTGCATTGGCTTGTGGGTGTTTGTAATTCGATCCCTTTCACAGAGATGACCAGTAGAGTCCATTGGGCAAAACAAGTTATTATAAAAAGGGATTTATGTTGAAGGCACGGCTTTAGATTAATGGGATGGAGTGGGTGCTGACTCACCTGGGGAGCAGGTAACTGAATCCTTCAGTTGCTTGGCTTTGGTTGTCACCTGTTTCAAAATATAAAAGCAGAAAAAATCTGACTTTCCATACGTCTACTGTAGGTCAAGTGACCTCTTTCATAGAAGGTCCGTGTGAAGGAACAGAGTTTACTGAATCTTAGGCCTGGATGGACCCTCAGTCATCAGTTCAGTCCATTTTCTTAACCAACATGGAAACTGAAGCCCAGAGAGATTAAATGAATTACTCCAAAATATCCATCTAATCAAGTGGCAGAGTCAGAACAAGAATTCAGATCACCTGATTACAGCCCCATTATACAAGGCTGCCTGTGAAGATGTACTAGTTTCCAGAATCACTATACAAACACGTCGTGTTTTTTAGTTAGAATTTCCTGAAAGAGTATCTTTCTTCACTGGAGAATATTATACCATAGGGGTATTATGAACAATGGGGAAATTTACTCTTAAGCTAACGATGTTATAATACAAAAGTCTTTTCTTCGTATCCCAGAAAGAAACCCTAAGAGCACCAAGACTGACACTAGCAGAAGGACCTCTTGGTGGAGTAGTAGATGGACCCAAGACCCATGAGACATTTACATACACAAGTGTGGATCCACAGAAATAATGTTTTCTTTCTTCTGTATAAATGGTATTATATTGTACGTCTCACCCTTTAGCTTGCTTTTTTTAATTTAATGATGTATTGGAGGTCTAGATAGATTTCCCTTTTTAAAACTGAGATAAAATTTACATAGAGTGGAATGTACAGATTTTTAAATGTACATTTCAATGAGTTTTGACCAAAAAACCCCCATGCAACCTACATTCTAATCAAATTACAGAAAATTCCGTTATCCTAGAAAGTTCCCTGTTCCCCTAAATCCATCTCTACCCTGCCATAGACAACCACTGTTCTGATTTCTATTATATATAAACAGGAGATCAAAATTAATTTAAAAAAATTAAAGTTGGATAGTTAACTGCCCCAATGCACTTATTAAACAAGCCATCCCTTCTCCATTTAAAAGGTTAACTTTATTAAAATTATATTAAAATTACATTTCATTGTATACATGGAATACATACTTTGTATTCTATCCCCTTATTCCGTGTAAATTCTTGAACAAACATTTTGCTGCTTTAATGAAATTTGAAAGGAAAACCTCAGAAAGCATGCTCTAACATCCTCAGAGCTCGGAGTTAGAGCTCATATTCAGTTTTGGTTCCACCTCTGATTAGCTGGGTAACCTTGAGCTATTTCCAATCCTCTCTCTCTCTCTCTCATGTATTACCCTCTGTAATATGTGGATAAAACTGCTAATACCTTTTGTCTGGTAGGGATGTTTTAAGTTTGAAATAAGCTCTTAGCATGATACCTAGCAAATGTTAAAGGCTTATAATTACCTATTATAATTGATGTGGATCATTTGTTTTCCATTCATGCAAAAGGGCAGAATTAGAGAAAATATTTAAAGCTGCTTAGAAACACTCTTCAATTTTATTCCCTCTCTGTAGATGACCTTGCTTTGTATTTTATGGGAAAAAACTTGAAGTTATCCAACATGAGCTTCCCTGACTTCCAACTTTCCCAACTCAAATTTCTGATTGCACCGCCATATATCTTTCCCACATTTTATATAACCTACACATATGCTCTTGTACATTTTGAATCACCTCTGCATTACTTACAATACCTGATACAATCTAAATGCTATGTAAATAGTTGCCACTGTGAGGCAAATACGTGTTTTGCTTTTTACAACTTTCTGGATTCCCCCCCACCCCCCAAATATTTTCCATCCGAGGTTGGTTGAATTTGCAGGTGTGGTGCCGACCATACCGTGGGGCTTCCCTCTGTAACTGCCGTTAAGTGTCTTATTTAGACGTCTCCTAGCTCCTGAAACTAAACAACTCCCAACCTAAACTCATCAACTTCTCTGCTTTCCCCCCTTCCTTTTCCTAACAGTACTATCATCCCAGTCACGTAGGGGCAAAACCAAAGAACCAATTTTTGGACTTTTTTCTCCCTCCCCAACCAGCTGCCACGTTCTTCACAATACTGACCCCATGTGTTCCCATCTCTCTCAGATCTCCACCACCTGTATTAGTCCTTCATTCTCTGACTGAATTAATATAACAGCCTTCTAACTGGTCTACAACTTATTTATTAGCAGTTCCCATGGAATAATATCCCCAAGGCAGAGTTCTGATCAGATACCTTTCATGGCTCATCAATGACCATACAACAAAGTGTTCAATTCTTAACCTGACACACAAGGAAATCCACAGTCTGATCTATTTTCTTTCCTGTGTGCATCCTTCCTTTCAGCGAACTAAACAATTAATGCTCTCCAGATGGTCAGAAATTCTCTGCTCTGTACTCTTGGCCATTGTTAACATTTGTCTTAAATGATTTTCTTTTCTTCATCAAACCTCTCCTTAAATATCTATCCGTCCAGAGCCAAGTCATCCTTCGAAATACTTGCAAGTGTGACTTTCTTCTTGAAGACTTCCCAGATGCCCACCACCAGGACTACCAAGTCTGGTGACAATACCTCTCCTCTCTCAATTTCTACTGTATTTTTAAAGATTCTATATTTTTACATCATAATACAATAAAATTACCTTTTCCTCTTCTGTTGCACAGTTCTATGAGTTTTAACACATTTATAGATTCATGTAACTATAGGATACACAACCTACATATAGGATATGGAATAATTCTTTTTTTTCTCCTGCCTCTTGTTATTTAACAAAATATTTTGGAGATTATTCCAGAATAGTACACAAAGACCTCCCTTGTTCTGTTTCTTAAGAAACAGCTTAACTGAGATACAATTCATATACTATACAATTCATCCACTTAAAGTGTATAATTCAGTGGTTTTTACTAAATTCAGATATGTGCAGCCATCATTGTGGCCAACTTGAGAACATTTTCATCACTTTGAAAAGAACCCCCATATCCTTTAGCTATCATTCTCCATCCTCCTTATTCCACCCCATCCCTCATCAAGCAATAAGCAACTACAAATCCCTGTCTCTACAGATTTCTCTGTTCTGGACTTCCATATGAATGGAATCATACAATATGTGGATTTTTGTGGCTGGCTTCTTTCACTTAGGGTAACGTTTTCCAGGTTCATCCAAGTTGTAGCATATATCAGTATTCCTTTTTATTGCAGAACAGTATTCCATTGTATGCATATACCACATTTTGTTTATCCATTTATCAGGTGATAAACATTCGTATTGCTTCCATCTTTTGGCTATTATAAATAATGCTGCTATAAACATTCGTGTATAAGTTTTTGTGTGGGCATATGTTTTCGTTTCTCTTGGGTATATACCTAGGAGTGGAACTGAGGAGTTATATGGTAGCCGTGTTTAACTTTTTGAGGAACTGTCGTACTGTTTTCCAATATGGCTGCAACATTTTACATTCACATCAGCAGTATATGAGTCTTCTGATTTCTCTACATCTTTCCTAAAACTTATTACCCAACTTTTTGTATTATCCCACATCCTAGTGGATGTGAAGTGGTATCTTGTGGTTTTAATTTGCATTTCCCAAATGACTAGTGATACTGAACATTTTTTTTCATGTTTATTGGCTATTTGTATATCTTCTTTGGATAAATGTGTATTCAGATCCTTTGCTCATTTTTTATTTGGGTGATTTGTCTTTATCATTGAGTTGTAAGGGCTCTTTATATATTCTGGATACAAGTCCTTCATCAAATAAATGATTTGCAAATATTTTCTCCCATTCTGTGGGTTGTCTTTTCCCGCTTAGTGGTGTCCTGTGAAGCATAAAAGTTTTAAATTTTGATGACATACACATTTTTTTTCTTTCTTTCTTTTTTTTTTTAGTTGCTTGGACTTTTGGTGTCCTATCTAAGAATCCTTTTGCCAAATTCAAGGTCATGAAGATTTACCCTTCTGTTTTCTTCTAAGAGTTTTATAGTTTTAGCTCTTACATTTAGGGGAATATTGCAATCTTAACAATGTTAAATCTTCTGATCCATGAACAGGAGATATTTTTCCACTTATTTTGATCTTCTTCAATTTCTTTCAACAATGTTTTGTAGTTTTTAAAGTTTGTATTTTTTGTTAAATTTATTCCCAAGTATTTTATTCTTTTTGATGCTATTGTGAGTGCAATTATTTTCTTTATTTCATTTTCAGGTTGTTCATTGTAGGTATATAAAACTAAAACATTTTTGTATATTTATGTTTACTGCAATCTTGATGTACTAATTCCAATAGTTTTTTAGTTAATTACTTAGTATTTTGTATACATAACATCATGTCATTAGCAAATAGGGACAGTTTACTTCTTCCTTTTCAATCTTATTTCTTTTTCTCAGCTAACAGCCCTGGCTAGAACCTCATATAATGTTGAATAGAAGTGGTGAGAGCAGACATTATTGTCTTGTTCTTTATCTTAGCAGGAAAACATCCCCTCTTTCACCAATAAGCATGATATTAACTGTGGGATTTTAGTAGATGTTCTTTATCAGGTTGAGGCACTTCCCTCTTATTCCTAATTTGTTGAGTGTTTCTATCATGGAAGGATGTTGGATTTGTTAAATACTCCTATTGAGATGATCTTGTTTTTTAACTCTATTGATATGATTAATTTACATTAATTGATTTGCAGATATTGAATCAACTTTGCATTCTTGGGATAAAACCCACTTGATTAGGGTATATAATTATTTTTATAAGTTACTGGATTTGGTTTGCTGTATTTTGTTGAGAATTTTTGCATCCATATTCATATGAACTATTAGTATGTAGTTTTCTTCTCATGTCTTTGGTTTGGTATTAGAGTAATACTGGCTTCACAAAATGTGTTGGGAAGTATTCATCCTTTTCTATTTTGGGGAAGATTTGTGAAGTTTTGGTATTCATTCTTCTTTAAATGTTTGGTAGAGTTCAGCAGTGAAGCCATCTGAGCCTGGGCTTTTCTTTTTTCTTTTTTTTTTTGCAGTACACGGGCCTCTCACTGTTGTGGCCTCTCCCGTTGCGTAGCACAGGCTCCGGACGCGCAGGCTCAGCGGCCATGGCTCACGGGCCCAGCCGCTCCGCGGCATGTGGGATCTTCCCAGACCGGGGCACGAACCCGCATCCCCTGCATCGGCAGGTGAACTCTCAACTACTGCGCCACCAGGGAAGCCCTGGGCTTTTCTTTTTGTATAGTTTTTTTTTTTTTTTAATTACTAATTCGATCTCTTCACTTGTTATAGGCCTATTTCGATTGTCTATTTCTTCTAAACTTGATTCAGTTTTAGTAGTTTATGTCTTTCTAGGAATTTGTTCATTTCATTTATATCTATTAGAAAAACAGGTATCTAACTTCTTGGCATACATTTGTTCACAGTATTCCTTTACAGTCCTTTTTATTTCTGTAAGGTTGGTAGTGATCTCCTTTTTCATTTCTGACTGTATTGAGTCCTTTTTCTTTTTTGTCAGCCTAGTTAAATGTCTGTCAATTTTATTGATATTTTCAAAGAATCAGCTTTTGGATTCATTGACTTTTCTCTATTTCTTTCCTAGTCTTATTTCATTCATTTCTGCTCTACTTTTTTATTTCCTTTCTTCTCCTTCCTTTAAGTTTAGGTTGTCATTTTCCCATTGTCTTAATGTGGAAGATTGAATTATTGGTTTGAGGCCTTCTTTCTTAATAAAGGCATTTACAGCTATAAATTTCCCTCTACGAATTACATTAGCTGAATTTCTTAAATTTTGGTGTGTTGTGTCTTCATTTTTCATTTGTCTTTAAGAATTTTTATTCCCCTTGGAATTTCTTCTTTGATTCATTTGTTGTTTAGGAGTCTGCGGTTTAATTTAGACATATTTGTTGATTTTCCCAATTTCTTCCCTGACACTGATTTCTAATCTCATTCCTTTGGGATCAGAGAATATATTTGTATTATTTCTATCCTTTTAAACTTATTGAGGTTGTTTGATGGCCTAGCACATGGTCTATCTTGGAATATATTTCAGTTTACTTGAAGAATGTATATTCTGTTTTTGTTGGATGAGGTGTTATAGAGATGTCTGTTAGGTCTAGCTGGTTTATTATCATTCCATTTTTCCTTGTTAATCTTCTGTCTAGTTGTTTTATCCATTATTGAAAAGTGGAGGCATTGAGGTTTCCAACTCTTATTGTTGAATCATCTGTTTCTCTTTTCATCCATCTCAATTTTTGCTAAAAGTATTTTGGTGCTCTGTTATTAGATGCACATGATTTTCACTGTTATATTTTCCTGGACTGGCCTTTTAATTATTATAAAATGTTCCTCTTTATCTCTAGTAATTTTTTTGTTTTAAAGTCTACTTAATCTAATATTCGTATAGCCACTCCAGCTTTCTTACAATTGCTATTTGCATGATTATCTTTTTTCTATCCTTTTACTTTCATTTTATTTCTAGTTGTGAATCTAAAGTGTGTCTCCCATAGACCACATAGAGATGAATCATGATTTTTTTTATCGTGTCGGATAATCTCTCTTTTGATTGGATTGTTTAATCCATTCACATTTAGTGTTGTTGATATAGTTGAATTTGATTTCTTTTAACTTTTAATGTCTTTTTTGTTCCTCTATTCCTCTATTATTGTTTTCTTTTGCATAAGTGAGTATTTTCTAATGTAGCATTTTAATTAATGATTGTTTTTTTTTTTTTTTTTTTTACTATATTGAGTTTTGTTTTTTTTAAGAGGTTGCTCTAGGGTTTACCATATACATCTTATGACAGTCAGCTTCAGATTTATACTACCTTAATTCCAGTGATATACAGAAATGTTACTTCAGTATAGCTCTATCCCTTGGCCCCCGACCCCAGCCCCAACCCCAACCATTTTTTGGCCATGCTGCGTGTCTTGTGGGATCTTAGGTCCCTGACCAGGGATTGAACCCAGGCCCTCGGAAGTGAAAGCATGGAGTCCTAACCACTGGACTGCCAGGGAATTCCCTAGCGCTATTCCCTTTACCCCCATACTGTAGTATGGCCATTATACATATTGTATCTATTCATGTTACAAACTCAGTAATATTCTTATAATTACTACTTTACCATCTGTAATGGTTTACTCAGCCCCATACAGCTTTGCTCCCACCCACCTCCTTTGTGCTGTTATTGGCAAATATATTAGACAAATACTACCTTTCTATATGTTACAGGTCTGACAGTAACATATATCTATTATTTGATACAATTGCTTTCTAAATCAGTTAAGAAGAAAACATTTATTAATACTGTCTTTCATTACCTTATTACCTTCACTGGTGTTCTTTTTCATGTGGATTCAAATTACAATCTGAGGTCACTTGTTTTCAGATTGAAGAACTTCAGTTTTTGTTATCTTGAAAATGTTTTATTTTGCATTCATTTTGATAAATAGCTTTGCTGGATGTAGGATTTCTGGTTGGCAAGTTTTTCTTTGAGTACTCTGAATATGTTATTCCACTGTCCTAGCCTACGTGGTTTATGCTGAGAAGTAAGCTGTTAATCGTATTGGTGTGTGTGTGTGGGGGGGGGTTCCCTGTTAGTCACAAGTCACTTCTCGCTGCCTTCAAGGTTTTCTCCTTATTTTTTACTTTCAGCATTTTTATTATGATGCATCCTTTGTGGATATCTTTGAGCTTATCCGACTCAGAATTCAGCATGTTTCCTGATGTATACAGGTTAGCTTTTTTCAATGTATTTGGGAAATTTTCACCCACCATTCTTTGGATTTTTTTTCCCCTCCTTTCTCTCTCTCCTCTCCTAACTCCCATTATGTGTATGTTGGTGTGCTTAATGGTGTCTCATTTTTCTCTGAGGCTCTGTTCACTTCCTCTTTTGTTTTTCTCTCTGTTCTTCAGCTTGAATACTCTCCGTGGAGCATCTCTAGTGAATTTATTTATTTATCTCTCGCCGTGTTGGGTCTTTGTTGCTGTGTGCGGGCTTTCTCTGGCTGTGGTGAGCAGGGGCTACTCTTCATTGTGGTGTGCAGGCTTCTCTCGTTGCAGAGCACAGGCTCTAGGCATGCGGGCTTCAGTAGTTGTGGCACGCGGGATGTAGACCACAGGCTCAGTAGTTGTGGCACACGGGCTTAGTTGCTCTGCATCATGTGGGATCTTCCCGGACCAGGGCTTGAACCCTGCATTGTCCCCTGCATTGGCAGGCAGACTCTTAACCACTGTGCCACCAGGGAAGTCCTCTAGTGAATTTTTTTTTTTTTTTTTTTTTTGCGGTAAGTGGGCCTCTCACTGTTGTGGCCTCTCCCGTTGTGGAGCACAGGCTCCGGACGCGCAGGCTCAGCGGCCATGGCTCATGGGCCCAGCCGCTCCACGGCATGTGGGATCTTCCTGGATCGGGGCACGAACCCGTGTCCCCTGCATCGGCAGGCGGAGTCTCAACCACTGCGCCACCAGGGAAGCCCGAATTTTTAAAATTTCAATTATTGTACTTTTTAACTCCAGAATTTCCACTTGGTTCTTTTATTTCTTTTAAAATAATTTCTATCTCTTTATTGATATTATTTGTCTGATGCAACACTGTCATTATATCTTCCCTTGTTTCTTTCATCATCCTTTCCTTCAGTTCTGTGAACATATTTACAAGGGTTACTTTGAAGTCTTTTTCTGTGAAATCTGACATTTGGTCACTCTTATACGGCAGCTTCTGTTGCCTTCTGTTTTTCTAATGTACGGGTCATATTTTCCTGTTTCTTTTCATGGCTCATTATTTTTGTTCAAAACTGAACATTTAGATAATATATTGCAGCAATTCTGGTTAGTGATTTTTCTCTCGCCACACCCTTCCCCAAGTTAGGGTCTGTCGTTGTTATTTGCATGCTTGTTTAATGGATGGCTGGATTTAGCGAAGCCTATGCCCCTCTGCCCCCTACAGCATTAAGCCTCTGATGTCGCTCCTCAGGTACTGCAGGTATGGGTATCCCCAGTCATCTTGGGATGCTAGTGGTATCTGTAGGACTCTCTTCCTCTCTTTACCTAACCACACCCATTAATAAACTACATTAACTGCTGGCTGACGCTTTATTGTTTACAAAATGCCCCAGGGTATAAACTGCTCTACAATCACATCAAATCAAATTGTGGCTTCTTTGAAGGAATGGTTTCTGAAGGCAATGTGTGATATTTATTCTGACTCCTGGAGGACTCCTCCTAGAGAAGGAGTTATTATCCATGAGTTGGTTTGAGAATCCATGGTTAGTTATTCCTTGTACTGACAGAGGATTCTGAATACAGTACATGTCTTCCTTAGCTTATGATGGAGTTACAGCCCAATAAAGTTTCAACAAGTTTCAGTGAGTTGAAAATGCTTACAATACACCTAGCCTACTGAACATCATAGCTTTTAGCCTAGCCTGCCTTAAACATGCTCAGAACACTTACATTAGCCTAAAACTTGACAAAGTCATATAACACAAAGCCTATTTTATAATAAAGTATTGAATATCTCACATAACTTACTGAATACTGTACAGAAAGTGGAAAAAAGGATGGTTGTAAGTGTGTCAGTTGTTCACCCTCATAATCGCTTGGCTGAGTGGGAGCTGCAGCTGCTGCCGCTGCCCAGCATCACGAGGAGTATGTACTGCATACGACTAACCCAGGAAAAGACCAAAATTCAGAATTCAAAGTATGGTTTCTACTGAAGGTGTATTGCTTTCGCACCATCATAAAGTTGAAAAATAGTTAAGTTGAACCACTGTAAGTAGGGGACCATCTGCATATGTCACAATCTGGCCTATCCATACCACACAAAACAAATAGCTGCTATAATCTGAGTCTTTCAGATTCTCAGTTCTAAATAATAAAACGAATGGGATGTCACTATAGTCACCTTTGAGCCAAACTTTTCTCTCACTTAAAAAGGCAACTTAGAACCTATAAGAAAGAAGCAAAAAGCACAACTGGTCAACTTTCCAATTCTATGTAGTCCAAGATTTATTTTAATGTTCTATCCTCTTTGCCAAGTCCATATCTCCTGGTGCCATGAGATGGTTGTATAACAATGATGACTCTAAGTGATCCTTTTTTTCTTGAGAATTTCTCTTCTTTTCATTAGTTTCCATCTCAGGAGAAGGCATGTATATGGCAAAATAGTTCTGTTTTGGGGGCAAATTTGGCATCCTCAGCAGATCATTTATTATTCTAGGCAGATTAAGAAGTTTCCAAATAAGTGACAGTCTAATAATAAAGCTCACTGTCCAGGGTGTCTCTGAGTATGGCAGTATGCCACTTCAGGAAAGGAAAGTCATCCTTCAGTGAGCATTGGTCACCACCAATTCTATTTCTTTCCTATAGATCTAGATAACTTCAATTACATGGGTGTCAGTTTGCTTTTTTTTTTTAAAGGTATAATTGACAAATAAGATTGTAAGATATTTAAAGCGAACAACATGATGATATATGTATACATTTAAAAGGATTCCCCCTATTAAGTTAATTAACATATCGATCACCTCATATATTCACTTTTGTTGTTGAGAACATTTCAGTTCTCTCTTAGCAAACTTCAATTCTATAATACAGTGTTGTCAACTGTAGTCACTATGTTATACATTAGATCCTCAAACCTTATTCAACTTATAACTGAAAGTTTGTACCTTTTTACCAACCTCTCCCTATCTCCCCCATCTCCTAGTCCTGGCAACCACTTTTCTACAATTTTTCTATGAAGCTTTACTTTTTTTTGGCTGAATAATACTCCATTTTGTGTGTGTGTGTGTGTGTATAAACACATTTTCTGTATACATCCAGCAGTTGATGGACACTTAAGTTGTTTCCATACACTGGCTGTGGTGAATATTGTTGCTATGAAATTGGGAGTGCAGATATCTCTTGGAGATAATGATTTTGTTGCCTTTGGATATATACCCAGAAGTGGGATTACTGGATCATATAGTAGTACTATTTTTAATTTCTTGAGGAACCTTCATACTGTTTTCCATCGTGGCTGTACAAGTTTACGTTCCCACCAAAAGTCTACAAGGGTTTTCTTTTCTCCACATCCTCACCAGCATGTTATCTCGTCTTTTTCATAACAGATATCCTAACAGGTTTGAGGTGATATCTCATTGTGGTTTTGATTTGCATTTCCTTGATGATTACTGATGTTGAACATCTTTTCATATACTTGGCCATTTATAGGTCTTCTTTGGAAAAAACGTCTATTTAGCTCTTTTGCCCATTTTAAAATTGAATTTTTTTTTTTTTGGTATTGTGTTGTGTGAGATCCTTATATATTTTGGATATTAACCCCTTATTGGATGTGTCCTTTGCAAGTGTTTTCTCCCATTCCATAGGTTTTCATTTTGTTGATGGTTCCCTCGCTGTGCAGAAGCTTTTTAGTTTGATGTAGTCCCACTTATTTTTGCTTTTGTTACCTTTGCTTTTGGTGTCAAATCCAAAAAAATCAACACCAAGACTAATGTCAAGGGGCTTACTCCCTATATTTTCTGCTAGTTTTATGGTTTCAGGTCTCATGTTCAAGTCTTTAATCCATTTTGAGTTAGTTTTTGCGTACAGTACAAGATAGAAGCCTGGTTTTATTCTTTTACGTGTGGCTGTCCAGTTTTCCCAACACCATTTATTGAAGAGACTATCCTTTTCTCATTGTATATTCTTGGCTTTGTCAAAAATTAGTTGCCTGTACTAGTAAAATAAACCAGTGGATTTATTTCTGGTCTCTCTATTCTGTTTTTAATGCCAGTACCATACTGTTTTGATTACTATCACTTTAAAAGTTGAAATCAGAAATGTGATCCCTCCAGGTTGTTCTTCCTTCTCAAGATTGCTTTGGCTATTTGGGATCTTTTGTGGTTCCATACACATTTTCAGACTGTTTATTTCAGTGAAAAATGCCATTCGAATTTTGAGAGCGTTTACACTGGATCTGTAGATTGCTTTGGGTGGTATGGACATTCTAACAATATTAAATTCTTCCAGTCATGAACACAAAATATCTTTCCATTTATTTGTGTCTCATTCAATTTCTTTCGTGAGTGTCTTGAGAGTTTTCAGTGTATAGATCATTCATCCTCTTGTTTAAATGTAAAACTAGCACTTTATTCTTTCTGATGCTATTGTAAATGGAATTAATTTCTCTTTTTGACAGTTTGTTGTTGGTGTACAGAGTTACAACTGATTTCTGTATACTGATCTTGTAGCTTACGATTTTACTGAAATAGTTCATTAATTCTAACAGTTTCGGTGGAGTCTTTAGGGTTCTCTATATGTAATATCATGTCATCTGCAAATAGAGATGACATTGGAGGTGACATATTCATCACCAAATTTATTTCTCTCTGATAGATCTAGATGACTTGGATAACATGGGTGCCAATTTAGTCATGAATGTTTAGTATTACTTCTCACCTATTCTATAATGAATTTTTCAGTTACTCATTCTGCTTTTATATCATGTGCAATTGTAGAAGGTATGGGCTCTGTCTGGCTTAATGGAGATTTATGACTTTTTTCTAGCCTCCTTTTGGGAGAAGACCTATAGGTCCATACAGACAAGACTTCTCTTCTTCCTCAGTATGTGAACAAATAATATTGTGGGCTACTGGCTTAGGTGGGCTTTTGGATAACACTACCCACATGTGTATTAACAGTTACATGGATTGTAGAATTGTAGGGAAATTTGTTTCATCATGTTCTGATTCCAAGCAGAAAATACTTTTATAATTCTTCTTCTTAATGTAGTTATACCTAAAGCTATCTTTAAAATTCTTATGAAATGGGGGCTCTATGAGCAAATCTGGGATATATAGGTTAGGGTGGAGTGAATGAAAGAAACCTAAAATAGGTTTCATTCCTTCCAGTGAAAACACTGATGAAAGTAACAGAAAATTAACAAAATGAAAACTGTATTCCATAGGGTACAGTTAGGATCAGTGGATAGTTATATAGTGGCACATTTCTACTCAACATACAGAAGAGTTTTCCATTTTTCTGAGCTATATAAAGTGTATACTCATATTCCTGGCATCCTCAGATAACTCAGAAAATAAATGTTGGCTATTAGTGATAACCTCAAGTCATATTTTTCAAATTCTGGCTGACTTAATGATATTTTAAGTATTCTAATAATAAAAATTATGTAACTGTGAAGTTCATTACAGTTGGACCCTGAGTAACACAGGTTTGAACTGAGCAGATCCACTTACGTGTTTTTTTTTTTTCAATAAATATGTACTAAACTACTACACAATCCACCGCTGGTTGGATCTGAGGAGGCAGAACTATGGATACACAGTTGACTGTAAAGTTATATGTGGATTTTCAACTGTGCGGGGGACTGGTGCCCCTAACTGTCATGTTGTTCAGGGATCAACTGTATTTTCATTCAGTTGTATTTAATTTTGGCCAACTTTCTGTTGAATCTAGCACTCGTTATAACCAGGAGCTACTGTAGTTTTCAAATAAAAACGGCACTCTGTTACCTGAACATTAAATAAACCACCTGAAAAATGTTTCCAGCTGGTAGAGAGCAGTGCTGTTCATTCTTATTATTTCTCCAATGTCTTTAAATTTTTCTCTGGATCCTCTGTCTGGATAGAAAATACAAGAAATAATAATAGTGTACATCTTAATCATTGACAAAGAGGGCCTTCCATTAACTTCCTGATCACCTCTGTAAGTAATGTAGATGGCCAATTACTGGGAGAAAATACTTATGCCAACAGACAGTAGTGTAGTTTTGCAGATATTTTTAGTCTATCAGCAAGATATTGCAACAAGCCAACATACATTCACCCACTTTCCTCTTTTTTAAATGGGTTACCCAAATTTTTAGCACAAGGAAGCAATTTTACATTGCATTAGCACATTAGCATCTGCTCAAGGGTCACCATCTATTGACTCGCTGCATCTCTAAGCTATACATAAGACAGAGTTAAGCAAATAATTCAGGGTAATAAAAGAAATCCCACCATAAAGTACGATGCTATCCCCAGACCACAGATTATACTGTGAGAAACCAGTTCCTTCATGAATAAAACATCCATGGTATTCAAAGTGAATATCACTGTAACTAGTAAATTAGATCTAGACTTTAAAGTGGATACTGTCCTCTTGGTAAGATACAGGGTTCTGATGAGTGAGTACAAATTACAAACTCAATATATTAGTAATATAGGACACTAAATAAGATCCAGGAGAAAACATATAAGAATGGTAAATGGGAGATATATATAGAAGAATTTTCATGCAATCTGCAAGTATGCTTTGCTTGAATGAATCACTGAGGAAATGAACAAGTGTTCAGTTAGAGCTTAACGAAATGCTGAATATTTCTGTGGTTCAAATATTCAAAGGAAAGCAACTGCTTTTGGAGCTCTCTGGAGTTCCAGCCCCATGGACTGGCCAGTGTCTTGGGACATGAAATACCTTGCTCTCAAATTTATCCTCCTTTGGCCCAGAACCTCAGAAAACCAAGAGATTTCACTTTGAAGATGATATTTGATCTAGGGCATGGCTGACAAAGAATAGTGCTGTCCTACACACAGGGTTAAGGTGTAAAAATCAAGTCTTTGCTGAACTAAGAGGACAGTGTGGCTTAAATAAGAGTCAAACAATCTGGGTTCTAGTTCCAGGCTGCCATTAACTAGCTCTGTGGCCTTGAACTTTTTTTTTTTTTTTTTTGCGGTACGCGGGCCTCTCACTGTTGTGGCCTCTCCCGTTGCGGAGCACAGGCTCTGGATGCGCAGGCTCAGCGGCCATGGCTCACGGGCCCAGCCACTCCACGGCATGTGGGATCTTCCCGGACCGGGGCACGAATCCGTGTCCCCTGCATCAGCAGGTGGACTCTCAACCACTGCGCCACCAGGGAAGCCCATGGCCTTGAACTTTTATTTCTTTCTAGAACGCACATCTGTAATAAGTGATTATTATAGTGATTTACAAGTGTGTAATGGTTCATAATAACAAAGTATTTTCATGACGCTATCACATTTCACCCGCCAGATACCCCGTGAAATTCATATCACAGGCGAAGAAACTGAAGCTCAGAGTGACATGGGGACCTACAAAATCACACAGCCCATAAAATGGTAGCATAGGACACCAAAGCCAGGTTTTCTTTTAAATTCTGTTCTCTTTCCACTTTACTTCTTTATCCATAAAACAAAAGATTGCATTAATGGTTTCTTTTTAAATCAAATATTCTGTGATTCACTAGATGTGACATTATTTTAGTATTATTATTTTTTTGGCTGCACCACGTGGCACGTGGAATCTTATTTCCCCAACCAGGGATTGAACCCGGGCCCTCTGCAGTGAGAGTGCGGAGTCCTAACCACTGGACTGCCAGGGAATTCCCTAGATGTGGTATTATTAATGAACTATCTTTCAATTTAGGTGAATTACCAAAGATTTATTAAGTATTGACTTAGCATATCACTATACTGAGAACAGTGGTGTATGTATAAGACCTAGTCTTATCCACCTCAAGGAGCTTCCAACGTGGTTATTCCCTTGCATACTCATTCAACAGATTTCCAATTAATTAGGACTGTGCTTATAAGAAAGAAAATCATTGTTTACTGCTTTAAAAGTTTTTTACTTCTAAATCAATGTTGGCTAAAGTAAGGAAAGAGCAATCCAAAACAGGCTTGTGTACTGACAGTTTGGAAGTCTGGCCTCACCTCTCATGAAGGCCAATTCTGTACTACTTTACCCGAGTTACTGCCAATCACCAACTAGGTGAATTTAGTAAAGATTCAAGCCCTTTGTACTTTGATTTCCCCAGTGTGTGTCACAGAGATCTGTTGGTGATACCTGTCACCCTATTGATGTATAAACAGGCTGGGTGGATATCTTGTTTCTCTCTCTCCACTATTCTGTTTGCCCCTCCTTAAGCTGTGTCCTCTGTGGAAGAAGACAACTGAACCAGATAAAAGAAGGACATTCTCTGGACAAGGGTCTGCAAGTAGTTGTTATTACTTTGCTAGAACATTCAAATTAGCCCTCAAGGCCCTTTGATGGGGGAATATAGACAAGCAAAAATATTAATAGATGGCTCTAGAATTCTACTAGTAAAGCTGTTTTCGGTGAGGGGATGGTCTGGCAAGTGTTTCAGTAGAGGCTGAATGTTCCTACTGCCCTCCCAGCCTAGCTGTCGGCTGTCAAGTACCTTACTGTTTTGATTACCATAGCTTAATAACATATTTTGAAAACAGGACATGTGATGCCTCCAAGCTTTGTTCTCTATCCAGATTGTTCTGGCTATTTGGGGGTCCATTGTGGTTCCATACAAATTTTAGGATTTTTTTTCTATTTCTGTAAATCAGTAAAGCTTTTATAATAAAAAAAAAATTAAAAAGAACGAGGTAGGCCTATATATACTGACATGGAAAGATACAAAATATTTTTTCTTTAGATTTTTAAAAGTAGTTTTAAAAATCAAGGTAATACATGCACACAGCTTTAAAAAAAAAAGAGTCAGTTTACAACCAGGGCTTCTGATGAAAAGCCATGTACCCTACACCCAGAACATGCATTTCTGTTCACAGTCTTTTTTTGAAATTTTAAAATATTTTTTCTGAGCATTGTTTTTTTTAACCATTAAAAAAAATTGAAGTATAAATTTACAATGTTGTGTTGGTTTCGGGTGTACAGCAAAGTGACCTGGTTACACACACACACACACACACTTTTCAGATTCTTTTCCATTATAGGTTATTACAGGATATTGAATATAGTTCCCTGTGCTATACAGTAGGTCCTTGTTGGTTATTTTATATATAGTAGTGTGTATATGTTAATCCCAAGCTCCTAATTTATCTCCCCCCTGCCATTTCCTTTGGTAACCATGAGTTTGTTATCTATGTCTGTGAGTCTGTTTCTGTTTTGTAAATAACTTCATTTATACAATTTTTTAAGATTCCACATATAAGTGATATATGATATTTGTCTTTCTCTGACTTACTTCACTAGTATGATAATCTTTAGGCTCATCCATGTTGCTGCAGATGGCATTATTTCATTCTTTTTCATGGCTGGTAACATTCCATTGTGTTCATATACCACATCTTTATCTATTCATCTGTCAATGGACACTTAGGTTGCTTCTATGTCTTGGCTATTGTAAACAGTGCTGCTATGAACACTGGGGTGCATGTATCTTTTCGAATTAGAGTTTTTGTCAGTTCTGGATATATGCCCAGGAGTGGGACTGCTGGATCGTATGGTAGCTCTATTTTTAGTTTTTTAAGGAACCTCCATACTGTTCTCCATAGTGGCTGCACCAATTTACATTCCCACCAGCAGTGTAGGAGGGTTCCCTTTTCTCCACACTCTCTCCAGCATTTTTATTATTTGTAGAGTTTTTAATGATGGCCATTCTGACCAGTGTGAGGTGATACCTCATTGTAGTTTTGATTTGCGTTTCTCTAATAATTAGTGATACTGAGTGTCTTTTCATGTGCCTGTTGGCCATCTGTATGTTCACAGTTCTTCTGATGCTTACAAGTACACATAATTAACTAACAGGCTTTTGGTATATTATATCCTGAATTCAGCCTCTTTTTCCCACCTCTACCAATAAGCCCTGGTCCAAACCACCACTGTCTTTTGCAGGGACAACTGAAATAGCCTCTTACTTGGCCTGCCTTCCTGCTCCCACACTTGCCCTGCCACAGCATCTTCTCCACAGAGAAGTCAGAATGACCCTTTTAGATCTTGCACTCCTTTGCTCAAAATCTGGTGCTTTCCTGTCTCACTCAGAGTAAAATCCAAAATCTTTACCTTGACCAAGGAGGTCCTAGGTGTTCTGGTCCTCCACTATCTCTTGGCCTCATCTTCTGTAATCCCCCCTGCTCACTCCTCGTCAGCCGTATTGACCTCTTTGCTGGACTCTGCACACCCAAAGCAGGCTCTTGCCTCAAAGCCTTTGCAACTGCTGTTCTCTCCACCTGGAACGCTTTCTCAGACAACCTCGCTCCCTCAGTTGCTTTGTGCCTCTGCTCAAATGTTACCTCTTCGAGAGGACTTTCCTCAGAATCCCACTTGAAATTGCACTCCCTAGGTTAGGTCTCTAACCTCTTACTCTGCTTTATTTTTCTTCATGGAGCTTGTCACTGTTTACAATTTTTATTTTACTCCGTATGTTCGTGTTCTTTCCATTGTGCTTCCCTGCCATTCTTTAGGGCAACTGTCTTTGCCTGCATGGTCGCAGCTGAGCGGCAGGCAAATTGGTACTCCAGTTCAGTGGGAGGGAAAAGTGAGCAAGAGCTCCTAGAGACACACATTACTTCAGTTATGTCCCTCTGAGAAGAAATTAGTAACCTAGCCATAGCAGAGCTTGGAGGGCTTGGAAGTGCAGTGTTGCTGGGCAAATGTGTGCCTGCCTTCCCTATTACTAGAAAAGGGGATAACGTATTTTGATGGACAACTTGCCATAGTCTTCCACAATCTGTTGATTTTAAAAATTGAAAAACCATCTGAAAGTATATAAAATGTTTAAAATATAGCCATTATGTAAGATCTTACATAACTGTGATATGGTAAACATTACTCACTGTAGAGGTAAGTACTGCACTGTGATCGCACTTCTTGTGTCACTTAAAGGAGAATGTTCTCAGTGTCAGATTCTTTTGCTGTTTCTATCGTTCCACTTTTTTACTGCACAGGCAGATTGCGGTTTCTGTAAGTTGAAGGTTTGTGGCAACTCTGTTGACAAAGTCTGTGGGCACCATTCTCCCAGTAGCATCTGCTCATTTTGTGTCTCTGTGTCACATTTTGGTAATTCTCACAATATGTCACACTTTTTCATTATTATTATATTTGTTATGGCGATCTGTGGTCTTTGATGTTACTACTGCAAAAAGATTATGACTCCCTGAAGGCTCAGATGATGGTTAGCATTTTTTTTAGCAATAAACTATCTTTAATTAAGGTATGTATATTTTTTGGACATAATGCTATTGCACACTTAACAGACTACAATATAGTGTAAACCAAAAAATTCACGTAGGTCACTTTATTGTGATATTTGCTTTATTTCGGTGGTCTGGAACTGAAACTGAGGTATGGCTGAACTTAAATTTGGACTATGCCTTTTTTGTATGGTTTTCTGTTGGTGGAGTTTCTAGTTGCCTTTTGTTCACGTGGTTGCTCTCTCACAGTCTTTTGTTCTCCTGCTCCAGCGTGGACTTTCTGCACTCTTCGCCTGCTGTATTGCCGTGGGGTCTCAGGATTTCCATTCACTGGGCTCAGTCCACTATTCCGAGGATTCTGTGTCTTCCTCTTTGGTGACTTATCCCTCATTTGCTCGAGTGTGCAGTCTCAGGAAACTGTCTTAAGAATGAGAGGTCAATACGTGAGGACCCCACGTATTGACCATCATAGCTGGTTGGTCTGTTCTAGATTCAGAACCCTTCTGCCTTGAACTGTGAGGGCAATGCTCTCTTGTCTCCCGGAATCTAGTGCTGCCAAGCAATCTGCTCTCACTCTGACCTGCCTTACTTTGGAGGCTTCTTCTCCTTTAGAAGCTTTAAAGCTTTAAAGATCTTCTGTGTAGTCTCAGTGTTCATGCGTTGTTGGTCTCAGGTGTTTCTTCATCCTGGAAAACTTCATTGTATCATTTATTGAAAAATGCTCTCATGTCTGTTTTCTCTGTCTAACTGGAACTCCTTTTAATCAGATTTTGACCTTTTGGACTGATTCCCTGTATTTCTTGTCTTTTTGTTCTGCTCTCTAGGAGATTTTCCAGATGATAATTTTCAACCATTCTACTTCATTTATTTGGATACTTATTTTTGTTCTGATTTTTTTCCATAGCACACTTTTTTGTTTTATGAATTCAGTATTTTCTTGACTCTCTAGATCAGGGGTCCCCAACCCCTGATTAGGACCGGCCACACAGCAGGAGGTGAGCAGCAGGCAAGTGAGTGAGGCATCTCACTTCTTCTGACGCTCCCCACCGCTCCCCATTGCTCACATTACTGCCTGAACCATCCCCCCAGCCCCATGTGTGGAAAAACTGTCTTCCACGAAACGGGTCCCTGGTGCCAAAAAGGTTGGGGACCGCTGCTCTAGATGTTAGAAGGTAGGTATAATGAACTAATTCTAGAAGGCTGGTATAACCCTACCTAAAGATATCCAATTAACAAAACACCAAGAATTCTAGAATATTTTTACTTTAAGATATATAAATGCAAGAATCCTAAATAAATTAACAAATCAAATCCAGCTGTTTATTGAAAGAATAATATTATATGACCAAGTAAACTTTATCTTAGAAATACAAAGGGGGACCTTAGTAATATATTCATCCTTATTAGGTCATATGATCATGTCAAGGGATGTTGAAGAAACCACTGTTAAAATTTCACATCTATAAATTAGAATTGGAAAAATTAAAGTGAAGAAAATTTCCCTAGCATAATAATGGACTTCTCATATCAATGACTAATATTAAAATTAATTAATGACCAAACATTAGGTTTTCTTATTAAAATGTTGAGCAAAAAGTCTACATGAATCACTCTTACTATAATATATCTCTGGAATTGTTAGCTAATACACTCAATATAACAGAAGAAAATGGCAAAGTATTATTTGCAGAAGGTAGGAATTCCCTGGTGGCACAGTGGTTAAGAATATGCTTGCCAATGCAGGGGACATAGGTTCGAGCCCTGGTCCAGGAAGATCCCACATGCTGCAGAGCAGCTAAGCCCATGTGCTGCAACTACTGAGCCTGCGCTCCAGAGCCCATGAGCCACAACTACTGAAGCCTGTGCGCCTAGAGCCCATGCTCTGCAACGAGAGAAGCCACCTCACGGAGAAGCCCGTGCACTGCAACAAAGACCCAACAACACAGCCAAAAAAACAACAACAAAAAACGGTAGGACTATCTATCCTCGAATTATAATGAATTAACACAAACTCTATTCGAAATAAGAACAGTAAGTAAGGAGGCAAGTTATAAAAATCAGTGCCATAGCACGTTTCACTTACTTGATGAGCAATGATGGAAAGAAAACAAACGTTCTGTGTTTATGAGACTATGAGGAAGTGTCCTCTCATACCATCAGGGGCATTGTATAATATTATCACCTCTCTGGAGGCCAATTTTAGAGTCACCAAAGGTTCTAAAAACATCCATAGTCTTGAATCAAGCTTCTCTACTCCTAGGCATACAAGCTAAGGAAACAGATATAAATGGAAAGATGAATGAAGAAAAAAAGGGAAGCAATTTAAGTGACAATCACCTGGGTGCTCCTTAATTATATCCAGACAACATGGAGTATTGTACAGGTGTTTAGAAAGATGACGTGGATCTTTGTTGTGGAAAGAAGCTTATAGCAAAGTGAAAAGGGCAGGATACAGATTAATACTGTTAAAATTATGTAGTCATATGCCTATATAAGAAGACTAAAGTCTGGAATGACATACAACAAAGTGTGTGTGCGTGAGAGAGAGATTTGATAACACATTATTATCATCTATTAATGTCAGATTGAAAACTGATTATTAGATTTTAGTGACTCATCTAGCAAGCAGAATGGTATAAAGGACCCCTTCCTTTTTAAAAATTTAAGTACCCTTGAAGGTCGTGGGGTTGAGCAGGTGGGGGAGCGAGAGGAGCGGAGATGAGGCTGCTCTGGAGAACCGCTGTGGCAGGGAGCCCGATGCAGGGGGTGGCGACAGTTCTTGTCCCCTTTACAGCCTGTGTAGGACTAGTCTGACTCTAAATAAAAGTAATAGCAATGATACATTTGCCCAAATATATACGAGTTAAATTGCTGAATTCTACTCTGGATAAACACAAGGAATGTTACTAGCTTTGTTAAAAAATTAATGCAAAGTCTATTTTAACTGAGATATACCTAAACTGTAACAACTACTTTACTACTGATGAAGTATTTTAAATGTTAATATATGCCTTTCAGCATTATATATACTATATGTTTAGTTCACTGACAAAAGTTTATTTTCTATTGAATAATCTGCTTACATTTTTTGAAACAACTGCCATAATAACATATAAATATTCCCCCAACAGGTATCTCCTCTCTAGTTGTGGCTATATAAAATAAAATTGGGAATTTTATTATTCTCCCTCCTTTTCACCTGCATATGAAATGCTTCTCTAACTACACATCTCACGGTGGCATTAAGCTAATTACAAAAGTCTGTTTAAATCTATCCACCTATCTTTTGTTTTGCTACCTACCTGGGCCTTTTCCAAGCAGGCAGAACATCTCCAATCAGTCTGTTATCACAACTAGGATGCAGGAGATTAGTGACTATGGAGAGGGGCAGAATCAGTTTACATCCTTACAGGCAAGAGAATGATATTACTGCACAAGCAAGAAATGTGAGGCTTCCTGACCTTAATTTAGAAAACCTGCAGTTAATAATCACACTAAAGTTGGTTTTACATGCCAGACAGGTTTTGTTTCCTGTTTTTAAAATTTGAGTGTTCTTTGTGGTTACCAAAATTATTTGCTAAAAGGCATATATTAACATTTAAAATATCGCATCTATAATAAAGTAAGTCTTACGGTTTAGGTATATCTGAGTTAAAATATACTTTGCATTGATTGTTTTTTACAAAGCTAATAACAAATTCTTTGTATTTATCCGGAGTAGTATTTAGCAATTTAACTAGTGAATTATGACAATTAATACACTGAAAACTCCTTTCTTAATTGAGGAACAAAATGGGTTTTTCACTGTAATCTGTCAACCCAAATAAGGAACATATAGATTCCACCACGGCACACTGTCACCCCTCCCAAAAAGGTCAATTGTTTCTCGAAGGAAAGAGAACTCAGCCTGAAGCTACACATTTAGCAAGGAAAACGGGTCAAAGAGCAGATGGTGCAGAGCTGGGGTGAATTGGTACAGGTGACCGGTCGGTATGTAGAGGTTCCAATAACAGCAAACTCAACTTGGTTTCTTTTTCATAGTGGAACACTTAATGAAAACCAATCTAATTAACACCATACGCCAAAAAAGAAGTCTAAGTGATCTTCTAAAGTGTGGTTAGCTTTCACTTAACATTCTACTAAAGGAACTGTATTAGCCAAACCCATCTTAGCTGCTTCAGTGTAACTCACTGTGTGTTCGGTAAAATGAGTTTTGTCTTCAGACACTTGTTCTCTTTTAGAGAGAGAGTGCTTTACAGTTTGTGTTTGTGTGTATGGTACTGAAATGTAGTTACTGAAATGAAACGTACAGTCTAGCTATGGAGATGATGCTCACAGAATGAAAATACAGTGTGAGTCTATATATGTATATACTGATATAGAAGCAAAGTTACAGTGGCACTTCTGGTGCCCAAAATTTTAGGTTTACTAAGTATTTCCAAGGTACTTTTGGTATTATGAAAATAGAACTAATACTTGGAGGGGGAAAAAAATATCTCAAAAAGTCATGTTTGGGGGCTTCCCTGGTGGTGCAGTGGTTGAGAGTCTGCCTGCCAATGCAGGGGACACAGGTTCATGCCCCGGTCCGGGAAGATCCCGCATGCCACGGAGTGGCTGGGCCCGTGTGCTATGGCCGCTAAGCCTGCGCGTCCGGAGCCTGTGCTCTGCAACGGGAGAGGCCACAACAGTGAGAGGCCCGCGTACCGCAAAAAAAAAAAAAAAAAAAAAAATCATGTTTGCTACTTCCATGATAAAAGGAAAAAATATCTATTACATGGAATCAGTCTTCCTTGGGTAAGTATAGAAGAAGAAGAAGAAAAAAACTATGGGATGAATTTGCAAAAGTGTGAAAAGATGCCTTTACCTACACCAAGGATGCACTAAGACTGCTCTTGTAAGTTACGTCAATTTTCGAGATCTATGATACTAAACAGCCATCCCAAGGCTCTGTTGGTTACATCACGTATATTAGCATTTAAACTTTCATCTCGCTCCTCTTAAAAATATAGATTAAAAATTTAACCAGATTTTAATGACAACAACAAAGTAAAATATTGCTCTATTCAATTTCTTATCTGCCTTTGGAATTATTAACTATAATGTCTCATAGAAATATTATTTAAAAAGTTAAAGGCAGTGTTGGGACTTCCCTGGTGATGCAGTAGTTAAGAATCCGCCTGCCAATGCGGGGGACATGGGTTCGAGCCCTGGTCCGGGAAGATCTCGTGTGCCGCGGAGCAACTGAGCCCGTGCACCACAACTACTGAAGCCTGCGCACCTAGAGCCCGTGCTCTGCAACAAGAGAAGCCACCGCAATGAGAAGCCCGCGCACCGCAACGAAGAGTACCCCCGCTTGCCGCAAACTAGAAAAAGCCTGCATGCAGCAACGAAGACTCAATGTAGCCATAAATAAATAAAAAGTTAAAGGCAGTGCTATCTTCAACAGAGACACTAAGTTAGTTAGTGAACTATTCTCTCTCATCAACCAATTGAACTACAAGTTTTGAGGCCCTTTTAAACCAATGCCTGTTTTGTAACTTTCTAAAAAGTATTTCAGTCATTTTTGTTAATCACTATATTAACAGTAATTATACATTTAGAGGATCATAGTACTTAAAACATCAGTAACCATGGAACATCTTTAACCTGGTCAGATATTTACCGATAAGGCATTATTAGATCTTTTACAACCTTGCAACAAGATAAAATGCACATCCCAGTAACATTCTTAGCAGAGGAAAAGGTATCCTTATGGTTTTCCTCCAGTAACCTAAGATAACGGGTCTCATCATGAAATAGCCAAAAAAAAAGTTACAAGATACAAGGGCTAACTTTCCACATGATCAGACTAACTCTTAAGTCGAAATCATGTAAAACATCTTACAAAAATTTGTGTCTTTAAAATGTGATTTTAAAAAGTCCTACCATATGGTAGTAAAAACATTCCTATATAATTTAAAATTCTCAAAGCAGCTCCTATCTGAAACAGAAAAAAAAAAAAAAGAAAACCCAAGAAAAAAAATTGACAGTAATACGTATTATTTGTTTCTAAATTAAAAGGTTATTTTTTTGGTGGTTGTGCTTATTAATCATTTTGCAGGGTTTTTAAATTGTTCATTATCAAAAAAGGCCCAAAGTATACTAATACAATTGAAGAGAACATAAGAAATCTGAATCTTTGCTTTCAGTATCCTTAGATATTTTAGAGCTATAGGATTTATTTTAAAGTAAATTCAGTAAATATTTACTATCATTTATGAAAATGAGGATCATATTGATGAAAATAAAGACCTCCATTTCAAGTAAACATTTACTGAATATTTAGTATATATCAGGTGCTCTAGTAGGTGCTTTTATAAGATTCTCTGCCCTATATTTCTAAAGTGTTAAATCGAAAACTTTCCGGGTAAACACTGTCTTTTAAATGGTAGGTATTACTGGTCACATATAATCATATATAAATTAAATATATATTGTTTATAGTATATATATAAATCTATAGTTATACACTTCTAATGTACATTATATATAATTATAAAGCTATATGCATAGAACAATTTTTTGGTTAAACAACTTGTCAAAATGAATCGTAGGTATCATCCTTGAAATAAAAACATTATAGGACTATTGCTCATTTAATTAATGCAAACCACCTGTCAACTACCTATAGCAATCTGTACTTCAGTGTTAAAAAGATCCAGCTGAAATGCAACTTCTCTAATTCTGATCAGAGAACTATTTTTTTTCCCCACAGCTAAAGGGGTCACTCGAAACAAAAACTAGCATTGTTTTTCTGTGATTAGGTTACAGTAGCTTAAGTCTCTAAACACCAGAATGCCTCACACAGCTGTTAATTGTAGACCAGGGGACTAGCTGACATCTGCTTCTTGCTTATTTTGTTAACGGTTCACTTCCAGGTCCTTAAAAAGATTGTAGGCTTTCTCCAAAGATAATGTTGGACGCATCTATGTCTGCCTTCTACATAGTTGGCTTATTCTGGTTTGTCACTCTCCATACAGTGCAAATCTGAGTGAACTCACATCTGTCACCGATCGACCCAATTCGTGGGCAATCTTCTCCCATCGACCTGGGGTTCCTCCTGGGAACTTAACCATACTTCTTGTCAGCTGGCTGAGGTCCTCTTCTGTCCATTCAGGTGCCTGCAAAACATTAAAGAAAAAAAATAATTCAGAGAATGTTCGCTAAAACATTTAATAAACCTGTGAAACCAAGTATTGGCATTATGCTTTCTGCAAAAATAACAATGTTAAAACGTATCTACTAGTTTAGGTGAAGGTCTGAGTTGCACATTTAACATTAGAATGCAAAGCTCCCGCAGCCTTTTAAATGCTCCAACGTACACCAAATAATAAAGAAGAAGTACTGTGAACCCAGGCTCTTAAAGACATTAAAAAAAGAAAGACAGTTGTTTTGAAGTGCATTGTGTCACTAATGCTCACAAATGCCTCATGTGAGCTTACCACAGAAGGTCTTGAAGTTTTTAAGAAAAATGATTAAAAAAGCAAAAAAACTTTATAAGTGTAAATGAAAATGTGAACAAGTAAATGGACTGATTCAGAATCAGAACCGAGACAAAGATATATTTTTTGTTCATTCTACGTAACGATATTTAATTCTAAAAAGCATGTATTTTCAAGAAGTTAATTTATCAAGTGCTAGCATTTTGTAAAACTTGAGAATAGAAATTAGAAAATCCTGCAGCCAAGACTTAAACCACCCAGTCCATGCAAAGCAACACTTCCTTTTTGAGAAGGTAAATAGCTTCTAAAAGTTGATCAGATTATTAAATTGAATAATAAAATACCTTAAAGATGATAAAAATCTGTTTTTGCAAAAGCCAAAATTCTCAGAGCAAGCATATTCTCTGCATTTTATTCAGCATTACCACTTGGTGAAACCCAAAGTTGAGCAAAGCAAAAGAAACCATCATCAAAGAACAGATAGCCACGTTACAATTATTTTACATTACAGCACTAAACCGTTTCCTACCAGAGGCAGTAGCCACAATGGTACAACACAAGACTCTAGGAGTCAGCAGAGAGATGGAGGAAGCCACCTTATTTTCCTTTAATTAAAAAGAAAGAAAAAAGAAAGAAGGAAGGAAACCTCTGAGACAAATACCTTTTCTAATCACTGTTTCCGATAATGAACAGGCATACATCAGGCCGTATGCATTACAGGACCATCAGCACAGACAACAGCCAGAGGTGAGTGACCCCAGGGACTATCTCCACAGCTACAGCAAAGCTTCTCCCTGACACTAATCCTCCCTGTCATTCTCCCACTGTGCTCTAACCACACTGACATCCGCCTGCCTCACCGCAAGCTTAAGGGGGCCCTTCCTGACTTTTTACTGTCTCCCCCAATCAATGGTTCAAGCGTGCTCTTTTCACCATGTCCAAATGGCAGCTTCACTCATAATCAAAGTGCACTGCCCCTGTTAAAGGGCTTTCCGAAAGGCTCTCCCATTTGCATTCATTTGCAAAGCAAACTACTTTTATTCACTTTGTTCTGCTATCAAGAATGTTCCCTGAAGCAGATAAATTGGCATAAATACAACCTGCCACTTAAGAGTCAGTAAATAATAGCCAATAGTAGGGAGGATTTTATCAATCATTCTATTTTGTATCCACTAAAAGCTGAAAGCCTCAAACATATTCATCAGTACAACCCTTACGAAACATGCATAAATTCCCTTCTATAAAAAGGTAGCCTACACTGAGTATGGTCGGAATTTCCTTGATATTTAATGAATATCAGAAATCTAGTTCTCCATATCAGATAAATTAAAAATTTACACTGAAGGTTTTTTACTTTTTGCTTGTTTGTTTTTACTTAGGGGAAAAAGCATTATTCAGATATTATTTAGACAGGCATACTTGGATTTTCTAGGAAATCACTTTTGCTAAAAAGCTGAAACTTGAATAACTATACCAATTGGCTTCAAAATGCAAAAGTTACGAAGCATTTAAATATAAGCTTATAGTACAAGGTCATACATAAACAGCATTAAGTTGACGCTGCACAGAGATAGAGTATTCCAACCATATAGTGTATCAATGCAATTTCACGCTAAATCAGATCTTATTTCTGCATTAATTATAACAAACACATTTTTGTAGGAAACAAAATTGTCTAAAATGTCAATAATATAAGCCATTCTTTCACAGAGTAAACTAATTCTTTATTTTTAATAGATTGGCCTTCCAAATATGCTGCATATATCAACAATGGGCATTAAGAATCAATCTAATTTTAATTCCTTGTGAATGAGTCTAAAAGGATAGTGCCACTTTTTTCTGGAAAGGAAAAGATTTAAATCAAATATTTGGATGAATATCCTGAAAAATCATCTACTTCCTTGAAAATCCTTCCTTTTAGTTTCACTGTTATTTCACAGCCATGATTTTATTATTAATATTAAAAAACTAGATCAATAATAACTAGGACCATAATCTGAAATCTTTGAAAGAATCCTTTTAGCAGTTCATTATTCTCTCTCTTCCAGCTGTACGGCACTTTGGTGAATGTGTAATTCCTCAGCAATAGTTGGTTGTGTCTTTAGAAGCAACAGAGCCTACTGTGATCCAGCTACTGCAGCAGCCATGAGGGTGGCCTTGGTGTGAATGTATTCTCCTTGTTCTAATCTGGAGCCAACTGTAGCTCTGAAAGTCAAATGAATGCATACGCATACCGCTTTGCCACTTAAAACCACGTGTGTCCAATACTACTGAGACACTGGGCCAAAAATTCATCTCTACTGTAAAGTAATGGAAGACACCCCATGGGGTGGGGACAGCTGTTCTGACTACACAAGCATTCCAATTTTGCATCAGAAAAGCCCCGCTCTGGGAATAAATCTCCATACTGAATAAAAAATAAAAAGTTTTCAAATTATTTAATATATTTATGTAATGACCCCAAAATATATCTGCTAAAGTAAGAGCTGATATAACATTTAAATTGTATTCTCTCTACCCCTTTGGGATAGATTTTTGTCATAAAACCAGCTAATGTTCAAAGATTCAGTGCCTTTGAAAATCCTTAATATTCTTGGGGATAGGAGTTGGAGGCTGTAGGGGAAAGCACACTGTACCTTTAAAGTAACCTATACATACCTTTCCCCTCACAGAGTTAGACGGTAAAATGTTAATTACAAACTGTCATGCAATTTATTTGGTACTGAAAACTTATGACCCAATTAAAAGAAAAATTTTAAATGTACTTATTTACTGCATTTTCACACTTTATTGAAACTGCCTAATGAAGAATATTTCTGTTGAAATGACTTAATGTAATTTATGTAATTACAGACCTTACAATTTTGGATTCAACAACTTTTAATAGATTCAGCTCAATTCATGCATTCTCAAATTTTACCTAAGAAATAATATCCTTACTTAGTATCACCCAGTTAAAATATCACATATGCATCTAATAATGTGGATGGTATATCTAATGATCGAATAACCTGCTACCCTCTCATTCTACATTCTGAACCGACATTTTGTTTTAGAATGTGCATTTGGCTTTCAGCTATACAATTTTCATTTCCAATTTGAAAATTGAGCAGTTAATTGACCTTGACTATATATGTGGATAAATGGTATATTAAAAAACGCAAACGACAAAATTAAAAACAAATCACCTCGGGGCTTCCCTGGTGGCTCAGTGGTTGAGAGTCCGCCTGCCGATGCAGGGGACACGGGTTCGTGCCCCGGTCCGGGAGGATCCCACATGCCGCGGAGCGGCTGGGCCCATGAGCCATGGCCGCTGAGCCTGCGCGTCCGGAGCCTGTGCTCCGCAACGGGGAGAGGCCACAACAGTGAGAGGCCCGCATACCGAAAACAAACAAACAAAACAAATCACCTCTAATGTCTTTTCACTCTTAGGAGGAGAAACTCTTCTTTGAAGAAAACTTGCAACTCATCCTAACCTATTATTATAGTGTTGTGATCCTTTAGCAGCAGTCGTTGTGACCAGAAAGGTCTTCCCATCTATGATTTAGCTGCCTTGCCAAAAGAGAGATCCCCTCTGGACCAGTGATCCTAAAGTGTGGTCTGGCGCGAACCGGCAAACGAGTTTGTTACCCACCTGTGACGAAGTTCCGACACTTACAGCAGTTGACCGCTGCCACCACAACCAAGAGCAATCAGCAGGCTCTTCCTTTAGAGACTAGAAGCCATGTGGGTTAGTTGTCAAGCTAGCATGTGCGTCCCATGAAGTGCGAGCTGCAATCTCGTTCGGCACAGCAGGACTACAGCCTGGTCAGCAGTAGCCGGAAATAATTTTTAAAACCTGGTCCTTCACTATAGATCATTTGAGAAACACTGCTCAAGACAATGCAGATAGTTCAAATTCCTTCTTACCTCCTTTTTTTTTTTTAAGAAGCAACAGTAAATACTTGGAGCTCTTGAGAAATGGAAACAAAGATGTTTGATCCATTCCTTTGCAAAATATTTTATGCCACTAAGTGTTGCGGGGGGCACTTGGCACGTAGTAGAAGATTACACCAGGTACAGGGAACAGCAAATTGCAGAGGCCTTGAAGTGGGAGCACGTCTAGGATGTCTGAGGAACAGCAAGATGGCCAGGGTGGCCAGAACAAAGCAAGCCGAGGTGGCAGGGGGAGGAGGTGAGGTCAGAGGGGCAAGGAGGTAAAATCACAGCAGGGCTCAGAGGCCACAAGGACTCTGACTCATTTACTCTGCCTGACACACAGCTATTGGAGAGGTTCTTCTCCCTTCCGTTGGTGGAGAGCTTATTTACAAAAGGGGCTATTTACAAAGGTGTGAGTGGAGGGGAGCCACAGGAGCTCGTGCACTGACAGTCCTGACAGCTCAAACCCGCAAGAGAAGACGCCCAGAGTCAGCCTGCTTACGAAGTGAGAGTGAAATCAGGTGCAGGGCAGCAACTGGCCTGAGATGACCACATCCAGAACCACGGCTAATTAGGTCTGTGATGAGTTACTGCACAGGCCCCACAGTTGATGAGAAGGAACAATATCAGGGTGTGATAAGAATCTCTGAGGTCTTTAATGACAGTACTAAGCTCTGCCTTTTTTATTCCTTTACTCTCCTGTGGGGATTCAGAAAGGAGTAATCATAAATGTGATCAAGGGGATATATTTACCCAGAAGAATATGATTTTACCTGAAAGATTTGTGAAGTCTTATTTAAAACTATGATATACATTATTCAAATTCTAACCTAAAGAGTACGTACTAGAATCATCTATTCATGGTAATTTAATATTGAAATAAAGAGCTGACACCATCGAAGATGTTTGACTGCCGATAGCTATGAAGCCTCCCCTCTCCCGTCCCCCTTGTGCCCCACATCTGGGTTAAAGCCTGAAGGAAGCCTGGGAGGCTGAAACCTCGCACGTCCCTCCGTCCCTCCATCCCTCCGTCCCTCCGTGTGTGTGAGAACCCTCATCCCAGCCCCACCCCAACCGCAGTAAAAAAAAATCCCAAACCAGCCTCCTTTCCTTTCTCAGGTAATTTTTGGGCCAACATGGAAAGCCTGCCCTGTTTTCCCCAGAAAGCCTCGTTACATAATCAACCTTTTTGTATTATCTTGGGGGGGGGGGGGGGGGAGGGTGTGTGTGTGTGTGTGTGTGTGTGTGTGTGTGTGTGTGTGTGTGTGTGTGTGTGTGTGTGTGTGTGTGTGTGTGTGTGTGTGTGTGTGTGTGTGTGTGTGTGTGTGTGTGTGTGTGTGTGTGTGTGTGTGTGTGACATTATCAGTCCTGTCACTGGAACCAAATTTTGGGTATGGAGGTGGTAATGCTGTCCCTGCAAGGTGGCCACAGCAGTTGACACTAGGAGCAGGATGTCTAGAGGGGGGCGACCACCACCCGGGGTTATCTTCTCTTGCTTTGGTTTGCTGACTGGATCTGCTGCCTGGTGCTGCATTTGCTGAGTCCTACCAAGCCTCTGTCATAGATTTAACCCACCTAAGTTGGAAGCATCAGTGACTGGTGTTCACAGAGAAGAGTATGGGATCAAGGAGCTCCTTTAAGTAGCCTTGGGTTGTGTGTCTCAGTCCAGACTCATCTGTGTCTTAGACTGAGTTGTGTGTCTTGATTGATGGACTCAGGAGAAAGACTCTTAACTTGTGAGATACTGCTTGTGTGTCTCAAGCAGGTGGTGTTGGCCCTGTTCTAAAGAGGGCTCAGGGGGAAAGAGCTTGGTTAGGCCCACTGGGTAGTCACCTGTATGGAGGAACAGCAGTCCCTATTTGAAGAGCAGTTGAATTACTGAGATTCATGCTCCTAAAGGCAGATGGCTCACTAGGACCCTATAAGATACGTTTGCTTCTGCTGCTTATGTCTCTGTTGCAAAAAAAGACCTTGATCCTCAGGGTTACAGAGAAGAACACCCCTGGCATCCCTGTGGCACAGCCAAGTTGTAAATTCAACTGCTGTCACGGCGAAGGACGCTAACCCTGACAATACTGATTGGAGGCTTTCTGGAGGAAGAAATTTATAAATATGAGCAGTGCAGAGAAGACCTCCCTGAAGGATACCCAGTAACTACCACCACCAAAAAACCCCAAACCAAAACAAAAAAAGCCTACAGGGTGAGCACAGCGGTCTGCTAGGGCTGCCGCAACTGAGTTGCTTAAACAACAGAAGTCTATCTCTTCACAGTTCTGGAGGTCAGAAGTAGGAGATCAAGGTGTCATCAGGGTTGATTTCTGATGAGACCTCTCTTTCTGGCTTGCACATGGCCTTTGCTCTGTGTGTGCCCAGGCAAAGCGAGGGAAGATCCCTGGCCTCTCTTCCTCTTCTGATAAGGACCCCAGTCCTATCAGATTAGGGCCCTGCCCGTATGACCTCACTTAACCTTAATTAATCACCTCCTTAAAGGCCCCATCTCCAAGTACAGTCATGTGAGGGTTAGAACTTCCGCATATGAAGTTGGGACACAATTCAGTCAGTAACAAGGAGGAAACAAACAAAAACCGAAATGGAAGTCTGTAATTTGGCCCAATTGGTAACTGAAATTTTACTAAAAGAATTTCTACAACAAAAAGATTAAAAGGGCAGATTGGCTTTTGTACCTCTATAACACTGGTTCTGAATTAGTTTAACGTTTGCTGAAACACAGCAGTTGGATAACCTTCATGGCCTTAATCAGTAACGGGGCTCAAATTACAGTTACACTGGGCATCCCACTAAATTTAAATAAGGTACCCCCTATAATCATCAGGCAGTCACTAAAGGTGATAAAGAGGACAAACAGGTATGCCTTACCTTAACCACAGGAACTACTGTCTTGCCTAAATTTCTCGTGATCACAGTACCCATTGTCCTAAAATGTGCCAGTGCTCATGGACTCTCTGACTCAACGAGTAATAAATATTTGTCACAAATTATCTTGATAAAATGGAACCCCATGAACCTCTTCTTCCCCCATTAAAATAGTTAATGTGGCCCAGTGTAAATTAAAACAAAGTCTTTCGTGGTTGAAACCCTTTAGACAAGATGTATTTAGAGAAGTGGTGAGTATCCCCACTGCTCTGCCATTTAAGAGCCCAGTTCACCCTGCTCTTAAACTTGGGAAGAATGAATGTGCCTCACAGTGGATTACCCATGAGCCTGGATTGCTGTGGGCCGCGTTAAGGTCCCTGTAGCCAGTACTACTGAATTGACCAAATTCATCCAATCAGCGAATGGTAAATATTTTTCTATTATAGAATTTGCTGCATATCTTTTGTTCGGTGCCTATTTCAACAGCCTCTTGACTGAAGTTTGCCTTCCCCTCCAAAGGGCTAGGACATACTTTACCCAGCTCCCAGGGCGGGTAGCTCACAGCCCTGTCATTGCACGCAGTCTCTGAGGGCAAGACCTTAACTACATCCTTCTTTCTCTAGGGACACAGGTATGACATTACCCTGATGATTTCCTCTTTGACACACTCGTTTGGGACATACAAATAATACAAGGTGCTCACAAAAAGAGGATGGGCCACTGCCTCACACACAGGGTAAGGCCCCCCTGCCACCTCGATGAGATTCCTGAAAATTATTGGGGAAACTGAAGGCTGCTCTCTCTGTGGCACTGTCAAGAAACAGCTGTTGACTCTCAGCACCCACAACGTCTTTTAGGCTTTTTTTTGTGTTCCGAAGGAAACATATTTCTCATTTACAACTTGTACACAAGCCCATTTATGCTGTTACTTGCAAATTAGCTCACTTTGAATGGGGCCCCCTCTAACAAAGGGCTCTAGAATCTGTCCCAACTGCAAAATAACAGACACTCCTGTTAGTGCCCCCCAGAGACTCCTTCACTGTAGAGGTTTTGGCAACCTTCTCTCTGAGTTAGAATACCAGTTGTGTACAGCTAATTACTTTAAAATGTTAAAACCGTAAGTATTTGGACTGCTAAAATTAAATTTTTGGTCTTTTAAAGAAACTGCTTAAAAAATGAAAAAGAAAGCCACAAACCAGGAGCAAATATTCACAGCACATATCAGAAAACAAGATTTGTATCGCAATTTGTTCATCTATTCTCCTACTGATAAACACCTGGGTAGCTGCCGGCTCTGGGTTACAATGTATAATGAATACAGACGCTATGGATATTTGTGTATAACTCTCTTAGTGGTCATGTGTCTTAATTTCTCTTGGATAAATACCTACTGGTGGAATCGCTAGGTCATAGAGAAAGTATACATGTCACTTTACAAGAAACTAGGTAAGTATTTTTCCCAAGTATTGCTTTGCACTCTAACCAGCGATAACTGAGGGTTCTTGTTGCTCCAGATCCTCACCCACACTCGATATCACCAGTTATTTTATTTATTTATTTATTTTAAAAGAATAATCAGGAATTTAGTTATTAATTTAATTTTATTTAATTTTACTTTTTGGCCATGCCATGCAGCATGCGGGATCTTAGTTCCCCAACCAGGGATCGAACCGGTGCCCCCTGCATTGGAAGGACAGAGTCTTAACCACTGGGCCTCCAGGGAAGTCTCCAGTTATTTTGACTGTTCTGGTGGGAATGAAATGTATCTTATTGTGGTGACGATTTGCATTTCCCAGATAACAAATGATCTTGAGTATCTTTACGTGTGTTTAAAGACCAACTGAATATCTACTTTTGTGAAGTATGTGTTCATTTGTTAACTGGGTTGTCTTTTTATCAGTCAGTTGTAAGAATTCTTTATATTTTGTGGACACAAGATCTTTGTCAGATATATGTTTTGTGAATATTTTCTTCCAGTCTGTAACTTACATTTTCATTTAAAATTCTTCAACTTCTGAAGACTTACCTAATTCCCATATACTCTTTATCTAGCTAACTACGATGCTAATAGCTGATGTAATTACTGTGGTTACAGGCCTCCAAGATGGTCCTCAGTGATGTCTACCTCCTTGTTCAGTCCCCTTCCACAGTGCCTAGAGCTGACCTGTGTAACTAACAAGATATTGTAGAAATGGCAGTGTGTGACTTCCAAGGCTAGTTTATAAAAGACACTGCAGCTTCTGCCTTGCTGTCTTTGGGATCACTTGGCTCTGAAGGCCAACTGCCCAGTTGTGAGGGCATTCAAGCAGCCCAATAGACAGGCAGTGATAGGAAGAGACAGTGTCTCCCTCAAGATCAAGGGGCAAGCATTCTTACTGTCTGGTGTAGTGAAGATAATTGCCTCCCTCTGGAGAAAAGGACAGCCATGCTTATTGCCTGTTATAAAAGATTTGGGTTCCTTAAGCTCAGGATTCCTCTTCTGCACCACAACCCATTGGCTGCAGAGGGGGTCATCTGTCCCTCTGCATTGCTCTGGGGGAACTGGGCTCAGGGAACCAGCAGAAAAAATGCTGATACTCTAGCTACTGCTATTGCTGTGAGTGACAAACTGTCCTTTACCTCTGATCAACGAGTCTCATGTCTGCTACCAGCATCCATGAAACTGTGGCAGGCTAACTTATGTACTTGCGAGTGGGGTAGAATCTCCAATGCCTACAGTTTGGGTGACAAGGATAGGATTCTGACTGAGACACGACTTTCTGAAAGAGGAAGGATGAGAGCCTTGCAGAGACTTGAGGGAAGGCCTTGGGAATCTGCAGTAAACACGTTGACCAAATCATACAGTCAGTTATGGAAGCAAATGGCCCTTCCTTTCGCTGCCTATTACTGAGGGTGAACTGCGGAGGTGGCTGCAGGCTGAACACCAGGAAACAGGTGTCCTCACTGCTGCTAAATCTCTTCTGGGCTGGGGCACTTCCTTACCATCCTGTTAATCAGCCTCAGGTGTGTCCCACAGTAACAACCAGGAGATTCATTTCAGTACTGTTCCCTTTCAGGCAAAAGGTTCTGCTCTCTTTCAGACAATTACAGAGACACATATCTATAATGACCATGAAAGGAGAGAAATTCATGGGCATAAATCAGGCCAGTCATTAGAACAATGTCTGGTTTACTTGGGAGTTGAGGGGGCGGGGTGTGTAATGGTCTTAAGGACAAATGGTATCAGCTGGGCTGTCTTTCCTACAGTCTGTCTTGTCCACCTCAAGTCTATTTGGAAATGACAGTAAAAGGTCTCAGAGGTTTTGGAAGTGGGTCATGGCTGCTTTTATCCTTTCAGGAGGTCTCCCAGAGACAGATAAACTCTTGTAGGAAACCAAGAATGAGGCCTTGCTTAGTATTCAGGTTCTTATTACCTCAGATTGGATTTAGAATGCTGATATAAGTGACCAACTAGAGAATGAGAAATTAACCCAGAGAAACTTAGGTAAATTTTTGTGGTCAGCCTACCACCCTGGAAAACTCCCCTAGCCCTTATGTAGAAACTGAGTGAGAATTAAGAGATGTTAGTGATGGGAGAGCAACTGCTCTGGATCAAGATGGACTCGGCAAAGAAGGTCACCACTGTGCAAGCCTGAGCCAGCCAGTGGCAACCCCATGACCTCAGCTAGAAAGCCCTGTGGCTATGGTACTGAGTCAGAGAGTTCTCAAAGCTGAAATAGATGGTATCCGCCATGAGGACCTCACCACCTGATCGCACGTGGTGTGATCACGGGTCGCCCAAAACAGTGGAGTTGCACTTGGTTTGTGCAGCTCAGAATTAGAAGCACCTTATCCAAATCTCTGAGTACTGGAGATAGTATGTGTCTCATTTCAGCACTCTACCTGGTACTTTATACGGACTAAACTACTTATCACAGTACTTTGAAGGGACTCAGACCAGCAGGCTGCATTTGCACCTGTTCAGCAAGCTGCTGACATGCTGTCTGCTTTTGAAGTCCCACATCTTCATGACTCTTCTGGGAGGTAAGTCTCTATGACTAATGACCCTGTGACCTGGAGCCTATGACAAAGGAAAACAGCCTTGACCTGGAGGCATCTCTTGGGTTTTGGACTTGCTGCCTCCCTGACACAGCTATCAGGTAGGCACACCACCCCCTTTTTTGGGGGCCTCATTGCACAGCATGTGGGGTTTCAGTTCCCTGACCAGGGATCAAACCCGTGCCCCCTGCAGTGGAAGCGCAGAGTCCTAAACACTGGGCCACCAGGGAATTCTGAGGTGCACCCTTTTTGAAAAGCAACTACTAGCTTGCTGTTGAACTATTTTCAAAAGGAATGCCTGGTTTAAGGAAGCCTTGTGACTCTCCAGTCTGATATTCCCATTTTGGGGTGAGTCAATGCAGATTCAATGACTCATAAGTTGAGGGGGCCTAACAAGCCTTGCTTGTTAAATGGAAACGGTAAGTTCAAGAACACAGCTGGCCTCGGCCCACTGGCATCTGGTCTCTACATGAAAAAGTGGCAGCTTTCCCTTTGGGAGAAACTTTTACTCTATTCCACCATCTGAAGCAAAGCTGCTGGCTCAGTGGGGCCCTCAATTCACAAAGGTTCCATTAAATGCCTGGGCCTTGTTCACTGATGGTTGGGCTAATGAGAAACCTGACGGTATCCAACCTCAGTTAGCAGCTATGAAAAAACAAAACAGATGTCGCTGTGTAGAGAGAGTGGAGCTGGGGGCGGGAGGCGGGGCGCTTCCCCACCACCGACACTTTTCCAGGTTACTGAGCTGCCATTCCCATCCGATCAGCCACGTCATTATGGCTCTCGAAGGTGGTCTTTGCCATTTTTTCAGCTTTCCAGACCATTCACGGTCTGTCCGCAGTTACACCTTTTATTGCAAAAGCCACTCAACAGCCACTCAAGAGTTACCGTATCTGATGAAACTCAAAAATTGATTCAAAAATGTTTGACTCTATCTCCCTCACCTCCTCCAGGTCTTTACACCTTATAATAAAGCAGTTTGGTCACTAAATGTCACTTTCTCTAGAAAGGAATCTTATCTTCTTAGCTACTTCCTGGGTAATGAGTAATGATTAGGATGAAAGGAGATGCGGGTTATAGAGACGTATTTAGAAAATTTGGGATTCCCACCTGATTCTGGCATGATGCTTCTTTCCCTTATGACAATCCCAGCCCAGTCTGGCTGGTATACCTTCTGGGTGGCAGTCCAGCCAAAAGGGGGAATAGGCGTTTCAACCTCGATTCTGGTTCAGCTACCTGGATTCTCTTGTTAGAGTCACATGGTCCTAGGTCATGATCACTTAGGTGAATAGACTTGTCACCAATACAGTGCAAAGTGGGGGGATCTAATGGAACTCTATAAGATGTATAAAAATGACTTTTTCCTCTCGTACTTGACCCTTCTGGGGAAAAGACCTTGGTACAAGGTCAGGGGTGAATGGGGGAAAAGAAGGTGAAGCTACAGCTTCTGGAATGAGATACCCCAATTTTGTGGCAATGGAGGGAGAACAACAATCTCAAAATCTGGAAAGGGAACAGCTTAGATCCTGAGAGATATGGGGAAGGGAGGAGTGTTAATAATTTTGTCTTTCAAAATAGGCCCTGGAACCTTCCTCATGAAGGAAAACACCCTGGTGCTACTCTCTCAAACTGTTCCAAGTGCCCTAAATTTAGCTGGCTGTACCACAATTTGATTATTATTGCCTTAAATATTTCTGACAATGCCATTAAAAATAGCAGATGGCCCAGATCCTGTATATCCCATGCTAAACGTACATCAGCACCTTTGGGTGTCATCTCTATCCTCATCCCCATGGCCATCACACTCAATCATTCTGTGGGGAAGAAAAATGTGACTGGTGGCACTGACCAACATGACAGGTTGGGCTGACGACTTCAGGTAGTTGCTCAACAAAACAAGGACTAGACTCCATTATTAAAAGTGAACTGGCCCAGCTGAGAGGTGTGTAGGAAGCAGGGTCGACTTGTTCCTCCCCCTGACTCATAAAAGTCTCATATGTAATATACTACCACTGCCCTAATAATTGTAAATAACCTTTCTTTACAGGGTCATCATGTGCCTGCACCTCAGGACTACACTTTGGTGCAGAAGCAAGCCATCTTTTTTTCCTTTATTCCTGAAAATACAATGACTTGCGCCCTGGGAGTAGTCATAAGAGACATTCAAGTGTTTAAGGAAACACCACCAGCAGGGTATGTAGCCCTCAGATGACTGAGAAGATCCCTCCGAAATGAGGGATAACTGACTTGTAGTTCATGTGCTCATTGAGGAAGGTATCCCTACGATGGGAATCATCTAATTTTAAAAGGTGGTATGAAATTTGTTCCTGACTATTTGAATTGACCAATTACACTACCTACCATGGTGGTGGAAGACACTCAGATCAGCCTCAACTTTCTGGCCAGGGTTGTTACTGGTGACCCCACTGCCACAGATTCCTCCCGTGGGCCAGGGCGGAAGCTTGCTAAAGCATCCTGCTATACCAGAGGCTTGGGGAACTGGCTTAAAAATGCTGATATTCTGACTACTGCTGTTGCTGTAATAAACTGTCCTTTATCTCTGACCAGGAGTCTTATTCTTCTATCACCATTCATGAAACTGTGGCAGGCTAACTTGTTAGTCTGCAAATAGTGTGAAATTGTAGACCCTTCACAGTTGTTGACAGTATGTACCTTTTCATTTTCTTAATGGTACCTCTTGAATGACAGAAGTTTTTAATTTTCATGAAGTCCAATTTATCAGTGTTTTCTTTTATGGTTAGTGACTTGAGTGCCCTGTCTCTAAAGGCTTTATCAATCTCAAGGGTAAGGTAGGGGTCAAGGTTCATTTCCTATTTCACAGCTGCTCCAATACCATTTGTTGAAAAGACTACATTCTTTCTCCTTCTGAATTGCCTTGATATCACTGTCAAAAATCAGTTGATAGACTGTAGAGAACAAATGTATGGATACCAAGGGGGAAAGGGGTGGTGGGAGGGATTGGGAGACGGGGATTGCCACTATACATTATCGATACTATGTAGACAACTGATGGGAACATACTGTATAGCACAGGGAACTCTACCTAATGCACTGTGGTGACCTAAATGGGAGGGAAGTCCAAAAGGGAGGGGATATCTGTATGTGTATGGCTGATTCATTATGTTGTGCAGTGCAGGCAAACACAACAGTGTAAAGCAACCACACTCTAATAAAAATTAAAAAAAAAAAAAGACAAAGAAGAGAAACAAAGAGAAGTCAAGAAGAAAAGGAATGTAATCACTAAAGGCAAATATAAACATTTTAAATTCTTAAAAAAGATCAACTGACTGTCTGTACGTGTCTACTTCAGGGCTCTTTTAATGTTACATTGATCAATTTATCTATTGGATGCCATATAATTTCCATTATAAGGTAAGAAAATTGTAGTGTCGTGCTGCTAATTTTTTTAAAGATGTAGCACATCACAACTTTCTTTTGTGGGGGGGAATGAAAATTATTTTAAATTACAAATAAATATTCCATCTATTTAAATCTTTATCCCTGCTTGTGGAATAATGCTATACAGTCTGCAAAAGGACCTGAATCAGGACCTGGGGTCTTTGTTGTCTTTTTTAGCTACACCTTTCTAATGCTCTACAAAACTTATATCCTGTCTTACTCTTCCTGAAATAAGAACACTATCATCACCTATAAGGTTAGGGAATTGGCAAAAAGATGTAATAATTTTCTTAAGGCCACCTAGAAAGTCAATACAAGAAGCCAAAGATTCAAAGTTCTTAAAGAAAAAAAAAAGTATTCTGGATAAAATTATAAATGATTAAGACCCAACATTTACTATATTGTTTACTAAGATTATATAAAAGATATGTGTGAGTGTGCATTTACTATATTATTCAAAAGAAAGACTCTTTGAAAATGAGCATTGGTAAATTTATGTTAGAAAATCTTTGTGCCGTCATTATTACTTGTTCTCTATTGTTTTTTTTTCAATGTTGAAAAGTAGGAAAAGCTTTATAAAGAATTACATTACTATTTACTGCCTAAAACTTTTTTTTGAGAAAAATGAATAGTAAAGCGTAGAAAACCAAAGTTAGATATATATATACTGTTAGACTACCTAGGATAAAGTTATATCATATTTAAGATTAACATAACGTTAACAGAAAAACTTTAGAACATGACACTGGCTTTGATTTAAGACCTCATGAAAAAGCAGTACAAATTAGTTTTTTTTAGTTTTGGAGGACATGCATTAGCCCACCAGCTTGTCAGTCACGCTTTGAAATTCAAGCTTAAAAAATGTATTGGGGACTTCCCTGGTGGCACAGCAGTTAAGAATCTGCCTGCCAATGCAGGGGACATGGGTTCAATCTCTGGTCTGGGAGGATCCCACATGCCACGGAGCAACTAAGCCCGTGCGCCACAACTACTGAGCGTGCGCTCTACAGCCCGCGAGCCACAACTACAGAGCCCGTGCTCCGCAACAAGAGAAGCCACCACAAAGAGAAGCCTGCGCACCACAACAAAGAGTAGCCCCCACTCGCCGCAACTAGAGAAAGCCCATGAGCAGCAACGAAGACCCAACGCAGCCAAAAATAAAATAAAATTAAATCTTTAGGGAAAAAAAGTATTGATTTACCACTGACATAATTAAAATTATATCCTCTTGTTGGATTGACCCCTTTATCGTTATGTAATACTCCTTCTCTGTCTCTTATGATAATCTTTGTTTTAAAGTTTACTTTGTCTGATATAAGTATAGTTACCCCAGCTTTCTTTTGGTTTCCATTTGTATAGAGTATCTTTTCCCATCCCTTCACTTTCAGTTTATGTGTGTCCTTATATCTGAAGTCAGTCTCTTGTAGTCAGTGTATTGATGGGCTAATGCATGTCCTCCAAAACTATAAAGAATTATAGTTGACCCTTGTACAACATGGGTTTGAACTGCATGGGTCCACTTACATGCAGATTTTTTTCAATAAATATGTACTATAGTACTACACGAAACACGGTTGAATCCACAGATGTGGAACTGGGGATACGGAGGCCTGACTATAAAGTTACATGCAAATTTTTCACTGTGTGAAGGGTTGGTGCCCCTAATCCCCATGTTGTTCAAGCGTCAACTGTCATACCAATCCTTCTCTAACTCTTCCAAAAAATAGAGAACACTTTCAAACTCATTTTACAAGGCCAGCATTACCCTGATACCAAAACCAGACAAGGAAGCCATAAGGAGAGAAAATTACAGGCCAAAATCCCAGGTGAACACAGATGCATTTTAAAATCCTCAAGAAAATATTAGCAAACCAAATTCATTAATACAGTAAAAGTATCATACACCACGGTCACGTGGAATTTATTCCAGGGATGCAACAATGGTTCAACATGTGCAAATCAATGTGATACACCAACATTAACAACATTGGTTTGTTAACAACATTAACAAAATGAAGGATAAAAATCATATAATCATCTCAGTAGATGCAGAAAAGGAATTTGACAGAATCCATAAATATCCATTTATGATAAAAACTCGCAAGAAAGTGAGTACAGAGGGAATGTACTTCAACATAATAAAGGTCATATATGACAAGCCCATAGCTAACATTATACTCAATGGTGGAAAGCTGAAAGCTTTTTCTTTAAGATCAAGAACAAGACAAGGATGCCAAGTCTTACCACTTTTATTCAACATAGTATGGAAAGTCCTAGCCAAAGCAAGTAGACAAGAAATAAAATGCATGCAAACTGGAAAATGCATGCAAACATGTAAAACTGTCACTTTTTGCAGATGATATATGATATAATATATAGAAAACCCTAAAGCCTCCACCAAAAGACTGTTAGCACTAGTAAATTCAGTAAAGTTTCAGGAAACAAAATCAATCAAAACAATCTGTTGTGTGGTTTTTTTTTTTTTTTTTTTTGCAGTACGCGGGCCTCTCACTGTTGCAGCCTCTCCCGTTGCGGAGCACAGACTCCGGACGAGCAGGCTCAGCGGCCATGGCTCACGGGCCCAGCCGCTCTGCGGCATGTGGGATCTTCCCGGACAGGGGCACGAACCCGTGTCCCCTGCATCGGCAGGCAGACTCTCAACCACTGTGCCACCAGGGAAGCCCTGTTGTGTTTTTATGCACTAGTAATGAACTCTCACAAAAAGAAATTAAGAAAACAATCCCATTTACAAAAAAATAAAATACCTAGGAATAAATTTAACCAAGGAGGTGAAAGATCTGTATACTGAAAACCGTAAGACATTAATGAAAGAAACTGAAGAAGACACAAAAAAATGGAGAGACAGTCTGTGCTCATGGATTGGAAGAATATGTTAAAATGTCCATACTACCCAAAGCAATCTACAGATTCAATACAGTTCAATGGTATTTTTCACAGAAATAGAAAAACAATCCTAAAATTAGAGTGGAACCACAAAGGACGCCCAATAGCCAAAGCAATCTTGAGAAAGAAGTACAAAACTGGAGCAAAGTACAAAACTGCTCCCTGATTTCAAATTATATTACACACCTACAGTAATCAAAACAGTATAGTATGAGACAACCTACTGAATGGGAGAAATGCAAATGATATTACTGATAAGAGATTAATATCCAATACATATAAATAGCTCATAAAACTCAACATCAAGAAAACAACCCAAGGGCTTCCCTGGTGGCACAGTGGTTAAGAGTCTGCCTGCCGATGCAGGGGACATGGGTTCGTGCCCCGGTCCGGGAGGATCCCACATGCTGCGGAGCGGCTGAGCTCGTGAGCCATGGCTGCTGAGCCTGCACGTCCGGAGCCTGTGCTCCGCAACGGGAGAGGCCACAGCAGTGAGAGGCCCGTGTACCGCAAAAATAAAACCAAAAACAAACAACCCGATTAAAAAATGGGGCAGAAGAACTGAACAGACATTTTTCCAGAGGAAATGCAGATTTTTCATATGCAGGCCAAGAGGCATATGAAAAGATGATCAACATAACTAATCATCAGGGAAATGCAAATGAAAACCACAATGAGATATCACCTAACACCTGTCAGAATGGCTATCATCAAAAAGAACACAAATAACAAATGTTGGTGAGTGTGTGGAGAAAAGGGAACCCACATACAGTGCTGGTGGGAATGTAAACTGATGCAGCCACTGTGGAAAGCAGTATGGGGGGTTTTCAAAAAATTAAAAATAGAACTACCATATGACCCAGCAATTCCACTCCTGGGTACACATCTGAAAAAGACAAAAACACTAATTCAAAAGCTACATGCACCTCAATGTTCAGAGCAGCATTATTTACAATTGCCAAGATATGGAAACAAACTAAGTGCCCGTCAACAGATGAATAAAGATGTGGTATATCTATACCATGAAATACTACTCAGCTATAAAAAAAGAATGAAATTTTGCCATTTGCAGCAACATGGATGGATTTGAAGGATATTATGCTAAATGAACTAAGTCAAAGACAAATACTATATGATATCACTTATATGTGGAATCTAAAAGACACACCAAACTAGTGAATAAAACAAAAAAGAAGCAGACTCGCAGATATGGAGAATAAACTAGTGGTTACCAGTGGGGGAGTGGGCGGGCGGCAATAAAAGGGTGGGGGAGAGGGAGGCACACACTCCTGGGGGCAAGACAGGCTCGAGGATGTACTGCACAACGTAAGGAACCCAGCCAATATTGTGTAGTAACCGTAAATGGAAAAAACAAATGAAAAATTGTATGAAAAATAAAAAATAAATGGCCACCCCACCACCACCAAACAGTATGATACTGGCATAAAGTCAGATTATATGATCAATGGAAGAGAATAGAGATCACAGAAATAAACTCATTCATATACGGTCAATTGATTTATGACAAAGGAGCCAAGAATATACAATGGGGAAAGGACAGTCTCTTCAATAAATGGTGCTGAGAAAACTGGACAGGCATACGCAAAAGAATGAAACTGGACCACTATCTTACACCATACATAAAACTTAACCCAAAACAGATTAAAGACTTGAATGTAAGACCTGAAACCATAAAACTCCTGGAAGACAACATAGGCAGTAAGCTCCTTGACATCCCAGATTTGATCCACTGTTAAAAATCCACCAATTTTTCTCATTTCCTTTAGGAAGAAATCCAAGTTCCTATGCAAGGCATTTAAAGACTGGGTATCTGGCCCCTGCCTACCTCTCCACTTTTATTTCATCTTAATCTCTGCCTCCTATCCTAATGCTTCAGACATCTGAAACTACTGGCTGAACATGGAGGATGTTTCATATCACTGTGCCTTTTTGAATATTTTCCCTATGCTTAGAATACACTATTCTGCATTTTCTATCTAATAACTACTCCTACATTAAGAATAAGTTTCCTCTGTGAAGCCTTTCTAACTCCCAAGACACTGAAGTACTCCCTCTGCTATGCTTCCTCCATAACTATATACACTTTTATAAAAATTATTGCATTATATTGTGATGGCCTCTTTATATAACTGTTTCTTTGTATGGATTATAATCTCCTAAGGCTTAGGGACTATGCCTTTCCTGCATATATTCTCAATGCCTGGAGCACATTATTAAGTCAGTGAATAATTACTGAGTGAGTATTTTGGGAAAAAGTTGAAAAACCCAAAGGAAAAATAGAGGCGAAGCATACCAGGCCCCTTTGGAGGTAGGACAATAAATTCTATATGTATTATTAGAAGTGGATAACGCATACATGAGTGGAAAATGACAATAATTACGTATTTCTCTAGGATTGGTGATACTCAAAATGTAGATCTCTTGCTTAGTAAAGTTAGAATTCCACCAGAGACATTTTCATGTCTTAAGGGACATTTTAATTTATAGATTTATAGCTATTAACATTAAATGTGACCTCAAGGACCAACTGTTCTGTCTACAGGCAGAAATTTTTCTGCATTATCCTATTTGAGAAAAAATAACTGAAACAAAAGAAACCGAAGGGATTTTTAAAAAATCAGGACGTATGATAAAAGGATGTATTGGTAAATAGTACGGGGGAAGCTGGAAATTTGTAGTACTCTTTCCATGTTGTTCAACTATAATGCATCCAGTATTTGTCAAAGGTCATATTATTCAACAGAATGACACCTGATTCTTAGTTTAGTAACTGGAATCATGTATATACACTGGAATCTAACTAGCTTTCTTAAAGGGTAACACTTTTAGTAGTTACATTCCCTTAAAACAGCCTCATTTCAATGGTTTATCTATATGCTGTAATATTTAATAATATTTTAGAATTACAAGGGGTCACAGAGACAACCTAGCCCAACACCCTCTTTTTAAGATAGAAGAAACTGAAGCCTACAGAAGCCGAAAAGGCTTCTTCAGGTTCACTGGGCAATCAGCAATGGAGTTGGGATAAGATCTCAGGTTTCCCAATTTTAGCCCAGTAATCCATTCTGAGTTTTTAAAATTACAAATAAAAGTGTTAAGTTATCGCTGACAGTGAGCATATATATTGTATCATGCAATATCATAAAAACATATTTAGCCAAACTGCTGAAAGTGGGATACCTTTTAAATATTTCTACAAAATTAAGGTAGGATCATAATTTTAGACAGCATCACAGTCAGGACAATACTTGCAAATTCTTTTAATTAGTATAAATGTCATAATTTCCTTTCCAGTTTTATGTCATCTGATAGCAAAGTCCTAGTGTGAAAGGAAAATAAAAATAGAGTCAGTATGGCTCAGATAGCTCTCTTAAATGGAGCTGGGAGGCCATTAAGGAAGTATGACTTATGCAAGTCTCAGCCTGGATGGAATCTGACCTTTGGACCTGATGAAGTCATCCGGAACACCTGCCAGAAACTCAAGATACTTATAGGACCCTTACCCTAAAATAACTTGTGACAGTCTATCTACTTATCAGACCCCTACCCTAAAACAACTTGTGATCCCGGGACTTCCCTGGTGGTGCAGTGGTTAAGAATCTGCCTGTCAATGCAGGGGACCCGGGTTCGATCCCTGGTCCAGGAAGATCCCACATGCTGCAGAGCAACTAAGCCCATGCACCACAACTACTGAGCCCTCATGCCACAACTACTGAAGCTCACACTCCTAGAGCCCATGCTCTGCAACAAGAGAAGCCACCGCAATGACAAGCCCATGCACTGCAAGTAAGAGTAGCCCCTGCTTGCCGCAACTAGAGAAAGCCCGGGCGCAGCAATGAAGACCCAACAACGCAGCCAAAAAAATAAAATAATATAAAAAAATAAATAAAAACAAACTTGTGATCTCTTAAGGACAAATACTGTCTGACTCAGGTCAGAGTCAATCATAATTCTCACCAGGCAACTTTCAACACCCTCTGGCTTTTTGTTTTAATAAGCCCCTGACTCTTTTCCTCGGAACATTCTTTCAGAGTTACCAGAATCTGTGTCTCTTGATTTGTGATCCTTAAGATCCCAAATAAACACTTTTCTTATTTGCAGCCTCCTGCATTATTTTTTGGTTGACACTAGACACATACTAAGTACTCAGAAAACACTTGTTAAATTGACTGAAAGAATACCATAGGATAGTCTCGAGTATTAACCACTAACAAGGGAAGGCCTACGTAATTTGCAGAAGATGGATACAGACAAGAATACAGCTAGGAAAAATAGGAATAGTTTATAAAATCATAGTAAGTTTTAAAAATATGTGTTATTTAGCTCTTTACTCATCTCTGCAAATTCAAGGAGACTTGAACTGACATCTAGAAAACGACAAACAAACCTATTAGAGCTTTTTAAGTGAAAATAAGAACTTAGATGAAGTGTGCACTGAAGAGCTGCTTCTTTGTGAAGGCTTTAAATTTTCGTGTTTTATCCAGATTTCCTTATGACCAGTGGTATATGTCTGTAAGGTGGTTCCCAGGATAAGGGAAATGGATGTGAAAAGTATAAAAACCAATCTCACACCAGGATCAAGTCATAAATGATACCTTCATACCCATACGTGTGCCACCATATATTTAAGTGCACTTTTAGATGGGGTAGTTTTAATTAGAATTTTTTATTGAAGTATCATTGATCTACAATGTTGTGTTAGTTTCAGGTACAGAGCACAGTGATTCAGTTATATATATACACATACATATATATGCACGTATGTACATATATATTCTTTTTAGATTCTTTTCCCATTTTTTCTTAACAGTTGTGATTTTTCTCTCACTGATGTGTATTTTCCTTACTCTCAAGAGAAAGCTATTCAGCTGTCATATTTTCTTCATTCCTTATTCAGTCTTAAAAATTTATGGCTTCTGATATGCTTTCCACTTACATATAGACAATACCAGTCAATAGTATTTTTAGTTTGAACAATAATAATACATCAAGTACTCTGTCCTTCCTTCATGTGTTTCCATACTTGAGAATAAAAATTAGACATAATAAATGTACCAGTAAATGAAAAGGTATGGAAAACTCCTTGATTACCTGAGCATACCTACCACTGTGCCTGACACATAGCAGGCTTATAATAATTATGTTGAATGAATGGCTGACTGACTAGCTGAGTGAATGTCGGAAATAAAGATTCCGGCCATTTTGACAGTGGCTGGAATTTGGCACTCAACAGTTCTTGCACGTAACCAAGCAGACGAGACTCGCTTTGCTAAGAGAGGGAAGAGTCAAGCTTCCGTTCAAAAGACAGTAATACTAAGAGCCGTTGGTACAGCCTTACACCAAAAACTAGGCTGGGGAGAAGAGAATGGGAGGAGCAACAGCTGGACAAGGGCTTTGGAGGCTTTCTTCTCACTGCTCGGTGCAGCTAAGTGTTCCAGTTCCACAGACATTATAGGTCCGTAACACTACCTGAGTAAGAGATTATTCAAATCTTTCGGGAAAGATCTGGCACCACACGATGGTAAATCAGATAAAGTTACCGTCATTTGAAGTGAGGCTGTAAGTTAAGGACATATATTAAGGCCAATAATATTTAATAAATGTTAGCCGTGGGTTACTGAATTTCCAAACAGCCCTCCAGAGGGAGGTGAGGGTGAGGGAAGTCTGCTGTCTGCTTCCTACCAGCCTGGGCCACCATGCTGCTCCCCTCCAGCTTCCTCTTCCCACCCAACTCCCAGGAGTGTCACAAACCTGCCCTTACTCATGGTTTCTATTGTGGTAAAATATACATAACATACGTTATGTCCCTATGGATTTGCTTACTTTGGATATTTTATATAAATGGAATCATACAATATGTGACCTTTAGTTTCTGGCTCATTTACTTATAATGTTTCAGTATTCATCCACATTGTGACATGTGTCAGTCCTTTTTATGGCTGAGTAATATTCCATTGTACATTTAGACCACATTTGTTTATCCATTAATTGATGGACATTTGGGCTGTTTCCACCTTTTGGCTATTGTGAATGGTGCTGCTATGAACATGCACATGCATGTATTTATTTGAGCTCTTGGTTTCAACTCCCTTGAGTATATACCTATGAATGGAAGGGCCGGATCATACCGTAACTCTATGCTTAACTTTTTGAGGACCCACCAACCTGTTTTGCACAGCAGCTGAACCATTTTACATACTTTCCAGTAATTTATGAGGATTTCATTTTCTCCATATCCTTGCCAACATTTGTTATTTTCATTTTCCCCTCTTTTTCATACGGCCATGCTTACAGGGTGTGAGTGGTATCTCACTGTGATTTTGATTTGCATTTCCCTAATGATTAATGATGTTGAGCATCATTTCACATGCTTATTGGCCATCAGTATATCTCCTCTGCCCATCTTTGAATTGGGCTGTTTTTTGTTGTTGCTGAGTTTTAGGAGTCCTTTATATATTCTGTGTATTAATCTCTTATCAGATATATGATTTGCAAATATTTTCTCCCATTCTGTTCCATCTTCACTCTTGATAGTGTCCTTTGATATACAGAAGTTTCTAATTTTGATAAGTCCAATTTATCTATATTTTCTTTTGTTGTTGTGCTTTTGGTGTCACATCCAAGAAATCTTGCCAAATTCAATACCATAAAGCTTTCCCCATGTTTTCTTCTAAGAGTTTCATAGTTTTAGCTCTTGCATTTATGTCTTTGATCCATTTTGAGTTGGTTTTTCTATATGGTGTAAAACAAAGGTCCAACTTCATTCTTTTCAATATGGATATCCAGTTTTCCCAACACTATTTGTGGAAAGACTGTCCTTCCTCCATTGGACAGTCCTGGCACTCTTGTTGAAAATCATTTGACATATATGCGAGGGATATTTTTTTACTCTATTCTATTCCATTGATATATATGTCTGTCTTTATGGCAGTCCCACACTGTTTTTTTTTTTTTTTTATGCTGTACGCGGGCCTCTCACTGTTGTGGCCTCCCCCGCTGTGGAGCACAGGCTCCGGACGCGCAGGCTCAGCGGCCATGGCTCACGGGCCCAGCCGCTCCGCGGCACGTGGGATCTTCCCGGACCGGGGCACAAACCCGTGTCCCCTGCATCGGCAGGCGGGCTCTCAACCACTGCGCCACCAGGGAAGCCCCCCACACTGTTTTGATTACTATAGTTTTGTAGTAAGTTTTGAAATCAGGAAATATGAGTCCTCCAATTTAGTTATTTTCGAGATTGTTTCGGCTATTTGGAGTCCCTTGAGATTCCATTCTGATGGGGATGCACTGAACCTGTAGATTGCTTTGAGTAGTATTCACGTCTAACAGTAGCAAGCCTTCCAATCCATGAACACAAGATGCCTCTCAATTTATTTTTCTTTAGTTTCTTTCACCAATGATTTGTAGTTTTCAGTGTACTTCATTCATCTTTAAAATGAAGCTCAAAGCCACTTTGTCCAGTCAGTACCACTTGCTTACTGGAGGTCACAGTCTCCTCCCTCCCCCACCGTCTGCCTTGGGTTTACATAAATTGTAATGAGATATGCTTTTTCCCATTTGACACTAAGTTTTCAAGATTTACCTGTATTGATACATACAGTGCTAGTTCATTTGTTTAAACTGCTATGTAGTATTAGTTCCTAGGGCTGCCATAAAACATTACACTACAAGCTGGGTGGCTTAAACATTTATTCCCTCATAGTTCAGGAGGCTAGCAGTCCTAAGTCAAGGTGTTGGTAAGGTTGGTTCTTTCTGGAGGCTCTGTGGGAGAATCCGTTCCACACCTCTCTCCAGCTTCTGGTGGTCGCCAGTAATCTCGGTGTTCCTTGGCTCGTACCTGTATCACTCCAATCTCTCCTGTGTGTTTCTGTGTATCTTCACCTTTTATAAGGACAGCAGTTATTGGATTCAGGGCCTGTCTTAATCCAGTACGACCTCATATTAACTAAGACCCTCTTCCTGAATAAGATCATATCCTGAAGTTCTGGGTAGACATGAATAGTGCCCTTTTTGGGAGGGCACTATTCACTATACATTAAATGACTATAATATGTAATTCATTTATCTATTCATTCCCCTTGTTGATGGACATTTAGGTTATTTCCAATTCTTCACTATTAGAATGCTGCAATGAATATCTTTTTTTCTTTCATAATTGAGATTTTATTGGTTGCTTTGAGGATCAGTACACAGACATTTCAATTTGTACACAATTCTCAACATACGTACCAAAAATCTAAAAAATCATGTAGTTGTGATTCTTTTCTGAACAGTTATTCCAGTGACTTTCCAGCTTAAAATTTGGAGGCAAATTTTCCTTCACAGGATATCAAGTACCAATATCTTCAAATATTGATATGCTGTTACATCGTAAGTGCCACTAATTCGCAATTTAATATCATATACACTACATACTCAAATTGTCAATCGTTCACAGCGCATTAACAGTTACTAGAAGAACTGGACTACCACGACCAAAGATGTTAACAGAGTGCACAAAATTCTGTCCAGGAGAGCCAAGATCAAGGGGTGAGTGGTTTGCTTTAGGTAGCAATTCTACCAAAAACAACGTGGGAAGAGTAGTAATTTAAAGTGTTTAAGACATTAAATGCACAACTGACTATGCTTTGTATTATAGGATATAAAAGCTACCCCACCATCTGTGGAATGTTAAGCTCACACCCAAGACAATCAAAGCCTCCCATATTCAATATCCCACTATTTTCTGGTTGTACCAAAAAATAAACAACCAGCAAGTGATATCACCTCTTAAAAAAAAGCATTTACACTTAAAAAATGGGATGAGGTGGGATTCCCTCCTTTTTAAAAATGTTTCTAGAACTACTAAAAAACTTGCATTTACAAAATAGTTGACAAAAATATTCCTCTGGATTGTACAAGAAGGGAGACAGGGACCAGTGATAGGACCAGGTGCGTGGTATTAATCAGACTTGGCTTCTTTCTCTCCTGCTTCATCAGAGGCTGGGCTCTCCTGGTTTTTAGTTTCTCCATTTTCTGCAGGTAAGTCTTCTTTAGTCTCTTGGTTAGCCACTTCAGCCTGTTTTCCCTTTGCTCCCCTTTTCCCTTTTATCTGCACTTTTTTGTCTGAAGATTTATCCTTTCCTGCCGCCTTTTTTGGCTTCGTTTCCACTTTTGCAGGAGTCGGTGTAGCTGACAACCTCACCCATCTCCTCTTGGGCTCCTCCTTCGCTGCCCCCTCCTTGGAGCTGACCTTCCTCTTGGGCATCGTGGCGGCGGGGCTGGCGCCTGCCGGGTACCTATGGGCCGCGGCACGCCAAGAGCCTTCGCAAAGCTGGGCTGCCTGGCCGCTGCTGCTCCTCCCGCCAATGAATATCCTTTAAATGACTCTTTACCTACTTGTGTGTTTACTGATTCCTGACAATAGGATGTGGGTATCTTCAAATTTGCAATTAGGTATCACTAAACTTTTCTCCAAAGTAATTGTATTAATTCACTTTCCCATCAAAAGCAATGGAGATTTGGGACTTCCCTGGTGGTCCAGTGGTAGAGAATCCACCTTCCAATGCAGGGGACACGGGTTCAATCACCAGTCAGGGAACTAAGATCCCACATGCTGACGGGCAACTAAGCCCACGCGCCACAACTACTGAGCTCGCGCCCAACAACTAGAGAACCCACATGCCACAAACTACAGATCCCGCGCGCCCTGGAACCTGCGCACCACAACTAGAGAGAGAAAACCCGCACGCCACAACTAGAGAGAAACCCCAGCGCCAAAATGAAGAGACCGTGCGCCACAACAAAAGATCCCGAATGCCTCAATGAAGATCCAATGTGCCGCAATTAAGACCCAACGCAGCCAAGAAGCAAATAAAAAAAATATTTTTTAAAAAGCAATGGAAATTTCCCATGTTTTCTCCACATAGTTGGCAACATCTAAATTTTTTTTTTTTTTTTTTGCAGTACGCAGGCCTCTCACTGCTGTGGCCTCTCCCATTGCAGAGCACAGGCTCCGGACGTGCAGGCTCAGGGGCTATGGCTCACGGGCCCAGCCGCTCCGCGGCATGTGGGATCTTCCCAGACCGGGGCACGAACCCGTGTCCCCTTTATCAGCAGGCGGACTCTCATCCACTGTGCCACCAGGGAAGCCCGGCAACATCTAAATTTTAACTTTGCCAGATGTATTAGCTTGTTATTACAAAACAAACAACTGAAAATCTCAGTATATAAAACAACAGGCATTTATTTATCACATGAGTCTGTGGGACACTCAGAGATGGCTGATCTAGGCTGGGCTAGCCCCGGCGGATTGCCTATATTACATGTTTCCAAGTTGGTATTACTATCATACTCATTTAACAGAGCAGAAACTTTTAAAGCAAACCTCAGGGATTAGAAAATGACTTTTTAAAACTCAATACCTAACATTTTTAGGAAATTTTTGTATCTACGTTCATATGTAATAGTGATCTCTTCCTTTTCATAATACATATTTAATTTTGAAATTAAGATTTACATTAGCCTCATAAAAGAACTTGGGGAGATTTTCCTCTACAAATATTAGAATACCTATATAAGACAGAGGTTATCTGGTCCTTGAAGGTGTGGTATTTGTGCATTTTTTTGCCATGTAAATTTAGGTTATGTTGTTAGATGCATAAAGATTATAAGGGTCAGAGTTCTGAATTTTTCTTTCTCTTTACTTGCCATCTTTCAGTGACACTGTGTTTTAGATGTTTCTCTAATAACACGTGGCCACATTTTGTATTAGTTTTTCAATTTGAGAATACTACTTTCATGTATTGTGATTACTGAAATATTTGGATTTATTCTTTATCTTATGCTTTTGTATCTTCTTTTATGTATCTTTTATTCTCTCTTTTCCTATATTCTATTTTTCTTACTGTGTTTTTCTCCACCTATTGGTTTGAAAATTGTACATACTATAGTTTTACCCCTATATTTAAAAAATAATCATTGACAAAGTCTAATTAGTATCTCTATCCTCCTCCCACTCAATACAAGGACGCTAAGGATGCTAAAATGTTTCTGATTTCCTTCTCCCATCTTCTAAGTTTTACTGTCATACTGTTTTTAAACCCCTCCAAATTAGTCATCATCATTACAATAATTTCTTTTACAGTCAGTGCTTAAGATTTATCAACATGCTTACTTTTTTCTGAGTTACAACTTTTTCTTGCTGCCCTCTCCTTCCTCCTGTATTCAATTTTCTTCTTGCTGAGGTATACCCTTTATTTGCCTTCAAAGTGAGGGTCTGTCAATGGCAAATTGATAAGTCTTAATTTTCCTGAAAATATCTTTATTTTATTCTCAACTAATACTTTAACAAGGTATAAAATGCTACATTGACAATTATTTTCTCTAAGCAATTTGAAGATATTTTTCTATCTTTTTCTGATACCTTTTGTTTCAGATGGGAAGGTAATTGTTAGTATAACTGGTGTTCTTTAATTTTTGCTCTACAATTGGTTTAAAATTTTCTATTTGCTTTAATGCTGAACAGTTTCTCTATGGTTTGTTTAAATGTGGATTGTTTTTATTTATCCTGTTCAGGATACTGTGCACTTCTTAAATATGAGGACTTGCCTTTCTTGCCAATTCTGGAAAATCTCAACCATTATTTTATGGTAATATTGCATCTCCCATTCGCTTCCTCTAAACTGTCATTAGACAGATATATGCTGTACTTTCTCATTCTATCTCCCATGTCTCCTAAGCATTCTCATATTTTCCTTCCTTATCTCTTGGTTCTGTATTCTGGGTGATTTGACCAGATCATCTTCCAATTCACTAATTCTCATTTCAGTAGTTTAATCCAACCATTAAAGAAAAAAAAAATCAATGAACATTTCATTTATAGTTCTTTTTTTTTTCTCTTATCCTGTCATGTTCTTTCATTAAGGTTTTATTCCTTCTTTTCTCTCTTTAATTGTTTATTTTAAAATGATTATTTTTATGGCATCTTTCAGATTAGGTTTCTTATCTCCTGTTCTTAGAAGGACAATTTTCCTCTTTGTTGCATCTGTTGACTATCCTCACAGTTTATATTTATATTGTGAGCACATCTTCACTGAGGTTTTTGATTTTTTAAAAAATACTTCCTTAACAGGAGCTCCCAAAGCCCTAAGTTTTGTGGTAGAGAACAGTTTTTGCATTGGCTTCTGTCAGGGTCCTAAGGGTTTTAATAGCTCTGGACCACTGAATTTTTCTCATTCTTTCACAAAACAGTAGCCCTTTGAGACTAGGCTTTATGCAGGGGGCCCAATTCCAGCTGCCTGTGGACCCAAAGGCACAATTTTTGCTTCAGGTAAGTATTAAAACCCCAGCACCAAGGCTTATATTCTGTGGTGTCATTTCCTGCTTTTGACTATGGTTTTGAGCTGTTGCTGGCCTTAAAACAAAACTGGATTTCCCTTTTATTCCTTTAATCAAGGCTATGATTTTTTTTTTTGTTCGTAACACTTAATCTTATATTGGAAGGGCAGGGCTCATTCATACCAGCTCCATCTTTTATGCTGCTAGAAATCTGCCAAGGGAGCCTTACTGAGGGCTAATCTATATTTACTCTTAAGTTAATAACCTAATATTCACTTTATCCATGTCTATATAACATGTGTAGATACCACAGTTAGTCTATGATTTCTGAGTGCTATGAGGGAATCTAGAATTCACTTGTAAGATATAACTAGAAAATAATTTGAAGTAGAGCAGCCAATTATAGAAGCAAAGAAAAACAAAGGTCTAAGGGAAAAACAATACGAAATAGCATGTATAAGCACAAAAGCTCATGTTCTCACAACCTAGATTTCATAAATGCTTTTTATGAAATCTGCCACGTGTGTTTTACCTCTCTGAAACATTCCACTCTCTCACTTCCGATTTTAATCCACCGTAATCTTCTGGCTCTCCTTACCCTGGGAATATTCCTTTGGTGGTTCTGATTTTTCCATATGTCCCCTAGATGTTTTTCCTCTACATGCTTCCCTGGATTTAGGTATCAAATGTACACCAAGGTCTCTAATAGTTACACCTCTAATTTTCACCTCTTAAATTCTACATTATTGGACTTCTCGGGTGATCCAGTGGTAAAGAATCCGCCTTACAATGCAGGGGACTTGGGTTCAATCCCTGGTCGGGAAACTAAGATCCCACGTGCTGCGGGGCAACTAAGCCCGCATGCGACAACTACTGAGCTTGCGCGCCTCAACGAGAGAGCCCGCGTGCCGCAAACTTCAGAGCCCACGCACTCTGGAGCCTGCATGCCACAAACAGAGAGAGAAAACTCGCACGCCACAACTAGAGAGAAACCCGCGAGCCACAACTAGAGAGGAGCCCGAGCGCCGCAACGAAGAGACCACGCGCCACAAAGAGGCCGCGCGCAGCAACGAAAAGGCCACGTGCCGCAACTAAGACCCAATGCAGCCAAAAAAAAACCCAACAATCTACATTATCGCTGAATGTTTCCTTCCACTGGCATCATAAACTTGGCATGTCTCAAACTGATTATATATCTTCCTTTCTCCCAAACTGTCATGTCCTAACTGTGCTCTTTGTTATCTCTGTTAATGGCATCTGCCTCTTCCAACCACCCACTAGGCATTTTTAGTCTCCCAGCACCACCCTTGCTGTATAGCCAATCAATCAGTTGATAAATCTTGAAGATTCAGGAAGATTCACACAGTCTCTCCTCCAGTCTCTACTTTCCCTGCTAGCTACCTAATTCAGGGCTTCATTATCTCTTACTTAGCCTACGGCAATAACTTTCCAGTTAGTCCTTCTCCTCTCTTTGACCTTTTGCATAATTACAGTCAAACATTTCTATGACACAGACTTTAAAATATCACTGCACTACTTACAAAATATGACTTAAACATCTTAATCTCACATTCAAGAACTATGACTTGGCTGCAACCCACTTTTATAAACTTATTTCCCTTTACCATTTCACGCATCCTTTGCAGTTAAACTACATTACTCACTGTGCCTGGTAATATGTTCTGAAGAGTCTCCTCGCAAGAGTGCTTTATATCACGCAAGTTCCTGTCTGTGGAATGTTTCTCCCTACCCCACTTCCAAATCCTTCATAATGCCTTTGTTTTTGTCCTAGGTGGAAGTAATCTTGCCATCTGCTGGACTGTAAAAGTTCTTTAACCTTCTCACAAAGCTGTTACAGTAAACCTCAAAATATGCTTATTTAGGTCTCTGTCTTACCTTTTCAACTGGATAATATAGTGGTAGTGGCTAACAGCATGGATTCTCAAGCTGGTGAAGTAGGTTTGAATCATGGTTTTGTCACTTATTAGCTAACTAATTTGGAAAAAGTTATTTTACCTCTCTGTACCTCAGTTTTCTCCTGTGTAAAATGAAGAAAATAGTGTAGACCACATGGTGTTGCTGTGAGGACTGAGTTATATATAAAGTTCATAGAACAGTATTAGACACATGGTAGCCACTTAATAAATGCTATCTAATATTAAGGACAAAATTGGGCACGTCTTATTTATCATTGTATCACCCATTCACATTATTTCCCACATAGCAGGCAGTCAGCAAGTTTTTTTTTTTAATTGGAAAAAATTATAACCAATAGAATACTAGGTAGTTCAAGGCACTATACACTCAAATATAAGATTAAGTGGTACAGAAATAGTGCTATAAGAACTCAGATAAGGGAAGTAAGATGAGTAAGAAAATACTCTAGGAAAGAGTGACTCCCCAGTGAAATTGTATTTTAAAAGTTCTAATCAGAGAGAAGCAAACAGGATGAACTGATAGGATAATAGTTAAGAAACTGTTAGCAGTCATGAGGCCATGAGATACTGGACTAGGATGGTTAGCACTGAGGGATTTCAAAGGGAGGGATAGAAACAGAGAGAGAAAACAAAGCCAGAATAAACTGGGTTTATAAAAACAGGAAGAAGTAAAAACAAATAAAAAAACCAACAAACTCAGTTGCATTTCTATACACTAATAATGAACAATCTGAAAAGGAAATTACGAAACAATCCTTTTATAATAGCATCAAAAAGGATAAAATACTTAGGAATTAACCAAAGAGGTGAAAGACATGTACAATAAAAGCTACAAAACATTGCTGAAAGGAATTAAAGACATAAATAAATAGAAAGACATCCCATGTTCATGGACTAAAAGACAATATCGTTAGATATGAGTTCTACCCAAAGCAATCTACAGATTCAAAAAAATCTCCACCAAGGGCTTTCCTGGTGGCTCAGTGGTTAAGAATCTACCTCCTGGGATTCCCTGGTGGCGCAGTGGTTGAGAGTCCGCCTGCCGATGCAGGGGACACGGGTTCGTGCCCCGGTCCGGGAGGATCCCACATGCCGTGGAGTGGCTGGGCCCGTGAGCCATGGCTGCTGAGCCTGCGCGTCCGGAGCCTGTGCTCCGCAACGGGAGAGGCCACAACAGTGAGAGGCCCGCATGCCGCAAAAAAAAAAAGAAAAAAAAAAAAAAAGAATCCACCTCCCAATGCAGGAGACACGGGTTCAAGCCCTGGTCCGGGAAGATCCCACATGCCATGGAGCAACTAAGCCCGTGCACCACAACTACTGAGCCTGCGCTCTGGAGCCCACAAGCCACAACTACTGAGCCCGCATGCCACAACTACTGAAGCCCATGTGTCTAGAGCCCGTGCTCTGCAACAGGACAAGAAACCACAATAAGAAGCCCGCACACCGCAATGAAAAGTAGCCCTCGCTGGCTGCAACTAGAGAGAGCCTGCGCGCAGCAACGAAGACCCAACACAGCCAAAACTAAAAATAAATAAAAAATAAATAAATTTAGAAAGAAAGAAAGAAAGATATATTCAAAATAGGTAAATCCACAAAATGGATTGGAGACAAAATGAAGATTACTGGTTGCTATAGGCTGGTGGGGACAGGGGTAGGGAATAGGGAGCAACTGCCTAATGGGTACAGAGTTTCCTTTTGGGGTGATGAAGTGTTTTGGTGCTAAACAGAGGTGGTTGTACAACAATGTGAATGTAAATGCTACTGAAGAGTTCACTTTTAAAAGGTTAATTTTATGTTATATGAATTTCTCCTCAATTAAAAAAAATTGTTTAAAAAACCCACATTGGTATACCACCCACTAGAAGAGCTAAAATGAAAAAAAGACATAAATACCAACTGTGGGCAGGGATATGGAACAACAGGAACTCTCATAAATTGGTGTGTATGCATACATTGGTTATAATTACTTCAGAAAACTGGCAGTAATCTACTAGAGCTGAATCATATGCACACCCTAGCACAATGCCTAGTAGGTGCTCAATAAATGTTTATTGATTGAACTAATGAAGTTCCCACTGTTTTTTTAGGCACTGTGCTAAGATCCTGGGACATAAAAATGAAAAGTCATGGTTCTCTCTCCTAATAAACAGACATTTAAATAATTATAATAACAGTATACAGTTGGCTCTCTGTATCTGTGGGCTTCACATCTGCAGATTCAATCAACTCCGGATTGAAAATAATCAGAAAAAAAATTCTAGAAAGTTCCAAAAGGACAAAACTTGAATTTGCTGCATGCTAGCAACTGTTTACACAGCATTTACATTGTATTTACAACTATTTACATAGCAGTTACATTGTATTAGGTATTATAAGTAATCCAGAGATTAAAGTATACAGAAGGATGTACATAGGTTATATGCAAATACTACACAAATAAAGGGACTTGAGCATCTGTGGATTTGTGTGTCCTGGGGTTGGGAGCGGTGTCCTGGAACCAGTCCCCTCGGAATACTGAGGGGTGACCACATTTACACTGTAGGGGAGCACAGTAGGTGGTTTTAGAGTCAGACAGACCATTTAAGCCCTGGCTCCACTACTGACTAGTTAGCTATGATTACAGGCAAATCTGAACTTTATTTCCGTATCATTTCTGGAATTTCTTTTCTTTCTACTCTCACTCTACAGTTTCAGTCTACTGCTGCTAGAGTCGTCTTTCTAAAACAGAACACATTGGGAATTCCCTGGCAGTCCGGTGGTTAGGACTTGGAGCTTTCACTGCCGGGCCCTGGTTCAATCCCTGGTTGGGGAACTAAGATCCCACAGGCCGCATGGCATGCCAGAAAAAAAAAAAGAAAAATCAGAGCACATCACCACCTCACTCCTTCCAGCTCAAAATCCAAAGATTCCCTACTACCTAAAATATAAACTTCTTAGTCTGGCATTCAAAAACTTGTGTATTTTGTTACCTACCTGTCCTTCCAGCCTTAGGTCACAGTCTACTCCCACTGTGTTCTGGAAGCCAGACACAATGTTCTGCCATCTCATCTTGAACATGTTTTGAAATGTCTTACCTTTGTGTCTTTGCTCAACATGTCTTTCTTCCAAGAATTCACTCTCCTCTCTACTTTGAGTATCTCCGAGTCATGAGAAAGTGATTTTCATGGTATATTGATAAAGGGTCTTCTACATGTAATTTAGCTTAACCTACAGATTAAGCATGGGAGAGAATAAACTGATCACATTTATGGGAGCAGACTGATCCACACAACAGATGAATAAATTAGCCATCGGGAACACACTCTGGCCTTGTGGGCATTTTACTCAGGCAGAGGAAGTTATTATTTTCTCAATACTAACCATATTGTTGTATCAGAGTTATCTCTTCTTAAAAGAACGACACTGGAAAACTGCTTTTCTGGTCCAGAAAGTTGAATCTAATCCAGTATCAAAATAAATTGGCCCTATCCCTGTGACTCCTAGTGGCAAATATAGTGAGATACTCCCAGGAACTTTAATCTCATGGAAGTAAGATTATCTTTTGAAAGATAAACACACAAAGGATAAGAACATGTAATGGTATTGAGTGATGGAGTGAAATAAATTAGTGGGATCAGTTTAATTCAACAAGTGAATTCAATTAATATTTACCCTATAGACACTACAGGGGATATAAAATTACAAGGGTATGAGCACAACCATCAGGTGGTTTATAGTGGAGGAGAGGAACAATATAAGTGCCCAGGTAATTATAATATAAGAATTATATCTCAGCTTATTCCTAAAAATACGTACTTATATTATTAATAAGACTGGATGCAAGGGAAACAATACAAAGCACAAAAACTAAATTCTATACTACAGTATACAGAAAAACTCCTTACATTATAAAAGGAAGATGAGAAACAAATGTGGATTTTTAAAAACTCTCTCTCCATAGGTATACCTAATTATATTTTAAATATTATTAAAATTTTCCTTTTAGAAAGCATTTAGTATACTATGATTCACCTTCTCTATGATCTCCTTCCCTCTGCCAAAAAAAAAAAAATCTAATTTAAGTGTTTTTTCTATAACATCATAATCCTAAGACAAAAGTGGTTTATTTAGAGATACAGGGAAAGAAAACCAGGAAATAGTATTCAGCTAATCAGTAATATGATGTCGGACTAAAACTAGTAGCATATTAGTTGTCAGGAAGTGGAAAGGATTCTCAGATTTCAAAGCAACATCGATGTGATAAGACTCAAGGCAGAAGAGAGCAGGTGGTGTGGTAGCAGTCATTAATTATAAGGTAGCTGGGCTTAACAAAAGACACACTTTAAAGACTTATCAATTATCTTAGCATTCTTCAAATTGACTGTAAACTGTTGCCACTGTAGAAAGTTTCTAAGAAGAAAACAAATTTATAAATAAAAGTTAAAGTCAAATAGCCATCACAAAATAAATGACCGTTTAAAAAAAAGTTTCTCAGCTATCTAGGAAGAAGTCTTAAGACATTATGAAACTAAAGACAGTGTTAGAGAATATTGGTAGAATAACACATGCTGGTAATCACCCACCTGAACCATAAAACCACTAATTCTTTTAGAAAATTATCTAATTAAGATTAATTTTATTGAAGGGCTATGATGTGTCTGCCACTTTTACATGTTTCATTTAATTCTCATAGTATTCTTTGTTGTCTACTCATGTATGTACTTGAATATATGCATGAATGCGATATACACAAACAGATATATAAATCTGGTGTACATATTTCAGTCCACACAAAAGTAGTTTCTTATGGTGTGCTTTCATTTTATCTTAGTCTGTAAAACTGAAGACTGTGATATTCATTCTTTTTTCCCACTCAGAGAAAACTTCTATAACAAAATGAGTTACTAAGAATTTAATACAGCAGGATCTAAAAACCTGCTGTATTGTTTACTTTTTACTGCGTAAAAGAAATGTGTCCTAGTTCAGGACTATCCAGTGCATACCGAAGCCATTAGGCTCCAATTGTGTGTGAAGAGATGAGGGTGGAAAAGAAAATCTGAGTGCAAATGGAAGCGTTGAAGAAAAGGGCAAGACAATTGGGGGGACAGAAGAGTCCCTAAAATTGGTAACAGGATATGATGACATACTTGCACTTGGAGGCAAGCTTGAGAGCGGTGGCGAGGCCCCTGGTTAGCTTGGCATGAGGAGAGCAGTTGCCAGTGGGCCTCTTGCTGTATCAGAGACTACAGACACCACACTGGCCAAACCAGGAGGACAAGCAAAGGGGACTCACTTCAGAAGAAATTAGAGGGCATTCTCAGATAATCAACAAAGCAGTAATCTCAGACCGAGTGACTTCTTTTTGGAGAGACAACTGGGAAAGGGGCCAGGGCCCAAAGAATGAGTAACAGTGGGCTTCTCACAGACCCTGATGGGGGAGGGCTTAAAGTCAGAAATTTCTTTGGAAAAACTGAGAGATTTGACATCTTTTGTACTCTAGTGTTATCAAACAAGTTACCTCTAAAAGAATCTTATAAAATATAGGTGTTTAATATTTGTTGAAAGTGATTTTAGTAGACTTAAAACAGGATTTTAATAAAATAAGACTACCAGACACATAAATATCTCAGTTTTTCGTGCTCTCAAATATACTGGCCATTTTCTGTCTTGATGATCAAGAAAACCATGAAATGCACTTTTAACAGCACCATATAGTAAATCATTTATTGGGATGTCTTTTCTGCTATCCAGTCTATAATAGTCAGAGACAATGTTTAAAAAGAGTTTTCCTTTTCTTCCTGAAGCTTTACTTAAGTGAGAAACAGCTTTAATACAAAGGGCCAATTCAGCAAAATATAAGATTTTCTAACATGCAAAGTTCAAATTTATCTTTTGGAAAAGGCAGATATTCTAGATCTAATATGGCCATGGCCAAATTATTTTGAAAATATAATACACTTTAGAAAATGTATGTAAAACAATTTTATTAAAGGGTAAACTAATGAATGATGAAAATATTCAGTGGCAAGCTGCTATTATCAACGATGAACACAAACAGTTAACTGCTGGGTAACAGACTGGGACCTTTCACCGGAGACTTCAGCTGTTATCAAACTAATTACATTAAAAAGCTTTTAAAATGAAAACCTTGTTCTTACAAATAAAACAGATCTATCTAGGCAGTTTTAGGTAGGTGACGGTCTAGCAACAAAAAAATCTCACCAATACTCCAATGTACTTAGGGATCGCTTCTTTTGGTTCTGTTGTTAAGACATGGGAAAGATAATAATTTTGAATGGTTTAAAGTCATCTTGCTAGGCAAGTAACAGGAAGGTAAGATATTAAATGACTTCAGGATAATATAGTAGGTGCCTTAATAATAGAGACAAACTGATAAAAAGAAGAAAGAAAACAGGCTGATATTTATATCCTCTATGTATCCCCTAAATACCAATAGTCAAATAATTTGCATAACTGTAGTGAATCTTGGAAACAGATGACGGATGGCTGAATCAAACATACAGTAAAAGGTAAAGAAATGGAGTTTTCCCAAGGACAGTGGTGTGCTGGAGCCCACTTACACCAGCTCATGAGAGCCAATTGCCAAAGTTTCAGTAACTGTGTGAGCCAGTTATTAAACGTACCCATTATTAAAAATTAGATTATATAAACTTTTAATTAAATTATACTAAAAAAGGTAATAGTCAAAATTCATTGCTTCCTCTTTTACATTTTATTATTATGTATCCTTTGAGGATATTCACATCTAGTGTATCTACATGATGGAAATATTACAGAATGGTAAACTACTGCTCCACATCTTTTCCCAACTCCACTTTCAGTGACTTCATGTTGATAATTTCAAATCAGCCATGATGAGAGTAAATTACCAGTAAAATTGGCAAATGCTACAAATTGAGGCTTCTTTTTTCCCTCCAAAGAATCAATTTTAAAAAATTCACCTACCTACCAGTACCATGGGGTATTCTAAAAATATGTATAAGGATAGCTGGTTTAAAAGCAGTAACACTGTGAAATACTTAAAAAACTACTTCCTGAAAAATCATTGATGACAAATAGGGAATATTCTCTTAAATGCTACTAAAATATAAATTAGATCAATCCTGGAATACTCCAGAATATAAATAAATGATTTTTTATTTTATAAAGAAAAATATGCCACCCCTCTTTGACTGCTATGACTTTGGGGGTTTAATTTTGGTTTGGAGTCATTCTAAACGGAAATGAAGAGGATGTGGCATAAGGGCAGAATAAGAAACCACCAAGAGTCACTGATGAATACTTCACAGGCCCATGCTCACAGCTCTAAGTGTTACCATCAACATTTTTAAATAGGAACAGCATTCTGGAAGTTGTTTTCCTGATGAAGATACATGCCCTTTTCCACTTAAATAACTTTCTCTTGTTTACATTCACACACCTACTCAAGTATCTCTTTTCTGACAATAATCTGATTTTGTTTCTGTTGTTTTTGTTTACTCACTTTTCTGTACTCACCATAACTCTTTCAAAACATTAAGTTTTTGTGTATATGGAATAGTGTGAAACTGAGGAGGGCAGCCATGTTTCTTAGAACTTCAGGGTTTTTCCAAGATGCCTTGCCTCATGGGGTGAGGAAGAGGCCATACGGATGGGACCCTAGCCTCCCTCATTCTGACATTAACCAGAGAAGCTCAGCCATTTGTAGCTGTCTTTCATATATTGGGGTTATGTGTAAAATGTCACTAGGAAGGGAGGGAGGGAGGGAGGGAGGGAGGGAGGGAGGGAGGGAGGGAGGGAGGGATGGAGGTGGAAAGAGAAAAGAAAAGAAAACCAGTGTGTTAGAGAACTTAGGTACGCCAATGTTTGAGTGTGTGTGTGCATATGCATGCATGTGTACCACCTGTAATTATGCAAGGTGTGTTTGTGTGTGTTTTGGGAGGAACAGGTATAGGTAGATTGGGTCTATTCATCGTTAAAACACAAGTGCATTTTTAACTGAATTATACGCATTATATTTTATATATACACCTACACAAAGATCTAACTGATTTAAATTACTGATATTCGAGGTTTTTTTAAATTAAAATTTAAAGTTACAGAGTATGTAGATAATCTAAGTTTTAAAGGGAACAAGAAAACAATTCTAAGTTTTGAATCTTCACATAATTACATTATATGTTTTAAAAAATAAGTTCATGTGTTGTATATTTTTTATAAAACAAGGGCAACACTATCTCTCAAAACAAACAGAAACAAAGAACACTTTACAGAGATAAATAAAATGAGAAGTCCCTGAGATAGTAAATTTTTAGACAATAAAACACATTGCTGGTTGGAATACTGTCTTTTCAAGAATATATCCAAACACCTTTCAAACTAAATAGTCTTTCAAGTTTGAAAAGGGAAAATAAATAAATTCATTGATTTAAATTACTAGAAATGCATTTACTTTAAAGACCTTTTCTTTTCTTTTTTCCTACAGCAAGTAAATCAATCAAAGAGTAAAGTGCAATAATGACTGCAAGACAAGGGTTCAAGGAAGATGAAATACTGGCTGTATGGAAGATGTGTGTTCCACAGACTTTGTTCTGAGGTCTTCCATCCCAATACTAATCAGGCCCCATCTAGCTTAGTTTATGAAATCTGACATGGGTACAGCCTATGGCAATAAGGATGCAGGATAGTGATTTTATTTCTTATTTTATTCATTGCAGCCCCAGGGAGAGAGATAACGAGAACAGGAATGAAATCCAAGTCTCCTACATAAAACACTGCAGAACATTACCACTAGGTCACAGGAGGGAAAAAGAAGAAACTATTTTATTTTAGAAGAGTTTATTTATTATAGTATTTATGGTGGAAAATTATTTTGTTTGACTTACCAATGACTCATTAAAACCTCACTTTTATTAATCATATACATGGATTGTTTTCGCACAAAAAATGTTTGACATCTGCTCATTGGACTTAAAATACTTAACTACATTGTTTCAAAAATGAAAAAAAAATTACTATCACCAACTTAACTTATAATGTTGGGCAATTATAATCAGAAATAACTTTTCGTATTTCACATTTTATCTAATATTCCTACTATTTGGATATTTGCCATCTTTTACTTATTGCTTTAAAGTGCTACAGGCACTGCCACTAATGAAAGCTGTGGCAAATTCTGGGAGAAATCACCTGGGTTTGACCCTTTCAAGAGCTTAAGAAGGTTAAGAAATTCCATAGATGGATTCATGCCTAATATACTTACACTGGTTGAGCCATGTAAAATTCCTGATATTTGAATGTTTTTACCCTAAATAACAACAATTGCATATGAATGAACTAAATATTGCACAGTGCCCCTGATAATCAAACACCCCTTGCAAAATGGAAAAAATGTTACCAGGGTTGTGAGAGTTAAATGAGCAACTCAATGTTCAGTAGGACATAGGACAATATCTGACACAAGATGTCAAGAATGATGATGATAATGATAAAAATTTGTATTTCCCCTATTTGACATGGAATTATCAGTAAAGTCAACAGCTAGCTTTCTGCTATGGTATTTTCCTTATGCAATTTGTCTATATGAGCTATACAGAGGTATAGCCTCTGTCTACGGTCATTTGCCACCATGTCATATGCCCAGGGTAACCATTCCTAGAAGTTCATCTCTCCATTACATCATTTTACAGCAATATTTTGTGAGAGCTTACAAACATGGTACTTAAAACCTTTCCAAATATATACTGGACAAAACAAAAACGAGTTAGGGAGATTATTGGAGAAGCTCTTGAACAAAGTCAACTTCTTAATACAAACAGCAGAGAGGTCAACTGGGACATATATTTCTCTTCATTTGGTTTCTACTAATAAAAGGACAAAAGAAAAATTTTAATGTAGATGAAAACTTTGAAAATGACAGGAAGATCCCAAAGAAGGCTAGAATAAAAGGAACATTTTGGTTTAGGGTTTCTCAGTTTACAAAATGTTTTAACATACATACTTTTATCTCTAAGGTAGAAAGATCAGATAATTTCACACTCTTTGTATGGTGTTAAGTAATAAGAAAACAAAAACCCGGATCATATAGGTAATAAACAGTGATGCTAAAACTAGAACTTAGGTCTTCAAATCTTAAGAATCCAGTATTTTGTCTCCCACTCCCCCCATTATTATGGTCTCTCAGCAGAAGTCACCATGATAAATTACTCTGGACACTTGATCAATTTAACAAATATCTACTGAGAGTATAAGGTGTGCACATTTCTACGGTCAGTTCAACCAAAGAAACCATAGGCAAAAATTCTAATGAGAAAAGAATACAGGCTTTGAAACAAAGGAATCCAGGAAATGAAATGCTGTATCATCACACAGTTCTACACACAAAAAACTCCTGTATGACTTCATTTTAACTACTTACATATGCAATGACCTTATTTACAAATGTCACTTTCTCAGGTACTGGGAGTTAGGGCTTTAACATATAAATTTTAGGGGGACACAGCTCAACAAATAACACACAAAATACACCACAAAATAGATGAAGTAAAGGGTCAAAGGTCATTTTATTGTCTGGGGAGTAGCAACAGAAACTCATGCAAGACTATAATAAGAGGCATATTGAATACTACATATTATCCACAAAAGGAAGACTAAAAGAGTGTATAATGACATCAAGTTTATAGAAGGGAGAAATGGAAATTTAAAATTAATCCAAAAGAAAGCAAGAGAGGAAACAGATAAAGAGGGACAAATAGAAAGCAAATACTAAGATGATAAATTTGAACCCCAAAATATCACTAATTATACTAAATATAGATGAATTAAATGCTCATCCCAAAAACCTAAAATGGTAAACTTAAATAATAAAAAAACTATATGCAACAGAAGGCAGTAACAGAAAGATATCTGGAAATACCTATCTTTTAGGAAAATAAACATGAGTTGAAGAGGAAATCACAAGGAAAATTAGACTGTTTCAAACTGAATGAAAATGAATACATAATATCAAAATTTGTGGGATACAGCTAAAATACAAATGTATAAATATTAAAAATACCAAATATAAAGCTCTACATTTAAATAATTCAGTGTTCAGAAAAAACTTACAGCATTAATACTTAGAAAAGAAGGAAGTTCTCAAATCAATGACCTAAACATCCACCTTAAGAAACTAGAAAAAGAGCAAATTAAACCCCAAATAAGTAGGAGACAGGAAAAAATTAATAGCGTAAATCAATGAACACAAGACTAAAAAACAACAGAGGAAAATCAATGAAACCAAAAGCTGATTTCTAAAGAAAATCAGTAAAATGGATGTATTTCTAGAGACCCTGACCAAAAATAAAACAGAATCTGACACGGGGCTTGCCTGGTGGCACAGTGGTTGAGTCTGCCTGCCAATGCAAGGGACACGGGTTCGAGCCCTGGTCTGGGAAGATCCCACATGCCGCAGAGCAGCCAGGCCCGTGAGCCACAACTACTGAGCCTGCGCGCCTGGAGCTTGTGCTCTGCAACAAGAGGCCGCAACAGTGAGAGGCCCGCGCACCGCGATGAAGAGTGGCCCCCACTCGTCGCAACTAGAGAAAGCCCACGCACAGAAACAAAGACCCAAAAATAAATAAATAAATAAAAATTTTAAAAAACTGCAGTCCCCAACACCCTGTATTTCCTTCTTCCCCCTCCTCGTTCTCTTTAAAAAAAAAAATGAAAAGAAGACACAAATTACCAATATCAGAAATGAAAGAGACATCACTACAGATATTAAAATGATAATAAGGGAATATTATAAACAACTTATTCCAGTATATTCAACAACCTGGATAAAACAGTCAAATCCCTTCAAAAAGAAAAACAGCCAAAGCTACCTTAAGAAAAAAATAGATGGAATTCCACACAAATGCTGGTAGAAAAGAGAAGAGGAAGGAACACTTCCCAATGCATTCTATGAGGCCAGTATTACCTGATATGAAGAGGACACAAAAACATTGAAATATAACAAAATTGTAGACCTATCCTTCATGAAAGCTACTAGGACTAATAAGTGAGCATAGCAAAGTTACAGGATAAAAGGCTAACATACAAAAATTAATTGTATTTCAATATACTCATATTAGAAACTGAAATTAAAAAATACAATTCAGAATAGTATAAAATATGAAATATTTAGATATAAATTTGACAAAATATGTTCCTAAGAGAAATTAAAGAAGACTTAAATAAAATAAGAGATATACATGTTAATGGATCAAAAGACTCAATACTGGGACTTCCCTGGTGGCACAGTGGTTAAGAGTCCGCCTGCCAATGCAGGGTACATGGGTTTGAGCCTTGGTCCAGGAATATCCCACATGCTGTGGAGCAACTAAGCCTGTGTGCCACAACTACTGAGCCTGCGCTCTGGAGCCTGTGTTCTGCAACAAGAGAAGCCACCTCAACGAGAAGCCCACGCACTGCAACAAAGAGTAGCCTCCGCTCGCCGCAACTAGAGAAAGCCCGTGTGCAGCAACAAAGACCCAAGACAGCCAAAAAAAAAAAGACTCAGTATTGTTACGATGCGAAACCTCCCCAAATTTATCTACAGATCAATTCAACTGCAATAAAAATTCCAGCAGAATCTTTTGTACAAATTGACAACTTGATTTTAAATTTTATAAAGAAATGTAAAGAACTAGAATAGCCAATACAATTTTGAAAAGAAGGTAACAGTTGGAGGATTTATGCTATCTGATTTCAAGGCTTATTATCAAGACAAATTGTACTGGTGTAAATATAGACATACAGATTAAAAAAACAGAACAGAGAGCCCAGTAATAAACCAACACATATACAGTCAATTATTTTCAACAAAGGTCCCATGCCAACTGAATAGGAAAAGTATAACTTTTTTAACAAATGGGGCTACTGGATATCTAAATGTCAAGCAAACAAACAAAAAGCACCTCAACGCTTACCTCCCACTATATACAAAAATTAACTTGAAATCTCACAGACCTAAATTTAAGAGCTAAAATTGTAAAACTTCTAAATGGAAACATGGGAGAAACTCTCAGTAACTTTGGGTTTGGTAAAAACTTCTTAATTAGGACAGGAAAAGGACTTAGTATAAAAGAAAATATTTAATAAACTGAACATCTGAATTTAAAACTTTTGCTCTTCAAAAGACACTATTACTAAAATAAAAAGCAAGTTAGGGTGCTTCCCTGGTGGCGCAGTGGTTAAGAATCTGCCTGCCAATGCAGGGGACACAGGTTCGATCCCTGGTCCAGGAAGATCCCACATGCCATGGAGCAACTAAGCCCATGCGCCACAAATATTGAGCCCATGTGCCACAACTAGTGAAGCCCATGCACCTAGAGCCCATGCTCCGCAGAAAGAAAAGCCACCACAATGAGAAGCCCACGCACTGCAACGAAGAGTAGTACCCATTCGCCACAACTAGAGAAAGCCCACACGCAGCATCGAAGACCCAACGCAGCCAAAAATAAATAAATAAATAACTTATATATTTAAAAAAGCAAGTTATAAACAAGGAGAAGATATCTGCAAAACATACAGGTGACAAAAGTGTTCAAAATATGTAGAGAATTTTAAACTCAATAATAAGACAAGCATGGGCCATAGATTTGAAGAGAGACTTCATAAAGAAGATACTCTAATGAAAAACAGATAAAAAGATGCTCAGCATTATTAATCATTAGAGAACTGCAAATGAGAATCACAATGAGATAGTCCTACACATCCACTAGAATGGTAAAAAGAGTGTTAACAGCAAAGGTTGGCCAAGATGTGGAGCAACTGCAACTCTTACACATTGCTGGTGGGAATATAAAATTAATAGCCACTCTGGAAAACACTTTGGCAACTTTTAAAATATTTAGATATACACACATCACACCTTCCAGTCATTTTACTGCATGGTATTTACCCAAGAGAAATGAAGGCATAAGTCCATACAAAGACATGTACAATGAATCTTCATAGAAGACTCATTTATAATGGCCAGAAACTAGAAACAAATCAAATGTCTATCAACTAATAAACTTAAAAAACTGTAGTGTATCCATACAATAGAATATTACTCAGCACTAAAAAGGGAAAACTATAGAAACATGAATAAATCTCACAACAGAGTATGCACTGTATGCTCCTATATACATAACATGTTAGATCATGCAAACTAACCCACTATGGATTATTATTCAGTGATAAAAAGAAACAAACTACTGATACACTCAAACACTTGGAGGTATCTTAAGGGCATAATGTGAGTAAAAAAAAAAAAAGTGAATCTGAGCACCTAAATCTATAAAGCAAATATTAACAGAATAAAGGGAGAAATAGACAGCAATACAATAATAGGAAGTAGGAAACATTAATACCCCACTTGTATCAATGGGTAGATCATCCAGACAGAAAATCAATAAAGAAGACTAGCCTTAAATGACATGTTAGACCAGACTGAATTAATGACATATACAGGACATTCCATCCTAAAGCAACAGAATACACATTCTTCTCAAGTACACATGGATCTCCAGGATAGATCAGATGTTAATTAGCCCACAAAACAAGTCCTAAATTTAAGAAGATTGAAATCATATCAAGCACCTTTTCCTACCACAATGGTATTGACATTAGAAATCAATTACAACAAGAAAGCAAAACTCACAGATGTATGGTGATTAAGCATATGATCATCTGAATAGATGCATTTGACAAAACTGGGCAAAAACATTCATTTATGGTAAAAACTCTCAACAAAGTGTGTATAGAGGGAATGCACCACAACATAATAAAGGCCGTATGTGACAAGCCCAAAGCTAACATCATACTGAACACATGAAAAGACGCTCAGCATCACTAATCAACAGGGAAATGCAAATCAAAACCAAAATGAGATATCATCTCACACTTGTTAGAATGGCAATTATCAAAAAGACAAGAAATAACAAGTGGTGGCGGGGATATGGAGAAAAGGGAACTCTTGTGCACTGTTGGTGGGAATGTATATTGGTCCAACCACTATGGAAATCAGTACAGAGATTCCTCAAAGTATTAAAAATAGAACTACCATATGATCTAGAAGTTCCACTTCTGGGTATTTATCCAAAGAAAGTGAAAACACTAATTTGAAAAGATATATGCACCCCAATGTTTGTTGCAGACTAGTTACAATAGCCAAGGTATGTAAAGGACTTCAGTGTCCTTTGATGGATGAATTGATATAGAAAATGTGACACACAGATCCACAGACACACACAGGAATATTATTCAACCATAAAAAGAAGGAAATCTTACCATTTGTGACAACGTGGATGGACCTTGAGGGCATTATGCTAAGTAAAATAAATCAGGTAGAGAAAGACAAATACCAGATGATCTCACTTTTTTAGAGGAATCTTAACAAAAACAAACAAAAACCAAGAAAACTAAGCTCAAAAAAAAAGAGAACAGACTGTTTTTTTTCTTTTTTTTTATAACTTATTTATTTGTTTTTAGTTTTGGCTGTGTAGGGTCTTCGTTGCTGTGCGCAGGCTTTCTCTAGTTGCAGTGAGCAGGGGTTACTCTTTGTTGCGGTGCACGGGCTTCTCATTGCGGTGGCTTCTCTTGTTGCAGAGCACGGGGTCTAGGCGTGCGGGCTTCCATAGTTGTGGCTCACGGGCTCAGTAGTTGTGGCTCACGGGCTCTAGAGCACAGGCTCAGTAGTTGTGGCGCATGGGCTTAGTTGCTTCATGGCATGTGGGATCTTCCTGGACCAGGGCTGGAATCCGTGTACCCTGAATTGGCAGGTGGATTCCTAACCATTGCACCACCAGGGAAGGCCCAGACTGGTTTTTATAAGAGGTGTGGCTGTGGCAGTGAGGGGTGGATGAAATGGGTGAAAGGGTACGAATAAATAAGTCATGGGGATGTCATGTACAGCGTGGTGACTATACTTAATAACACTGTACTGCATATTTGAAAGGTGCTAGGAGAGTAGATCTTAAAAGTTCTCATCACAAAACAAATTTTTGTAACTATGTGTGGTGATGGGTGTTAACTATACTTACTGTGGTGATTCCTTTGCAATCCATACAAAGTCGAGGGACTTCCCTGGTGGCGCAGTGGTTAAGAATCCGCCTGCCAACTCAGGGGACATGGGTTCAAGCCCTGGTCCCACGTGCCGCAGAGCAACTAAGCCCATGTGCCACAACTACTGAGCCTGCACTCTAGAGCCTGCGTACCACAACTACTGAGCCCGTGTGCCACAACTACTGAAGCCCGCGTGCCTAGAGCCCATGCTCCGTTAACAAGAGAAGCCACTGCAATGAGAACCCTGCGTACTGCAACAAAGAGTAGCCCACTCTCCCCACAACTAGAGAAAGCCCGCGCACAGCAACAAGGACCCAACACAGCCAAAAATAAATAAATAAAAAATACAGACAAAGTCGAATCATTATGTTGTAAATATGAAACTATTATGTTATATGCCAATTACATCTCACTAAAAAAAAAGAAAGGAATAAAAATGAAAAGGCATTAAAAAATGTCTACCTCAAGAGGTCACACAATGAATGATTCCGTCTATATAACGTTCTCAAAATGACAAAACTCCTGAGAAAGAATAAATTAATGGTTGTCAGAGGTTAAGGATGGTGGGAAGGTGATGGGTGTGAATATAAAGAAGCATGAGTGATGTATTTGTGTTCTGTATCTTGACTAGTTCTATGTCTTTATTGCAGTGGTTGTTACATTAATCTACACATGTGATAAAATGGCATACAACTATACACAGCCATTGTACTTAATGTCAATTTCTTGGTTTTGAAATTGTATTGTAGTTATATAAGATATAACTATCAGGGAAAACTGGGTTAAAGGTACACTAGAATTCTGTGTACTATCAAATCATATCAAATCAAATGGGTTTAAGAAAGCAAGGTGGTTTAATGTTAGAAAAACAATCTATATAATTCATCTCATTAACAAAATAAAGGTTAAAAAGCTATAATCATCATAACAGACACAAAAATATTTGATAACATTTTATAACATTCATTTTTAATAAATAAAAATTCTTAGCAAATCTAGGAAGAAATTTTGATTTTTAAAATTCACAGTGTGACGTTAACAAAAATGGCAGAGTAAGGAACTCCAAACTTACTCTCTGTACAAAAGCAACAACAAAAAAGGTCAGAATCTATCAGAATCAAGTTTTTCTAAACTCTGGAAATTAATCAAAGGCTTGCAGTACTACGGGTAACATGTACTAAAGAAAGACAGCTGATTCTTGATAAGAACAGCAACCTCTGGGCTACATTAACTTACCCCAGTCTTATTCCCTGTTCCACAGCTCAGCACTACCTATGAAAATAACAACCATATTCTTGATTGTAGAGGGAGCAGAATGAACTAATTTTCAAGGAACTGTAATCATTTGTTTTGATCTGTTTCGTGGCTCCTTGGAAGATCAAAAGGCTTGTCTTTATTTTGCTTAACTGAAAACTGGCCTAATGCTAAAAGCTCTTCCCTGGGGGCATTTTGGGAAAATGGTTACTGTCTAGTATCTTAGCCACTGCTTCCTGAAGCAACAGAAAAAACCTGGGCAAACAACAGATTAACCAAAAAGCTTGAGAAGAAAGGCTGAGGAATAAGATGCTCTGAGAATCTAGGCCACGTGCATGCTCAAGGCTGTGAGCATGGTCAGAAAAGACCTGAGAAGGACTTAAGTTCTCACCTGCTGTTGCTCTTGAGGCTCTCTGGAAGCAGAAAGTAAAAGCTAAGGCAGAATTGTCAACTGCCTGACTGGGTGTGGAAGCTGATGAGCCCCAACACATACACAGAGCCCATGGCAAAGACTGGAAGAAATTTTGGCTACAGGCATTCAAGGAAATCTCTGTCCAATTATTAGCTGATCACTAAGTTAACTGAATAGAGACTTCAGTGGCTACACAAAACAAGCAGAGTTTGTAGAATTAGTACAGAAAAGTCTGTAAACAAACAAACAACAACTACAATAAGCCAAACATAACAATAAATCCTGGAAAGGGGAGAGAATCTGATTTTTTCAGAGTTGCAACTAATAACTGTCACAATACCCAGTCTTCAACAGGAACAACGATAACTGCCATACCTGCAAAGAAACAATATAGTATGGCCCAAACAAAGGAAAAAATAAATAGAAACTGCGCCTGAGGAAGACCAGACACTGGAATTTCTAGGCAAAGGCTTTAAATCAGCTATTTTAGGGCTTCCCTGGTGGTGCAGTGGTTGAGAGTCCGCCTGCTGGTGCAGGGGACATGGGTTCGTGCCCCGGTCCGGGAGGATCCCACATGCCGCGGAGTGGCTGGGCCTGTGAGCCATGGCCGCTGGGCCGGCGCGTCTGGAGCCTGTGCTCCGCAGCAGGAGAGGCCACAACAGTGAGAGGCCCGCGTACCGCAAAAAAAAAAAAAAAAAAAAAGAGTAAATCAGCTATTTTAAATATTCAACAAGCTAAAGGAAACCATGCCCAAAAAACTAAAGGGAAAGTATGAGAACAATGTGTCACCTAGTTGAGAATAAATCAATAAATAGGTAGAAATTATTAAAAGGAATAAAACAGAAATTCTGAGGGTGAAAAGTGCAATAACAAATTAAGAATTCACTAGAGGGGCTCAACAGCAGGTTTGAACAGGCAGAAAAAGAATCAGCAAACTGACAAATAAACCCACTGAGATTATCTGGTCTGAAGAACAGAAAGAAAAGAGAATTAAGAAAAATAAGCAAACCCTCAGAGGCCTGTGGGATACCATTAAACATATCAACATATGCTTAATACGAGTAACAGAAAGGTGAAAGGAGGAAGGGGAAGGGGGGTGAGAGAGAAAGAGAGAATATTTGAAGAATACTGGTCAAAACTTCTAAAATTTGAAGCTCAATGAACTCCAAAAGGATAAACTCACAGGAATCCACATCTACATACATCACAATCAAACTGATCAAAAGCTAAAGACAAAGAAAGAATCTTCAAAACAGGAAAGGACGAGTAACTCATCATGTAAAAGCGATCATCAATAAGATTAACATCTGATTTCTAATCAGAAACCAGAAGGTAGAAGGTAGTGGGGTGATGTACTCAAAGTGCTGAAAGAAAAGAACAGTCAAACCAAAATTATTTATCTGGCAAAACTATCCGTCAAAAATGAAGGAAAAATTTTGACATTCCCAGATAAACAAAATGTGAGAGAGTTTGTTGCTAGCAGTCTGGCCCTACAAGTGCTTAAAGGGACTCCTTCAGAATGAAATGAAGGGACATTAGACAGTTACTCAATGGCATATGAAGAAATAAACACCAGGATAGGTGTTTTTGTATTTACACAGGTAAATATACAAAAGAGCATAAATGTAATTTTTGTTTGTAATTCATTTTTAATCTCACTAAAAGACAACTGCATAAAGCAATAGTTATAAATCTAAGTTGACAGGCACACAATATATACAGATTTAATCTGTGACAATAACACATTATATGGCGGAAAGTTTAACACTACTGAAACTAAGTTGGCATTAATCCTAACTAGATTGTTATAAATTAAGATGTTAATGTAATCCCTAGAGAAACCACAAAATATATGTCTGAATAAAGACCTGTATGTGAATGTTCATAGCATTTTTATCATAGCCCCAAAGTGGAATCAAACTAAATATCCATTAGCTGAAGAATGGATAAACAGTATGTGATATATCCATGATGGAATATTATTTAGCCATAAGAAGAAATGAAGTACTGTTAAATAACACAACCCTGAATACTTTATGCCAAGCAAAACACAAAAGGCCACATACTGAAAAGAAAAAAAAGGCCACATACTGTATGATACCAATTATGTGAAATGTCTAGAACAGGCAAATCCATAGACAGAAAATCGATTAGCAGTTGCCAGGGAAGGGGAGAGAGGAGAATTGGAGCTAACTGCTAACAGGTAGAGGGTTATTTCTTTATTTTTTTGGTGTGATGAAAATCTTGAATTAGATAGTGGTGATGGTTGCACAACATAGTGAATAGACGACAACCACTGAACTGTGTGCACTTTTAAATGGTGAATTTTATGTTATGTGACGTGCGTCTCAGTAAAAAAATGCTACAGAAAGCCTACAGCATATATCACATTTAACAGTTAAATAAAAGAATATATAATTTTAATAATGAAATAAAACTTTTAATAAAGAAAGCTTTTTTGAGATTGCAAATGAAACAAAGATACTTATTATATCACTTTTATTCTACATGTACTAGAGATCCTTAGCACAAAAGAAAAAAAAAGTGTAATACTCAGAAAAACTGTTAAAATTATAAAATAAATTTAGCAAGGTTGCAGGACACAAGGTTATTATACAAAAATCAATTGTATTTCTATATAGCAAATATAATTGGAAAGTGAAGTTTAAAAAAACAATATCATATATAATGTCATCTAAAAACACTAAATGACCAGGAATATTTTTTTAAACGTGCAGTATATACACACAAAAACCTGTAACACATTAAAAATAATTTTTTAAAGACCTATATGAATGGATTTATTTATGGGTTGTAGAGTCAATACTGTCTGGATGCCAGTTCTTCCAAAATTAATCTATATATTCAATGTAATCCCAATTGAATATCTAAGCTGAATAATTTGTGGAAAATGGCAAATTACTTTAAAAATTTATATGTAAGGGCTTCCCTGGTGGCGCAGTGGTTAAGAATCCGCCTGCCAGGCGACGTGGGTTCGAGCCCTGGTCTGGGAAGATCCCACATGCCGTGGAACAACTAAGCACGTGTGCCACAACTACTGAGCCTGTGCTCTAGAGCTACGAGCCACAACTACTGAGCCCACGAGCCACAACTACTGAAGCCCGCGCGCCTGGAGCCTGTGCTCCGCAACAAGAGAAGCCGCTGCAATGAGAAGCCTGCGCACCACCAGGAAGAGTAGCCCCCACTCACCACAACTAGAGAAAGCCCACGTGTAGCAACGAAGACCCAACGCAGCCAAATATAAAATAAAATAAAATAAAATAAAAAAATTTATATGTGAATGTAAAGTGGCAATCTTATAGGAGGAAAACTAAGTTGGAAAATTACTATACCAGATATCTAGTACATAGCTACAGTAATTCAGATTGTGTGGTATCAGCACAAGCATGGAGAAATAGATTAATGGAACAAAGCAGAAAGTCTAGAAACAGACCACATGGTTATGGACACTTGTTCTATAATAAAGGTGGCATTTGCAGAGCTGTAGGAAGCAGTCTTTTCTTTAACTGGTATTGGGTCAGTTGGTTTGGAAAACTTTTGAAAAAATATTAAACTTGATCATTACTTTACAATAAACACAAAGTCCAGGGGATTATGAATCTAAATGTAAAAAGTAGAATACTAAAGCTTCTAGAAAAATTTGGAAATATCTTTATGACTGCAAAGTGGGAAAAGATTTCTTAAACACAACACAAACATCAAATAAAGGAAAGGAAAAGACTGATGACTAAAATTAATAACCCTGGTCATCAAGACACCATTAAGAGAATGAAAAGGCAAGCCAAAGTGGGAGAAAATGTGCAAAGATTCACTTCTGAAATACACTAAAAACCTCTTTACAAATCAGTAAGAAAAAACAAAGGCAACCCAATAATAAAAAAAGACTTGAAAAGGCATTTCACATAGGAGAGTATCAGTGTCCAATAAACATAAGAAAAAGTGTTTAAACTTATTCATCAAAGGTTATACAAATTAAACCATAATTAAATATGACTACACACCTAACTCTAGGGTTAAAAACATAAAAGACTTGACCCAGTGTTGGCAAGGATGTAAAGTAATTGAAGTTTTCAGATCCTGTTGCTGAGCTATAAATTGATACAAACATTGAAAAAAAAATTCAGAATTATTTACTGAATTATTATTATTTTATTAATAAAATAATAATATATAATTATATATTTTTATATATAATATAATAATATATAATATAATATATTATTTATAATTACATATAATATATATAAATATATATTATATTATATATAATTATAATTATATATTATATAATAATTATAATACATATAATATATAAATATATATAATATAATATATTAATATATATTATATTATTAATATATATTAATATATAGATATAAATATAATAATATATAATTATATATTTATATATAATTATATATAATTATATATATATTATATATATAATCAATAATATTATTATTATTTTCTGAATTATTCAGAAAAAATTCAGTATTATTTACTAAAGCTGACCCTGCAACTTAACTCCAAAAATAGAAATTTACACATACGTGTACTGAAAGTACAATAGTGTGCAAAGGAAACTTACTCATTATAGTCAAAAACTGGAAACATCAATCTCCAACAAAAATAAATTGTGCTATATTTCTAAATGGATTATACAGCAATGAAAATGAACAAATTACCACTACACACAATAATGAATAACTATCACAAATACTATATGAATAGAGGAAAGCAGATGCAAAATAGTACATATGGAATGTGTTATGGACTGAATGTCTGTGTCCGTCCCCCCATCCATATGTTGCGATCCTAACCCCCAATGTGATGGCAGTAGCGGGTGGGGCCTTTGGGGGTTCCTTAGGTCATGAGGGTGGAGCCCTCATGAATGGGATTAGTGCCCTTATGAAAGAGACCCCAGAGAGCTCTCTCACCTCTTCCACCATGTGAGGACACAGCAAGAAGACTGCTGTCTATGAATAGGAAGAGGGCCCTCACCAGACACCGAATCTGCCGGCATCTTGATCTTGAACTTCCCAGTCTTCAGAACTGTGAGAAATAAATGTTTGTTGTTTAAACCACCCAGTCTATTATATTTTTGTTACAGCAGCCTGAATGGACTAAGACAGGACAATTCCAGTTATAAACTTCAAACAGCCGGAAAAACTAATCTATGGTTAGAAGTCAGGATGATCATTATCTTTGTAGAAGAAAAGAAAGGTAGTGACCAGGATGAAGCATGAGTGTGGCTTCTGGACACTGGCAATGTTCTATTTCTTGATCTTGGCAATGGTAACTTGATTTACCATGTGACAGTTTACTGAGCTGTACATCTATATTTTATGTACTTTTCAGTATGTATTTTACTCAATTAAAACAAAATTTTAAAAATTTACCTGTTTTTTCTGTGCTCTGTTTCTATTTTCCAGCCAATCATCCATTTGTTCCTCAATTTCTTCTATAGAAGTTCCATGATCATAAGATTGAATATATGTACTTTCTAAAGGTGTATATACAGGAAATTCAGGTTTTGGTTTTTTTACTTTAACTTTCTTCTGCTCTAAAAAAAAAAATGTTTAAAAGAACCAATCAATAACATAATAGCTTCTAACATTTTATTCATAGACCATTCTTGAAAGAACACATAAATATATATTGTTCTTTCATCAAAATAGAATTGCTTTGCTATAAATAGTTAGCTGTAAAGTTTTATTGTGCCCTATCCACTGCATTGTTTTAAAATAAAACTCACGGGTGCTAATGATAGAAGATTATGATATAACCATCATATCAATTTGTATATATCTTTAGTGTTCAAAGTACTGTTCATGAAACATTTCATTATGGCATAGTGAAAAGAGCCTGGTCATTAGTGTTTTAATCCTACCTTTACTATCTAATAGTTGCACAATACTGGGCAAGTAACTTAACCCTTAGAACAAGTGTCCATTTTCTCTTCTGTAAAAGGGAGCTACATCTAACCTCATAAAGTTGATGTGAGGAGAATTATATATCCCCTAACATACTACTTGGCAGAAAATTAGCTCTTAATGGTATACATTCATCTTTTCAATATTTTACAAATGCAAAATATAACCTGGCAACATCAAGGGTAGTTATCAATAGATACTTATCAATTTATCAATTGGCCTCTCCATTAAATCCCTTTCTGATTAGAAAGTTAACACTGAGAAGCAACTTCACTCTTGATTACTACTGTCAAACTCATCCATCCTTATAACCATATCTTCTCCATCCTCTATGTATCTGTTATAATACTAACGTAATAAAATTAATGATATTGGCATATGAAGAGACAAATTCCTAGAATAGAACAGAGAATTCATAAATGTTTCAGTTCAGTGGGAAAAGGATTTATTAAATGATGCTGTCACAAATGAATACCCATTTGAAAGAAAATTGGACACAACCTTACAATATATACCAAAATAAATCCCAGTTGGATAAGAGACTTGACTTTAAAAACCAAAACAATAAAAATCTTGCAAAAAGAAATCTAAAATACTACCTGTACTATTTAAAGGAAGACAAAATCTTAAATAAGACTGAAAACCCAAATGCTATATAAAAAAAAAAGATAAAAGACAGAATAAACAAATCAAGAGAGAAATAACAGATTTGGAAAGATCATCTACAATTCAGAGTACAAACAGAAGCCTGATATACAGAATACATAAAGAGATCTTATAAACTGACAAAAGGATAGGCAGCCCAATAGAGAAAAATGGCCAAAAATAATGTGCATTAAGAATACAGGGTTGGGCTTCCCTGGTGGCGCAGTGGTTGAGAGTCCACCTGCCGGTGCATGGGACATGGGTTCGTGCCCCGGTCCGGGAGGATCCCACATGCCGCGGAGCAGCTGCGCCCGTGAGCCATGGCCGCTGAGCCTGCACGTCCGGAGCCTGTTGCTCCGCAGCGGGAGAGGCCACAGCAGTGAGAGGCCCGCGTACCGCAAAAAAAAAAAAAAAAAAAAAAAGAATACAGTGTTATGGGAACAGTTCTACTTAACAAGGCTGTTACCTTTCTAGAAATTACATGGTATCTAATACCATATTTTATCCTCTACTGCTTCAGTACCTTTATACATCCAGGCTTTTGAAGTGGTGACTTAAAAAAAAAACAAAACACCCTAATACCAAAATAGGAAATTAGTAACTTAAATGATATATGAGTCTAATTTAAAAGTATAAAAACATAGTGTCACCAGAGTACAATATGAGCCCAAATAGGAGGCCAGGTTTTCTTGTCTTTCAAAATTGTTTTTCAGAAAAGAGGAAGAAACCGTATAAATGACTCCTTATGGGGACTTCCCTGGTGGTGCAGTGGTTAAGAATCCGCCTGCCAATGCAGGGGATACGGGTTTGAGCCCTGGTCTGCGAAGATCCCACATGCCGCGGAGCAACTAAGCCCGTGCGCCACAACTACTGAAGCCCGTGCACCTACAGCCCATGCTCCACAACAAGAGAAGCCACCACGATGGGAAGCCCGCGCTGCAATGAAGAACAGCCCTGCTCGCTGCAACCAGAGAAAGCCCACGTGCAGCAATGAAGACCCAATGCAGCCAAATTTAAAAAAAAAAAAGATTCCTTATGAAGTTGGTCATATTACTCAATTTTTCACAATTTCTTTATTTTGAGCAACAAATTATTGCTAAGGGAAAATACACATAAACTAGAATGTAGTTTTGGTTGCTTATAGAGAATCAGTTATAAAAAGGAAGCAAATAAATTTGGTTTATTTCTGGGGTGTTGATCACAATTGCAAGTATCTGAATCTTTTAAAATATGCATTTAAAAAAATCACTTAAAAAAATAATACAAAACTTCCACTCCTGGAAAAATGAAGAAGTACTTTTTCATAGTCCTCTCACTAAGAAAAACTAAAAATTCTAAATGTTATATATGAAACAAACAGAAGAATAATCTGAATGTTGGAGAGAAGACAGACCAACTAGGAATGGCAGGACCCAATGAGCACCAAGGTGGTAACTTCCCTGGGTTTCTTACAGCCTCATATATCCCAGACTTGGTCCCAGGGAGGCTTGCAGCCTAAAAACACTGAAAGGCACAGAAATAATAATGGTAATATTAAAAAATTTAAAAAGCTTTCTCTTTCCAGCCAAAAGGACCAGAAAAGCAGCAGCATATCAAGATAAACTTTTAGATAATAACCGATCTACTTCAGGCAAACAACACAGAAAAAACTATGGCCACACCCCACCCCTATGCCAGCGAAGGCTAGTGGGAAGCCTAGACTTCTGCCATAGTGAGGCTGTAATGAGGCACCCCAACCTCAGGGTGATGTGGGAGAAGGCTGTGTAAGAAGCCAAGCTTTCATGTCTGCTGAGAGGTGATGTGGATCCCCCTTCCCATGTGGGAACAGCAGACACTAAGTTGGTAGTCTGGGTTTCCAAATCTACCCAGGGATAGTAGATTTGGAATAATGAGGTGTCCCTCCTCCTCCCTGCCAGGGTGGTTTCAGAGGAAGCCTAGAGGGCAATCAGGGCTTTCACAACTGTCCAGCTGAGGCACCCCTGCCCCCCACAATGTCAGAGGAGGCCAGGTGGCGAGCAGTAAGGCTGGGGTAAGTGGAGACCTACTTACTGGCAAGCAAGAGCACCCACACCCACCCAACCCTGAAAGGATTCACAACCAGCCTCCCCCTCAGCTGTAATACATGTCATGAAGGGAACCTGGAATTCCACTCCTACCTGACTGTAACAGGGCAGCAGCCCTCCCCTTTCCACTGCTAGGCTTTGTTAGAGAACACCAGGTAAAATAGAGGATTTAAATAAGATCCAGAGTCTTGTAATACCTGAAATGTCCAAGTTTTAATAAAAAAAAAGTCACTCATCATACCAAGAACCAAGAATATCTCTATTTGAATGAAAAAGATAATCAATAGATGCCAACAGATGAAAGAGACATCCAAATTATCCGCCTAGGATTTTAACACAGCATATAAAAATGGTCTGACAAGCAATAGTACACATTCTTAAAACAGAGGAAGAAATAAAAAGTCAACAGCAAAGAAACAGAAGATATACAGAAGAACCAAATAGAAATACCAGAACTGAGAAGTATGCTAACTGAATTTGGCACATTTTTCAAGTGCAAAATGCAAACAACTGTCAACTCAAAATTCCATATTCAGTGAAAATATCCTTCAGGAATAAAGGGGAAACCAAGACCTCTGCAGATGAAGGAAAACTAAGAGAATCTGTTACCAGCAGACCTATCTGATAATAATGGCTAGTTATCTGAACAGAAAGGAAATCATAAAAGAAAAAAATCTTAAAATAGCTGGAAGGAGAAAGAACAAGAGTAAAAATATGGGTAAATACAATAGATTTTCCTCCTCCTCTTGAGTTTTCTATGTTATATCTGACAGCTGAATGGAAATTAAAACATTCAATATATGTAGAGAAAATATTTAAGACAGTTATAAGTGGGAGACATAAATGGATGTAAAGTGAGGTAATGTTTCTATATATCACTTGAAATGGTAAATTGTTTACACCAGTAGATTGTAATAAGTTATGTATATATAACATAATACCTAGAGCACCCACTAAAAACGCTATACAAAATAATATATTAAAAAAACACTATAGGGCTTCCCTGGTGGCGCAGTGGTTGAGAGTCCACCTGCCGATGCAGGGGACACGGCTTCATGCCCCGGTCTGGGAGGATCCCACATGCTGTGGAGCAGCTGCGCCATGAGCCATGGCCGCTGAGCCTGCGCGTCCAGAGTCTGTGCTCCACAAGGGGAGAGGCCACGACAGTGAGAGGCCCGCGTACCGCAAAAAAAAAAAAAACAACAACAACAACACTATAGATAAATTCAAATGGAATTCTAAAAAGAAAATCATTCGAGTAACCTACACAAGAAAGCAGAAAGAAGAAAACAGAACAAATAGAAAACAAAAAATAAAATGGCACACTTAAGCCCTAATATATCAATAACTACATTACAGGCAAATAGTCTAAATACACCAATTAAAAGATAAAGATTGGTACAGTGGATGAAAAACCAGGACCTATGTATATGCTATCTACAAGAAACTTACTACAAATTAATCAAAACATTAATCAAAAGAAAGCAGGAGTAGCTAATTAATATCAGGTAAATAGAATTCAGAGCAAAGGAATTTACCCAAAAGATGCCCAAAGCAAGCAGAAGAAAGAAAATAATAAAAATGAGAACAAAAATCAATGAAACTGAAAAGAAAAGCAATAGAGAAAAATCAATGAAACAAGGAACTGGATCTTTGAAAAGATCAATAAAACTGATATACATCTGGAAAACTGACCAAAAAAGTGAGAAAACAGAAGTTAGCAGTATTTTAGCACTGAAACTGGAGAAATCACCACAGGACATGCAGATATCAAAAGGATAATAAAGTGAACAACGCTAAACACACAAATTTGACAATTTGGGTGAAGCTGACCAACTGCTTGAAAAATACAAACTACCTTAATTCAATCATTAAATAGATATATGAAATAAGATATTTGAATAGCCTTGTATTTATAAAGGAAATTTAATTTATAATTTAAAAACTGCCAAAAAGAAATATCCAGGCTTAGATGGCTTCACTAGAGAATTCTACCAAATGTTTAAAGAATTAACACCAATTCTACACAGCTTCTTTCAGAAAATAGAAGAGAAGACTTCCCAATTCATTATATGGGGGCACCCTGATACTGAAATCATACAAAGACAGTACAAAAAGAGAAAACTATAGACCAGTATCTCTCATGAATATAGATGCAAAAATCCTTCACAAAATATGTGCAAAGAGAATTCAGCAATATATAAAAAGAATTATATACCATCATGGTATTTACTGCGGGGGGGTGCAAGTGTGGTTCCATATTCAAAATTCAATCAGTGTAATCCACAACATTAACAGGCCAAAGAGGAAATATCACAAGATCATATTAATTGATGAAAAAAATGTAACAAAAATTTAACAAAATTCAACACCCAGTCATGATTAAAAACTCAGAAAACTAGGAACAGAGGGAAACTTCCTTAACTTCATATAGGGCATCTATAAAAAACATACAGCTAGCACCTCAATACATAAGGCAAATACTAACAGCCATAAAAGGGAAAATCGACAGTAACACATTCATAGTAGGGGACTTTAACACCCCAATTTCACCCATGGACAGATCATCCAAAATGAAAATAAATAAGGAAACACAAGCTTTAAATGATACATTAAACAAGATGGACTTAATTGATATTTATAGGACATTCCATCCAAAAACAACAGAATACACATTTTTCTCAAGTGCTCATGGAACATTCTCCAGGATAGATCATATCTTGGGTCACAAATCAAGGCTTGGTAAATTGAAGAAAATTGAAATTGTATCAAGTATCTTTTCCAACCACAACGCCATGAGACTAGATATCAATTACAGGAAAAAATCTGTAAAAAATACAAACACATAGAGGCTAAAAAATACACTACTTAATAATGAAGTGATCACTGAAGAAATCAAAGAGGAAATAAAAAAAATACCTAGAAACAAATGACAATGGGGACACAACGACCCAAAACCCATGGGATGCAGCAAAAGCAGTTCTAAGGGGGAAGTTTATAGCAATACAAGCCCACCTTAAGAAGCAGGAAACATCTAGAATAAACAACCTAACCTTGCACCTAAAGCAATTAGAGAAAGAAGAACAAAAAACCCCCAAAGCTAGCAGAAGGAAAGAAATCATAAAAATCAGATCAGAAATAAATGAAAAAGAAATGAAGGAAATGATAGCAAAGATCAATAAGACTAAAAGCTGGTTCTTTGAGAACATAAACAAAATAGATAAACCACTAGCCAGACTCATCAAGAAAAAAAGGGAGAAGACTCAAATCAATAGAATTAGAAATGAAAAAGGAGAAGTAACAACTGACACTGCAGAAATACAAAAGATCATGAGAGACTACTACAAGCAACTCTATGCCAATAAAATGGACAACCTGGAAGAAATGGACAAATTCTTAGAAATGCACAACCTGCCAAGACTGAATCAGGAAGAAATAGAAAATATGAACAGACCAATCACAAGCACTGAAATTGAAACTGTGATTAAAAATCTTCCAACAAAAAGCCCAGGACCAGATGGCTTCACAGGCGAATTCTATCAAACATTTAGAGAAGAGCTAACACCTATCCTTCTCAAACTCTTCCAAAATATAGCAGAGGGAGGAACACTCCCAAATTCCTTCTACGAGGCCACCATCACCTTGATACCAAAACCAGACAAGGATGTCACAAAGAAAGAAAACTACAGGCCAATATCACTGATGAACATAGATGCAAAAATCCTCAACAGAATACTAGCAAACAGAATCCAACAGCACATTAAAAGGATCATACACCATGATCAAGTGGGGTTTATTCCAGGAATGCAAGGATTCTTCAATATACGCAAATCTATCAATGTGATACACCATATTAACAAATTGAAGGAGAAAAACCATATGATCATCTCAATTGATGCAGAGAAAGCTTTTGACAAAATTCAACACCCATTTATGATAAAAACTCTGCAGAAAGTAGGCATAGAGGGAACTTTCCTCAACATAATAAAGGCCATATATGACAAGCCCACAGCCAACATCATCCTCAATGGTGAAAAACTGAAAGCATTTCCACTAAGATCAGGAAGAAGACAAGGTTGTCCACTCCCACCACTCTTATTCAATATAGTTTTGGAAGTTTTAGCCACAGCAATCAGAGAAGAAAAGGAAATAAAAGGAATCCAAATCGGAAAAGAAGAAGTAAAGCTGTCACTGTTTGCAGATGACATGATACTATACATAGAGAATCCTAAAGATGCTACCAGAAAACTACTAGAGCTAATTAATGAATTTGGTAAAGTAGCAGGATACAAAATTAATGCACAGAAATCTCTGGCTTTCCTATATACTCATGATGAAAAATCTTAAAGTGAAATCAAGAAAATACTCCCATTTACCATTGCAACAAAAAGAATAAAATATCTAGGAATAAACCTACCTAAGGAGACAAAAGACCTGTATGCAGAAAATTATAAGACACTGATGAAAGAAATTAAAGATGATACAAACAGATGGAGAGATATACCATGTTCTTGGATTGGAAGAATCAACATTGTGAAAATGACTCTACTACCCAAAGCAATCTACAGATTCAATGCAATCCCTATCAAACTACCACTGGCATTTTTCACATAACTAGAACAAAAAATTTCGCAATTTGTATGGAAACACTAAAGACCCTGAATAGCCAAAGCAATCTTGAGAATGGAGCTGGAGGAATCAGGCTCCCTGACTTCAGACTATACTACAAAGCTACAGTAATCAAGACAGTATGGTACTGGCACAAAAACAGAAAGATAGATCAATGGAACAGGATAGAAAGCCCAGATATAAACCCACGCACATATGGACACCTTATCCTTGATAAAGGTGGCAGGAATGTACAGTGGAGAAAGGACAGCCTCTTCAATAAGTGGTGCTGGGAAAACTGGACAGATACATGTAAAAGTATGAGATTAGATCACTCCCTAACACCATACACAAACATAAGCTCAAAATGGATTAAAGACCTAAATGTAAGGCCAGAAACTATCAAACTCTTAGAGGAAAACATAGGCAGAACACTCTATGACATAAATCACAGCAAGATCCTTTCTGACCCACGTCCTAGAGAAATGGAAATAAAAACAAAAATAAACAAATGGGACCTAATGAAACTTCAAAGCTTTTGCACAGCAAAGGAAACCATAAACAAGACCAAAAGACAACCCTCAGAATGGGAGAAAATATTTGCAAATGAAGCAACTGACAAAGGATTAATCTCCAAAATTTACAAGCAGCTCATGCAGCTCAATAACAAGAAAACAAACAACCCAATCCAAAAATGGGCAGAAGACCTAAATAGACATTTCTCCAAAGAAGATATACAGACTGCCAACAAACACATGAAAGAATGCTCAACATCATTAATCATTAGAGAAATGCAAATCAAAACTATAATGAGATATCATCTCACACCAGTCAGAATGGTCATCATCAAAAAATCTAGAAACAATAAATGCTGGAGAGGGTGTGGAGAAAAGGGAACACTCTTGCACTGCTGGTGGGAATGTGAATTGGTTCAGCCACTATGGAGAACAGTATGCAGGTTCCTTCAAAAACTACAAATAGAACTACCATATAACCCAGCAATCCCACTACTGGGCATATACCCTGAGAAAACAAAAATTCAAAAAGAGTCACGTACCAAAATGTTCATTGCAGCTCTATTTACAATAGCCCGGAGATGGAAACAACCAAAGTGCCCATCATCGGATGAATGGATAAAGAAGATGTGGCACGTATATACAATGGAATATTACTCAGCCATAAAAAGAAACGAAATTGAGCTATTTGTAATGAGGTGGATAGATCTAGAGTCTGTCATACAGAGTGAAGTAAGTCAGAAAGAAAAAGACAAATACTGTATGCTAACACATATATATGGAATTTAAGAAAAAAAAAATGTCATGAAGAACCTAGGGGTAAGACAGGAATAAAGACACAGACCTACTGGAGAACAGACTTGAGGATATGGGGAGGGGGAAGGGTGAGCTGTGACAGAGCGAGAGGGAGTCATGGACATATATACACTAACAAACGTAAGGTAGATAGCTAGTGGGAAGCAGCCACATGGCACAGGGATATCGGCTCGATGCTTTGTGACCGCCTGGAGGGGTGGGATAGGGAGGGTGGGAGGGAGGGAGACGCAAGAGGGAAGAGATATGGGAACATATGTATATGTATATCTGATTCACTTTGTTATAAAGCAGAAACTAACACACCATTGTAAAGCAATTATACCCCAATAAAGATGTTAAACAACAACAACAACAACAAAAAAAACCCATACAGCTAACACCCTACTTAATGGTATAACACTAAATGCTTCCCCCCTAAGGTTTAGAACAGAGGAAGGATGCCCTGTCTCCCCACTCATGTTCAACATAGTTCTGGAAGTTCTAGATAGCAAAATATGGCATGAAAAGGAAACAAAATGCATACAAATTAAAAAGGAAAAAAATAAAATTATCCCTATTGTCATACTGACATGACTATCTACATAGAAAATGCAAAGAATCTACATAAAAATTCCTAGAACTAATAAGTAAATCTGAAAAGGTGCAGGATACAATATCTACATACAAAATTCAACTGAATTTCTTTACTTAAAGTAAACATTTGGAGACTGAAATTAAAAACCCAATACCATTTAATCACTCAAAAAAAAAAAAAAAGAAACAGATGTAAATCTAAGAAGATACATACATGATTTGTAAGCTAAAAACTACAAAACACCAAAGAAATTAATGAAGCTATAAATAAATGAAGAGATATATTCAACACAGTAAATAGGTCAATCCTCCCCAAATTGATATACAAGTTTAACGTAATTCGTATCAAAATTCCAGCAAGATTTTTTTGTAGATACACACAAGATTACCCTAAAACTTACACGGAAAGGCAAAGGAACTAGAATAACTAAAACATTTTGAAAAGAAGAAGAAAGTGGGAAGAATCACTCTACCTAATTTTGAGATTATTGTAGAGCTGCAATAATCAAGATTTCATATTTGTAAACCACATATCTAAAAGAGGAATCATTTCTAATTCTATCGATTTGAGTCTTCTCCCTTTTTTTCTTGATGAGTCTGGCTAGTGGTTTATCTATTTTGTTTATCTTCTCAAAGAACCAGCTTTTAGTTTTATTGATCTTTGCTATTGTTTCCTTCATTTCTTTTTCATTTATTTCTGATCTGATTTTTATGATTTCTTTCCTTCTGCTAGCTTTGGCGTTTTTTTGTTCTTCTTTCTCTAATTGCTTGAGGTGCAAGGTTAGGTTGTTTATTCTAGATGTTTCCTGCTTCTTAAGGTGGGCTTGTATTGCTATAAACTTCCCCCTTAGAACTGCTTTTGCTGCATACCACAGGTTTTGGGTCGTTGTGTCTCCATTGTCATTTGTCATGTACCAAAATGTTCATTGCAGCTCTATTTACAATAGCCTGGAGATGGAAACAACCTAAGTGCCCATCATCGGATGAATGGATAAAGAAGATGTGGCACATATATACAATGGAATATTACTCAGCCATAAAAAGAAACGAAATTGAGCTATTTGTAATGAGGTGGATAGACCTAGAGTCTGTTATACACAGTGAAGTAAGTCAGAAAGAAAAAGACAAATACCGTATGCTAACACATATATATGGAATTTAAGAAAAAAAAAATGTCATGAAGAACCTGGGGGTGGGGCAGGAATAAGGACGCAGACCTCCTAGAGAACGGACTTGAGGTTATGGGGAGGGGGAAGGGTGAGCTGTGACGGGGCGAGGGAGAGTCATGGACATATACACACTAACAAACGTAGTAAGGTAGATAGCTAGTGGGAAGCAGCTGCATGGCACAGGGATATTGGCTCGGTGCTTTGTGACAGCCTGGAGGGGTGGGATAGGGAGGGTGGGAGGGAGGGAGACGCAAGAGGGAAGAGATATGGGAACATATGTATATGTATGGCTGATTCACTTTGTTATAAGGCAGAAACTAACACACCATTGTAAAGCAATTATACCCCAATAAAGATGTTAAAAAAAAATAAATAAAAAAAAATAAAAGAGGAATCATATCTAGAACATATATATGAAGGATTCTTAAAACTCAATAGTAAAAATAAAAATCCAATTAGAAAACAAGCCAAAGGCATGAAGAAAGATTTTACTGGAGACGATATACACGTGGCAAATAAGCACGTGAAAAGATGTTTCAACATCCCTATCCATTAGGAAAATGCAAGTTAAGACCATGGTGAGATATCTCTACACACCTTATCAGAATAGCTAAAATAAAAAATAGTGAGAATATCAAATTCTGGTGAGGCTGCAAAGAGACTAAATCTCTCATACAACGCTGGTAGGAGTATAACATGGTACGGGAACTCTGGAAAATAGTTTGGCAATTTCTTAAAACTCTAAACATAAACTTATCATATGACCCAGCAATTACACTTCTGGGTTCACACAAAAATTTACATATGACTGTTCATAGCAGCCTTATTTGTAACAGTCAAAAACCATAAACCACCAAAATGTCCCACAATAGGTGAATGGTTAAACAAACGGTGGTACATCCATACTATGGAATATTATTCATTAATAAAAGGAAATGAATTACTGACACACGGAACAACTTGGATAAATCCCAAAGGCAATACAATGAGTGAAAAAAGCCAGTCTCAAAAGGTCACACACTGTATGGTTCTCGAATTCACATTCTCTAAATCATACAGTCAAAATTACAATGTTAGACAGATGAAAAATAGATTAGTAATTGCCAGGTGTTAGGGATAATGGGGGGATGGGAGAAGGTGATGGTTGTGATGATAAAGCAGTAGGGGATAACTGGGGTGGTGGCTACATTAATATAAGCATGTGATAAAATGGCAGAGAACTATACATACATTTTCTATCAATGTCAGTTCCTAGTTTTGATATTATACTATACTTATATAAGATAACCAATGGGGGAAACTGAGAGGAGGGTACATGGGACCTCTCTGTACTATCTTTGCAACTTCCTATGAATCTATAATTATTTCAAAGTAAAAAGTTAAATAGAAAAGCAACAGTTCACGGGAGTTCCCTGGTGGTCTAGTGGTTAGTATTTGGCGCTTTCACTGCTGTGACCCGGGTTCAATCCCTGGTCAGGGAACTGAGATGCTACAAGCTGCACGGCCCAGCCAAAATTAAAAAAAAAGAAAAATTAAAACAAAAATAGCAACAGTTAGGCAAATGGTGCTGGGAAAGCTAGATACCATGTGAAAATAAAGAAGTTGGACCCTTACCCAACACCATATATAAAAACTAACTCAAAATGGATCAATTACCTAAGTCTAAGAACTAAAACTCTAAAGGTCTTCCAAGAAAATATAGGGCAAAAGCTTCATGACAATGGATTTGGCAATGATTTCTTTGATATGACACCAAAGGCACAGGCAATGAAAGAAAAAATAGACAAATTAGACTTCATTAAGATTAAAAAATTTTGTGCATCAAAAGAGAATATCAACAGAGTAAAAAGGCAACCCATATAATAGGAGAAAATATTTGCAAATCATGTATCTGATAAGGAATAATATACAGAATATATAGAAAACTTCTAAAACTCAACAACGAACAATCTGATTCAAAATTGGGTACAGGGCTTGAATAGTAATTTCTCCAAAGAAACACGCAATAGGATGGCTATAGGAAACACACACACACACACACAAAATCCCCAGAAAATAAAAAGCGTTGGCAAGGATATGGAGAAATTGGAACTCTGTGCACTGTTGCTGAGAATGTAAAATGGTACAGTGCTATGGAAAACATTATGGAGGTTCCTAAAAAAAAGTAAAAATAGAATTATCATATGATCCAGCAATTCCACTTCTGGATATATATCCAGAAGAGCTGAAACCAGGGACTCAAAGAGATATCTGTACACCCAAGTTCACAGTAGTAGTATGCACAACAGCTAAAAAGTGGAAGCAACCCAAGTGTTCATTGACAGATGAATGGATAAACAAAATGTGGTATATACATACAATGGAATATTATTCAGCCTTAAAAAGGAAGGAAATTCTGACATATGCCACAACATGGATGAATCTTGAGGACATTATGCAAAGTGAAATAAGCCAATCACAAAAAGATAAATACTGTATGATTAGACTTATGTGAGATACTTAGAGTAGCTGAAATCACAGAACAGTGGTTGCCACAGGGTGGGTGGAGGTGAGAATGGGGAGTTATTATTTAACGGGTACAGTTTCAGTTTTGCAAGATGAAAACAGCTATGGGAGATGGAGGGGGGTAATGGTTGTACATTATGAATATATTTAATACCACTGAACTCTGCTGTACTTAGAAATGGTTAAGATGGTAAATTTTGTTATGTATATTTTACCACAATGAAAATTATTGAGGGGATAAAGCAATACATTGGTTTTATTGTAACAATCATATATTTAAAAAAAAGGAAAAAATCCTAATATTAGATGAATTGTGACTTGGAATAAAATTTTCACTGTCAGTCTCATACATGGAATCAAAAAGATCATACCTCATTATATATGGAAATAAAGATGATTTACTCTGTGTTGATGACTCAAAAAGTAGTTTTACTGATGACAAGAATCCTCCTGTCAAAAATGTTACTGAAGAGTTTAAATAAATTGCTTTAAGAAGTATGAAGTAGAAAAGAGCAATACGGTATTTCTAAATTCATTAATTCATTCAATTAATAGTTACTGAGGAGCTACCACATGCCTGGCATTATTCTAGGTGCTGGGGTTATGACTATAGACAAGAGAGACGAAAATACCTGCCTGCATGGATCTTATAAAGTGATGTATCATTTTATATACAGTTACATTAAATAGGTACTCATTTCCAGATTAGTAAGTAAAATTTTAGTTGAAATTTGACCAGTTAATCTATAGCCATAATTGTTTATATATTAAATTGAATAAATGCTTTTCTGAATCATTTCAGTGAGAAAACTGAGATTGCATTATATTTAAGCATCACAGCATTATGATTATGAAATACCGAGGCAACTGTAATTTGTATTTGAGCTATATGATTTTAAAAATTCACATTCCATTGTTATTAGAACAAAGTACGTAGGAAATAATACTATTTTAAAGATATTCTTTGCCTACATATAAACTCTTGGGGCTAGGGCTCCTATCAGGTTTTACTATATAATAAGTTAAGGTACAGAGTTTCTATTTGGTCATGTTTCCAAATGTACTGGAGCTAGCGATGTGTCATATGCCTTTTCATAAATTATCTCAGAGAGTAATCTCCCATCCATGAGCACCCTATATTACCAAAGGAAAAATGTTCGAACCCATTGGGATTACATCTGCCCTACCTCCTTTGTCCTCCTTCTCCATTAACCCCTGAATTAGCTTACAAATCAGCACTAGCAACTCCTTTCCTCATGAACCTAAGTTTTCTAGAAAACCAGTCTTCCATTACCTTAGGGAAGGTGAATGTTTTCCCATCCTGCCACCCTAAAGAGATATATTCTGTCTACCATGTTCTTACTGTCCCTTTGGCACCCCTACTTAGGCTATCACTGGGGCATGGAGTGGGGACCACACAACAAGAAGAAAAATATAATGTCTGGAATGATTATCTCTGTAGACAAAAAAGAAGTACTTGACAGTAGGGTTTTGATTATTTGATTTTGCTTTTGTTCTTAACTCATATAAAGTACACAGTAAAAAAGGGAAATATTGTGTTTTCCTTCGACCCTTCCTCCCCTCTTTTCTCTATTCAAATTTTAACCTTTACAATCAATTTCTTCATAAAATAACTCATTTTTTTCCATTCACAATATGGGCTGTTTCATTATAGTACTTAGAACTCACATCTATTGACTTAGATTAAAACTCATACAATTAGAGAATGTATAAAAATATTATTAACACTGAAAAAGTCTTATATTTATAAATATTCAACTTGGATTTAAACCTAAAACATAAAATTGATTAAAAGTTTATAATAAAGAAAGAAATGCTCAAAAATTTCCAAATAAATCATCACATTTTTTTCCATAAAGACTTCCCAGGAGAAAGATATTTATTTTTAAGAAATTACCCTTTTTTCAGATTTCCCCCCTAAAATACCATTTCAGCAAGTAACACCACCACACCCTACTCAGTGTAGTTCTAGTGTAGCTCTTAGAGGACTCTGCACAATCTCAGCAGTAAAGCAAATAGACTTGAGGGCAGATTAGCAATTAGGTCATGAAAAACAGGCAGCATAAAATAGCTATTGTTAATCTGCATGAGATGAATTTACTCAATTAAGCAGATGGAAATGTTATTATGAACTCAGTATTCCAATGATGGTCTTTAAAATTAAGAAGGATGGGGGCAAATGAAATGCACACTGGGGGATCTGGGGCCTTTATGTATTAGTTCTAAAGTATACAATGTAGAACACTGTAATGAAGTTAACAAAATTAATTAAAAGATTCTTTGCATGTAACCATTAGAGACTACATTTAAAAATACATGACAGCTTTTGACGTTATTAAGAGTAATGTGACTGTTCTTTAACATTCTTAATGTTGATACCATCACCTTTTCTAAATATACTACTGATATCAAAACATGAGCGACAGAAGTCTTATTACTCAGAGCCTAGGATGAGTATTGTTTTTAATAAAGTTTCTGGCATTTAATTTCCTCATTTTCAGTTTCAAGAAACCATAAGCTAGTAATGAATTTTCCACCTTTTTAGAAGACTATCACACATTTTTGCTGGCATACAGAGTTTTCAGATATTTACCTATTTTTAAATTAATGTTTCTTTACACAATATTTTTATTAAATAATAACAAATTATTATAACGAATATCATATGATACCACTTATATGTGGAATCTAAAGAAAATGATACAAATGAACTTATTTACAAAACAGAAAGAGACTCCCAGACATAGAAAAACTTACAGTTAGCGGGGGGAAAGAGAGAGAGGGATAAATTTGGTCTTTGAGATGAACAGATATACACCTCTATATATAAAATAGATAAACAACAAGGACCTACTGTATAGCACAAGGAACTGTATTAAATACCTTATAATAACCTGTAATGGAAAAGAATCTTAAAAAGAATAGACATGTATGTATATGTGTAGCTGAATAACTTTGCTGTATAACTGAAACATTGTAAAACAACTCTACTTCAATTTAAAAATAAAAATAAAAAAAATTTTTTTAAAAGAGCATTATCAAATCTGCTTGAGAATTATTATCAAATTCTCAGGCAGAACAAAAGTCTCTAAACAATTTTGGAAAAATAGTCATGAAAACATGACTATGAAAGCAATGAAATTAGTGTATTCATACTGCCTCTGGTAAATTTTGGTTTAGTTTGCTATTTTTCTCTTTTCTTGTAAATGTCATTTCCCCCCCTCCTTTCTTTTTTTTTTTTTTTTTTTGCGGTACGCGGGCCTCTCACTGTTGTGGCCTCTCCCGTTGCAGAGCACAGGCTCCGGACGCGCAGGCTCAGCGGCCATGGCTCACGGGCCCAGCCGCTCCGCGGCATGTGGAATCTTCCAGGACCAGGGCACGAACTCGTGTCCCCTGCATCGGCAGGCAGACTCTCAACCACTGCACCACCAGGGAAGCCCCTTCCCCCTGCTCCTTTTGACTAGTCTTAAAAGGCTTAGAAAATTTTTATGTAACAGTTTTACTTAAAAGTAACAATTATATAAAAATTACATTTAAAGTTTCATTTATTCATTGATTTATTCAATTTCATTAAAACTATTTCAACAATTGCTCTAACATCAACTTCTGTTTCAATCTTTGGTTTAATATAACAATAATAATCATTTGTCCACCCTTACCCTGCTCTGCAAAACACACATCAGTCAACCTTAATACGTAATTCTCTAACATCCTAAACTTTCCCTCTTAAACAGAAGTCTGCTTTAAACAATGATATAGTTTATCTGAATATTATTTTGTGTTTGTAACTGTTGAAACTTTTATTTTTTTATTGGAGGATTGATTTAAAATGCTGTGTTAGTTTCTGCTGTACAGCAAAGTGAATCAGCTATACATATACATATATCCACTCTTCTTTAGATTCTTTTCCCATATAGGTCATTACAGAGTATTGAGAAGAGTTCCCTGTGCTAAACAGTAGGTCCTTATTATCTGTTTTATATAGAGCAGTGTGTATATGTCAATCCCAATCTCCCAATTTATCCCTCCCCACCCCTTTCCCTCCGGTAACCGTAAGTTGGTTTTCTTCTTCACTAATATTAACGCTCATTAATATTCATGGATTATATTAATTCATATATTTAGTCATTCATCCATTTATTAAACATTTACTCTGTGCCAGGACACTATATTCAATGCTGCAGACACAAAGATGAAAAAGAAAGTCCCTGTTCTAAAGCTGCCCAGACACCTGAAGGTTGTATAAGGCAAAAAATGGTCCCCTAACCATGACCATGTTCTAATCCCCAGACCTGGGAATATTTTACCTTACATGGCAAAAGAGACTTTGTACATGTGATTAAGCTTGAGATAGGAGACTATCTTGAATTATCCAAGTTGGCCCAATATAATCACAAGTCCTTAAAAGCAGAGAACTTTTCCCAGTTATGATCAGCCAGAGATGTGACAACAGAAGAGTCAGAGAGATGAAACATTGCTGGATCTGAAGAAAGAGGAAGGGGGCCAAGATCCAAGGAGTGTGGAAGGCCTCTAGAAGCTGGAAAAGGAATGCAGCCTTGCTTGATAACCTTGATTTTAGCCCAGCGAGACTCATGTCAGACTCTGAGCCATACAACTATAAGAGAATACATTTGTGTTTAAGCCACTAAATTTGTGGCCATTTGTTAGCGCAAAAATAGAAAACTAATACTGGGATCATCTAGTCCAACATGTTTTTCTGACAGATGAGGAAAGTAAAATCCTCAGAGTCACATATTTAGGTAGTAGCAGTGTACTCTTTGGGTTTGGAGAGAACATAATTCTCCTCTATTCTCAAACCACGGTCAGCGTCAGGGTAAAGACAGAAAGCTAGACTTTCAGTATATGAAGGGAAATGGCCATGACCATTTTTCTGTATATACTGAAAGTGTGAACTGAATGCGTGGTATACTAATACCACAGTTGCTCTTTTCCAGTTTGATTTGGCTAAATGACTTCTATGCGCTGCAGAAAAGCTTTTACTGTATACCCTTAAAGCACACAAGTTGTTTTCTAAACTACACATGCTGTGTATTTATATACACTTATAGGCGTGAAGTGACCAGGTATTAAGGGTGTTTACACTGTCTTCTGTGCCCAGATTGGTACCATGCATAGCATTCAGAAATGAAGTCTGAACCAAAAACATTCATATTGGAATTTTTTAAAAAATAGACTTCACCTCCATGAATTCAGTCAACAATTACCTACTGAGAACCTACTATGTGCCAGGGACTCTTTAAGGTCCTTGGATAGTCATAACAGTGAACAAAACAGATGAAGTCCTTACCCTCATGAAGCTTACATTCTATTGGGGGGACCAGAGAGTAAACAAAATGAATATATAAATTAAAGTTAAGTAGCGTTAAATGCTCTGGATAAAGATGAAGCAACGTAAAGGGACAGAACGTATACGTGTGGGAAAGATGTAGATATACAAACTTAGACAAAAAGACCAGGGCTGGTAAAATGTCTTAATAGTATGTTCAACTTTTCCTAAAATCAGCAAGAGCTGTCTTTAGTGTTCAGTGGAAGATTTCAACATACTGACACTTTAGCCAAGGTTTTTCATGTTATATAACAATAATACAAACGAAACAAAGGCTTTCAAAACAAAAATCATTGACATTTTCAGGCTTCCTGTTTACTACTGTAATACAGCAAGCTGGGGATCAACTGGATAGACTCAGCACTAAATATCAATGACAACTGCAGCACTGGAGTATTTAAGGACTTTCTAGATTTTGGATGCCTCTCAGATTAAAGGAACTATATGACCCCATGTTAATTTTACCCCTCCTGATATTGAGCTGTGGGTGGTTCAGAAATTACTAATATAGTATTTTCCACATATAGTATATTAAGTACAAGTAACTCCATTTACAGAGTAGCAAAGAAAGCACAGAAAATTTAATTACTATTGAATTTAAGGGAAAATCCAAATTTAAATAATCAGTTTTATATAATATAGTTAATACAGTAAGAAAATGTTTAAAACTCACTTTGAAGTGTTTCAAGTTCGGCTCTAGTCAATGCATCTTCCTTTTCCTTCAATCTTGTTTCTTTATATTTAGCATAAAACTGCCCAGCATCCTGAAAAAAGAAGTAACAAATAAATTAACATAAAAGTCAGTTTGCTTTGATGGTATTTTCCACATAACTTCAATTTAAAGCAGTGTATTCAGGGACGCGGGTTCAATGCCTGGCTGCGGAACTAAGATCCCACATGCTGCGGGGCAACTAAGCCTGCGCACCACAACTACTAAGCTTGCACACCTCAAAGAGAGAGCCCACAGGCCGCAAACTACAGAGCCCACGCTCCCTGGAGCCCGTGCACCACAACTAGAGAAGAGAAAATCTGCACGCCACAACTACTAGAGAGAAACCCGCGTGCTGCAAGGAAGCCATAATGGAAGATCCTGTATGCTGCAACTAAGACCCGATGCAGCCAAAAAAAATAAGGAAAATAAATAAATAAAAATAAAATAAATATTAAAAAAACTATTTAAAGCAGTATATTCATTTAATAAGTAGTCTTCCTCTGCGTTTATGCTTTCAAATTTTATGATGAACAGAAGAAACTGAATAAGCAGTTATCTACGATTTCTCTATCTTAGAGAACTAATGAAAGCCAGAAACTACATGAGTATAAATATGTTTAAGTAAAGCCTTTACTCTCAGATAGGAAAGGGATGTATCCTCTTCCTGTTTTCTTCCATTGTATATTTTCTCAGTATTATGCATGGACAGAGAGCAGAAAAACACACTTGCTGAACTGAATTATTTGATATCATAGTAAATTATATTATTGTGACTAACAAAGTACTAACACTATTTTCATATTAGTCCCTTAACTCCAAAAGATTTTCAAAATTACTATATGCAAATCTGATTGTGAAACTTCTATGACCATATAGATACAAGTGAAAGTTGTCACTCCACTGAGAGTTGAGGATTGAGGACACACACTATACGCAAATACTTAGGTGTCAAGATACAGTGGCTAAAGTCTCAAGGAGTGGCAAATAGGATAGGTAAGACTTTAGCAGAGTACCGAAAAAAGACCAGGCCTTTAATCACAGACATGGAGAAAAACAAGTTGGTGCTCTAGGCATATGAAGATCCTGACAGTGAAAAAAGCAAAAACAGATAATCTTCCACCACCCCTTGACTCAAACTCCATCTGTTCTATAGCAATACTACTTGTAGCTGCCAGGCTACACTGTGCTATGCTTTCATGTCTTTCTGTATGCTTTGCATTCTAGCTAGAACATTTTGCTCCCCTACCATTACTCTGAAGAACTCCTACTCATCCTTGAAAACCCTATTCAAGCATCACCTCTTTTGCAAGTCTTTCTGACCTTCCCTGGAAGAGTAATTCTCTCCTGTATACTGCTTCTGTATTTAAACCCATTTCTATGGTTGCTTGTATCATGCTGTATTCTCTTCTAGAAAATGAGAAATCTGAGACAGGGTTACTTGTATGCTCAGAGCACAGTATCTAGCATCAAACAGGCACTCAATAAGCATTCTTTGAACTGAGCTAGACTGAAATATATGAGAAACCTAGTAAAGAAAGAAGTAAAAGAGCTTGATGAATGACTGGTGTGGAATAAGAAAAAGATATCAAGGATAACTCTAGAGTAACATTCCCAGACTGTATGACTCCTAGAGCATATAAATCATAGGCCTGTCTGAGAGGATTTTAGTTCTGCAGGAAATGAAGGAACAAAATCAATCCTTGGCTCTACCTCAATTCAGATGTAAATGCATGAACACCTACCCTAGAATGAGATTATCTCTTTTCAGCTATGACTGTTCAAATTTAAGCTTTCTCCTGGGGTCTATGTTTCTTAGCGTTATAAAAGAACCCTTTTACTTGATAATTAATCAGGGAAACGACAGGGCACTTCTAAAATTACTGAATCAATATAATAAAGATATACCTCTTATTCCTTCCATTCCCACTTTTAGGTTCCTACCTCACTTCTTCTAGAAGGATTTTTTTTTTTTTTTTTTTTTTGGTGGTATGCGGGCCTCTCACTGTTGTGGCCTCTCCCGTTGCGGAGCACAGGCTCCGGATGCGCAGGCTCAGTGGCCATGGCTCACAAGCCTAGTCGCTCCGCAGCATGTGGGATCTTCCTGGACCGGGGCACGAACCCGTGTCCCCTGCATCAGCAGGCGGATTCTCAATCATTGCGCCACCAGGGAAGCCCATAGAAGGATTTCTACAAGCCCTGGGCCAGCTAAATAACAGCATAATTTGAAGGGCACAGAGGTCATACATCTGACTTATCCTCCCATGCCCATATTTACTTTATTTTTTTAATTATTATTTTCTTAGTTGCGGCATGTGGGATCTTTAGTTGCAGCACGCAAACTCTTAGTTGAGGCATGCGGGATCTAGTCTCCTGACCAGGGATCGAACCAGGGCCCCTTACATTGGGAGTGCAGAGTCTTAGCCACTGGACCACCAAGGAAGTCCCCATATTTACTTTATTTTGTTTTTTCTTTTTTTTCTTAACATTGTTATTGGAGTATAACTGCTTTACAATGGTGTGTTAGTTTCTGCTTTATATCCCCATATCTCTTCCCTCTTGCATCTCCCTCCCTTTTGCGCTCCTTATCCCACCCTTCTAGCTGGTCACAAAGCACTGAGCTGATCTCCCTATGCTATGCTACTGCTTCCCATTAGCTATCTATTTTACATTTGGTAGTGTATATATGTCCCTGTATACACTTACCCGTCCCCCTCCCCGTGTCCTCAAGTCCATTCTCTAGTAGGTCTGTGTCTTTATTCCCGTCTTGCCCCTAGGTTCTTCATGAACATTTTTTTTTTAAGATTCCATATATATGTGTTAGCATATGGTATTTGTTTTTCTCTTTCTGACTTACTTCACTCTGTATGACAGACTCTAGGTCCATCCACCTCACTACAAATAACTCAATTTTGTTTCTTTTTATGGCTGAGTAATATTCCATTGTATATATGTGCCACATCTACTTTATCCATTCATCCGATGATGGACACTTAGGTTGTTTCCACCTCCGGGCTATTGTAAATAGAGCTGCAATGAACATTGTGGTACATGACTCTTTTTGAGTTATGGTTTTCTCAGGGTATATGCCCAGTAGTGGGATTGCTGGGTCATATGGTAGTTCTATTTGTAGTTTTTTAAGGAACCTCCATACTGTTCTCCATAGTGGCTGTATCAATTTACATTCCCACCAACAGTGCAAAAGGGTTCCCTTTTCTCCACACCCTCTCCAGCATTTATTGTCTGCAGACGTTTTGATGATGGCCATTCTGACTAGTGTGAGGTGATATAGCATTGTAGTTTTGATTTGCATTTCTCTAATGATTAGTGATGTTGAGCATCCTTTCATGTGTTCGTTGGCAGTCTGTATATCTTCTTTGGAGAAATGTCTATTTAGGTCTTCTGCCCATTTTTGGACTGGGCTGTTTGTTTTTTTGAAATTGAGCTGCATGAGCTGCTTGTAAATTTTGGAGATTAATCCTTTGTCAGTTGCTTCATTTGCAAATATTTTCTCCCATTTTGAGGGTTGTCTTTTCTTCCTGTTTATGGTTTCCTTTGCTGTGCAAAAGCTTTTAAGTTTCATTAGGTCCTATTTGTTTATTTTTGGCTTTATTTCCATCTCTCTAGGAGCTCGGTCAAAAAGGATCTTGCTGTGATTTATGTCATAAAGTGTTCTGCCTATGTTTTCCTCTAAGAGTTTGACAGTGTCTGGCCTTACATTTAGGTCTTTAATCTATTTAGAGTATATTTTTGTGTATGGTGTTAGGGAGTGTTCTAATTTCATATTTTTACATGTAGCTATCCAGTTTTCCCAGCACCACTTACTGAAGAGGCTGTCTTTTCTCCATTGTATATTCTTGCCTCCTTTATCAAAGATAAGGTGACCATATGTGCGTGGGTTTATCTCTGGGCTTTCTATTCTGTTCCACTGATCTATATTTCTGTCTTTGTGCTAGTACCATACTGTCTTGATTACTGTAGATTTGTAGTATAGTGTGAAGTCTGGAAGCCTGATTCCTCCATATCTGTTTTTCTTTCTCAAGTTTGCTTTGGCTATTTGGGGTCTTTTGTGTTTCCATACAAATTGTGAAATTCTTTGTTCTAGTTCTGTGAAAAATGCCAGTGGTAGTTTGATAGGGATTGCATTGAATCTGTAGATTGCTTTGGGTAGTAGAGTCATTTTCACAATGTTGACTCTTTCAATCCAAGAACATGGTATATCTCTCCACCTACTTGTATCATCTTTAATTTCTTTCATCAGTGTCTTATAGTTTTCTGCATACAGGTCTTTTGTCTCCTTAGGTAGGTTTATTCCTAGGTATTTTATTCTTTTTGTTGCAATGGTAAATGGGAGTGTTTTCTTAATTTCATTTTCAGATTTTTCACCATTAGTGTATAGGAATGTGAGAGATTTCTGTGCATTAATTTTGTATCCTGCTACTTTACCAAATTCATTGATTAGCTCTAGTAGTTTTCTGGTAGCATATTTAGGATTCTCTATGTATAGTATCATGTCATCTGCAAACAGTAACAGCTTTATTTCTTTTCCGATTTGGATTCCTTTTATTTCTTTTTCTTCTCTGATTGCTGTGGCTAATAATAGTGGTGAGAGTGCACAACTTTGTCTTGTTCCTGATCTTGGAGGAAATGGTTTCAGGTTTTCACCATTGAGAATGATGTTGGCTGTGGGTTTGTCATATATGGCCTTTATTATGTTGAGGAAAGTTCCCTCTATGCCTACTTTCTGGAGGGTTTTTATCATAAATGGGTGTTGAATTTTGTCAAAAGCTTTTTCTGCATCTATTGAGATGATCATATGGTTTTCCTCCTTCAATTTGTTAATATGGTGTATCACGTTGATTGATTTGCGTATATTGAAGAATCCTTGCATTCCTGGGATAAACCCCACTTTATCATGGTGTATGATCCTTTTAATGTGCTGCTGGATTCTGTTTGCTAGTATTCTGTTGAGGATTTTTGCATCTAAGTTCATCAGTGATATTGGCATGTAGTTTTCTTTGTGACATCTTGTCTGGTTTTGGTATCAGGGTGATGGTGGCCTTGTAGAATGAGTTTGGGAGTGTTCCTCCCTCTGCTATATTTAGGAAGAGTTTGAGAAGGATAGGTGTTAGCTCTTCTCTAAATGTTTGATAGAATTTGCCTGTGAAGCCATCTGGTCCTGGGCTTTTGTTTTTTGGAAGACTTTTAATCACAGTTTCAATTTCAGTGCTTGTGATTGGTCTGTTCATATTTTCTATTTTTTCCTGGTTCAGTCACGGAAAGTTGTGCATTTCTAAGAATTTGTCCATTTCTTCCAGGTTGTCCATTTTATTGGCATATAGTTGCTTGTAGTAATCTCTCATGATCCTTTGTATTTCTGCAGTGTCAGTTGTTACTTCTCCTTTTTCATTTCTAATTCTGTTGATTTGAGTCTTCTCCCTTTTTTTCTTGATGAGTCTGACTAATGGTTTCTCAATTTTGTTTACCTTCTCAAAGAAGCTTTTAGTTTTATTGATCTTTGCTATTATTTCCTTTTTTTCTTTTTCATTTATTTCTGATCTGATCTTTATGATTTCTTTCCTTCTGCTAACTTTGGGTTTTTTTTTGTTCTTCTTTCTCTAATTGCTTTAGGTGTTAGGTTAGGTTGTTTATTTGAGATGTTTCTTGTTTCTTAAGGTAGGACTGTATTGCTATAAACTTCCCTCTTAGAACTGCTTTTGCTGCATCCCATAGGTTTTGGGTCGTTGTGTCCCCATTGTCATTTGTTTCTAGGTATTTTTTGATTTCCTCTTTGATTTCTTCAGTGATCTCTTGGTTACCCGTATTTACTTTAAATTTCAACAGAGTTTTGGTTAAGAATTTATGGTCCCTTAACACTCCCTGCACCCCCAAAATCTCAACCCTGGAAAAGTCTTATTTTATATTAAACCATATCAGTCATTCGTTCCTCAGTATGAATGAATGAATGGCTTATTAGCTTCTTTCCAGAGAGTAATTGTTAATAGTAGGGAAATGGTCAGGAAGGCATTGCCTCCTTAGGGAAGTAGGAAGGGTTGCACCATGTAAGAAGGGCACAGATAAGTTATTTATGAGGTGTGAAAGATGACGAGTTGAAATCAAACACCATAGTATAATAGAATGAGATAGAATATAGTGATGAAGAGGGCAGATTTTAGAGTCAAGCTGCCTGGATTAAGATCTCGGCTTTGCCATCTCACTAGCCATGTGACATTCAGCATTACTTCACTTTCCTATGGGCGAATTTTCTCACCCATCAAACGGGGATAATACAAGTACCTAACTCATAAGGTTGTTGGAAAGATTAAATGTGTTAATATATGGGAAACACTTAGAATAACATCTTGCACACAGTTAGGCCTTATATATGGTACCTATTTTTATTATTACTTCATCATTTTGCCAAGAACCTTATTCTCCACCACAAAGACAGGGTGAGTTTTTCTGCTTCATAGTAAACCAAAACTCCTGCAGAATCCTGCATCTTCTCACTTACACGACTTCTCTTTACCTGAACCTTCTTCAGCTCAGTGCAAAAACCTTTTGCTGGACAATCCCTTCCTAGTGGTTCTAACAAATCTGAACATTTCTCTGCAAATGTTTCTTCCTTCTGCTGCAGCACCGAATTCCACTAAAAATTCCTTTTGGAAATATGCATTAGATTCAAAACCACACTTATCTGAGGACTGCAATGCACCCAATCACCTTAATCTACTCCATCTAATTCCAAGAGTTTTAACACATTCCCTTGTCTCACTCACTGTTTGTTCTAGGCAAAGAATCCTATCTCCCTTTTGCCCCATTTCTAAGCAATTATTTAAATGTTCCTCATGCTTTTTCTTTCCTTCATATCTTGTTTATACTTGCAAATTATAATTACAATATGTCCACTCTAGGAAGCATTACTTCTTTAATAAACCTACGATCTCAAATAGTTCTACTGTACTCAAAAAACTCTTTGTTCCAACCATCCTTCTGTAGAGTTTGGTGTCCCATACTTTAAGATGCACTGACAAACTGGAAGACTTTAAAAGGAAAGTGATCAAATGGTGAGGGGCCTTGAAACTATATACATATACATACACTCAGATTACTTTCTATTATAGGTAATTATACAATATTGAATATAGTTCCCTGTGCTATACAGTAAATCCTTGTTGCATATCTACTTTATGTATAGTAGTTTATATCTGTTAACCTCATACTCCTAATTTATCCCTCCCCTCCTCCCTTTCCCCTTTGGTAACCGTAAGTTTGTCTTCTGTGTCTGTGAATCTGGGCTTGAAACTGTATTTAAAAGGGAATGGAAATGAGAAGATTAGGGATAAGTTTTGATTTTGGATAAATACAAAAAAAGAGCTTGCTGATAATTATAATCACCTGAAAATGAAACAGACTGGCTTTGCAGGTAATATTCAAGAAAAGACCAGGCTAGTGACAGGGGTGGGGGGTAGGGATTGGGGGTTGGGCTGTCATGTATTCAAAAGAGGTTGAATAAGAGCAGTTGTTTGCAACCTCCCCCCCCCACCCCATTCTTCAAGAGAAGCTAATTCATGTGAATACCATTGTTAAGTAGGGAAAATAAACACAAAGTCTCATTTTGAGCCCAGAATAAGCCCCAGTTTACCTACACAGGAAAGGATAAATTTCTTGTGGATAAACTTCTCATCCATCTTTGGAGACACTGCCTGGCACATAATAGATGCTTAATAAGTATTTAATGAGTGAATGAATGCTTAATCAATCAGGACTCTGGACTGCCTAGGTTTAGCTGCATAATACTGTCTTAAAACTACAGAGTTTACACTGTTCCAAACATAGAGTTCTTATCTTCGAGGAGCATTATATAATCCTTATGGATGGAACATGAGGAAAAGCTTTTACTCTAGAATCAATTCTCTTAATACTTAAAATTTCTTGGAGGGCTCAAAGCTTGTCTGCATAGACACCAAGCAGAGGACTGATTTTACATTATAGAACTATGACTTAAAGAATTTATATATTATGAGTGGTTCTTTATCTAATTGTAGAGCATGGGCTCCTGCACAAGAAGGTCTTTAAAAAGTAATATTTATTTATACTTACTTACTGAACCACTATTATATGTGTTGTACTTTGTTAGGATATATGGGGGTTATATGATAAGACAAGCAGTTGCCCTTAAAGCATATGTAAAAATATCTATGAGTATCAACCAAAATAAGGAATATAAACTACATGAGAACAGGAATTTTGGTCTTTTTTAGAAAATTTTTTGTATTTCCAGAGCCTAAAAGAATACTTAGCACATAGTAAGCACTCAGTAAATATTTGCTTTGTAAAGCAACCATACTCTGATAAAAACTAATTAAAAATAGAGTAAAAAAAATATTTGCTGAATGAATTATTGAAAGACAGAGTGGTGCTCTCCCAACATTCTATTTGTTTCCCCACATTCTCTTATTCTCTTGAAATTAGGTGGGGTTATGGGACTAGTTCTGGATGGGCTGCGGTTAGAAATATCATGTGTCATTTCAAACCCAACATCAAAAAACTTGTGCAGTCCTCCAGCTCTCTACTCTTGCCACAGGGAGCAAGGAAGCCACATGCTCCAGATGCGAACAGCTAGAAGATGGTGAAGACGTCATTATTCTGGGTCCCTAAAGTAGAGCTGCTAGTTAGAGCAGAATGTCCCTTTTCCCACCAACCAGTGATAGATAAGTGGCATACACTGGAAAAAAATTTTAAGTCACTGAAATTTCAGGGTGATCTGCACCATAGTCTATCCTGATTAATACAAATAGTAAGTGCTACTAAGTTAGTACAGAGAATATACAATGGGAAATTTTCAGTTGGCCGCATCAAGAAAGGTTTCATAATGATGATGACAATTTAGCTAAGCCTTGAAGATGTAGTATTCCCAAGGTTAGTTAGCTACAAGATGGAAGTCATCCCTTATAAATCTTTCTTTTTAACTCTATCGAAATAGTTTATCTAAGTGATAAAGATAACATGCTGTGCTGGCACTGCTCGTCATGTTTTGGTTTTCTTTTACTTCTCCATATGAACCTTAAAATATTAAACAATCCAAAAAAAATCTTAGGAAAGAAAGGAATTTAGATTTGTACAAGCAGGGAAATAGTACCACCTGTCCTAATGGGAATAGGGAACATTTCTCTCTGACTGTGTGACAGCACAAATCTCTTGTTTGAAGCTTACATATAACCATCAACACAGGAGAATATCGTTAAGTGCACTTCTGAAAATCTGCCCATAAATTCAATTTCTCTATATCAAATTTTGTTCTCCAACTGACTTATAATCTCAGAATTAGATCTAATGTGTAATTACATATAATGTATAAAATTACAATGAAGAATACAGGAAAACTTATAAATTTCATACTCTGAATAAGAGTAAATTTTCTTGTACAGAATGATAATAACACTAAATTTACAAGAAGTAATAAAAATAAAGCAGAAATCAAGCTCAGCTTTCCTCTGCCTGAGTCAGTAGTATTCAGGCAGTATTGGGCTTTGGGAAGGCCCAAAGCAACTTTTTCCATTTGTGCTAAGAGACAGAAGACACCACAGAAGTCATCTATTCAGCCCCAGCTCAATACAAGAATCCTTCTCCAACTTTTATAACAATTACAGTCTGCCTCAATATTCATATAGAGAATGTAAGATCAGACAGCTTATTCACTCACCATAACATATCTAGTTTGTTATCCAGCTGTTGAAAAAATTTATTCTTTCTTGGCTTTTATATTTCTTATATTTTAAATCTATTTTCGTCTGCTTTAAGTTTCATTTCTACCATTGACTAGTAGTGTCACTTTAGGCAAATTGTCTCACCAGTCTGAGTCTTAAACTTATTTTTCATCTACAAAATATGGAATTGATGAGACTATGCATCTCTAACATCCTACCTAACATTTTGTGATTTTAAAATCTTTTCTACAAACCTCTATATTCTGCCTTTGGACCTCTGAATAATTGCATCTTATGGCCTCCTTTCAGAGGGTAGAAGGAATGGAATCTTTGTTATGTTGTGAGGTCTTTCCAGTTTTCCTGTATCCCTTTGTCCTTCTGTAGCAGCAGAGTTTCAGCCTTATAAAAATTCAGACGAGTTTTTCCCAACCTTTTTTATTTGTTTACGTATTCCCTATGTAAAGTATGTTTGTATGCAAAATTTTCCAAAGAGTTATGGGAGTACTGAAAGTAAGCTTTCTCATCCCTTGGAAAATCTGTGTTTAACTCTGAGTAGAAGGGCAGGCAACTGAGCTTGCTACAAATGCCTCCTAGCCTTTTAGAAGCTTTTCTCCCTGCTAATTAGCTGTGAATGTTTTGTTTATTTGGTTTCTGTCCCAGCAAGCAGAAGCAAAGGGGCTAGAAATGAAGGGCCCTGACTGTAGAGAGGGTGACCTCCAGGCTTGTCCACAGTTGTAGTTTCCATGGAAGAAGCTTCTTGGGAGGGAGGATGCCTCCATTTATAAATAGTTGTATAAAGTACAGTATTCCGTTTACGCTCTTAGGCAAGCTTTATTTTAATTTTTTTAAGGTAAAAGTCATAGCACTACAGAAAAGATTATTTTCTCAGCCACTGCTCCTCAGCAACCTATAAATCCTGATAGGGTGGAGATATACATGCTGGAAATTTCCTACAATAATTTCTAGTCTAACTGTGTTCATATTAGATCAGCTTGGTAGTGAGAAAAGATGGGACTGGGACTTAACAATGAGAGAAATTAACAACCTTAGGCCATGCACACCTAAAGGAGTTATACATTTTATAAATTGCGTTACTGAGAAATGTAACACAGCAGGTAGAGAGAAATTTAAATGGTGAGTTCCCAGAAAATCAAACAAACTATCGAGCAAATAAATTCTGAATACTGAAGACCTTTTTCATCTCAGAAAATGTAGAGAACTATGAACTATGATTTAGGTTGGTAATCACTTGGGATATTTGGTACTTACTGACTTTGTATGAGAAATCGGTGGTGTTAATGACCTAAATTATCATGGGCCTAAATAAATGAAGCTCCAACACAAACAGGCAGTGACAAAAATAAACTAAGTTATAAGAGTTAAAATGAAAACATGCACATAGCATTGGTTATATTTCATCAGTTGTTTGCTACCCTCATGGCTATGAATATATTTCAGAACATATATGGTCAATTAAAAAATATCCAAGAAGGGCATTTTGGAGGTTAGAAAAATTTCTTGGGGTTATAGGCTGAATATAGTCAACACAGAAGACTGGATTAGTCAGATTCCAAGAGATTGTGTACTCCCTTCAAACTATCGTGAAAAAAGAAACACTGGTAAGATATGAAAGTGTCACTAGGGCTATACTTTTTTTTTTTTTTTTTAGGGCTATACTTTTAATGTTAAAATTAAATTCTAGCCTCAAAGCACACTATGCCTCTCCTGATATAGGCCAAGTTCCTTGTTATATTCTAATTCACATTCCATGTCTTCGGTTGATCATTCCACCTACCGTTTTCGCTGTCTAAACACATTCTTCTCAAGTTTCCCAAGCTTCTCTGCACACGGTCATGCATTTTACTCCTCTCTAAAGTTCTCTCATCTCTCTATGGACACATCAATTTAAAAACACTCTCCACATTCTTCTTCTATGGTTTCTCATTTGACTTTTTTCTTCTCTGCCTATGTGGGTACATGAATGATATAGGGATATACACTTTGCTAAATAGAGTAATATCCATACATCTTTCCCTTCAATATTTTCCAATCTAGGAAATGTTTGTTATTAACTTAACATCGAATATTTTACACATATCAAGTATAATCGTTTTCAGTTACTGGCCTCATTCTTCTAATCTACCAAATCTTATAATTCTTTCAATATATTTTTCAGAACAAAGGAAAGGAACAAAACCCAGTGCTGGAGGTAATAAAGACCTTCTCAAAAAGCAAGGGGAGCTATCAAAGAAATACTTCTACCTCTGCCCTGCTTGATCACAGAACCACTTTGAGTATTTTCTGCCCACTATGTACTTTAACTTTCCCATTCCTAACAATGTATACATATCTTTGACAGACATGTGCGATGGAAACACTCTTCTGTCTCAATGTCCTTTAATAGATTTGTGAGATTTATCTATTAGGGTATAAATTCCTAAATGGCTATATTCAGAGTCTGGAGACCTGGGATATAGTCTTAGATGACAGCAATGGGCTATGTGGAATTTTCTTTTTTTTTAAAAAGCAGTTGTACAATGTTTTCCTCAGGTTTCTTCCAGTCCTAACACATATGATTATATGGGAGTTACTGTATCTATCAAATTATTTTTGTACACAAACTAGTACACAGAGTGGGTACTTCACTGTCAAGTGTCTATTCATCTTTCAAGACTCAATTCAAGTGGCTCCTCTTTTCAGTTTTCCTTGGTTATCCTAAATAGAGACAATCTTACTTCTCTGAACATCTACAGAAGTCATTGTTTATACTACATATATGAAGCTTACATACCATATTGTGTCCCAATTATTTTAATTCATGTGATATAACCTCTACCTGACTGTAAGGTCCAAGAAAGCATATTCATCTCTATAGCCTCTTGTTCTGATATTGTGTTTAATAAATTTTTATTGAACCTGCTAAACTGTTTTTCTAAAAATATAACCAGAAGAAGTTTTATACATCAAATAACTATGATATAACTATTCTCATCTGTAATTTTTTGGGGAGAGGGATAGAAAAGAATTTAGGTAAAATAAGTAGGGAACAAGGAATTTTCTTAGGGATCTTAGATACTAAGTAATAAACAGTGAACTCAGGAGCACAAGCTGAACCAGAACTGCCACTTTTTCAAATCTTACTAGATAACCAACCATATATGCATGTGGAGTGTAATAAAGGAATAGGTATTTAGAGGAAGAGTGGGAGGAAAACAGTTGAAGATGAAGAGCTGTTGATATGACAAGGACAAAATTTGGGTACCAGTTCTGCTAGTGCGAGGCCATTTGCTGGAAGTCTCTGAATCTCCCACTTTTAGCTTGGATACTCCATCTTATCCAACAGCTGCCTGCTTACACAGAATATCTGCAGCTCAGTTTTAATGAACTTTCCATGAAATTCAAGGGATTCACACACGGAAGTAAAACTCCCTTAACTGATACCTATTTAACTAACTGTTTGCTTATATGAGCTGGTTGTATTAGCTCTTAAACCTATTTGTGTCAGTGATACATGTTATTGTAATTATACGATTCAATTAAATATTATATTAAAAAGATGAAAATTGAGTAGAAAATGACAGTTGTTTCTATGAAAACCAAGTGGATGCTTTGGAAAGCTCAATGAAAGAGTTGCTAAAAATGCTGTTAACTAGATGTAAATAAGCCAATGATGAAAGACTGAGCGACGGATATCATACAAATCTCTAAGGCTTACACAACTACATTGCTTCACAAGAGTATGGTTTAACTCTTCTTTAGAGAAATCAACTGGAAATCTGTCCTTAAAGAAACCAAGATGATAGGTATGGTTTACGCAAGAAAAAGGACTCCTACTTAAAAATAAAACAATGGCCCTGTATCACAAGAGTGGTGAAGAAAATGTTGAAGGTCATGTGTATCATTTTTTTTATATTGAGTAGGGCTCTTCTATCACCACTGTGCCAGTTACTAATACAGACTGCTTCGGGTAAAAAGGGCTTCCTCTAAATTTCATAAATACCTTATTTAAGAAGATCTCATAGAAGTGTCACATGAAAATTTCAGTGTTGTAGATAAGGCATATGTATTCATATTACACGATTTTATGAATGATAAATTAATACAAAGGTCAAAGCAGACAAAAAAAAGCAGACAATCTAATCTTAATAGCAACTATTCAGTATTGCTTTGCTGATGCTTATGAAAGTATAAGCTATATGTTTATCAATGTAAAATACTTTCACTATTACAGTTTGTATCAGAGTCTACTATATTACATTATTTTGTTAGTGAACATGAGTAAAACTTTAAACTTCAAACTGATTCAACAGTTTAAGAAAGTTTCTGAAGAGGCTAAAATGTTTTTATAAAATTCCTTATTTTTGTAAGCTTTCTACAAATTTGTGATAAGGCAAAATAATAACTTGTAATTCTAAGCCATCTTAATATATTGATTCTGTTTTTGCAAATTACTCCACGCTAATCAAGAAATATGTTAATTTTACCAACTAAACTTTGTTTCAAATGACTTAGATTAAAATTACAAAGAAGTATTTCAGACTGACATTTTATGTGATACTTTATCTATACTGCCTCATGACTATACTTTTAAATTCACCTACATTCTGGTTTGCCTACTGCACAGATTCTAAAGCCGGCAAAAAATAATCATTCTTTAAAAAATATAAGAAATCATGTCCTAAAATATTTTTCTGTCACATCTTCTCATAAATATACCAGCATGATAAATATACTTTCCCCTCTCTCATATTAACTCTTACATACGTAGCATATGAGGATTGTGGATTTTTGTTCAAATAAACAACATAAAACTTAAAATAAACAACTTAAAAACAAAAGCTTTTAAATTACCAAAATACTTCAATTGTCTCTATTAACAAAATATATGATTCTGTAAGCAATAACTACTAAGATAAACAATTTTGACAAAAGAACTGGTAAATAATTTCTCAAAGGCTAGAAAGAAACACACTAGTAATTTTTAGTTCATTTTCCCTTCAAATATAAAATTTTCATTATTAGAGGAAAAAGAGGAATAAAGTACAGAAGTTGGAGTCATTCACTTCCTTAAACAATTAGGAAAAACAGCTGTTTCATGAAAAAAAGTGAGTAGAATTAAACAAATTATCTGTCTCTCTTGCTCTTTGTATTTTCTGAAATGAGACATTTCCTCCAAAATTACAACTTCAAAGAATCTCAAAATTTGTACACCAAAACAATTATATGTTCTTTCAAATATTCTGTTTATGTGTTGGAAATTTTCTAACCAGATGCAACAATTAAAATTAGCAAAGAAATAATAGAATATGTGTTGGTATGCTAAATATAAAAAAATAAGAAATTGCCATATCAATATGATATGTACATCCCATTGTTTGAGGAAGACTGACTAGCAACAGAAACTTTGATTACCAGTTTAAGACAAAATATCTTGACTCCTCTTAAAGTTGCAAATAAAATGGAAAGCTATATATATTTTTGCTTAATTATACCAATGCTTACGTAAAGTGTTTTTTTTTCACACTATGTACTTAAATGCTATTAAAATATGGTGACAAACTATTTGAGCTTTGTTCTTTTTTACTGGATATGCCTTAAATGATTAAATTTTTATTGCTTTTATATCTGTCCTAAAGATAGTATTGCTGCAGCCACGTAGCAAAGGGAGATGAGCTCGGTGCTTTGTGACCACCTAGAGGGGTGGGATGGGGGGGTGGGAGGGAGACACAAGAGGGAGGAGATATGAGGATATGTGTATATGTATAGCTGATTCACTCTGTTATAAAGCAGAAACTAACACACCATTGGAAAGCAATTATACTCCAATAAAGATGTTAAATGAAGTCGGGCTTCCCTGGTGGCGCAGTGGTTGAGAGTCCGCCTGCCGATGCAGGGGACACGGGCTCATGCCCCGGTCCGGGAAGATACCACATGCCACGGAGCGGCTAGGCCCGTGAGCCATGGCCACTGAGCCTGCGCGTCTGGAGCCTGTGCTCCGCAACGGGAGAGGCCACAACAGTGAGAGGCCCATGTACCGCAAAAAAAAAAAAGAAGTAAAAATTATAAAACTGAAAACCATAAAAAAAAAAATAATTTATCAGAAGGAAGATGTGACACATATATACAATGGAATATTACTCAGCCATAAAGAGAAATGAAATTGAGTTATTTGTAGTGAGGTGGATGGATCTAGAGTCTCTCATACAGAGTGAAGTAAGTCAGAAAGAGAAAAATAAATACCATATGCTAACACATATATATGGAATCTAAAAAAAAAAAAAGGTTCTGATGAACCTAGGGACAGGACAGGAATAAACATGCAGACGTATAGAATGGACTTGAGGACACGGGGAGGCGGAAGGGTAAGCTGGGACGAAGTGAGAGAGTAGCATTGACATATATACACTATGAAATGTAAAATAGGTAACTAGTGGGAAGCAGCTGCATCCCACGGGGAGATCAGCTCGATGCTTTGTGACCACCTAGAGGGCTGTGATAGGGAGGGTGAGAGATGCAAGAGGGAGGAGATATGGGGATATATGTATACATATAGCTGATTCACTTTGTTATACAGCAGAAACTAACACAACATTGTAAAGCAATTATACTCCAATAAAGATGTTAAAAAAAAAAGATAGTATTGCTTTTTCCTTTTTTTTAGTGTCTTGGAATTCTAAGGTGTTATAAAAGCAGTGTAAGAGATAGTTATAGGGAAAAAAAAGAGATAGTTATAGGAATAGATACCTAAATAAATTTTAGAACTATTCTAAATTACGTTTATACTTATACTATTCATTCAATCAGCATTAGGAAGCATCTACTGTATATTCAGCATTCAGATAGCAGGCATAAATTATTTCATGAATAATTAAAGTGAAAGCATCTAATATTATAAGAAAGAGGTACATTTTACCTGGATTAGATGAGGCAATGCTTTTATTGTAAGGCAAAACCAAATTCCCAGCTTGCAGGGGAGCAAATCATGCCATTGTGGTTTCACCAGTAATCTAAAGGGAAAACAAAAAGCAAAAATAAAGAAGCAAAATATAGAAAGAAAGTTGACAGACAAAAATATTTTTATAATAATCATGAATTCTGTTTTGAATGGCTATTTCAACAAAGGAAGAAGTTTTTCAATGAAATATTTATGACAGTTATCACTTAATCTGAAGTATTCTATCATAAAATATATTAGTACAACAAATGCAATTATGTATAATAAGTAAGAGAATCTAGGTTAAGATTTTGGGGAAGGGGACTTGTAATCAAGTTATAAAGATAAAGAAACAAAAGCCCTGTTTCTAACTGGACTTTTCATCAGTTTGGCAAAATGAATTCTTAGACCTTATGATTACTTCAGCGGTAAAAGACTAAACATCATCAGAGTGTCCCCAAGTGCTGACAAGCAGATATGAAGACTGTAGCATAAACAAACCAATACATAAAAATTAATGTCATTTGCAGTTCACTGAAGCATTACTCACTGATGTCATCAGAACAGAAGACAGGCAGAATAGTCTCTGATCTCCATCTCACATTGATCCAGTTCCTGCCCTGCTGTGTGAACTATTTAAACCCTTTATTTCTTCCTATGAATCAATAGAAGAAATGGTAGTATCTCTTTGAGTGTGCTGCATATCACTGTCTCTCTACATACTGTCACTCCTGAGCTAAACACTACAGTGATAGACTCTTCTAGTAATACTTCGTTTCTAAAGTTCAGTATAAAATTTTCAAATAACAAGAATTCAGGGGTTTAATTATGTAAATATATATGAACACTTTACAAAGGGAAAAACCTGTAGAACTTTTGCTTAAGATTAGAATGTGTTTCATAAACTATGGCACAGTATTAGTCTTTTATAAACTGAATACAGATGTAAATGTTAGCATATCTGAAATGGATATACATATGAAGTTGAATCACATTAAAGACATATTTTAAAACAATTTTGAATTATAAAATGTTTTTATATGCTCCCACCTTTCATTTTTTTCTGAAGCACCAAGTTTTGATACATCCACAGTCTTGCCGCCTGCCTTTTTTTTCTTTTCTCTCTTTTTTCTACTAAGCAGTTCATCCTTAATGTGGAAAAAATTATGGTTACAGGTTATCATTAACATGTACTCTTCAAATGTTATCAAGAGTCTTCTGTGAAGGGTAAACATTATAGAAGAACATTTATGCAAATGTATGTAGGGTCCAACATGATTAAGTAAAATCATCAATCTTTAACAATAACTGTTGCCATGGTAACCAGTCCTTAAACACACATGAAGTTCAGCACTGTCAGTCATGTGTATCTCCATAGCAATCAAAGTTTTCTAAGAAGAGAAGGCATTCAACTTACTTTTTCTCATTCATCCAACTTTAATAATGTCACTTCAAAAAGAATGAGTAAACAGATGCTAATTCATGAATACTGATAAATATGTTTATCTTTAGCATATAAATAAAAGCCTATAGCAGAATAAACTATGTAGTAGTATATTAGGCTAAGAAAAATGTAATATTTTTTAACCAACTGATCTCTGAAATTATAAACTTATACTCATTTCAAGTTTTACTGAGTTAAAAGCTTTTAAAATAACCATTCTTTATGTAAGGGCCTGCGACACAAAAATTTCTAAAATCATTTTACATAAAAAATATGTATATCTGGAAGGTGACAATTAACAAAACATAGCTCTACCTTCTAATTTTCAGCTAGATATTTGAGCCTTCACAAAATTTTGTAACAAACTCAAATGCCACATTTTTAAAAAGAAACATTTTCTTCTTATGTCATGGATTCTTGAAATAGAAACATATCAAATACTAAATGCTGAGTACAAAAAATATTAGAATAAGGAGCATATACAGAAAAGTTGAAATTTTTATCAGTTGAAAAAATAAACGTCTGAAATTCCATATAAAATTAAGGAGGCTAGATCATTTGATTTATTACCAGTACTTACCAGTTGTTTTTCCAGGTAGATTGACCAAACCACAGCATAATGACCCACTGTGAGAATTATGAACAAAAGTAATGCCAGCTCAGCATTGCTCATTTTTCTCACCCGCCTGTAGTAGAATACAGGCTGTCGCCAATCTGGAAGTCCATTGATCAGAATATCATCATACCTACAGCAGCAAATATAACAGTTTTTCATAGGGAGTTTAAAATAAAAACAAAAAACTTTATTTGTACTTATATGTAAAAAGAGGAAAGAGAAAAGAATTTCTCCAGAAGAGATAACATTTATATAGATTATCAGCATTACAATGGCCTATAAATCAAAACATTGTATCCAATCACAGACAGCCTTCAAAAAGGCACACAGTGATCTGCTGTGGATCCCAGACCCTGTGTGTTTAAACCCCAGTGATGTGACTCCTGTAATGGCAGCTAGGCTGAAGGAGCCAGAGTCCACCTCTCCACTGCAGGCTGCAGAGGGGCCCCGCCATGAAAGTCAGCAACAAGAGGAAGGCTCTCAATGGGAGAAAATCAAGATAAGAGCTCTATTTGCTACCATGAATTATATATTAATGGAATCAAAATCAGGATAAATTTTCTAGTCAGTGCTTTTATTTCCACCCCTTTACAAGGGTTCAAGGTTGAAATATTTATCATTTTATCAAAGCTTCTTAATGACATAAAGAGCCTATAAAATGAGCACTTTTTAATTTTATGTTGGTCACATTCCTTTAGAGAATAAAAAGTTCCCAAATTAGGAGATGTGGAAACAACCAATTTCTCGATAAAACTGTTTATTTGTAAACATTTAAGTGGCAATTTCCTCATTTTTTGGCTTTGCTGAAAGGGAAGAACATAACAAATAACAGCTTTCCTAGTGATGCATTTTAAATCTGCTTTCTTTAGAAGGAAATTTCAACTGAATTTAAATTTACCCGTCAGACAGTTATTGGGGCATATATTTTTAAGGTTAAAAATCAGGAATAACATTTATGATTGTAAAACTCAAAATGGTCACACACAAACAATGTTCAAAACACACAACCTGTTAATCTTAGTTCAACACATCTCATTAAATATTCTAATCACACTATTTCCAGAATTAAATCTTCACTGAAAGGCCTAATTTGGTGCAACACATTGACCAAAATATTTTAATTAAAAATATTCTGAGTTAGTCGCAGGCCTAATTACAGGAATAGAAATAGGGCCTATATTGTCAGGCAGGTCAGTAGAACTCAGTAGTAGGTTTTTCTCAAGTAAATTGACCGATCTAGGAATAATAGCGCAGCTGCTAAACTGCCAGTCTTGACATGTAAATCAATTTAAATGCAACAACTGCAGTAGCTACTTTGATAGTTATTAAATTGATACCTTGGAGATATGCTTAAAAAAATAAAGCAGAGGATTTATTACAGGCAACTTCTTTTTTCAGTACAAAAAATATTGGTTATAAATTCAAAATATATTTTATCAGGCTATCTAGAAAACGTGACTTTTAGGATCAACTTAGATTATTAATAATAATGGCAGATCAGAATAACCAATGTTCAAAGCAAAGGACATTAGTGGTACTAAACTCTTAAAGGCAGGCAAATTGTGTAGTATACAAGAATCTGCTAATTAAAATATGGTTGTGTAGTAGCTGGGCCAAAGTTTGATGTTAAATATTCCTTTTCGATATTTACATAGCAATTCTTGAACACTAATATCAAGACATAATAACACGATTTCATCAAAAGTTATCATTCCTGTCCAAAAAATTTATCTTTAAATCTATTTCTGTAAAAACTGACTCATTTTAGATTAGAAATGGATTGGCAAAAAGGTTTCAAGTGGTATAATGCAAGATTACAACATCTGAATGAAGTCCAGTGAATGAAGTCCTGAATTTATTCTGAATCTACATTCTACTTCTGATTTGTTGAGGAAAAAAGGCAGAATATTAAAATAATTATTTTCAGCTCATCTCTCCCACGAAATAACTTCAGGTAAAAAGTGTGGCTATTAATAAAGAACATCTAAGAAAGTGGCGACAATTCCCTAAGAGCATTGCTAAGTGTTAAATTTGTTTTAGATCTAAACTGTACTGGAAGAAAACCCAGCTGAGCTCATAGCTGCGAATCTCGTATCAAATATTTTATCACCATCATCTTTGAAATGCTATGTGTCTGTTAATAGCTACTATTTTCTACCCCACATATAAATTGTTAGTGCACAGCTAAATTCAAGATAGCAAAACCTTATGCACTGAACACATTAAACAAAACTAGATATTTACTAGGCTACGTCTGCCACTCTAAACAACAGTCTCCAAGGATTAAGCTTAGAATCAATGCTCTATTGATTTTACTATCAATGAACATTATGGCTCACACGACTGGCCATTTTAAGGGAAGATAGCTTCTATTATAGTTCACTTTTTAGAATATATGCTGTTAAAAGATAAATCACTGCTTTCCTGAAACACTGAAAAAATAAAGGTATTTCTTAAAATATACACAGACATTATATTCATAAGTTATTTAAGAAAAAAATGTTGTGTTGACAACATATAAAATTTAAAACATCACTGTTATGCCTTTTCTATATTTAACACATAACACTGTTAAAATAATTAAGCTCATACAAACTGCTCTTAACAATTTGTTAAAATCAGATTAAGAATGTACACATGTATGAATATTACAAGAAAATACAAAAGTAAATTTCTATGATAAAAATATCACTAATATAAAAAATCATATGGAGCTATTAATTAGAAATGAAAACATTCATCAATTCTACCTATGGCCTAATACATGTTTACATCATTTGATTTTCTTAAAATGCCCATGATGAACATAATAATGGTTACATAATTATGTGAGTTCCATTCTATAGTCTGCAATTCATCAAATATATTTAGCCTAATACAAACACTGGAAAGTAAATCTAAAAATGTTTAAATTACCAGAAGAAAAAAAAGTATGTAAATTAAAAATATTATTAGCATGCTTTGAAGAATAAAATAGTAACTATGAAATTAAAATAGAAAACATGTATATTATGAAAATGAATATTGAAATAATTCTAGCATTTGCCTGAATTGTGAATCTCCCATTGTAAAAAGTTAGAATTTTTAGCTTAAAAGAGTAACAACATCTACTTAGGTCACATACTGAAACTTAAGAATAAAAATTAATTGTACAAAGATCATAAACAGGAAACAAGCTTAAATTAATTGATCTTATTCTCCTTTATAAAATGTACATATGTGCCAAAAATTGTGGTACACAGCACTTTATATATTGTATATAATATGTGTCTTATAATATCTCCTAATTAGGGAAGGTACTAAGATAGATTTCTTATTCTCAGGTTAATGTTTATTTTTATTCAAACACACCTGTAATCAAATTTACAATAAGGAGGTAATGGATTTGTAAGTTTCATAGATTAAAGCTGAGAAAACTATACTTTCCATTGGATTTGTATATAAAATGTGACTTTACTTAGTAAACTAAAAAAATACACTGAACTTTTACAAATATAGTACCATAAAATAGACAAAAAAATTTTAAGTTGCACAAGAGGATTAGCAAAAGAATACTGGTAAAATTTAAAATAGATTTTAAACAAAAGTAAATATACTAATATTACTAAAGCACAATCTAGTGTATATATGTAGTGATTAGGATCTACTCAGGACTTTATTCCAGCTAACACTCAGGGCACTTGGATAGAATTTTATGTCAGAACATAGCTGAGCTGCTATTTCCTAAAATAAGCAAGTTACCTAAGGAGTTCAGAAGACTCCTATATTAATCTCCCTTACAAGAACCAGGAAAACTTTTTTTCATGCTATAGTCTATGCCTTTGGGAGGGAAAAAAAACTTAAAAGTTTATTCACAATTATACTTCTAGGAATCTACCCAAGAGAAATGAAAAATACCCATTCACACAGACTTGCGTGTGATAATTCACTGCAGCGTTGTTCATCATAGCGAAAAAGTGGAGACGACCTCAATGTCTATCAGTTGGTGAATGGATAAACAAAAGTGGAACGTGGAATACTATTCAGCAATAAAAAAGAATGAACTACTGGTATATGCTACAATATGGATGTACCTCAAAAACATTTTGATAATAGAAAGAAGTCAGATGCAAAAGACTATATATTAGATGATTTCATTAATATGAAGTGTCCAGAAAAACCCACATTTATAGACACATAAAGGAGATCAGTGATTGCCTGGGGCTGGGATCAGAATGGGAAATGCCTGCAAATGGACTTGAGGGAATGTTCTGAGGTGACAGAAATGGTCTAACACTGGTTGTGGATTGCACGACTCTGTAACTTTACTAAAAATCATGGAATTGTACACTTAAAATAGGTATTTTTACTAAAAATCATGGAATTGTACACTTAAAATAGGTAACTTTTATGGTATGCAAATTATACCTAAATAAGGCTGTTTAAAAAAATAAAATTTGCCTATTCCTTAAAAAAAAAAAAAAAAAAAGGTTACCCAGTTTGTTATTTTATCTATTTCAATGCTATTCTCTTTTCTACCAAAATTTTTTAAATGCACCTGATTTCAGTGAAAATACAATTATTTTTAAGGGAAATAAATAGATAAAAATGTCTATGACAATTTTCCAAATTACAAATTCCTGGAAGGTTACACATTACTTATTTAATGAATATTTATAATAAATAATTGTGATACCAAAGAGCATTTTTAAATATCAGTATAAGACAATCTTCTTTCTGAAGATAAAACTATGTTTTTTTTTTTTTTCTAAAGGAATTATAAACATTAGATAATTGTCTGTAGAGGTGCATTTCTCCTATATGTTTAAATACTCATAGGTCACCCGGCCTCAGGCGCAAGCTTTAGAGGAATGATTCTCAGCTTGATTAGCTAAGACTTTTGCCTCAAGGAAAACCAGTTACCAAAGAGTTACTTGTGCCTCAAGGGGTATAAATACTACAGCTGTTTGTGTAACTGTCAGATCCATTTTTTTCTACTAACACTCTACAATAAATGCAAAGGAAACTAATCCTAAAAAGAAAATGTTAGGTGAGTCTATGTTAATGAAGAAACAATTTTTACATGAGAAGTGATTTGTTCTGAAAAGATATAAATAATTTCGGTAATTGGAAGAAATTGTTACAAAGTTTACTGACTTTTAAAATAACAACAAACAAAAAGGCAAAATCTGATGCCAAAGATGTAGAGAGACTAAATAAAGCTATCTTTACAGACACGTTCTTGATGTGTGAAACAAAACTAGGGGCTCAGTGAGAGAAACCAACTAGAAAATATGCACAGAATGACCAACACTGCTTTCAACACACTCGTAGGACTCTTTCAACACTATGGATTATCTCAAACCAGAGGAATGTCTGCTATGGTATCTGGACCAATGCCAGCCCCTTATTATAAAGCAAAAAACTCGTCAAGAGAATATACTGAGTCCTTGCTTTGCAATCTGACAAACTGAGGTATTCAAATTAAAGAGTTAAGATGAGAACCAAGAGTGGCAGCTGACATTGTAGGATACAGACTAATTCCAGGTAATACATCTGAAGAAAGATTCAGAAGGTCACACTGCATACTTTTTTGGATTGTCTTTAAGATATATTAGCCTCCATAGAGAGATACAGATATTTAGGCTGGCGTTAGCCTAAAATCTCAAATACCTACTTTTTTCTTTAAAGGTACTCTTACTGTAAAGCACTGTTTTCAAACTACAGATTGTAGCTCACTAATATCTCCTGAAACCAACTTAGTGGACCACAATCAGCATTGTTTTTAAAAAGAAAGAAGACTGGTCTAGACTAGCCTAGAATAGAAAACATCAGTCTGTTTCACACACAATAAGTGTTTTGTCAAATTTCTGTTTCAGTTGTGTCTGTGTGTGTGTGTCTGTGTGTGTGTGTGTCCTGAGGCATGATGCAAAATGTATTTCTTACCGTGGGTCTGACTTAAAAAAAACTGAAACCGGTCACAGTAGTGTCTACCTTCCACACATTCGGAAGAGCAGAGTAAGGGGGTCTCTCTGCAATCTCCTCTTAAGTCACTAGCATATAAACCACTGTATAAATACATTACTACTCTGCTGAAAGAGGCCCAGAGAAGTCTCAAAGTGAGGTGGCTGCCTCTTCTCTGACGTTCGACCCTAAACACAGAATCACTGGAGCAGAGGAAGGGAAGGGATGGAGGCAAAAGAAATAGGAGAAAGAAGCAAATATTTTTCTTCTACTCCTATCTTCTTCAGATTTATACAAGTCTGTTCTCTCATTCACAAATGGGGTTTATTATTTTGAGGATGAGGAAACACCAAGAAATGGTAATAACTTGAATATCACTAATCGCCTAATTGCAAAACATTTAAGAAATAGAGGGGGGAAAAAAGCCCCCCAAGCGCAGATAGGAGCAATTACTGATATATCAAAAATGAATAGGTATTTGTTTGAAGTCAAGTAGAATTTTATTTCCCAGAGCATAGATACTCACGTTAAAAATATTAGCTAATGAAGCCATGATCCTGAAGTCTATAAGTACTGAATCAACCTAGTGAATATTTTCAATAGAAATTAACTCTCCTATAAACATACATTTTAAAAACAATGCACATCTTGAAAGGAACGAAAATAAAATACTAACATAATAAAATGTTTAATGAGACAATTCTCTCCTTTATAAACTGAGACATCAAAGTATAACATCTTAATTCAAAAGCAGATGAACACTCACCTCTGCCTTCGTTCATCATCCTTTAAAACTTCATAAATGGCCACCAACTAAAACAAAAGCATTACTTTAAAAATAATCTCAACTAAGGGAAATCACTTAGGGAGACGAACACACTATAATTCACATGCAAAAACCCCATGCACTCATATATACAATGAACAGATAAAATCTTAATTATAAGTAACATTTTACGGTTTTGGTAGCACCTTAAGAGGTTAAAAAAGGCTTGATACCAAAATCTTTTTGAAAGACGCAAAACTAATAATTATCTTAACATGTGATTTTTAAAAGCAAAAACTGTAATTTAGACAAGAAAATTATGACAATTATGACCCCCCCAAAATTTAGTGATTCTAATATAAAAAAATGTTGGTAAAAGCATATTTTGTAAAAAACTGAATAAATACGTATACATTATATTTCTAAACTACAATCTCATTTTAAATGGAAATATTCTACGTGTCGGTTACTGTTTCTACCATAAACATTTATTTATAAATTATCACAAAAATACATATACAATAACAGCATATTTCACTTACTTGTCTAAACTGAGTTTCTGCATTTTCATCTTTATTCTTGTCTGGATGCAAAGTTAGTGAAAGCTTACGATATGCTTTTCTAATGTCTGCAGATGAAGCATCCTGGGGGGGGGGAGGGGAAAAACACAAAGCAAACTTTGTCAGTAAAAGAAATTCCCAGAACCTTGTTAAGATCTGAGAAGACAGCCAACCAAGTGCAGGACCCCAGGCAATGTAATTTGAGCAATCAGTCTAACAACCAGGCTATGCAACTAGCCTGACCCACATGACTGAACAATTATTCAATCTAATTTGGCTCTCCTCTTAACTTTTCATTACCATACATTCATTTAAAGAAGACAGTATTTGGCAAAACTTTTCAAACACTTGCCTTCCTAAAATTAACCAATAAATCTTTTTCAGTAATTAAGAGATCAAAAAGAAACAAATTAAAAATTAATACATCCGTGTGCCTTCAAGGAAGGTCTTTATTTATCTGAGAATCCTAAAGCCAATGTCTGAAGCCCAGGCTTACCATATGTGGTTGCTTCATTGCTATTTATATTGAATTTACCATGAAGCAACAACCTATGGAATCTCAATTTCACATGTCAAAAAGTATGCCTATTTGAAGGCAGTTAACTTTGCATTTACCCAAAATAATTATAATTAGAAATAGTTATGTATATTGTCCTTAACTTTTTTTGTTAGTACTTTATAGGTTATTTTCAATGCTGTCCAGTTTCCATAGTCTGATTTGCAGAAATAAATTTGCCCACTATTTATGTATTACTAACATAGTTTAAATATATTTTAAAAGGTCACAATAGTTGAGGAAAAGTACTTTGGTTTAAGTGGATATTAAAGTTGAATTTTATGTAATCCCGTGTGTACGTGTAAACTCAGAGAACATCATTTTACATGGCCAGTAAAAAATACACGACAATAACAAATAACACACTGTTAAGTTGGGTATAAAACTTGATCTCCACTAAATTTAAAAGTTATTGCAAAAACTAACATTCATAGTGGGGCAAAATGAGGATAAAGTTGCTTATTAAATTTTATCTTGTTTTTTAGCTGAGTATTTGTTCAATTAATTCCTAAAACTGATGTACTAAAAAGTTCAAATGACTAAAAAAAAACAAAACATAACAAAAGTCTGTGTACCTGGGACTAAATAGCTGTTAAAGAAACAGAGGTGGAAAGAGGCAAAGTGAGACTACAATTAGTCTGTCAAGCTCTCTTTTATAAACCAATACTTTCATTACCAGTTTTCTGGGGCTTATTGCTCCAGGCAATCACTCTAAAGTTTCAACTTAGGTGTGAATATTTTTCTGACTTGTGGAGGGCTAAGGAGCTATAAAATTAGCAGAGTAAGTTTCGCAGGTAATATGGTTATAATTTCCATTCTCATTTGCTCAATGGAATTGATGTGTTCCTTATACTTAAATGATAGGCAGCATGTAGCAGAAAAGGATGATTATTTACTGAAACTCTGTGATGGAGATTTTGTTGAGCAAAGAGGTCAAGTGTCAAATGAATTCTCATTCCCTAATTGGGACTTTAATTTTAGATTTTTTAAAATTGGGACTATATCACAGAGAAATTCCAAAAGTAGATTTCTTACAAAATAAGAGTGTATGTATTTGCTTATGTTACAAAATTAATACATGCTCATTATGGAACATCTATGACTTACGTAACAGTCACCTAAGACATTTCCCTCCTTCCAGTCTTGGCAAGCTGACCCCAATCCTCCACTTTTCTGCCGCAGTATATATCGTAAGGGTGAATGTGGCCAGATGGCTCTCCTATTTCAAACCCTTCAGTAATGCCCAAGAACCTTCATCATCTGTCTTTTCCAGTCTTTTTAGCTTTATATCCCACTATCTTGGTCCATCCTCCTTGTCCCCCAAACCATCACACGATACGATGCTGTTCTCCAACTTGATGTTTTTGTTTTGCATCCAGCTGTGGATACAGACAGTTCTCTCCTGACTTAGAAATGGGCCTCTCAGGCTACACAGAAATACTGCCTATTTTCCTCTTGAGAATCTGCCCAGTAGGTTTATTTTACTAATAAGTGGAAAGAACTTATTAGTTTCATGCTAAGTGGACAGAACTGAAAAACTCAGAGGTCTTCCTATCTAAAAGACATGCTCTAGACAAGATGCACCTCAAACTAGCTTATGTATGTATTAAATTTTAGTTAATTACTTAAAGAATCTTAACTTATTTTATCCCATAACAAAGCTATAAGATAAGTATAGTTGTTAGCAGGCCCATTTTACTGATGAGGTAAGTGAGGCAAAAAGAAGTAATCTGCTCAAGTTCATACTACTGGCAAATAGAGGAAAACAGAATTCAAACCCAGAAAATATTGCATCAGAATCATAGCTCTCTATGTTGATTCTTTAGATTCAGTTAGTAGATTTCATCTGAGCCACTTCACAAGGGCTAAAGCTTTTGGGAAGGCAGTGAGAACAACTGCTACAATCCTACTGAGCTGATAAACTATGTGGAAAACATCCACATAACTACAATGGAATATGGTCAACTGCAGTTTTAATGGTAAAGATCCTGATATATGTTGGCTTTTACGGCACATTTTACATCGTATTTCTACTAGAGACCTGAATGTTAGAACATTCATCTCACATACACAGTAAATTAGACGTTTTACCTCTCTGGCTTTCAGAGAAAAATTTTTGATAGGACTATGGGTGAACTGGCCATCTTTAACACTGTTGACATCAGGAGATCTACAGGGTTCAACTGCCAGAATTCTTTTCCTTCTAAATGTGATATGGTTTTTTGGCAAGCTGGACATGAATTATCATAATACTTGGATGACCTCTGTAAAGAAGAGATATATGGTCATTCTTTTTGGGGTTTTTTTTTTGGTGGGGGGCTGTGCCACACAGCATGTGGGATCTTAGTTCCCTGACCAGGGATCAAACCTATGCCCCCTGCATTGGAAGTGCAGAGTCTTAACCACTGGACCACCAGGGAAGTCCCTGGTCATTCTTTATTTAAAAAAAACTCAAAAAACCATAACAACCACCTATGAAAATAATATGTTTGTCAAAATTGAAAAAAATGTGATGAGACATCAATGAAAGTGGCAGAGTAGGGAACTCCAAGGGCCTGTCACTAAAGAGAAACAGCAAATAACCTGGCAAAACCTGTCAGAATCAACTTAATCTGAACTCTTCAAACTAGTCAAAGGATTCCAGCAATCAGTCAAACACTTAGTCAAGCAAAAGGTAGCTAATTTGCAGTAAGGGTCCTGAAGATGCCAATCTGAGTTACTGGTGTGGGTTCCTAGTGTTAGAGTAAGCAAAGTGGACTTTTCTGTCCTCCAAGAACTGTGGCTGCTTGTTCTGGCCTGTCTTTTGGTTCCCTGACAGACTGTGTAAAGGGCTTACCTTTATTTTACTAAGCTCAGATCTCTCCCAGTGCAGAGAGGCAACTGTTCAGGACATTTGTCAAAAACATTTAATGGCAAATTTATCAGCAGGTGCCAAATGAGGCAAGGGATGGCAGCTGGGGTAAACAATAGACACAACAAAAGGCTTAGGAGGAAAAACTGGGAAGTGAGATGCTTTGGGGAATATGGGATTTGAAATGCTCCCATCAGAAGACCCACACACATGTGCGCCCAAGGCAGAGTAGCTGCTCAAAAACACCTGAGACGGCCCTAAATTCTCATTTCTGGCTGAGCTTTAGGCTGTATACAAGCAGCAGGTGAAGTCTAAGGGTGAGTTGTAAACTGCCTAGCTGAGTGTTGAAGGCATGCCCCAACATATACGCAGGACCCACTGCCAAAGATTTTGAGGTTTTTTTGTTTGTTTGTTTCTGGTCCCAAACCTTTAAGGAAATCTCTGCTGAATCATTAGCTGACCCCTAAGCTAATCAAACAGATGTCAGTGGCCACACATGGCAAAGAATATACACTTTACAAAATTAGTTCAGAAAAATCACTAGACAAACAACACCAACCACAGGCAGCAAAAAACAAACAAACAAAAAAACCCCTGATGAGGTAAAATAATCTAATTACTACATTATATATTCAAAATGTCCAGTACTCATTAAAAATTATGAAGTATGCAAAGAAACAAGGAAGTATGGCCCACACACACAGAAAAAAGGAATTCAGAGAAATTGTCCCTGATGAAGACCAGACACTGGATTTACTGGAGAAAGACTTTTGATCAACTGTTTTAAATATGCTCAAGAGCATGTACAAAGAACTAATAGAAAGAACAAGAATGATGTCTCACCAAATTGAGAGTATCAACAGAGACATAAAATTTTTAAAGGAACTAAAGAAAAATTCTGGACTTGAAAAATACAATAACTGAAATTTAAAAAATCACTAGAGGGGCTCAAAAGCAGATTTGAGCAGGTAGAAGAAAAAAATCTATGAACTTGAAGATAGGTCAATTGAGATTTTCCAATAATAGGAGCAAAAAGAAGAAAAAAAATGAAGAAAAATGAACAGAGCCTAAGAGATCTGTGGGACACCACCAAGTATACCAACATACATTTAATAAGAGTCCAAGAAGGAGAATAGAGAAAAGGGCAAAAAAAAAAAAAAAAAAAAAAGACTGAAAACTTCTAAAATTTGATAAAAGACATGAATATACACATCCAAGAAATCTCAACAAATCCTAAGTAGGGTAAACACAAAGAAATCCATACCTAGAAACATTCCACTCAAACTGTTCAAAGACACAGAGAATCCTGAGAAGAGCAGAGTGATTCATTATGTACAAGGAATTCTCAAAAACATTAACAGCTAATTTCTCATCAGAAGCCATGGTGGCCAGAAGTTAATGCAATGACACATTCAAAGTGCTTAAAAAAATCTGTTAAGCAAGAATTCTATATCCAGCAAAGCTATTCCTCAAAAAAGAAAGAGAAATTAAGATATTCCAATTAAACAAAAGATAAGAATTCATTTCTAGTAGACTTGCTCTACAAAAAGTGCTGCAGAGAGTCCTTCAGGCTGAAAGAAAAAAATACCAGGCAGTCACTCAATTCATACAAAGAAATAAAGAACACTGATAAAGATAACTATATAGATAAATATAAAAGTCAATATTCATGTATTTCTAGTTAGTAACTCCAATTTTTTATATGATGTAAAAGACAACTATTAAAGCAATAATAATAAATGTCTTAAATAATGTCTATGTCTCAAATAAAATGATAATATAGATCTACGTCTATGTGCATACACGTATAAAGATGTAATCTGTGACAATAACTATATAAGGAAGGGGAACACAGCTATACAGGAGCCAAATTTTTTATACGATTGAAACTAACTTGCTATTAATTCAAACTAGATTACTATAAATTAACATTAGTTGTAATCTCCATGGCAAACACTAAGAAAATAAAGATCTACTGTAAAAGAAACAAAAAGCAAATCAAATAGTACACTAAGAATACTGTGAACAATTGTATGCCAATTAGGAAACCCAGATGAAATAGACAAATTTCTAGAAACACACAAACTGACTCATGAAGAAACAGAAAAAATGAATAGACCTAAAACAAGTAAAGAGATTGATCAGTTAATAAAAACCAAAAAAATCCAACATCCTACACAGAAATGCCCAAAACCTCAAAACTAGATGACTTTCACTACTGAATTCTGTCAAACATTTGAAGAAATCACAGTCCTCTTTAAACTCTTCCAAAACATAGAGGAAGGATACCAAAACCAGAAAAACTCCTCAAGAAAGAAAACTATAGATCAATATTCCTTATGAATACAGATGCAAAAATTCCTCAGCAAACTTCTAGTAAACTGCATCCAGCTGCATATAAAAAGAATTACATACCATGACCAAGTGAGATTTAACCCACGAATGCAAGGGTGTTTCAGTGCATGAAAACCAATCAATATATCATATTAATTAAATGAAGAACAAAAAACCACAGTCATCTCAATTGATGCAGAAAAAGCATATCCAACACCATTTAATAACAAAACACTCAACTAGGACTAGAAGGAAACTTTCTCAAGTTAATAAAGGGCATCTACGAAAAACCCACAGGTAACCTCCTACCTGAATGGTGAATGAAGTCTGAAACCTTTTCCCCAAGATCAGTAGTAAGAGGGATATCTGTTCTGACCTGAGCAATTAGTCAAGAAAAAGAAATAAAAGGCATCCAAATTAGAATGGAAGAATTAATACTCTCTGTATTCACAGATGACATGATCCTATACGTGGTAAATCCTAAAGCATCACAGAACTAGTATTAGAGCTAAGAAGTAAATGTATTAAGTTGTAGGATACAAGATCAATATATAAAGATCAGCTGTATTTCTACATACTAGCAATTAAAAATCCAAAAATGAAACTAAGAAAACAAATCCTTGACAATAGCATCAAAATTAATAAAATACTTCGGAATAAGTTTAACAAAAGAAGTGTAACATTTGTACACTATGAACTATAAAACATTGCTGAAAGAAATGAAAGAAGGTCTTAATAAATGGAGAGGCATCTATGTTCATGGACTGGAAGACAATATTAAAATGGCAATAATTTGCAAGTTGATCCACAGATTCAATGCAATCCCTACCAAAATCCCACCTGGCATTTTGCAGAAATTTACATGCTTATTCTAAAATTCATAGGGAAATGCCAGGGACCCAGAATAGCTACAATACCCTGAAAACAAAGTTGGAAGATTCATATGTCCTGATTTCAAAACTTACTGCAAAGCTATAGTCATCAAGACAGTGTGGTCATGACATATGGACAGACATACAGCTCAATATAAGAATTCAGAATCCAAAAATAAACCTATTCATCTATGGTCAAATTGATTTTCAACAAGGTGCCAACATCATTCAATAGAGAAAGAACAATCTTTTCAACAAATGATGTTGAGATAACTGGATATTCACATGCAAAAAAAAAAAAAAAAGAAAGAAGTTGGACCCTTATCTCACATGATATAAAAAAACTAACTTGAAATGAATCAAAGTCCCAAATATAAGAGCTAAAACTATAAGACTCTTAGAAGAAAACACAGAGGTAAATCTATACAACCTTGGATTTTTACAATGGATTCTTAGCTATGATATTAAAAGAACAGGCAACAAAAGAAAAAGAAAAAATATACAAATTGTACTTAATCAGAATTTAAAACTTTGCAGCCACTGTGCAAGTTTGGTGGTTCCTTAAAAAAATAAACATAGAGTTACCATATAACCTTTTAATTATATTCCGAGGTATTTACTGAAAAGAATGAAAACTGGTGTCCAAACAAAAGCTTGTACACAAATGTCCACAGCAATACTATTCACAATAGCCCAAAAGTAGAAACAACCCAACGTCCGCTAACTGATGAATGGATAAACAAAATGTGGTATAGGTATATCAATACAATGAATATTACTCAGACATAAAAGGAATGAAGTACTGATATATGCTACAACATGAATGAATCTTGAAAACCCGATGCTAAATGAGAAAAGCAGACACAGAAAGCCATGTATTTCATGATTCCACTTTAACTGTCCATTTGTCCTTTGTGGACAAATCTATTGATACTGAAAGCAAATCAGTAGTTCCCAGGGGCTAGGGAGAGAGGTGAATGAGGAGTGACTGCTTAATACACACAGAGCTTCTTTTCGGGGTGCTGAAAATGTCCTGGAATTAGATGATGGCTGAACAACACTGTGAATACACTAGAGATCATGGAATTGTACACTTAAAATGGTGAATTTTACGTTTCATGAATATCTCAATTTTTAAAAATTGAAACAATGCAGAATTATCTTTATTGCACGCTATGTGCTAGGCACCATTCTAGACACAATATGTGTTAATTCCCTTGATTTTTACAACCCTTGGTGATAGGTATAATTATTATCTTTATTTTAATGAGGAAACTGGGGCTTAAACTAAGGCTTAGTAATCTGCCAAAATGTTACATAGATACTACATAGCAGAAATTTCCTGACAGAAATTTAGTCTCACCTCCCATGCTACCTCTTCTAGAATTAAGGACTATTTTCTGCATATCCTATGGCCACTCCTTGATTATCCTCTAATGTAAATTAAGCTATATACATCAAAATGGAGCCAGCTATCTCTGGGAGTCTGAAAAGCAGGATTAGTAGTAACCTGATATAGCTCAACCCAGAGATGTTTTAAATGTATGGATTGGGCTTCCCTGGTGGCCGTGGTTGAGAGTCCGCCTGCCGATGCAGGGGACGTGGGTTCATGCCCGGGTCCGGGAAGATCCCACATGCCGCGGAGCGGCTGGGCCCGTGAGCCATGGCCGCTGAGCCTGCGCTCCGCAACGGGAGAGGCCACAACAGTGAGAGGCCCGCGTACCGCGAAAAAAAAAAAAAAAATGTGTGGATTGTTCCCAGTGAACACTCCTCTAGAGGTAGATACATTAATCTAAATGAACAAATTCTTACCTAATTTACTTTTGAACAGATCTGATAAGGATGTTAGATGTGGGACAAATCTCAGAGAAATTTACTCGTATTCTAGATTATATTAGAGTTAGCCCGCTTCCACTTACTATGATGCTTAGGATGAAGATGGGCTTGAAAATAACTAAGCCACTTACTAGCTATGTGATTTTGGACGATTTACCTACTCTAAGTTTCAAGTTCTCATCTATAAAATGGAAATAATAATGTTACAACACCTAAATATATATACATGTATGTAAATATACATACACACATACATATATGTACATAATGTGATTATAGCATCTGGCACATAGTAGTGTTGAGTAAATGAAAACTGTTATAATATGTAGGCTAGAAAGTCACTATTTCTCTTTCATTTTAACACTTACCAAACCTGACTTGCAGTTTATTTGGATTTGTGCTTCAGACCGTGAGTACTAAGGAATTGAGGAGTAAAATGAATTTGGATGGTTTTTATTTATTGATTTGACAATATTTATTGAGTACCTACTACGCACCACCATTGAGGACACAGTAGTGAACAAAATAAACCCAATCTATCCTCATAAAAGCTTTGCAAGGTAAGAACACTGAAAATTCTGTCTTAGGTGATCCAAGAGGGGTTTCTTATTTTACTTTATATCAGGGATTGGCAAACATTTTCTGTAAAGGGCCAGATAGTAAATACTGGAGGCTTTGCAGGCAAAAAAGTCTCTGCTGCAATTATTCAGCTCGGCCACTGTAGTGAGAAAGCAGCCACAGACGACACATAAACAAATGGGTGTGGTGGTGATCCAGTGAAATTTTATTTTTAACAACAGTTAGTGCCTGGTTTTGGCCCATGGAGTGTAGTTTGACCCCTGATTTATATCAGTGGATTACCAATAATCTAAAACTCATTCTATTTACAGTGTCTTTGCAAATTTGAGACCCACGTATTTTTAGGTCTGCCAGGAGGTTAACAAAACAAAAATGAGAAGACCTTATACAGAATCTGACAAAAGTAAACTGTTTTTTTTTTAATTTATTTTTTTAAACAGCAGGTTCTTATTATTCACCCATTTTACACACATCAGTGTATACATGTCAATCCCAATCGCCCAATTCAGCACACCACCACCCGCACCCCCCACTGTTTTCCCCCCTTAGTGTCCATACATTTGTTCTCTACATCTGTGTCTCAATTTCTGCCCTGCAAACCGGTTCATCTGTACCATTTTTCTAGATTCCACATATATGCGTTAATACATGATATTTGTTTTTCTCTTTCTGACTTACTTCACTCTGTATGACAGTCTCTACATCCATCCACGTCTCAACAAATGACCCAATTTCGTTCCTTTTTATGGCTGAGTAATATTCCATTGTATATATGTACCACAACTTCTTTATCCATTCGTCTGTCGATGGGCATTTAGGTTGCTTCCATGACCTGGCTACTGTAAATAGTGCTGCAATGAACATTGGGCTGCATGTATCTTTCTGAACTATGGTATTCTCTGGGTATATTCCCAGTAGTGGGATTCCTGGGTCATATGGTAATTCTATTTTTAGGTTTTTTTTTTGTTTTTTTTTCGGTATGTGGGCCTCTCACTGTTGTGGCCTCTCCCGTTGCGGAGCACAGGCTCCGGACGCGCAGCCTCAGTGGCCATGGCTCACGGGCGCAGCCGCTCCACGGCATGTGGGATCTTCCTGGACCAGGGCACGAACCCGTGTCCCCTCCATCGGCAGGCAGACTCGCAACCACTCCGCCACCAGGGAAGCCCTATTTTTAGTTTTTTAAGGAACCTCAATACTGTTCCCCACAGTGCCTGTATCAATTTACATTCCCACTAATGGTGCAAGAGGGTTCCCTTTTCTCCACACCCTCTCCAGCATTTGTTGCTTGTAGATTTTCTGATGATGCCCATTCTAACAGGTGTGAGGTGATACCTCATTGTAGTTTTAATTTGCATTTCTCTAATAATTAGTGAGGTCGAGCAGCTTTTCATGTCCTTCTTGGCCATCTGTAAGTCTTCTTTGGAGAAATGTCTGTTTAGGTCTTCTGCCCAATTTTGGATTGGGTTGTTTGTTTAATATTGAGCTGCATGAGCTGTTTATATATTTTGAAGATTACTCCTTTGTCCATGGATTCATTTGCAAATATTTTCTCCCATTCTGAGGGTTGTCATTTCGTCCTGTTTATGGTTTCCTTTGCTGTGCAAAAGCTTTTAAGTTTCATTAGGTCCCATTTGTTTATTTTTGGTTTGATTTCCATTACTGTAGGAGGTGGATCAAAAAAGATCTTGCTGTGATTTATGTCATAGAGTGTTCTGCCTATGTTTTCCTCTAAGAGATTTATAGGGTTCGGTCTTACATTTAGAATCCATTTTGAGTTTATTTTTTGTATGGTGTTAAGGAGTGTTCTAATTTCATTCTTTTACATGTAAATGTCCAGTTTTCCCAGCACCACTTATTGAAGAGACTGTCTTTTCTCCATTGTATATCCTTGCCTCCTTTGTCATAGATTAGTTGACCATAGGTGCGTGGGTTTATCTCTAGGCTTTCTATTCTGTTCCACTGATCTACAGTTCTGTTTTTGTGCCAGTACCGTACTGTCTTGATTACTGTAGCTTATAGTCTGAAGACCAGAAGCCTGATTCCTCCAGCTTTGTTTTTCTTTCTCAAGATTGCTTTGGCTATTTGGGGTCTTTTGTGTTTCCATACAAATTGTGAAATTCTTTGCTCTAGTTATGTGAAAAATGTCAGTGGTAGTTTGATAGGGATTGCATTGAATCTGTAGATTGCTTTGGGTAGTAGAGTCATTTTCACAACGTTGACTCTTCCAATCCAAGAACATGGTATATCTCTCCACCTATCTGTATCATCTTTAATTTCTTTCATCAGTGTCTTATAGTTTTCTGCATACAGGTGTTTTGTCCCCCTAGGTAGGTTTATTCCTAGGTATTTTATTCTTTTTGTTGCAATTGTAAATGGGAGTGTTTTCTTAATTTCACTTTCAGATTTTTCATCATTAGTGTATAGGAATGCCAGAGATTTCTGTGCATTAATTTTGTATCCTGCAACTTTACCAAATTCACTGATTAGCTCTAGTAGTTTTCTGGTGGCATCTTCCGGATCCTCTATGTATAGTATCATGTCATCTGCAAACAGTGACACTTTTACTTCTTCTTTTCCAATTTGTATTCCTTTTATTTCTTTTTCTTCTCTGATTGCCGAGGCTAGGACTTCCCAAACTACGTTAAATAGTGGTGAGGGTGGACATCCTTGTCTTGTTCCTGATCTTAGAGTAAATGCTTTCAGTTTTTCACCATTGAGAATGATGTTTGCTGTGGGTTTGTCATATATGGCCTTTATTATGTTGAGGTAGGTTCCCTCTATGTCCACTTTCTGGAGAGCTTTTATCATAAATGGGTGCTGAATTTTGCCAAAAGCTTTTTCTGCATCTATTGAGATGATCATATGGTTTTTCTCCTTCAATTTGTTAATATGGTGTATCACACTGATTGATTTGCGTACACTGAAGAATCCTTGCATCCCTGGGACAAATCCCACTTGATCATGGTGTATGACCCTTTTAATGTGTTGTTGGATTCTGTTTGCTAGTATTTTGTTGAGGATTTTTGCATCTATATTCATCAGTGATACTGGTCTGTAATTTTCTTTTTTGTAGTATCTCTGTCTAGTTTTGGTATCAGGATGATGGTGGATTCATAGAATGAGTTTGGGAATGTTCCTTCCTCTGTAACTTTTTGGAAAGGTTTGAGAAGGATGGGTGTTAGCTCTTCTCTGAATGTTTGACAGAATTCACCTGTGAAGCCATCTGGTCCTGGACTTTCATTTGTTGGAAGATTTGTAATCACAGTTTCAATTTCATTACTTGTGATAGGTCTGTTCATATTTTCTATTTCTTCCTGGTTCAGTCTTGGAAGGTTATACCTTTGTAAGAATTTGTCCATTGCTTCCAGGTTGTCCATTCTATTGGCATAGAGTTGCTTGTAGTAGTCTCTTAGGATGCTTTGTATTTCTGTGGTGTCTGTTGTAACTTCTCCTTTTTCATTTCTAATTTTATTGATTTGAGTCCTCTCCCTCTTCTTCTTGATGAGTCTGGCTAACAGTTTATGAATTTTGTTTATCTTCTCAAAGATCCAGCTTTTAGTTTTATTGATCTTTGCTACTGTTTTCTTTGTTTCTACCTCATTTATTTCTGCTCTGATCTGTAAGATTTCTTTCCTTCTGCTAACTTTGGGTTTTGTTTGTTCTTCTTTCTCTAGTTCCTTTAGGTGTAAGGTTAGATTGTTTATTTGAGATGTTTCTTGTTTCTTGAGGTAGGCTTGTATAGCTATAAACTTCCCTCTTAGAACTGCTTTTGCTGCATCCCATAGGTTTTGGATCGTCATGTTTTCATTGTCATTTGTCTCTAGGTATCTTTCTATTTCCTCTTTGATTTCTTCAGTAATCTCTTGGTTATTTAGTAACGTACTGTTTAGCCTCCATGTGTTTGTATTTTTTATGTTTTTTTCCCTGTAATTCATTTCTAATCTCATAGTGTTGTGGTCAGAAAAGATGCTTGATATTATTTCAATATTCTTAAATTTACTGAGGCTTGATTTGTGACTCAAGGTGTGATCTATCTTGGAGAATGTTCCGTGCCCACTTGAGAAGAAAGTGTAATCCACTGTTTTTGGATGGAATGTCCTATAAATATCAATTACGTCTATCTGGTCTATTATGTCATTTAAGGCTTCTGTTTCCTTATTAATTTTCTGCTTGGATGATCTGTCCACTGGTGTAAGTGAGGTATTAAAAGTCCCCCACTAGGGTTTCCCTGGTGGTGCAGTGGTTGAGAGTCCACCTGCCAATGCAGGGGACACAGGTTCGTGCCCCAGTTCAGGAAGATCCCACATGCAGCGGAGTGGCTGGGCTGGGGAGCCATGGCTGCTGAGCCTGCGCGTCTGGAACCTGTGCTCCGCAACGGGAGAGGCCACAACAGTGAGAGGCCCATGTACCGCAAAAAAAAAAAAAAAAGTCCCCCACTATTAGTGTGTCACTGTCGATTTCCTCTTTTATAGCTGTTAGCAGTTGCCTTCTACATTGAGGTGCTCCTATGTTGGGTGCATATATATTTATAATTGTTATATCTTCTTCTTAGATTGATCCCTTGATCATTATGTAGTGTCCTTCCTTGTCTCTTGTAACATTCTTTATTTTAAAGTCTATTTTATATGATATGAGTATTGCTACTCCAGCTTTCTTTTGATTTCCATTTGAATGGAATACCTTTTTCCAACCCCTCACTTTCAGTCTGTATGTGTCCCTAGGTCTGAAGTGGATGGCATATATATGGGTCTTGCTTTTGTATCCATTCAGCAAGCCTGTGTCTTTTGGTTGGAGCATTTAATCCATTCACATTTAAGGTAATTATCAATATGTATAGTCCTATTACCATTTTCTTAATCGTTTTGGGTTTGTTTTCGTAGGTCCTTTTCTTCTCTTGTGTTTCCCACTTAGAAAAGTTCCTTTAGCATTTGTTGTAGAGCTGTTTTGGTGGTGCTGAATTCTCTTAGCTTTTGCTTGTCTGTAAAGCTTATGATTTCTCCATTGAATCTGAATGAGATCCTTGCTGGGTAGAGTAATCTTGGTTGTAGGTTTTTCCCTTTCATCACTTTAAGTATATCATGCCACTCCCTTCTGGCTTGTAGAGTTTCTGCTGAGAAATCAGCTGTTAACCTCATGGGAGTTCCCTTGTACATTATTGGTCATTTTTTCCTTGCTTTCAAGAATTTTTCTTTGTCTTTAATTTTTGCCAATTTGATTACTATGTGTCTCGGCGTCTTTCTCCTTGGGTTTATTCTGCCTGGGACTCTCTGCACTTCCTGGACTTGGGTGGCTATTTCCTTTCCCATGTTAGGGAAGTTTTCGACTATAATCTCTTCAAATATTTTCTCAGGTCCTTTCTCTCTCCCTTCTCCTTCTGGGACCCCTATAATGTGTATGTTGCTGCGTTTAATGTTGTCCCAGAGGTCTCTTAGGCTGTCTTCATTTCTTTTCATTCTTTTTTCTTTATTCTCTCCACAGCAGTGAATTCCACCATTCTGTCTTCCAGGTCACTTATCCATTCTTCTGCCTCAGTTTTTCTGCTATTGATTCCTTCTAGTGTATTTTTCAGTTCAATTATTGTATTATTGTTCATCTTTGTTTGTTTGTTCTTTAATTCTTCTTGGTCTTTGTTAAACATTTCCTGCATCTTCTCGATCTTTGCCTCCATTCTTTTTCCGAGGTCCTGGATCATCTTCACTCTCATTATTCTGAATTCTTTTTCTGGAAGGTTGCCTATCTCCACTTCATTTAGTTGTTTTTCTGGGGTTTTATCTTGTTCCTTCATCTGGTACATAGCCCTCTGCCTTTTCATCTTGTCTATCTTTCTACGAATGTGGTTTTTGTTCTATAGGCTGCAGGATTGTAGTTCTTCTTGCTTCTGCTGTCTGCCCTCTGGTGGATGAGGCTATTTAAGAGGCTTGTGCAAGTTTCCTGACGGGAAGGACTGATGGTGGGTAGAGCTGGCTGTTGCTCTGGTGGGCAGAGCTCAGTACAACTTTAATCCACTTGCCTGCTGATGGGTGGGGCTGTGTCCCACCTCTGTCGGTTGTTTGGCCTGAGGTGACCCAACACTGGAGCCTACCTGGGCTCTTTGGTGGGGCTAATGGCGGACTCTGGGAGGGCTCACGCCAAGGAGTTCTTCCCAGAACTTCTGCTGCCAGTGTCCTTGTCCTCACGGTGAGACACAGCCACCCCCTGCCTCTGCAGGAGACCCCCCAACACTACCAGGTAGGTCTGGTTCAGTCTCTATGGGGTCATTGCTCCTTCCCCTCGGTCCCCATGCACACACTACTTTGTGTGTGCCCTCCAAGAGTGGAGACTCTGTTTCCCCCAGTCCTGTCGAAGTCCTGCAATCAAATCCCGCTAGCCTTCAAAGTCTGATTCTCTAGGAATTCCTCCTCCCGTTGCCGGACCCACAGGTTCTGAAGCCTGATGTGGGGCTCAGAACCTTCACTCCAGTGGGTGGACTTCTGTGCTTTAAGTGTTCTCCAGTTTGTGGGTCACCCACCCAGCAGTTATAGGATTTGATTTTATTGCTATTGCGCCCCTCCTACCATCTCATTGTGGCTTCTCCTTTGTCTTTGGATGTGGGGTATCTTTCTTGATGAGTTCCAGTGTCTTCCTCTCAATGACTGTTCAGCAGTTAGTTGTGATTCCAGTGCTCTCGCAAGAGGGAATGAGAGCACGTCCTTCTACTCCATCATCTTGAACCAATCTTCAGTAAACTGTTCTTAATAAAACTTCCTATTGCCTTGAAAAAACTCAAGAGTATTAAATCCAAGAGAAGAACATATATCAGATTCAGTAAAAAGGGAAGACTATAGTTATCCAAACTATATATTTAGGCACATAGTTGAAGAACTTCAAACTCTGGTTGACATCTGGGTATCTTAATTTCTGTAATGTTATTACCCAAGGTCAACTGCCTCAAACTTAGTAATTCCATGCAATCTTTCTAAGTCCTTGGGTCATTTTCTCATCTGATATTACTGAGTAAAAAGCTCAAGCTGAACTCTTGATAATGACATTGTCCTCTTTACTCAGGCCTTTGCACTTAAATTTATAGTCCACTCCCACCCTCCACCCCCCAAAAAAGCCAACAACAACAAAAACTAAACAAAAAACTATGTGCCTGGATACAAGTGCATTTACCACTAGAAGAACTAAATAACAGAGGCATTTAAGGAGGCATTTAAGGACCAGGAGGATAAGACAGGAAACTTGTGCTCACCATAACTTCAGGACTATGGGATTTTTTCCAGGTTCACAGAAAATTCAAAATAAATTGGAAAAAAAAATCAAAATAAACTGAAAAAGGAAAATGTTTTTCAAATGATTTTTCATGGCAATAATAAATAAATAATAAAGTCATTTACTTCATAATAAATTTTAAGTCTGGGCTTCTATGGTTGACCTGCTACAAAAGAAGCAGGGAGAAAGCTTTGGGTTCTTCCACTGGAGATCACTGTTAAAAGTCAATTGCCTTTGGAGAAAACTACTAAAATTTATGTAAGATGACAGCTTTAGTTCACTTTTCTTAGCCTTAAACTACATATAGGAACCAATAAAGGGCTAGTTTATATCAAAATCCTGGTTATTGATGCTCATATAGAACATACATCTTATTATTTTTTGAGAATCAAGGTTGGTAAGAATAATTTGTTGACAAATCAGATAATTTCCAGTACAGTAAAAGAGGAATGCATTCTATCCTCTTATTTTTAACTTGCATTGAAATAAATTTGGATTAATAACATGTTTATTTAAGTTGAACACACCTCTGCCCTCCCCATAAGATTAAAAATGCAAGCCTTCTCCAAAATGTAGATAAACAAAATACTGCAGCCTCAAGAGACAGCTGCTTCTGATATCTAATTACTGGGGGACTGAGCTGGCAGGAACATCAAATCAACTATTCACAAAACAAAATCATCATTTCTGGTAACCAGATTAGTTATCTTAGACTATATTTTGTAACTAATTTATCTTGAAAGGGAAGTCAATGGCAGGGGCACAAAGCAGGATGGACAGTTCTATATTAAAGAGATTTGAGAGACAGAACCAAATGTATATTTTTAAAAAAATTTAGCAAGGCAGAAATAAAAGTTGAAATTACATATTACCTAAAAATTAATGAAAAGGAAAATATTTGGTATCAAAACCTATGACAGCTAAAGCTCTACTGAGAGGATAATACTTGTAGCTTTAAATACTCTTTTAACAAGACAATCCGAAAATGAATGAAGTGCCCAGCCTAAGAAAGTAGAAAAAGAATAACAAAATACACAAAAGAAAATAGGAAGAACAAAAATACATAAAAGGTGAAAGTAATGAAACCGAAAAGGAAAAAAAGCTGGTTCTTTGGGAAAGTGAATAAAACGTACCAGACACAGAGTGCCTTGATGGTCACTTAAAACCTCAGTTTCTGTATCTTGAATATTCTCACATATCAACTTTCTTTTCCTTTCCGCTGACCCCGCCTCCTGCACTGTCCAATAGCAGAGCCAAACGATCTCATCTGAAAGCTCAGCCAAGACAAGTTCTAGACATGGTACTGGGAACTTTCAAAATCTGTCCTTCACCTAATCAGTTTTGCATTTACTCCCTTTCAGAGACAGATTTTTTTTTTTGCGGTACGCGGGCCTCTCACTGCTGTGGCCTCTCCTGTTGCGGAGCACAGGCTCCGGACGCGCAGGCTCAGCGGCCATGGCTCACGGGCCCAGCCGCTCCGCGGCATGTGGGATCTTCCCGGACCACGGCACGAACCCGTGTCCCCTGCATCGGCAGGCGGACTCCCAACCACTGCACCACCAGGGAAGCCCGACAGATTGGTTCTTAATACCAGAGCACCAGTTCCCCTTGCAGGGCTTTTTTCTGCTGTGTTTCTTGCAGACTATGTCTTGTCCCTGGTAGTCTTCTTCCCAATGACAGAAGCCCCAACTCCTGAATGTCAGCCCAGGGAATAGTCCCCAAGGCTCACAGCTGGACCTCTTAGAGAACAGTCAACTGACTGCTACTGCTAAATGGTTTGTCCATTTTCCCACTGGTATGCTTCCACTCTGACATGGTAAGTGAGAAGGTGGCTACAGTCAATGGAAGTGATTTCATGATTTCAAATCCATGCCACACCAAAGGAAAAACAGATAGGCGTCCATGCCTACTAACAGAAATGTAAAAGCAGCAGAAGCACAGCCTCCATCTGATTTCCACCTTCCAAAATTTACCAAAGTATGTCTGATTGGTCAAAGCTATATTATATCCAGAACACTTAACTGCAAGTGAGTCTGAGAAACATAGTTATTAACTTTCCACGCTTTGTACAGTAAAGCACACCAGAAGGAAGGAATAAATGTTGAAACCAATCCACTGTATTTACTACATAGAAGGTTTGTTTTCTCACATCATCCTCTAATTTTAATATATAAATTCTTACAGCATTTAAGAAAGCTGATAAATTTGTAAAATAAATGTGCAAACCAGGAAATGCTTTTTGAATGCTTTTCTTTGGATCTCTGAAATTAACTCACTTCTTTAGGGTGAAACCTTTATCTCCAAATAAAGACGTGTAATAGTCCACTACATTTTTCCTTTTCTTCAAGGACTGTCAGGGTAAATTTCTAAATTATTCATAGTATGGATTGTAAATCCCCGAAGACAGAGACCAATTCTTTCAATTTATGTTTTTATAAGTTCCCACTAGAAAGCATAAATAATACAGTTCTCCCAATAATAATACAGTTCTTCCTCCTTTCCCAGTTTTTCCTTTTAGGTAAATGGCACCACTATCTACTCAGTAGCCACAGCCAAAAATCTAACGGTAAACCTCAATTATTTTCGTTCCTTCAGTTTCCTTATGTAATTTGTCAGGTGTCCACACACTCCCCTGATCCTAGTCCAAGCAACCTATTCTTGGCCCTTCTATGGGACTCTGTTCAAAGTATATGTTGCTTCAAATATCATGGCTCCTCTGGTATATAAAGTGGATATTCAGTCCACCTTCTTTCTAATCCAGCATTGTCTAAAAAGAATTTTGCACAATGAGAGAAATGTTCCAGACCTGCACATGTAGCCACAGAGCACTTGAGATGTGGGAAGCATGACTAAAGAACTGAATTTAAATTTCATTTAATTTTAATTCAGTTAAATTTAAATAGCCACATGTGGTTAGCGGCTACTATGTTCAACAATGAATTTCTAGAGCATCTTCCCATACTAAAGAAGTTAGACGCACTCTGATCTAGTATGCAAAACTGAGGCAAAGACCACTTCTGCTGCCAAACAAGGTCACAGGTTTTTCTGTGATAGTATAAGAAGTCCTGTTTCAACCACTAGCTTCATGGCTGCCAGACACTCCTTTGGGTGGAACAGGTATAGTGCAGCAGTTGCAGTGGCTAACTGATCATGACAGTTCCCTGATCACGATAGCTTCCTAACTGTAGCAATCATAGTACAGTCCAATTAAGAGATATTGGAAAAGTCTAGGATAATCACAGGGGAGACAGAATTCAGTATTGTAGAAAAGTAGCAATGAGTTTATCTTAGGTAATCTTTGGGGAGAGAGAATAAAAAGTCTTTAAGAAATGTTATTAAGAGAACTTCTGTTGATAATTTAGATTGGGGGAGGGATGTAAATGACAGGTGACTTGTAGTGTCAGACTTGCACAAGTAAGGATACTGGTGCCATTGGTGGAGATAGGGAATACTGTAAGAGTAAGATTAGAAGGGCAGAGAAGATCATGAGTTTACCAAGCAGGAGATGCCTTTGAAGTAGTCAAGTGGAACTGTCGATTAAGCACCTGAATGTACAGGTTTGAAGCTCAAAGAAGTAGTTTGTGCTAGACATACAGATTTAGGGGCTATTGGTACATGAAGAAAAATCGAACACAGGCACAAATAAGATTGCTTAAAGAAAAAAGTATGGAGTGGTAAGACATGAAGGCCTAAATGAGTCTGAAGAATCTAAATAAATAACAGAGAACCAAAGTTAGGTAGAAAATCAGAAGGGTTTTCTTTTATTCCAAGAATAAAAGAATGGTCAGCAGTATCAATACTGCTACTGTTAGGTAAAATAAACACTGAAACATACTGACTGGATTTGCTATTTTGAAGATCACCAACGACCTTGGGAAGAGCTGTTTTGATAGAGTAATGGGTACAGATGCCAAACTAGAGAGCAGTAAGGAATGGGTGGGAAGTGAGGAAATGAGGACAGATTTTCAAGAGATCTGACTGCTAAAAGGAGATGTGGGATTGAGAAAGGTTTTCTTTCCTTTTTGACACTGATAAGAAGGATTCAGCTGACAGGAGAATTTAAATATAAGTGATACACAGGATTACTCACAGACTGTTTCAGAGCAGGTGGGGACAGAATCCAAATTGTGAGAGAAAAACTGGCCTTCAGGAAGAAGGAGAGGATAGACGTAAGAGTAAGTCTGTAGGGTGATTGTGGGAAGCTGCAAGTATCTGGCTGTAAATGTTATAAATCCTGATGATGCATAAATATCATTGCTAATAAAAGTTGAGGGGGATTCTTTGAATTAACAGGAATGAGAATGCAAGCTGACGGTGAGAGAGTTCTTTTAGGCTGAACTCTTCATTAGAGGTAGTAGGAAGGTCATACTAAGGAAAAAAGTGGACATGTAGACAGAGAGACAGAACTAGTAATTCAGTCTGTACAACTTTGCCTAGCTATTCGTTAACAGAAGATCTGATGTACATAGTGGCTATTTCCACATTTACCTTAACCCTTTCTCCTACTTTACTGTTTCATCTTATTTCCAATTTTATGCAAAATAACTGTTTACTTAGTAATTTGAGAAGTGACAGGTGAAAAATCAAAATTATACTAGACAGGGCTTCCCTGGTGGCACAGTGGTTGAGAGTCCACCTGCCGATGCAGGGGACACGGGTTTGTGCCCCGGTCTGGGAAGATCCCACATGCCGCGGAGCGGCTAGGCCCGTGAGCCATGGCCGCTGAGCCTGCGCGTCCAGAGCCTGTGCTCCGCAACGGGAGAGGCCACAGCAGTGAGAGGCCCGCGTACCACACACACACACACACAAAAATTATACTAGACAATCACTAGAAATGATATACTAGAAATGATCAGTAAGTTCAAATTCTCAGCTTTTCTCTCTGTGTAGCAGTATTACATAGAAATAGATAATACTTTAAAATCTGTATTTCATATCCAAATGGCCAACAAACAAATGAAAAAGTATTCAACTTCATTAATCATTGGGGAAAAGCAAATTAAAGCCCCAATGATACCACTACATACCTAACAAAGTGGCCAAAATAAAGAAGGTAATTTTTTTATTTTTGTAAAATGAAAATTTGTAAAAGATTTTCTCTTTATAAAAAAGATAATTAACAAGTGAGTGTTGACAGGATATGGAGCAACTACACCATCAATGCACTGCTAGAGGGACTATAAACTAGTACAACCATCTGAAAACTGTTTGGCAGTATCTGCTAAGGCTGAATAGACACATACCCTGCGATCCAGCAAGTTCGTTCCTACGTATGAACCCAACAGAAATGCATAGATATGCTCATCAAAAAACATGTACAAGAATGTTCACAGAAGCACTGTTCATAACAGCTCCAAACGGGAAACAACCTAAATATCCATCAACAATAGGATGGGTAAATACATTGGGATACATCCATACAATGGAATACACAGACAGCAATGAACACAAGTGAACTTTTGTTTGACACAATATGGATGACTTTCATGAGCATAATGTTGAGCAAAAGAAGCCAAGCAAAAAAAAAAAAAAAAAAAAAAAGAGCATATACCATATGATTATGTGAATGTAAATTTTTTTAAAAGGTAAAACTAATTTATGATGTTAGAAGGCAGGATAACAGTTGTCCTTGGAGGGGAGAGTAATTGAGAAAGAGCACAAGAGGGGATTTTGGAGTGCTGGTAACATTTTATTTCTTGTCCTTGGTGATTACATGGATGGATTCAGTTGTGGAAATTCATTTCACTATATACTTACGATTTTTGCATCTTTCTGAATGTACGAATGTGCATTTCAATAAAAACTTTACTTCAGAAAACTGTGTATCTCTTAAACTACTTTGGTAGATTTGACTCTTCAAATGAGCTCCTTACAGAAATAGCAACAATCCAATGGAAAATAAAATATATAACCTAAACATGTAAGCAATCTCTCTTCCAAAAGAAAAAGAAACATTACATGGGGTCTATATGGGAAAAGAATCTAAAGAAGTGGATATATATATTTGTATAACTGATTCACTTTGCTGTACACCTGAAACTAACAGAACACTGCAAATCAACTATACTCCAATAAAAACTTAAAATAAAAACAGTTATTACAAGAAAAAAATTACACGGAAATTAAACAAAAACTGCCTGCCAACCACCTTCATTCCAAGGAGCATGTGGACTTCCTCCCTTTCCTTATCTTGAAGAAACAAAAAAAGTAAAGACATCTCATTTGTAGCCTTCCAAAAGATAAAACTATATGAAATGATAGAGGCCTGAGTTATTCTTCTGCTTAGCTCTGTAGTTAGTAGTTAGGGCTGTAACCAGAGAGAAGATTTGCAATAATTTCTCTCCCTTTTTGAAGGGTAGTCTAATTTCTATGAAGCAAATTTCTAAGAAGCAAATCAACACTTAATAAAAGGAAATCTATGTCAGAGCATATACTTTGATACTATGTATCTTTTCTATGCACTTTAGCAGCTCCTGATGCCGAGAATTTAAGAAGACTCTAATTTCCTCAGGGGCATTTTATTATGCAATAGCTGCTTACAGATTATTTTATGATCATTACACTCTAGGAAGCTACTGATAGTTCTTCCTCTGAAAAAAAATATTTTGCTTTAGCATATGTCACATTTGACCTGTTGGCCAAAATTTTTGTCAAATTATTTATAATAATTTGTAAGCCCACCTTTGCACAGATCACAAAAGAAAGAAACAAGGCAAATATAGCTTACTAAAATCTAAATTCTATCTCACCTACGTTTCAATAAATTAGTACATGGCCTGAATGGGTTGGGGAGATTATGGCAATAGCTGAAGTAGAAAGTGACTATGAAAGGCAAGGAGGAAGTGCCTCAGTGGTATGCAGACAGAGAAGAGTTTACCTGGGAGTCTGATGTGATCTGGGGAGCAAGGTAAAAAACAACTAGATGCTAGAAATGTCTACAAGATTAAAGGATTTAGTAATAGGAGAACAAGGTAAGAAAAAAGACTACTGCAGTGAACAATGCCTGAGTCACTATATCAGACCTTACAAAGATAACATAATAAAATGGTCACTAAACAATTTTGAGCATGAATTACCAAAACATGCTTATTTATTTATAAATAATATATTAGTATGACAGTACTATCTCTTGGAAGGCTACAAAGGAGGTTAGAAAGCAATCACTTATTGAAACATGGGGTCTTCAAAAGAGAATAGGACATAATCCTTGTGAATCCAGAAATGATTTTAAATCATTTATTAAATCAGTTAAAGGTAGAGGGGAAAAAAACCCTATCCTTAAATTAATCCAGAAATTATTGCAGTAATTTATTCCTGGTTCTCATACATGGGTAACATAAGGGAAATTTTTTGAAACTTCATTCTTAAACTGGTTAGGGATATTTCACTTCTCTTTCTGGAACCTTACTTATTTTTGTTTTTTGTTTGTTTCATTTTTAAGCAGTAGACAGAAAAGATAGAAAAGGAAAACCCAAATATACTGTATCCAAATTTTAAAACTTTTATCTACTGAAGGTGAGTAAAAGATTTAAAAATATATTCCCTCCAGTGTAACTGGTGGAGTCTGACCTCTCAGTAAGACAGACACAATTTCTTTGAGCTACTCTTCTGAATTAATTAAATGTGTTTTAGTAACATTGCTTTCCTAGAAAGTCTCCAATTGGGAGGAAGTGGAGAATGAAGCTGAAATAAGTGACATTTTGTGTGTGTGTGTGTGGTACACGGGCCTCTCACTGTTGTGGCCTCTCCCATTGCAAAGCACAGGCCCCGGACGCGCAGGCTCAGCGGCCATGGCTCACGGGCCCAGCCGCTCTGCAGCATGTGGGATCTTCCCAGACCGGGGCACGAACCCGGGTCCCCTGCATCGGCAGGCGGACTCTCAACCACTGCGCCACCAGGGAAGCCCCAAGTGACAAGTATTTTAAAGAAGAGGTGCTTGCTCTTAACTTGTCCTAAGCTTCTTTTGACCTTTCATCCTAATGTACTCTACAGGTCACCAAATACAATCTGCCTGGAATTATTAAATTCCCATACTGATTCTACCAGCAATGATTTGGAGACTGTTGTGATATTACATCTAAGTGCTCCTTGGATTCAATATTTTGTCATTTATTTTGTTCCCAAAATTACTTTGTGCAATGGTTTCTGACATTTTTAAAGGCAGTAAATATGCAGAATTTCAGATGACTCATAGACTTGAATATTAAGACTACAAGTTGGTAAGGAAATAAGGAATGGTTAGTACTAATACTTTTATTATATCCAATTTCTTTGAATCATGACATCAGAAATATCTGAGAAATCAAACTAGTCTTCAATAGCTAAACACACTTCCACCCCAACCCAGAATAGATCTAACCCCAATTAAACTTAAAAGCTTTTGCACAAAGGAAACCATAAACAAGACGAAAAGACAACACTCAGAATGGAAGAAAATATTTGCAAATGAAGCAACTGATAAGGGATTAATCTCTAAAATATACAAGAACTTATGCAGCTCAATATCAACAAAACAAACTACCCAATCCAAAAATGGGCAGAAGACCTAAATAGACATTTCTCCAAATAAGACATACAGATGGCCAAGAGGCACATGAAAAGATGCTCAACATCACTAATTATTAGAGAAACGCAAATCAAAACTACAATGAGGTATCACCTCACACCGGTCAAAATGGCCATCATCAAAAAAATCTACAAACAATAAATGCTGGAGAGGATGTGGAGAAAAGGGAACACTCTTACACTGTTGGTGGGAATGTAAATTGATACAGCCATTATGGTGAACAGTATGGAGGTTCCTTAAAAAACTAAAAGTAGAACTACCATACGACCCAGCAATCCCACTCCTGGGCATATATCCAGAGAAAATCATAATTCAAAAAGACACATGCACCCCAATGTTCACTGCAGCACTATTTACAATAGCCAAGACACGGAAGCAACCTAAACGTCCATCAACAGAGGAATGGATAAAGAAGATGTGGTACATATATACAGTGGAATATTAGCCATAAAAAGGAACAAAACTGTGCCATCTGCAGAGACATGCATGTACCTAGAGATTGTCATCAGAGTGAAGTAAGAAAGAGAAAAACAAATTATCATATAACGTTGCTTATATGTGGAATCTAGAAAAATGATACAGATGAACTTATTTGCAAACAGAAATAGACACACAGATGGATACCAAGGAGGGAAGGTGGGTGGGATGAACTGGGAGTTTGGGATTGACATATATACACTACTATGTATAAAATAGATAACTAATGAGAACCTACTGTACAGCACAAGGAACTCAGTGCTCTGTGGTGACCTAAATGGGAAGGAAATCCAAAAAAGAGGGGATATATGTATACGAATAGTTGATTCACTTTGCTGTACAGCAGAAACTAACACACACTGTAAAGCAATGATACTCCAATAAAAATTAATTAAAAAAAATAAATTGGAAAAACTTTTCTGAAAAAAAAATTGTACTTAAAATTAAAACAAACCTTTGGATATTATTGATTAAAATCACAATTATGTGGAAAACAATTTAATTGATAAGCTAACAAAACTATGAATGATGATAATTAATTATACTTACAGTTCCTTATCAGAATAATTTAGGCTTACTTTGCTAATGGTAACAAACACAGTTCTGTGAGGCTACGTGATTTTGCAGGGAACTCTACTAAAGATAATTTGATAAAAAATTTTTAAGTCAAACCAAATTAATTTTTAAAAGACAACTTACATTGAGAACAAAACACTCTCCTTTAGAAACCTCGACAATCATATACTTTTGTAATGATCATGTGTATATAATGAATCAGAAAGAGGAACTAGTATACACAGAGAAAAGTACCTGTGATCAAGAAGTCAGGAATTCAGATGAGAAAGTTTCTTTAATCCTCTGTTCTTAAATCTTTTAACAGTCATGATTACTTTAAATGCAAAAAAGCATACCAAGCAAGATTTAAGTTTCACTTTGCACTTAAATTCTTATTATTCTGCAACCTCATCATTTTATGTATTGTTATGAAGTATTTAATAACTATAACTGATTAAGTACTTAAGTATTCTTCATTTATAAACTTTGACATGTTACGGTTTTTTGGTATAAAAGGGTTTAAGTTATAGCTTTTCATACCAAAACATCATACCCATTAAGATAAAATGTATTTAGTTTTAAATGCAGTATTTATGCTAGCCTATAAGAAAATAAACTTTATGAAATAACCCTAAAAGTTATTTTATTAGTTTCTTTACGTACACATAATAAATGCCCATTCAATTTTCTTTTCGCTGGTCATCCTCAGTTACATAAATTTACTGAGCTATTAATTATTACTTTTATACTACAGTTCAATTAATATGTTAGCAAGAGGACTAAATCGACACAGATTAATTTAAGGTCTTATCAAAATATTAAAATAATAAACTATCTAGCTGACATTTATAGAACAGATGAACAGAAACTTGATAGTTTTCTACACAGTTCCTGATGTTTACACTATTACTTCTTATTGATAACTAATTATTTCATTATCCTCAATGTGTCATAAAATATTATATGACATACGTACTATAATTATATTCATACAGTATATAATCCACTCTACATACTTTATACACTCTTTGCCTCACATGGCATGACTTTTTTAGTTAACTTTCATTAGTAAGCTAATTCATACTGAAGTTTCTTTTACAGATATCAGCTAAATTTTTTTTGCATATCAATGAATTTGAGATACAAATACAACTGCCATTTTGCACACCATCAAACATGTATTTGGATGCATATAAATTTGTTTCATAAATCAGGGCTACTTCACTTAAAAGAGAATTAACATAAAATTTATACTTAAAAGTAAAATAATGCCTTTACTAAAAATTATACCTATATTAATTAATATGGCCTTTCATTTAGTGTTAATTACCTTCATAAAAATTTAAAGGATAGAGAAGACTAAATTCAGAGTGTTTATTCATTGACATATTTTGCTTTTTAGTTTAAAAAGCCATGGTGCTGTTACAGAAGTAATCATATATATTTTCTGCTTAATTATGAAAAATTTAAGGAAAGCGGATGGATCCAGGTTTGGGGACAACCGCAAGACATGATTTGTGTAGTACAACTTCATAAAAAAAATTTTTTTTCAAAAGAAAGCGAGCTTTGAAAAGTATTTCAATAGCTATTTAGGTAGCCTGATGATATAAAAATAAAGTGAAACTTAGATTATTTTACTACATATACTTTATTTTCAAAAGCAAAATAAAGCAGGAAATCTTTAATGCTAAATATATGAAAAGAATAAAATTTTTATTGAATCAAAATAACAACTAGAGAGCCAAACTGTTTTTCTAGTTGCTGTACGACCATATTTTAGATAGTACTGAAAGCTATGCAATAATAATGTAAAATCGAAACTTCAACACAGAGTGAGAAGACAGTATTAGAACACATATATAGTTAATGGGATATAGAGCTGTCCAGACACATTCTAAGAATTGACAAATGTGATCTGCATTGTTTAAAGTCTGTATTAACAGCAGGGGCTGTGTCAGTGGGGTTTTTTTTTTGGTTTATTAATAGAATGCTTTGACAAATCAAAAGATTTTTATTAGCCACTATAATAACTACTACAGATTTCCTTGTGCTTATTATACTTTCAACATACAGTTTAATAAAAACCTGTTAAGTAGACTACATTTCAGGAAATTTTATTTTTAAAAAAAACTAGTTTACAAAAAGAAATGAGAAGTTTGTCCTTTTCTACTTAATTTATTTTTGTCTTATCGACAAAAGTTACTGTTAATGATGTTTATAGTACTAATACTGAAAGTGAGTATAATACTCTTAACAGTAAGTACTGGGCGATAGGAATGCTTCACTGCAGGTTTCGGCGCTACTACCAGCATGATAAAAAGGTAAGCTAAGTAAACTTTAAATGTTAGAGATGATACTACCTAACACCAACATACTGGTTAAAAGGAGAAAAAGCAACTCAGCAACCTCAATGTAAAACAGAGGAATTTTTCCTCCACCGAATTAAAGACAGTTTTAAACTTAAACTGTAGCAAGTAACAACTGCATCCTTTATCCTTTTTCCTTTTAAAAGAGGTTTGACATGTAAAATTAACTTGATATACGTATAACTGATTTATTCATAGGGCAAGTGCTTCAGAGAAATGGAGAATGTTTCAGTTTCCCTTTGTCAAGAGAGATTCCTCAAGTTAAAACTTAAGTTGAAACTTAACCATAACTACTTAAAATGAATTTATTTCATTAGTAACTACTATTATAAGGTTACCATTTATAGATATTTGTAGTAGCATAACAATTTTTTGATTTGGAGTTTGCCTATCAATGATAAACAGACTATATCTTTTCAAGTTCATGTCATTACACAACCAAAAGCTAATTTAATGCAATTATATTGGCTTCGGAGGTATTAATAACAAAAGGAAATGCTTGGAAAATTACAAGATGCTTTTGAAATATGTTTCTTTCTTACTAGAGTCCCAAAACTTAATAAGATAAGAAACAAATAAAGCGACACACGGCTTTCTAGGAGATTGTTACTACTGAGGTGATTCACAAGCAAACTATGCTGCAAATTTAGCTGACTTTATACACAGCCTGAAATGAATTTATACAATATTTGCTTAGCTGAAAAGAAAATCAACTGTTGTTAACACTATCATTAAACGTTAATTATAAAGAATTATTGGCGGGCTTCCCTGGTGGTGCAGTGGTTGAGAATCCGCCTGCCGATGCAGGAGACACGGGTTCGTGCTCCGGTATGGGAGGATCCCACATGCCGCGGAGCGGCTGGGCCCGTGAGCCATGGCTGCTGAGCCTGCGCATCCGGAGCCTGTGCTCCGCAATGGGAGAGGCCACAACAGTGAGAGGCCCGCGTACCGCAAAAAAAAAAAAAAGAGTTATTGGCAATGACTGTTTCAGTGAGCTTTTTGTCTCAACAGAGAATAAGAATTTAAGAAACTGAAGAAAAGTTAAAAAACCACTGTATATCATTTTTCACACTTCTAATATGATTTTCCAGTTATACATTCTCCTTCAACAAAAAACAATTATCTCATGTAAATATCAAACCAAATATTACTCATGGTTTGCTGCTAATACTTTGAGGATTAAAAATACCAATTGTAAACCAATGGCACATACCTACTGAAATGCTTTATAAGACATCAAAATTAATCCAGGTAATGGTATATGAGTAGGAAGGTAAGAAAACTTACTATTCTTTTTTCCAGTTTTCTTGATATTCTAAAAGAAGTAGACACTAAAATCAACAGTGTACAGAGAACATTAACATCCATATTTTTTCCCTATTTCCACCACACTTCTACATATAGTGACAATGGACTCTTTATTTGACTATGAAAGAAAACCATTTCTGATGGGTAAGAATATTTACCACTTAAAGAGCATGTGTGTTCCTAATAAGAATATTTTACAAAAAAATGCCTAAATTTGGATTAATTTAAATTGATTTATTTTTTTAAAAATCAGGGAACTGAATTGGAAAAATATGTTCTCTTAAGAACTCAAATGTTGAACGATAGTAAGCATAACAATAATATAGATGGTCATGTTTAATTATGGTGCAATACTGATTTTAAGCACCTGATTTCCTACTAATAAAATGTCTTTTACTAACTTGTTAGATATGCAAGCTCATTCTAATACTAGTTAGGAACCTTTGACTAACAATTTTAACATACTTTTTTCAACAAATAATAACAATGAAACAGATACTTAAATAGCCATTTTTTCAAATTATTTGTGGACTTGCTGAATCAGCTTCCCTAGTTAAAACTGACATATATTCATCCTTAAATATTATTTTATAAAAATCCATTCTGCCTTCAATATCTTATGTAAAACAATATAAAGCATATATTTGGAAAGATACAGCAAACATTCTCCCTTAGAAAGTACTGAAGCTCCATCTAGAGGCTTTTCGCCCTATTACTGTCACTTGCAATATAAGTAATATCACCTAGAAATGTGAATAATATTAAAAATGTCAGAGATTTCTTTTGTATATACCCTTTTGTTATTCATGATGAGTTCTTGACCTAACCTTCTTAGGGTAGCTCTAGCTCCATCACTGCCATCAAGTGGTAAAAAGCTAAAACTGAACTTTGAAAGAAAAAAAAAGGAAGAAAGGAAAAAAGAAAAAAAAAAAAAAACAGGAAAAAAAATGATATACCTATACCACTTACGTACCCTCTTTTTTTGGTTCAAAAAATAAGTTTGTTTTTTTTTCCTGTGTCATTTACTATCTTAGTGATTATAGAGAAAATTGATTTGCCATCTGTTTCTAAAAAATAGTCATTTCCTATAAATCAGAAACTTTTCTGGATATTTTTACATTTACAAGGTACATAAAAATACTTTGAATTAAGTCATTATGTAGTTTAGTGATATATTTAATGTAACTACAGTTCATAAATTACTTCACTGATAGGGATAGCAGTGAGAAACACAAAGAATTACTTAAGATTGATGAATTTTATAGTGCATTACAACAGTTATTTAAAAAAATGATGTGGCTAAAATAAGGATTTTCTATTGCCTCTACAAATAATCTAGATTTTAATAAACTGAACACTCTCATTGTACTCTCAGGATGTGGTGATAGCAAAATATCCCCAAAAGGTCTTCCACAGCCTATGAATGGAGAAGGATCAGAATAATGATTTAACATTGTGGAAGGAAAAAGTAAAAAATTTAACCATGAGGAAACAAGTCAAAAGTGAATTCAAATTTATTTAATATCTTTCCTTTTTTTTTTTAAATGAACATATACTTCCTGAATTATGTTACAGGAGTTAGGACTGTCAAAGAAACAAAACTACAACTACAGAACCTAGGGGAAAAGACCCATGAAATAATGTCTCAGTTCAAGGAATGCTGCTATGTGAGATGCATCACTCATGATATAATTTTAAAATATTTTTTAAAATTATCTGTATACAAAATAGTATGTAGGAATGTAGTTAACTTCATCTCATAATCATGTTTAGAAATTTTCCAACATTGCTAAAATAGATATTAATGGACCACTCTTTCTGTTTTATATATTTGTAACATGAAAATTTCAGAGTACTCTGATTTTATTCTTTTGATTGGATTTAAATTTTTACTGAGACACTTGTTTACAAATCACAGAGAACATGAAAATTTTGTAGCTTTGATTATAGGTATGAATTACCATGTTAATTAACAATAGCAGCCAACATTCATGGAGTTCCTAATATGTGCCAAGCATTTTTCTAGATGTTTCACATGTATTAAATATTCTCTCAACAAAGCTATAAGATAGGTACTATTAATATTATATAGATAAGGAAACTGAAGCACAGAGAGGTTAAATAACCACCCACAGTCACACACTAAGTGTAGGGATGAGATATGAACCTAAGTAGTCTGCCTGGGTATAAGGCAGGTTTTCTCAATCTTGGCACTATTGACATTTTGACCAGATAATTCTTTACCTGGGGGGAGGAGGGTGCTCTTTGGTGTATTACCAGATGTTTGGCAGCATCCCTGGCATCTACCACCAGATGCCATTAACATGACCTCACCCCCCTACCCCCAGTTATGATAACCAAAAATGTCTCCAAACATTGCCAAATGTCTGGGGGGGGGGGGAGGGTGGGTGGGGAACTGCCCCCAGTTAAAAATCAATGATATAAGATTAGTTTATCTGTTATAACACTGCAGAAACAAAGGACGACCAATTAATCTGAAATTAGTTTTCCTCCAGTTTAAATTATTTACCACAATACAGAAAATTTTAAATCTAAAACAGATGGTTTAGGATAGCAATACTCTAAGTCTTACCATTTAGGGGATGACATGTCATATAATTAAAAATCATAATATGAGGGGCAAACCTCATACAAGGTTTATGTAGGCAAACATGAAAATAATAAGGAGATACATAAATTTCATCCAAATTTATAGAAGTAGTTAACTCTGGCAAATGGGACTGAGGGACAAAGTATGGGAATATCACCTTTCACTTTATGTATTTTGGTACTGTGTTAACTTTTTTTTCAAATAACATTTTGGTTTTTTACTAAGTTTCTGAGAAACCAAATTTTAGGAAAAACGTTTTCTTTCTGACATCAGCATTTCAGTTATGCTTATTAACTACAGGGTTGCAGATGGGAAGGAGGCTAGACTGAGGAAGGACCCAGGCAACCGGTGTCCACCTAGGCTAGAGAAAGAACACATCCCCGCCCTCAAGCTGAGCACCTCAGTCCACAGCTCAGACCAGGCTGCTTCAGGGCCCACATTGCCACGTATGGCCTAGGAAACGCCACTCTCACCCTAGGCAGCGATTCTTCCAGAGGGCATAATGCTCTGTGCTGGGCCTGGAAGAATCTTTTTCACTGATGTTTTCCCATGAGCTGTTTTCACTGGTTTTCCCATATTTCTCTCTGTTACGTTTTATCTTACATACTAATGTAGGAAATACAACAAATGCATAATAAAATTCATGATAAAATAATCGTGCTTACTTAGACAAAAAATATTAACTAGATAGTTAACCATGGGTTTGAAAACTAGTAAACTGAATAACAAATTAAAAGACTACTAGAGGTGTATTTTTCAAGAGTGCTGCTTAAAGATGTGTATAAAAGTGGGTATACAATTTTCAAACAATTCTTATTTTTTCTAGAACTCTGTGCAATAACTTTAACCATGTACATTTTGCCAATCCCCAATCATAGCAAGTTTTCTTTCCAGTTACTTTGATTATTCAGAAATCCTTTAAAGAAAACACAGAGTAATAAGTACTCTTCTATTCATTTAACTTTAAATTCTCTCATTGTCATCTTTATTTCTTTTCCTTCATTTTCCTACTTGTTTTTACTACTGTAAACTAAATTGTACATACTACATTGTATCCTTTTCTTTTAGTCAGTATACATATCAATTTTCCATTTTGTTTCATAAATTTAATAAAGTAATATTTATAATGTTTATGTTCAAGTAATGTTCACAGTTCCACTTAATTTAGTATAATCTACTTATCCATTCTGTTGATCTCTGCAATGATTTTTTACTATATCAACTTGGCAACTAAATATTTTTCACATTTTTACCTTCTTCTCTATCCTCACTGCCTTTATTTAGGCTCTGATCTTTTTTTTCCTTTTCTTTTCAGTTGTTTAGTCTCGTTATACTTTTGCTAGCTATTAGCTATACAAGTAATAGATGAATAAATACACACATCTTATTATAAAAATTTAAATAACACAGAGTAAAACATCCCCCTTAGCTACCCCCCCTGGCAAAGCCCACTCCTCCAATAGAAGTTATTATGGTTATCAGTTTGGTGCATATACACACTTCTAGATCTTTTTTCTTTTTTTAATTAATTTACTTTCACATATGTGTACATGTAGAAATCTTCCACTTTATATTATACCATCAATAAGCAAAGCACTTTGCTTGTATTAAAAAAAGAACTCATAATTAATGTCTGCTTTTGTCCATTCACACATTGCTTTGCTGGGCTTTGATGTTAATATTCATTTGCATACAAGATATGCTACGTAACACTAGTTTTACCAAGGATTTGGCTTATTATTGGAAATATTTAATTGAAAATACCATGGTGTAAAACATACACTATTTTAACATAAAATATATATGTAGGGACCTGAAACTAAAACTATAATTGGATTTAAAAGTTTAACAAAAATAATTCTCTTTAGGGCTTCCCTGGTGGCGCAGTGGTTGAGAGTCCGCCTGCCGATGCAGGGGACACGGGTTCGTGCCCCGGTCCGGGAAGATCCCACATGCCGCGGAGGGGCTAGGCCCGTGAGCCATGGCCGCTGAGCCTGCGCGTCCGGAGCCTGTGCTCCTCAACGGGAGAGGCCACAACAGTAAGAGGCCCGCGTACGGCAAAAAAAAAAAAAAAAAAAAAAAAATTCTCTCTAAGTTTTAAAATATTAATCAGAATGATCAAGGAACTAGGGTTTTATTTTCTTTCTGGTACTTTTTTTTAAACAGCTTTATTGAAGCATAAGCCATAAAAGTCACGTGTTTTAAGTACACAATGATTTTTTAGTAAATGTAAAGGGCTGTGCAAGGTTATCACAATCCAGTTTTAGAATATTTCCAACACCCCAGAAAGATCTCTCATGTCCATCTCTATAGATTTGCCTTTTCTGAACATTTCATATAAATGGAAGGGATGAGGTTTTTCTGATATATTTAAATATCAGAGTTAGTAGCAAAAAAAAAAATACTTTTTGCATAAAGATTTTGCTGAAGTCTTTGCTAAAAGTTAACATGCTTTGCTCATTTGGTAAGGATGCTATAAATATAACTGAACTCTTTTCCTTCTTTCCCTCCCTCCCTCCTTTCCTTCCTTTCTTCTTCTTGCCAGTTTTCACTCTTACAGTATTTAGTGATCATCACTGTTAATAGACCACAGTTTTCCATACAGTATACGTGGAAGGTATAAGGAATGGACCTTTCTATATCCACTCCAACACATATCCTGATAGTTTAATGAAAAACAAAACAAGGGACTTCCCTGGTGGTGCAGTGATTAAGAATCCGCCTGCCAATGCAGGGGACACGGGTTCGAGCCCTGGTCCAGGAAGATCCCACATGCCATGAAGCAACTAAGCCCATGCACCACAACTACTGAGCCTGCGCTCTAGAGTCCGTGAGCCACAACTACCGAGCCTGCATGCCACAACTACTGAAGCCCGCGCGCCTAGAGCCCTGTGGGCCACAACCAGAGAAGCCACTGCAATGAGAAGCCCGCGCACCGCAGCGAAGAGTAGCCCCCGCTCACCGCAACTAGAGAAAGCCCACGTGTAGCAACGAAGACTCAACGCAGCCAAATATAAAAATAAATAAAATAAATTTATCGAAAAACAAAACAGAAATCCAACATAAGAACATATCGTTTCCTTGAGATGTTTTAGTTTCTCCTAACTGTGGAATATACTTTTTAAAAATTGATGAGAAATCCATTTAATACAGGTCTCTAAACATTTGGGATTCTATCCCCAAGTGGAATTCTATCTCCAAATAGAAATCCATCCTCCAAAAAATTCTGGCATCACTCTTACTCCTCTTTCTCTCACAGTCCACATCCAATTCATTAGCGACTCTTGATGGTTCTATTATCCGATTATATTCAGGATCTGAACACTAATGCCTTCACCATTACCACAATGGTCCAAAGCCACCATCCTTTTTTGCTTGGATCGTAACAAAAACTTCTAACACAACTCCTGACTTCAGCCCTTGCCAGGCCCCTTCCTTCAACAGTCTGTTTTCAGCACAGCAGCCAGACTAAAACAAAAAACAGATCCAGTCAAAAACCTCCAACAGCTTTCCCTTTTACTCAGATCAAAAGTCCAAGTCCTTAGTGATTACCATTAACACCTTAAACTTACAACAATCTAGTTTAACTTTTAACAACCTATGTAACAACTAAGAAATAACTTTAAAAAAATTTGTAAAGAAATAAGGGAATAAAATGGTGCGCTACAAAAATTCAACTAAATACAAAACCTGGCAGTAATGGAGAAACTGAGGGACAAAAACCCGTAAGCTATAGAAATCAAATAACATCAATGGACACTGTCAAAAGACTGAAAAGACAACCACAAAAGAGGGAAAATGTTTGCAAATCATATACCTGATAAGGGGTAAATATCCAGAATACATATAAAACGCCTGCAACTCAACAACAAGAAGACAAACAATCCTGTTAAAAATCGGGCAAACGACTTGAATAGACATTTCTCCAAAGATATACAAATGGCCAAAAGTACATGAAAAGATGCTCAACATCACTAATAATTAGGGAACTGCTAATCAAAACCATAATGGAGGGACTTCCCTGGTGGTACAGTGGTTAAGACTCTACCCTCCCAAAGCAGGGGGTCTGGGTTCGATCCCTGGTCGGGGAGCTAGATCCCTCACGCATGCCACAATTAAGAAGTCCACATGCCACAACTAAAAGATCCTGCCTGCCACAACGAAGACCCGGTACAGCCAAAATGAATGGATGAATGAATGAATGAATAAATAAATATTTTAAAAAAGAAAAAAAACACAATGGATACCACTTCAGAACTACTAGGATGGCTGTAATTTTTAAAAATGGAAAATGTTAAGTGTAGACGAGGATATAGAGAAATTGGAACCCTTACACATTGCTGGTGAGAAAGTAAAATGGTGGTTACTATGGAAAATAGTTTGTATGACAGTTCCTTACAAAGTCAAACATCATATTAGAATACGATCAACAATTCCACTTCTCAGTACATACCCTAAAAAACTGACAACAGGGATACCAATGTCCACAGCAACATTATTCACAATAGTGGAAATAACCCAAGTTCATCAACACATGAATGCAAATACTACAAAATGTAGTATATATATATACGATGGAAAATTATTCAACCATAAAAACAATGAAGTACTGATATATGCTATAGCATGGATGAACCTTGAAAACTCTGTGCTAAGCCAGCTACAAAAGGGCAAATATTGTATGATTCCACTTACGTGAGCACCTGCAATAGGCAAACTCACAGAGACAAAAAATAATAGACTAGAGGTTACCAGGGGCTGGGGGAGGAAGGACGGGAAGTTACTGCTTAATATGTACAGAGTCTCAGTTTGGGGTGATGAAAAAACTTTGGAAACAGATGGTGGTTAGGGATGTACAACACTGTGAATGCACTTAATGTCACTGAATTGTATACTTAAAAATTAAAATAGCAACCTTTTTGTTTTACATATTTTAACCACTCTTCCTTCCTTCCTTCCTTTATATTTTTTAAATTTATTTTTTTGGCTGTGCTGCGCAGCTTGCGGGATCTTAGTTCCCCGACCAGGGACTGATCCCATGCCCCCTGCAGTGGAAGCACAGAGAACTAACCACTGGACCACCAGGGAATTCCCTAACCACTTCTGTTAAAAGCCAAAGGTTTTACAATCACATTAAAACCTCCAAAATCCTTTAAAGGGCCTACAAAGTCACCAGGACCTGATGTCTCATTATCTCTTGGATCTCATCTCCAACCACTTTCCCTCTGGCTTTTTCCACACTCACACCTCCTTGATGTTCCTCGAACACACACGGGCACAGTCAGAACCTTTACATCTGCTGATCCCGATCCGTCTGTCTGAAATGGACTTCCCCCTCACCTTTAGGTCTTTGCTCAAATATCACCCTTTCACTAAGGGCTCCCCTGACTATCCTGTTCAAAACTCAGCCCCTCCCCCAACATGTCCTATCCCTCTTCTCCACTTTATTTTCCTCCACTGCACTTTATCTGGTGTGTGTGTGTGTGTGTGTGTGTATATAAATCACAAATTTATTATCATTCTCTTCCTTTAGAATGTAAACACCATAATGGCAGGAATTTTGTCTATTTTGTTCAATGCTGTGTCCCTAAAAGAGTGCCAGGCACATCGTAAGCAGTCAATAAATCACTGTTGAGTGAATGAAGAGTGAACTATTCTGATCACTAATATAAGACTATTGATCGGGCTTCCCTGGTTGGCGCGGTGGTTGAGAGTCCGCCTGCCGATGCAGGGGACACGGGTTCGTGCCCCGGTCCGGGAAGATCCCACATGCCGCGGAGTGGCTGGGCCCGTGAGCCATGGCCGCTGAGCCTGCGCGTCCGGAGCCTGTGCTCCGCAACGGGAGAGGCCACAACAGTGAGAGGCCCGCGTGCGGCAAAAAAAACAACAACAACAACAACTATTGATCAACTACTAAGACATGCCACTTCTTAAACCTTCCTCAAAATTGGAGAGGGCTCTAATTTTACTCTAAAGTCTGTTCTACAATTAAAGGCCTGCTACTATTACTGACTTTTTTCTTTTGCTATGTTTAATTTAGCTTTTGCCACTCCATCATTTTTTTAATAGTATCTCTCAAATATTTTTAACAGCATTACTGAAATTATCATTTACAAACAATTCACCCATCTTAAGTGTAGAACTCAATGACTTTTAATAAATTTATCCAGTTATGCAACTTTCACCACAATCCAGTTTTAGAGTATTTCTATCAGCCCAAACATTCCCTCAAATCCATTTGCAGTCAATCCCCACTCCAACTTCCAACCCACGGCAAACACGAATTTATCTCTTTAGTTTTATCTTTTCTAGAAATTTCATACAAATGGAATAATTCAACATTAGTCGTACGTATCTGGCTTCATTCATTGAGCACATTTTTGAGGTTCACCCATGTCATTACATGTATCAGTTATTCATTTATTAAAAAAATTACTGAGCAGTATTCCAACCTTATCATATTTTAAGCACTGCCTTATTCTCTTGCAGCACAGTGTTCGAGATTCATCTTCTATCTTTCATGACCCAGCCCTGGAATCAACCATTTCTCCATGTAGCCCTGGTTCTTTTAATTTAATCAGTGAGTTTTTATTTCTTTTTTTTTCATTTATACAAGTACTAATTGGTCCTTTTAAAAATCTGTTTGGCTATTCTTTAAAGGGCATTAGTTAGGATACAGGCTAAGCTGCTGTAACAAAGAGATTCTAAAATAGAGTGGCTTAAATAAGATAGAAGCTTATTTCCTTCTCATGTAATAGTCTAGAAATAAGCCGTGTATAGCTGGACGGGCAGCTCCATACACACTACAATCTCTGTGTCCAGATTCTGCTGATTCGAGTTTTCGTCAGCTATCAGTACACAACAGGGACATAGGCAGGGGGTCGTGCACAGGCATTCCTTCTTAAGGCAAGACATAGAAGGGCCACACATGACTTCTGTTCATAATCAATTGCCAAAACTTAGCCTTAGCCATATCAACCTTCAAGGGAAGTTAGTGAATAGTTTCCAGTTTGGCAGCTATAAGCCATATATTCATCTATAAACTAGGAAGTCGTTGTGGATAACTAGCACAAGAGGCCCTGTGCCAATTAGAACCACTTCAAATTAAATTCCCCACTTGAGGTTTTGTCCTACATAAGTAACATAACTTAGGACCACCAACTTATGAAGACTCACTCCTGGTTACAAAATCTCAGGGGAGATGTTTTTGCCTCTCTACCAAGCAAACAGGTTGAGATAGGCAAGTTTTGACCCTCTAAGGCACGCGAACTCAGGCTAGCTGAGCAATGCATTTAATTTTTTTCCCATTTCATTCAGGATTTCAATTGTTTCAATTGACAGGATCATTCAGGATCATTCCACCACATTAAAAACAATATTTACTGCCTACTCTTTTAAACTGTACAAGATGGTAATAATTCATTGAACGATCACAGATCAAAAACCAAAACAAAGGTTACAAAATAGCTTTAAGCTTTTATCCTTATAATGGTTACAAAATGTAGCATTTCAAAATCTACAACTTAAAATCATTAATTAGCTTCTAAAACAACAGAAATAACTTAGTGTCAAGTTTCCAAAATGACCCATTATATACAATACCATCCTTTAATTATAACGCATATTTGAATAGTTTTATATTGCACCAACACTTGTTTCATTAGAAATTTTTTCCAGAATTTTCACTCAGTATCTAAATTTATCAGTATCTTTTCTTCTCCACAAGTCATTACTTCCTTCAAAGTAAAAGCATACGTTAAGTAAAAGAATATACAAGGAGCTCAATAAAATTATATTCTCGAAAAAACTAAGATAAAGTATTAGCTAACATTTATTAAGCAGTGTGTACTACATGTATCATAATACTGAAACCTCACAACCACCTGATAAGGTAAGGGCTGCTTATCTCACAGATGAGAAAACTAAGATTTAGAGACTTTATGCTACTTACCCGAGATCATACAATTAGTTAAGTATTAGAGCAACCCAACTCTGAGCTCTTAGCCACTATGCTTTAAAATAAATGTTTCCCCCACACTTGAAACTCTAAATTCAGGGTGAATCTTAAAATTGTTGGTATATTACAGTTGCTGTTGTAGCAATTCTAAGTGACAATAATGTGGCAACTGTCACTCCCTGTGCGCATGCAAACCTCCAAAGTACTAGTACCAAGACTTCCAGAATTTGAGTTGGAAGAAAATCCTAGAAATGATCTTGGAACACTCCTTTTAATTCCTAAGAAGCAAGCAACTGTGAGGAGAGGGTGGGGTGGGGAAAATCGGACACACTTAGCAGCGCTCCCAAAGTGGATATCAAAAGTAGGTTCACTCCACGTAAGTGCAAAGCTGGCTTAAGAGCTCAGCACCAAGGGTTCCTGATTCTTTGTCAGAAATGCTGCACAGAGGAAGATTTCGTGTGAAAAAACTGAACATCAGTGACTGAGTCAAAAAGTGATTCTGAATGTAAAGAACTTTAAAAATCCCTTAACCAAATTATTTCACATGTATTTTCCATTTTCAGGTATGTGTAAGAATTATAAACAATAAAATCTATGTCTTACTAATTCTGACAGAGTTCTTTTGATAAACATGAAAATTCTAAATGGTAAAAAGTTTTGACAGTATGCTTTCCTTGTAAGTAGTATATAAAATAATGGTACAACATGCTATGATAGCAAAACCAGTGCTTACTATATAATTCACGATAGGACATCTTAATATTGAGCTTCATATATAACATCAATAAAATCATGCCCGCTTCCACCCAACCTCATCTTTTGACCAGGAGCTTATGCATTATGGAGGATAAAAATCTGATGTTAAACCCAGATCATATAGCATTGGCACTTTCCCAGTTTTTTCTGATTCATAAAGTATAATGTTCTCTGATGAGTTTTGAATTTACACAATTCCTAGTTTTCTTTATGTTAACCTATATATAACTTGCAAGGCTGGGGAAACAACTAAAAATATTTTAGACATTTAAGTTACTTTCTTAAATTATCCTTGTTATCGTGAAAATTTTTAACAATCTCATTGATTTCTATTAGCTTTTTTTTTTTCTAGTCAGCATTTTGATGTTTCTAAGTTTTCCTTGTTTTGTTGTTGCGGTACGCGGGCCTCTCACTGTTGTGGCCTCTCCCGTTGCGGAGCACAGGCTCCGGACGCACAGGCTCAGCGGCCATGGCTCACGGGCCCAGCCGCTCCGCGGCATGTGGGATCTTCCCGGACCGGGGCACGAACCCGTGTCCCGTGCATCGGCAGGCAGACCCTCAACCACTGCGCCACCAGGGAAGCCCCAGAGTCATTTTTAAAGTTTCTTGCTTTGAGAAACATAAGATATGCTGTACTTTTTAAAAGACTTGTCATAATTGATTTCTGTTCTTATCAGAAACTCCTCTAAAACTTATTTGGAAAATATTTGGAACTGAGAGTTTGACATTATTCAAATTACATTTATTGAAAGTAAACATTAAAACTAAAGAGCAAATGGCACAAATATAAATATATAGCATTAAAAAAACTCAATAATTTATAGAACTTTAGAATATTAGAGCGATCTGGAGGGTATTATAAGCTGCATAGAGTAACTGGAGCATACTGAAAGACGAGACAGCATGACTAAATATATCATGTAAACAGATTTCAAATACAAAATAAAATGTTCTTAGAAAAATTTTCAGGAGTTGGAATACTATAATTTAAGCTCATCATCTCCCCCTTTTTCCTTTATCTTCCTTATTTAATATATTAATACAGCTGTATAAAATTAAGAACTCCACTCTACTGTAGTTGTTTACTGATATGGAATGTGACCTAATCTTTATTTTGCTTTCAAGGAGACTTTTTAAAATATAATATAAATTAATTACTGGAAAAACAAGTTTTAAGACAAGGATATATAAAATATAACCACAAATTTTGTTATTATTAGATTCAACAGGCACAAAATTTCTGTCAAATTGCTATAAAAATGTCTAAATGCTTACTCTCAATGTCTGTGTTTATCTCATTGCAAACAAGTAACAATTTACAAACCAGCACCAGTCCACAGACCACACCTTGAGTAGCACTATCTCAGAAACAAGAAAGAAGGTAACAATAAGAAATTAATTCGGAATTAGTGACTAAAGCTTTAAGTTCTAAGTATTCCATAAATTTGCTGTTTAACAGTACACATTTAAATCTAAAAGAAATGCATTGAATACAATTTTCTTAAAAATTAAGCAGCAGCTTTATCACATTTGAAGCCAAGTGCTGAGTTTGAATGATGTTTGAGCATGCAATTAATTTAAATGAGGAAAAATATTAAGTCTTGAAAATAAATGAAACTATAAATTAATCTAATCTGTTTCTCTCAAGAGTAACACTGGGTTGTCCAAGCAGTCCTATAAACAATTCCCACTTGTCCAGTATAAAACTCTAAACGCTCTAAATGAGCGCTCAGGAGGCTACTGCCATGGGCAGCATCAAATGGACTGATGATCACCGACTGGTTTTAATCCAGAACTACTTCTACCCTGACTCTACTACTTGAGAATAGTTGCTGGTATATTTCATGCTCTACACCAAGAAAACAGAAGTAGGGCAATTTCAGGTTAAAAACAGAACCAGATCACCTAAATAGCATGATACACTCTAGTAAAAAGTCTTTATTAAAAAAAAAAGAAGAAAAGAAAAAGAAAGAAAGCTGAAAGTCTCTTCAAAATATAACCCCATTTTTCAAATCAGCTTCCAACTTTGTTTACAGCTTTACAAACCACATACTTAAGTGAAGTAATACTAAAAACTGGCAATTTATGGAATAAGCCTTAGGAAGTAATAAACCCAGAAGTGATACTAGTGTGTGTTGTTGCTGCTTGTGTTATTGGCTGTGTGTTGCCGTTTCTCAATTCTCTAAAAATTGAGTCGTGTTATTGGTCGTGTGTTCTGGTCTCTCAACTCTCTAAAGATCGAAACTCCCATAACAAAGAATTATGTTGCTGCCAATATTGAGCTGTCCTAATGAAAGAAGTACAGTCTTTCCTATGTGACTCTTGAAGGCACCAATGAATAAAACCAACAGGTATCAGGTTAAAATTTTTTTTTTTTTTTTTTTTTTTTTTGCGGTACACGGGCCTCTTACTGTTGTGGCCTCTCCCATTGCAGAGCACAGGCTCTGGACGCGCAGGCTCAGTGGCCATGGCTCACGGGCCCAGCCGCTCCGCGGCATGTGGGATCTTCCCGGACCGGTGCACGAACCCGCGTCCCCTGCATCGGCAGGCGGACTCTCAACCACTGCGCCACCAGGGAAGCCCCAGATTAAAATTTAATAACCAACACTAACAACAAAAAAGACTGTCTAGAAAGAAAGTGACAATATCTTTATTACCCGAGAAAATCAAACAGAAGGTAGCTAAGTAATAACAATTAAACTAAAATTATTTTCTAATGTTCTGCTCAATACTAAGATCATTATCAGTCCACAGTGGTCCTCACAAAGTGACGAAATACGTCCTAGCACTTGGCTAGAACTCTTCTTCTACAACAGAAGGAATAGGCATGATAGACAGAACTTTGCTGAAATGAATCTAAATCCACACCCTGAGGGATATCAGTATTCCTCAAATATGCTGTTTTACCCGAAGTTACTCACATTGGGTAAGAGAACTGTGTTTCAAAACAAATTTGAGATAAACCTGAATGTAACACAATGTGGCATGGTTAACAAAATTATATTTAGTAGCAATTACTTACTAAGGTCATATAGTTTTACGTTCACTACTTTAAAAAGTGCTGGCAAAGATTGTGGAGATGAAGGTTTCTCTAGTTTGAAATATGATCTGCAAGAATAGCAATTTACCAACTAGATGGGTCCGAACACTTTTATTTTTAGTGATAAGGAAGTTATGCTCAACTTCACTACTTAAAATGAAAATAAGATGGAATTTTTCACCCTTAAGAATATAGAAAATGTAAAAATCTGACTAGACTATCAAATACCGATTCGGGTCTAGGGAGTGTAAATTAATGTAGACAGTATGGAAAGTAATTTGGCTGTATCTAACAAAATTCAAAATATTATGTAGCCCACAATCCAGTTAATCCACTTCTGGGTATATAATCCAAAACAGACTGAGATACACCATACAAAATATTTATTTGAGACCTGCAGTAGGGAATACATTTTATATAATTGTGTTCTGAGTTGTGATACATGTCTCATGAAAAAATAAGTGCCCTTTACACTGACACTTTCTATCACATTCTATTCTTTTTCAAAATGCAGATTCCAACCTACTAAACTGATTTCACTACCTGCTGTTTGGAAAACACTGCTCTAAAAAACTGTAGTAATATGTGCAAGACATCATCTGTAAAAGTGTCCACTGTGGCATTGTTTAAAATAGAGAAAAAACTGGACACAACTTATATATCCATCGTGTCACACAACCACATAATTTAAATACAAAATACAATGTAATATTATGAAAAAGTTGTTTAAATTAGATCTGTCTATGTAATATGTATATATCTTTAAAATATAATGTAGGGACTTCCCTGGTGGCGCAGTGGTTAAGAATCCACCTGCCAATGCAGGGGACACCGGTTCCAGCCCTGGTCTGGGAAGATCCCACGTGCCTCGGAGCAACTAAGCCCGTGCGCCACCACTACTGAGCCTGTGCTCTAGAGCCAGCGAGCCACAACTATTGAGCCCACATGCCATAACTACTGAAGCCCATGCTCCTAGAGCCCGTGTTCCACAACAAGAGAAGCCACTTCAATGAGAAGTCCGTGCACCGCAACGAAGAGTAGCCCCCGCTCACCACAACTAGAGAAAGACCGCGCAGCAACGAAGACCCAACACAGCCAAAAATAAATACATGAAAAATACATATATATAATGTAGAGTGAAAAAAAGCAACAAGCAGAACAATATTTCCAGAAGTTTATCATTTCTGCAGATTTCCAGCAATCATATTATGATTATGAATAGGTATACGTACAAATATAAAATTACTAAAATGGCTTAGAAGTGTATATATACTAATATATTAACTCACAGCCGGGGGGGGGGTTCTCAGACGGTAAAGTGTCTGGCTAGAGAGGCCTTTAGCTGTATATATAATGTTTAAATTCTTTAAGAATATTTAAATGTTATTTGAAAAAAGATAGAAAAGTTGCAGCAAGTTTTGAGATAGCAATTGGAGTAGAATGAATGAATGGGAGTTGGGGTGAGAAAGAATGAGGTACAGATGAGCAGAACCAGGTGTACATACACCCATACAGTTAAATCAATGAATGAGAGAAAAAAGCTGGAAAAAAAATAATAAAACCCACGAAAAGCATAAGGACTGAGGAAAGATTAGAGAGGCATGTAGCAACAGCTTGGGGGGAGGGGAGGGAAGCATGAAGTGGGCAGAAAAGGCAGGAAGAAAAGGCCTAACAACTGGTAAACTGATCCATTCCTTATTGGTGGTTCAACTGCATAAATAAAAGGGGGGCAGCTTAGTGAGAAAGTACTTAGCAGCTCTGTTTACACAGACAACAGAAAGTGCCACTAGAGTGGCAAATTGAACTGTGCAAGGCCAATTAACCCTTTCACCTTAGCGTTTTATACTAGCTACCTTACTGTGCCTCTGTTAGATCTACACTGATATGTGTTAGGACCAAATGCAATTATAAATCATTGTTACATGTATTGATGAATTCTTCAAATTCCATGAAGCACATCCATTTTATTTATTTAGTATTCTGAATACCTTCCTCGCTACTCTCATCTGGATTTAATCAAGGAACACTTTCAAAGGAAGAGTGGTTATCCAGAAATTCAAACTACACATGTCCTTTATTAAACTATGAATTGACTACTACTCAAGTTTTTCAGCCTAAATGATTTTTTGTTTTTTTTTTTAGGTTAGGTTCACTTCAAATTTCTTCTAGACAAATTAGGGGGAAATTAGGAAAAGAGTAACATATTTAAGTGGGCAAAAATGTAATCCTAATATGCACTGAAGAGGTTTGTAAATCAACCAGCTGCTGCATAAGCAATTGTATCTAATTATAATTTACTACTATAAAGGAAACTTTGTATCTTGAAGGGCTATATAAGATTTTTTTTAAAGATAATAATAGGTTTATCACTGGAAACTGTATTCATCTTCCTGATTCCAAAATACAGCCATGTATCGTCTTTAAATTATATTTGAGAGCAAGGATCGTACCTTCCACACAGTCTATAAAACCTAGAAAAGTATCATATACTAGGCATGCAAATATTTGGTAATGACCAATGTTGTAAAATGTTTGGCATATGTGAAAGGCGTTGCTCCTATGAGCTAAGAGGGCCAATAATAAAAGAATATAGTTGTTCAATAGTAAGTTAAGACAGTCTACATAAATATTTATTCGTTAATCCTAACACTCTCTTTTCCCTACTACCCATACCTCCCTCCTGAAGGTACCAATATCATCCCACTATCAGCTAAAATTCCATGCCAAATCTTCCCCCTAGCCATGTTATTTATCAGAGTCTTAATAGCAGTAATTTTTAAAATGCTAATTGAATACTGGGAAAATGCCAACAGACAGTTTTGAAGTGGGGTTTAAAGGAATACACACTGTATTTCTTAACCCAACGAAGATCAATACCTGTCTGAAAAGGTTACACTTGCTTTGGGGAGCAAGGGACTTTTTCTAGTGGCTTTTCTCAGTTCTTCTCAATGGGTAACAAAAGGCAAAGGAGCTGGCGAATTCAACCCTCATCTAGCTACAGAGGCTGTTTACTGACTTCTATGGCTATGTTAAAAATCAGTGGAGGAAGAGAAGGCTAGCAGCCTTTGCCTTTCTCTAAGTCTTTTCTTGAATGCAGGCCACCCACCAAGTTCCCCTACTTCTCTTTTCTTCCATAACAGCACCAACACAGCCACTGCAAAAGCAACGCATCAAGACGAGCAGCATCAGTGAGGAGGAAATGGGGCCAATGGTAAGGGACAGAAAAAAGGAGCAGTGATGACTCCAAATCTGGTCTCATGAATGAGTCAGGCACATGATGCTTCTTTGTAGGTAGGAAGAGAATATGGTGAACACTCACACAGCTGGCCTCCAGCTCCCTTGACATATTCTCACACTCACAAATGCAAGTCATAGTACTTAGTACTTCAATGCCAGACAAGATTCAAGGTTTTATCTTAGTGATTTTTTTAAAAAGAAAACTACCAAATGTAAAAAATGAATAATAGACTATGCCAAGTAAACATTATTTAGCTTAAAGCTGCAGTATAGTCTAATTAATTAATTTACAAAGCTCGGTTTCTCTAAAGCAACTATTATCAGGTTTTCTTCAGGAATTCACTTCCTTGTTTTATAAACACGAACTATAATATGAATTAAAATAAAATTCAGAATGAGAAATGGTTTCCAAAAGTAGTAATTATTAATTTAATCCAAGCAATTATTTGTGTGATTTGAAGAAGTAGAGATATCTCTTCCTATTTCTCTTCTGAACACTAGTCTCTGGAGCCAATTTTAGACTTGAGTTTAGAATTGATCCCCAGTGCAGGGGACCAAAATACACATACCCAGGAGACGACAGTCAGCTACCATGATTTTTTCACATTAAATAAAGCAAATACATCTTAATACATCCAAAAGAACATTTAAGTCAGGCTTTTGTTCTAGTGCTGACCCTACATGCGATCCTTGTATCACTCTGGATCTCCACTTCCCCACCTGGGTAGTAAGGGTTGATAATCAGTCTTTTCTCTATTTTGGAAAGCTGACAAGATTGTCTAATATAAAAATTCTTTGAAAAGTCAACAGGAAAGTAATAAATAAATGAAGAAAATACTTTTCAAAGTGACATGGGAATAAAATCCATGCCCAAGTTATTTTTCTACATTCTGTACATCAAGCCAACATTTAGATAATATATAACTACAAAAGCCCTTTTTTTTAAAATGAGGGTGTCTAGTTTCTAAATAGGAACATGTAGATTATTTTGTAAGTTAGATAAGCTTTAATAGTTTTCTAAAGCTCTTCTACTTCAAGTCTTTCCACACCTTTCTCTTTCCTCCTCAACCAAATATATAGAGATTTTTCTTGATTAACTCTTTAACAGGTAATACAATAGTCAAGAAGACTAAAGAATACAAAATATAAAAGGCCACTAGCCACCTAGAAGCATATCTCCACTAAGAGAGGGCAATTTTAACAGGGAGGGAGGGAAGAAGAAAGGGAGAGAAATACAACAGGCAAACTCTACAAGAGTTTCCGTTACTTTTTTTTTTTTTTTTTTTGTCTGCACCATGCAGCACGTGGGATCTTAGTACCCTGACCAGGGATTGAACCCACATCCCTTGCCGTGGAAGCATGGAGTCTTAACCACTGGACCGCCAGGGAAGTCCCTCCATTACTTCTTGAAACAAGATTTCGTAGTACTCACGTATTGATATAGTAATTTATAGAATTCAGAAAGTCTCTCAGTAAAGTGGGAAAGTCAATTAGCAAGTGAAAGCATTGGCTCAGAACCTGGTCAGACTGGGGTCAGCAACTTCTTAAGCTTGAAATGTGTTCAGCCAAACTAGGCAGAGCACAGGCAGGCCTACTGTTTACAGGCATCACAGAGCAGTCCATCAGCTGATTATATTTTGTCTTGCAATGAAACCAAATTACCTCCTGTCTATAAACGGCAGGAATTATATTATATTCTTCTTTCAAAGATTCCATAAAACCTAGCACAGTGCCAGGGACTAACAGAATAGATGGAGGAATAGAAAGAGGCATAGAAAAAAAGGGAAAAGAATTTAAAAAACTGTGGAAACACACACAAAACCACTACCCAAAAGCACCTCTCCAAAACCCAAGAATCCAGAGACTAAAGAACTACATACATCACACAAGCCCATCTTCTATTCAAAGACTAGAAGATATGCTTGTACAATGTTATCAGAAACATCTAAGGCTATAAGAAAAGGCAAATAGCAACTCTGGTTAAACACTGTCATTGAAGTGCACACATATTAGCAATCAATTACTCAGTTTATTGCAGGTTAGTTAATTACTGCTATGACATGTGCTTCTTTAACTTGAACTACCTTATTATGTGATTAGTAAATAGTGGTATGATGTCCTTATAATGTAGAAGTTGTGTTAGCCCAATTTGATCTTTTCGCAGCTCATTCATTTTTTTTTAATGATTGGAAACAAGCTTTCTTGCAATTAAAGACAAAGCCTTAGCTCTTTCTGAAGAGCTTAAAAAAATAAAAAAATTTTAAAAAGCTAAAAATTCACAGAAATGCCTTCCTTTAATGTAAGTAGTACCTGGTTTAGTGGCTCTGAGAACATCTATGGTTTCTACTATGTAAAGCTATCTGATGAAACTGTGAGTATAATTGAAGAAGTATATTTCCTCCATTTTTAAACTTGTATATCAGTGAACAGTGTTCTGCTCTGGATCATATTTTGAATTTTTATTCAAATGACCTAAAAAATCTATATCTCAAATAAAGGAGCATGAACAGAAGAGTTTGAAGGGTTCTAGGAACTGACTGACTATGAGGCTAGGTACAAATACCAGTGGGAGATTGTTTCTTAAGTATTTTTTGCTTTTGTTAGTGTTTATAAAGTTCCATAGATTTTGAGGGCTCTACTCAATCCTATTTCTCCTAAAAATCTGTTATTTTCACCGTGTGATTTTGCAGAACAAGGAGTCAAATACGGTATTGTAGCAGAAATAACTTATTGGATCTGGTCCACCTGGATAAAGTAGAAAATAATGGAAAGCAAATAAAAGGACAGAATTCCAGTGAAGGGGATATCCTCATTTGCTTCTCTGAGGATGTCTCCATGGCTTACTGATACAACCTTCTCAAGACAGCCAGACTAAGGCATAATGGATAAAAGGACTATCAATCTTCTCTTGCTTACCTACTACTCTGAGCAAAGTTTGTCCTAGGCCTCCAGCTCCTTCACTGTTTTTGATAATAATCAAAACTTCCTTCTCCCACAGCTTTTTATTTTCGTTATTCTGAATTTATATTTTGTCTAATTCCCCAGTTTACCTTTCTCAGAATCAAAACACAACAGATTTATGGGATTAGAAAGTCCTTAGGTTATATAGTCTAACCTCACTAAGTGAGGAATCCCTTCTATATTGTTAGTTACGAATACCTATTGACCATAGTGCTAAACACTGTGCTAATTGTTGAAGAAATTGCAGTAAACAACAACAAAAAGACACAAAATCCAGACACTGAGCAAACCATATGCATACATGTATTTCCTAGTTCTGTCCATCGAGAAATACTAGACGCAAGGGCACCACAAAAGCAACAAGCACACTTAGTGTCCATATTTTGGTTTCTAAATATTATTCTTCAATGAAAAGAACCTGAGCTCCTTGGGGAAATGACCGATTCCAGCGCTGGGGCAGTGAAAGTGAAAGATAAGTCTGGAACATCTTACGGTGCCAGAAAATAAGTGCCCTGAAAAACAACAGGAGTAAGACAAAAGGCACAGGATCCAATGTGAAGGAGTTCTTAATGGCCAAATGTAGTATAATATGAACAAAAAAATAATGATAGTAATGGAACATAATCCATAGATTAAAATAAATATTCATACTGATATAAGTAACTGACCACTGAGAAGGGCTATCTCTTCCTTACAGTACAGAAAGAATAATGGAAATAGAAAAATCACCATTTGGTAAGTACCATGGCAATGTTGGCTACAGGCAAGAATCATCGACAGATGCTAAAATTACTGGGCAAAAGAATGATGAGAAATAAACGGGCTCCCCTGGTGGCGCAGCGGTTAAAAATCCGCCTGCCAATGCAGGGGACATGGGTTCAATCCCTGGTCCGGGAAGATCCCACATGCGGTGGAGCAACTAAGCCCGTGCGCCCCAACTACTGAGCCCGCGTGCCACAACTCCTGAAGCCTGTGAGCCTAGAGCCCGTGCTCCGCAACAAGAGAAGCCACCGCAATGAGAAGTCCCCGCTCACTGCAACTAGGGAAAGCCCGTGCGCAGCAACAAAGACCCAGTGCAGCCAAAAATAAATAAAATAAATAAATTTATTTTAAAAAAAGAAATAAGATATTTGCATAATCTTAAAGTATTTTCCCACATGAAAAATGACAAACGGAAAACAGTAGCTTTACAATGAAAAAATTTGGCATACACTTAACTAAGTAATCAAAGTTAAGCTCAGCGGCAATGTGATACATCAATATCATGTGCCTGGTGACATGATACACTGAAAAGGGCACAGCATCAAGTCTATGGTCTTCATGCAAAACATGTATAACCTGAATTTAATTATGAGAAAACATGAGACAAACCCAAACTGAGGGACATTCTAAAATATAACTATCTAATACTCTTGAAAAGTGTCAAGGTCAAGAATGACAAAGACTAAGGAACTGTCCCAGAGTAGAGGACATCAATGAGATAAGAACTAAATGTATGATTCAGGACTAGAAAAAAGATGCTAGTAGGACAGCTGATAAAATTTGAATAAGATCTGTAGGTCAGTTAATAGTACTGTATCAATCTTAATTTCCTGATTTTGATCATTTTATTAAGGTTATGTAAGACATTTGGGAAAACTAGGAGAAGAGTATAAAAGAACTCTTTGCATTACTTTTGCCACTTTTTTATTAAATCTGAAATTATTCCAAAATGAAAGATAAGTAAAAAGTTAAAAAATATATTTCTTAATTCTAATATTCAAAGTCAGTGATCATACACCCCCTTAGCCTTTCTTTTTCACATTTAATATGTTCTGCATTGGACAAGATTCCCAGAACCCCTACTATACTTACAGCTCCCCTTTTAAAACACTCCATTTGTTACCAGGAATGTACATAATCAGTTACAGATTGCATTATATTTCTCACTTCATACAATCAAGTCACTATATGTATGTTAATGCAACCTAGAGCTGGTTTTTAAAAGCAGATGCATCATACAGTTGGCGTAATTCAGTTTGTGATCAACTAAAACTTGAGCGTTTACTAAGGTCAAATTAGATCTTCCCATTTTATACTTGTGCAAGTGATTTTTTTCAGCAAAATGTGGAATTACCTTTTTCTGTGATTATTTCCACCCTTCTGGTTTCTGCTGATATTTTACACTGGTAAGGGTACCAGTTAGATTATTCTGAATTACAATTCTATCACTCACTTGCCGTGTATTGAATACATACCATTTGCAGTGTACTACGAATTAAGAGTATATAAAAAATTTGCCATGGAGTGGTCATATCTGATTGGAAGGGTAGGGAAAATCTTAATAAAGAGATTAAATTTAGGCTAGAACGTTAAGAATAGGCAGCATTTGAATAGTAAGAAATAATACAGAATAATGGTTATGATCTTTGAACCTAACAAACAAGAGTGTAAATCCTAACTCCGCCAATTATTAGTTTTGGGGAAGTCTTTGGAATTCCATTTCCTCATTGATAAAATACCTAACTTGACAGAACTGTTTTAGTGATTAAATAATATATACTCAAGCAGTTAGTCTTTTCATCAAATGGTGCCAGAAAAATTGTATGCAAAAGAATGAAACTGGACCCTTATATTACACCATATACAAAAATTAACTCAAAATGGGATCAAAGGCTTAAAGGTAAGAGCTAAAGTTATAAAACTGTTTGAAGAAACATAGGGGAAAAACTTCATGACATGGGATTTGGCAATTACTTCTTGGACATGACACCAAAAACACAGGGAACAAAAGAAACAAAAGAGGTAAGTTAGGACTTCATCAAAACTAAAACTTTTGTGCATCAAAGGACACTATCAAGAGAGTAAAAAGGCAATCCATGTTTGCAAATCATATACCTGACAAGGGATTAATATCCACGATATATCAAAGACTCCCATAACTCAACAACAACAAAAAACAAACAATCCCCCCCCCCGAAATGGGCAAATGATTTGAATACACATTTGTGCAAGGAACACATACAGACGGTCAACAAGCATATGAAAAGGCGTTCAACGTCACCAATCCTTTAGAGAAATGCAAATCAAAACCACAATAGGATACCACTTCTTATCCATTATGAAGACTATTATCAAAACAAAAACAAACAAAAAAACGCTGGTGATACTGTGGAGAAAATTAGAACCCTTGTTCATTGCTTGTGGGCATGTAAAATGATGCAGCCACTGTGGAAAAGATCATCACCATATATATCATCTAGCAATTCTACTTCTAGGTATATCCCCAAAAGCATTGAAGGCAGGGGCTCCAGCAAATACCTTGTTAACCGGTGTCTAAAGCAACTTTACAGCTAACCCTTGAACGATGTTGGTGGGGATGGGAGGGGGCGTGTTTAGGGGCACGGACCCTCCGTGCAGTTGAAAATCTAGATACGACTTAAACTCAGTCCCCTCATCTGCAGATTCAGCCAATCACCGATCATGCAACACTGTAGTATTTACTACTGAAAAAAATCCGCGCATAAGTGGACCTGTGCCGTTTAGACCCATGTTGTTCAAGAGTCGACTGTATTTACAATAGCCAGAGGTGGACCCCAGTTTATCAACAGATGAATGTATATATTCCACAAAATGTGGTGTATACATACGATGGAATATTATTCAGTCATAAAAAGGAATATAATTTGGAGACATTCCACAACATGGATTAACCTTGAAGACTTAAGTGAAATAAGCCAGACACAAAAGGATAAATATTGTATGATTCCATTTATATGAGGTGCCTGGAATAGGCAAGGTCTTATGAGACAGAAAATGGATTAGAGGTTATCAGGGCCTGGGGGAGGAGGGAATAGTGAGCAATTTTTTTTAATGGATACAGAGTTTCTTTTTGAGATGATGAGAATTTCTAGGAATGGATAGTGATGATGGTTGCACAACACGGTTAATATACACAATGAATTGTATACTTTAAAAATGGTTAAAATAGTAAATTTTATGCTATGTGTATTTTACCACAATTTTAAAAAGAGCAGTTAGCATGCTGTACTCACATAAAAGTACTCACATAGATTATTTTTGGAGGTGGAAGAAACTTCAGGCACAGTTAACAGTATGAGCAGAGTTACTAGGTAAAAAAACATATATGAGGAAAAAAACCCTGAAATGATACAGGTAAAAATGTCAAAAGTGGTTTTCTTTGGATTTTTAAAATTTTGTTTTTCTTTGCTTTTACATAAAAAAATTTAATAAAAAATATTTAAAGAACAACCCCTCATACAGGTAAGAACAGTGTATTAAAAATAGACTGCTTGTAATAGAAACTCAATATACCAAATGGCTTTTTAAATGATAGAGGTCTATTTTTCTCTTACATAAGAGAAGTACAGAAATGGGCATCCAGGGCAGTTACGGTGGCTCCATAGTCACCAGGACCCAGGCCCCTACTATCTCTCTGCTCCTGGTTTCTCAAGGTCACCTCTACTTGCAAGATGTCTGCTGCAGCAGCTACTAACATCTCATCTATTGATACATTCCAGTGAGCAGAAAGGAGGGAGAAACAAGGACAAAATGATGTACTGCCCTTTAAGGGCTTCCTTCACTAGAAGCCCAACCCTATGTCTTCTGTTCACTGGCCACCATTACCTGTAAAGAAGGCAGGAAAATGCTGTTTTGTTTTGTTTTGTTTTGTTTTTAACTCCAGTATCTAATAATACAGGGGTTCTGCTACTAAAGAAAAGAAAAATAGATAGATGGTTAGTAGCCTGCCTCAGATACTTAAAAGCATTTTTCATATAACTAAAATTTCATCTTTACTATTTGGAGTCACCTCTAAAAACTATAAAATCGAATAAAAAGATACACATTAACAAGTCTTTAGGACATTTTACACTAAAAAAAATTACATTTTAATGAATATCAAAGCCAGAACATAGTGAGATCAAATTCTTTTTATTTATTTAATTTTTGGCTGCATTGTGTCTTTGTTGCTACGAGCGGGCTTTCTCTAGTTGCTGCAAGAGGGGGCTACTCTTCGTTGTGGTATGTGGGCTTCTCATTGTGGTGGCTTCTCTTGCTGCCGAGCATGGACTCTAGGCCCGCAGGCTTCAGTAGCTGCGGCTCGCAGGCTCTAGAGCACAGGCTCAGTAGTTGTGGCTCACTGACTTAGCTGCTCCGCAGCATGTGGGATCTTCCCAGACCAGGGCTCCAACCCATGCCCCCTGAATTGGCAGGCGGATTCTTAACCACTGCGCCACCAGGGAAGTCCCTGACAGCAAAGATGCAATGGTAGAAACAAGTCTGTATATTCGGTTAACATAGGTATGTGTATGTGTGTGTGCATCTGTACGGAAGAGGACAAATCATAAGAACTTTTAAATGCTCAGACATGTCGCAAGTCACAATTTAGGTTCCTTACAGAGTAATCTGCCAAACAAGACTCTCAATTCAGAGAACCCTCACGTTTCCCATAAAATAACATATCTTTTTTCTAACGGTTTTGTTGAGGTATAATTTACATATCATGAAATTCACACACTGTAAGTACACAATTCAGTGATTTTAATAAATTTACAAAGATATGCAATCATCACTAAAATCCTGTCTTAGAACACTTCTATCACCCTAAAAAAGATCCCTCATGCCATTTTCAGTCAACCCTCATTCCCAGACTATGACAACTACTACTCTTACTTGCTGTCACTACATACTTACCTTTTCTGGACATTTCACATAAATGATATCATGTATCATGGAGTCTTTTTGAGTCAGACTTCTTTTACTTAGCATAATGTTCTTAAGGTTCATCCATGTTGTAGTTTATATCAGAAGTTCTTCCTTTTTGTACTAAATATTAAATAGTATTCCATTACATGGATATATCACATTTTGTTTATCCATTTGCAGGCTGCTGGGCACTTGGATTGTTTCCAATTTTGGCTCTTATGAATAATGCCCTATGAACATTCATCTACAAATCTGTATGGACATATACTTTCACTTTTGTCTTAAGACACTATAGACATCTAGGAGGAACTGCTGGGGCATATCCTAAGTTTACTTGAACTTTAAAAACAAAACAAAAAAACTGCCACACTGTCTTCCAAAGTTGCTGTACCATTTTACATTACCACCAGTTTATCCTCACCAATGATTTTTCCTGTCCACTATTTTGATTATAGGCATCCTAGTGGGTGTAATGTTTTATCTCCTTATGGCTTTAATTTGCATTTCTTTAATGACAAATACCATTGAGTACTTTTTCATGCACTTACTAGCCATTTGTATATCTTCTTGGGGGAAATGTCTACACGGATAGCTTTTTAGATTCTCTTTATTAGGTTGATGAAATTACCTTCTATTCCTGGTTTGCTGAGAGTTTTTTATTATGAATAGGTATTAGAGTCTTCCAATTTTTTTTTCTGTGTCTGAGATAATCATGCAGTTTTTGTCTTTGATTCTATTAATACAGTGTATTATATTAATTGATTTTCAGATGTTAAAACAACCTTGCATTCCTGGGATAAATCCCATTTGATCATTAAGTTTAATCCATTTTATATGTTGCTGGATACAGCTGGCTAGCATTTTTGCTGGAAATTTTACATCTCTATTCATGAGGGTTATTGGTCTGTAGTTTTCTTTTCTTGTGACATCTTTGTCTGGCTTTAGTTATCAGGGTAATACTTATCTCACAGAATGAGTTAGGAAATATTCCCTCCCCTCCTCTTCTATTTTCTGTAAGTTTTTGAAAATTTGTGATTATTTCTTCTTTAAATATTTGATAGAATTCACCAATGAAGCCATCTGGCTTTTCTTTGTGGGAAGACTTTAAAATACTAATTCAATTTACTTACTGGTTATAATTCTATTCAGATTTTTTATTGAGAGTAGTTTTGGTCAGTGGACTTTGTTCATTTCATCTAAGCTGTCGCATTTGCAGGCAAAGTTCTTCATAGTGCTCTCTTATAATCCTTTTAATTTCTGTAGGGTTGGCAGTGATACAACCTCTTTCATTCCTGAGGTTGGTGTTTATGTCTTCTTTCTTTTCGTTTCTTGATCAGTATAGCTAACAGTTTATCAATTTTGTTGCTCTTTTCAAAGGGCAAATTTTGGTTTCACTGATTTTTCTATTAACTGTTTTATATTTCATTGGTTTCTGCTCTTATCTTTACTGTTCCTTCCTTTTTCTTGCTTTGTGTTTAGTTTGCACTTTTTCCCCTCCTAGTGTTGTAAGGCAAAAGTGTAAGGTTATTGATTTTAAATCTGTCTTCTTTGTGTGACTTCCCTGGTGGCACAGTGGTTAACAATTCGCCTGCCAATGCAGGGGACACGGGTTTGAGCCCTGGTCCAGGAAGATCCCACATGCTGCGCAGCAACTAAGCCCGTGAGCCACAACTACTGAGCCCACATGCCACAACTGCTGAAGCCCACATGCCTACAGTCCACGCTCCACAACAAAAGACGCTACTGCAATGAGAATCCCACGCACCGCAACAAAGAGTATCCCCCGCTCACCGCAACTAGAGAAAGCCCGTGCGCAGCAACAAAGACCTGATGCAGCCAAAATAAATAAACAATAAAATAAAATAAAATCTGTCTTCTTTGCTATTATAGGTATTTGAAGCTATAAATTCCACCTAAGTACTACTTTAATTGCATCACATAAATGGTGATACGTTCTATTTTCATTTTCATTCAGTTCAAAACATTTCCTAATTTCCCTGATGATTTTCTTCTTTGACTGATGGGTTATTTAGAAATGTGTTAAGTTCCAAAAATTGGGAGCTTTTTCCATCCTTTTCCATTCAATCTATTTGTGTCTTTGAATCTAAAGTATGTCTCTTGTAGAAAGCATATCATTGAATCTTTTATCTTTTTTTTTTTTTTAAATCCAGCCTAACATTCTCTGCCTTTTTATTGGAATGTTTAATCCGGTCATATTTAATTTAGTTACTGATATGGTCAGATTTACCATATCATTTACCATATGCCATTGTGCTATGTTTTCTATATACCTCATGTCTTTTTCCCCCTCTCCTCCTTTACTGCCTTCTTTTTAGTTACATAGATATGTCCTAGTGATCTATGTTACCTCCTTTGTTAGAATTTTTACTATATAAATTTTTTAGTTATGTTCTTGGTGGTTGCTCTAAGGATTACAATATGTATCTTACCAAGATCTATTTCAGGGACTTCCCTGGTGGTCCAATGGTTCAGAATCCGCCTGCCAATGCAGGGGACGTGGGTTCAATCTCTGGTTGGGGAATTAAGATCCCACATGCCGCGGGGCAACTAAGCCCATCCGCCACAACTACTGAGCCCATGTGCCACAACTAGAGAGAAGCCCGCGTGCCGCAATGAAGAGCCTGTGCACTGCAATGAAGATCCGCGTGCTGCAACTAGGACCTGACACAGCCAAATAAATTAAAAAAAAAAAAAGATTTATTTCAGATAAATACTAACTTTATTCTGGAAAAATATAAAAACATTGCTCCATTACAGCTCCATCTCTTGCCCCTTTCTTTGTGCTATCATTTTCATATATAGTAATCGTTATGTGTTATAAGCTCAACAACAGAGTTTTATAGTCTTTTCTGGAAGATTAGACTTACGATGAAACAGTTTGATTCACTGAAATAATTATTAGAAATTATTTGGTAATATTTTTAAATAACAAAATAAATACATGGGATTTTTAGTCTATAATTATTTGATTTACTTAATTTCCCACTCATAATTTTAAATAGCTTATAGGTTAAAAGCAACTTTAAAATACCCATATACTTTATCTCATAAATATGAGATATGTTGCTAATTTAGTTTATCCAATTGTGGTTTAATTATATAACATTCTTTTTTCCAAAGTAATAGAATTTACATGAGCATATATTAGTAATGTTATCAGGACTCTAAATGAAATATCCACCCCTAAATAAAATGATTCTACCAATTCCACAATTTAAACTGTTCTCAGTAGCCCATGTTACTGTCTCACCCTTGTGCATATATATGATTCCTACAAAATTATAATCAAATGTGAATAAAACTTGCTATTTAGCTTTTTCCACTTATACATATTTTTCCATGTTGCTATGTACTTTTCACTTATATTGTTATTAATGATTACATATCACACCAAGAACATATCATAGTTCACTCAAATATTCTCCTACTATTAGAATCTGATTGTTTCCATTCTCTACCATTATTAGTGTGCTGTAGAAAGAACAAATGAATTAATAAATATGAAAAACAGGCTTTACCAGAATTTCATAACATAACCTACATAGCTGTGCATATTCTATTTTGTCACAAAAACAAAGGTTAGAAACACTATTGCAGAGAACTGCTGCAGAAACAGAGTATTGTTATCCATGTTAAAGAAAAGCAACAATGACAGTCTGTAAGTGAAACGTCTTTTAAGAAGATCATTATACCACGGTTTTCATCCATGGTAGTATCTTTAAAGATTTCCCTTAGATTAACAACTCAATATTAAAGGTATACAATAATAAGATAAACATGTCCTTCAAATTGTATGTAAACCGATTATATTTAAATCCTATGGATCTAATATGAAAAGACCCTTTATCTTTTCTTGTAAGTCTGAATTGTATACTTCTTTCCTTAAAATAATTTAAAGTACATTCCAAATGTGCACTCTACAAACTGCTTGAAGCTTTGATTAAAGATCACTCAATTCCGTGAAGCTAATATCCACTGAAACTCTATGATTTTAGTATTGTCCAACAAGTTGACTATTGAAAATGTTTTTCAGTGAGGTTAACCCTCACTGTCTTATTTTTTGTTTTGTGAATTTTGAAGACTATATGTAAGAGAACTATATGTAAGAGAAGACTATATGTAAGAGACTATATGTAAGAGAATTTTGAAGACTATATGTAAGACTTTTTCTCTTAAAAGTCTTTTTAAGAGGTTTGTGATTGGTATATATTTACAAAACATCAACATGAAATTATCTGCATATATCTTAATTTCAGGACCATTCATTTCCTCCAGCAATGGTTTTTCTGACAGGTACCTGAGTTTCAGTAACTATTTCTCCACCTGGCATGGTTTTCTAACTAGATTCAAGACAGAGTTCAGGACTCTCCTCTGTACACCTCCAATAACAGGGCCACATATATCACTCTGAGGTAATGGATCTACTTATTACAATATTCAAAACCTGTGGGATCTGATTATTTTAGAAATGTTACTTGCCTGTTTTAGCACCCAGACTTGGATCAAGTCTAGGAATAGTGGACTGATAGCGACAGGGACTGACGGTTTACTGTTACTTTCAATGCCTAAGTAACAGCCTCTTATATTGCTGTGAGTAATAGGCCTGACTATATTTCTGGATGTTAAGTAGTAAAACGTTCTTAGATAATAGAAAAATGGCATTAAAAATAATAATTTAAAAAGTGCAGCTTTAAAAAATACTCTGGAGTCAAAGTAGCACTGCTCCTCCTAAACCCTACTCCAAATATGTACCAATGATAAAATTTAAAGAAAGAAAATCATAAACATATAGCCACGGCCAAAACCAGTTAAGTATCTCTGTAGACAAAAACTAAAGGAAACGTGTAGCCACCAACAGAGCTTAAGCTAAAAGCCTGGACTCCACACCTGTAGTAGGCAGGAGAAATGAGAAGTGTGACTCCCACAGAGTAATGAGGACTGAAAGTACTCTACAAAAGGCCTGGGATCAGAGCCAGACTCTGATGGAAACTCATGCTGGAAACCAAGGGTTGCAGTGGGACTCCACCGCCTGCGAAAAAAAGTGAGAAGTCCGCTGCCTGAGGCTACAAGCTTATAAAATATTATGTATCTGAGATGCTAAGAGGCCATAGTTTCAGCCCAACAGCTGAAACCAGGCCAAACAATCTGCAGGCTTGGTATCTGGATCTGCAATGGCCTCAATATAACCTCAGGAGGGAGCCCTAAGCTGCCTATATCAGACCGACTGCTTGTCTAGGTGTCTCGGGGAAAGGAGTGAAAGCCACTATAAAGCGAGGACGGGTGAATAAAAAGGAGAGAGAAACAGCCACTCAAGATGGACCTGAAAACTAAAATTCTACCTACAGAAACATAACATTTTAATTATGAAAGAGAAATTATCTCCTTCACAGTTTAATTACCTATGTGCAATTCTTCATAAAAACCTCAGCCTAAAAACATCTTTGTATCACGATAGTTTTGAAGCAGACACACAACCTGCACAACTGTACACACGGGTCTTGCTTTAAGAGTCTGTAACAACTTTGGGGTACAGTTTTAATTAAATCAACCCCGTGGTCCATATTATCAAAGCCAACATACCCCAAATCATCTTATGCTTTCAACGTTCAGAAATTTCCTGTTGCTGACTTTGATGAGCCCAGGGAATTATTTATAGTAACTTCAAATCATGCTTGGTGTACTTCCAAGACAACTGTAACTACGGTGGCTTGGGTCTTCTCTAGGGTGGACTTAATACATATCTAAAGACCATGAAACCAAGTAGGCTTCTCAGCTTGCCTGTATTTTTTTTTTAAACAACTTTATTGAGTTATAACTGCTATACAAAGAACTGTGGTTTGTTTGTTTTTAAATAACTCTACTGTTGTGGAGAGAATCAACAAGTAATTATTTCTCTTGTGCATTTTATTTTAAGGCATTTCAGAAAAATAATTTAGAGGGAATATATACTCAGAGGTACTCCAAAAGAAGACTGCAAATAAAGTTGAAAGTAAGTATAAGAATTATGATTTTTGGCTTTACATAAGAATAAAATTCCCATTGAGTACTTTATCAAAAACTTAACAGGTTGTTTCATAATCCCCCATTGTTAGACATAAATCAAACAGACTGGATGACCATCTTCGGGGAGAGCTACAGAAGAGACTCCTACATGAAGAAACAGGTTAGATATTGGTGAGGTCTCTTCTAACTTCAGGATTCTATATCCGTTCTCCAATTTTCGTTGCTGTTTTTTTTTCCCTTAGCATAGAGTTTTTAACATCTCTGACCCCACTGCAATTCTTTCCTATAACGGGACTATTTAAAACAATAATAGCCAGGTATAAGAACGATCAATATTAAGATTTACTTCTTTTCCTTAACTTATGAAATTACAGAAGACAAAAGCAAAAAGATCAGCAATTAATCAGTCCAAAATAAAGCAGTACTTTTAGGAGCTGTGTGGAGATGGCAAAGGTGGCTAGTGGAAAAGGATGACTCTGGAATCCCTAATTGATATTATAATGAGCCAAAAGACTCGCACACAAATAGAACTGCACCTGGAAATCCCTTTTTAAAATTACTTAATTAAAGATGTTATAATAATCAAAATAGATGACAGTAGAGAATATGGTGAATATTTCATAACTAATAATATATTTGATGGATGAGTTTCAGAATAACTAGGGAGAACAGGCAACCTCAAAGTTAAAATTACTAAGTAGGAACACTGGTGATTTCTTGGTCAAAGCATCATTAAAGACCTAATATATTAACTTAATAACACTTTAAGAATTATAAAATATAACAGGCTAGTCAGCAAAAGTAAACGACCAAATTGGATTAAGCCGATTACTGAAAACACCCTCAGCAGACAGACCTCTATGCATGGACGTTCAGAACCCATCGTCCCTAGAAGAGCAGCATGTACTATACTAACAGCCTTTACAGGCCAAAGAAAAGAATGGACAAAACGGACAGAAAACTAACTAGGAAGATGATATATAGCATAACTGGAACAATCCTAAAAAAAAGCAAAACAGTAAAAACCACAATGAGTTAAGACACAAAAACAAAACCTACAAACAATGTCCCTGACAAAATGGAAACAGCAATCAGTGATTTTATCCAAAAATATTTAGATATATCTATACAACACAGAAATGTTCATTCTCTAAGGTTGTGCTATCCAATGTGGTAGCCATTAGCCATATCTGAGTACTTGAGATGTGTTAGTGCAACACAGAAATCAAATTTTTTATTTAATTTGAGTCATTTATATTTAAAATTTTTTTAATGATACTTGATTCAGTTACTGGAAAGCTTTTTAAGTATGTTTGGAAGAACCTGAATACATGACTCTACTTGTTAGCTTGGAAGAATTTGATTACATGAATCTACTTGTTAGCTGCACATTCTATGAAATCTCAACACAGATTAAGTATTTTCAATCAAAATTGAGTATTCAAATTGAAGTGTGCTAAGAAGTATAAATTAAAAATATATACCAGATTTTGATGACTTAGTAAAAAAGCTAAAATGTGAAAAGTCACAATAACTTTAAAAAATGTGATTACATGTTGAAATAATATTTTTGATACATGGGATTAAATAAAATATATTTTAAAATTAATTTTACCTGTTTACTTTTTAAAATGTGGCTTTAAAAAAATTTTTAATTACGTATGTGGCTTGTATTAAGTATCTATTACACAGTGCTGCTCTAAGGGATCAATGGCTTTAAAAAGAAAGTCATCTGTCAAAAATCTGAAATATATGTCAGTAAGGTGGTATTTTACTTACAAATCCTGATCTCCTACTCTCACAAAGTATTACTATAGGCTACTCAGAATTGGTATACTTATACATTCCAAAGACATTTGTATCCTCTTCACACAGATTGTTACAAACCATTAAAGTATTCCTCTGAGTTACTGCAAACTATGGGTATGCAGTACCCATAGTTACTTAATGGTCACTCCACCATCCAGAATAAGTAATCAAGCAGTAACTGAAGGACACTAATTCATCAGATTCCTTGATTCCTTTTATATCCAGATTCACTCACCAATATGTTAACTAATGCTCTTGGTTCTATGAGAGCTAAATGAAGATCTTTAGTATAGCAAAGATTTTGGTAAGAGTAATTACATAGGACAATTTTATTTTTATATGTATACACATATATACACAGGCTTATAAAATTTTCCCTGGAAGAAAAACATTATAACTGCATGCCTTCACAGTGCTCTTCCAACTTTTTCCATACCGTGGCATTTCACAGAAAATTACATTTGTAAGACACACTGGAGTTAAGCCCTTTCCAGGGAGGGCAGCACCGTCCCAGCACACTGGCTTACTGCACACCAACTGGGAAGCTCAGGCTCAAAGGTCATTGCAAAAAAATCTCTGAACCATATTTTATTTTCATCTGACTTACATTTTATTCTTACTTATGCCTACAGTTGTGAAAATACAACCCCTCAACATTTTTAACAACAATCTACAAAGAAGGCCACAAGATGGAGATACTACTCCATTACAGTATTTGTATTGATGTATTTCTTTTTCTGTGTACATGTCCCTCTTTCTGTGTATTTCCTACTTTCTCCTTCAGTGGTATTCTCAGCTACTGTCTCTATCCCTAACGTTTATATTGGTTCCTCCACCACTCTGTTTTAACTAGCATTATTAGAGAAATATTATAAATACTTTTATGATCCTTTTTAATTTTAAAAGCAGGCAAATAATTAAAATATTTACTTCTAGCTCAATATTTTCCCGCCTCTCTAAAATTAACGATGATTTTTATTTACATATTTTTCTCTGATAGGTAAAAATTCTTTAAAAAATTTGCTACCCGCAAAGTAATAAGTACTCCAAAAGCCATTTACTGGAATACATTCTGTTGCTTTGTAAGGCTACAGATTTACTTCATGTTGATACCCTTCCAAACTTCCCTGGAATTCTTCTTTGACAACAGTCCTCAAAGCAGTTTATGAGCCTTACTTGAAATTTATTTTCAGATCTCTTTATCAATCCAAAGCGTACTTACCCAAGTTTGCTAACCCAATTTAGTCATCAAATTTAGCTCCAAATGACTATAAGCTATAGGCAAAAATCAAATCCATCTTAAAAGTTTACTATTAATGAGTAAATCTGCCAAATATGTTGCAGGCTTTTAAAGCAACGCAAAACAAGAAGTTTCAACAATGTTTTGAGAGGTGGCAGCATTGTTGAAAACCTGCAAAGCTTTCCACAAAACTAATTTCAAGATCTAATTTACTCTAAGTTAAACATATACTTGCAAATGTGTGATACAAAAAGTCACACTAATTCTGTATAACTACTATAGAACTGCATAGAATGGCAATCATTTGAACTTTATATGATATACTTAAGTACAAGGAACAACAAGTTCCAGTCACCCTACATTATACATGCATATATTAACTTCCTTAAATCAAATTTAATCACCAATATTAATACAAAACACAACTTAAAGTCAGAGAAGAACCTAAATACTAATCTCTTATATGTTAACTAAAAGTGTGGTAATTGAAAATAACTGCTCATAAGATTTGCTTTTTTTTTTTTTAATTCCAAAAATGTCAGAGGCTTCTTGGTAATTGGCCATGAGATAGCTTCCTTAACCTGATCCATTTTAATGGTATAAAGTCCTTAAGTATTGGCTAGAAATATGAAGCCTCTACTTTCCTTAGCAGGTACATATATGGACCCTAGGATTTCTCTATGGTCTGTTCAGACCTTCCCAATAAATGACAACAACAATTTTTCTGGTCTTAACTCATTTTGACTACTGCTTACTACACATGTCACAGTGGGGTCTCATGTAGCTTTTAAAAATTCTTGTACCTTCTATAATCAGGAGTTGTATGTATTCCAGAATTTGTTTAATTAATTACTTCCTTTTAGAATTCTAGTGTTTGCACTCAGTGGCATTTTAATACTGCTTTTTTTCCATTTTAATACTGCTGCTTAATACACTACCAAACGTAAAGTAGATAGCTAGTGTGAAGCAGCCGCATAGCACAGGGAGATCAGCTCGGTGCTTTGTGACCACCTAGAGGGGTGGGATAGGGAGGGTGGGACGGAGGGAGACGCAAGAGGGAAGAGAGATGGGAACATATGTATATGTATAACTGATTCACTTCGTTATAAAGCAGAAACTAGCACACCATTGTAAAGCAATTATACTCCAATAAAGATTAAAAAAAAAAATACTGCTGCTTATACCATGACATGTGTCTTTTTATTTAATTCTTGATCTTAAACTCTTACCTTTAATATTTAATTCAAATTCTATTAGCTGACCATGTAGCTGCACATAGCTTTATGTCCACTGCTTCACTGGCACTAAAATGGGCATTTTGTCTAATAATGAAGCATACTGTTTTATGCACATATTATAACCAGAAATGTAGACAGCGGCATGCCTTGCTTTTGCAACATGCCTGATTACACGTGAGATTCCAGTTGCTGGATGACAGTAATCAGAAACACTTTCTGAGTAAGTGCATGAGTCCTAACCTTACTTAATGTAGTATTAAGGAGGATGAGAATGAGACACAAATCCTAGATTAAGTTTCTAATTAAGTGCTAATAACACTCTTAGACAAAAATTTCAGTAAATATAAGTAAAAAAAAAATTTAGCTCTTCAAATGGAATACCATGATGTTACGTAAAACATAATCATATTTTTACATTCATTAGTATAGAACCCACCTTTCAAAAGTAGGTGTTTTGATGAAAATAAAGAAAGGTTTTTGAAAATACATATGACTATAGCTTCATTATCAATTGGTCTAGGGTCCTGCTTCACCCAATCAGAAGTCTCTCTTTTCACTGCCACTCCTTTCCTTCCATCTCTGCACACTTCTATACAAGAAAGGCTTTGAGGGCTTCCCTGGTGGTGCAGTGGTTGAGAGTCCGCCTGCCGATGCAGGGAACACGGGTTCGTGCCCTGGTCCGGGAAGATCCCATATGCCGTGGAGCGGCTGGGCCCGTGAGCCATGGCCGCTGAGCCTGCGCGTCCGGAGCCTGTGCTCCGCAACGGGAGAGGCCACAACAGTGAGAGGCCCGCCTACCGCAAAAAAAAAAAAAAAAAAGGAAAAAAAAAAAAAAAGAAAAGAAAGGCTTTGGATTTGTTTTTCATTCTGGGTAAAATTAATTGACGTCATTACTGTCCAAATAGACCCAATAATGCCTGACTTAGAAAAAGATTCCCAAGACCATATAGTCTTGGAATAAGTCAGAACATGTTTAATATAGATACCAAGCATTTTGTCAACTGGTGTTACTTATAACTGCCACGGAGGTTCTTCTCTCAGCAATCATCAAGCCAAGTACCTACCCTCACCTCCATCCTACCTGTATCATTCCCAACACTGAATAAAACATATGATGTTGAAATTCACCACATTACACCAATCACTGGGTAAAATGGTGACTTTTATTAAAAAGATTTTAGAATGTATCTCTAAGAATAATTGTAATAACAAAGGACAATTCCATTTCCCAGTTCAGCTTAGGGTGTATCTATGCATAATAAAAGACAAACTATTCTAGGATTGTTCTCATAATTAGTGTAAAAAAAACAGTATAAAAAGAAAACAGAAACTTACAACTAGAAGAGGATTTCTGTTCCATCAGCTCTAGATTATGTGGCAAGTTTCCCAATAAACTTGCTTTGTCCCATAAAATATGTCCAGGCAACCTCCACTAAACAGCGTATACGTAAGAAAAGTAAATCAATTTTACAATAATCCAAGCTGATGCAAATATGTATACAACTAAACAAGTATTTATTCGGCTCTAACTCTATACATGATACGCTTTACATCAGAAATATAAATGACTGGAAGGTTATCTACCATTCCAGATTTTGTACATCTCCCTCTCTCCAAATCAACAAATAATTTCGGATTTTACAATGAAAATGGGGGAGTGATTATCACATGACATAGATTTACAAGGGAATAGACTCACTAGAGAAAGACTGCACTATATTCAACTAACACCACAAACTCAGTGGAATCTACAAGAATCACTGGCGAGAACTGATACTCACAGTACAGATTCACCAGTCACTTATGAAAGAGATCTTCCTCTTTATTTCTCAAACCCCTATGCCGGGGTTCGAGAAGGCCCCATTAATGACTTTCTGCTTTTCCCATCCAAAAAAACTGAACACAGAAGTCAGGCAAATAGAGATCAAATAGCACCTTTATTGCTGAAAAGCTACTGGAGAATTGAGATTACGTATAGGAGCCAAGTGGGCTTGCTAGAAATTCTGGCCCTCCCATCCCCAGCCTAGACTTTTTTTTTTTTTTTACATCTTTATTAGAGTATAATTGCTTTAAAATGGGTGTGTTCGTTTCTGCTTTATAACAAACTGAATCAGTTATACATATACATATGTTCCCATATCTCTTCCCTCTTGCGTCTCCCTCCCTCCCACCCTCCCTATCCCACCCCCCTAGGTGGTCACAAACCACCTAGCTGATCTCCCTGTGCTATGCGGCTGCTTCCAACTAGCTATCTACGTTACATTTGGTAGTGTATATATGTCCATGCCTCTCTCTCGCTTTGTCACAGCTTACCCTTCCCCCTCCCCATATCCTCAAGTCCATGCTCTAGTAGGTCTGTGTCTTTATTCCTGTCTTACCCCTAGGTTCTTCGTGACTTTTTTTTTTCTTAAATTCCATATATATGTGTTAGCATACGGTATTTGTCTTTCTCTTTCTGACTTACTTCACTCTGTATGACAGACTCTAGGTCTATCCACCTCATTACAAATAGCTCAATTGTTTCTTTTTATGGCTGAGTAATATTCCATTGTATATATGTGCCACATCTTCTTCATCCATTCATCCGATGATGGACACTTAGGTTGTTTCCATCTCTGGGCTATTGTAAATAGAGCTGCAATGAACATTTTGGTACATGACTCTTTTTGAATTATGGTTTTCTCAGGGTATATGCCCAGTAGTGGGATTGCTGGGTCATATGGTAGTTCTATCTGTAGTTTTTTAAGGAACCTCCATACTGTTCTCCACAGTGGCTGTACCAATTCACATTCCCACCAGCAGTGCAAGAGTGTTCCCTTTTCTCCACACCCTGTCCAGCATTTATTGTTTCTAGAGTTTTTGATGATCCAGCCTAGACTTTGAGACAGTACACTCAAGAGAAAGTCTGGCCAGGATAACAACTGCCTTACTGGTCTGTTAAGAATGAGCCTCATTACTTCTCGCTTTTTAGTTAGTTAGCTCTCCCCAATCAAGCAAAGCAGACCAAAGGTGATCACCCTCCAACAAGGTAACTCATCCATGGAAAGATGTAAGAGATGAGTCAAGAGATCAGCAGTTGTTTCTTTAAGGGAGTCCTTCCCCTTGGGTATATGTAGGATGAGTGTGCTGTAACTGTCCCTTCCTTATACAGGCTGCTACTCTGTACATTCTGTGCATCTGAAATACAGACTGAAAGAGCTTAAAAGATTTATTAATTCTGATTAAAAAGTTAAAATCCAACATTTTGTAAGCACATGTCACTTAACAATAGTTTTCTTCTTTTAACCAAGTTTTAGCATTCATTTGAATGTAAGGATGCAGTTATTAAAAATTTTCTAAGAGAAAGAGGCACATTTTCTAGCTCTATGAATAGGAATCTGTAATGACTGGCACCAAGAAAATTACTCTGATTTCATCAGAAAGTAAATGCTGCAAAATTTAAGCTAACTTAGCTTGTTACAATTTCAACTGACAGATTTTTAAATGACTATGAAGTATTTATTGTCGGCTAGAACACTGTACAAAGTATAAAGTAAGTCATGGACCCAAAAGACAATGAAAAAAATTGATCCCACAAGAAATACAGGTATCCAAGGAGCAGGGGCTGTTAGAATAAATATAAATACTGTTTGGGGACCTAGAATTTAAGTTACTAATGAGAGGTATTTCAATAACACTACTTTTCTCCTACATTCTTCTAATCTTCTACCTTGTATTCTCTGAAAAGATGCAATATCCAAATTGGAATGCCCTGTGAACAATCAAAGCCATTCTAAAAATAGAGTGAGCCTCTGCTATGTCACCTGTATACACATGTCCACTAAAATCTTCTGGAATCCCTTTGAAAGCTTTTAGAACCAATCTGAAACTTGGGAATACAAGGAGAGGGATTCCTTTGCTGGATGAGAGCAATAAAAGGCCAATATAAATATAACCTATTGAATAAAAACAGTCAAGCAATTACTCATTCGGTGAATTACTATTTAGTTTTAGTTACCATGTTCATATTTTTTCATTTAATAAATATTTAAGTGTCTCCTATGAAGTAAATAAAGAAAGAAAATACCATTTGTCCTAAAAATGAAGTAATAACTTGACAAGGTCATAAGTCAGTAAGTGGCCTGGTTCAAGTTCTAAAAGTGTAATTCAAGCCTAGTTCAAGTTCGAAAAGTCTAATAATCTAATTGATTATTCCAATTATAGAGTTTAGGGAGTGACTGAGCAAACTACTTTAGACCTGGTGGAAAAAGGGATAAAATGGATGCCACATTAAGTCACTAATCATCCCTGGAGTCTAGTTTGGGGTATGGAGATCTCAAAAAAAAGTTTTTTTCTATTAATTGTCTCCAATTCCGCCCCTTTCCTTCTCTCCTGAACCCAATGTAACGAATCTATTGATCTCACCACTCCACTGAAACAGCTCTTGCTAAAGTAGCCAATGACCTCCACACTGTTGAATTCAACAGTCAATGCTCAGAACGCATCTTATTTGAATTATCATCAGCATTTAGCCCAGCTGATTGCTTCCTCCTCTTTAAAATACTTTCCTCACCTGACTTGAAAGAGACCATCTTTTGCTGATTTGCCTGCTACTTCGCTGGCTGTTCCTTCCTCTTCTCCTTTGCTGGTTCCTCCCATGGTCCAGCTCCCAGACCCCTCTTTTCTCTTTTACGTTCACTCCCCTGGTGAACTTACCTGGTTTTGTGGCTTCAAATTACCTACGGAGTGCCAGGGACTCCCTAATTTATTATGCACAGCCCAAACCCTCTCCTTACAACTCCAGGCTTAGATAACCAACTTGAAAGTTTATTAGACGCCTCACATTTGGCATGACCAAAACCAAATTACTGATTTTCCCCCAACCATACCTGCTTCTATTCCAGGCTTCTCCATCTCAGTAAGTGGCAAGTGCAATTAGACAAGTATTTATTCACTTTCTGAGGTTTAGAAAAAGCTTTCAAATTATCCTCAACTTTTCTTCCCCACTCCCCGCCTCCACATCCCACATTCAAACAATTAGCAAAATGCTGTCAGCTCTATGTTCCAATTATATCCAGAATCTGACCACTTTGCACCACCCAGGTCCATTCTACATTGTACACCACAATTATCCAATAATTGATAACATACATATCATTGATCTCCAACTCAATAATCGTTTTGAAATTTAAGTCAAATTATGTACCTCTTCTGTTCAAAACCCCCCTTGATCCCCAACTTACTTATAATAGCCAAAGTCCTCATGACTTACGTTGAAGCCCTACAAGATCTTCCCCGGCCCCCCATGACTCTGATCTCATCTACTACTGTCCTCCCCATACACCCTGCTCCAGCCACATTGGCTGCCTTGCCATTCCTCAAATACTAAGTAAGCTCCAAGGCCTTTGCGCTTAACCGTTTGCCTTCCTTGAATGCACTTATCAACATGGCTCACTCCCTTACTTCTTTCTGAGGACTTCTCTGACCATCTGACATTTATATTTACTTGTTTGGTTGTTTACTGTTTCCCCCTACTAAAATGAGTCTAGGGGTTTTGTGTTACATACTGGTCAATTCCCAGTGTTTAATATTTAGTAGGTATGAACCAAATCTCTGTAGAATGGACAACAAAACTGATTAAGTGTGTAAAGCCAGGTCACCACTCTTAAGTAACCTACCTACTTTGCTCTGGTTCCTCATGTCTGGCTAGTCAAGAAGAGATTCGTTGGCTTTAGCCTGAAAATTACACATTAAGGACATAAGACAGGCTGCATTTGTCTCTACCAAATTTCTGGTCTCCTGAAAGTCTCCTAAGAAAGTTAAGATTCAATGTAATGTAAAGCACTTGTTCCAATCAGTTTCTCTGCTTAGGTAGAATAAAGTTTCATCTGCATTCTTTCCAATTTAACACAACTGGGTAGAGAAACACAGATGAAAACAATTTTCTGGATCCTTCTATTAAAATGTTACCTCCACACAGAATCTTCTCAATTACCTATGCTTCTTTATTTTCCCACCTTTGCCCATATAGTTAAATGCTCTGGTTGTTCACACTGCCTAATTAACTCTGCAAATTTAATTGCATGAATTTATAAATGAAAATTCTATGAGAGTTCACATGCAAGCTAGATTACATAATCTAAAATTTAAACCACTGCTACTAAGTTTCTGTATTCTCTGAAAGGGGCTTAATTTTCCTTGAATAACTGGAAAATATCTTCAAAATCTTTGGATAGGTTATGTAAAAGACTCTAGCTACAGAATTTAATCAACTATGGTAAATTCTAACAAATATTCTCAATATTAAAGGCATTCTTAAAAGTCTTCAGATTTATATTTCACTAGTGATTTTTACACATATTGAGACACCATTTACTTTGAAATGAGGTATACTTTATCTCTACAAGCAGGAAGTGGCACCAGGTGAAGACAATGACTAAAGACAATTGCCACATAATCGTTTGCACAGAAGAGTTTGAAGTGTGAAATTCTTAAACTACTTTATAACTTACAAAATTGAAATTCGTTAAAATCATGGTGCCATGGCAACTGCTATTTTATATTCAATTATATATATTTAATTGAAAAGTAAATTTCCATTTAATGTTAAGCTCAACAGTTCACACAAATTTATCATAACCTGTAGGAGTGAAATGTACACTTCACATCTGGTCACGGGAAGTGTGCCTTGAATGACAATTGTTGGTAAACATTTTTTTTCCCCCATAACTATTCAAAGCATTTTATGAAGGGCTCAATCAGATAGTGTGAAATTCTAAGTCTTTAACTCCATAATTCTTAAACCAGTAAAATGGCGTCGGAGACGGGATATCTACCCTCATTCACCACTCCCAGGGTGTAAGTAAACAGCAACAAACGGACATTACAAGTTAAAGTCTCAAGCTAGAAAAGGAAAGAAAACGAAACGAAAGGAAAAGAAAAAGACAACGATCCTGCGTTACTGGTTGGACTTCTCTTCCTGGAGCTCCCCAAGTGCCTCTACTGCCCCGAACACTTGATGGCTCCTTCTGTGACTTCCAGGACCAACACTGTAGAGGCTTCAAGTTCCTCCAGATTTCTAAACTATGATACGAACGCCTAATCCAACAGGCTACAAAGATTCCAAAGTACAGTGCAAGAAAAATTTCTGCAACCCAGAGGCCAACCAAAATGTATTCCTGTCTTCCCGGAAAGGCAGAGGAAAGGAGGCTGCTAAAATATAGATAAGTATAATTGGGAAGGTGAAAATTTGGAGGCAGACACGACTACTCCTTCCCACATTCACGGGGCAGGCAAGGAAAGGGTAAAAGATCTACCCACACCACTCTTCCGTCTTCCTCCTGCACAGCTGGGTGCAAGGATCTCCCCCAGAATGGCAGAGGAAAGAGAAGGGATCGCCACCCCAGGCTGGTGGCACCGTCCAGGCTGTCACTGAGACTGCTGTCACTGAGACTGGAACTCGAGAAGGGGAGCCGGGCGGTGAGGAATTGGGGAAGGCGGGTCATTCCCTCTGAGACTGGTTACGAGGAGATCCTGGTGGATCGGGCTGAGGACGGCAGACGAGCCCAGTATGACCAAGTCTTGCCCCGCGTGCCCGGCTCCCTCGGAGGAAACTGGGTCAGAGTCCGCCCCACCCCCTCCTTTCCGCCCGTACCCGCACTTTTCTGCCCCGGAGGCGCAGCCCTCCGGCGGGCTGGCTGCCGGCCGGCCGGCCGGCCCCGCTTACCTGCTGCACCCCGAGGAACTGGTAGAAGTTGAGCTGCACCTCCTCCACCAAGTCAAACAACTCCAGGTCTCCGCTCTCCCAGCCGCGCGCCGGCCCCGCGGCCGCCAGCAGCAGCAACAGTAGCGGCGGCGGGAACGGCACGAGCCGGAGCCGGCGGCGCGGAGGAAGCCGGGCCAGCCGGGAGCAGGGCGCCGTCATCGCGCGGGGCTCGGAGAGGTCACCCGCCGCGCAGCGCCGTCGGCCGAGACCAGGGACGCGGCGGGCAGCGCGGGCTATGGGAACAGCGCTTGTCAGTCGGAAGTACCGGCAGCCGCCCCGGAGTCGCCCGCCCCGCGGCCGGTCCTAGCCTGAGGGACAGGCTGGGCCGCGGGCTGTTCTACCCTCCGCGGACCCCCGCCCCTCACCCAGGCCTACAAACAGCTGGCGAGCCAGCGCCGGGCGCTGAGGTTGCACCGGGTGGGAGAGGTTTCCCCTCGCCTTAGCCTATCCCAGGCCTTGCTTCCGGTGACATCACGTCTCCTAGCAACCGCGGGAGAGGGGGCGGGGCCGGAAGTAGAGAAACCTGCGCCCCAGAGCTGGGCCTCCGCGAAATGCCTCTCAGTCGCTGGCGCGCTCTGCGAAGCTGTGCGTGTATTGACACAGATTAAGAGACGTGGACGGTTATAGACATCGCGCATCCACCTGGAACATCCCAAATATCCCTGAAACAGCTACCTTCTTACCCTCCCCCAATTATTGAAAACTAAGAGTATATTTGAAAACTGATTTATTGATTACGGCCTCTGTTCCACACATTTCATTATTCCATCCCCAAAGATATAGGAGGAATTGAACCTAGGACTTGAAAGGGGCAAATCTAGTGAGTAGTCTAAAGTATCCTTTTGAGAGAGGTGAAGAAGAAGTGAAATTTGAACCAAGACAAAAAGCATACTTCTAATAATGAATTAAGATTTATAGGCATAATACCATAAAGTAGGCAACCTGGCAGAAATTAATAAGCGTGACTCAATCATAGTCTTAGGGGAAGTGTAGTTTATCTGCTTTAGCCGATTTCCAACTGGTGTTCCCTTCCCAACTGAGGTCTATTTTTAATGACATTTAGGCTAAAAACCTCCTCTCTTTCCCACCAGTGTCTCACCTCCTACTCCATCCTCCTCCTCACCGCTATTGCTTTCTCTTGTGTGAACCGTATTTTCTTCTTAGCTTTCGCTTGACCAGTTTTGAGAGTTTGATCTCATGCTTTTCCCATCTTGGATCCAGACAGCTGAATTAAGCTCAACAGGATAATGATAAAGCTCTCATAGTAAAAATATATTATGTTTGTCAAAGGTTAGAAAAACAATACCTGGATCCAGGAAGTAAATCTTACTGAAGAAATCATTCCATTACTGCAGAGTTAAAAAAATATATATATTTTAAAATAGTTAAATGAATGCAAGTATATCTTGCTTAAAAATAATATATATGCTTGAATTAATCCCATTTTAAATTCATCATGAGGCTTAACTTTCAAAGATACAAGAGCAGGGGTGTCTCAGTCAGCAAGGGCTGCTGTAACAAAATACCATAGACTGGGTGGCTTAAACAACAGACATTTATTTCTCACAATTCTGGAGGCTGGGAAGTCTGTAATGGGGAAAGGTCAGCATGGTCGAGTTCTGGTGAGAGCCCTCTTCCAGGTTGCAGAGGGCTGCTTTCTTGCTGTACCTTCACATGGTGGGAGTGTGGGGGAGGGGGAGAGAGATCTAGCATTTCCTCTTACAAGGGCACTAATCCCACAAGGTGGGCTCCACCATCATGAACTCATTTAAACCTAATTATCTCCCAAAGGCTGCACCTCCAAACACCATCACATTGGGAATGAGGGCTTCAAAATATGAATTTGGGGAGGACACAAACATTCAGTCCATAGCAAAGGGTATCACCTTTTCTGTGTATTCCCAGTTCCAAGCACAAGGCATAGCACATGCTAGCATTCAATTAGTTGAATGGAATCCTGTGAACACCTCCCCACCTCCATGCCTCCCCCTACAGTTTTTTAGTTTGATTTTTTGATATATCAGTTTTCTTAAAGTGAGAGGCATTTTTACCACATCTACGTTAGCTTACTGTTTATTCAATGATTAAAACATCAAAATAAAATGAGAGCAATAATCTTAAGAACTACTTCTACATGATATCCCAACATTCATCTTTTCTCCTAATTTGACCATTAAATTAAGTGCAGTATAACATTTGAAACTGGTGCCATATTGCCACTGATATTTTAGTGATCTGGTATTTCCCTCTTGAGCTCTATTCTTATGTTGTCCAAGAACCCCAAGGACTTCCTCCATCTAAAGGGAATAGTTCTCTTCCCAAGGTCAAGCTGAAAAGCAGAACTGAAGTCTATTCAATACAGCACTGCTATTGCTTCTCACTGCTATAAGGTATTGCTCTGGAGGCTTCTTCCTACCAGTTCCAATAACACTAGTCCACTCTGAAGTGATGTCCTTGCTTGTTCTGGTCTAGGTCTCTGCAAAGACCACAGTGCTATTTACATTTAGACTTCTAATTTGGCATCTTCACGTGTTCAGTCTCATCCCCCAGAGGACAATGCAGTTGAATAAATCTTCTTTTGCTGAAGCCAGGACTAAGTGAGCTCACAATGAACAGCTGTTTTCTTTATCTGGTGACATTTAATGATTCTGGGCATGGACTGATGACGCTTAGCCTGGGCAGAGGCAATGTACACAGGAAGAGAGAAGCCAGTGAAATGTTTAACAGTCTTGTGAGTTGTGTAATGGATTGGAAATGTAGAGAGGAGGCCCAGACTTACAGCCAGCTTTCCCACAGAATATTTGCTGAATTCTGGGGTCATGCAGGAGGCCGAAAGACTGAAGGATAGGAAGAGTAAAATCTCCCCACATTCTACCAGTGCATACAAAATGAACTCTACCGAAAAAGAGGAGCCTGCTTAAATACACAGGCAGTCTTCTCCCTCAAGACCTTTGCAATATTTCTGAAGTTATATGAATAGGAGGATAAAGATTTAAGTTTAAAACCTCTGAAAAGCAGAAGTGAATCTGCTGGGTTGAGGAGATAGAAACCTTGCAGGCTCTCTATCAAAAGCCCAGAGGAATCACACCTAAGAAACAGAGAAACCAGAAGTTGAATGAATCTTACTAAAACTCCAACCCAATCCCTACCCAGCTCCATCCCTGATCCTCATCCTATTTGTCTATTTTCATCTCTAGGGGAAAATAACATCAATCCTATTGTCTATTGTTTTTAATATAAAACTCTGGTACATAATAAAAAAAATTATGAGATGTGAGAAAAACAGGAAAATTTTACCAATAGTCAAGAGAAAAAAATAGATAATAGAAGACCCACAGATAAGCCAGCTATTGGAGTCCAGATAAGAACTTTAAAATAACTATTATAAAGTAGAGCAATAGTTTATAAAATAAAATAAAAGAAAAAGTGGACAAAATGGATTAGAAGATGCAGAATTTCAACAGAGAATTGAATCAATGGAAAATCTCAAATTTAAAAATGTAATATCTGAAATCAAGAACTCAGTGGATGAGTTTAACAGCAGACTGGACACAGCAGAAGAGAGGATTAGTGAATTTGAGGATAGGTCAAGAAAAAAACATCCAAACTGAAGCAGAGAGAAAAAAGAATGGTAAGAGAACAGAGCTTTAAATGCATGTGGTAGCACAGGGAGATCAGCTCGGTGCTTTGTGACCACCTAGAGGGGTGAGATAGGGAGGGTGGGAGGGAGACGCAAGAGGGAGGAGATATGGGGATATATGTATACGTATAGCTGATTCACTTTGTTATAAAGCAGAAACTAACACACCATTGTAAAGCAATTATACTCCAATAAAGATGTTTAAAAAAATGATGTGGGACACAGTGAATAAATCTAGCACATATATAACTGGGGTCCTAGAAAAAGAGGAGAGAGAGAGAATGAAGCAGAAGCAATAATTATAGAAACAATGGCCAAGAATTTTACAAAACCAATGAAAGACATGAAACCAAAGATAAAAAAAAAATTAACTTAAAATAGGTGATAGACCTAAAGGTAAAAGCTAAAACTATAAAACTCTTATTTAAAAAAATAAGAGTAAATTTTAGTGACCTTGGGTTAGCCAGTGGTCCCTTAGATATGACACCAAAAGCATGTGACAGAGGAAAAAATAAATTGAACTACACAGAAATTTAAAACTTTTGTGTCACAAACAATACCATCAAGAAAGTGAAAAGACAACCAAGATAACGGGAGAAAAATATTTGGAAATCATATACTTGATAAGAGACTTACATCTAGAATATGTAAAGAATTCTTGCAACTCAACATTTTTTTGGAATGGGCAATGGATTTCTCCAAAGAAGATATATACAAAAGGCCAATAAGTATATGAAGGCTTCTCAACATCATTAGTCATTAGGAAAATGTAAATCAAAACTACAGAGAGATACCACTTTACACCCGTTCCAATGGCAGTAATTTAAAAGACAGACAAAAAAGAGGTTAGTAAAGATGTGGAGAAAGTGGAACCCTCATTTATTGCTGGTGGGAATGTGAAATGATGCAGCGCCTTGGGAAAACCGTCTGGCAGTTCCTCAAAAAACGAAAGATAAAAAAACAAAAAAAAACAATAAAACAAAACGAAAGATAGAGTTACTATATGACCCAGGAATTCCACTCTTAGGTATATACACAAGAAAAGTAAAAACATAAAACTTGTATACAAGTGATCATAGCAACATTATTCATACTAACCAGAGTTGGAAACAACCTAAATGCCTACCAACTGATGAATGAATAAACAAAATGTGGTATATCCATACAATGGAATATTATTCTGAAATTTTCTCTTTTGCCCCTTTTTGGCTGTTTCTCAAATATATGGACTTAAAGTTCTAAGATATCATTGTTCTCTAATGGAACATTATCTTGTAATTTATTTATGCAAACATCATTCACAAACATTGAGTTGACAAAGGTTAGAAAAATATTGTTTTGGGGAAGCACCTTCTTGAAAAATAATCCCTTTTTTATTGCAGTACTGAATTTTAATCTTTTAAAGGGCCTCATAAATAAATGCAGATGTTCTTCATGTTATAAATAATAAATACACTTCTATCATGTTGACACTATGGCTTTTACTTCTCTGGATAATGTACTGTTTACTCAATTAATCTCATAGTGCAAAAGAATACAGATTCTAGAGCCAGATGATTCAGTATGAATTCTGGCTCTATTACTTACTAGCTGGGTGATCCCTGTGTTTCAGTTACCTCATCTACAAAATTTGGATAATAATACTACCAAGACCATAAAATACTACCAAAATTGTTGTAGGAGCTAAGTGAGATAATTAGAGCCTGGTATATAGTAATTGCTATTTAAATGTTACCATTATGTTATGGAAGGTCTCTATCTACTTTGTATTAAGGGCTCCATAAATAAAGCTTACCTATTCTTAAATGTTTAGATTTTGTGTTTAAAGTCATTTGTTATTAAACTTAGGCTGCAAATGCCCACTTCACCGGAAATTTGTCCAATCACTTGTCTGCCCAAGATGGTGGCAGACAAGACCACCTTTACAAAACAATGACTGGTTCTCAAAGTCAGTTTACTTTTTTTTGTTCCAACTCCATAAAACATATTATTCATGATTTTCCTGCCAAATTCGGCTTTAATAAATACCTAATTAAAAGCACGTGACACACATGAACAAGAGGAAAGGAAAATACATTCACCATTAAGTCATTAAAGACTCATTGGTGATTGTCTTACCCTGAAGTAGCTCTGTCTTTTCAGATAATGTCTTCTGCTTTACATAGACTTTAACGTGCCTCAGTAGAATCCATGTAAAAATTTCTTTCTCCTAACATCTTACATAATCCCAAGATTATCCCTCATTTTTCAAAGGTTTCCATCAACTCACTGACTTTTTAAATTTGAAAATTAGCTTTTCCCCTTTTACCTTTAACCAACCAACAAGGATAGTCTCTCCCGACTCCTCCATTCAGACTGAGTACAGCAATCGTTGTACTTCCCTCATACACAAAAGCTCCAATTAGTCTGCAAAAGAAAATTTGAACAGGCCTCTTCATATTCTTCCAGGCTCAACAGGCTGGCTTTGGCATTGTGCCCTTGAGCTCTAATGTTGTTTGTGATGCCAAACTGAAACACAAAGGAAACAGTGCAAAGTTGCTGATCACCTCGGTCAACACGCCGCACAGCTAAGGCATTAGATTATGCATAGAAATTCCATGCCTCATAAATGCTTACTATTAAATTTATTAAAAGGAGGTGGCGTTTTGAAATAATACTGAATTAGCAATCAACAATTCTAAATGGTAAGATAGGAGAAATTTAAATTCCTTTACCACACCTATGGCCTAGCTTCATTTCTCCCACTTCAATATATAATCCTCTCTTATTTTTTGCAACCATGGAAGGATTTTTAGTGCCAAGACTCCATAATGGAAGTCTTTTAACTTTTAAAAAATTAAATAATAATATTTTCACCACCAGGGGGCAAAGAACATTTTCACAGGCAAAGATTATTTTTGACATTCTAAAGGAGTTACCTCGTGTGAACACAGTTTTTGTTGTTAGAATTTCAATACCTTCAAATTAAGAGATACAGATCCTAACCGAAACCTTTAAATTTAAGGAAGAATCGTGTATAAAATAGTACAAGTTACCATTAACCAGGTGCCCTTTCATTCACTATCATTTTAGATGCTTAAAAAGAAATTTTCCACCTCCCTTTTCCCTTTCCTTTTGTATGTTTGCACAAGAGGAGGAAAAACATAATTTGAACTTTTGAAATATTAATTTAGCCTTTGTCTATGCTGGTCTTTAAATGGCTTTTAGCTCATGGTATTTTTTGACAAGTGGTTTCCTAAGCATGTACTTCAGCTCTGCTTTTTTGTTAACTTAATGTGATTAAGTGATGTACTCAGGTCTTTACCTCCTTCTAAAATTGGGTTCATTGACTCAATTAATGCTTTGTCATTTGTTAATTTTATAATTGAGAAATTATATAAATAACTGATAAGCACATCAATTCACCAGTTACCTCTTTTGAGACCTGGATATCGTTGAATTTACTAAGAAAGTACCAGAGTCATGAATAGACAATAAACAGAATTATCTGTATAGTAAATTACCGTTCAGAGGTGAAAAATTTGGTCTAACACGTGTTAAGTCCCGTATCCTGAAGTTTCAGGAGATTTGATTATTTCTGACTTGTACGTTGATGAATGTTCCAGTAATGGAAGTGAAACTGAAATCAAGGTATCTGTGGTGTAGGCAAACAACCACATTTTATTCCTTGGCTTATTTTCTTTCCCCTCTTCCTGCTTCTAAGTAGCTGCTGAAACCACATTTCCCTGAATCGATTTTAAGGATACCGCTATTTCAAATCAGGCCTGAAGTAGAATGGACACACAGTGATCTGGTAAGCTCTGCTACTGTTCTTTCCTTCTACTGCTCCCCGGGGCCTGGTCAGCATCTCCATTGTCAGCCACAGCCCCCCATGCCGCCCCCACCCCTCCCCCTCTCCCTCCCCCTGGCACCAGGGCTGTCTCCAGGGGGTGCAGAATTGGGCCAGATACCACCGTATGTATGTTCACCTACAGAACATTTTTGTCCAGATGAAATCATGTTGAAACAAATATGGACTACAAACTTAAGGAGAAAGAGAAGTTGCAAAAGGTCAGCATTAAGGGTTTATTTAGAGGCACACACTAAAGAACATTCTATGACCCACCACTTACACATTAGTGATAAAGGGAAAGGGAGAGACAAAGGGCGGGTTTTTTTCTGTTGTCAATTTGCTTTTTTTTCTATTTGTTGTAGTGTGAATTGACGGAATCCTTCTTTCTAGTGTGTCCTCAAGCTGTTGCCCAGCCACTGGCAGCAGGCCGGAGAAGGCTAACCTTTCCATTCTGAACCTTGACAGCCTGTGTTAGATAACTTGGTGCATCCTTTCAAGTCCGCTCTGCCTCGTGTGTAAACTAACCTCGGGCCAGTGACCATTCCCACGCTGCTTCCGCCAGCCTCCTACAGGTGCACCCAGAAAGCTCCTTGCCTTGGGCCACGTTTTCTGAGCTCCTTTTGTAATGGCAAATGGTTGTCAGTAGCACGCTATCTACAATTTTCTAAAAAGCTTTAAACCACATAGAATCTCTTAAAGGTAAAGACAATATTCTAAAAATGACTGAGAAAGAATCTCATACTATAGAGAAAGGAGGGAAATGGGTGTTTGGAAATTCATCATTGGGTGAATATGATTTTTTTCTTTTGCCAAAAATGGTATGTGTCACTAATAAAAATTCTCCTACCTGGACTCTTAAGAACTTGTTTTAAATCTTCCAAATGTAGCTTTTCAGTGGATTTAAAGTCCCTTTGTTAAGAATATAAAAACTCTTCATTTTCAGTTCGTTTTCAAGAATAATTATTTGACATAAGGGAGGATGGAAAATTACTAAGCTAAATTTTAGCAAAAACCTTTGCACAATTGCTGAATGGAAATGCAAAAAGAGCCTATGACTTAGTAGCAGAGCCAAGCATACACTTCTTGCATTTAGATCTATGTCTCTTTGTGAGGAATCTTTCTCACCTATGACACCCATTCAAACTAAGCATCTATATAAATTGAAATTAAAATTGGACCTTTAATTTATCACAAAACGTTCAACCAGATTTCTAAATTAACACATCATTTTAAACCAGCTTTCTCTCAATAAAAATAGATGGTGATAATATTCTTCATTTTTGGAGAAAATCTTGGTTTAATCAATACTTCATGATACAATGATTAGGTCAATTTTAAGGTTAACTTTAAAAATATTTTTCTCCATTGTTTAATTTTCTTTCAAAGCATTTACTTTTTCCTCATTGTTAAAACACTACCTTTACTTTGAAGGATTATATTGTGTGTTTATTTAATTTTTTTAATTGAAAAATCCCATGGCTTCCCATCACACTTAGAATAAATCCCCGTTCTTTTAAATCCTCCATAATCTGGCCTCTGTCTACCTGCAGCCTCACCTTGTACCATCCTCTCTCTCAGCACACTGGTTCTCCTTCAGAGCACACCAGGCTCATCCCGTTTTAGGGACTTCGCCCTCCTTCTGCTCCAATACTCTTCCAGATCTTTGTCTGACTGGCGTCTTCCCTCCGTTGGACCTGCATTGAAATTCTACCACCTCTGGTAGGCTTATCTTAATCCCCGAACCTAAAAGGGCACCCAGATGCTCTCTTTCACATCACGCCCCTATTCAATCCGCTGCCTAGCATTTACCATTCTCAGTTATCTTCCTTGTTCATTCATTATTTGTTTATTGTGTGATTCCACTCACTAGAATGCAAGCTCAACGAGAGCAGGACTATGTCTCTCTTGCTCATTCCTCCACATGGTGCCTAGCCCATATTAGGCTTTCAATAAATATTGTTGAATTGAAAAAGAAAAACACCTTTCTTTCTCCGAGGGTAATAATCTATTGTATTATGGATCAGACTTCTAAAACAATCAAGTAAAGTGGAGAATTGCCCGAGTTCAAGCCATAGGAGAATAGCCAGCTCTCAAGGTAAGCTGCTACGTGCATGACAAGTTCCATGTTTTACCTAGTAGAACCATGTGGTTCATGGTGGAGGATGTGATGAATTGACCTACATGCTGTATTGATACAAATCATTGGTTGCACTATGTGGTTGGGTAACAAGTCTGAAGTAACACTGACTCCCCAGGGACACTGTAGGTATTCTTAGTCATTTTGATCAGTATATATTAAACTAGTCATGACTTTTAAAAACAAATCAGATTCTAATGTGGTGCCAAAATGAAGACTAGATCCAAAAGTTCTTCAGTCACATAGAAGTTCTCACTGACATCTTGAATAAATAAAGCTGACAGGTACAATTTATACTTATATTCTCCCGAGTGGCAATAGGACATGCCACAGATAATTCTAATTTTTCTCAAGATTTGTCCTGTAAGTTCTAAGTCATGTCTTCAACATGAAGAGTAATAGTATTTCTGAGAAGACTTAGATATGCAAATATGATCATTTTACACACTCACTATAAAAGGTTTTAAAGCCCAACCAATTCTTTCATTTAGTACAGGATTGCATTTTACGGAAACAACTGTTTTCATTTATATTCCAAAGCAATGTGTGTTGATATTTCAGTTAATGTTATCTTTTATTAGCTTTTTCATCACATGCTTCTTCCATGTAAGGTCATAGTTGTGGTTAAAGCTTGTTTCATAATGATGTCTCAAGCTGTATTCTTTTGACACAAGAACACTTTAAGCACACGGGAATAGTCTCATTTCAACAGAGAATAATGCTTGCTCACAATTTTTTTTTTAAACTTAAAGCCTTTGTGGTAGGGTTGTCGTATTTAATAAACAAAAATACAGGACACCTAATTAAATTTGAATGTCAGATAAACAACAAATATCACATGGGACATACTTATACTAACAAAAATTAATTGTTGTTTATCTGACATTCAAATTTAACTGGGTATGTTATCTGGCAACCCTGGTCTGTCTTTGTTTTTTCCACTTTTGATAGAGACATAGGTTGAAATACATTCAAATGGTCTTCCAGGAAGTGGTGATGTCTTCATTACTTTCTTGTTAGCTATTTTTAAGTGTTGTCAGATGTTTTAAAATCAAAATGGGGGAAAAAACTACTTGAAATAAATGAAACATCAATTCTGAAGACTTTGGAAACCAGGCAATAAAGGATTTCATTATGTCAAACAACTGAAAAGCAAATATTGACTGAGCATTTACCATGTATAAGGTATTGTATTACAATATGCCACAAGCACAAAAGAAGGGAAAAAGAAAAAAAGACAAACTCTCAGCCTCTGGAGAATTTATATATTTTGTGGGGAAGATAACACAGATACACATAAAAAGATAATAGTACAAGGCAGTAGATGGTAAGTGCCAAAGGAGTAATAAAGACAAGAGGGTTCAGGAGATCAATCCCATCTGTGTCTTTGGAGAAAGGGAGTCGGAGAAAGGGGGTGTTTTACGAAGTGCTTTATGTTCATCGTCCTGTTTAAGCCTCCTGCTATGGTCTGAATGTCTGTGTCCCTCTCCCTCCCACCCCTGCAAATTCACACGTTGGAATAATAATGCCCAGTGTGATAGTGTTGGGGGGGGGCGCTTTGGGAGGTGATTAAGTCTTGAGGGTGGAGTCCTTATGAATGGGTTAGTGCTCTTAAAAAAGAGATCTTTAGTCTCTTCTACCACGTGAAGACGCAGAAAGGAGGTATCAGCTATGAACCAGGAGGAGTGTTCTCACCAGAATGTGACCACGCTGGTGCCTTCATCTTGGACTTCCCAGCCTCCAGAACTGTGAGCAATACATTCCTGTTGTTTGGAAGCCACTCAATCTGCAGTATTTTGTTACAGCAGCCCAAATGGGTTTATACCTCCCAACAACCCTTTGAGGTAGTTATTATTATTATCATCACCAGTTTCCAGGGAGGGTCTACATTACATGCCTATGGTCACACAGCTAGTAAGCTGCATGTCTGCTTCCACCTTAGGTCTTCCTGAGCCCATAGCCTCAGTGTTGCTTCTGAGACGATGGGAGAGAAGGCTGGAGCCTCTACTGTTATATGGAACTCCTAGAGATTTGAGTGGGAGAGAGAGATAAAAGGACTATTTTATAAACTAATTTCTCACACATTGCCCTAGATATCATGGATAGAAATATTCATTCAACCACACTGGATTATAATGATACTAAAGAAAGTGTCAAAGATTAGAAACACTGTGAAATCAAAACAAACTGAAATGAATTGGTGGCTATTTGCATGTAGAGGAATGAGAGAGCAAGAGAGAAGAGGAAGTATCAAAGATAGGTGCAAACCTGAGAATCTACAACAAAACAAAACAACAACAACAAAAACCTGGTAGAACTAATAGATGAATTCAGGAAAGTCACAGGATTTTAAACCATCACACAAAAATCAGTTGTGTTTTTATACACCTAACCATCTGAAAAGGAAATTTAGAAAACAATTCCACTTTCAATAGCATCAAAAAGAAAAAATATTTAGGATTAAGCTTAACCAAGCAGGTGAAAGATACACTGAAAAAAACAAAACATTGCTGAAAGAAATGAAAGACACTAATAAATGGAAAGACATCCTGTCTTCATGAATTGAAAAATTTAATATTGTTAAGATGTCAATACTACCTAAAGTACTGCATTGCTCTACAGATTCAATGCAATCCCTATCAAAATCCCAATGACTTTTTTCTTGCAGAAATAGACAAATCCATCCTAAAATTCATATGCAATCTCAAGGGACTCCAAATAGCCAAAACAATCTTGAAAAAGAAGAACAAAGTTAGAGATCTCATGTTTCCTGATTTCAAAACTTACTACAAAGTTACAGCAATTAAAACAGTGTGGTACTGGCATAAAGACAGACATATAGATGAATAGAGTAGAATACAGAGACCAGAAATGGACCTTCACATATATGGTCAAATGATTTTTGACAAGGATGACTAGACCAAAGGACAGTCTTTTCACAAATAGGGTTGCAAAAACTGAATATCCACATGCAAAAGAGAGTTGGGAAATGCAGGAAAGACAAGATGGCAGGTAGAGGGACTCGAAGCTCACCTCCTCTCATGAGCACACCCCAAATCACAACTAACTGCTAAACAACCATCGATTTAAAAAAAAGAAAGAAGTTGGACCCTTATCTTACAACATATAAAACATTAATTCTGGGCTTCCCTGGTGGCGCAGCGGTTAAGAGTCTGCCTGCTGATGCAGGGGATGCGGGTTCGTGCCCTGGTCTGGGAGGATCCCACATGCCGTGGAGCGGCTGGGCCCGTGAGCCATGGCCGCTGAGCCTGCGCGTCCAGAGCCTGTGCTCCGCAACGGGAGAGGCCACAACAGTGAGAGGCCCACATACCGTAAAAAAAAAACCAAAAAAACCCATTAATTCAAAATGGATTAAAGACCTAAACATAATATCTGAAACCATAAAACTCCTAGAAGAAAACATAGGGGAAAATCTTCATGACAGTGGATTTGGCAATGATTTCTTGGATATGGCGCAAAAAGTACAGGCAAAAAGGGAAAACCAGTTAAATTAGATTTCATCAAAACTTAAAAACTTTTGTGTATCAAAGGATGCTATTAACAGAGTGAAAAGGCAATCCACATTTTGGGAGAAAATATATACCTGATATATATTTTCTGGGAAAAAAATCATACATCTGATAAGGGATTAATAACCAGAATATATAAAGAACTCCTACAGCTTAAAAACAAAAAACAACCCCTCAAAATGAGGAGAAGATTTGAATAGACATTTCTCCCAAAAGATATACAGATGGCCAACAAGTACGTGAAAAGATGCTCGATATCAATAGTAATTAGGGAAATGCAAATCAAAACCTCAGTGAGATACCCCTTCACACCCATTACAATGGCTATTACCAACAAAATAAAACAAAACAGAAAATAACTGTCTGTGAGGATGTGAAGACACTGGAACCCTTGTGCATTGCTAATGGGACAGTAAAATGGTGCAGCTGCTGTGGGAAACAGTATAGTGCTTCTTCAAAAAATTCAAGCTAGAATCACCATATGACCCAGAAATTCCACTTCTGGGTATATACCACAAAGAACTGAAAGCAGGGACTCAAATGGATATTCGTATACCCATGTTCACTGCAGCATGATTCACTGTACCCAAAAGCCGGAGAAAAAACCAAATATTCATTGACAGATGAGGGGATAAACAAAACGTGCTATATGCATATAACGAAATGGAATATCAGTCAGCCTTAAAAAGGATTGAAATTCTGATAAATACTGCAATACGGGTGAAGCTTATCCATTATGCTTATCCATTATGAAGGCATTATGTTAAGGGAAAGAAGTCAGTCACAAAAGTACAGATAACGTATGATTCTGCTTCTGAGGTACCTAGAGTAGTCAAATTCAGAAAGACAGAAATTAGAATGATGGTTTCCCAGGGCTGCGGGGAGGGGGACAAGGAGAGTTATTGCTTAATGGGTACAGTGGGGGAAGACGAAAAAGTTCTGAAGCTGGATGGGGGTGATGGTAGCACAGCAATGGGATTTATTTACATTTATTTATTTTTGGCCACACCACGCGGCATGGGGGATCTTAGTTCCCTGACCAGGGATCGATCATGTGCCCCCCGCAATGGAGGCACAGTCTTAACCACTGGACCACCAGGGAAGTCCCAGTAGCACAACAATGTGAATGTACTTCTAATGCCACTACATGGTGCATTTTAAAATGGCTGAAATGGTCAGTTTCATGATACCAGGTTGGCCAAAAAGTTCGTTCGGGTTTTCTGTCAGCTGCTACCAAAAGCCCGAACGAACTTTTTGGCCATTCCAATATGTATGCTTCACTACAATAAAGCTTTTTTTTTTTTTTTTAAAGATAATGTAATCCATAAGCCGACACAACTGTGCACAAATAAACTACAGCATACCTCTGATTGTGGAGCATCCCTCAGCACACCCTGTGTGGCACATGTGACATTTATTTGTCTGCTATGGCAACCAAGTGAGGGCATCAGTATAAAAATGGGTTTTACCTATTAGTAAAGATTAATTTCTTCCTTACTTGTTTTAGAGGAAAAAAAAAAAATAAGTGAAAATAGAAGCTCTAATATTGTCTTCTCAGACTGCCAAAGGGCAGAGGGAAGCAGCAGTAGTTCGCTGGGTCCAGTACTGGGTGAGTAAGATGAAGACAGAGACGTGATGCTGGACTTGGCAACACAAAGGCCCTGGGAGACCTTGACAAGAGCAGTCTGGGTGGAGTGGTGTGGACGGAAACTGCATAGAGTGTGTTGAGGAGAGACTGTGGAAACACTAGTGATTATAATCACTGCCTTCAAAATATTTTGCTTTGAAGGGGAGCAGAGAAATGAGAGGGGAATTTGAAAGGTGTTATGGGGTCATTTGAGGTGTTTTGATTTTATTTTTTCATAGGACAGATTACAGCATGTTTGGATGCTGGCAGGAAAAGTCTAGAAGAGTTGGGGGAATGGTAGGAGCCCGTCCTTGAGAACAAGAAAGGGGTGGGATCTGGAGCCCACGAGGAGGAGTTGGCAGGGAGCGTGGTAGGGTGAGGCGTGTGTAGGTGTTGCTTTTTTTTTTTTTTATAAGTTTCTTTCTTTTTCTTTTCTTTTTTTTTTTTTTTTCGCTACATGGGGTCTTCGTTGCTGTGCACGGGCTTTCTCTAGTTGCAGCAAGCGGGGGCTACTCTTCATCGCGATGCGCGGGTTTCTCATTGTGGTGGCTTCTCTCGTTGTGGAGCATGGGCTCTAGGTGCATAGGCTTCATTAGTTGCGGCATGTGGGCTTCATTAGTTGTGGCTCGTGGGCTCTAGAGCGCAGGCTCAGTAGTTGTGGCGCACAGGCTTAGTTGCTCCGCGGCATGTGGGATCTTCCTGGACCAGGGCTCGAACCCGTGTCCCCTGCACTGGCAGGCAGGTTCTTAACCACTGCGCCACCAGGGAGAACATGCTTGTGGGAGGAAGTGAGGTGGGGGAGGGGGTGTGCATAGGGAATTTGATGGGAAAGAAGGTATAAAATAGTAATTTTGGAGCTGGGAAACCAAACACACCAGGGATGTAAAATAGGACCCTGGGCAGTGCTGAGTATCCTTTTGTGATTTGTGGTCACAGATTTGCAGCGAGACTGTTTTTTCAGCGGGGCCATGCGTTTTCTCTCCAGCACCGCTCTGCTGCTCAGGGACAGGCACAGATCAGGCTGAGGGTTGGTTTTAACCAGGCTGGGGCTTTGCCAGAGAACAACAGACGGAGAGAGAGGACCAGGAAGTTCATGGGGTTTGCAAGGTGTGGATTGGGTTTGGTCGTGGCTGATGACAAGACCATCATCGTGATAGTGGGCATCTGAAGTGGGTTGAGGAAGTGATCACTAGAGGTGGGAGGGCAAGGAACTAAGAGACCGCAGCATAAACATGTGGCAGCGGGTCTGTGTCAGTGCAGTGCAGGGGTTAGGAAAGTCTAATCTGATGCTCTTTTGTCCCATCTTGGTCAGGAGGTGTGATTTTTCCCTCTGTGGCTCTAACCGCACAGAAGATGACCAAGTTCCTCACCTTCTGCTCAAGGGTGCAGTACAAGCCCGGGAGCAGCAGGACGTCCCCAGTGGGTGGGAGCTTCCTTCCCAAGTACGGATAGCTCAGTACCAAGTCCTGTCCACTCCACTTCCTGGTTCACTCAACTAAGGGTCCTTCTCTCCCTTCCCATTTCAAGAACTCTGCTCCTCCAAGGCTTTCCTCTTCCCTGTGAACCATCCTCCTACCTGCTCTTTCCTTTCCCTGGAGCCCCGGCATACTCAGCAGCCCAGGTCTGGATCTTTCTCTCTGACAGCTGTAGCAGAGGCCCCTCTGAGTCTGTTTCTTCTTCACTGTGTGCTTCGGGAAAGAAAAACAGCCTTCAGGGTTCTAAAGAGAGCAAAAGAGGGAAGAAATTCACAGAAAGCACACAGGAAATTAGAGATACACCCTGTCTCGGATGGATTTTATCCATGAGCCTGTTGAATGAAGTCGTCAAAAAATAAAAACAGGAGTAGAGGTGGAAGAGAAGAGAGTGAGCCGGGTGTTAAAGTCATCAGTGACTAAGGTGGAACGATCAGTACAGCAAGATGTTTGATGATATGAACTTTGAAGGAGGGTGGGAGATACAACGCCTGAGATGGCATTTGGGGGGCAAAAAGGACTCTCCCCTCCTTCTGGTCCCAGGTACATGAGGCTTGAGAGGGAAAACCAGTCTCCACTCTAGAGGTGAAATGCTGCCCCCAAAGGGCAGAGAACTTTCCATTGGAGATGAAAGGTCTGTAAGGGCCAGTATCCTCCATCTGCCACGTTCCCCTTCACATCTCCATCACCTTGTACAAAGCAATGAGTACAGGGAGTGTGCTCAACAAAGGTATATTGAATAAATGGATGGGCAGTTAATTGAACCCAGTGTTTATATTTAAATCAAGTGCCACAACCCTACCACTCTTCTAGAATAAGTGGCAGTCTCAGCTTCCTGCTTCAGGACATGTGACTGCCACGGGGAGCAAAGGATGCTCAAGGGGGTCAGCTGCCTGTCAGGAAGACCTGCTCCCACTGAATGAGAAAGAGATGCTGGAATCAGATAGACTGAAATAGAATCATCAGCTTTTTTCCTGCTAGGCTTAAAGATCAGGATCTGAGCTGTGGCCATTATCTGGATCCCTAGTAGATCTCTTTCTTCATCCAGCCCTGGAAAGTTTAGGGAAAGATGAGTAGGGAGTAAGTCTCTTAATATCAAGCTGCATCAAAGAAAAAAAAAAAGCCCAGAAGAGGCTGGACCATACATCCTCCACCCCTTCAAGTATAAGTTACTTCTCAACTTTGGGAAGAAGTGAATGAGGGGGCAGAAAAAACCTAGAAATTTCCTCTCGTATTTTTCTTTCTTACTGAGTGAGCATTTTCTCCCTTCTTTGAAAGGTAAAGGGGGAAGGTAAAGGGCTCCCCCTAACACACCCCAGCTTTTTATTCTCCTGATACACTTGACTATATAGTCAGCTGAGGATGTGATGTTTTCCTGGGGAAGGTGATCAGCTGCCTGTCAGAAAGATCTGCTCCTACCATCATGAGACTTCCCCACCCCCACCACCAAATGCCAACTACTGTTTCTTCACATAACTTCCTGGGAACACTGATTTAAATTTTGCTCCCTGAAAGCTCTAAAACTGTAAGAACAAAAACTTTATTAAATGAATTGTGCTTCTACTAATTGACCTACCTTCCCATCCCTTTCTGTCTTTCCAAACTCTTCCACTGTGACCTCTGGACCTTATGGTATAGCAAACCAGCAAATTCCCCTATATTCTGGCTGGTCAAAATGTGATTCATGGTACATTTTAAAACCAACACAGAACTAGTAGTGAAATGTCTCAGTCATTTAATAATTCTATGTTTAAATTTTTGAGGAAGTGACAAACTGTTTTCCAAAGTGGTTGTATCACTCTACCTTCCTACCAGTAATATACAAGGATTTCAATTTCTCTATATCCACACCAACACTTATTGTTTTCTGTTCTTTAAAGGTATAGCCATGCTAGTGGGTGTGAAGTGGCATCTCTTCGTGGTTTTGGGTGCATTTCCCCAATGACTGATGATGTTGAGCATCTTTTCATGTGTTTTACTGGCTATTTGCATATCTTCTTTGGAAAAATGTATATTCAAATTTTTTGCCCATTTTTAATAGAGTTAATTGTCTTTTTTTTTTTTTTTTTTTGTGGTACGCGGGCCTCTCACTGTTGTGGCCTCTCCTGTTGCGGAGCACAGGCTCTGGATGTGCAGGCTCAGCGGCCATGGCTCATGGGCCCAGCCGCTCTGCGGCATGTGGGATCTTCCTGGACCAGGGCACGAACCCGTGTCCCCTGCATTGGCAGGCGGACTCTCAACCACTGTGCCACCAGGGAAGCCCTGTCTTTTTTTTATTGAGTTGTAAAAGTTCTTTCATAATTCTGGATCCTTTATATGTTTCCTTATCTGATATATGATTTACAAATATTTTCTTCATTCTCTGGGTTGTCTTTTCACTTTCTTGATGGTGCCCTTTGAAGCACAAAAGTTTTTAGTTATGACAAAATATAATTTATCTTTTCTTTTCCTCTGTTGCTCTGCTTCTGGTGTCATACCTGAGAAACAATGCTTAATCCAAGGTCATTCACATTTATGCCTATGTTTTCTTCTAAGAGTTTTATTGTTTTACTCCTCCCCCACCCTTTTTGGTAACAGCTTTAATGAAATATAATTCACATACCATACAATTCATCCATTTAAAGCATACAATTCAGTAATATTTAGTACATTCACAGAGTTGTGCAACCATTGTCACAATCAATCTTAGGACATTTCCATCACTCTCTGAAAAAAAATCCTCTTTCATATAGCTATCATGCCCTATTTTTCCCAACCCTGCCGCCGTAGGCAACCACTAATCTACTTTTGATCTCTATACATCTGACTATTCTAAAAATTTCATATAAATGAAATCATACACTATGTGGTCCTTTGTGAGTGGCTCTTTCACTTAGGATATTCTCAAAATTCATCCATGCTGCAGCATACCAAGCATATTCCTTTTGATGCTTGAGTAATATTCCATCGTATGAATATGCCACTTTTTGTTTATTCATTCATCATTTGATACATTTGGATTATTTCTACTTGTTGGTATTATGAATAATGCTCCTGTGAACATTCTCTCAATGTGTAAGTACCTGAGAATATCTTCATTGCTCTTTTGTTTTTGAAGGTCAGTGTTGCTGGATAAAGAATTCTTGGTTGACAGTGTTTTCTTTCAGATATACTTAATGGTGTCCCACAGGTCTTTGTGTTTTTCTTCTTTCTTCTTTCTGTTCCTCAAACTAGATCAAATGAATTGATTTGTCTTCAAGCCCACAGAATCTGTCAGCCTAAATCTTCTGTTGAGCCCCTGAAGTGAATTTTCATTTCAGTTATTATACTCTTCAACTCTAGAATCTTCCTTTGGTTCTTGTTTATAATTTGTTTCTTTATTGATATTCTTTATGTAGTGAGCCATCATTCTCACACTTTCCTTACGTTTTTTAGACATAATTTCCCTTAGTTCTTTGAGTATGTTTAAAAATAGATGATTTAAAGGCTTTTTCTAGTTAGTCAAGCACCTGAGTTTCCTCAGGGCCAGTTTCTACTGACTGCTAATTTTATCCCATGTATGGGCCATACTTTCTTGTTTCTTTGCATATCTCATAATTTTTTGCTGAAAATGGGAAGTTTTAAATCATATAATGTAACAAATCTGGAAATCAAATTTCCCTCCACTCCCCAGGGGTTGGTTGTTGTCGCTGTGTGTTTTGCTAGTGCTATTTGTTTTTCAGTGAATTTCCTGAATTAGTTCTGTAAAGTCTGTATTCTTTTTCATGTATGGACACTGAAGTCTCTATTTGGTTTTCTTACTGGGTGGTTAACAATTGTATATACATTTCCTTAAGTTCTTGGAACAAATAAGCCTGCCAGCCTTTGCATGCACGTTGGGACATGCCTTCAACACTCCGGTAGGCTGTTTACAACTCTGCCTTAGCCTTCACTTCCTGCTTGCACAGAGCCTCATGGTTAACCAGAGGTGAGAGTTTAGAGCCTTCTCAGGTCTTTCCTGGGCATGCACACAGCCCTACACATGAGTGTGGCTTTCTAGATTCCCAGGAATATGTCAGAGCTTCTCAAAACCTATTATTGACATCTTATGCCCCAGCTTTCCCTTTTAAGTTTGTTGGTGAACTTGTTTGTTGTTGCAACTGTTACTACCACCTCAGGCAGCAGTGATGTTAAACAATTGTTATTGGTTGTTTTCTACAAATACCCCTGGGGGAAATGCTGTTCATAATGTGTGAGCTCTGAGTCAGGTCAGATAAAGACAAGCCTTGTGAGTGGGATTTTCCAGGGAACTGCCAGACAGGTCACATAAAGACAGCTATTTGGCAATGGGGCTTTGGGGAAGCTCCAACATTCTATCCCTTTCAGTGGCTGCTATTGGTTTTCACCACGACTGCAGGTTTGTTTGTTTTTGTTTGTTTGTTTTTAATTAATTAATTTATTTATTTTTGGCTGTGTTGGGTCTTTGTTGCTGTGCGCGGGCTCTCTCTAGTTGTGGAGAGAGGCAGTTACTCTTCATTGCAGTGCATGGGCTTCTCATTGTGGTGGCTTCTCTTGTTGCAGAGCATGGGCTCTATGCACATGGGTTTCAGTAGTTGTGGCACACAGGCTCAGTAGTTGTGGCTCGCAGGCTCTAGAGCACAGGCTCAGTAGTTGTGGTGCACGGGCCTAGTTGCTCCGCGGCATGCGGGATCCTCCCGGACCAGGGCTCGAACCCGTGTCCCCTGCATTGGCATGTGGACTCCCGACCACTACACCACCAGGGAAGCCCAGTTTGTTTGTTTTTAAGGCTACCCTGGAGCTGGGGAGAGGAGGATGAGAACAGGGCAGGTTAAAATGCCACAAAGCTGTTTTTACCGTGACTCAGTGCTTTTCTTGAATAAACACTCCTCAAATTGTTACAAGCATTTGGTTAATTTCCAGAGTTCTGAAAAAGTTGATTTTGACCATTTTTGCTAGTGTTCTTTTTGCTTTTATAGAGGAGTGAATTTTCAGAGGTCCTTACTCTGCCATTCTTGAAAGGTATGTTCCTATTTTTATTATTTTTGAATTTTATTTTGAGATCATTTTGGAGTCACATACGGTTGTAGGGAATAATACAAAGATCCTGTATACCTTTCATGCAGTTTCTCCCAAAGATAACACCTTGCATTACTAGAGTACAATATCCTATGCAAGAAAATGATACTGCTACAATTCACTGATCCTCAGATTTTACCATTTATATGTACTCGTGTGTGTATGTGTGTGTGTGTATTTACTTCTATACAATTTTGTCACATGTGTAGATTTGTGTGACCAACACCACAGTCATGATACCTAACAGTTCCATCACAAGGATGCCTCATGCTATCCTTTCATAGCCACAGTCATGACATCCCCTGCCCTCACAACTGCCAGTCCTAACACCTGGCAACCACTAATGTATTCTTCATGTCTATAATTTTTGTCATTTAAAAAGTATCATAGGATATATCATACAATGAAATATCATTCAGTAAGGAAAAGAAAGTATTGACACCACAACATGGATGTACCTTGAAGACAGGCCAACCACAAAGGATCACATTCTGGATGATTCCATTTATAGGAAATGTCCAGAATAGACAAATATATAGAGACAGAAAGTAGATTAGTGGTTGTCTAGGGCTGGGTGGGATGGGGGAGAATGGTTGGTGATGGCTAAAAGGTACAGGGTTTCTTTTTGGGGTAATGAAAATGTTCTAAGAATGAACATGGTGGTGGTTGTGCAACTCTGTATATACTAGGAACCAGTGAATTGTACATTTTAAGTAAGTGAATTGTATGGCATGTGAATTATATATCAATAATGCTGTCAAAAAAGAGAATGCTATATAAATAGAATCATATAGTATCAATCCCCACCCTCCCCCTGCACCAAGACTGGTCCTATTTCTTTATTTTAATATTTATTTATTTATCTTGGCTGCACCGGGTCTTAGTTGCAGTATGCAGGCATGTTGTAGCATCTCTAGGTGTGGCATGGGGGATCTTCAGTTATGGCATGAGGACTTCTTAGTTGCGGCATACATGTGGGATCTAGTTCCCCAACCAGGGATCGAACCCAGGCCCCCCTGCATTGGGAGTGTGGAGTCTTACCCACTGGGCCACCAGGGAAGTCCCAGTCCTGTTATTTTTAAACAAAAGTTTGGTCCCAAAGAAATTACCTATTACCAGAAGTAGTAAATATAGATAATACCTACAGTACAGAGAAATTTATATGTAAGATATAGTTGAGCATGACAGGAGGCAACTGGGCATGACCAAACAGGAGAGAATCCATTCTCGCTCTCTGAGGAGTGTGTAGCATTACCATTCACATATAAACGCAATTCAGGTGGGTCTCTTTTCAAGTCTACTCCAAGGATGGGATTTCACAACTCTCTCCGAGCCAAAAATGACATGGATGAAAACAAGCTGTTTTCAGCTCAATTCAGATAAGATAGATTTCTATTGGAAGAGAAAGCCAGCAGCAGTGAGAGCAACACACAAACATGCTGAGCTTCACAACATCAGCTGCTTCTAGATTCGCAGATAAAAACTGTGACTGAGAGCTTTTCTGTTCTTGGCACAGAGATGGAACACTCTCCTTCATATGGAGCTCTTATCTTGTTTTCTGTATTATTTCCCTCCCCACTAGATCATTACAAAGCGTTCTGCTGGGAGAGCCATATTTGTAGACCTCACGTACTTCTTTTCTGGTGGAAATAAAGTGACTGTTGGTCTATAGAATACTGCCCCTTGATCAATGTTATCATGATTATTCACCCATGGCATTCAGTAGAAAGAAACTTGATTGGGTCTATATCCCAGTGTGTGATATAGTTTCAAAGCTAGAAATTTGGGAACTTAAAAATTTCAAAAGGAAGTCCTAAAGGTAAATTCTCTAATAATTTTTAAAAAACAGGTATTCTCAGTGTCCTGAAAGGTACAGATTATTTAAGTGGTATTTAACCGTTATTTGAGAAAGAGAGGAGAGAGAGAAGAGAGAGAGAGGGAAAGAGAGGGAGCCGTCAAGGTTATTGCCATTGTTCTGACTCTGGGTTCACTTCCACTGTGTATTGCGCTTTCAATGTAGAACAAAACTACATGAGTAATTAATCTTTAACTGGCTGAACAAACTCTCTTCCACAGAGGGGTACCCTCTCTGACACTAGAGAAATTAACTACAATAGAAATGTTTCACAAGTCTGGCATTTCATAAACGTTAGGACAGAGATCCCTCTCTAAACCAGAGGTTGGCGAACTTCTTCTATAAGGGGACAGAGTGTAAATATTTTAGGCTTTGTGGGCCAAATGGTCTCTGTTGCAACTATTCAACTCTGTCACTGTAGCCTGAAAATAGCCATAGACACTAGGTAAGTGGATGGGCATGACTCTGTTCCAACAAAACTGTATTTATGGACACTGCACTTGAATTTCATATAACTTTCAACAGTCATGAAATATTTTTCTTTTGATTTTTTTTTTTCAAAAAGAGTCTTAGCTTACGAGCTGGACAAAAACAGGTGAAGGGCCAGATTTGGCCTGTGGGGATTAGTTTGTCTGCCCTACTCTAACGGACGGAAGAGTAGGAACACTGAAGTCTGTGTAACAGAGTGGGTGGGAACCCACGTTTGGAGTAGGCAGAGGTGGGTTTGAATTTTGACTCTGCCACTCACTAGTTGTGTGACCTTGGACAAGTTATGCAACCCACTTAAAACTATGTCCTCATCCATAAAACGAGGATGGTAATAGACATTCCATAGGATTGTTTGAGAGTAAAATGAAGTAAGACGTGTATGTTTAGCACATGCAAGGTCACAGTGAGTCTAGTTACCACTATAATGAACATCTAGAGAAGTACCACAAAGCCTTCACTTCCCCCAAGTCTCTACCCACAAAGTGGAATTTAGCAGGTTTTTTAAAATCAAGACAGCATCTATCGGGCCAAATCATAGAGTAGGTCCTGAGTCTTTATTCTCTCACCTCACACATTCATCAGCAGATCATACCTGCTCTACCCTCAGAATATATCCAGGATCTGACCACTTCTCCATAACTATCACCCTGCTCCACACCACCATCAACTTTCACCTACTCTTTCTGCTCCCACCTGGCCCCTCTATCTTCCACAAGGATGCTTTTAAAATATAACTCAGGGTGGGCTTCCCTGGTGGCGCAGTGGTTGAGAGTCCGCCTGCCGATGCAGGGAACACGGGTTCGTGCCCCGGTCCGGGAAGATCCCACATGCCGTGGAGCGGCTGGGCCCGTGAGCCATGGCCGCTGGGCCTGCGCGTCCGGAACCTGTGCTCCGCAACGGGAGAGGCCACAACAGTGAGAGGCCCGCGTAACGCAAAATATAATAATAATAATAATAATAATAATAACTCAGATCACTTCATTCCTCCTGCTCAAAAGCCTCTAATCATTCCATTCAGGAGAAAATCTAGGTCCTTACCATCTAAACTCTTGGATCTCCTACATTCTTCCCCTTGCTTCTTCAGCTCCAACCATAAAGCCTTGCTATTCTTCAAACATGTCAACCTTGTTCCCACTTCTCTCTTAACATTTGTTGGTATTTCTTTCTGGAATGTTCTTTTCCCAGATAACCAAGTGTTTTAAATTTTACTACTTCTTTCAGATCTGTGCTCAAATATAATCTTGTTAGGAAAGCATTCCCTGACACTCCTTAACTCTCTTATACTGCTTGGTGGTCACACTACCACCTCCTGCCATATTTCGTGTCTATCTGTTGATTGAATGCCTCCCGCCACTAGAATGTAAGCTCGTGAAAGCAGAATTTGCATATCCCATTCACAGTTGTATCATCAGTGTCTAGAACAGTGCCTGGCACACAGTAGTTTCAAATTTGTTGAGCAAATTATCTTATTATCTATGAATCTTTTAGAGTTTAAATAAATAAAAGTGTAGTTATTAAACTTTCACTGCTCTAAAAGATTCTGAAAAATGAGAGCTTTTTTCTTTAATAAATTTATTTATTTATTTATTTTTGGCTGCGTTGGGTCTTCATCACGGTGCACAGGTTTTCTCTAGTTGCGGTGAGCGGGGGCTACTCATTGCAGTGGCTTCTCTTGTTGCAGAGCACTGGCTCTAGGTGCACGGGCTTCAGTAGCTGTGGCACGTAGGCTCAGTAGCTGTGGCGCACAGGCTGAGTTGATCCGCGGCATGTGGGATCTTCCTGAACCAGGGCTTGAACCCATGTCCCCTGCAGTGGCAGGCGATTCTTAACCACTGCACCACGAAGGAAGTCTCAAAAGGAGAGCTTTTTGAGTATTTTTCTTGTATTGATTTAGAATACATATTTGGCTGCATATAAATAACAGCAGCTTAACGAGAGAGAAATTAATTTCTTTATTACCTAAGAGTCTGGAGGTAGGTGGTTCGGGGCAATGCTCTGTGAACTTGTCCAGATAACCAGGCTTCCTCTACTTTGTTGCTCATGGTTCCTAAAGTGTACTGCCCTTGTCTGAATGGTCCAACAGGAGGAAGGAAGGGGTAGGAAGACTCTACTTAAGGACATAGACTACATAGACTACATAGACTCCATTTAAGGACACTTTCTATAAATTGTACAAAACATTTTCACTCACTTCTCATTATAAAACTAATCCCATTATTGCAGCCAATGCAGGAAGGGGTGAAATGTGAAGTGGGTGGTCATTTGCAGACTTAAAATTCAGCAGTTCTACTTCTGTAAGGGGAAAAAGGGCAAATAAGTATTGGGGCAGGGATTAGTCGCAGTTCTCTGTCTTTTTCCATTGTAAAGAGCTCTCCCTCTCATCTTCCACAATTGTCTCCCCACTCTCACCCATTGCTTTTCTTTCTCAGTGTGGATTCAAGAAAGTGATAAATTCCCCCAGTAGAGCTTAGCCTAAGGCCATCTCTCATGGACCTTGGAACACCCCAGCAGTCACTAAAGTCTCATGCCTTTTGACTGTCAGAGATTCTGCATGAATAGTCCCAGGACTTGTAGCCACATATACCAAATCTGTGCTTCTCTCCTGGGGCGTTAGGAGGTGGGGAGTAATGTAACCCTAATATTGAATGTTCAGGAGATACACGAATAAAATTAACAGGTTAGTAAGAGGATCATGTATCTTTGGGAAAAGTGTTCTGGGTTGTGGTTGTTGCTTTTAAAGATATTTGGCATGTTAAACAATTATGTTGCTCACAAAAGGCTGTTTCCAAACAAATGAGCATTTTATTCTGTTTTCATTTTTTTTCTTCTAGGTGATTTTGAGAGTTACCTGTCCGGACTCTGGTGGTTGCTGCTAACTACTCAGCAGCCATTAGTCTGCAATACACATCTAAAATAGGAGTTGAAGAAAATGTGAAAATATATATATATATATATATATTTTTTTTTTTCGGTACGCGGGCTTCTCACTGTTGTGGCCTCTCCCGTTGCGGAGCACAGGCTCCAGATGCGCAGACTCAGCGGCCATGGCTCACGAGCCCACCCGCTCCGCGGCATGTGGGATCTTCCCAGACTGGGGCACATAGCCGTGCCCCCTGCATCGGCAAACAGACTCTCAACCACTGCGCCACCAGGGAAGCCCGTGAATATAGTTTGATTTAAGCGAATGCTGTGGAGAGCGACTCAGTCACCCCTCAGGTCTCCTCCCACTCCCCAGCTCTCAGCTAAATCCTCCCTGAGAACTGCCCTCAGCTAAAAAGAGCCACTCGACCTTCCTTCCGGGAACAGTTCACAGCTGAGGACTGGACCACGTGGAGCTATCCTGCCTGGCTCCCTTGCCTCATGATGGGCCTTCCCAGCTCCAGAGCTGCCTGAAGGACCGCGCCACACTGCAGCTTCTCCCTCAGTCAATCCTATTTCCTCCACCCTCCCCACAGGGATTGAGCCCCATAAGACTCGCCAACAGTTACTACACACAAATCTCCATCTCAGAGTCTCTTTCCCAGGGAAACTGACCTCAGTCAGCTTCTGAAGACCCAGATTTGAAGAACAGTCCTATTCATATTTTAGTCTGTTTTTATACGTCAGTCGGAGGACTATTTTATTTACCTGATTACAGGAAGAGATAATTTTTGGTGGATTTTTTTGTTTGTTTCACATCACAATAGAAAAAGTATTTTTGGAAAGTGTGAAAATAAATAAAACTCAGAACTCATAGTTTTAAAATCTGTGGTCAAGGTAATCTAATATTAGAAAATAAAAATAAATGTTCTTTCTGTATTCTTTCTCTTTTAGTAACTTTTAAAAACAAAGCAACGAACATTAAAATAATGATTTGTGAAAAAAAGAGACAGAATTTGAAATAAAGTAGAAGAACTGGTAGCAGTTATCTAAACTTTACCACTCTTCAGGTTCAAGTATGGAAAATACTTTCAATTAATATGTCTACAAATATAGATATAATTTATATAATATATACAAATTCTAAGATTATACTGTGCTCTACAATTTAACCACAAGTTGAGAAAGTAACTAATGAAATACTGAGTACTTACGGGCCTCCCACTTTACACAAATATATTTAATTTTGCCACCATATCCGAGGTAAGCATTGTAGTCCCAATTTTATAAACATGAACTTCAAGTTTCAGAAAAATTAAGTCATTCTTCTAGATCACCGAAACAGTATGTGGTAGGGACAGAGTTCATCTCAGATCTGCCTGCTTTTAGGGTTAATCAATTCACATGTTTTTCTTTTTCGGCCACACTGCACGAGTTGCAGGATCTCAGTTCCCCGACCAGGGATCGAACCCAGGCCACGGCAGTGAAAGCCCAGAATCCTAATCACTAGGCCACCAGGAAACTCTGCCTGCTTTTACGGTTGACGTCATGATCTAACTTCATACTGTGTGTGGTTTCTGGTTTCTAAATGAAAGAATGGGCTGGACCAGACCACAGAGTCTGCTTCTGGAATGACAATGGATGAGAATTATGACTTTTCCCAGCTCACAGAAGCTTTCATTTTGGTCTACCCCACTAAGAAACAAGGTATAGAAGATATTCTTGAGATCAGCATTCCAACGGGGGGACACAGCAACCAGTGACTCCCTTGTGTTTCGTGGAGATACATTGGGGGGCTGGTGGGCTACGAGCTGTATGTGAGACAGCTGCCTGGCTGGAGGAGCACAGATCTGTGTGCTCGCTGCCTTTATACCACCAGCCACGTCAGCATTCCAAGTAAGCAAAAGCAACGTACACAACTGTTTATGGCAATAATTCTGATACTGATGAAACCAGGTTGAGGTCCTGAAATTCTCTGTCGGTACTGGGCATTGTAACCTCATCCCACTCAGGATCTCAGTGCGTAGAAGTTTCCTTCTGTCACCTCAGAAACCAGAATTCAAAGAATTCCTATGCCAAATGTAGCATTTGTATACATAATTTAAATTACCTACAACAACTTTTTATGGTGAAATTTCATTACCTAAAGAGAATTTACCCATAATATAACTAGAATACATTAACCAGTCACAACGGCCCAGTTTTTAGGTGATAAATTCACAGAAGCTGAAAATTTTTAAATTTTAAATGATAACACCATATGACTCAAGCTGCAGAAAAAAAAATTGTGAATAACTTTAGATTCCTTGATCTAGAACTTAGTCAAAATGAAGTGGAGCTCTGAGGCAAACAAGGACACACAAAAAAGTGGTGTCTTTGTTTTGTCTTTCATACATAATTGTCTTTTATACATACATAATTCTACCTCCTACCTTTAGAAATAGGAAAGTAAAATATTAGAACAGTTTGGATTGTTTAGCTAGAAGAAAAGAACATATAGATAATATTCTAGTTTTTCTGAAAAAACAGTTTTACTGAGGTATAATTTGTACACAAAGAACTGCACATACTTAATGGGTGCAATTTGAAGAGTTTGGATGTATGCAAACCCCTGTGATCCCATCACCACAACAAGGTAATAGTCATACCCATCACCTCCTAATTTCCTTGTGTTCTTTTGTTTTTGTTTTGTATTTTTGTTGTTGCTTTGTTTGGGAGTCGTTGTTCAAAGTTTCAGTTATGTTAGATGAATAAATTCTAGAGATCTGCCATACAATATAGTGCCTATAATAACAACACAGTATTGTACACTTCAAAATATTCTGTTCTTAATTCACTATGTCAAGAAGAATAGAATAATATGTATCTTCAAAGCCTATCTTCTTTCGTCCTATTCTTCAAAAGGAATTAGGCTTAAACCACAGTGAGAGAGACTTATGTGATAAATAAAAGGACGAAAATGATTATGTTTATTCAAAAAATATTTTTCCTAATTGTGAAAGTAATGCATACCATGTAGAAAGTTAGGAAAAACAATGAAGAACATAAAAAGAGAATAAAGGTTGCTCAGATTCTAATCACCAAAAGCAATTACTTTAATGTTTTGGCGTAGTTCTTCCTTCCTTCTTTCTAGTTTTGAGTAGGTAATATATTCACATGGTTCCAGCGTCAAAAGGAAAAAAGCACAGACCCAAGTCATGTGGGCATGGAGTTCTCCCACCTAGATGCAACTAATATACATTTCTTATGTATCTTTCCAAATCCTCCCAGAATGAATTTGTGCATATAAAAACAAATGCATGTATTCCCCCCACTTTTTTCTGTTTTCAGAAATGATAGCATGCTATGTACACTGTTATGCAACTTGTTTTTTTCACTTAACAATAGATCTTGGAGATCTTTCATGTCAATCCACAATGAGCTTTCTCATTTTCTTTTTTACTTCTGCTTATCCAATTGTATGGATATACAGTACCATGATTTATTTGAGAAGTTTCTTTTTCATGGATATTTATATTTTTAAAAATCTTTAGCGGTTACAAATAATACTGCAGCAAAGTACCCTACTCCTATGCCATTGTATACCTGTGTAAGTATAGCTTTTGGATAAATTCCTATTGTAAAATTATTAGGTCAAAAAATTTTGATAGATATTGGGCAAAGTGCCCTCCAGAAAAAGTTCTGAACTCTTTTTTTGACCCATATTTTCTTTTTTTTTAATAAATTTATTTATTTATTTTATTTTTGGCTGCACTGGGTCTTTGCTGCTGCACACAGGCTTTCTCTAGTCGCGGTGAGTGGGGGCTACTCACTCATGCTGTGGTGCATGGGCTTCTCATTGCAGTGGCTTGTCTTGTTGCGGAGCACGGGCTCTAGGCGCATGGGCTTCAGTAGTTGCGGCTCACGGGCTCCAGAGCGCAGGCTCAGCAGCTGTGGCGCACAGGCCCAGCTGCTCTGCGGGATGTGGAATCTTCCCGGACCAGGTCTCGAACCCACATCCCCTGCATTGGCAGGCAGGCTCTCAACCACTGCGCCACCAGGGAAGCCCTTGTCCCATATTTTCTCCTAGAGTTTGTGATAGTAAATTTTCTCTCTCAATTTGACTGGATTGGGGAATATCAGACCACAAGACTTCATAGCCTCCATAATTGTGTAAGCCTCATAATAAACCTCCTTTTTTATCCCATTGGTTCTGTTTCTTTGGAGAACTCTGACTTATACAAAGTTTACTAAAATAAAATTACACACATATATAATTTATTTACTCATCTCCAGAGAAAAATGGCAGGACAACAGAATCTCCCTCTCTCTCCCATTAAAATCTTAATAAATTAATAAGACACAGAAACAGCATACACATGCATTATTAAACTACAGGGGGGCAAAAATTTTCTCCATGTTATTTGAGAAGCATTATTCAGAAACAGAAGTCGTGGGAATCCTTAAGCAGATTTTGCAGATGCAAAAGTTAAGAGAGGAAAAAAAAGCAAGAGGAAGGTACTGAGACAAAATTCTAATCCATGACTAATACATCTACTTTGGAATTGGGCAGAACTGATGGCGACAGGCACGTGATATCTGCTCATAAGGAAAGACACAGGAAGTCGCTCTAGAAGGGAAGTCCTCTTCCTCACCACAGAAATGCGGTGAATCAGTGAAAGCCAGACGTAATGCCCAACACGCTGGTCTATTTTTCTCTTGCTGGGAACAAGGTAGGAGAGAAATTGGGGTATAATAAGGGAAAACTATCTCCAAATTTAAAAAGTCTTGACAAATTGAAATGAAAAAAAGAAAACAAATTAAAAACTACTGCACAGGGAACGATATTCAATATCTTGTAATAACCTATAATGAAAAAGAATCTGAAAAAAATATGTATATGTATAACTGAATCACTTTGATGTACACCTGAATCAACAGTAAATCAACTATACTTCAATAAAAAATTTTTAACTAAAAAAATTAAAAACCATCAGAGACATATATGGTACGTGGAAAGCTCCATGTGAAACAGTCCTCTGTTGTATACACAAATAGTGTCTTAGCTTGAACTGGAAGAAACCCTGCATGTTGCCCTCTCCTTTTCGTCAGAAGGCGGCTTGGGATGTGGCTGGTGGATAAAGAGTGGACAGCAGAATACTCCTTCAGAGCTCACAGTTTCTGACAGTATAAAGTCTTGGTACCACCTAAATTAGAGGCATAATCAGGATAACAGGCTTCCTCACCCCACCAGTGCCCCTGCCCCAACTATGAGAACAGATAGAAGTATGCCTGATTAGGAGGAATAAACTCTGATGCAGTTCTTTAAACACAACCATAGATGCGAATACAAAGATGAAAGTCTACCAACCCTATCAACTGATACTGTGCCCAGGTCTGGGAATTTCTAATTGAGGCAATAAAAATGCAGAACACAGAATACAAAAATATCGAAGCCCAGCCATTAGGCTGGTTAATAAAAATGAGACAAGACAATCAATCTCTTTCTTAAACAAGAAATCTAGTAGAGTCGTGGTCATTTAATCTTTTTATCATGCAGGGGAGAGAAAAAAAATGCTAGTCATCTTCTACTGATTTCACAGAACAATCTTACAAGTATTGATACTGTATAGAAATATGGAAACGTCAAACATGACATCAGGAGAGCATCAGATTATTAAGACAATTTATCATAATTATAGAGCATTTTGGAGATGAAGAAAACAGCGATGATTTCCAGAGTCTTTGTCTGTATTACCCTTCCAAGGATAAATGTATAATAACAAAAAACACAACAAGTTAATATATTTATAAACATTCATGCAAGTCTCAATACCACATCAGATCAGATTCTCCGAACATGTTTTATGACATAAGGATGGTCATTCTTATGCAGCTGCAGTGGAGAAACCACCTCTCCTAAATGTCTCTTAGGCTCCTTTTGTTAATTACGAAGACTTGCATTTTTAAGAGCCAACTCTGGAATTTCATTCATTACTTAAAGCAACAACCAGGGCTGTGGGATTCAATTTTACTCGAAGAAGAGGAGAAAGAGATGAACATGATTTTACTAAAGAACAGTGAAATAAGCTGAAGCTTATTATAGAAAGAAGATGCAAACTGGCGCTTGATAAGGAAAGAAGAGAATCCAAGAGAATCCACCTGTACTATAATTAGAAAACTAGAAGGCTCAGATAAAAAGCCAAATTGCTTTTAAACTAAGTAGCCTTTAAGACAAACTGCATTATTCAGGATAAACAGGGGTAACTTATAATTATGAAAGGTTCATTTCAACTGGTAGGTTTAGCAACTTTAAGTTTCTATATACCTAATCATTTAGCCTTAAAAACTGATAGAACTGTTAAGAGAAATAGACAAATCCACATTCATAATATGGTATTTTAACATAACCACTCAGTAATTGATAGAAAAATGGAAAAACAATTCTTAAATATATATATAATTTAAACATTATAATTAATAAATTTGACCTAATAAACATATATTGAATACTGCATATAATAAGCACGTTCAAAATATTTACAAAAATTGACCATATATTCAATATTAAAGCAACCTAAACAAATGTTTTAGGATTGAAATAATAACACAAGCATTTTTTCCCTAACATAATACAATGAGTTAGAAACCAACAACAGCAAAAGAGACCTCAAGAAAATCTTTGTATGTTTGGAAATTAATTAGATACATATCTAAGGGACTCATGGATCAAAGAAGAAATTATTGTTGAATTTAAAACAATAATTTGAACTGAGAAATAATTAAAATAGTACATATCAAAACTTACGAGATTCAGCTAAAGCAATGCTTGGAAAAATTACGGTCTAAGATGTTCATACTAGCAAAAAGCTAAGAATTAATAAACTAAGAATAAAATTCAAGAAAATAGAAAAAGAAAAGCAAAAGAAACCCAAAGAAAGTAGAAGAAAGAACATGATAGAAATAAGAATAGGAGCCAATAAAATTAAAAGAACAAACACACAATATAGAGGATCTGTAAAGCCAAAGACTGATTTTTCAAAAAACCTAATAAATTTAACAAACATCTGATGAGGCCAATAAAAAAAAATGACAGCACGAATAACCAATATCAGAAAAAGAGGACATTACTATAAAAGCTAGAAATACTGAATACAGAATAAAAAGTCATTATGGACAATTTTACGCCAATGAATTTGAAAATGTTGATTAAATGAACAAATTTTATTAAAGTACAATTTACATCAACTGTCTTAAGAAGAAATAGAAAAACTGAGTGGTTTTAAAACCCAAATGATCTTTCAATGCAGCTGAAGGAATTGAATCAAGGAAACTATGGGGACTACATGGCTCCCCATTGATTTCTAACAGTGAAGGAATAAATAATTCTGATATTCTGAAGATTTTATTCTGATATTATACACAAACTCCTTCAAGAATAGAAAAAGAGAGAACACTACTAATCTCAGTTTACAAGGCTAGTGTCAACTTGGTAATGAGAAAGAAAAATTATAGTCCAATGTAGATACGAAAGTTGTCGTAAAATATTAGCAAACTGAATCCAGCAATATTCAGAGAGTATAAAACATGATGACTGTGCCAAATTCCAGGATCTCCAGTGGTCCCCACCTTCAGGTAGTTCCCACTGTAGCAGGGTCGGTGTATGTGACCAACAGAATACAGTAGGTGTGATGGTGTGTCACTTCTGAGATTTGGTTATTAAAGATGTGATGGGGCTTCCCTGGTGGCGCAGTGGTTGAGAGTCCGCCTGCCGATGCAGGGGACACAGGTTCGTGCCCCGGTCCGGGAAGATCCCACGTGCCGCGGAGCGGCTGGGCCCGTGAGCCATGGCCGCTGAGCCTGCGCGTCCGGAGCCTGTGCTCCGCAACGGGAGGGGCCACAACAGTGAGAGGCCCGCGTACCGCAAACAAACAAACAAACAAAAAAAGATGTGGTGGCTTCTAACTATTGATCTTCCTCGCAGATCATTCACTTTGGGTGAAGCCAGCAGCCATGTCATGAGCATCAGAGGGAGAGGCCCACGTAGTGAGGAGCTAAGCCTGCCCAGGGCCATGTGAGCGAGCTTGGAAGTGGTCGCTCCAGACCAATCAAGCCTCCAAGTAACCTTGGCCAACACCTTGACTGATATCTTGTAAGACACCCTGAGCTCGAATCACTCAGCTAAGCCATTCCTGGCTTCCAGACGCACAGAAACTGTACGAGATAATAAATATTTGTTATTGAAGCTGCTATGTTTTGGGGTAACTTGTTATGGAGCAAAAGATAAGTAATACATACAGTGACCAACATGGGATAATTCCGGAAATGCAAAGCCAGTTTGACATTAGAAAAATCAATTAATGGATTCCACACTAAAGGAAAAAATTAAATTTTATCTCAATAGATATAGGAAAAGCAAATCAATTACAAAAAAAAAATCTATGGCATTTCTATACACTAGCAACAAATGGAACCTCAGAACCAAAAAAAAAGGTACTTATGAATAAATATTAAAAACAGATGTGCAATAACTTTATAGCCTAAATAAATTTAAGAATAGAAAAATGCAGTAATATAAATATGTCAATTCTCTCCAAATTAATGAAATGCAATGAAATTCTAATAAAAACTCATAACTTTTTGCAGACTTGATAAGATGGCTGTAAAATTTATATGAAAGAAAAGGGCCCCAAATAGCCAGAAGAAAAGGGGAGCAGAGATCATGTTCTCCCAGATACCAAGATTCATTTTAAAGCTCTAATAATTATGACATGCCAGTGTATGACTGATTATGACAGAGGCAGCATTGTAGATCAGTGGGTAAAGGATGGACTGTTTAAAGAACGGTGATGGAATGCTTGGTTTTCCGTTTGTAAAATGTAATATTGAATCTTTACCTCCCATACATACATAAAAATTATTTCAGGGGTGAGGGGGGATTATATTTGTCAGAGTTGTCCAGAGAAACAGAATCAATAGAAGATACAGATGGATGGATAGGTAAATAGACAAACAGATAGATTAAATAGCAGGATAGCTAGCTAGATGGATGGTTAGACAGATAGTTGATAGATGATAGATAGGTAGATAGGTAGGTAGATAGATAGATGGGTGAAAGATAGATAGATAGATAGATAATAATAAGGAATGGGCTCACACAATTATGGAGACTGGTGAGCCCCAAATCTTCAGGGTGGGCCAGTTGTGTGAGAGACCCAGGGAAAGCTGATGTTCAGCTTTCAAAGGCCATAAGGCAGGTAGAGTCAATGTTGCAGATGAAACGTGAAGGCAGTCAGCTGGAGAATTCTCTCTTACTCAGGAAAGGGTCAGCTTTTTTGTTCTACTCAGGCCTTCAACTGATTGGATGAGGCCCACCCACATTAGGGAAGGCAATCTGCTTTCCTCAAGTCCACCGATTTAAATATTAATCTCATCAAAAACATCCTCACAGAAACATCCAAAATAATGTTTGACCAACTATCTGGGCACCTGTGGCCCAGCCAAGTTAACATATAAAAATTAACCATCACAAGAGTTAAAGACATAAGTGGGAGCAAGAGAGCTTCTACATGTAGAAGAGTATGTTTACAACCTTGGGATAAAGAGAGATTTTGAAAATAAGATACCGAAAATACAAACTGTGAGGAAAAAGACTGATAAGTGTGACCACATAAAAATGTAAAACATTAAAACCTCTATCTAGCAAACGAGTCCATGTTTTAAAAAAGAATGAAAAGACAGGCCACAGACAAGCCACAAGCCACTCAGGGTCAGTGTCTGCTTCTAGAGAGTCCAACCTGTGATCTACTGTTTATGCAGTTTTAAAGCATACAGAACAATATACTGTATTATTTATAGTAAACATTTATAGTCTATAATTCAGAATAGTGGTAGTGTGTGGGAGTAGAAAATACATTTCAGAAGAAGTAGTTTGGGAACTTCAAAAGTTACCTGTGACATTTTATTTCTTAAGCTAGTGGTAGGCATCAGTATGTACTTTATCATTCCTTGTACCTTTGGTATTTAAAACAAATAAAAGACTAGGAGAAATTAAACTGTCAAGTTTATGAGATCATTCAAAGAAAAAGTGAAAGCCATCATTTTGTATTTTAACATACAAGTATTAGATTTCTAAATAAAGCATCAATATCTGTAAGTTGAATTTATTGGTTTGAATAAACTGAGTATTAAATAAACCACAAGTAACTGAATATTTCATTCCAGCCACAGCCTCTTTTAGACATTTAAAACTCACTGAAAAGGTTTTCCCCTCTTTACAAATGAAATATGCCTCCATTTTCTCTAAAGCATGAGAACCCACAGGTCTACTTATTGCAAAGCCATTAAGATTAGCTGAATTAAGAATTAATTTCCAAAAGTGAAAGATTTATTATGTTATAGATTAATCAAGCTTTTAAAATTAGACTTACATATATATTTTATCACTCAACAAATATTAAATGTCCACTCTGTAACAGGCACTATTTTCAGATGACATGGATCCCCGTGAACAGAAAACACTCTTAAATCATTAGCATGATTTGTTTTGAGTACTTTGTTACATCACCAAAGTATCTAATTGCTAATGTCTGACTTGGGCAAAATGTTTCTATTTGAAAAGTCAAGCGATTAGATGAAAATCCCCCCGAAGATTGCACAGAAAATTAAGGAGTTAATTCCGTTTCTGTTCAACGTGGTAATGGAATTTCTTCTTCCAGACTGTTCACACATGTCTACTTCACTGAAAACACCAAGGATTATAAATTTAGAATCAAATGTTTTTGACCATAAAAGTTAACTATCCAAATTTTTAAACACATTTAAACCTGTAAGAGGTCCAGGCAAGGAAAAACTCGCAAACAGCAATATTTATTGAAGTAGAAACATAAATTATGAGAAACCACCTGAAAATAGAGCACAATACTCTTAGTTTTCTTAAATTGTTGCTATCCTGCCTACCATACTTACCATCAGTAACACTTTCCATTTTAATTTTTTGGTAGTATTTTCTTTATTTTTAAAAAAGCTGTAAAACTCAATCAAAGCTAAAATTGAAAAGCACTTTAATATTTCAAAATATTTTTAACTTTGGAGGGTAAAAAGGATGTCATGGGAGTTTGAGGTTGACATACATAGTTTGACAATTTAATATTCATGGATGGCATGAAAAACTAACCATTTTAGTAAAACAACACTTTGAATGATTTACTATTTCCCAATAAACAAATAAATAAAAGCCCAAGTTGAGTTTTATTTTTTCTCTTAATTGTTAAAGTAGTTGGGTTTATGGCATAATAGTAATTTTATATCTATACATTTCAATCCATATAATATAAATGTACCTATATTTATTTTGGGCTATTTTCATGTTATTCATACAACATAGACTTATTGGGTGCCACTGTGCATGAGGTACCCTTCTAGGCCTGGAGTGAGCAAAAAGACTTGATTCCTCTCCTCATTGAACTGCTAGTCAAGTAGAGGAGAGAGACATTCATCAAATAATCTCCAAACCAATAAAGCAGCAAGACTGTGACAAGTGCTAGGAAGAAGAGTTACATAGCACTAATCACACGCCTTAAGAGGGATCTAGTCAGGGAAGGAGATCAGAGCAGGCTTCTTGGAGGAAGTGGCCCTTGAGTTGAGACCTGAAAGGGGCTTGGAGTTAATAAGGTAAAGAGGGGAGGGGAGAGGATTCTGGAAAGAGGGTCCTAAATGCATGTGCAGGGCTCTGTGGCTGGAGGCCAATATGAGGTTCTGAAAGAATGAGCAGTAGCTTGTGCAAGATGAGAGCGGGAAGCAGGTAAGGGCCAAATCATAAGGGCCCTGTAGGTCGCGGTAAAGAGTTTGTCTTTCTTTTCGCCTCTATGCATTTGCAAACATGCCTTCTGTCTGTCTGGTGGAGAACAGATGGGAGACGGACCAGGGCAGAAGGGAGCAGGAGACCAATTAGAAGGCCATGCCAATAGTCTGAGTGAGGGACGATGGGGTAGGGGTAGTGGTCGAAATAAAGATACTTGGCGGTTGGAATTCGCAGAACTCTGTGATGGATTGATAACGAGAAATCTCATTGGATTTGTGGTCAAAAGTGTTAATAATGAAATATAATTAACTATACAATGAAAGCAGACCATGATATCATATTAAGTCTAATTAATACACATGATCTTAGTAGTAGGAAGCTCAATAACTACATGAGATGTATTCCAGTAAAAATGACTGGCCTCATAGTATAGTTTGAGTTCACAGCTCTTTTATTAAAGAAAATTCACCTTTACCACACTGGCTGGCTTAGGTTCCTCTTCTCTAAATGTTTTATTTAAGACTAAAATCAATATCCTGACATTTGTTTCTTGTCAGTGACAGATTTTGAAAACATCAAGAACCTTAGGATTGTACTTTTCCTATTTAGCTTTGTGTGAATTTTTACCTTTTAAAATATAAACTCCTGGTTTAAATATAAACTTCTACTATAATCCAAATTTCACTAATTGAACACAACTCCCACCAGATGAAGGCAAAGGTATTCACTTTGACTTAACTTGATATCAGTATACATAAAACCATAGAAACTTCACAACTGGTCTTGTCTTTTAAACTCAAAAAATTCCAAATGCACGTGCAATAGCACCTGTATCTTTCGTAATGTAACATAATGTAATCTAGTCTTTCTTTCCTGTTTGGGACTGAGTCAATCTGCATGGAAATTACACGTACGCTAGGGAGAGCAAGCTGATTTAATGAGAGAGCCAGCAACAGCAATGCCAGGGCTTCGCAGATTCTGGTCTCTGTTAATTTTCAATAAGATGGGGTGGCAGGTAAGCTTTTCTCCTTCCAGCATCCCCCTTTTCACTCCCCACCCTCCATCCTGGGAGGGATCTTTTTTAAGTGGAAAAGAGAAGCAGAGCAAAACCACCCTTGGCATTTATGTTATAAAGGTGATCAATATCAGCAAGAGAAGGAAAAAAAGTTGATCTGCTGGAGGTCTTCTCTTCTCAGAAGGACCTACAATCCCCTCCCTCATGCTGCATGGTCAGCTTTACTGAGAAGAAAATCAAAGTGATCAATTAACTGGGATTGGGGTGGAGGAGACAGCCTGAGTGAGGGGTAAAAAACATTGAGGGAACAAAGACAGACAGAAGAGATTACCAAGTACCTCTCTGATGTGGCCTCTAAGTACTGAGAGGGGACTTGATGCAAAAAGCAAACTTGTCAGGGGCTTCCCTGGTGGTGCAGTGGTTAAGAATCAGCCTGCCAATGCAGGGGACACGGGTTTGAGCCCTGGTCTGGGAAGATCCCACATGCCGCGGAGCAACTAAGCCTGTGCACCACAACTACTGAAGCCCGTGTACCCTAGGGCCCATGTGCCACAACTACTGAGCCAGCGTGCTGCAACTACTGAAGACCGTGCGCCTAGAGCTCGTGCTCTGCAACAAGAGAAGCTACCGCAATGAGAAGCCCGCACACTGCAACAAAGAGTAGTCCCTGCTCGCCACAACTAGAGAAAGCCCGTGCACAGCAACGAAGACCCAACATAGCCAAAAATAAATAAATTAAATAAATAAATTTATTTTTTTAAAAAAGCAAACTTGTCTCTTTTGTGACTTAATTTGGTCTCTGTGCATTTGTGATATGATTATGTAAAAATAAGATTTTTCTCTCTGATAAGGAATAGTACCTTCACACCTTTCCAGATGTTATAGGCTTAAGAAAGGGTTTACACTTACTATTAATGCTGTAAATTACTTTACTTTTCCCCAAAACCTAGATTTAGAATGGGATACTCTGTTTCATGGTAGCTGGGCTGATCTTTCTATTTTGATACCTTGTTTTATTACCATATTTACCACCAGAGTTATCCTAAAGATTTATTCCCCTTGGAATGTTGTAACATATGATACCCGTTCCATTCAACACTTAATAACTCAAAGCTTAGCACCCTGGGTAGTTCCTACTATAAAAATATGAAATAATACCATAGCCATTGGATGAAAGCCAGCTATAGAAGTGAACTAGACAGACCGTGAAACTCTAGGCAGCTGACGTACTTATAGGCTCCTTGGGACAAAGCAGCCCTGACTGGTGGTTATACATAAGTTGCCAAGCTTCACGTCATGTGATCCTGGGGCCTTGACCACAACTGATTAGAGCTTGGAAATTTGCAAAATGCCAGCCGATAAAAGGCCTTTCATACTGGACTGACACTAACCAGCTCAGTCAGGTTCTCTCACTGGGAACTTGTGCTCTAGATGTAGGTGTGGAGAGGAAGCTGTGGACAGAAGCTGTGTCGTGAGTATGGCGGAGCCACCAGAATGGACGTCACTGAAGCCCACTTGGTGCCCAGTCTCCAGAACTCCAGTCTCCTGAACACCAGGAGTTACCGGGATAGGATGGGGCTTCATGCCCCCCACCCCACAGCTTTATGAGGTATAACATTGTGTAAGTTTAAGGTGTACAACATGATGAGTTGATACGTGTATATACGGGGAAATGAACACCACAATAAGGTTAGCTAACACATCCTTCCCCTCACATAATTATAATTTTTTGTTGTTACAATGAGAACATTTAAGATCTACTCTCTTAGCAACTTTCAAGAATACAAGACAGTATTGTCGACTAAGGCCACCATGCGGTACCTTAGACTCCCAGAACTTATTCCTCTTATAACTGGAGGTTTGTACCCTATGACAAATAGCTTCCCATTTCCCCAACCCCCCCAGACCCTGGCAACTACCATTCCACTCTCTATTTCTATGAGTTCAGCCTTTTAGATTCCAGGTATAAGTGAGATCGTACAGTATTTGTCTTTCTCTGTCTGACTAATTTCACTTAGCATAATGCCTTCAAGGTTCATCCAATGCTTTAATAAATAGCAGAATTCCTTCTTTTTTATGGCTGAATAATATTCCTCGGTGTGTGTATGTGTGTGTGTGTGTGTGTGTGTGTGTGTGTGTGTGTGTGTGTTTTCACATCTTCTTTATCTATTCATCCATTAATGGACACTTAGGTTGTTTCCATGTCTTGGCTATGGTGAACAATGCTTCACTGAACCATATAAGTGTTGAATATGTCTACGATATAGTTGTTTCATTTCCTTCTGATAAATACCCAGAAATGGGATTGCTGGATCATCTGGTAGTTTTATTTTTAATTTTCTTAGGAACCTCCATACTGTTTCCATAGTGGCTGTACCAATTTACATTCCCAACAGTGCATAAGGGTTCTCCTTTCTCCGTGTTCTCGCCAGCACTTTTTATCTTTTGTCTTTTTTTTTTTTTTTTTTGCGGTACGCGGGCCTCTCACTGTTGTGGCCTCTCCTGTTGCGGAGCACAGGCTCTGGACGTGCAGGCTCTGGACGCGCAGGCTCAGCGGCCATGGCTCACGGGCCCAGCCACTCCGCGGCATGTGGGATCTTCCCGGACCGGGGCACGAACCCGTGTCCCTTGCATTGGCAGGTGGACTCTAAACCATTGCGCCATCAGGGAAGCCCTATCTTTTGTCTTTTTGATGGTAGCCATTTTAACAGGTGTGAAGTGACACCTCATTGTGGTTTTGATTTGCATTTCCCTGATGATTAGTGATGTTACGCATCTTTTCACATACTTTTGACCATTTGTATGTCTTCTTTGGAAAAAGCTCTATTCAAGTTAGATTATTTGCCTTTTTTTTTTTGCTACTGAGTTGTATATATTAATCTCTTATCTTTATATACATTTATTTCTTTATATATATATATTAATCTCTTACCAAATATATGATTTGTAAATATTTTCTCCCATTCTGTAGGTTGCCTTTTCATTTTGTTGATGATTTCTTTTACTGTGCAGACTTTTTTTGGTTGATGTAGTCCTACTCATTGATTTTTGCTTTTGTTGTTTGTGCTTTTGGTGTCATATCCAAAATAATCATGGCCGAGACTGATGTCAAGGAGTTTTTCCCTTGATTTCTCCTAGGAGTTTTATGGCTTCAGGTCTAACATTTAAGTCCTTAATCCACTTTGAGTTAATTTTTGTGAATGGTGTAAAATAATGGTCTGGTTTCATTCTTTTGCATGTGTCCAGTTTTCCCAACACCATTTACTGAAGAGACTATCAATTCCGCACTGAGTATTCTTAGCTCCCTTGTCAAATATTAGTTGACCTTATATGCATAGGTTTATTTGGGGGCTCTCAGTTCTGTTCAATTGGTCTATGTGTCTGCTTTTATGGCAGTACCATGTTGTTTTGATTACTGTAGCTTCGTCTAATTCTTCAGTGAGACTAGACTGTGCTGACATGGTTTCTAGGTCTTTCTCAGTTCCCCCATCATCTGAGACAAACTCTGTTGCTCTCTCTTCCTTCCAACCTGAAAGGGTCTTATTAATGTAAGTGTACAGAAGAGCATGAATACTTGGCCTATAGACTCATAGAGTCTTAGAATGATAGGACTAAAAAGAATCTGAGAGGCCAAACCTCACCTCAGAAGAAAGCGTAAGATCCAATCATTATGTTGTACACCTGAACTAATATAATGTTATATGTCAATTATATCTAAAAAACAGAGAAAGAAAGTGGAAGTGGAAACCCAACATATAAACAAAGTTGAAGCAGAACTGCTGTGGGTGAAGAAGGAGTGGGCAGATAGGAACCCAGCTGGTCAATATTCCCTTTCTCCTATCCTGAGGGCACTTACTGGAAAACACCTTGAAAACTACAACTGTAGTCCAACCCTGGCATTTTATTTTATTTTATTATTTTTTTATTGAACTATAGTTGATTTACAATGTTGTGTTACTTCCAGGGGTACAGCAAAGTGACTCAGTTATATATTCAGATTCTTTTCCATTATAGGTTATTACAAGATAATGAATACAGTTCCCTGTGCTATATAGTAAATCCTTTTTGTTTACCTATTTTATATATAGTAGTGTGTATATGTTAATCCCAAACTCCTGATTTATCCCTCCCCCCCTTTCCCCTTTGGTAACCGTAAGTTTGCTTTCTACGTCTGTGAGTCTATTTCTGTTGTGCAAATAAGTTAATTTGTATTATTTTTTAGATTCAACATGTAAGTGATATCATATAATATTTGTGTCTCCTTCTCTGACTTACTTCACTTAGCATGATAATCTCTAGGTCCATCCACATTGCTGCAAATGGCAGCATTTCATTCCTTTTTATGGCTGAGTTGTGTTCCATTGTGTATACATACCACATCTTCTTTATCCATTCATCTGTTGATGGACAGTTAGGTTGCTTCCATGTCTTGGCTGTTGTAAATAGTTCTGCTATGAACACTGGGGTGCATGTATCTTTTTGAATGAGAGTTTTCGCCCTTTCCAGATATATGCCCAGGAGTGGGATTGCTGGATCATATGGTAGCTCTGTTTTTAGTTTTTTAAGGAACCTCATACTGTTTTTCACAGTGGTTGCACCAATTTACATTTCCACCAACAGTGTAGGAGCATCCCTGGTATTTTATAAATGAGGCACCCATAATGTTAAATAACTTGTCCATGTTCCTTAAAATAAATAAAGTACAATAAATAAATAAATAAATAAATAAAACTTGTCCAAATCCCTACAGTTAGTTAGTGTCCAGCAGCAAGGACCAGAACCCACTTGCCTAATCCCTCCCCTCAATGTCCTTTCTACCAGATTCCGTTCACCTGAACAACTGAAGTGGCTCCGTCATCATAGTGGGGAGGAGAACTCAGAAGGCATTACCAAGTATTTTCCTTCAGAAACAATAAATTGCTCTCCCCAATCAGGCTTTGCCTAGTAAAGTCTACTATGCGATCGTGTCTGATTCTAACTTTGGTGCCTAGAGAGTTGTGCCATTATGCCCTGTAAGAAACTATTGTGTCATATGGAGACCTGAAGTTATTCTTCTACTCAAGCCCCTGTTGGCTAGAATGTGAGTCCTCTGAAGGCAGGGACTCTGCCTCATTCACCTTTAATCTCCAGAATCTAGGTCATTAATGATAGATGAATGTTCCTGTCACACATAGGAAGTGGCAAGGGCCAAAGAGGAATGGCAAGTATGTGTGGGAGACAATTCTGTGGGCAAATCATAGAAAAAAAAAATCAAGGAACTGTGTCTGAAATATAAAAATACAAGTTATTTTACGGGGCTTCTCTGGTGGCTCAGTGGTTGAGAGTCCACCTGCCGATGCAGGGGGCGCGGGTTCATGCCCCGGTCCGGGAAGATCCCACATGCTGCGGAGCGGCTGGGCCCGTGAGCCATGGCCGCTGAGCCTGCGCGTCCGGAGCCTGTGCTCCGCGACGGGAGAGGCCACAGCAGTGAGAGGCCCGCGCACCGCAAAAAAAAAAAAAAAAAAAAAAAGTTATTTTAAAATTTAGTGATAGATAATTGAAATTAATGAGCCATCGTTGATCACAGAATAGTACACCTCATTGGTGGTACTCAGTGAGTATTTTTAAATTAATGAATGAGAGAATATTAGATACAAGATAATCTGAAAGTCCTCTTGGAATTTTTCAAGAAAGGCAGATGGGTGTCTGGGAGTACTTTTGTTTGTTTGGTATGAGATGTGGGTCTTTAAACCACATAATTTAGGGACTTCCCTGGCTGTCCAGTGGTTAAGACTCTGTACTTCCACTGCAGGGGCCAAAAAAAAAATAATAATAAAGCACATAATTTAGAAGATATGAATTATGGACCTAGAGATTATCATACTAAGTTAAGTAACTCAGACAGAGAAAGACAAATATCATATGATAACACTTATATGTGGAATCTTAAAAAATGATACAAATGAACTTATTTACAAAACAGAAACAGAGTTACAGATGTAGAAAACAAACTTATGGTCACCAGGGGGGAGAGTGGGGGGAGGGATAAATCGGGAGATTGGGATTGACATATACACACTACTATACACAAAATAGATAACTAATAAGGACCTACTGTATATCACAGGGAATTCTACCCAATACTCTGTAGTGACCTATATGGGAAAAGAATCTAAAAAAGAGTGGATATATGTATATGTATAACTGATTCACTTTGCTATACAGCAGAAACTAACACAACATTGTAAATCAACTATACTCCAATAAAATTTTTTTCTTAAAAAGAAGATATGAATTAAGAAACCAAAGTAATGCCAAGTCAGAAAATAATCCTGTGAGCATAGTTTAGCCTTCTTAGACCACTGCGTAGGGAAACAGGGCCGGGCTTGAGATCTGTTGTCTCACCCGTTAGTGCTTCTAATGGATGGAACCCAATGTTGCGATCCCCAAGGAAGCTTCTTTTGAGCTGCCTTCCCTTTGCTTTCCTCCTTGATGCTCCCATTATGCCTTACAAAATTCTATCATCGATTCTTCTTTTCCAAATGAAAATAGCATATTGATTTTTTAAAAACAAAATCCTCATTATAAACACGCAAACAATTCAGAATAGCATTAAGAAGAAATCACAAATCCCCTGACATCCCATTGGAAGTCATTATTAACAACATTTCTTTATGTACCTCTTTTCCACAACAGACTGGAGTTCTCTGAAAGCAATGACTATGTCTTCTTAACTTTGTATCCATGATACTTAGTAACATAATAGGTGCTCAATCAGTGTTTAGTGGTGGGATAAATGAATGATCAACTTTGTTACACTCTGGATATGCAGTTGCTGTCCTCAGGGAGCTTGAGGTCAGAGGGAAAGAAAACAATGAAATAGGTGAAATTCTGGCAATAGGAACAGAGTGCTATGGGGTCAGCTAAGAGAGAGTGATCATTTCTGCCTGGCAGGGTAAAAAGACACATTAAAGCTGGGCCTCTATGAAGAATTGCATTTTGCTAAATTAAAAACAATCAAGATATTTCAGAGAGTGGATATGAAAAACAGACACAGAACTGTTATGAGCACAGCATGTTCTCATAACCTGGTGTGTGGAGAACATAGGGCTCTTGGGAAAGAGAGTTGGAAAGTAAGGAAATTAGCACTTGTGAAGCACTTATGTGTCACGTACTTGGTACTTTGTGTCATTAACTTTCCTACAAGAATGTCAGTGAGGTAGTAATGAGACGCATTACTACGCATTAATGGATATAGATGAGGAGGTGCTAGAGGGGGTGAGCCCATTTTGCAAAGGGCCTTGAAGGTCACCCAGTCAGGGTTATGTAAAAACTTTAGGCAGAGGAATGACATAATCAGAGCCATGTAATTTTTTTAGTTTATAACTACCTTAACAAGACATACTTTTTCTTATCACCATTAGCGATTGAGTTCACCATTCTCCTCCCATAAATTGAGTCACCAGTATCTTAAATGTGGCTTAATGTTATTTCATGTATTCTTTTTTACAGATGGAAGATATCTTTGATATGCCTATTCAGATGTGTTCCAGACCTGTTTCTACGACACTCTACAAATAGTAATATTTAAATTTTGTTTTTAAAGCATCTGCTCACTTTTTTAGCTCTTCTCCTTTTGAGCTCCCCTCATTTTATCGGGGACCTGTTATTTGTGTCTCCACTGAATGGGTCCAAATGCTTTTTCTTTTCAATTAGTTTCTTTCATCGTATCATGAATCTTGCTCAAAGCCTTAAACTTCCACATTTCTCATTAGAATGCAGCTTGGATTCTACTTTTCCGTTGTTTCTTTGTGTCTGCAGCCAAACATCACGTGTCATCTATAGCTTTTCATCACAGGCTTTGCTTAATTCTAACTGTGTCTGTGAACTCATGTACTGTTACCTTTCATAAGAAGTTTCTCTGCTTTACTGTTTTCTTCCCTCCCTCCCTCCCCCCCACCCTTCCTTCCTTCCTTCCTTCCTTCCTCTCTCTCTCTTCTATGTTGTTACTCCAACCTGAAGAAGATCTGCTTATCTGTATAAGGCATCTGTCTGTAGTGCTCATTTCTTCTGTTTACTTACTGACTTATTATCTAACTCTTAGGAACAAACTGATTCTAAGGGAATCACATCCTTGCTTCTTTGTAGGTGGCCACTAAGAGGACTGTGAGATCACATTTTTCTTACAATTATCAAATGAATAGACAAAAGGATGTAAAACATCTGGACTCTGGGGTAAGCATTTGGTAGCATATGCATTAGAGAAATGAGATGAATTCCTTTGGTTATTGATACTACGAAATGTATCTTAGATAAGACTGTAAACAATGAATACTTTAAAGTGAAGCAGCATGTGAGTGAGCGATTTTGGTTTAGATTAGCAGACCTGGTAGGGTTTAAGGTCAAACCCTGCTTTGTTTAACATCTTCATAAATAATCTAGAAGACTGATTTAAAGGAACCCGTTATTACATGTTTAAGTGACTTCAAGGTGGGAGGTGTTAAACATGATATGAGGAAAAACACTAGAAAAGGTGGACGGATAGAATGAGAAATGCCCCCCCCAGTTAATCAGGAAAAGTATAAAATGATAGCTTTTATGCCACCCCCAAGTTAATCAGGAAAAGTATAAAATGATAGCTTTTATGCCCCCCCAAGTTAATCAGGAAAAGTATAAAATGATAGCTTTTATGCCTCCCCAGTTAATCAAGAGAAGTATAAAATGATAGCTTTTATGGGAACAATTTCAAGTCAAATTACTCAAAGGAAAAAAACACAAGTAAAGGAAGAACAATGTTGGAAGAGGCCACAGAAAGCAATCTGTAACATGGTACAGAAGCTAAAATGATCATTATTACGTAGAGTTCTTGTAAAATGACTCTTTTCTATCAAGGGTACATGTAATTTGCTGACCTAAATGCCAATATGAAACAGAACCATTAAGATTTTCATGCTAGTCATAAAATCATATACCCCAAATCATGCATTTTGTCCTCAATTTTTGTTTTATTAAAAAGTTACCATTTAGAAAGACTGACGTGGGGGGGTTCACAGTGGAAAGGAACCTTAACATATGTCTGGGTTCATGGAACCCTCACCACACTCAGGTGACAGAGGGCTTCCATCTTTCCCAAACACGGCTTTTTGCAGCTTGCCTCCTAGCCCAGACCTCCGGCAGCCACTTATTTTCTCTGCTACTATAGTTTTGCCTATTGAGAGTGTCATGTACATGAAACCATTTATTATATAAATTTCCATGTAAATAAAATCATTTATTATACAACTTTGAGGTGGATTTTTTCAATTGTGGTAAAAAATGCATCTTAATCACTTTCAAGTGTACACTCCAAGTGTTATCCATATGTACGCTGTTGCACTACACTCCTCTAGAACTTTTTCGTCTTGCAAAACTGAAAGTCTCTATCCATTGAACAATTCCCCTTTCCCCCTCCCCGAAGGCCCCGGAAACCACCATTCTACTTTCTGTTTCTAAGAGTTTGACTATTTTAGATTCCTCATACAAGGGGGATCATGTAGAATTTGTCCTTCTATGACTGGTTTATCTCACTTAGCGTAATGTCCTCAAGATCCATCCCTGTTGTAGCACGTAACAGGATTTCCTTCCTGCTTTAAGGTTGAATATATTCCATTGCATGGATATTCCACATTTCCTTTATCCATTTATCTCTTCATAGACATTTAACTTGCTTCCACCTTTTGGCTATTGTGAATAATGCTGCAATGAACATGGGTGTGCAACTATTTCTACAAGATCCTGTTTTCAATTCTTTTGGATATATATACTCAGAGGTGAGAATGCTGTATGATATGGTATTTCTATTTTTAACTTTTTGGAAAACTTCCATACTGTTTTCCATAGTGGCTGCACCTTTTTATATTCCCATGAACAGTGCACAAGGGTTCCAATTTCTCCACATTCTCACTTTTTAAAAGACTTACTTTTTGTTTGGAGCAGTTTAAGGTTCACACAAAGCTAAGAGGAAGGTAAAGAGACTTCCCATATAACCCTTACCCCCCACACACACATGCATAGCTTCCCCCATTATCAGCGTCACTCACCAGAAAGGTGCATCACGTTCCGTAATTATTCATGTTACCAAGAATAAACCTATATCAACACTCAAATCACTCAAAGTCTCTAGTCTACCTTAGGGTTCACTCTGCGTACATTCTATGGGCTTAGACTAATGTATAATGACATATATCTGTAATTATAATATCAAACAGAGTATTCTCACTGCCCTAAAAATTCGCTGTGCTCTGTCTGTTCATCCGTCTCCCCTCTGACAACCACTGATATTTTTATTGTCTCCATAGTTTTGCCTTTTCCAGAATGTCATGTCATTGGAATCACACAGTATGCAACCTTTTCAGATTGGCTTCTCGGACTTAGTAATATGCATTTAAGACTCCTCCATGTCTCTTCATGGCTTGACAGCTCATTTCTTTTTAGTGCTGAATAGTATTCCATTGTCTTGGTGTATCACAGTCTATCTATCCTTTCACCTACTGAAGGACATCGTGGTTGCTTCCAGGTTTTGGCAAATATGAATAAAGCCGCTATAAACCTCCATGTGCAGGTATTTTTGTGGGCCTAAGTTTTCAACTCCTTTGGATAAATACCAAAGGTATTTAGTACTTATCACATACCAAATCATACGATAAGAGTATGTTTCGTTTTGTAAGAAACTGCCGAGCTTCCTTCCGAATTAGCAGCATTCTTTTGCATTCTTACCAGCCATGAGTGAGGTTTCCTGTGGCTCCACATCCTTGTCAGCACTTGGTGTTGTCAGTGTTCTGGATTTGGGTCATTCTAATAGGTGTGCAGTAGTATCTCATCGTTTTAATTTGCAGTCCCCTGATGATACAGGCTGTGGAGAATCTTTCATATGCTTATTTGCCATCTGGAAATCTTCTTTGGTGAGGTGTCTGTTAAGGTCTTTGGCCCATTTATTGAAGTGGGCTGTATGTTTTCTTAATGTCAACAGTTCTTTGTATATTTTGGATAACAGTCCTTTATCAGATGTGTCTTCTGCAAATATTTTTTCTCCCTGTCTGTGGCTTATTTTCTTGAAAAATAAAGCAAAAGTTTTGAATTTTAATGAAGTCCAACTTATCAATTATTTCTTTCATGTACAGTTGGTGCTTGAACAACATGGGTTTGAACTGCGCAGGTCCACTTACTAATGGATTTTTTTCACTAAATACATACTACAGCACTACCTGATCCATGGTTGGTTGAATCTGTGGATGCAGAATGGCAGATACAGAGGGCTGACTGTTAAGTTATATGCAGATTTTTGACTGCACGGAGGTTCGGCCTCTCTAAAACTCACATTGTTCAAGGGTTAGCTATATATGCCTTTGGTGTAGAATCTAAAAAGGCATCACCACTCCCAAAGTCATCATGATTTTCTTCTATGTTATCTTCTAGGATTTTTATACTTTTGCATTATACACTTAGGTGTATAATCCATTTTGAGTTCATTTTTTGACGAGTGTAAGTTCTGTGTCTAGATTCACTTGTTGAGCGCATACTATATGCCACACACTGCTTTAGGCTCTGGAGATACAGCCATATACAATATAGTGGGTGAGTTAGACAAAAAACAAGCAAACAAAATGGGAAGAAAAATAAGCTTATAGGAAGTCTATGTGATAGGAAGTGACAGAGTTGCTTGGCCCATCGTACTTCCCATTGTATAGATTTTGCTGATTGCAGGCTCCATGGTGTTGTTTAACATGTTTGTCCTCATTCCCCAGAGTTCCTGTCAACTGGTAGTTAGAGATAGAGGCTTCACACTCAGGTTTGATTTTTTTGACAAGAACATTCCATCAGGAGATACATAATGTCTGGTATTCTCCTATCTTGTGACATTACCAGCCACTGCTTAACAGTATTAATCCATTGTAGATTACAAAAAGGTTATATTTAATTCTATCATTCCTTCTTTATTAATTCAAATTTCCCTATAAAGAAATACTTTTCTTCAACAACTGTTTGGCTGCCTTAAGTGTTAAGGACTGAATTGCTTCCCCCAAAATTCATATATTGAAGTCTTAACCCCCAGCACCTCAGAATATGACTGTATGGAGATAGGGTCCCTAAAGAGGTGATTAAATTAAAAGGACACCGTTAAGGTGGGTTCTAATCCAGTCTGACTGGTGGACACACAGAGACACACCAGGGATGTGCACATAGCAGAAAGGCCACGTGAGGACACAGCAAGAAGGTGGCTGTCTGCAAGACAAGGAGAGAGGCCTCAAGAGAGGACAACTTAATTTTGCACTTCTAGCCACCAGAACAGTGAGAGATTTCTGCTCTCTAAGCCACCCAGTCTGGGGTACTTTGTTCTGGCAGTCATAGCAAACTAATACATGAAGGTAAGTTTGTACAGGAAAGGCAGGATAAATGCTTGATATTACCAGTTTGCCTTTATGTGTCTTGAGATAGTCTTTGATTTCAACTTTTTTTTTTTTCAGTTCTTCTTGGGTAGCTTCCTCAGAAAGAGAACATGATTGTATATTTCTCTGAGCTCTTTGTGCGTGGAAAATGCCCTTTCTTTTGCCATTACTTGGCTGTGGAGTGGATTCTTGGGTCTCTCACTTCCTCTAAATGTGATTTTACTATTTTCTAACTCCCAGTGTTAAAGATGAAAAGACTGCTATACTTGTTTCCCTTATAAAGTGACCATTCTCTTTGACTGAAAGATTGTAAGACTTCATCCTTGGTATATAAAAATTTTGCCATGATATGACTAACTTTTTTCATTACTCTGGGCTTTAACTTGATGATCTCGACAGGAAGAAATAAAAAGTACGAGTACATTTGCAGCAACATAGATGGACCTAGAGATTGCCATACTGAGTGAAGTAAGTCAGACAGAGAAAGACAAATATCATATGAGATCACTTACAGGTGGAATCTTAAAAAATGATACAAATGAACTTATTTACAAAAGAGAAACAGAATTAAAGATGTAGCAAACAAACTTATGGTTACCAGGGGGGAAAGCAGGGGGAGGGATAAATTGGGAGATTGGGATTGACATATACACACTACTATATATAAAATAGATTACTAATAAGGACCTATTGTATAGCACAAGGAATTCTACTCAATACTCTGTAGTGACCTACACAGGAAAAGAATCTAAAAAATAGTGGATATACGCATAACTGATTCACTTTGCTATACAGCAGAAACTAACACAACATTGTAAATCAACTATACTCCAATATAAAATAAAAAGAGTACAATAGGAGGGGCATTGAACTTTGTGATACGCTAGTTAACTCTAAATAGACAATGATAACGTATCTAAGGGCTATTAAGAGGGTGCATCTCACGCACGTTTCCACCCCAATCGCCCTGCCCACTCCTTCTGTAATGCTTCATGTAAAGCATGCAAAACATCTAAAACCCTTCAATTAAGTCTGCCTTCTTGGGTGCCAACTGCTTTGATTATTTCGTAGCCTGCCTCCTTGAAGCGATTACTGGTCTTTTTTGGCTAATTCATATCTTTAGGTAGGTGAAGAAATGAGTTTTACTGGCCAATGTTAGAAGAGCGGCATCTGCTCAAGGCAGCTGGTAACTCCTCATCCTAAGCCCAATGGGATCTATTGTCTTTATCTCTGACCCACTGCAGAAACAGCCTCATAACTCTTGAGCTCTAACTTTGTATACAGTGATGTTCTGAACCTGTAACTTCTGCCCCAGAACTCAGATGTATTTGGGTGCTCCTCTAGGCTTCAGCAATAAAGGACAGTTGTCTGAGTGGCCTTGGAATCAAAAGGGAAGGGAGTCGGGAATCTGAGCTCAAAATACGCTTTAATTTGTCTCGATTTGATTTTTAAGTCTGTAACTTTTAGATCATCACCCCAGAGCACAAGAATGAAATGTTGGCACATTAAATATACATACTGTGTTGTAATGTAAGGTTATATCACATATGATTGTTGGTATAGCTGTTAAGTATACATAATTAATTGAGGTGTAAAATTAGTTGGAGTCATAATGAGAGCAAATTATATTTTAAAATACATTGGGAGGGAGGGAGACGCAAGAGGGAAGAGATATGGGAACATATGTATAACTGATTCACTTTGTTATAAAGTAGAAACTAACACACCATTGTAAAGCAATTATACCCCAATAAAGATGTTAAAAAAATAAAATAAAATAAAATACATTGAATCCTAAGTATATTTTTTTTCTTTCAAGGAAGAACTTTGCCATGAAATACCACATATATGTTAAATGTCCCATTAGGGATTAGAAAGTATGATTACAATTCAGGTTAGAGTTTGTAGTTCAAAGTTACTGCATGAGAGAACGTGTGTGTTGGTTTCCAAATGATTTTTACTTAAATTTAGCTAACTCCATCAATAAGCTAACACTGAGGGTGGACGTTTAATAGAACAGATGTTTGAACGCCAGTAGACATTTAGACACATTACAAAACTGCAGAGATGCTGAGTTACCCCTCTTAAACTCTGCTCATTCAAAAGGTTTTAATCACCCCAGTTCAATTAGTGTCTCTAAATAAATTATAAGTTAACACAATGTTTGTCAGGCCAAACTCTGATCCAGGCTTGTCTTGGTGTGATGCAAACAGTGGCCACAGGCCAAGGACACGTCGTGCTCTCACGCTGAAATATGAGCTGGACTCCGGGGAGACCAGAGAAGCCTAAACAAACATCTGGACCCTTCTAGCTGCTTACTATTTTCAGTTTTTACAAGTCGTCTCTGGATTTCCATATAAAAACATCATATACATATACTTCTCCTTAGAAGAGAGAAGAAAATACTGAGATTGTAGCACCGACTTGGTTTCGATCAGTACTGACACTTCTCTTTTTTTTTAACAAATTATCCTTTGCCTCTGATGTCTTTTTCCCTTCCATTACCTCTCTTCCTTTCTGTTTTATTTTTTCTTTCTGCATTCTGATTTTTCATCAGATTACTAAGAGGCACTTAATTAATACCAAGTGATGACAAATCTACAAATAGGAAAATCCATCTGTCACAAGAGTAGATGATATGCTTTGATAACCAACAATTTAAGATAATAAACAGATTCACCATCTAGAACTACAGCCTGGCCCTCTAACAACGATGGTTGACCCGTGGCCTGCAGATGGGCTTGGTTTGGCCAACTCAGTGTTCGTTTTAAAAATTGAACATGGGGCTTCCTTGGTGGCGCAGTGGTTAAGGATCCGCCTGCCAATGCAGGGCACATGGGTTCAAGCCCTGGTCCAGGAAGATCCCACATGCCGCAGAGCAACTAAGCCCGTGCGCCACAGCTACTGGGCCTGCGCTCCAGAGCCCGTGAGCCACAACTCCTGAAGCCCGGGCACCTGGAGCCCGTGCTACACAATGAGAGAAGCCACGGCAATGAGAAGCCCGCACACTGCAAGGAAGAGTAGCCCCCGCTCACCGAAACTAGAGAAAGCCCGCTAGAGAAAGCCCATGCACAGCAACAAAGACCCAATGCAGCCACAAATAAATAAGTAATAATAAAATTTTTTTAAAAAGAAATAGAAAAAAATATTTTTTAAATAAATAAATAAGGAAAACACCATGTACATGTATACATATGTGGAAGTGATAATGTTATCAAATTTGAAAGCACTTTTCTTTCCTAGCTCCCCCAAAGGTGAGCTAGTTTCATTTCCTAAAAAACTTATTTAATGGAAACAAATTTTTAATCATGGAGTTTTTTTAAAGCAAAATTCTTTCAACTTCATAACAAAGGTTGCTGAATTAAGTTGAATTGTTACCCTTAATCCAATTACTCTAAAAAAATTATTGACTTGATAGGTGCTAACTATGTGAACAAAGTCTATCATTAAATCTACATTAGACAATGTCTTTGCCCTATAAAAACACTTCTTACTACTGTAATTATTCTGAAAATTCAGGATGATTTTCTTTAAAATTGGTCCAGATATATATTTTTTAACTTGGAAAAGTAGGCAACATTTCTCTAAAGGTTTTTTCTCCTTTTTCTTTGAAGAAAGTTTTTTTCCTCTGATTTTTAAAAGTTACACATAGCATCATACCATATAGAAAGGTAGAAAAAGCAAAATATTATCTATAACTTCACCCATCTAGAGAGATATACTTTTAAAGTATAACGTAATATGAAAGGTGATAAAAATCATAACATAAATATATTTATAAAATAAAAGTCTACTTTATAAAATTAAAGAAATATTTGTGTACCACAAAAAGCCACAGTTAAACAAAATGCAAATTTCACGGAACTGCATAAAATAAAAAGTAAAATTCTCCTTTCCCAAGTCAATCCTGATAGTGGCTCTTCTTTTTTTTTTTTTTTTTAAAAAAGTAACTTAGGGCTTCCCTGGTGGCACAGTGGTTGAGAGTCCACCTGCCAATGCAGGGGACACGGGTTCGTGCCCAGGTCTGGGAAGATCCCACATGCCGCGGAGCGGCTGGGCCCGTGAGCCATGGCCGCTGAGCCTGCGCGTCTGGAGCCTGTGCTCCGCAACGGGAGAGGCCACAACAGTGAGAGGCCCGTGTACCACAAAAAAAAAAAAAAATGTAACTTAAGAAAAAGTAACATTATACCTTTAGATAATATACTTAGTATGTTAATTCTTTTTTTTCATTTAATTTAGGTATAACTTGCATTCAGTAAGTTGCATACAAATCTTAAGTTGACTCAAAGCAATTGTATGTATGTCTACAACCATGTTACTGCTGTTACCCGAATCAAGCCACAGAACATTTCAGCTCCTATGAGGCTCCCTCTTACCCCTTCCCAGTCAGTACTGTTCCCTCCAAGACAAACACTTTTCTCCTTTATCAACATAGATGAGTTCTGCAAGTCCTTGAACATTGTGTAAATGGAATCACATAGTATATACTCTTTTCAATCAGATTTCTTTCATTCAACATAATGTATGTGAGATTCATTCATGGTTTACATTTCATTGCTGTGTAGTATTCCATTATACGACTATATCACAATTTATTTATCTGTTATATTGTTGATGGACATTTGGGTGGTTTCCAGTTTTTGTTTATTATGAATAATAGTGCTATGACCATTCTTTTTTTTTTTTTTTTTTTGTGGTACGCAGGCCTCTCACTGTTGTGGCCTCTCCCGTTGCGGAGCACAGGCTCCGGACGCGCAGGCTCAGCGGCCATGGCTCACGGGCCCAGCCGCTCCACGGCATGTGGGATCTTCCCAGACCGGGGCATGAACCCATGTCCCCTGCATCGGCAGGCGGACTCTCAACCACTGCGCCACCAGGGAAGCCCCTATGACCATTCTTGAATGTCCTTTTGTGGGCATAAGAACTCATATCTCTTGGATATATAACAAGGAGTTCAATTTATTAATCTTTTTTGGTCCTTACAAGAAATCTTTATTTGCCCAAAAGTCATAAAAATAGTCTCTTGCTGTGTCACCTTTCATAGTTGGGTTTAAGATTTATCTAGAATTAATTTTTGTGTACAGTATGAACTAGAGGTCAAAATTCTTTTTTCTTTCAAGTATATGTCTACTTGACCTAGCATTCTCGTTTATTAAAAAGACTATCCTTTCTCCCACTGAGTTATAGTTAATGTCACCTCTGTCACCTCTGTCTGGATCTCAGTTGCATTCCATGTATCTATTTGATTATTTGTACATCCTTACCACACTCTTAATCATTATAAACTTATAAGTATTGATATCTGGTAGTTAAAGCCTTCCATCTTTGTTCTTTATCAAGATTCCCTTGACTATTATAGGTCCTCTGCATTTCTATATAAATTTTAAAATCACCCTTGTCAGTTTTTACAAATAACCTGCTAGAATTTTGGCTGGAATTGAATTGAATTTATAGATCATTTTGGGCAGAAGAACATCTTAATAATCTGTGAACATGATATTATCGTTCTGCTAAAAATATTGTCTTTAATTTCTCTCAGCAATGATTTTGCACTTTCAGTGTGAAGATTTTGTTAGTTATGTTCCTTGGTTTTTGATGGGTATTGTGCTATTTTATACTGTATTTCTAAAATTTTTATGTTCTATTTTTTTTTCTAGTCTTTAGAAGTAAAATTGATTTTTCTGTAATTGACCCTGTATCCTGAAACCTTGCTAAATTCTCTTATTTATTTGAATAATTTGTTTGTAGATTCTTTTGGACTTTCTCTGTACATGTCATGTCACCTACAAATGACAGCCTCATGTCAACAACTGTGAAGGGGACAGCCACATGTAAAAGAATGAAATTAGAACATTTTCTCACACCATATACAAAAAATAAACTCAAAATGGATTAAAGACCTAAATGTAAGCCTGGAAACCATAAAACTCCTAGAAGAAACTCCTAGAAGAAACTTTGCCATAAGTCTCAGCAATTGGAGCTGTCTCCTCAGGCAAAGGAAACAAAAGGAAAAATGAAAAAATGGGACCTAATTAAATGTAAAGCTTCTGTACAGCAAAGGAAACCATCAACAAAATGAAAAGAAAACCTACTGAATGGGAGAAGATAATTGCAAATAATATGACCGACAAGGGGTTAATATCCAAAATATATAAAAGCTCATACAACTTAACATCAAAAAAAACCAAACGGGGCTTCCCTGGTGGCTCAGTGGTTGGGAGTCCGCCTGCCGATGCAGGGGACACGGGTTCATGCCCAGGTCCGGGAAGATCCCACATGCCGCAGAGTGGGTGGGCCCGTGAGCCATGGCCGCTGAGCCTGCGCGTCCGGAGCCTGTGCTCCGCGACGGGAGAGGCCACAACAGTGAGAGGCCTGCGTACCGCAAAAAAAAAAAAAAAAATATATATATATATATATATATATATATATATATATATATAGAATCGCTAGGTACACTTGAAACTAATATAACATTGTAAATCAACCATACTTCAATTAATAAAAAAGGACTATGAAACGTCTGAGGTTTTACTCTACTTGCAAAAGGTAACAAGTTAGCTTGCCATTTCTTGCATGCTGTCGGAGACACAAGACTCTTGGATCAAAATGAAAGACTTTTTAAACTCACAACAAAAGCAGTATCCTGAGAGTGTCAGCATGTTTGTGTCAGTTCCAAGCCCCAGTTTGCACAGGGCGATGCAGAGGGGCCTCAGTGAACATCTGCACACACAGTGGGTCGAGTTACAGGAGTAGAACACTGAGCTTGGGGAACCTTCTGTTTTATAGCAACCAGTAAGCAAGACTTCTCCTTATCCCAGAAGCAGACATGATCTCACCCCTCAAGGTTGCTTGCTGCAAGTACAACCCTGAAGAGTGGCCAGGGCCTTGCATTCTTGGCATACTCAGCAAGCTGTGTAGGAACAAAGAGCCTTGTGAAGGAGTGTCTTCCGACACTACCCACCCCTCAGGTTCACATCATCTGGGCTTCTGGACTGACCACGGCCCCATGGACACGGGCAGGCTGTGTTCCCTGGCAGGCTTTACTTTGGGTTTGCATGTTTGTATCAGCAAGGAGGCAGGCTGCCCCATCTCAACCCCAGATGCCAAAAAGACAGCTGTTAATTGGTCACAGGAGGACTTGACTGGACGTCTATTTAGGACAAAGCCACCTGGCCCCTTTGTCCCTTCTATTATTCCTTGTGAGGGTCCAGAGTGATTGCAAACTGCTTTGCCTTTTTTGAGGCCCCTCCCATTCTAGGAGCCCCAACAGGCAAATAAGTGTCTTTAGAGGCTCCTGTCCAGCCAAGCCAGGATGCTCTTGGAAGGAGAAAGAGCAGAGCAAGGGGCAGGGATCTCACCGTCCCAGCTGTTCTAAATATAGCTCATCAATTAACCACCGGCCTTAGCTGCCAGCTCCCTCCCACTCTTTTATTTGTTGCGGGGTCAGGTGCTGGGAGTGTCGTGGGAACGGCTGCTTCGGGCTGTGTTTTTCTCTGCTCTCTTTAAGCTTCCTCTCCTGCTCTTTCCTTGTTAGGGATTTCCTCAAACTTCCTGTCCTAAGGTGACTTCCCTTCTTGTTTTCTGTTATGTTTTCATTTCTTAAAAAAAAAAAAAAATTCCTGCCATTTCAGTGGGACCTTGGGAGACAGGAGAAGTAAATGGGAACTCTCACTTCACCGTCTTGAAACGGAAGCCTATACTTTTTCAAGGACTCAGCATCATGAAAAAAGCGCCACGGGATCCCTTTTCCTCCCCCATTCTTCTCCTCCCCTTCACCTTCCCTCTCCCAGCCCCTCCTACTTCCACGGGCAAACTTCAGGTCAACAAACGCCATTAAAATAAAAGGAAAACAGAATAGCCGTTATTTTCATGATGTTTGCTCTCTCACTCTTTCATTGATTGAAAAAACATTTGCTGAGTGTCTCCTCAGCGTATGTAGCAGGAATACAAGAACCTCTAAGTCCCTAACTTCCTAGAGGTCTGAAGACAGGAGGAGAGACACAGGCAAACAAACAATAGGCCATGTGGTTAAGGGTAAAATTCACATTGCAGGGGAGGCCTGGGGGTGGACAGAGGACTCTGACTGAGGAGGGTTGGTGGGAAGAGGATCCACTGAGGAGGTGGGGAGTGGTGAAGGCTTCTCCACGGGGTCATGGACCAGCTCAGTCTCATCCCAGACAGACAGAGGGGAAGGACACTTTACATAGCATAACATGTACAAAGGCAGAGCCATGCGATGGCATGACAATTTTGGGCAAGTTCTGTATTTCCAGAGCTCAAATGTGCCAGGGGAAAACTGAGAGGGAGAAATCCTGAAAGAAATCCTCACTCCCTAAAGAGTGAGAACTTGGCCAGTGCTTCCCAAAGTACGGTACGAAGATTATTTTAGTTCATATGTGGGTTTTTAAAAAAATAGTTTTGGGCTTCCCTGGCGGCGCAGTGGTTAAGAATCTGCCTTGCCAATGCAGGGGACAGGGGTTTGAGCCCTGGTCCAGGAAGATTCCACGTGGCGCAGAAAACTAAACCCATGCACCACAACTACTGAGCCTGCGCTCTAGAGCCCATGAGCCACAACTACTGAAGCCCGCGCACCTAGAGCCCATGCTCTGCAACAAGAGAAGCCAGCGCAGTGAGAAGCCCACACACCACAACGAAGAACCAACACAGCCAAAAATAAATAAATAAATTTAAAAAATCGGTTTGAGTTTATGATGTATGTTAGAAACATGAACCAACACATCAAATCCATGCTTTTGCAAATGACACTTAGGGCAAGGCTAGTAAGTTGAGATCCGCCTTAGGTAGGTCAATGTACAGTTAAGCGCTCAGACGTAAATGTTCCAAGCCTTCAGCCACCACCAGACTTAGAGAAACTAGAACAAAGAAAACATCAGTGAGATTAAGGAGCTTGAAATAAGAGAAGAGAAATAAAAGTAGAATGCGTAATCTCACTTTCTACTCCTGAATTCCTTGTCCCACTTACTGCGTATCTGTCAGGGTTCGAGGGATTTGGGGCTGATCAAAGGGAAAGGATGCGACCGCAAGAGGCAGTAGCACACAACAAGCTTTGCTGAGTGATGCTTGGACAGTGATGCATGTGGGGAAGCCCCTCACAGAAGGAGTCTGTCCAAAGGCTCCAGCGTGGGGGACCACTACCCAGAAGGCAAGGAGGGCAAGAAAACTCCCCGTGCAGAGGGAGGCCAGAGTGGCTGATGCATCTAGGCGACGCGGCTCAGCAGCATGGCAGGAGTCTCAGGTCAGAGAGCTCCACAGGCCCAGCTGTAGCAGCCTGGGGCCTTACAACCACAGGCTCTGTATTACCAATGACAGTAGATGTGGGGTGAGGGTATGCAAAGGGCGTGGACCCTGGAATCCGCTTATTACTTTGAAAATAACAGGATGCATAAAACTTTGAATCTGGCACTGAGCTAAGGAGTCTTGGCCTGCGGTGAAGAAATAAACAACAACGCACATTTATATAACAGCATTTGTTCCACAGAGTTCCTGAATCTTGCAGATATGACTTACAGCAATGTATGCAAGCGAACCAGCTCACATTACAACAAAACAGTTGAGCTCTCCTTTCAAGTTGTATTTCTTTTCATTTAGTATAATTCAAATTAAACCCAAACAATTTAATTATATTTGACTTCAGAACAATTTGCATTAAGTTTAAACTAAGGAGCCAATTTGGCAGTTAAGAGCACAGACTGGAGTCAAAAAGACCTGAATCCAATGTCTAGCTTTACAACCAAGGTGGCTTCTAACCGCATCTGCGTCACTGTACGTCACACGAGGATAAGGGTATCTATTTCATTACGACTGTAGGATTAAACAAGGTCATGCCGGTGGAACAGGTTAGGAGACTGTTCTGGCCTTGATGTCAACCAAGGGGACTACACAGTGGAAATCAGAATACCAACGTGAGCAAGACACAAGGCATCGCCACCAAGTGCAGAATTCACCGTGGGGACACGGGTTATTTGCCAATGACTCTCAAACTCCCTCACCCACTCAGAGAACAAGGGCTAAAGTGTGGGAGAGAATTTTGCCAGGAGATTGTTGAAGAAATTTCTTTGGAGAGGGCGGCTGCAGAACTTTGAGTTCCCAATCCACTTCTTTGCTTGGAGGGGTCAAGGTGTTACTTTCTAAGGCCAAGTTTAGTGGGGGTTGAGCTTGAAAGGAGAGCTCAACTGTTTTGTTGTAATGTGAGCTTGTTCACTTGCATACATTGCTGTAAGTTATATCTGCAAGATTCAGGAACTCTGTGGAACAAATGCTGTTATATAAATGAGCCAAAGATGCCCTCTGTGCGTTGTTGTGGGGGTTAAGAGCAGGTTCGATGGGATCCCACGGAGAACCCTGAACTATTTCCTGTGGTTGTGAAACAGACAACCGGGCCAGACCTTTGCCTAAAGTGGGCTGAGGTAGGACTCAGCTGTGAAGCCCAGAGAGAGGCTGACCGGGCTGTCGCTTTAACGGTGTTTCTCACCTTGTAGATGAGAAACAGAATGAACCCTGATTAATATATTGCAGCAGGCTTTCATATACTTGTGCTTGTTCAAATATCTGATTTTAGAAATTTACAAAAAGCCAATGTGTACTTTATGGCTAGCACGTAGTTTTATTCATATGAAGTTTTGAAGTTCATTGTTAACTCAGGCATCCTACACTGGGGGCAAGTCTTTCTCCATCTTTGTGGTTCTTTTCCACTGCACGTGCACGTCTGTTGGTCACAAGGGAGGCTGCCCGGGATGTGTCCATCTCAGGGTGGAATTCAGAGTAAAAGATGACCATCCCTATCGCTATGCAGCTTATCGAAGCTCCACCGAACAAGATGCCACAGGTGGAAGTCAGGGTAGCCTTGCTTCGAGGTGACGTTAATGTCTCAGAAAGCGATACGGATTCTGGTCCCATGGCGGGGGGATGGATAATGGCCAGGCTCAGGACAACTCTGATGGGCAAGTCCCTCCCCAGCACTGTCCTGAGGCTGGTCCAGGCTTTTTCAGCTTGCATTAAACTTCTTCTACCCAACGCTTCTTCCCTTTCTTCTCCTCCACAGACGTTACCCGCTAAGAAATATCTTGCACTCCAAATCCAGTCTCAGCGTCTGCTCCTGGAACATGTGACCTCCGACTTGCTGCTGCAGCCTGAGATAGCATCTTAGCCCTACCCCGTTCCCACATCCCATTGTCCTCCAGCACAGAAAGGGAACAGCAGGCTGGGGACAGATGCCACCAACTGTCACCCCTCGATACACATCCTGGGAGTAGGATGTGCTGGCTGTTGGGCTGTGGCGTGTCCCTGCGCTCAGACCGCTCCTGGTTTGGGGACAGAAGAGGTCGTCTGGAAGCACTTCCAGGTACCCTCTGGGTAGCTGGCCATGCTACTTTTTCCTGCTCTTCACCTGGGGCAAAGGCCTGCCCCAGGTGTCCAAACCTGGAGCTTTCATGATGTCGGCATTTCCTTCACGGCCCCTGGTCCCCGACAGGACGACTCAGCCAAGCCCCGAGGTGAAGCCCACAAATCCCACCTCAAACCCCCCACCTCTGCCCACCTCCCAACAACATCCTTGAAGCTGGAGAACCTGCACGCCTCCAACGGCCAGCTTACCAGAAGAGGGCTGAGACCCCCAGTCGTGTGTTTGCCCTGGGTCGCCCCCTCTTCCTTTCCCTGTCCCCCCAAGCAGCATGCACTTGAACATGTTCCCTGAAGCTTCCTCAGGACAGCAATGCCTAACGAATGCATCTGGGAGAGAGCCAAGGAAATGTTTCAAGCCTGTCTTATATTACAGATTTGGGAGTGGTGGCCAGAGGAGGTCCAGACCCTGAAAAATAACGTTGTCCACTACTCTCCACCCTCGGGCGTCAGATTGGCTGCCGTTATCCTCCCAGCCCTCTGATGCAATAGTTACCTATTCATTAGCACGTTGACAAGCATAATATTTATTTTAAAACACAGAACTTGGCCATGAAAGAACTGGGGAAATGGCGCTATTTCCTGTCCGACCAGATCATTTGCTCGTGGCTATTTATTTCCTTATTGGGAAAGTGAAGGGACTCATCTGTCTCGCAATAACAAAAAGGGAGATGTACTCAGTTATACCCTTAAGGGGGGAGAACAGGGCAGAGGGCAGGAGCCGCAGCTGGAGCCTGCGAGCTAGAGGTTTGCGAGGTCCAGGGACCTTCCTTGCCCCTGAAAAAGGGGCTGGGGACCTAGGAGCACAGGCTGCTGGTGAGGGCCTCACTGCGCATGAAATGCAAACATCTTCATTGTTTTTCCACACTGGTTAATGAAGATAATTTCTGTTTGAAGTTACAGCTCCTGGCTCCACTTTAGGAGGCCTGCTCTTATTTCTTGAATCTGTGCCCACAATGTGTAGGTTTTCTACATGGCCTGTCTGGCTGGGTGACTCTGGACAATGTTTTCAGGAGCTGTCAGGCGTGTGCAGCCGTGAAAGAGGCAACTGTGTACGTGCAGAAATTGCACAAAAGTGGCAGCATCTCACAGATTGGAGACAATATGATTTTTCCAAAGACCCTAAATGGAAATCTTACACTGGGGAACCTGGGGACTTTCTGGGTAGACAAGGCTTAAGTGTCGCATACGGGTAGCTGAGCGTTGATGAGATCACTTCCCGGAATCCCTGTGACCTTTCTGCTTTATGCTGATTCTAAGGGTGGGTGTTGGAACTAAATCATCAGGGTTGGTCTGGCCACAGCCCTGCTCAAAGCCAAACACTGCACAGGCATTAGGAAGAGGGGCCGTTACAGTGGAAGGGGATGATCATTACATCTTGTCCTGAAAGTTCTTTCAGACCAAGGTGATCTCTCCTGGGTTTAGGGTGCAGAAGTCAGCATTTTCAACCAGGTACCAGTGAACAACAGCTGAGCAGAGTCCAAGAAGCTTCCCAAACTTGTGCAGCCACTATGGAAACCAGTACAGACTTTCTTCAAAAAATTAAAAATAGAACTACCGTATGATCCAGCAATCCCATTCCTGGGTATATATCCAAAGGAGATGAAATCCCTATCTCAGGGAGCTATCTGCACCCCCATGTTTATTGCAGCATTATTCACAACAGCCAAGAAATGGAAACAATCGAAGTGTTTCTCAGTGGATGAATGGATAAAGATGTGGTATACATACACAATGGAATATTATTCAGCCACAAGAAAGAAGGAAAGCTTGCCATTTGTGACAACATCGTTGGACCTTGAGGGCATTATGCTAAGTGAAATAAGTCAAAGACAGTGCATGGTATCACTTATACGTGAAATTAAAAAAAACAAAAGCCAAATTCCTAGAAAAGTGGTTGCCAGGGGCTGGAGGGGTGGGGAGAGTAGGGAGAGGTTGACAGAAGGGTGCAAGCTTTCAGCTCTAAGAGAATAAGGTCTAAGGATCTAAGGTAAAACCTGGTGACAATAGTTGATGACACCATATTGTATAACTGAAAATTAAAATGAAAAAACAATCAAAGATGCTTCCCAGGATGAGTGCTGGCAGGACTACCCCCCCCCCCCCCCGCCAGGCTCATTACCTGAAGTAGCAGTTATCAACCTTGCCATTTACCTAGCTGGTCTCTAAACAACCCATGGCCGTTCTTCCAGGTAACCCCAGGGACTCCCTGTACCCAGGTTCCTCACTGTAAAACAGTGATGATAATAATATTGGGTTGGCCAAAAAGTTCATCCGGGATACGATCTTACGGGAAAACTCGAATGAACTTTTTTGGCCACCCCAATGAAACTGACCTCTTGGGTGGGGGTGGGGGTGGGGCGCTGCTGTGAGGAGCAGATGAGATGACACATGGAGACCATTTAGAATTGCATCAGGCACAGCTGACTATTTATAGTACTTATCATCCTTGCTCTGTTATCCAGCATTTGTAAAGACAGTGTTCGCAAAGCTTGTGCTCTCTAAACCTGGCCCAAAGCCTCATTACTAATATTTGAGAGGTATATGGTAATCGATCATGCCTTGGTTCTCTAGTTCTAATCTTTTATTTAGATAACCGGATAACCACATACCTGGACAAATTATTTTGACTGCCTGTATTTAATTATTTCTACTCTACCTTATTCTAACAAGGATTTGAAGCCACACATGTATAATGAAATATAAGTTTTAAAAATTAATATCCAGAGGAAACATAGGTAGAGGGGGAGATAAATTATATATATATGCATATAATGTATATAATAAAAATGTATGCATATTAGGTATAATAAAAATTACATAATTTATTGAAATTATAAATAAAAGTGAGTGTGAAAATAAATACTAGGCAGAAATGTTGGACCTAAAGAAAAGGCTGGGTTGCAAATTTGCGTCTAAGTTTCCTGGAAACCAAAGAAAACCAAGAAATATGATTAGCTACACATCTACATTGTCCAAAAGAAGAACGCTTAACCAGCTTTTCAGAAAAACAAACAAATACATGAAGAGCTTTTCCTGATAGTAGGGTATTTTAAAAAAATGTTCTGCCTGCTTTTTTGCACAGGGATGCTGAGAATTGCTGTGGCTGATGCCCCCATCACACCTCGACAATGAATGCGGCAGCTGATTCAGTGTGAGATTAATATAAGGTCCTTCTGTGCATTCCAGGTGAATACGGCCAAGCACGGTGAAGGCAACTGCAGAGGCTCCAGACAAAGGTGTTCCAGTGTGAGAGCTCTCTCTTTTTCATCTGGTTTCATGTAGAGGAAAATAATACACTATGAAGATAAGGGTGAGGTTTCCTGCATGTCCTTTAAACTCTCTTCCATTTTATATACTTTTCCTCAACTGTTTTGACTTTAAAAAGGCCCCCAAAGATAGCAGCAGACAATTTAAGATTACATTTGGGGGGAAGGGGCTAACCTGGATTATAGATTGATATTTAAAACTTTGTCCTTTATTGGGATTTGGTATTAGATAATTTATGACAAAATTGCTGCATCTTTTAAAAACTGCTTTAAAAGACTTTCATAGTTAGATCCACATGATACATTTTTTAAAACTCCGTGCTAGGAAGAAATTGATAAATTGGTATGGTTTCAGCCATTAGATAACTAGCGTTCGGTGCCAGAAACTCGGAGGTCAATTTTAGATTTAACACCTGTATTTCTCCTTCGTGTAGTTTTTCTAGAATAACTATCTCTCCCCTTAATTCAACCATATTCTGTTACCATGGTTTGAAAGGTTCTGTACTACTGTTGCCAATTATTATAAGCTACCTCAGAACGTTTTTTGAAAAAAGATGAGGCACGAGTTAACAATTAAATGCACAACAGCATTTTATGATGCAAAGGGGAGCATTTAAAATTTATTCACTAAATGTATTCATCAATGTTGTTTTTGGCCGGAAGTAATACAGAACTTGACACAACTGAGGTTTAAAGTCTTTATCTTAACACATCAAGAAGTATAGAGAAATACAGTCTAGGGCTGATATTGATGCTTGATGATATAACCAAGGATTCAAAATCTTTCCATCCTTCATCTCCACCTCACAGGCAAAGGTAGCTGCTGTACCACTTACCCTCAGCGTATCATGTATGCATACCAGACAGGAAGAAGAGGGAAGGGACAAAAGGCCACAAGTAACATGCCAGCTGAGTCTGTTCCTTTTAAAAGCTTTCTCAGAAGCCCCTGCTCCCACAACCAGCAACCCCTCCTTAGGTGTCACTGCCTAGAACTGCATTGCATCATCACCCCTAGCTGCAACGGGCTGTATGAATGTGAATATTTTCGTTGAAAAGAAACTAAATTTCTCCTTAAACAAATTCCTGGTTCTGTTAGTAATGAAGAAGGTAAGAGTAGGTACAAGGAGGCATTTAAGAGTGTCAGACACAATAAGTACTAGGGATGTACCATACAACATGATAAATTTAACTAACGCTGTTGTGTGTTATATATGAAAGCTGTTAAGAGAGGAACTCTTTAAGAGTTCTCATCACAAGAAAAAGTTTTTTTCTATTTCTTTAACTTTGTATCTATATGAGATGATGGATGTTCACTAAACTTATGTGATGATCATTTTATGTTGTATGTAAGTCAATCATGCACACCTTAAACTTACACAGTTTATGTGTTTATATGTTTATTTGTCATATATGTTTATATGTCAATTATATCTCAATAAAACTGGAAGGAAAATAAAGAAATCACAAAAAATGAGTGTCAGCCACAATAAATGTTCGTAATATAACATCAACAGAAAAAACAGAAAACAAATTGTCTCTTGTGTATGACCTCGACTGTATAAACCAATAGACACAACATGAGAAAAAAAATCACTAAAATACTAAGAGTAATTGCCTGTGGGTGGTAGGATTATCAGTGATATTTATTTTCTTATATGTACTTTTCTACATTTTCTTTCTTTTATTAAAATAAATGTCTGCCAGTTTGTAATGAGGAAAATAAATTCTTATTTGTAAAATAAAATGTATTTTCTTTTTCTGTTTATTACTAGATTTTTCCAATTAATCTGTTTATCTCATTGCTAGACTTCTCCAGTTAATGACAGGATAATCCTGAACTTGATACAATAGCATCATGAATCTTTTTTTTTTTTTTTTTTTTTTGTGGTACGCGGGCCTCTCACTGTTGTGGCCTCTCCTGTTGTGGAGCACAGGCTCCGGACGTGCAGGCTCAGCGGCCACGGCTCACGGACCCAGCCGCTCTGCGGCATGTGGGATCCTCCTGGAACGGGGCACAAACCCGTGTCCTCTGCGTCGGCGGGCGGACTCTCAACCACTGCGCCACCAGGGAAGCCCTATCATGAACCATTTTTTATGGACAATAATAGGTTGCACTGAGTCTTTCTCATCTAGTTTTTTTAAAAAAATATGGTCCCTGCCTCTAAGAGCTTAAATATGGTGTATTGTAGATTACATAATATGACAATTAGAAAAATGGCAAGATGGCAGGGTTTGGTTTAGCTGAAAGAACAGGAGGCAGAGATAAAGTTACATTGGTGTAACTCAGTATCTGTGATCTTGGGTAGGATAATTAACTTCTTTAAGACCCAATGGCCTCACCTACAAAATGAGGACTTGAACTATGTGATTCCTGAAAGTACTTTCTGACCTCAGCATCATGCTTATTCTAGCCACATGTCAACTTTGGTTATTTATCCTCACACTGAAACTGTCCTCTCATGAATGATGCTACCCTATCCTGTTTCTCCTTCTACTTTTTTGAATATTTATCTCTTCTTTCGTGATTTACTTGCCTCCTTCAGGCTCGGAAGTGTGGACAATGCTCAAGAATCAGCCTTGTTCTCGTCTAACTCTTCTCTGTGGCCCCCTGAGCAGTTTCGTCTGCTTTGATGGCCTCTTTATGGACCAGTCCCAAATCTATGCCTCTGGCTCCGACATGGCCAAGCTTCAGATTCACACTTCCACTTGCCTGAGATCCCTAAGTCATCTGGATAAATGTCGTCACCTGAAATTCAACCTGTTTAAAACCAAACTCATCCCTTTTCTTAGGTCAACATCTTTTCCCATGCCTTGATTTCCTGTTATTTCTCTGATCGGCACCATTCTTTTCTTAGCTTCTTGGGCTTGAAACCTTAAAGGATGTCTTTGACTCCTTCCTCCAGCTAACCCCTCTTATAAAATCAAGAGGAAATCTTCTCGGTTCTGGTTCAAGATGGCAACAGAGGAAGATCCTGAACTCATGGACACACCAAATCTACAGCAACATACAGAACAATTTCCTCCAAAAAACCTAAAAACTAGTGGAGCAACTCCTACATGTCAGGCAAATGAAGAAAAAAAAAAAAACCTCACATCAAAGTGGGTAGGAGAGGTTGAGATACATCTTGCCATAAACCCTACCCTGGCATGGTGACCCACAACTGAGATGGAACTCAAATCCCAGAGCTTCTCCCTGAGGAGCAAAGGGTTTGAACCCCACATCAGGAACTCCAACTTTTAAGACCTGCACCTGAGAGATGAGTCCCCAAATCAGCTAGCTTGAAAATCAGCAGGGCTCACGTCCACAAGACCCACAAGCTATAGTGAAATGAGAAAGGCTCTTAAAGGGCTCTTGCACTCAGACTCACCTGTCCCAGGAACCAGTGCCTAGACTTTATGTGAAAGGGGCTTATTTGCTTGTCTTAAAGCATCGGCCTCAGTGCCAGGCATCTAACCTAACACACATCTAGGGAGGAACCTGCTGGAGAACTCTCTGGGGACAGAGGCTGGCCGTCACCATCTTTGCACTCTCCCTCTGCCTCACTCCAGTTCACTGGTATCTCCTGGAGAGGAGCTTGTACCCTCCTCTGGTGCCCTGATTTTTTGCAGCTGCTGTCAGGAAACATCTCTAATTTGCTTGGCTATGGTGGCCAGCAGGGCTTACGCTTGAAGCCTCACAGGACTGTATGTATATTCACATACTTCAAAAGCTGTTTTCTGAGGGTCTGACTTCCAATCAGCCTGAATCTAGGTGCTGACTGAGATCATGCCCTTTGGGACACTGACAGGTCTTGGCACATCCTTAATTATTGGGAGCCACTAAGAATAAAATAGGCTGCTTGGACAATCACAAAGGGGACACAACCAACAGCTAGAACAATGTTGAAGGATAAGGTTCACTTCCTGCATGAGACCACTCCTTAAAGACTGGGAGAGGTGGCTCTTTCATCCAATGCATGGAAAGCCAATGCAGAGAGTCAAGGAAAATGAAGAGATAGAGGAATAAGTTCCAAATGAAAGAACAAGATGAAACTTCAGAAAAAGTCCTTAATGAAATGGAGATAAGTGATCTACCTGGTAAAGAGTTCAAAGTAATGGTTATAAAAATGCTCAGCAAATTCATGAGAAGAATGTACGACCACAGCAAGAACTTAAACAAAGAAATAGAAAAGTACAAGAAAGCACCAAATAGAAATCACAGAACTGAAGAATGCACTGACTGCACTGAAGAATATACTAGATGCATTCAACAGCATATTAGATGAAGCAGAAGAAAGAAAGGGCAGTGGAACTCACCCAATTAGAGCAGCAAAAAGGAAAAAAAGGAAAAAAAATTTAAGAAAGCTTAAGGGACTTATGGGACAACATCAAGCAGACCAACATTTGTATTATTGGATTCCCAGAAGGAGAAGAGAGAAAGGAGCAGAAAACTTATTTGAAGAAATAATGACTGAAAACTTGCCTAATCTGGGGAAGGAAATGCAGAGAGTTCCAAATAAGATGAACCCAAAGAGACCCACACCAAGGCACATAATTAAAATATCAAAAGTTAAAGACAAGGAGAGAATCTTAAAAGCAGCACAAGAAAAACAACTTCTTATGTACAAAGAAACCTCGTAAGACTATCAGCAGATTTCTCAGCAGAAACTTTATAAGCCAGAAGGACGTGGCATGATATATTCAAAGTGCTAAAGAAAAAAAAAAACTTCCAACCATGAATAGTCTACCCAGCAAAGTTGTCATTCAGTATTGAAAAAGAGAGTTCCAGGCAAGCAAAAGCTAATGGGGTTCTTCACCACTAGACCAGCCTTACAAGAAATGATAAAGGGACTTCTTTAAGCTGAAAAGAAAGGGTACTCATTAGTAATAGGAAAACATATGAAAAGTATAAACCTCACTGGAAAAGGTAAGTATATAGTAAAATTTAGAAAAATCTAATGTTGTAAAGGTGGTAGATGAATCACTTATAAAGCTAGTATGAAGGTTAAAAGACAAAAGTAGTAAAATAATTATGACAAAAATAATTAGTTAAGGGGTACATTAGATAAAAAGATATAAAATGTGACATCAAAAACATAAAAATGGGAGTAAGTAAAAATATAGAGTTTTAGAATGCATTCAAACTGAAGCTGTTAATAATTTAAAATAGACTCTGTTACAAATATAAGTTGTTCTATGTAAGCCTCATGGTAACCACAAAGCAAAAACTTATAGCTGATATGCAAAAGAGAAAGAGAAAGGAATCTAAGCATACCACTAAAGAAAGTCATCAAACCACAAAGGAATAGTGCAAGAGAAGAAGAAAGGAACAGAGAGGAGCTACAAAACAACCAGAAAACAATGAACAAAATGACAATAAGTATGTATCTATCAATAATTACTTTAAATGCAAGTGGACTAAATTCTCCAGAGTGGCTGAATGGGTTAAAAAAATAAGACCCATCTATATGCTGCCTACAGAGACTCACTTCAGATGTAAGAACACATACAGACTGAAAGGTAAGGGGTGGGAAAAAATATTCCATGCAAATGGAAACCAAAAGAAAGCTGGGATGGCTATACTTAGACAAAATAGACATTAAAATAAAGACTAAAAAGAGACAAAGAAGGACATACATAATCTTAAGGGGTCAATCCAACAAGAAGGTATAACATGTGTAAACTATTTATGCAACCAACATAGGATCACTTAGATATATAAAGCAAATATTGACCGATCTAAAAGGAGAAATAGATAGCAATACAACAATAATAGGGGACTTTAATATTCCATTTTGATCAGTAGATAGATCATCCAGACATAAAATCAATAAGGAAACGTCAGCCTTAAACAACACATTTGATACAATGAACTTAACAGATAGATACAGAACTTTCCATCCAAAAGCAGCAGAATACATATTCTTCTCAAGGGCACATGTAACATTCTCCAAGACAGATCATATGTTAGGCCACAATACAAGTCTTAATAAATTTAAGAAGATTAAAATCATATCAAGCATCTTTTCCAACCACAATGGTATGATACTAGAAATCAATTATAAGAATAAAACTGGAAAATTCACATATATGTGGAGCTTAAACAATATGCTACTATACAACCAACAGGTCAACAAGAAATCAAGAGAAATTAAGCAATACCTTGAGACAAATGAAAATGGAAATACAACTTACCAAAATTTGGGGGATGCAGCAAAAGCAGGTTTGAGAGGGAAGTTCATAATGATGAACACCTATATTAAGACACAAGAAAAATCTCAAATAAACAACCTAAATTTACATGTCAAGCAACTAAAAAAGGAAGAACAAACCAAGCCCAAAGTTAGTAGAAGGAAGGAAATAACAAAGATCAAAGTGGAAATAAATGAAATAGAGACTGAAAAAAACAACAGAAAAGATCAATGAAAGAGGTGGTTCTTTGAAAAGATAAATAAAATTGACAAACCTTTAAGTAGACTAACCTAAAAAAAAAAAAAGAGAGAGAGAGAGAGAGAGAGGACTCAAATAAATAAAATGAAAAAATGAAAGAGGAGACCTCACAACTGATAACACAGAAATACAAAAGATCATAAGAGACTACTATGAACAATTATATCCCAACAAATTAGACAACCTAGAAGAAATGAATACATTCCTATAAACATACAGCCTACCAAGACTAAATCATGAAGAAATAGAAAACATGGATAGATCAATTACTAGTAAGGAGACTGAATCATTAATCAAAAGCCTCCCAACAAACAAAAGTCCAGAATCAGATGGCTTTGAATTTTATCAAACATTCAAAGAAGAATTAATACCAATCCTTTTCGAACTCTTCCAAAAAAAACAGAAGAGGAGGGAACACTTCCGCATTCGTTTCACAAGGCCAACATCACTCAGATATCAAAACCAGACAAAGATGTCACAGAAAAAAAGAAATTTTCAAGCCAATATCCACGATGAACAGAGATGAAAAAATCCTCAGCAAAATATTAGCAAACAGAATTCAACAATACATTAAAAGGATCATACATTATGATCAAGTGGGATTTATTCCAGGGATGCAATGATGGTTCAACATTCAGACATCAATCAACGTGATACACCACATTAACAGAACAAATAATAAAAATCATATGATCATCTCAATAGATGTAGAAAAGTATTTGACAAAATTCAGCATTCATTTATGAGAAAAAAAAAAACCTCTCAACAAAGTGAGTATAGAGGGAACATACCTCAATGTAACAAAGGCCATATATGACAAACCCACAGTTAACATCATACTCAGTGGTGAAAACAGAAAGCATTTCCTCTAAGATCAGGAACACAAGGATGCCACTCTTGCCACTTTTATTCAACATAGTATTGGAAGTTCTAGCCAGAGCAGTCAGACAAGAAAAAGAAGTAAAAGGCATCCAAATTAAACAGGAAAAAGTAAAACTGTCACTATTTCCAGAAGACATGATACTGCATATAAAAAACCCTGAAGACCCCACCAAAACACTGTTGGAACCAATAAATGAATTCAGTAAATTTGCAGGCTATAAAATCAATATACAAAAATCTGTTGCATTTCTATATACTAATAATGAACTACCAGAAAGAGAAATTAAAATAATAATCCCACTTACAATTACATAAAAAATACCTAGGAATAGATTTAACAAGATAGTAAAAGACCTGTACACTGAAAACTCTAAGACATTAATGAAAGAAACTGAAGAAGACACAAATAAATCCTCATGCTCAGAGATTGAAAGAATTAATATTGTTAAAATGTCCATACTATCCAAAGCAATCCACAGATTCAATGCCATCCCTATCAAAATTCCAATGGCTTTTTTCATAGAACTAGAACAAACAATCCTAAAATTTGTATGGAACCACAAAAGAACCTGAATAGCCAAGGCAAACTTGAGAAAAAACAAAGCTGGAGCCATCATGTGCCTAGATTTCGAACTATATTACAAAGCTATAATAATCAAAACAGTGTGGTATTGGCATAAAAACAGACACATAGATCAATGGAACAGAACAGACAGCCTAGAAATAAAAGCACACATATATGATCAATTAATTTACAACAAAGGAGCCAAGAATATACAATAGGGAAAGAACAGTCTCTTCAATAAATGGTGTTGGGAAAATTGGACAGCCACATGCAAAAGAATGAAACCAGACCACTATCTTACACCATACACAAAAATCAACTCAAAATGGATTAAAGACTACAATGTAAGCCCTGAAACCACAAAACTTCTAGAGGAAAACCTAGGTGGTAAGCTCCTTGACATGGGTCTTGGTGATGATTTTTTGGATCTAACACTAAAAGCAAAGGCAAAAAAGTAAAAATAAACCAGTGGAACCACATCAAACTAAAAAGCTTCTGCATAACAAAGGAAACCATCAATAAAATAAAAAGAAAATCTACCAGATGAGAGAATGTATTTGCAAATCATGTGTCTGATAAGCAGTTAATATCCAAAATACATAAAGAATGCATACAACTCAATACCAAAACCCCCCAAACAATCCAATTAAAAAAGGGCAAAGGATCTGAATACACATTTTTCCAAAGAAGCCATACAGATGGCCGACAGGTACATGAAAAGGGGCTCAACATCACTAATCATCAGGGAAATGCAAATCAAAACCATAATGAGATATCACCTCACACCTGTCAGAATGGCTGAAAGGCAGAAATAACAAGTGCTGGTGAGAATGTGGAGAAAAGGGAATGCTGTGCACTGTGGGAATGTAAATTGGTACAGCCACTATGGAAAACAGTATGAAGGTTCCTCAATAAATTAAAAATAAACTATCATATGATTCAGTAATTCCATTTCTGGATATTTATCCAAAGAAAACAAAATAACTAACTTGAAGAGATATAGGCACCCCCATGTTCATTGCAGCATTATTTAGAAAAGCCAGGATATGGAAGCAACCTAAATGTCCACCAGTGGATGAATAGGTAGGGTATATATTATACAATGGAATATTATTCAGCTATATAAAAGAATGAAATCTTGCCATTTATGACATGGATGGACCTTGAGGGCACTATGGTAAGTGAAATAAGTCAGAGAAAGACAAATACCATATATCACTTAAAAACAACAACAAAAAACAAGCTCACATGTACAGAGAACAGACTGGTGTTTGCCAGGGGTGGGGGCTGGTGGGAGGGTGAAATGGGTGAAGGAGGCCAAAAGGTACAAACCCCCAGTTATAAAATAAATAAATCGGGACTTCACTGGTGGCACTGTGGTTAAGAATCTGCCGGCCAATGCAGGGGACATGGGTTCGAGCCCTGGTCCGGGAAGGTCCCACATGCGCAGAGCAACTAAGCCCGTGCACCACAACTACTGAGCCTGCGCTCTAGAGCCTGTGAGCCACAACTACTGAAGCCCGCAAACCTAGAGCCCATGCGCCGCAACAAGAGAAGCCACCACAATGAGAAGCCCACGCACCGCATCAAAGAGTAGCCCCTGCTCACCACAACTAGAGAAAGCCTGTGCACAGCAACGAAGACCCAACACAGCCAAAAAATAAATAAGAATAAATACATAAATTTTTTTAAATAAATAAATAAAATAAATAAATCATGAGGATGTACAGCATGGTGAATATGGTTAATAATACTATATTGCATATTTGAAAGTCGCTGAGAGAGTAGATCTTAAGGTTCTCATCACAAGAAAAAAAATTTTGTGATTATGTAAGGTGACGAATGTTAACTAGATTTACTGTGATGGTGATTTTGCAATATGTACAAATATCAAATCATTATGCTGTACAACTGAAACTAATTTAATGTTATATGTCAATTATACCTCAAAAAATTGTATATAGTCAAATCTGTTAGACTTTTATGATTTGAAACAGTATTTATATCATACTCTAAGATTATAAAAATAGCCATATTAGTTTTCTTTCAACAATTTTTCATTTTACTTTTTAAGTTTACATTCTAGTTCCAATCTAACATGGAATTCCTGACATAAACTCTAGGCTAGCACATCTAATTGCCTGCCTAACACCTCCACTTTGGTTTCTGATAGCCATCCCACAGCTCCCATGGCCAAATCAGGACACGACTCTTTGTGTCCCCCTCTACAGATCCGCTCTTTCTCGAATCTTCCTGGCCTTAACAGATGGCACTGCCATCTCCCCAGTTGCTCAAGCCAAAAAAACCCTCCATCTTCGCACAGTCCTCTCCCTCACCTCCGACTCATCAGCAAAGTCTGTCAACTCTACCTCCAAACCACACCCCAGATCCATTCATTGTCCCCACTGTACTGAGACTCTCTAAGCCTAAGCCAGAAGCATCGTTTTCCTGGACTGCTGTGACAGGCTGGTCACTGAGATCATTGCTTCCACTCCCTCTGCCCACACATACGTAATTCATTCTCTGCATAGCAGCCAAGGAGATATTTCAAAACTGTACACCAGAGTATAACCACCCCCACCTCCCCCACCCCCAATTCAAACTCTACCATCATGATGACAGAAGATCTACATAGACTTCAAGGCTCCACCACTGCCTGACAGACCCCAGTCCTTCTTCCTTCCCCGAGGCTCCAATGTTCTGCAAGGAGCTGCTTTCAGTGTTTTTGCTATTCCTTCTGCCTGGACTTCTCTCAGATCTGCACAAGGCTGGCCACTTCTTTTCACTCGGATCTCTGTGAAAATGTCACCTTTCTTAGCGAGGCTCTTCCTGACCCTATAAGAGTAGCCCCAGTCATTTTCTCCCTCTATCGTGTTTTATTCCATCGTAGCATTTACCATTACCTGATGTTTTCTTTACTTGAATATTGCCAGAGTGCAAACCAAATGAAAAGACTCCACTAAGCAGTGGGTCCCAGTTGGAGAGCTTTAAATACAGGCTACCAGACTCACTCAGGCTGTAAAAGGGGAAGGTAGACCCAAGTGGGCTGAAAGCAAAGGCAGGGGGACCCAGTGGGAGGCGAGGAGGTTAGTGGCAAGCATGCAGCTCTCAAGGCCAAGCTCTACGCCTTATAGATAAGTCAGGTCAGGTACTACCCATCCAGGTCTAATTTAACCCATTAGAAAAGTGCTCAGAAGGATCCAACCTCTTGGTCCCTTGGAACTGTGACAGGTGGGAAAGGTGGAAAGGTAAGAGCGGAGCAAGAAAGACCCATTGGAGAGGAAGCCCTGCGTTTCCTCTGTGGTGTTTTTTTAAAGCCTCAAACTTAGAAGGAAAAATCTGATAAATATATTCTTGTCTGAATTTCCCACCTGTCCTTAGCCAGCTCTCAGCAAGGGAAGCCAAGTTCTCCTAACCTCTGTGAGGAAGGCCAATGGGCTGACAGCCGGATATCAATATTTACATTCTATTATCATGTCTGTTGAGGAACCCCAGGCCTAAGTAGCTAAACTGAATTATTCTAGTTTTATCTCCCAACTGCTGTGTTCTGAAGAGCACACTTCCTGTTTTTTGAAAGCATGGGTTTTCTTAAGACCAATATATGTGTGTGTGTGTGTGTGTGTATTTACATATATATATATACACATGTATATGTATTATTTTTTCCTTCTCTAAAATATCATAAAGACTTCTCATCCCAAGAGTTAACTCTTCTCTAGCTCAATTGGCACTCAGGATATCTGAAGTGCAAACAGATTGACATGACTTGTTATAAGCCAACATTAAAACAATCTGCCATCTGCAAGACACATCTCCAACGCTTTGGTAAATAACAAGGAAAACAGACTTTAAGTGACCACCGACATGAGTCAGCTGTGAGCAGCCGCAAAGAGAAAACACATGAAAGGTCCGGGAGGCCTTACTGGGACTTAGATTTTGTTAAAAAGCAACTGCCAAGTGAAACTTTAGGAGAGCCGGCTGACCACCCATTGCAGAGACGGTGCCCTAGATGCATTCCACAAATCGTGGGAAGGTTGCCAGATACGCACTTTCATTGAAAAAAAAAAAAAAATCTCTGACAGATACCCTTGGCAAGATATCACCCACGGTATCAAATGCCAGACAGCTTAAACAGTTTACCTTTCTCCCGAGTCATACAGTCATACTTTTTCTTTTCTTTATTTTCCCTTTCTTCTCCCATTTAAATCTTTATGAGATAGGCACAGACGCAGTTTGGAACACTCCAGATTTATTTAGCGTATCCTCATTTTCTGCATTGTACGTGGGTTGGTTCACAGGTGGGCAACGCTTAGCTGGTCATTCTGCTGAAGGATTTCTTTCTCTTGCAAATCACGCAAACATCCACATACATGTCTGTTCTACAGAACGTGAAGATGGAAGGAAACATCTATGGTCTTTTAGTTTGGCTTTTTAATGAGCTTCTCCTTTGCCGTAAGAACCGAGTGGAACTTGCTCAGAGGCTGATTTGCAGGGTGTGTGGCGGAGGGGACGCCCTCCCTCGTGGCAACAGCCAGCAAGGGGGCACAGCTGTTCGTGGCCCTGGATCCACAGAGTCACTCACAGAAGGAAGTGGCGAGAAAAAAAAAAAGCTCAAGTGTCACTTGTTGGCCTGAAGGCGCACGGCTTCTTGAACACCAGTGCAGAATTAACGAAAAGTCTTGTCCTTTCGGACTGTAGATTGGGGTTTTTCTTCACTGGCAATCGCAGAATTTGAACACAGTTTGATGGGAACTTCTGCCATATTGTGAGTTTGGCAGCAATTAACTGATCAACCGCAGGCTGCATCTTAAGCCTTGGGGTCTCATGACATTTTGGGGAGGTGGTTTTTGTGTTTTTTGTTTTTTATAGCCCAGCATCCGAATCCCTCTGGGCGAGGAATTCCCTACCTTGTGAGCATCGTGGGGAAAACATGGCTGAAAAGTCTGGATCCCCATGTTCTCAGTCTCCTTTGCAGTTGGACGCAGATCAATGGAGCTGCTCCAGACATGAATCAAGTGCAATGCAGCCCATTCAGCACCGGGGGACAGCAGCCTGGGCCCGGCAGTGTTGGCGGCCGGGCGCTGAGGGCACAGAGGGGGCGCTGCGGGGACACCCACCGCCCCGAAGGCTGGTTCCCTGGTAGTATCCAGAGCGGTCCCTGCCTCTTTCCAGCGTCATCCCTGGTTCCCACTAATTCCCCAATTATCCCCAATTCCCACTATCCCAGCATCCCCAGCAATCATAAGGGCTTTGCAGTATCATTTCAACACTTTGAAAAAATCACCCAGGGTCTGTTTCTTTGGCGCGTCACAGGTCAGGGAAGAGAAAGAGCATGCTGCACCAGGCAGTGGTCCAAATCTGGCGTCTTCCTAGACAGTATGTCTTGGCATAAACACTAGGTGGACTTCATGGTCCTGCCTCAGCCCAGGTCTCCACTTTACCGCCAGCACTGTGCTCATGTCTTCAAAGGCAGCTTGGTTCCTACCTCAGTTCTTTTTGATGGCAAACCAACTGAGAAACACCACTCAAAAGAAAGAACACAAAACGAAACGCCAGTGTTCATAGTTCATTCTGATTTTCTCCACGAGGATGAGAGCAGATTTGCAGGAGGATTTAATAGACGCAGTCTTGGGGCTTCCCTGGTGACGCAGTGGTTGAGAGTCCGCCTGCCGATGCAGGGGACACGGGTTCGTGCCCCAGTCCGGGAAGATCCCACATGCTACGGAGCGGCTGGGCCCGTGAGCCATGGCCGCTGAGCCTGCGCGTCCGGAGCCTGTGCTCCGCAACGGGAGAGGCCACAACAGTGAGAGGCCCGCGTACCGCAAAAAAAAAAAAAAAAAAAAAGAGATGCAGTCTTAATGCTCAAACTGTATGATTCCATCTCTCCTCACTCCCTCACCAATACAGCTTTTGCACTATCTTATAAATAACATGTGTGTGTGTGTGTGTGTGTGTTATATACATAGTCTTCACGGGGTTTTTTTTAGAGTGACTCTGCGAGCTGCTACCTCTTTTCTCAATAGCTAATTTAATTATAATACAGATTTTTGAAGCAGCGCTCTGAGCACTAAATATTTATTTTTCAATTACTATTCACAATACAAAGCTGAGAACAAGGTTGCCGCAGTGCTCATACATCTAGTAAGTGGAGCTGCCGGGGGGGCCGGGGAGGATTTGATGATGGCTTTCTACCTGCCCCTGGACTCATGAATGGATTCTGTACTGGGCACGTCTCCTGGCTCTTTCTGAAGTGTGAAGAAGGCCTTTGTAACCAGGCAGTCTCAGCCGCTGTCGGTGTGAATTACGCCCTTGAGTTGTCTGTAGAGGTGAACAAGCCATCTACTTTGGTTGGTTTTCCGGCTCGAGCTTCTGTAAATATGACCTTTATTTTCAGGGGTGTTTTACTCTGCTTTGCAGAATAATAATTGTTTGGGTGGGAAATGTATTAGGGTAACAAGACAATACACCCTCTAGTAAATCTCCTGAGAAGATTTCTGGGGGCAATTAGGGGTGTTTCCCCAGAGCTTATAGCCTCGTCCGGGCATCTATCTCGTGACTTCTGTCATTTCTCTCTGTAGACCACACACACACACACACACACACACACACACACCCGCCACCCCCGTCTCCCACTCCAGCCCGCGTCCACTGGGCGGCGCCCGTCCGCCCGTCCTGCCCCTAGTTGAGGCCCAGCAACACTGGCCTGCCTTTCTCCTCAGTTTTCTAGATTCTTCACCTATAAAATATTCCACTGAGAATTTTTTTTATTGAAGCGTAGTTGACTTACAATCTTATATTAGTTTCAGGTGTACAGCATAGTGACCCACTGCTTTTACACATGACAAAATGATCACCCCTGCAGGTCTAGTTACTATTGTCACCATATACAGTTCTTACAATATTATTGACTCTATTCCCTACACTGTGCATTACAGCCCCCTGACCTGTTGATTTTATAACTGGAAGTTCCTGTGTCTTAGTCTCCCTCACCTGTTTCACTCATCACTTCCACCCCTCTGGCAACCACCAGTTCGAGTGGTTGAGTCTGCTTCTGTTTTATTGTTTGTTCATTTGTTTTGTTTCACACATAAATGAAATCATACAGTATTTGTCTTCCTCTGTCAGACTAATCTCACTCAGCCTAATAGTCTCTAGGTCCATCCATGTTGTGGAAAATGGCAAGATCTCATTCCTTTTTATGGCTGAGGTGTATTCCATTGCATATATTTTATATGTACCGCAACTCTTTATCCATTCATCTGTTGATGGACACTTAGGTTGCTGCCATATCTTGGCTATTGCAAGTAATGTTGCAATGAACCTAGAAGTGCATACATCTTTCTGAATTCGTGTTGTTGTTTTCTTCAGAAAAATACCCAGAAGTGGAATTGCTGGATCACATGGTAGTTCTATTTTTAATTTTTTGAGGAAACTCCACACTTTTTAATAGTTGCTGCACCAATTTACATTCTATTGGTAATATTTTTTAAATGACAATAATAAAAGCTAGATGAAAATTTCAATTTATACCATCTAGATTATATTAAATCACATTTATGGGGGGTTTTTGTTTTTTGTTTTTGCGGTACGCGGGCCTCTCACTGTTGTGGCCTCTCCCGTTGCGGAGCACAGGCTCCGGACACGCAGGCTCAGCAGCCATGGCTCATGGGCCCATCCGCTCCGCGGCATGTGGGATCTTCCCGGACCAGGGAACGAACCCGTGTCCCCTGCATCGGCAGGCGGACTCTCAACCACTGCGCCACCAGGGAAGCCCTATGTTTTTTAACTCAAGTATTTGGAACTGCTCTGACTCTCAGAAATAGTGACCCTTTCTGGTCCAGTGAATGAATTCCATCCACTTTGGAAAAGTTTTTCTTTTCTCTCTGGATGGCACTAGATTTTTAAATTTTATTTTATTTATTTAGTTTTTAATATATTTATTTATTTTTGGCTGTGTTGGGTCTTGGTTGCTGCGCATGGGCGCTCTATAGTTGCGGCGAGTGGGGGCTACTCTTTGTTGCGGTGCGTGGGCTTCTGATTGCGGTGGCCTCTCCTATTGCGGAGTACGGGCTCTAGGCACGCGAGCTGCAGTAGTTGTGGCTCATGGGCTCTAGAGCACAGGCTCAGTAGTTGTGGTGCACGGGCTGGGTTGCTCCACAGCATGTGGGATCTTCCCAGACCAGGGCTCGAACCCGTGTCCCCTGCACTGGCAGGCAGATTCTTAACCACTGTGCCACCAGAGAAGTCCCAAGTCAGCATACTTGTCCAGAATCTGTTACGAAGTTTGTGAATAAGTATCAATCAATCAGCTCACAAAGGCAAGCAGAGTGGACACTTTATTACAGACTTTGTTTTCCTATCATGTAATGAGTTCCTTATGTATTGATATTAGGCTACTCATTCTTTGCCATATTATCATAAATTCTTTTTCCTAATATGTTTAATTTTTAGCATTTTAACATTTTTATTTTTTAGCACTTATGCTAAGTTAATCATTTGTATGAATTATTCTTCAGTGTTTGTTTGATACAACATTTTACTATCTGCACGCCTACCTTCCAAACATAGCCACAGCCATCTTGCCCCTGCGCTACGTCGACAGCACCTCACGGGGCCCCCTGGCTTCCCCTCTTGGCCCTTACAGTCCATTCTCTTCACAGCAGACAGAAGGAGCCTGTTAGGACAAAAGTGTGGTCATGACACTCCCTTCCTCAAAAATCTTATGTAAAGCTTCCTTCATATCACTTTCCTCTCACCAAGTGTACAAGGCTCTAAACAATCAATTGATTGATTAGTCAGTGGAGTTCCTGGCTCCCTCCCTGATCTCAGTTGACTTCCCTGACCTTTACCATTTCTTCACATAGTGTACCTCTGCTATATTGAACTGACACCTTCTACCTTGTTGTTTGCTTCACATATCCTCTGAACCAAAGCTGAACATAAGAAATTAAAACTCGGACTTCCCTGGTGGCACAGTGGTTAAGAATCCGCCCACCAATGCAGGGGACACGGGTTCAAGCCCTGGTCTGGGAAGATCCCACGTGCTGCCCAACTAAGCCTGTGCACCACAACTACTAAGCCTGCACTCTAGAGCTTGTGAATCACTGAGCCCGTGCGCCGCAACTACTGAAGCCCGCACACCTAGAGCCCGTGCTCCACAACAAGAGAAGCCACTGCAACGAGAAGACCGCACACCACAACGAAGACCCAACACAGCCAATAAATAAATAAAAGAAAATATTTTTTAGAAAATGAAAACTCATTCACTTTTACAAAGTTATTCCACCCCATCTTACAGCACTTTATGCACAGAGAATGTATTCCTAAAACGCATATCCACAAAAGTGTAGGCTTGTTCCTAAAGAATATCAGCTCACGATGATGATGATAACAATGCTGGGAAAGGTGATGGCCATTTTTTTTTAATATTTGTTTATTTATTTATTTTCTTTATTTTTTTGGCTGCGTTGGGTCTTAGCTGAGGCACGCGGGGTCTTCGTTGAGGCATTCGGGATCTTTTGCTACAGCGCGGGCTCTTTGTTGTGGTGTGCAGGCTTCTCTCTAGTTGTGGCCTGCAGGCCTGTGGTGTGCAGGCTTCTCTCTAGTTGTGGCGCAGGGGCTCAGAGTGCGTGGTCTCCGTCGTTTGCAGCACGTGGGCACTCTCATTGAGGCGTGCGAGCTCAGTAGTTGTGGCGTGCAGGCTTAGTTACCCCGTGGCATGTGGGATCTTAGTTCCCCAACCAGGGATCGAACCCTCGTCCCCTGCATTGGAAGGTGGATTCTTTACCACTGGACCACCAGGGAAGTTCCAATGGCAATGTTTATTGAGCATTGCATTACAAGTGCAATCAAGTCCCTGCCTAACTCATACACATTTGAATCAGCAATTCCTCAAGCAAAAAGTCATTGTCCCTAACTGGGATGCTCCCAGTGGGGACATCCACCCCTTGCATACATCAGCTCTTGTGTCGGCTCTTTCGGTCTTGATTGAGCAAACTGGGGGCCTCAAAGCCTAGAACTTCAGTCTAACTATTAAGCTTGGTTGTACAATACACATGGCTGAAGGGACACACTTAAAAACAACCATGACAACAATAAGAATGAAAGACCATCAGAAAGAGATTTCAATGACAGTTGTGGAAAACTGGAGACACTTGGAATATAGGAAATAGAAGGTTTTTTTTTCAAAGCTACTAACAATGACATCTAAAATACTTTAAAATTATTATATATCCTTACTAAAGAAAAGTTAAAATAAAATAGGGTGGTTTGAAAGTGAGGGAGACTCCTGCTAAATATTCAACTGGCCTACAGAGGAATACCTCATTTTCTTTCCACATATTTTTTAGAGGGACACTCAGGGTCTGGGGTAAATTCAGCTCAAGAGTCTTGGGTATAAACACAAGCTACGAGTGTAGTGGGATCTCTCCAGCAGGCTAGTCTGCAATGGGCAGAGATTGTCTACAGAAAAGTTACCTAGGAATAGGATTGACCCCCGGTGGACAGAGTCCAATGTGTGTAGTAACCCCAGGACTAATCTGTGGCTTGCGCTGGTGGCCAAACTCAGTAGACAGAGAATGGCAATGGTACCATGGTTACTAGTGGGATATCTAGTTAAGAACAAAACCTCAGCCAGTTCCTGGGGGACGTAATCTCTGAGAACAGTGATGGTAAAGGCTAGGAAGAGTACCTTGGTCAACTGCTACGAGATTCAGGGAAGCCTCAGGTCCTTGTGCAAATAAGAAACTCAAGAGGGGAGCAAGAACACAGCAAGAATAGGCTTGTGTGTGTCCAGAGCGCCCATATATACGTGACCTTGTAGAAGACTAATTCTATATCTTAGCAGCAGACGGGTAAATCCACTAAATATGTCTGACTTACAGGGATTAACTAGAGAATTCAGTAAGAGCTCTCTTAGCCTCATTGCCTACAAGTCATTCTGGCTATAATGAGGCTTTACCTTCTCAGGCCTGAAAAAGTGTTGGGACACGACAGGAATCCCACTATAATGAGTGCAGAACATGCAGTTGAGGTACTACAGGTAATCCAAAGAAAAACAAAGCTGCATTACTGCAGCCCACAGCATGGTGTATTCAGCACACTAGAACTGAATAGAGTACCACACTGTCTGTATCAGGACCATACTATTTCATATGATCATCAATGACCTAGTAAAGGACACTCTGGCATCCCTTCTAAGGGTCTGAGACCTGGGCCATTCGATTAACTTCTTGGAGTCGCCTTCCCATAAAACAGGGATCTTATTTGCCTTCTGTTAACTACATCAATGTGTTATGAATATAAAGAAGACACTATTAGAAAAATGTGCTGCACACAAATACTTATATAGCCAGGTAATGGAAGAAAGTGAAAGATCTCTGAAGGTCTGTTCACTGGAATTTCACAACACAACTAGAGATAATCTCTCTAGCCCTGTCCTGTTTCCTCAGCATCAGAATCACATCCTCCCTTGGGTAACTTTATGTATAGCCAAACAAAAACCCATGACATTTCCTCATAAATGCTCTGCTTTTTCCTATCTTACATCACCCCATCTTTCTCTTCACTCAGATTGACCATTTTTCTCTCTGTTAACTTACGTTAATGACCACTGCATTAGAAAATTTCAATCAAAATTCAGTTTCTTCATGAAGCTAGTTGGTCCTACTTATGTTCTCCCATATACCATCACTCTTCAACATGTATTTTAGTCCACTTAAATAAATACAAACTAGAAATATGGGGAAGTGAGGGATGGCTTCTTAGAGAAGGTGGAATTTGAATTGACCTAGAATGAGCAAAAGTTTTAATAAGTAGATGCCGGAGAAGGGCATTCCATTCATCATCATGACCATCATCATCGCCATGAACATCAGAGCTAATACTTATGGCATGCTTACTATGAGCCAAGCACTGTTTTAAGCAGTTTATATGCAATATTCCACTTCATTCTCATGGCAACACTAGGAAATAAATATTATTATTAGCTCCATTTTATTGATACATACATTGAGGCACTGATAGATTAAGAAATCTGTCCAAGATTGCTCAGCTACTAAGCAGTAGAGCCAAGTCTGAAACACAGAGGCTGTGCTTGTAACCACTGTGCTACACAGCATAAAGAACTGATTAAGCAGACGATAGCAGACAAGGGGAAACATGCAGGGTCTGAAGAAAAGCCACAGATGAATACGACTAGACATAAGAGTGTTTAGTCTCTGAACAGTTAGAATCAGGCCAAATTAGGGAAGCAAATTTCACCAAATTTGCTTTTATAGGAGTTATTCTGTGGGTAGTGGAGAGCTATCAATGGTTTCTAAGTAGATGAATGGTCTGAAATCTGGTTTTGGATAACCGAAATTCAGCAGAGATCGCCAATTCTCTTCTTTCCTTTATAATGCATTTACCGAGTGAAGAACTTAGCATTCAGTCTAATTTAAATCAAATACAGAGTCTGAAACACTGTAACCCATGACACCTCCAACAAACATGAAGAAAAAGGAATTCAATTTGTTGTGGGCCAATAAGTATAGAATAATAGTGACTCTCACTAACTTTATGAAATTACTATTATCCAAATTCCCTTCTTCCAGGGCATACATACAGTTTCCCCTAACTACTGGATGTGTTTATCAGCTCCATGTTTATTAAACAAAGAAAAAATACTGAATATATTTATTCTGCATAAGTCCTTCCCCTCCACTCCAAGCAAGCCGCAAATTAGCAGCCAAAGCAATGCTGAAAGGGGCTCAGAAAGAACAATCAAAGCTGTGTGAATTATGTGTATAACTGAGTTTAATTAAGTCCCTTTGCTGAGAGAAATGGAAGCGCTAACAGTTATGCACACTTTTCAGCTGCTCCTATTAAGCTCCCAGTGGAACCCTTGGAAGGAAACTGCAAAGGATGGAAATTCTGCTCTGGACAGCCCAGCTGAACTCTGTAACAGCTCAGACCACTGACTGTGCCTAGTTCCCAATGCTTGTTTGTGGTATAGCTATGTCACTAAAACTTGACTGTGGGTAATTAGCCTAACCCATTCAATTACTGACTTGCTTTAATAAGACACAGTTTGGTTAATATTTTGGCAGCAAATCAAAAAGGAGACCCTAGATATCTACTTTTCCCCCACATATCTATTATCTTGATTTCTCATCTCTCCCTTTAAAATAAAATGTATCTTACCACAAAATCTCCAACTATCCCAAAAATGAATTTTACTTCAGAACGCTAAACTCCCCATTTGCTTGATTCAGGAAGTCACTGTGTTTGTTACCTGGGGGGGGTACATTTTTCAGCTAATGTAGCCCAGCGTTCATACCAAGAGCTTATGCTGCTTAGACTCTGGCCTTTCCCTGGATATGACTGACCTTTTGTTACAACTCTATAAGCAGATAATGCATTGTTTTCTAGGCCAAAATCACTTGGTTCACGCACCATGGTGTACAAGCGGGTCGTCCCAATCAAGCACCTGCCAGTGCTGCTTTTTTTTTTTTTTTTTTTTTTTGCGGTACGCGGGCCTCTCGCTGTTGTGGCCTCTCCCGTTGCGGAGCACAGGCTCCGGACGCGCAGGCTCAGCGGCCATGGCTCACGGGCGCAGCCGCTCCGCGGCATGTGGGATCTTCCTGGACCGGGGCACGAACCCGTGTGCCCTGCATCGGCAGGCGGACTCTCGACCACTGCGCCACCAGGGAAGCCCTGACAGTGCTTCTTGAAGAGGATTTTGGCCTTGCTCACAGGTTTCCCTGTCTACCAGCTCAAGCCAAGGTGGGCATCCTCCATCTGAGCGACCAGCTGCTTAAAACTCTCACCTTTCATAACAGAAATGCAGATGTGACATCCACAAGTGTTACTGATATAACGAATATGTCTTAAATCAGCAGCCACTGCTTTAAAGCTCTTGCCAGAGAGTAGAGCCTTGAATCACCTATCCAGATACACTTTTGTGAATGCTTCTTCCCTACTCCTCGCGCTTCCTTCCTAGGGGAAGAATCCAAGTAACAAAACATCTTGGCTTCTCTCTGCCCTTGCGAGCTAATCTGACTGGGGAGTTTGGAAGTCAAAAGTGGGTATGTACTGGCTTAGCTCCTCTACTTTCACTTGGGAAAAGAGCACATGTTCTTCTCAGTGCCTCCCAATCCCTTTGTGAGGGCCTTCCCTGGTCCAGGGCTGCCCGACACCCCGTAGGTTCATCAGTCTGTTTCTGGGGTTCAGTAGTGAGGAGTCTCCTTGCCTACACCTAGAAGCCACATCTTCCAAAATCAGCCTTATGAGTAATGAAGGTGATGTTTGTGACCTCCATCTGCTTACAGATATATTTTATTTTTCAGTTAATTCAGAGTGTGGTTGTAAAAAGTGGTGTCTTTATTGGGTCCCAGCTAACACAAGTACTAAAGCCCCAGTGAGAAAAGTTATATTTAATAAAGACAGATTCCCACGCCACCCATTCGTTCCTTAAGGTTGTAAACGTTCCAGCCTAGAGTCACCTTATATCAATATTCATCAGGAGCATATTAAAATAGACCCTCTCAGAACTGCCTTAATGGAGTCAAACATTAATGTTGGTCTTTAATGGAAGTCACTATGAAAAAGGGCAATATAAAGGAACATATGTATCTGCCAAAGATGGATGAAAACATTTTCTGTTTCTGTTACATGTCTATTGCTCAATGTTCCACTTGTTTATTCCATGTGGTAGATTTACTTTAGAATTTTGAAGCAGGAGGATATTGTCTTGACTCAAAAATTGGTATGCTCACTCGGCAAGGAAAGATAACTCTGTAACCCATAAGATTTCTCTCTTTTGATTTCACTATCAGGAAATTCTTGGTTCAGTGTAACACTCAGGCACAATAACTATAACAACTAATATGAACAGCATTCTTGCTTCATTCTTTTCATAGCTTTAATATCTCATTTCCATTTAAATAACATGCACACAATCCGTTTTGTAGGTCATTCCCAAACTCTTTAAAATAAGGCACAGTGAAAAATCAAAAAACACAGAAAAAAGAATGCAAAGAACTTCCAGTTTCCAGTCCAGCGTGTAAGGAGCTTGAAAGTGATCGCTCCTGTCTTCACAAAAAGAGAAAAGCTGAACAAACAAAATCAACAACCCTTCTTAGATCCACCAGAGAAATGAGGTCACAGGGCAAACCACTGCTCCCCAAAATTGGAGAGACAGATGGGCAGATACGGAGAATACAACTTACAGAAGCAGAAGCCCAGGAGCAGAAGCTTCCACAAGAACTAGTACCAGGATAGGAAAACCTAATCAGTAACTGATGAAGTACTGGAGGCTCAGTGTGGACAAGTTCAAGAGTTAAAAATTCCATGGGGATCCAGTATTAGGGGGGCCTCAACACTTTTGTGAGTTCTACCTCCCAAAGTCTTACCAGGCTCTCTCAGGGAAGTTGGAGAAAAGTCTCCTCCTACTTCTGGCAAAAAGGAGCCATTTGAAAAAAGCCCAGAAAATTCTGTTCTTCTTCTAACAAGGCCTGCCCTCAAGAGAAACTATTTCACCAAAGCTTAACTAACTGGGGTTTTACCAGAGTCTAACCAATGGGGGGAAAGGGAAATACCCAACTCCAGTCAACTGTAGCCTTCCGAACTCCACAAACCAAAGCAAAACAAAACAAAACTGAGAAGCACTTGTACAGATCACAGCCCAGGGTCACAGGCTCACTAAAAGACTGAGATCTACAAAGCATAAAATTTTAACATTCCCTTAAATATGTTTTAATATTGGAGAAAGAAAGGAACTCCTCACTAGTCTTTTTCAGGTGTTTTGGTAATTCTTTTTGTAATTTTTTTCATGGTTATTTTCAGCCATTTTTTTCTTTCATACAAACTTGAAACTAAATTTACTAGTTACAAAAGCAAATCATATATCACTCCATGTATGACTGGAATTTTATTACATTCATAATTTAGGAAGAAGTGACATTTTTATGACTTTGAGTTATCTCCAGAATATAACTGTCTTTACATTAACTCAGATCCTATTTTATTAGGATATTTCATAGTTTTCTGTATTTCAATAAAAAAGTACAGTTTTCTTCACATAGGTCCTTTTGCCTTCTGTTATATTTATTCCTAAGTATGTATATTTTTCTAATTTTATTTTAATTAGATTTTGTTAATTATTAAATCTTTTATGAATTCCAATCATTTCATGTTGATTTTTTTATATTTAGAGGTCATAACATATACTTTCAAATATAGATAATACTTCTTCTCAAAAGAATTAAAAAAATAAAAGACTGAGACTTAATCACAGGACTATAGAATGCTTCCCTTCCCCCAACACATTACCACCTCATCAATAGGTCTCTTGTATAATAACGGGGGGATACAATGGAAAGAACTGTGTGTCTCAGATCTTATTTAAGAAGAAGTCTGTAGGGAAACCCAAGGAATGCAGCAGAGATAAAAACAAGGACACCAGGGGCAATTTTTGCCTTTGACACCTACAACTACAGCAAGCGGTAAACACAGCCTAACCCCTAGCCTGATAAACATAAAACCTCACGTGAAAGGCCCATTTACCTCAGTTCCTTTTATTCAGTACATCATGTCTGGCTTTAAAAAAAGAGAGAGAGCATGTATCAGAACGAAACTTAGATATGGCAGAGATGCTGGAATGACAAGAGTGAGAATTTAAAACAACTATGATTAATATGCTAAGGACTCTAATGAAAAAAAAATGGACATGATGCAGGAAGATGGTTAATGTAAGCACAGAGATGGAAACTCAAAGAATGAATCAAAAGGAAATGCTAGAAATCAAAAACACTATAACAGAAATGAAGAATGCTTTTGATGGACTCACAATAGACTGGACATAGCTGAGGAAAGAATCAGTGAGCTCGAAGAAATGTTAGTAGAAATTTCCAAGACTGAAATATAATATGAAAACCAATTTTTTAAAAAAAGAGCAGAATATCCAAGAACTGTGGGACAATTACAAAAGGTGTAATGTATGCATAATGGTAATAAGAAGGAGAAGAAAGAAAGAAGAGAACAGAAATATTTGAAGCAAAAATGACTGAGTGTCTAAAATTAATGATAGACAACAAACCACAGATCCAGGAAGCTCAGATAACACCAAGAAAGATAAATACCAAAAAATCTACACTTTGGCATATATTCAAACTGGAGAAAATCAAAGACAAAATTTTGAAGGATGCCAAAGAGGAGAAAAAACGTACAATGAAAGACCAAAGATAAGAATTACATTCAACTTCTTTTCAGAAACCATGCATACAAGAAGTGTGGAGTAAGATACTTAAAGTATTTAAAGAAAAATATCACCAATCTAGAATTCTGTAACCAGTGAAATTATGCTGGAAAATTTGACATATGATTCCAGTCTCATCAGGTTTTCCATGTCCTGGCAGTCCAGCAGCCTTCGTACACTTCAGGAATTCTGTCATAGAAAATGGCTGTACTGATGACTCCCTTCTCTGAGCCTTCCACCCAAGGAGATTTCTTAGCTTTTAAAAATAACTTCTTTGCTGAACTGAGAGGAAGAGTTGTCTGTTTCTAGATGTAACTTTTTAGAGAATTCAGTATCAACCAAGCTTCAGTCCACTTTCACTTCTACCCAGGCTAACTAAATAAAAAAGAGAGAAGACACAAATTACTAATGTCAGAAATGAAAGAAAAGCCATCACTACTGATCCTATGGGCATAAAATGAATAATAAATGACTCTTAGGAAAAAATCTATGCCCACAAATTTGATAACAGAGATTAAAGGGACCAAAATCTTGAATGATGCAATCCACCAAAACTCTTATAAGGAGAAATAGATAATCTGAATAGGCATATATCTATTAGAGAAATTGAATAAATAACTAATAATCTGCCACCAAAACAGGAAGTATCAGGCTCAGATGAGTTCACTGGTGAATGCTACCAAACATTTAAGGAAGAAATTATACCAATTCTTTACAATCTCTTCCAGAAAATAGAAGCAGAGGGATATTCCCTAACTTATTTTATGAGTCCAGCATTACCCTAACACCAAAACCAGATAAAAACATTACAGAATAGGAAGACCACAAACCAATATCTCTCATGAATATAGATACAAAAATCCTCAACAAATTTTTAGCAAATTGATACCAACCATGTATGAAAGGAATTATGCACCATGACCAAGTGAGATTCATGACATCTATGCAAAGCTGGTTCAACATTTGAAAATCAATGAATGGAAGCCATCACATCAACAGGCTAAAAAGAAAATTTATATGATCATATCAATAGATGCAGAAAAAGCATTTGACAAAATCCAACATCCATTCATAAACTAAGACTAGAGGGGAACTTCCTCAACTTGATAAAGAAGAGCCACAAAACCCCCCCACAAAACCCCAAAAAACTAACAACATTATACTTAATGGTGAGGAAGTAGAAAGTTTCCCACTAAGAACAAGAACAAGGCAAGAATATTTCCTCTCACCACTCCTTTTCAAAATTGTACTAGAAGTCCTACTAATGCAATAAGGCAAGAAAATGAAACAAAAGGTATTCAGATTGGGAAGCAGACATCAAACTGTCTTTGTTTGCAGATGATATGTTTGCCTACCTAGAAAATCTGAAAGACTCAACCAAAAATCTCTTGGAACTAGTTAGCCATTATAGTAAGGTTGCAGGATACAAGGATACAATACAGATGTCAATTGCTTTCTATACACCAGCAATGAACAACTGGAACTTGACATTAAAAACATAATACCATTTACATTCACGACCAAAAAATAAAATGCTTAGGTATAAATCTAACAAAATATGCACAAGACCCACATGAGGAAAACTACAAAACGCTGATGAAAGAAATCAAAGAAGATCTAAATACATGGAGATATATTCAATGTTCATGAATAGGAAAACTCAATATTCTCAGAATATCAGTTCTTCCCAACCTGATTTATAGATTCAGTGCAATCCTAATAAAAATTCTAGCAAGTTATTTTGCAAATATCAACAAACTGGTTCTAAAGTTTTTACAGAGAAACATGTGGACAAAACTAAGTAAACATTGAATGTGCACAACCATAATATAGTGCTTACATTTTTGTGAGGAAAATATGCTAGAATTGAAATATAGGTCAACAATAGATTATGATATGAGAACTGGAAATCACATTTAAAGCATCTTAAGGTCCTTGTATTGTTTGGGAACAAGGTAAAGATGTTGATTAACTTCAGATTTTATTGAGTTAAATGAAGGTAAAAATACCTGAGGTAACCACTAAAAGAGTATACACACAGCATATAATTTTCAAACAAGTAGAGGGAAAAACAGAATGAGACAGAAGGAACATAAGCAAAGTTAATCAATTCAGAAGAAGACAGGAAAGGAGGAAGAAAACAAAACAAAACAATAATCCAGCAAAAAACCAGAAGTAGGACAAATCAATAGTATTACAAAAATGAGTCCTAATATGAACAACCACAGCAAACATAAAAAGTCTAAACTCTGTAATTGAAAGAGCAAGATTACAAGACTACAGTTTTTTAAAACTTAGGTATATGATGTTTACAAGATATATATATCTAAACATAAGGCCACAGAAAGATCAAAAGTCAAAGACTGACAATGAGCGCCCAGATCAAGCTCTGTTCCTAGTACCACTCTCCAACTGGAGAACTAGAGATCCTTGGACCAATGCCTCATTCTAGGGCCGGGTAAGGGGACATGCAAGATGAGCCTGGAGGGCTTCCCTGGTGGCGCAGTGGTTGAGAGTCCGCCTGCCGATGCGGGGGATGCGGGTTCGTTCCCTACTCCGGGAAGATCCCACATGCCGCGGAGCGGCTAGGCCCGTGAGCCATGGCCGCTGAGCCTGCGCGTCCGGAGCCTGTGCTCTGCAACGGGAGAGACCACAACAGTGAGAGGCCCGCGTGCCGCAAAAACAAACAAACAAACAAACAAAAGATGAGCCTGGAGCATCTTGTAGTGCCAGAAAATAACAAAGTGCTACACACACACACACACACACACACACACACACACACACACACCAAACTACAGAAACTAAATTGATGGGGTATGTCAAAAAGACACAGGAGCCAACCGAAAGAGCTCCCAAGGGTCAAGGCTGGAATAATCTGAGCAATAAAATAAATAAATAAATTAGTATTAGGTTATAACCTGAAATATAAAATAAACACTTGGGCTTCCCTGGTGGCGCAGTGGTTGAGAGTACGCCTGCCGATGCGGGGGACGCGGGTTCGTGCCCCGGTCCGCGAAGATCCCACATGCCGCGGAGCGGCTGGGCCCGTGAGCCATGGCCGCTGAGCCTGCGCGTCCGGAGCCTGTGCTTCGCAACGGGAGAGGCCACCACAGTGAGAGGTCCGCGTACCGCAAAATAAATAAATAAGTAATAAAATAAACACTCATCAGTCCCACTGATACAGATGATTGTATAAGTAAATAAATGGGGAGAAAAAGACAAATCTCCCATGCAGAGGAATTCCAAATAATTTATGTGGACACTTTTTTCAAGAATGTGAAACATAACACTGAAGTGGGGGCTGCACATAGTGATCAGTTATCAAAATGTAGTCTAAAGCGATTCTAATAAAAACAGTGTGATACTGGAAAGAATTTTAAATGGAAAAAAAGTGTTCAGGAACAGATGCACGTATATAAGTGAATATTATAATATAAAGAAAGCATTTCAAATCAGTGAGAAAAAATGACCAATAAATGGGGTTGGAACAACGGGCTACTCACAGAAAAATGAAATCGCCTGAATTAAAGAGTTAAAAGCAAAAGAAAAATGAAATCACAAAAGAATTTGGAAAAGACTTGAATACTCTTTACATGATCTGGGAGGTAGCAGAAGGGAAAAGCTATTGCAAAATAAAAGCAAAGGAGGAAACCATGAATAAACAGACGTAACTGACTACAAACAAATTCAATGTATGTAGACACACAGAAATCAGTTTTTTTTTCTCTCTATATATGGGATTAAGGTGACTTTTTTCTTCTTCATATTCTTTAACTTGTTCAGTTTTTTTAAAAATAAAAAGTATTACTTGTACAGTCATAAAACTGCTATTAAATTAAAAAACGTATATAGAGTTTAACTAGGCAGCTTGCCTGAATGAAAGGTTACCCTGCCTCACCTCCGAGTTGGCCAAGGGTCTACCTACAGCAGTCTCTCACAATGCCTTTTCACAATTATAATTTATTACTTGTGTATGTATTTATTTAATATTTATCTCCTCCTCTCCTACCCAAGTCCCTGTCCTTCTAAACCCGAGTTCAGAGGGAGAATTAGTTCCAAATACCCTAAGACCTCCGTTGTGCGTCGTGCGTTAAGGTATGAAGTAACTTCTCTTGTAAGCATCTAGAATGGTACCAGTTAAATACCAGCCTTGGAAGAGTTGAGAATGTGCTATATAGTTCAGAGGAGAAATGGTGCTTGAAAAAGGCATAGAGAAGACCCTAAACTCTGCTTAAGCCTGAGGGCAGGAAATAGATCTGGTTTCTTCTGGGCTTGTGCTTGGTGCCTGGTATCATGTATAATATACAGGAGGTGCTGAGTCAATTGATAATCTGCTCAGGGCTCTACGGCAGGGGTACCTGGTAGGAACCAGGCTGCAGAGCAGGAGGTGAGAGGCTGGTGAACAGGCCAGCGAGTGAAGCTTCATCTGCCGCTCCCCATTAGCTCCCCATCGCTCGCATTACCGCCGAACCATCCCCCTCCACCCCGGCCGTGGAAGAACTGTCTGCCACGAAACCAGACCCTGGTGCCAAAAAGGTTGGGGACCGCTGCCCTTTGGGATCCACAGTCTGCTCAAAGAGACTCTTTCCATTGGAAACAAACTGGAACTCACATTGGAACAAGGCAGAGGAACTCTTACTTTGTGCATTCTTTTATTTTGAGGTAAAAATATTCTGAAGAAGTTAGAAAAAACTGGGCATTTGGACCTCATAGGCAGTCAATTCAGCTAACTGGAATCCAAGGGGAAAATATGGATCTGTACCACTGAAAAAAGGAAACAATAATATCTATCAGTGCTCAAGTTTTGAGAACATTGTATCAGCCAAATAGATACTAAAAATACCATGTGGTTGCTTCCTAGCCTAGGTATGGTGAACAATAACACAAGTAGAAAGGTATGAGCCATAATTTTAGGTATGGTGAACAATAACACAAGTAGAAAGGTATGAGCCATAATTTTGAGCAGTTTACCTTATTTTGTAAGTACTGGATGTAATTAGTTAATTAGTGCAAACAAACAAAAAACTCCACCTAATTACAACTGGGAATTAGGTAAAACACCTCACATAAGTTGTTGACATGCTTTATGTTTGTAACATTATTTCTCCTATGAAGCTGGAGATATAGTTCAATAAATTATTTACATAAATCTTATTTATTCCTCAGTGGTCACTGTGAAGAGCTAAGGACTTGATAACCTAATATCCTGACCTTTGTGCTTCACACTCTGGACATTAACAGAGACCTTTTCTTCCCTTTGTCATAATAGCAACTTCGTCATTCATCACCACTTGATGCCCAGTTATTCACTCTTTCTTTCTGTTTAAGTCTGTTGCTAATAATCAGTCAATCGACAAGTTTCCAGTATCATGTTCTACATTCTTCTCCATTAAATCCAAAAAGGAAATAATTATCTGAAGACAAACCCCTGTGATGTCCAGCAGATGTACTTTCAGTTCTATTGATATTCTGGGTATCTGGGCACACGTCCTATGGGGTTTCTTAAAGCCATACTAATTAGTCTCTGTTTTTAACTTTGCATTTCTATATAGTATAGAATTATAGGAGGAAAGTGTGTGTGTGTGTGTGTGTGTGTGTGTGTGTGTGTGTGTATTCTCATCTGTAGTGCAATATACCAGCAGAATAAAACAACCAAGTATAAATCTATACGTATTCCTCTAGAGAACATCAGACTGCATTTCAGCCCCCATCAATTGAAGACCAAAAGACAGTTCTTTTTACAGTATACAAATATAGCCTTTATGCTGAAATTACCATTTTAAAAACTGCCATTTGCAACAAGGTCGTCATTTAGAAAAAAAAATTCTCTTTCAAGCCTAAGCAATTTACATAGTGCTGCCCTTAATTATATCTCCTTTTGGTTCAGATCTTGAAACCTGAACCAACTGGAATATGCCCAGCCATGAGACAGCTGAGTGATGAACAAACCTATAGAGGGCTGGGTAAAGAAAACAAACAAGCAAACCAAAACAGAGCTCAAGGCTGAAGATGAACCAGTACACTCTTAGGTCATTATTGTCTCTTCACAGATTTAGGTCCCAGTATCTACTTTACTTCACTGAGCACCACTTCTCAGCCATCTTGCAGACAAACAATTGGGAGGCCACATGAGCAGTTTAGGGTGAAGTGTCAGAGTTAGACACACCTAGGTCTGGATCCCAGACAGTCCATTTACTAGCTGGGTAATCTAAAAAAAACCTCTTAACCTCCAGCAGTCTCAGATTCGTCATATGTAAAATGCTGGAGGGCTTCTCTGGTGGCGCAGTCATTGAGAATCTGCCTGCTAATGCAGGGGACACGGGTTCGAGCCCTGGTCTGGGAAGATCCCACATGCCGCGGAGCAACTAGGCCCGTGAGCCACAACTACTGAGCCCGCGTCTGGAGCCTGTGCTCCCGCAACAAGAGAAGCCGCGATAGTGAGAGGCCCGTGCACCGCGATGAAGAGCGGCCCACGCTTGCCACAACTAGAGAAAGCCCTCGCACAGAAACGAAGACCCAACACAGCAAAAATAAATTAATTAATTAATAAACTCCTACCCCCAACATCTTCTTTAAAAAACACAAACAAAAACTGCATACACCCTTTTTTTTAAAAAAAAATGCTGGATAACAATAATATCTACTTTTCTATGACCTACGGTGGGAGGCGGCAGGGGAACAGGTTGATGAAGAGCAGACATTAGATGTAGGTTATGGTCCTAGATTTTGTTTCAGGTGGTGGGCTCATAGGTGCTTAGGACCTTATTAAAAATCAATAATTAAATAACTAAATAAACAAACACAGGTCCTGAATGAGCCAAGGATTATTTTAATACAATTCTGTGCACCGGGATCTTGATAATAATTATAATAGTAATAACAGTAATAACAATTGTAATATTTATTTTGCAGGGCTGTTGTCGGCTTTAAATAACATGTGGAGTGTTTAGCATATTGGAACATTTTAACTACTCTTTTATAAAAATAGTTGCAATTAATTATGATGGAGGTGAGTGGCAGTAATGGGTGAGGAGAGGGAACAGAACTTAAAAAGTACGCTGAACGGGACTTCCCTGGTGGCGCAGTGGTTGAGGGTCCGCCTGCCGATGCAGGAGGCACAGGTTCGTGCCCCGGTCCGGGAGGATCCCACGTGCCGCAAGGCGGCTGGGCCCGTGAGCCATGGCCACTGAACCTGCGCGTCCGGAGCCTGTGCTCCACAGCAGGAGAGGCTGCAGCGGTGAGAAGCCCGCGTACCGCAAAAAAAAATAAAATAAAATAAAGTACTCTGAAGAAATGACGATGTCTCATAAAGAATGGTCCTTTTCTATTTACTAACCTCAAATTTAGGACTTTGAAATTGTATCTAAATGACTAGACTCCCTCTCACAACCTAGATAGTTAACATATTTATTTATTTTAAAGTCGAATCCAATGGGACATATAATTTAGAGTTACTGTACTATTTAAATAGCTGCTTGTTTGTTTTCTATTAAAGCATGATCTTGCCTTCAAGAAGCCCTACATTATTCAGGGTAGAGGGGGAAACAGTACTACAACATGAAACATTTACAAAACTAGAATGTACCAGAATGTGATATGAATGACAATTCTTGAAAGGAGTCCAGACAAAAGAGAAGGCCTCCTAGAATAAGAAGCTAGCTTCAAGAAGGACAGGATTTGAAGACGCAGTGAAAACTGGGTGAAGCACAATTTCACTTTTAAGCAAGAGAGTTTTTTTTCTATTCTTTCCAGAACCTGGGAGTCACGTCTGCCCCTTACAGCCACTACTTTTCCATTACCGACAAAAGAAATATGCCTAAGGAGAAAATAAGAACAAGGTAGTGGGTTTGACCCCAGATGTGTATTAAACAACCTCACTTTCTTGCTTCTTAAATACTAATCTAATTTTAAAATAGATTCTAAAATATTGCTTACAGGTAAGGTTGTCAGGGACAGGCACAGAGACAGAAAAGAAATGCCAGGTATTGGATCAAGTGCAACGCCTGCTTGTATCTGAGGCTCAAATCACATAAGAATACGAGCAATTCTGGGAGACTGAATAAAGAGAGACACTGATATAAGGAAGAAAAGGAACATTAAAGATAGTAAGAGACAAAGTTAAAATAGCAAATAATTTTGTCTTTATAGGTTATTAAAATATGGCATAAAATACATAATTTTGATGAGAGAGTATTCATTTCAATTAGCCAAACTAAATAATTTTACTTACTTTAATGAATAATCACCCTAGGAAATACACATTACACTAAAACATAATTAGTGTACATATACAGAAAAGAATAGAAACTATTCTAACATCTGAAATACCAGTGTAAGAAAAAAGTAAGGATTTGATTGAAACATATAAAATTGTAAAGGATATAGTGTAAACTGATCTAGATAACCAGGTTTCTAATCCCAACACAACCAAGGGCAAAAAGTTTTGATGAAATTTAAAAGTAGTAACTTCAACAGAGGAAAAAGTACAGAAAAACTACGCAGGATATGAGAATTGCCTCTGAAATCTCCCAGCATGAAAAATCATATAAACAAATTTATTTAAGTAAAATTAGTGTGCTATTTTGAAGAGCAGGTGACATTTAACAAATGTTAACCAATACATATTCATCAAATATTTATTAAGCTCTGGTGGTGAACAAAACAGTCTCTGCTTTTACTGAGCTTATATTCAACTGAGAGAGACAAAGAACAAACAAGTAAAGGATCAAAAAAAATCATGTAATTTCAGATTGTGATAAGTGCTATGAAGAAAACAAACCAGGAAACAAGATAGAGAGTGACTGGGGATGTGGTGAGATGGGTGCAGTTTTAGACACTGTGGTCAGAGAAAATTTCTCTGAGGTAATATCTGAGCATAGATCTGAGTGACGAGGAGAAACCAGCCACAAAAACATCTAGGGGTGTAATTTTCCAGGCTACTTAACAGGTATAAATGTCCCATAGTAAGATAGATAGAAAGATGGGGGGGTGGATGGGTAGATGGAGAGATTGGATGAATAGATAGATAACTATCCAGAACCCTCCACGTATATAAAACACAGAACGCTCTACCCAAAAGCAGCAGAACACACATTTTTCTCAAGTGGACACGGAACGCTCCAGGACAGACCATATGTTAGGCCGTAACAAGTCTTAGTAAATTCAAAAAGATTGAAAGCATACAAAGTATCTTTTCTGATAATAATGAAATGAAACTAGAAATCAATAACAAAAGGAAAATTGGAAAATTCACAAATATGTGGAAATTAAACAACACACTCTTGAGCAACCAATGGTTAAAGAAGAAATCACAAGGGAAATTAGAAAATACTTTGAGCTAAATGAAAACAAAACTCCATATACCAAAACTTATGGGATGCAGTGAGAGCAGTGCTGAGAGAAATTTATAGCTGTAAACGCATACATTAAAAAAGAAGAAAGATTTCAAATCAGTAACTTAACTTTATACCTTATGGAATTAGAAAAGGAAGGGCAAGCTAAACCCAAACCCAGCAGATAAAAAGAAACAATAAAGATTAGGGGAGAGATAAATGAAATACAGCATAGAAAAACAATAGCAAAAATCAATGAAACCAAAAGTCGATTCTTTGAAAAGATCAATAAAGTTGACAAATCTTTAGCTAGACTAAGAAAAAAAGAGAGAAGACTCAAATTACTAAAAATATAGAAAGAATTATAAGAAAATAAAAAGAATTACAAGAAAATATTATGAACAATTATTTACTAACTCATCAGTTAACCTAGATGAAATGGAAAAATTCCTAGAGACACACAATCTACAAAAACTGAATCATAAATAAACAGAAAATCTGAATACATCTATAACTAATAAGGAGATTGAATTGGTAATCAAAAACCACCCAACAAAAAAAGGCCTTGGACCAGGTGGTTTCACTGGTAAATTCTACCAAACATTTAAAGAAGAATTAATACCTATCCTTTTCAAACTCTTCCAGAAAACTGGAGAGAAGACTTTCTAACACACTCATTAGGACAGCATAGCTCTGATACCAAAGCAAGACGAAGACACTACAAGGAAAACTGCACACCAATATCCTGATGAGATATTGCAAAAATCCTCAACAAAATTCTAGCAAATTGAATTCAGCTGCATTTTAAGAGGATTAAACACCATGAGCAGGTGGGATTTATTCCTGGAATGCAATGATAGTTGAACATATGAAAAAGCAACCAATATAATTAATATGCCACATTAATAGAATGAAGGGGGAAAAACTCATATGAGCATCCCAAATAAGGCAGAAAAAGCATTTGATAAAATTCATAACTCTTTAGGACAAAAACACCCATAACCTAGCAATAGAAGGAAACTTCCTCAACATGATAAAGGGCATTTTTAATGCTTGCATTTACAGATATACATTTCTCTCTTAGCACTGCTCTCACTGCATCCCATAAGTTTTGGTATGCAGAGTTTTGTTTTCATTTGGCTCAAAGTATGATCTGATTTCCCTTGTGATTTCTTCTTTGACCCATAGGTTGCTCAAGTGAGTCTTGTTTAATTTCCACATATTTGTGAATTTTCCAGTTTTCCTTTTGTTATTGATTTCTAGTTTCATTTCATTATTATCAGAAAAGATATTTTATATGCTTTCAATCTTTTAAAATTTATGAAGACTTCTTTTATGGCCTAACATATGGGTTATCCTGGAGACTGTTCCACGTCCACTTGAGAAAAATGTGTATTCTGCTGTTGTCATCTATTCTTTTTTTAAATTTATTTTATTGAAGTTTTGTTGGTTTACAGGGTTGTGTTAGTTTCTGCTGTAAAGTAAGTGATTCAGTTATACATATATATACATATATATATATATTCTTTTGCATATATTTTCCATTATGGTTTATCATAGGATATTGAATATAGTTCCCTGTGCTATACAGTAGGCCCTTGTTTTTTATCTATTCTATATAAAGTAGTTCACATCTGTTAATCCCAATCATCTATTCTTAATTTATTCTCTATTTTCATAATTATGTTGGATGCTGAAGTATGTCAAATTTTTTTTCTGCATATATTAAAGTCACTATATATGTTTTCCCCTTTGAGCTATTAGTAAGATATAATATATTCATAGTTTTCCTAATATTGACCACCCTTGCTGTCCAGGGAGGAACTCATTTGGTAATGGCATATTTTCTTAAGTACTGCTGAACTACAATTGCCATTGTTTTATTAGCATTTTTACTTAAATATTGATAAGTGAGTTGGTCCTGTCTTGTCAGGTTTTGAAGACTTTCTTCATAAGTATAATTTGAAGGATTCCCTTTTTTTGGCAACAGTAAATTCTATCCAACTTACCTGTTTCTTAAAAAAATTTGAAGAATTAACAGTGAAACCATGTTTTCATGGTTTCATGACCTGGAGATTTTAAAGAGGAAGTTCTTTTATAACTTTTTCAATTGTTTCTATTGTTACTCGTCTGTTTAGATTTGTTTGTTTGGGCTGCTATTTAGTATTTTTCACTTATATTTTCAATTTTTTTTCAGGATTTTTAATTTCCTCTATAACAATAGTTACTTTCTCTTTTTCATTTCTAATTTTTTAGAAAGGTACTTGTCCTTTTTTTCTTTTTCTTTTATTTTTACTACTACACTAGCCAGTGGTTTATCTGGTTTTGCTTTGTCTTTCTGTTATGCTTCCCTCAAAGAATCTCCCCTTTTTGCAATTGAACTGTATTTCATTCTTCTAAATGTATGGTTTGATTTTGTGAGTTTTTTCTTTTGTCTAGTCCATAACTTCGTCTAATGGGTGAACTTATTTTCATGTATATGCATTGGTATAAGAAATATATTTAGTATTTATTATTTCATTTTAAGTTTTCTGTTATGTACTACCAATTGCTAAATGTATTATCTATTCTTTATTCAGTTTTATAGATGTCTGTATGTTTCTTGCGATAATTTTGAAGGTTTATTATCTGCTTTGAGGGTTTTCTTATTGTTGTTATTGTTTTGCAATTATTATAACTTTATTTACTATTATTAACTCTCCATTTCTTGATTAGCAACTTCAGACTGCATCTGTTGAGTCCCAGTTATAGAGGACTATGAAAGAAATGATCACAAGTAAATCTCTTCCCACGTCCCTCCCTTCCCCTCCATGCTTGATTTCTATTGTTGTATTACCATTTCCTTTACCTTGTCAAGATTTATAACAGTTACATTTCTGTGACCACATTTTCCATAATTGCTTTCTTAATTCTATTTTAAATTAATTGGGTTTTATCACCAGTCTTTTTATTGTGGTTTCTCTCTTTACTTTTTGATTATTTGGCTTTGATTTTTCTTGTCTTTTCAAAAAGGTCATGTGGGTCCTGGCTTGTTTATGATTGAGATTGTCTACTTGCCTATTTCTTCCCTTTATCTTTGAATGTCAGCTTGACTGAGAAAAACAGGCTTGGAGCTCACCTTCCTTTCCTTAGCACTTTTCAGACAATGGGTAATTCTTAGAGAAGTCTGAAGCTATCCTGATTTTTTTTCCTGGTAAATAGTTAGTATTTGTCTGGATATGTAAAGAATTTTCTCTTAATCAGTGAAATGCAAAAATCATTAGGATATATCTCAGTTTAGCTGCTCCTATAACAGGTTTTTTTTCTAGGAACAACATATTCTAGATTAATTCCTTCCTCTAATCAGGAAAATTCTCTTCTACTGGTTTTTAAGTACAATTTCTGATCTATTTATGTTAGTTTCTCCAATTCTAGGACCTCAATTACCTTTATTCTAATTAGCCTTTGTACTTCAAATATCTTACTTTCTTTAAATTGCTTTAATTTGTCTTTTTAAAAAATCTGCAGACTCTGTGATTGTCAAGCCTTTCCCCCATTAGTAATTGGTTTTATATTGTATCTGTTCTGTTCTCTGCTGTTTCTAATTTTTTTAATGGCTTTGTAGTGGAGTTGTTTTGGCTTCCAATGTGTTCCTAAACTATGTGTCATAGTTTGCATTCCCCAGAAGCAGATCCAAGAATATGAGTGCAAATAATTTATTTGAGAGGTAATTCCAGGAAACACTAATAAAGGGGTGGAGAAGTAAGATATGAAAGGGAAAGAATCCAATAATACTAGCAAGCAAGTAACTGCTGTGGGCAGCTGGAGCTAAAACTTACTAGAGGAAACTCTGAGACACTGTAGAACACGTCTCAGAGTTATCCCAACTGGCAGGCAAAGAAGCTGGGGTATTTATTCAACAGCTTTTGTCTGTCACTCGTTATAGGCCGTTCTTGGGAGCATTAAGGTTCGACACTTCTCGCTTGCCCTGAATGTGGGCTGGGCATACTGCTTTGATCAAAAATGACCTGGGGCAGAGTATCACAGGTAATCACAGGAATCACAGGTTTATAGAGAAGAGATACATTGAGGGCACGACTGCAGGGATATGGGTAGGATACTAACAGTCAACTCTCTTTTCATCTTTGTGTTGGTGCTTCACCTCATTTTTTATCTTTCCTATTTTTTTTTAATTTCATAGTGTCATTAAGTATTTCTGCAGCCTCACTGTCCAACACGAGTGACCACTGTTTACAAGTAAGTGACCAATGAAAAATTGAAACATGACTAATCTTTTTTTTTAAACATCTTTATTGGAGTATAATTGCTTTACAATGGTGTGTTAGTTTCTGCTTTATACCAAAGTGAATCAGCTATACATATACATATATACCCATATCTCCTCCCTCTTGCGTCTCCCCCACTCTCCCTATCCCACGCCTCTAGGTGGTCACAAAGCACCCGAGCTGATCTCCCTGTGCTATGCGGCTGCTTCCCACTAGCTTTCTATTTTACATTTGGTAGTGTATATATGTCCATGCCACTCTCTCACTTCGTCCCAGATTACCCTTCCCCCTCCCCGTATCCTCAAGTCCATTGAAACACAACTAATCTTAATTGAGATGTGCTCTAGTGTAAAATGCATGCCCGATTCAAAGTCTTAGTAGATATAAATGTAAAATATCTCCTTAATAATTTTTATATTGATTATATGTTGAAATAATATTTTGGTTATATTGGGTTAATTAAAAGATATTAAAGCTAATTTCATATGCTGTTAAAAAATATTTTAAATTTGGCTACCAATTTTTTTTAAATTACATATATTCTCCAAGAATAGATGTTTCATCTCTATCTTGCATGCTAAGTTTCCTGTTTTCTTTTTACTTGGGAGGGTGGGGGATTTAGTAGGTTCAGTCAAATACCATACTATCTTTTTGTTTTTTCACCTGACTTATACTTAAGTTGTGCATATCTATCCAGAAATTCTATTTCTGCTCTGTAATGTGGGTACATTCTTTTACCATTCGGGGGGCTTGTTGATTACATGTTTATTTAATATTTTATTTATTTACACTTACGGAAAAGGAAATTTTTACTTCCAGCCAAGACGGATTCACAGGGACCAGATTTACCCTCCTCTGGAGGTTCTTTCTGATGCCAACTGGGTCCTGCAATTCAATTCAATTCAGAGACTAACTACTTGGAGTTAGCAGCAGACTCCACATGTCTAAGGGCTTTAGTCCTACAGGACTGCCCCCACTCCAGATGTCAGTCACAAATACTTCTGACCAACAAGCTATAAACCAGGGACTCCCATGATCCCCTCCTCAGGCTCCATAATTTGCTAGAATGGCCCACAAAACTCAGGAAAACACTTTACTTGCGTTTCCTGGTTTATTATAAAGGTTACAACTCAGTAAGAATACTAACACATTATTAATTTTATATTAAATATCACTCACCTTATGCCTATATAAGGATAAACTAGTACCTACATATATTTTATGCATTCATGACGTACCTAACTTTTTCTTATTTATTTATTTGATATTTCTAGGCTACAAGGTTCATCTGTGAGTTTTTTTCAAATTGTTGCAAGTGTCAAAAAATTTTTCCAACATAATTTTTGGAAAAAAAATCTTCATATAAGTGGACCTGTGCAGTTCAAACCCATGTTGTTCAAAGATCAACTGTAATTATTTATGAATGGGGGGACGGGTGTTGTGAATAACAAAAGACACTCCTATACTCCTGTCTCTCAGGAAATACCAAAGATGTTAGAAGCTCTGTGCCAAGAACCAGGGGAAAAGACCAAATATAGTTCTTATCATAGTACACCTTCTGACTGAAAAAACTCCAAAGCCAGACAAAATATATGAAACAATAGTCTTCAAGACACTGGGTGTCAGGGGTGGAAGAAAAGGATGGTAATTCCTGAGAGACAGGAAACACATGAAGTGAGTTACAATTATTCCATTACTGTCTGTGGAGAGTTTCCAGGCCCCACTGCAGGGAAGCAGAACTCAGATGGAGCTCAATAATCTCCCTAAGTTGAGGAGACAAAGCTAGGAATGTGGGGAGTCCAAGGCAGCTAGATTCTCAGGGCAGACTAATAGAGAGGAGATAGCTTCAGAGAGAAGACCCTGGAGATCTACAGAGAGACCCCTTGAGTGTTCAGCTTGAGTAGTGATCAGTGCACGCATGGAGGACACTACCAAAGGCCAGGAAAAGAACCACCCCAGAGTATTAGAGGGGAAAACTCCCAGAACTCATGCAGGACCAGAAATAGTTCCAGTTCCCACAATCCAGAGAGGGTATCCTCATAATCTGTGGGCCAAAATTAGCCCTAGACTAAACACTGCTCTGGTCCTGCCTAGCAAACCTTAAAAATACAGCCCAAAAGGATCAACCTGCTTTCAAGAAACTTAACCTTGTCCCAGAAAAAAGATCAAGAGTATTTATAGAGATACAAAAATATCTAGCATACAACAAGATAAAATTCACAATGTTTGGCATCCAACAAAAAATTACTGGGAATGCAAAGAACCACATAAATATGACCCAGAATGAAGAGAAAATTCAATCAATTAAAAAAGACCCATATAGGACACAAAGGATAGAATTAGTCAGTAAGAAACTGTTATCATAACTGTACTATATATGTTCAGAAGTTAGAAGATGATTGAATATGTTAAATGGAGACATGGAAGATATTTTAAAAGACCCAAATCACACTTCTGGAGATGAAAACTACAATGTCTGAGATGAAAAATTCACTGGATGGTATTAATGGCAAATTAGACATTGCAGAAGATGATTAGTGAACTTGAATTTTTAGCAATTGAAATTATCCAGAAAGAAACAGAGAGAAAGACAAAAAAAAATTGAACTGAACATCAGTGAGATATGGTAAAATTTCAGGTGGCCTAATATATGTGTAATTAGAGTCTGCAAGAATGGGGGAAATAGTTAAGAAAAAAAATGGCTCCAAATTCCCCAAATCTGATCAAATAAACCACAGAGCAAAGAAACTCAATGAACTCCAAACACAAGAAAAACAAAGAGAATTATACCAAGGTTTATCATAATCAAATTTCCCAAGACTGTTTACAAAGAGCAATTACTAAAAGCATCCAGAGAAGAAGACATATTATGCAGAGAAGAACAAATAATAAGGATGACAACAAATTTCTCATAGGAAACAATGCAAGTCAGAAGCAGTTGAGCAGTATATTTAAAGATCACCCCTCCAAATTATCAAACTAGAACTTTGTAGACAATAAATACATCTTTCAAAATTGAAAGCAAAAGAAAGACTTTTTAAGAAAGAAAGAATTAATCACTAGCAGGACTGCACTACAAGAAATACTAAAGGAAGTTTTTCAGGCAGAGGGAAAATGACATTAGATGGAAAACTACACTAAGGAAGAAACAGCACCAGAAAGGGTAACTATATGGGTAAATAAAACAGACTCTTTTCCTTATAACGAACTGTCTAGAGCAAAAATAACAACAATGTATTGTGACACTGATACAATATGTGCAAAGTAAAATGTATAACAACAATAGCACAAAGGTCTGAGGGGGTAAATGGAAACATAATGCTGTAAAGTTCTTTATACTAAACATGAAGTAGCATAATATCACTTAACAGTAGACTCATAAGTTAAAAATGGATACTATGAACTGTAAAGCAGCACCTAAAATAATACAAGGGACTTCCCTGGTGGTCTAGTGGTTAAGACTCCATGCTCCCAGTGCAGCCTACCCAGGTTCGATCCCTGGTCAGGGAACTGGATCCCACATGCATGCCGCAACTAAGAGCCCCATATGCCGCAACTAAAGAGTCCACATGCCACAACTAAGAGCCCTCATGCCACAACTAAAAGAGCCCACATGCTGCAACTAAAAAAAAAGTCCTTCATGCTGCAACTAAAGATCCCACATGCTGCAACGAAGACACTGTGTGCCACAACTAAAACCCGGCACAGCCAAATAAATAAATAATTTTTTTTAAATATAATAATTTATAGCTAACAAGCCAACAAAGGAGATAAAACAGAATTTTATCCAAACATTTAAGGAAACATAACACCAATTATATACAAACACCCAAATAATTTTAAATAAAGCAGAATAAGAGAAAAAGGAGAGCAAAGAACAGATGGACAAAAAGAAAAAAATAGCAAGATGGACCAAATCATATAAATAAATGTAATGGTCTAACCACCCAAAGTAAAAGGCAAAGATTGTTAGGTGTGATTTAGAAAGCAAGACCTAACTATGTACTACCTGCAAGAAACCCACTTTAAACACAAAGACACAAGTAGGTTAAAAGTGAAGGGATGGAAGAAGACATAACATGCTAACATTAATTAAAACTGGCTATATTAAGATCAGGTAGAGGAAATTTTAAAGCAAAGAATATTGCCAGGAATGAAGAAGGTTTTATCCTAACAATAAGGGGATCAATTCAATAAGAGGACAAAAAACCCTAAATGTTCATGCACCTAATAGAAAAATACAAAATACATGAAACAAAAAAAAACCCAATAGAATTACAAGAAGAAATAAACAAACCCAAAATTAAAATTGGAGCTTTAAATACCCCTCTCTCTATAACTGGTAGAACAAGCAAACAGAAAATCAGGAACGATACAGAAGACTTGAACAATACAACCAACCAAACTGACTTAACTGACATTTATAAAACGCTCCATCTAAGCGGAGAAGAAAAGAAATTCTTATTGAGTATACATAGAACACTTACTAAGATACTTCATATTCTGGGTCATAAAGCAAGTCTTGAAAAGTTTAAAAGCTTACAAGTCATGCGAAATACGACTTCTGGCCACAATCTAAGTAATTTAAAAAATAAAAACAGTATAATCATAAAATACAATAATATCTGTCAGTTTAAAAAATGAAATACTGATACACTCTACACCATGGATGAATTTCAAAAACATGATGCTATGTGAAAAAAGCCTGTCACAAAAGACCAGGTATTATATGATTCCATTTATATGAAATGCCCCAAATAAGCAAATCTTCAGAGAAAGAAAGTAGATTAGTGGTTGTCTGAGGTTAGAGAGGCAGAAAGGGGTAGAAAAAGAAATGAAGTGACTGTTAATGGGTACAAGGTCTCTTTGGGGAGTGATGAAAATGTTCTAAAATTAGATTGTGTGGGTGGTTACACAACTCTGTGAGTATATCAAGGCCACTTAATTTTACATTTTAAATGGGTAAAATTTATGGTTTTAAAATTATATATCAACAAAGCTGATAAAAATAATAATATAGAACTATATCTGAGAAATGCACAAATATTTTTAAATTAAATAACACACTTATAAATAATCCACGGATCAAAAAAATCAAAGGGGAAAGTAGAAAGCACTTTGAATTGGATGAAAATGAAAACACAACATACAACTAGTGCAGTATGAAGAGGAAATTTATTGCACTAAAACACCTATACTACAAAAGAAGAAAAGTCCAAAATGACCTACCTTCCACGCTAAGAAACTAGAGGAAGAAGAGTCAAGGAATCCTAAAGCAAGCAGAAGAAAGGAAATAAAATTCAGAGAAGAAATCAACAAACCAGAAAACAGAAAAAAAAAAAAAAAGGAGAGAAAAATCCACAAAACCAAAGTTCGATATTTTCTATAGATCTTTGAGAATATCTATAAAATTGATAAAATTCTAATCATACTGATCAGGGGAAAAACAGAGAGAAAACACAAATTTCCAATCAAGAATGAGGGAGTGACATCATTATAGATTCTACAGATGTGAAAAGGATTGCTAGGGAATATCATGAACAAATTCATGCCAGTAAGAATATAGATGAGATGGACACATTTCTTGGAAGACACAAATAACCAAAACTTGCTAAAGAAGAAGTAGCTAACATGAACAGCCTTATCTCTTTTAAACAGCCCTATATCTATTTACACTAGCTAAAAAACCCTTCCCAGAAAAAAATCACAAGCCCAGATGGCTTCATTGGTGAATTCTACCAAATATACAAGGACAAAAATACTATTCTAGAAAAGTTCTTCCAAAAAACTGAATAGAAGGGAATACTTCCCAACTCATTGTATGAAGTCAGAATTACTGTGTAGTCATAACCAAAGATATTACAAGAAAATAAAATTATAGACATATTTCCTCATAAACATAAATGCAAAATGCTCAAAAAAATTTAAATCAAATCTAGCAATATATAAAAAGGAAAACACATCATGACCAAGTGGGACTTACTGCAGGATGGTAAGATTGATTTAAAATTCAAAAATCAAACAATGTAATTCACCAAATTAATACACTAAAAAAAAAACCCTATATGATCATCTCAAATGATACAGAAAAAGCATTTGATAAAATCCAGCACTGATACTTTGATAAAAATTCTCAGCAAACTAGGAATAAAAGGGAATTTCTTTAAACTGGTAAAAGGCATTTATGAAAAACTAGAGTTAACATCATAATTAATAGTAAAGGACTGAGTGTTTTCCTCTTAAGATCAGGAAGAAGACAATGATGCCCACTAACACCACTTCCATTCAACTTTGCCTGGACTTCTATGTTCTACCCACTGCCAAAAATATTAATCATCTAGATTGAAAACTGACTGAAATTTTTAAAAGCAGAATAGCATCAAAAATATGAAAGGTTTAGAGACAAATCTAACAAAAAGATGTGTAAGACCTGTTCATTGAAAACTACAAAACACTGCTGAGAGAAATTTTATAAAACCCAAGTAAGTGGGGAGATGAAATTTTGTGGTCCAGAGAAGTCAATATGTTAAGCTGTCAATCATTCCCCAATTAATTCAGTCACACTCAAAATCCCAGAAGGCTTTTTTTTTTCTTTTTGGAAAAATTGACAAGCTGGTTCATGGAGATGCCAAGGATCTAGAATAGCCAAAATGCCATTGAAAAAGGATGACAAAGTTGGAGGATTTATACCGCTTGACTTCAAAACTCGTTATAAGGCTACAGTAATGGAGACACTGTGTTATTGGCATCAAGATAGGCAAGCAGATCAATAGAGCAGGAGAGAGTCACCAGAAGTGAATCCATACACGTTGACTTTTGACAAATATGCCAAGGCACTGGGCTTGAAAAATAAAAAAGGTAATCTTTTCAATAAATGATGCTGGAACGTTTGCCTATCTTTGTCCAAAACAAAAACAAACAAAAAACTTTGATCTGTACCTTACACCTTTACAAAGATTAACTCAAAATGGATCGTAGACCTAAATGTAAAACATAAAACTAAAAAATTTCTAGAAGAAAATTTCTGTGACCTTAGGTTAGGCAGAGATTTCTTAGACGTAACACCAAAAACATAATTCATAAAAGAAAAACTTAATAAATTGGACATCATCAAAACTAAGAACTTTTGCTCCTCAAAAAATTCTGTTAAGACAACCCACAGAGTGGGAGAAAGTGTCTGCAAATTACATGTCTTTTGAACAACTTGCATCCAGTATATATAAAGAATTTTCAAAATGCAGTAGTAATAAAACAGATACCCTAATTAAAAATGGAAACAATTTAAACAGACACCTCACCAAAGAAGATATGTGGATGACAAACAACTACATAATCAGGTACTCAACATTACTAGGCAATACGGGTATGCAAAATAAAATCCCCAGGACGGAACACTATGCACCTCCAAACTGCTAAAATTAAAAAGACTAATCATATCAAGTGTTGCCAAGGATATGGAGGAAATGAAACTCACATACACTACTGGTGGGAAAGTGAACTGTTATAATCACTTTTGGAAACAGTTTGAAAGTCTCCCCAAAAGTTAAACATATGTCTACCATATGATTCCACAACACTTCTCCTAGGTAATTACCCAAGATCAATGGAAGAATATGGTCATACAAAGACTTGCACATGAATGTTCATAGCAGTTTTATATGTCATAATCTAAAATTGGAAACAATCCAAATGTCCGTCAACAGATAAGTAGATAAACTATTAGTCTATCCACACAATGGAGTACTACCTAGCATACAAAGAAATGAACAATTAATATAGTCAACAACATGGATGAATCTTGAAATAATTATGCTGAGTGAAAGGAGCCAAAGAAAAGTACATGCTGTATGGTTCTATTTATATAAAATTCTAGAAAACGCAAAAGTAATGCATGCCAAAAAGCAGATCAAATTTCCTAGGAATGGAGGGAATGAAGGAGAGAATAAATCAGAAAGAGACATAACAAAACTTTTGGAGATAATTATCTTGATTGTGGTGATAGTTTCCTACGTATTGAACTGTACACTTTAAATATCTATAATTTATTATGTCACTTATACCTCAATAAAGCTGTTAAAATGTATTAAAATGAACTGTAAATGATAAATGCCTTCATTACAAATAATGCACAGTTTAAGTAATAGAGGGTTGGACTTGCCTGGTGGCACAGTGGTTAAGAATCCACCTGCCAATGCAGGGGACATGGGTTCAACCCCTGGTCCGGGAAGATCCCACATGCTGCGGAGCAACTAAGCCCATGTGCCACAACTACTGAGCCCGTGCACCACAACCACTGAAGCCTACGCACCTAGAGCCCGTGCTCCGCAACAAGAGAAGCCACCACAATAAGAAGCCCGCGCACTGCAATGAAGAGGAGCCTCCACTCACCGCAACTAGAGAAAGCCCACGTGCAGCAACGAAGACCCCGTGCAACCAAAAATTAAATAAATAAATAAATTTATAAAAAAAAAAAAGGAGAAGAAATAGAGGGTTGAGGCAGTATGTAGTAAAAACAAAAAAAAGCATTTGGAATTTCAAAGGTTCTACTTAAGGCTTAACATAAACCTAGATTTTTTCAAAATTAATTTTTGGTTTGATGAAATGCTACCCCAAGATAAGGCCAAGATTCATTAACCTCAGATGGTCATTTTTCCCCCTCAGGAAAATACACTGCATCGGTGGATTTATAAGCATTTATAGCCATCATAGAGGACTTTAAAAATGCTATATACTGTGACATGTGGAGAAACAAAGTATATCACTAAGTCTGAAGATGAAGATATAACTTTAAAAGTGTGTTTAAAAAGAGCATTTAAGGGTGTCAGTAGAGGAAATTAAAAAGAAGAATTAATATGGAGGCTATGAGATGAGGTGCTTGTTAAAGGCATTTAATACTTCCAGTTTGGCAGAAACATGAGAATCAGTTTGAGCCCAATTATTAGGATAATAATTATAAGATAATGGGGAGGAGATTTATCCTCTTTGACTACAGCCCCCCCATAACAGAAATAAAGAATTCCAAAAAGGAAGTTTTCTCCAACTAAGAGTTGAGGATCGGGCATCCCTGATGGCTCAGTGGTTAACAATCCACCTGCCAATGCAGGGGACACGGGTTCAAGCCCTGGTCCAGGAAGATCCCACATGCTGTGGAGCAACTAAGCCCATGTGCCACAACTACTGAGCCTGCGCTCTAGAGCCCGTGAGCCACAACTACTGAGCCCATGTGCCACAACTACTGAACCCCACACGCCTAGAGCCCGTGTTCTGCAATGAGGGAAGCCACCACAATGAGAAGCCGGCGCACCGCAACGAAGAGTAGCCCCCGCACACCACAACTAGAGAAAGCGCGTGCGCAGCAACGAAGACCCAATGCAGCCAAAAATAAATAAATAAAATAAATAAATTTTTTAAAAAAAAGAGTTGAGGATCTTCCTGATGACTGAATGGAGTTGTTTTTGTTTTGTTTTGTTTTTAATTGAAATATATTTGACACATAACATTGTGTAAATTTAAGGTGTACACCATGCTAATTTGATACACTGAATACTGAATGTATAAATACATTTATATATTGAGTGGAGTTTTAAAATAAAGAGAGCAAAGCTGAAGCACCCTGAATCAAACAGCCCGTTTGGTGGTAACATGCAAATTGGGTTGGGTTATAGGCTTGAGATAATACAGCTTCTCTACCATGTTCATGATTAACTGGTTGATTTATTAATTATGTATTGAGCATCTACTGTGCACTGACACTTGGCCAAGTGCTCTTCAAGATTCTGATCTATAATTTTTATCACCTTCTCCTTTCAGTTTGTTGCCATAACCAAAGTCATAGATGTCCCTTAGAGATACCAGTCCTCTCAAATGGAAGACCTACCTAAACATCCTCCCTCCTCCTTACTGCCACTCCCAGCATGTTATTTCCTCTTCCTTTTGCAAAACTCCTGCTCCTTGGAGAATCAACCATCTGCTTATACCTCCTTCTCCCCCTCCCCACAGCAACCATCTGCTGCCCCTCATTCAGGAAAGACTAAGTGCTTGGCTTCAGGCTTCCTCCATCCCAATTCCTACCACCATCCTGAGTCACTTCAACATACGCTTGAATGACCCATCAGCTAGTCATTCAATTCCTTGAATGCCTCATCATAGGTGACTTACCCTCTTCCACCTCAATAACCCACTTCCAAGTCACGCCTAGATCAATCAGGAACTGCATCATATCATAACCTAATTCATTTATGCCCCCTTCCAAACACAACTCTCTATGCTTCTAGTTCATCCAGTTGGAATATACGTTTTTGTCTCTGTCCCTTTCTTCCTTTTTTCTGTCCTCTTCTTTTTTTCTCTTCCTCCCTTTTTTCTTTCTCTTTCTCTTTTTATCTTTTTAACTGATATTACTCTACCTTCTAGCCATCCCCTCTCTTCTGTATTCACTTCCTCCTCCGTTCACTTTAAAATTAAATATTGTATTTAGACATCTTACTAAACTCTCACATTATTTCTAATTTTTCTACAGGTTCTTTGGGGTCTCTATGTATGTCATTTGCAAATAATGTCAATTTTTTTCAGATTCCTTATTTTCTAATTCTTGTGGCCTTAATTTATTTTTCTTATCTTATTGTTTTGCCCAGGCGATACAGTAAAATAATGAACAGGTATGATGTACTAGTAGACTTTCTCTGAAAATCTAATCCAAATATTGCCCTTCTCTCAATCTGCAAGGCAAACTCCCCAGTCTAAACCAGCATTATCTTTCACTTGATTACTTATCTAGCCTCCAAAATGAACTTCCCAATTCTACTCTGTTCTTCTCCATTCCTTCTGCACTTAACACCCAGAGAAATCTTTTGAAAACACAATGTAGATTATGCCTTGCCTTGCCTTAAACCTTTCATTAGTTTATAATTGCACCTAGAATAAAATCCAAAATCTTTACTAGTCTACCTCTTCAAGCCTTTCTTTTCTTACTAGATTTTACCCACGGTACTTTCATTTATTTCTTAAAGATGACAAAACTTTCTGCCTCAAGTCTTTCTCAGTGGCTGTTCCTTCTGCCTGGAATGATATTTGCCTCACACTTTGCCTAGAGAACTCCCATTCATCCTTCAGGTCTCAGAACACGCCCAGAGAAGCCCTCCCACAACTCCAGAAATTCAGTCAGCTCTCTCTTTTTTAATATTTCATTTAACTCTTCATTTTTTCCTTCAAAGCACTTACTACCTTTTGTAATTACATATATTTATTTGTATGGCTACTTAAAATATGTCTCTCCCATTACTAAAAGCTCTGTGTGTTTACACCATCATCCCTAGCTTATGGCATTTTGCCCGGAAAATAGTGTGCTATTAATAAATATTTATTGAATGAATAAACAGATGAATGAGTATATAAAGATGAATAAGACACAACTTTGGCTCAGAAAATGCACTCACAAATCTTTCCTTGAAGTCTCGATGATTTGTTTTCCTTACCAGGACTAAAAATTGCAATAAGGAGCAAGACGACATCCATAATCCTGACTTCATATTCCTTAGTGGGAGGACATTATTAGCTCAGAAATTGACTAATAGAAGCAATTATAGCAGCCTAAATCTAGACCTGATAATGGCAGGAGAAGCAGGATAAATTGGGGCAAGAAACTAAATACAAGATGTATTCATTTCCCATCCAAATCCAGAAGCTAAGACAGCTAAAATACCCATGATTGGAATGTATTAGTTTGAATTTAGACCTAAAAAATTCAAAACGTATCACATATCCCTTTTCACACATTTGTTGTTTTTCCTCTTAATTTCTTAACACAAGTACATTTAAAATAATGTTAAATTTGAGTGACTACGGGAAAGATCCAGGCTTTTGCCCAAAAGGAAAACAAGTAGCAGCAACTTAGCTTCCAAAGTCAGAAGCAGTCAAGGTTGTCTAAGAGAAACGTGGAGTCCCACAAGTTTAAATGCAGATCGAATGACAACAGTTGGTTCCTTCTTAGAGATTCCACCTTTCTCCCAGCCTTTGAGGATCAGACACCCCTTATCATATTCAAGAACCCCTACACCTGTGCCCTGAATCCCATCCTCTCCTTCTTCCCCTGAGACCTTCACCTTCTATTACCTTGTACCTTCAGCCTTGTTTTCTTTCTACTGGAAATATCCCTTTGAGCTATAAATATGCTTGTTTCTCCTTTCCCTGACTTCATATTATCCTCTGGCTACTATATAATTTATATCTTCCTTTCTCATTAACGCATCTCCATGTTCATACTTCCCACTCCTTAACCCACTGTAAACTGGCTTCCACTCCACCACTCAAAAGACTTCTCTCTGGAATTACTTCCTATCTGATAAATCCAAAGAGCATTTTCTAATCTTTATCCAGTGGTGTGCCAGTAAATGTTGAACAACTACCTTCTCAGAGCAGGAGTTGGAAGAGACTGAATTTGTAATGTATTCCACTTTCGGTGGTGCAAATACATTTGCCATGGCTGATTTTCGCTATCAATTTGGCATCAACTAGCTTGCAAACCTCCCCAAAATTTAAAATATCAGCCCTGTGAGCCATTACAAGCCTGCTGAGCCCTCTGTTACAGGGGAATCTGTTGATCACTCCTTCTTACTTCAACTTCCCATTCTCTCGTATTCCACAACACTGCTGCCTTTGAGACTCCTCCTACCTTTTTGACCATTTCTTGCTTGTTACATTCTTGCCTCCTCTTCCTACTCTTGCTTAAGAGTTAAGCTTCCCTAAGGTCTGTGCTCTGTCCAATGCTGTTTTCTCAACAAACTTTTCTGGTGAAATCAAATAAAGTCTTACAGTTTCAAACATATATCTCTTACACAAAAGCTCTACCCTAACTTTCTGATGGATATCTCTACCTGAAGGTCAGACAGGATCCTCAAACCCAAAATGTCATAATCTTTCCCATAATCTGGCTTCACTATCTCTATGTAAAGCACTGCTTTATCTCTTAAAGAATTCTTAAATTCATCTTTGCCTCTTAATTCCCATCACTTCTGCTATTTCTGAAAGCTGGACTCAACTATAAAGCCATCTACAAGATTCGAAGTTTGTTCAGTGTCCTTCCCTAGTGTCAAATTGTTCAGTGGGTCATCAGACACTGGTAGTATTTCTCAAGATGCGTATTGTGTTTTAAGGGGAATAAAAGGGGTTTTGTGGTCAAGTAAGTCTAAGAATCACTGAATTAAACAAAGCAAAGTGTTGTTTTTACTTTTCATAACCTTTAATATGCTAATGGGCATTATGGATTTCTAAGAGGAATGGAATTTGCAGGGATGTTTAGATATATTAGACCAGCCAAACATTTTTTAAGGTGGGAAGAAGGAGTGAGTTAAAACAATATTACCTGAAAAAAAAAAAAAGTCAAACTCACAGAAACAGAGAGTAAAGAAGTGGCTGCAAGGGGTTGATGGATGGAGGAAATAGGAAGAGGCTGGTAAAAGTGTACAAACATTCAGTTATAAGACGGGTAAGGCCTGAGGATCTAACGTATTACATGGTGACTACAGTTGATGACACTGTATTGCATGATTGAAATTTGTTAGGAGAGTAGAACTTAAATGTTCTCACCACAACAAAAAAACAGTAAATATGTGAGGTGATGAATGTGTTAATTAACGTGATGGGGGGGAATCCTTTCACAATGTATATGTATATCAAATCATATGTTGTATGCTTTAAATATCTTACAATTTTATTTGTCAATTATATCTCAATAAAGTTTAAAAAAATCCACTGTTATCTGGGAGTCGACTTCAATCTCTCTCCCCTATTGCAACAGTCTCGAATAAAGTCCTCCTTTAAAAAAACCCACTCTTACCACCTCACAATACCTCAGCATTTCTCAGAACGCAGTTCAGTGTGACTCTGGTCTACAGAACAAGAGTCAAAAGCCTCAAGAAATACAACACCCTCCTTGACTTCATCTCTGCCTACCACGCGCACCTCAAATCTCTCTGCTCCCTGCCTCACATCTTAAACTTCAACAATACATTTTTGTAGTTCATCATATAAACCATGCTGTTTGACTGCATTCTTTGTGCACACTGTCCTCTAAGTCCTCTAAGCAGGAGTTTCTCTTCATCACTTTCTTTTTTTTTTTTTTACAAATTTGTTTATTTATTTATTTTTGGCTGCGTTGGGTCTTCATTGCTGTACGCGGGCTTTCTCTAGTTGTGGCGAGCGGGGGCTACCCTTCGTTGTGGTGTGCGGGCTTCTCGTTGCAGTGGCTTCTCTTGTTGAGGAGCACGGGCTCTAGGAGCACAGGCTTCAGTAGTTGTGGCTCGTGGGCTCTAGAGCGCAGGCTCACTAGTTGTGGCACGTGGGCTTAGTTGCTCTGAGGCACATGGGATCTTCCCGGACCAGGGCTCGAACCCGTGTCCCCTGCATTAGCAGGCGGATTCTTAACCACTGCACCACCAGGGAAGCCCTTCATCAGCTCTCTTGTCCAGATAATGCATACTTCAATACTCAGTTCCAGTATCATTTCTTCCAGAAATTCTTTTCTGGTTTTTCCAGCACCTGCCATGTGAGCTAGATGCCTACCTTTGGTGTTGGTACACAATGTACCTCTCTATTATTGTACTCACTGCATTGCTCTATTGAAATATATCTGTTTCCTTCCAGACTGTGAACTCCTTGAAGGCAGGGACCCCATCTTACTCATTTTCACCATCTAACATACATTAAGCGTGTCTTTTTATTTTGATATTTTGATCTGGGGTCTCCCTGATCCTGGAGAGACTAACCCTCCCAAGGGCTAGTCAATTCCAAGAGATAGTAAAGGACTCATCTGCAAGCATGCTTTTCATATGCAAACCAACCAATCCCAATCCCATATCCTTAAGTACATCCTTTACTGGGCTCCCAAAGAGTTCTTAGGTTCCAGGCAACTACTCCCTTGCCCTCATCACCCCCAGGCCAGGTAACAGACAACTAGAGATAGTCCCTCTACCCTAGAGCCTGCTAAAGTTATTCAAACTAGCTAATCCTAAAGCCTGCTTACCCCACCTCCTCAGTTCCTTCCGCAGAAACTACAATCAAAGCTCTTGCCTGCGTTTGCCCTTCACTCCCTCTGCCTCTTGACCAACTCTGGTACTTCCCACGTGGCCCTTCCTGGCACGTTGTGCAGTGCCTCCTGAGCCTGGGGATCTGTGAGTTTAAATTTCTTCCTTCATGACAATCTTGTCCATGTCTGTGTGTCTTACCATACCTGATTAAAACAAATTCCGAGTACCTTTTAAGACTCTGTCACATGGTAGATATTCAACAGACGTTTATTCAATTAATTAATCAGTTAATTAGTTCACTGTCGGCAAGAAGACAAAAACTGCCACCCTGAGTTAGCTGCTAGGTCTTCCACCATTTTTAAATCTAACCCTTAAATTTAGGAATAGTGAGGACAGTCCATAAATTAAGGCAATGTTAACACTGAGATGGTCTAGTTAAAATTCTGTCTGGGGGACGGCAGGAGAATCCCCTTCTAGCCCTAAGAGCCCATCATTTCTGTATGAGAAGCATGAGTGCATAAAGATGCTGCTGAAGGTCGTACAAAAACACTCTGGCTCCTTTAAGCAGATGTGGAAGGAGACCATGCCCTTCATTTCCAGTTAAGCCTGGACTCTGAATCAGTTACGAGTCATTGTGTTGCAGGTACCAGAAAATTCCACCTCAAACTGACTTAAACAGTAATAACTCACTGTCATACAATGGGTAAGTCTGGAGGCAGATGGTTGCCCTTTTAAGGTTAAAAACAACTAAAACATAAAATTCTTTCAAGAAAACATATAGATGCCATAAAACAATATTAAATGGGAGAAAAAAGAACACACGAACACAGGCTTCAGGACAAGGGTTACATGAGGTCAGGGAAGGTCGGGGGGGGGTGGGGGGATGAGATGGGGAGGAGGTCATATGGTTAAGATTCTGATTATTTGTCAAGGTCGTAACATTTGTTTTGCATAGTGAGTTTGAGGGTGCTTGTTACATAATTGAAAACAATAAATTACACAAACAAGCACACTTAGCTGGAAGCAGAGCTAGAACTAGAACAAAAATTTTTTTATCCTACTCCAGAGTTCTAGGTCACTCCTGCAAAAAAAGAAAAGCTGTTGCCACTGGGGTGCAGGCTCTGTAACAGCGAGAAGGTTCAGGGAGACATAACCTTCTGTGCTCAGGTAGGCACAAAGTCAGGGCCTCACCCTTTGCTAAGAAAGGATTCGCACTGAAGAATTTGAGATAAAATAAATAAGCATATTTCTCTCTTTTTGAATAGAGAACAAATTTAAAGAATAGCCATTCCTAAATACAAGAGATTGATGAGATAAAATCAATCAACCAAGAACAACTATCAATTAGTGACATGCTCCTTTCATTGTTAACTGAGAATTTGCAAATGCTGAATAATTAACTTTGGCATCAATAGTTAACACAATTTAGTCATAGGAGGGCTATCAGATTAAGAAGCTAAATCTTAGGTCCCATTTTGATGAGTCAGACCCATAACAGGTAAGCCTGTCTCTTCTTTTATTGAATTAATCTCAAATGAACAGGACCTTGAAATAATATATCATGTGATATGTGAGGTTTACAGGCACTAGAAAAAAACAAAAGCATTTCAATATGTTCACCCTAACTCTTCATTGATGTTGTTGGGGACTGGGTGGAAGTGAAGGTAAAAACTAAGTGTGAGCCTCATAGGAATTTTTTTTTCTCCCTCAGACCACGTTTACAATTTTCTCCTAATGGTTGGTCAAGTGTCTGACCAAAGCTGTGATTCCTCAGGCAAAGTAAAGTGAAGCTCCATTATTTTTTGTGAAGTTGATCAATACCAAGAGACAAACTAAATCACACAAGGAAAAAGAACTCTCAGAAACAGCTGTTTTACACCCTGTACCTTCTTCCCCCACCCTCCCCCTGCCTCACAGGTTTATTCTTGAGGAAAATGTGTCTCAAATTTCCATTTACTCGTTTTCTCTATATGTAAAGCTTAAAAATAAGTTTGCTGATAGTACGGTGAGTTGACACAGTGTGGAACTTAAATATTTACCAGTAAATGATATCATCAAACACTGCAAAAGTCAGAGCACGCTTGTTTCTTTTTTGATCATGGTCAGCTTAACCACAGAGAGACAAAAGCCAGTGTGATGGTTGTCTCTGGCCTGCCTCACCGAGTTGTCCTGAATGTTCTAGAAATTGCTGAACAATCACCCTGTAGTTGTTTCCTTTTAGTCCTGTACACTTGGCCATGTCTACTAGTGTCATAGTGGTTCTCTCCTGGTCTAGGACCTTGAATGCCAGGCTGGAAGTCTGAACACAAATCAGAAGAGAAGAAAGTTTTTGAACAAAGGTAATGTGATTTGGGATTTGGAGAGCAGCTCATCTGACAGGAGAATGGGGAGACACAAGTTAGGCAGTTATTGTAACATTCTTTAGAGACAGTAATGGTGTCCTGAGCTTGATAAGTCAAGATGAGTAGGTTAGAAGGTAGGGGACAGGGAATGATGAATTCAGTACTAAAGATGTTGAATTTAAGTTATTAAGAGGACATCAAGTTTCAGCATATAGTAGGAAATGCAGAAGTGATACTCTGGAAGCTAACATTAGGACTTAACCAAGGTGATAGTAGCCATCACTGAGGCTGTGAGAAAGACACCAGGTAGATCTGAAGGGTGAGTACCTGATCTCAGTGACTTAGGAAATTATAATAATTGCACAGATACCGGTAGAATCCCCTCCCTCACTATGCTTAGAGGCTTTATCATCCAGAGTCCTTCACACACACACACACACACACACACACACACACACACACACACACACACTCTAGGGTTCTCAAGGTTTTAGGGGAAGAAGAAGATGTATCTTATATCAGGGAGTAAAGACTTTTCCCCTACACTCTTAGGTTCTGTGGTTGGGCCTGAGAATTAAACTGACAAAGATAGGTTAAGGGGAGAAAAGCATACACGTTCTATTTGATGTTAATGTTTCTAGGTGTATACAGAGGTCTTCATATAAAAGAAACGAAGACCCAGAGAAGTGGATAATCCTGAGAGCTTACATACCATGTTAACAAAGAGTGAGAAAAACTGGAGATGTGATAAGACAAAGGAAAAGGGGGCTGGGACTAGGGGTGGTAAACTGTGGGAAAGTGACTAGGAAGTAAATGGGGGAAAGTAATGAACAGTAAGGGTTATGGAGTAAGGTTTTTTATTACTTTCATCTCAACATCTATTTCCTGTCTTGGGTGATAAGAGTGTTCTCCACTTTTTGCTACAGGGAGGGCGCCTTTTTCACAGGAAATTTATGCCTTGCTTTTAGGGAGAAAGGAGGAGGGCAGAGAGCCTTTCCTGCATCTGCCATCATGCCTTCAGCTCAAAATAATCAATACGCCAAAGCCGCACATTGTGGGGCAGCATGTTCCGACCCTCTTTATCTGCCATATTCTTGGCTTAGCAAATTTTGTAAAATACAAGATAAACAAGATTTTAGCACACATGTATGAAGTATACCACAATATAAAACAGACACATACTTAAACTAAAACGGTTTTGTTACTATGTTTATAGCATTTATTCCAGCATTGCAGCATCCTACCAAACTCGAATTTACTAAGCACTTTAGGAGTTGAGAAAATGAAACAGAAACCCAACTCTCAGTGATCATTTTTCAAAGTAAGGGAAATTAGATATAGACATAAGTAATGAATACTAATAAGTATAAGACAGGGTAGAAAGTCATGTAATAAGACAGGGATACAAAATACTATTCCAGATTTGGGGGGTGGGACAGGTGACAAGGCTCAGGTGCTTAGGACAGCTCCATGATGGACAAGACAACCAAACTGGTCCTTGAAGCGCAGCAGGACTTTCAATGTGGAGATAAAGGAGATGGCTGTCACCAATAAGAGGAGCCATGACACGGAGCTGGGAAAATGTAGCTTGGGTGTAGATAAAAGCAAGTGTTTGGTTTGAGCCAAGGGCAGCATTTATTGAAGGAAGTAGAGGACTTTAAAATTGGAAATGTTGGTTCAGGTCAGATCGTGACAGCCTCAAAGGTCATGCACTAAGGACTTCGGACTTGATTCTGAAGCCAGGGGAGAGCTTCTGAAGGCTCGGGGGTGGGGAGGGGAGGGGAGGGGGAGACATGGTGTGATCATGGCGACACTGGGTGAGATGGAAAGAGGAGGACAACCTGGAGGCGAGTAGAAATGAGGCTCCATCAAATTAAGATGCAGGGATTATATGTTATAATAGAGGGTCCATGTCCACACTTCACAATGTCACGGTGCCCTATTTAAAACGGTTATGTTCTCAAACTAGGATAGAGAGGCAAGGTTCTCTGTCTTAATATGGATTTCAGCCTAAGGATATTTTGTAAAGGTCAAATTACTCACAGAACTAAAGCATCTGTTTGGAATAACTCTGCTAAAACACGGGACACCATGGAAGAATCACACAGGGCAGTGTCAGCTGTTTTCAATGAGTACAGATAACAACTTTTGAACCTTCAGAGACTCCTTTGATCCACAAGTGAGGTGACATTCAGGTTTATTTTAAGTGTTACCACTCTGTTCATAAGAATGGTAGCCAAGAGAGAAAAACAATCGAAACTGATCTTTATTCAATACCACAATCAATGGTAAATGATGTTAACTGGATAGGTTTACGGTTCTACATAAGTATTTTTTGAGGCCAAAGACTGAGGTAATATCAGGCAACACAGCCTAAGGCTTTTAAGTGTATTCCAGTGTTGGCTGTTGAAACTTTGATTAGACGTGATGCGTCCAACTAATCCTTGATATACTTATGAGTAATGGAGAGAATTGAGACTTTGTCCTTCACACTGGCAGTTTCTTCATTCATTAAATCATTCACCTTTGTTCTTTTGCCCTTCCTGGCACTTGTAATCATATATAGAGAGAAATATTAACCACATAAAAACATACAAGTAAATATAGGTTTAGAAACAGCGGTAAGTATTCTGAAAGGGTAAGAACCAGGCACTGTGAGAATGAGGGGATGGATGGATGTAGGTGATCAGAGAAAGATTCTGGAAGGAAGAGGTATTTAAACTGAAGTAGACATTAGCCAGGAAAAGAAGAGCAGCATTTCACAGGAAGACAGAATCTCAAGTCTAGTTAACTGTAATAATTTACAACGAAATTACGTGACCCCAGTATACATTCTATTGGACCTAGAGGTACAACATAAAAATATTATAGATCATCTAACAATATGTGAAAATGTCACTCATTAATTTTAAATAGCAATTTGCAATACTATGGTTATAAACTATTTGGCTTGGGGCAATATATTTCCATGTCTTGTGAAATTATTAATTCTCATTAAATGCTAATGATCCTTACTGTGAAGATTAGAGCTAATTACGTACTCCTTTCACCAACAGTAATTTATTAGCTAGTCATGATGAATCTGGTAAATGTTTCTGTGTTAGTTGGCCAAAGTAAGTTTTATGGACCAGATACCAACACCACAAAGCACATACATAAACAAATACTTAGAAAAATAAATACTGCCATCGTCAGATAATAAAGTTGGAAAACAGATGGACAACAGGACTAAACGTTATGATATATGAAATAATTATCCAACTAACATTAGTCAGGTGACCACACATGCTGTTTCCATGGTTACAGGCACTGGTGTAACAGGACAGTGTGGTGAGCAGGTTTACCTCATCACCCTGTCAAAATCAAAACTGAAAACAATTGAAGTCTTTAGAGCTGGATTTCTTGACTAAAACACTAACAATAGGTAAAACTGCTCTTACAGATTCATTTCTTTCAATTTGGAACAAATTGAAGCCATGTAAGAGCATAGCGCTAACTCAAGAGTTTGGCAATAAATTTAAATTGTTAAAGTTAAGCTTTGAACATTTCAAATATGTTGTAGATTTAAAATTCTGAGGATTACATGGGATTACACATATCATAAATGTTTTTTAGTAGTATAAATTAAGTTTCATGGTATATAAAAATATGACATTTATCCAAGGAATGTACTATATTTTCATTTGCAAACTTTTGTATATTTTATTATATCTTACATGGTATGCATTACAATTAATAGTTGCCACTTTTTTTAGGAGACCCTGTTATAGAAGATACCTAATTTTTTTTTAAATGTAGAAAATTCATCACTCATTATAAAAAGATAGCCTTTGGCTTTAAAAAATGTATTTTCTCATATCATTTAAAAATAAATCTAAAAAAAATAAAATAAAATAAATCTATTCAGGGGACTTCCCTGGTCGTCCAGTGGTAAAGAATCCACCTTACAATGCAGGGGACGCGGGTCCTATCCCTGGTCAGGGAACTAAGATCCCACATGCCGCAGGGCAACTAAGCCCACGCACCACAACTATGAGGCCTCACACCTCAACTAGAGAAGAGAAAACCCGTGCACCACAACTAGAGAGAAGCCCACGCGCCGTAAGGAAAGATCCCACATGCTGCAACTAAGAAAGACCCGACGCAGCCAAAAATAAATAAAATAAATAAATAATGAAAACAAACAAAAAAACCGTAAAAGATAAATCTATTCATAAGAATTAAGTGTAATAGAATGGATAAACAACAATGTCTTATTGTACAGCACAGGGAACTATATTCAATATCCTATAATAAACCATAATGGAAAAGAAAAAGTAAATTAAAAGAAAGAAAAAAAATTAAGTGTATATATAATTCTTCTGATATATATGTATATATCAACTAACTCAATCATATTCAAATACACCAATTTTAAAGTTACAAGTATGCTATAAACATATAACATATGTCATTTCCTAACACGGGGCGGAAGCCCTTTGGAAACTCTCCCCAGCGTGTACTGAATGCCTTCCTCACTGAGCACAGTCTGATTTCCTGTAGGAAGATTTTTGCCTAATCTTTCTTCTGCTCCACACGGTGCATTTTTAGAGATCTCCAAATGCTGTAAACAGTCAATTAAATAAAACAAAATTTAATTAAACCTATGCATGAAAAATTGAAAGGAGTATCTTACAGCAGACCTTGCTCTACTGTCAAAGGCAGTTCTATGGGAAAGCATATCAGGCACAGTGTTTTGAGCCACTGGAAATTAATATTACAGTGAATCAACCATGTAATATAAAAAAGAATTTCCCATCACCCTCGGGGAGATGGATCAAGATAGACTGAAGGGGCAGCAAGATAGTCACATTAATTCTAGGAGAAGAGTTTGATGAATGAAATGCAGGAATAAGTGAGTTGGTATTTCCTATTCTTTCTTTTTTTTTTTTAATGAGAGTATAGTTGCTTTACAGTGTTGTGCAGTATTTCTTATTCTTTCAATTACAAAAGTCACAAGGATTCCCCAGGAAGAACAAGGAGCTACAATGTTATTAACACACTTCACAAAACTATAATTGTGATTATAATTTCTTCCTGGTAAAGACCTAGAGATAGAGCTAGGGAAAAGTTCTCACTTGGTATACAGGCAATAACACTCTTTTTTATATGTATACTACTACAACTAAATTAGGGAGTACATCTGCTTAAAGGGAAGGCAATTTAGAATTGAACTAAACTCAAACTGTATAATTTCTTCATTAGTAAACAGGGATATCACTTTATCTCTCACAGTGTTGAGGAGATTCTATGATGCCATGCATATAAAGTCCTTAGCACAGTGCCTGGCATACAGTAGGAGCTCAGTAAGTGTGCATGTATATGTCATCATGACCAAGAGCATCATCAAATGAACCCCATCATCTTTGCCATCACACTCTTTATATTCAGGATATTTTATTCACAAAATTGGACAATGTTAGTATTACAGAAATATTCCAGAATCCAAACCCAACATTCGCCCCTAAACTAAATTACATTTTAACCTCCCTCTACTATAGAAAGCATGAAGCTAAACCAGCTTTAACACAGTTCCACCTCTTCCATGGCAGAGTGTCAGAAATTTTTTCCAAATAAGTATTAATAATATTTTAAATTCAGAAAAATCAAGTCCTGCCTTAGTTCCTAAATAACGGGGTTTTCCTATTAATGACCAGATAATTTTAGAGCTGAAAGTGAAATGATCTAGACAAGACACTCATGGTAAAAAGCACAGAATGGTTAAGAGGCATGCCTATGACTCTGAATTCAGCACAGGACGGGACTGGCAGAGGTCTCCTGACCAAATGCCAGACTATCTCCATCACCACAGATGCATCCAGTACATATCCAGCTACACCAAAGAGCTTCCCACTTATCAATTAAATAGCATACTACCAAGGACCATACAGGCTTTCCTTCTTAACAGATACTTTTACACAAAACACTGGGTCCTCTGAGTTTCTAACAAACCAAATAGAGACTAAAAACACTAACTTAGGTATTGTAGTTGAAATAATATTGCCTACAAAAGAGTTAAAAAGTGTTTTTATGTGTAAACACTACAAAGTCACTGAGTATATTTGAAGCATGTAAATTATACACATTGTGTGGGAATACTTACTTTAACATTCATTTGTTTTACTGAGAATTCTTAGTGCTAGTTCAACTTATTGACTCAGATTCCAAAAGGATACCTGTAGGACAAAATTGTTTTTCACCAATGACCTAGTTTATTCTTCAAAAGAATTTAAAATAAATATTGTGATGTTTATCCAAGACAATCATTCCCACACTCATCTTCCAGCATCTAAAATACCTGCCCTCCTTTTCCTAAAGTAAATTTACTTTTAGAGAAAGAGTTTTGATAACAGACTTTTTGCTAGCCTGGAATTTGATAAGTTTATCGATTTAAGATAAAAATTCAAACTCCAATTTCACTATCTGGCTATAAAATTGAATGCCATTCTGGGACAATATAAGTGTCAATATTATTAACTTTATTTGTACCTTCTCCAGTTCTCTTTTCTTTATATGTAAATGAAAAGAATTCCTTTGATTTACAACGTCTGTGTCAGCAATCAGCTTCCCTCTGTAAAGGAGTCTATACATATTGTCATGTTACTTCTTTGAGTAAACTCTGACTTCAAAATTTATCCCATCCATAGCAGAAGCTTCAGTGTAGGATCTTTCCTGTTCTCGTTTGTTTCTTTGTGCTCTCTCTCTTTTAAACCTGTTTATCTTGCTTAAATGGAAAACATCAGTGAATCCATCTAAGCTCAAAGGAGAAGAATAGCAGTTATAAAACCTCTGCCATAACTATGATTATTCTACAGCCCTTCTTCAATTTCCAGGATCAAAAAACAACAATAAACTTCAGATTTTCTAAATTTCTTTCACATGTCATTTTTTTAAAACAAACACAAAACCAGGAAAGTTACTATTTTGGTTCTTATTATGAAGAAGAAACCGGGAAAGTTACTATTTTGGTTCTTATTATGAAGAAGAAAATAGAACTAAGCAGAGTAAAAAACAAACAAAGTCAAAGAAACCAATGAAAGCAAGAAAAGGATGAAGAAAACAATAAAGTCTAACATTTCCAAAGAAGATTCACCCCGAAATATTTTTCTTAGTTTCATCCTCAGTTATGTCAAAGTTTAGAACAATACAGTTATTTTTTGAAGCAACAATTTGATTTTTTGTTTTCATACTAAGATGCGTTTTATGGAAAAGCAGATAATAAAACAAAAACTAATTGTTAATTTTTAAAAATTGCAGTTAGAGTTGAAACTTTACAAGGAGTAAAGCTGAAACTTCCCACTCTGGAATCTTACCCCATAGTGACACCACTCCCATCTTTCTGGCTTTCTTCTAGTTTATATTACTGTATCTCAAAATAACCCCTTTATTCTGCTATTTCTTGATTTTTGTTTGCTGTTCATACTGTCCTCTGATTTCTTCCTATGGAAAATGAATTTCACACCTACCTACCCCCACCAAACAAACCAACCATCTTCCCTCCTCCCAATGCAGTTATAGCACAATCAGTCAACCTTCTATGACTCATTTTCAGAATGATGCATCTACATAGCGAAACCACACAAGGTTCTAGAGTGTAACTTTTCCCCAGCTATTTCCTTTGCTTGGTTTTCCCTGTATCTGCCTCTGAATCATCCATACACTCTCCTGAACAAACTGCCAATCTTCTGAAGGGTTGGGGAGAGGTGGCTGACCTGCTCTGGGAGTCCAAGTAATGTCTCTCAAATAATTCTGCAAATGTTGGTGCCACTCTGGGCCCCTTCTCTCAGAGATTCCTGCTTCCTACAAATTCCTGTGGCTTTCTGGAGCTCTGCACAGAGAAGCTTGCTCTCCACCAACAGTCTTGGGTTTCCACCTTATTCACACTGCTAAATCAGGTATCACTCCCCTGCTTTTGCAATCTTTGTTGACATCTGTTGTCTGTTGTCGTTTCCTCCTATTCTCTTTGTCCTTGCGGGTTTGTTCCTTTTTAATCGTTTAATATCCTTTGAGTGTGCTTTACAGAGGGAACACAAATAAATGCATCTGTCCAATCCACCATGATTAACCAGAAGGATTTGTTGTGATTATTTGTAAAGCATGATTTTCTATGTTGTTGTTGTTTTTTTTAACATAACCAAACCCATTTCTCTTTTGTCCACTTCCGGTTGTCTGCCTCTAAGTCTGATTAACTAATTGGGATGGATTTTTTTTTTTTTATAACGTTTTTGCCATTTTCCCCACTTGATGGCACCCTTCTCCAAGATCCATTATCTTCATGTTTCTTTTCCTTTCTCTCTCTCTCTCTCTCTATCTCAACAAGAAATGTGACCTTAGGGGCAGGAGAGAAACACACAAACTTATTCATACTAGGGTGTAAATGATTGACATCATTAAAAAGTGCTTCCCAGGATTTTAATACAATGAAAAATTCTAAATTGAAGTTAAGGTACACTGGAATTTCCAAAGATGTATTTTGGAAACTCTCTCTGGGGACAGGAGTATGTTGGGAGAAAAGTGGAGTCAAGTAAAAAATGAGAGAGAAGGGGAAGAGAAAATGAAGTAGGAGGGACTAACAGAGGAGATAAGATTGGTGATAATGTCCAATTTCAAGAGATAATTTAATAACTTTTTTCCTAGATATGCAGATTTGGGAGAAACCAGAATAAATATATTAAGAAAACAAAGACACTCCCGTGAGATAACACTCAGGAAAGTTCTTTGGAAAATACAAAGCACTATAAAAATATTAAAAGGTATCAAATTCAATAAGTATTTACTATTGTGGAACTTCCAGAAACATGCCCTTATTTATGTTCAGCATTCAAGTCAAATACCATAAATTACTACAAATTTCCATTCATTTATATGCACCCACTAGCTTTTCTATTTTCTCCCAGTGGCCTTTATGTAAGTCTTTGCCTTCTAAAAATGACTCCATGAAGCAATTTCGTTATGATGGATAATTAAGGTCTCTGTTACCTTATGGAGGCCACTGAAATTTCTACTTGAACTTTTCTATGGAATTAATTTTCCTATACTTGCTCAGTTTCGCAAATTTCCTAAACTTGTTCAGTTTACAGGAAGAAGTCAAATCATTTCAAGGTCCATAAAACCAAACGAACAGCAGTGGTTAATTAGTCTGAAGGAATCTTAGCAGCTACAAATCTATTAGTAGCTGGACACAGGGACTTCCACCAGTGGTTTTCCCAATATTTCAAATATGAAAACTCTGTTTGAATGCCAAAATACCTCCACGCCTGAAATACATATGACCAAAAAACCCCACAAAAATTAGTAATGCTTTTGAGTGCATCTGTATTTTCCTAATCATAACAGCATCTGTATACATTTGAGAATTAGCACACAGACAAGAGTTGGTGAGCATAGAGACCAAGGGGCCTCAATAATTTTGACCCACAAGTAGGCAACCATTGACCTACAGCTTACCCTGCCCGTGTTTTTTGTCTTCCAGTAGAAAATAATTAATTTCTCACTTAAAACGAGAGGAAATGAGAGAAATTCAGACACAGCTGTGGTAAGTTTCTACCTTATTGGTTCCTCTTGTTAAATCTGGGAATTGATTCTTCTTTTTTTTTTCCTTTTTTTTTTTTTCAGTATGCCTCTCACTGCTGCGGCCCCTCCCGTTGCAGAGCACAGGCTCCGGATGCGCAGGCTCAGCGGCCATGGCTCATGGGTACAGCCGCTCCGCGGCATGTGGGATCTTCCCGGACCGGGGCATGAACCCGTGTCCCCTGCATCGGCAGGCGGACTCTCAACCACTGCGCCACCAGGGAATCCCTCTTCTTCTTTTTTTTTTTATGTGGACCATTTTTTAAGTCTTTATTGAATTTGTTACAATATTGTTTCTGTTTTGTTTTGGGGTTTTTTGTTTTGTTTTGTTTTGGGCTGAGAGGCACGTGGGATCTTAGCTCCCCGACCAGGGATCAGACCCTCACCCCCTGCATCGGAAGGCGAAGTCTTAACCACTGGACAGCCAGGGAAGTCCCCACTGATTCGTTTTTAATCCAAATTATCTCCCGTTAGAAAATACAGCTTTGAAAATTGTTGAATCTTTTAAAAGTCCTAATTGTAAAGCATTTACTGCCTGTGACAGTGGTTCTCAACAGTACCAAATTTAACAAACCTTTTCTATAACGAAGATCCTTAATGTCCCCCTTCCTAGCCTACTTTATCTAGGACTGAAATAAACTAGTCCAAACAGCAATTTATTACTTCTCATGATTCTGTGGGTTCGCAGGGCAGTTCTTCTGCTTGGTGTGGTGTCATGTGGGGCTCAAGACAGCTCAGAGGTCGAAATGGTCTCACTCACACAACGGGCAGCTGGTGCTGGCTACTGGCTGGAAGCTCAGCTGGGCAGATTGGCCAAGGCCACACCTCTCTTCCAGGTGGGCCCCTCCAAGTGAGGGCTGGGGCCTCTTCAGAGCATGGCAGCTGGGTTCTAAAAACCTGGCTATTTCATTAGATCTTTTAGTGTAGTCATATCTGAGCATTTACATATTGAATACGTATTTTGTGAATTATTTTCTTTTATTCCTCTGTTTAATTACAGTTGGGGTGCTATTTTCATTTTTTAAAACATTGTGCCTGTAGTTAGATTCCATTATCTAAGAATTTCATTTGAGGGTATGTGATAGATGATGCTTCCAAAGATGGCCACAACAATCTCTCTCATCTCACGGGTTCTTTGACAATATAACCTCGTCACTCCAACATCAAGAGATGGTTTCCCCTTTCCTTGAATTTGGGCAGACCCCATGACCTGGTTTGACCAATAGAATCCAGCAAAAAGATGCTGTGTAACTTTGGGGGGTTTGGCTTAAGAGGTTTGCAGTGTCTACCTTTGCTCCAGGAAACAAGTGATTTCCTTGATTTTGCAGTAACTACACGACTGACTATATTAATACCCTGTTCAACTAACTGTGTACATCAGAGCCGGGACTAAGGTGAGGGGAAGGAGGTACTCATCTTTTTTTTACTTTTTTTTTTTTTTTTTTTTTTTTTTGAGTTACGGGGGCCTCTCACTGTTGTGGCCTCTCCCGTTGCGGAGCACAGGCTCCGGACGCGCAGGCTCAGCGGCCATGGCTCACGGGCCCAGCCGCTCCGCGGCACGTGGGATCTTCCCGGACCAGGGCATGAACCCGTGTCCCCTGCATCGGCAGGCGGACTCTCAACCACTGCACCACCAGGGAAGCCCTTGGGCACAAAATTTAAAGGGCTCCTTAAATGTAAACTCAGTAATCAAGATCAACAACATTCTGATGCAATCTTTTAAAACATAAAATTAATGGATACCAAGGGGAAGGGGGAGGGATGAACTGGGAGACTGGGATTGACATATATACACCATTGATACTATGTGTAAAATAGATTACTAATGAGAACCTACTGTATAGCACAGGGAACTCTACTCAGTGCTCTGTGGTGACCTAAATGGGAAGGAAATCCAAAAAAGAGGGGATTTATGTATATGTACAGCTGATTCACTTGGTTATACAGCAGAAACTAACACAACATTGTAAAGCAACTATACTCCAAAAAAAATTAATTAAAAAAATATCAAATTAATGCCCAAAAAATCTATGATGAACAAAGTAACAAAACTTTAAAGACAGGACATACAGAGTAAGTTTTCCAGTAATTCTGACACAGTATCTTTGTATCATTTAAGCTTCCCTGTCCATAATGACTTTTCCTAAATTATGAGTCTTTTTTGTGTAGCTTCTGATAAAACTCTTCAGTATTACTTTATACTGAAGGGCTACTGATTTACACTTGTATTGAAGTACTACTGACATATTTGTAGTAGGATATAGCTGTGTGTCTTTATTTCTTTTTTTTTTCTATTGAGATAGAGTTGACATACAATACTATGTTAGTTTCGGGTGTACTACATACTGATTTGACATGTGCAATACATTATGAAATGATCATCCAGAGAAGTCCAGTAACCACCTATCCCCACACTAAGTTATTACAATATCATTGACCATACTCCTTAGTTCAGTGTATCCTTTTAAACTCTAGCAGGACTCAGGAATATTTTTCATTGTGCAGAACTGAATCGAGCCTGGAGGGACACCAAGCACACCTGGCCCCCTCCTCTAAGGGCCAGTGATACCTCACATATCAAATCATTGTGTCAATCCAAAATGCCCCACGTTTCCAAACCCACTGACAGCGTAGGGGCTGCCCTGAGTGAAAACTTGGAGATGATCATCAGAGTATGAGTGAAACAAATAACAGGCTGTATGTAAGCATCCTTTGAAAACTGTCTTGGTTACACATCTCTAGGCTCTCTAGGGTTTTTAAAAATTAAAGAGCCTTTAAGATATGATACTGCACGTCCTGCTTTAAAAACTAGACCATGATAAAAGCTTAAAGCTGAAGCAACCACACACTAATCACAATATTCCATTGAAAGCTCTCCTCTGGAAGCGCTGTAACAACTATACTGTTATTCATCTCTTTCGTCTAGCCACAAATGAGGTAATGAAGGATTATTATGTTTTATTTAGTCATGTCTTTCCCTATTTTGTTCCAAAATTCAGGCTTTTTGATTTTGGTAGTGTGTCATGCATCTCAACAAATTTTCCTTTGCGTTAATTCACAATATAGGCATACCTTGTTTTACTGTGCTTTGCCTCACTGTGCTTCACAGATATATTGCATTTTTTTTACAAAGTGAAGGTTTGTGGCAACTCTGCATCAAGCAAGTCTATCAGTGTCATTTTTCCAACAGCATTTGCTCACTTCGTGTCTCTGTGTCACATATGGGTAACTCTCACAATATTTCAGATTTTTTCATTACTATTATATTTGCTATGGTGATCCGTGATCACTGATCTGTGATGTTACCATTATACTTGTTTTAGCATTTTTCAGCAGTATTTTAAAATTAAGGTGGGTACATTGGTTTTTTAGACATAATGCTATTGCACACTTAACAGACTACAGTATAGTGTAAACATAACTTTTATATGCACTGGGAAACCAAAAAATTCATGTGACTTGCTTTACAGCAGTAGTCTAGAACCAAACCCACAACATCTCTAACATATGCCCATAATCAATTTTTCATTCCCCCAAGTCCCTTTGTAGGGGAAACAGAATAAGATTTAGGCAAAGAAATGTCCCAAACTCCCATACATTAAAAAAAGCTCCTAAAACTTATGGATTTTGCTGTGGTTATCAACTAGGAAAGTGCATATAAATTCTAGGGTGTTTTTGTTTTGTTTTGTTTTGGCAACGGCAAAATCTAATAAGTATTAAGTCAGAGTAACTGAAAACAATTTCAGGTGCACCTCTAAGATTTTCCCTCCACCTTAATGGTGGGCTACTTAACTCCATTTAAAGGCACATGCTTTTGACCACGTCACATCTTAACCCCATGTCCCAAACATTTAATCATACATTTAATTTAACTAACAGTTATAATCACAACACTCTGAGCACTCTTAATTGTAAATAGATGTCTTAGATTATTAAACCGAAGAGTCTTTACTAAAAAACATCCCTGTGTTCTTGGTTATTTGGAAAATTAAGAATAGGGCTGGTGTTCCCAGGGCCATCAACCATAATACGCTGCAGACCCGTAGATCACTCTGTAGGTTCCTTTGGGTTCTATAGGATTTTGTGAGTTTTCCAAAACTTGTTCCAGCCACAAAGAAGACAGTTAACTTAATTAACTAATAAATAACTTGACCTGTCCATTTTTTCCTGTTGTCCTACAAGATCTTACATTAGAATTCAAAGACATAAAAGAATAAGGCAGGGGCTTCCCTGGTGGCGCAGTGGTTGAGAGTCCATCTGCCGATGCAGGGGACACGGGTTCGTGCCCCTGTCCGGGAAGATCCCACATGCCGCCGAGTGGCTGGGCCCGTGAGCCATGGCCGCTGAGCCTGCGCGTCCGGAGCCTGTGCTCCACAACGGGAGAGGCCGCAGCAGTGACAGGCCCGCGTACAGCAAAAAAAAAAAAAAACAAACAAAATAAATAAATAAATAAGGCAGATAGTACAAATCGCTTGCCTTCTGAAATTCCTAAAACATGAAGTTTTCATATGGCCTATAAAAATCTGATCGCTCATCTTATAAAATGCTGTAACAGTGGGAGAGAAATACCAAATAAACTGTCCAATCCCCCCCCCGTTTTTTTGTAAATAGAATAAGTCCCCAGTGAGATTTTTTTAACCTAATTATTGATTTATGATCTCAAAACTATTTCATTAGGAAGCTTTCCTTCCCATTTTGGCAGTCTATTTTTGGCACAAGAATCTAGGCCAAATACAAAGTTTATTGAATAATTTCTGGAATGAAAACTGTTGAAAATTCCCTATAAATATACTCTGAGTTTAGAGCATTAAAATGGTATTAAAAACTCAGTCTACAATACAAAGTAAGTTATTATACGCTCCAATAAAATATATGTCTTTAAGGCAAATTTGCAGGACTGTAGCCTCCATGCTGCAGTATAGTCAAAATTATGTTTCATCTGAAGCATGAAATTTGGTGAGTACCAAATTCATCTTGCTGTGTCCTCCGTGCATACACTCCTTGTTTATCAGCCATCACTGACATTTATTAACTATCTTCAAAATACAGTCCTTTCTCTCAAGAAGTTTAAGATATGGGTAAAAGTATAGAAGATGATATAAAGCCATTGCTATAGTGTGAACATTTGTATAGAAATTCCAAAATGGAAAACTAGAAAAGTATTTAAAATATTTTCTAAGTCCGGTAAATGCCTTCTTGCATTCCTTCAGGCATTCCAGAACATAATAAAAATACAAAATAATGAGGCATCATCCACAGAGCAGCAAAGAGACACCTGTGAGAAGAGGTCATCTGACTCGGAAACTAAGTCCGCCTCAGAGCCCTTCACTTACATGGGCTCCTTCCAAGATCCAGTAACCAATTTTATATTTGTAATTTTGTATTCTTCTCCTTTAGTGGACTTAAGGACATGGGGAGGGGGAAGGGTAAGCTAGGACAAAGTGAGAGAGTGGCACGGACATATATACACTACCAAATGTAAAATAGCTAGCTAGTGGGAAGCAGCCGCATAACACGGGGAGATCAGTTCCGTGCTGTGACCACCTAGAGGGGTGGGATGGGGAGGGTGGGAGGGAGACGCAAGAGGGAGGAGATATGGGGATGTATGTATATGTATAGCTGATTCACTTTGTTATACAGCAGAAACTAACACAACATTGTAAAGCGATTATACTCCAATAAAGATGTTAAAAAAAAAAAAGCCTCCGAAACTGCATAAACTGCAGACCCCACAAAACCTGGATCTGCACCAGCGAGAGAATAAACAATATGTGACTTCCATGTGAGTAGGATACTTGGCTGAGATAATTTCAAAACACTGTAACCAGAGAGATAGAACAGGTTCCTGGATGATAGAACTCAATCCTATTAAAATGTCAAGTCTCTCAAAATCAAATTGAGCATTTAATGCAAGTGCAATAAATATTCCAACAGCATTTAGAAAGCATAACAAGACTTTGGAAAAATCTGGGGAACATCTGGAAAAAAATAAGAATCACCAAGAAATTTTTGGAAAAGACAAATAATTGAATGTGAGATGCAGAGTTGAGGGGAAAATCACTGCTTTTCCAGATACAAAACATATTATAAACCCTCAACAATTTAAACCACGTGGTACTACTGTAAAAAATGTACACACTGAACAAAACAAACATTAGGATGTGTAAAAAATTAATAAATGATAAAAGAGGTACACAAATTCAATAGGAGAGGGAAGAAGTGTTAGGAAAACGGTGATGGTACAATTGGTTAGATCTTTGGGAGTGAAAATCCATTTAGATCTTAATCTTATACCATTCTCTCAGCTAAACTAAATGGATGAAGTAGTGAAATACTTTTTGAAAAGATCAAATTAGAGAAAAATTACAAGAAAATAAACCTTAATATTTATCAACTCTTCGAGGAATGGTTTTTTAAAGCTTAGAAACAATGAAATAAGTTATAAAATAAAATACTGACAGAACTAACAATATGAAAATTAAAAATATCTGCACACATACACAAAACATTACAAATGAAAGGCAAGCAAGCTATGGGGATAAAATAGTTTCAGCAAGTATGCAAGATTAATATCAACTGTATATAAAGAGCTGATACAAATCTATAAGAAAAGCACCAAGATCCCAAAAGATAAATATGCAAAAATCATGCACAAACAGTCTGGCAGTTCCTTAAAAGTTCAAACATGGAGTGACCATATGACCTGGCAATTGCATGCCTAATTATATGCCCTAGAGGAGTGAGAATATATATCCACACAAAAACTTGTACATTAATGTTCAAAGAAGCATTATTCACGACAATCAAAAAGTAGAACTAGGGCTTCCCTGGTGGCGCAGCGGTTGAGAGTCCGCCTGCCGATGCAGGGGACACGGGTTCGTGCCCCGGTCGGGGAAGATCCCACATGCCGCGGAGCGGCTGGGCCCGTGAGCCATGGCCGCTGAGCCTGCGCGTCCGGAGCCTGTGCTCCGCAACGGGAGAGGCCACAACAGTGAGAGGCCCGCGTACCGCAAAATAAAAGTAGAAATAACCCAAATAACCATCAACTGATGAATGGAAATAAAATGTGTGAAATCCATATGATAGAATATTATTGGGCAATGAGAAAGAATGAAGTACCTGCTACAACATGGTTGAAGTTTGAAAACTTAAGCTAAGAGAAAGAAGCCAGCCACAAAAGACCAATGTGTGATTATATGAAATACCGTATTCTATGAAATGTTCATATGATTCGATGAGATATCCAGAACAAGCAGACACAGGGAGACAGAAAGTAGAGATGAGTGGTTGCCCAGGTCTGGGCAGGTTTCAGGGGATGTGAGAAGTGACTGCTAATGGGTACCAGGTTCCTCACTGGAGTCATGAAAATGCTCTAAAATTAACTATGGTGATGACTGCACAGCTCTGTGAATATACTGAAAATCATTGAACTATACACTATAACTGGGTTAACTGTATGGTATGTGAATTATATCAATATACAGTACATTTATTCAATATGCAATATAGATAGTATATTCTATCACTATACTGTATACTATAGCAATATACATTACAAATAGCTTTATTATAGCAATCTGTTACTTTTTAAAAGCATGCACAGTCAAATCACAGAAGAGAGAGCAAGTTCACAAACATGAGGAAATTACCAACATCCCTAGTAATCAAAGAAATACAAACCAAAGCACTAAGGAGACACTATTAGCAATAAAAATAATAGGGGGATAGTTTTTAAATGATAATTCTCACTGCTGCCAGAAGGATGGCAAAACAGATATTCTCATGTATCGTTAGTGAGAGTGCAAAGTGGCACAGCCCTTTTTTTAAAATTAATTAATTAATTTATTTATTTTTGGCTGTGTTGGGTCTTCATTGCCGTGTGTGGGTTTGGGCTTTCTCTAGTTGCGGCGAGCAGGGGCTACTCTTTGTTGTGGTGTGCGGGCTTCTCATTGCGGTGGCTTCTCTTGTTGCAGAGCACGGGCTCTAGGCGAGCAGGCTTCAGTAGTTGTGGCACATGGGCTCAGTACTTGTGGCTCGCAGGCTCTAGAGCACAGGTTCGGTAGTTGTGGCACATGGGCTTAGTTGCTCCACGGCATGTGGGATCTTCCCAGACCAGGGATCAAACCCGTGTCCCCTGCATTGGCAGGTGGATTCTTAACCACTGCACCACCAGGGAAGTCTGGCACAGCCCTTTTTAAAGCAATATATATCAGCAATATATATATATTATATATATATATATATATCAGCAATATATATATATCAGCAATATATATCAAGAACTCCAAATATAGTAATACTCTGCCTCAGCAGTGTTGATTATAAAAACACCTACAAAATTCATCTTCTATATGAGGGGGAAATCATTATATATAAAGATTCACATTTCTGTATTATGTATGACAGTGAAGAAATGAAACATCTTAAATGTTCGGTAATAGTGAAATAGTTAAGTGTTTGTGGTATACACACTAAATGGAATATTATGCAGTCACTAAAAATATATCACATACTTGTCTGGGAAAATTATTATTACATGACATCAAGAGAAAAGTGGCAGCACAAAAATGTATATACAATATGATTACAACTAAGCTAAACTTTTTCTCCTTTTTTTGTATTTTTAAATTATCTTTAATAAAGCATGTTTATAAATTTTAATAAATATCAAAAAGAAAAGATAAAACAGCAACAATAACTACAATGCAAGGGACTACATGATGCTTGGCTTATGGATGCTATAATGAGCACCAGAAATTCAGAGAAGAGTTTCAAACTCAACGTTTCAATGTTTCATCTGCAGGTGACTTTGAGTTTCAAGGTTTTTCTTCCTCCAACAACATCATTCAATGAACTCATTTATAGACCCCTCGGCCCTGGCACGTACAAACAAAAACCAATAAATATGGGATAATGTACACCTCAATCCATTTTATGAGATATGATTATTTTCCCTTCAGTCCTAACTCTGCTCTACAACTATATTTACAATAAACATTCACTCAAACTACTTCCAATCTAGATTTGTTAAATATGTTTTTAAAGAAAAGATAGGGGGCTTCCCTGATGGCGCAGTGGTTGAGAGTCTGCCTGCCGATGCAGGTGACATGGGCTCGAGCCCCAGACCGGGAGGATCCCACATGCCGCAGAGCAACTAAGCCCGTGCGCCACAACTACTGAGCCTGTGCTCTAGAGCCCGTGCTCCACAACGAGAGAAGCCACTGCAATGAGAAGCCCGCGCACTGCAACGAAGACCCAACACAGCCAAAAATAAATAAATTTAAAAAAAAAGAAAAGATAGTATATAACCTGCTTTAAATTGCCACAAATAGAACCAAATATGGCAACATCTTTAAGGAAAACTACTCACAATCAAAATAGAATACATTTTATTCTTTAAAAAAATATCCAGGTGGCAACATTCTGTATACAGTAGGTAATTTCATGTTATTTAATTTCAGAAACTTGGATTATTTCTTTGAAACAGAAAATGAAACATTCACATAATTTTCATCATTGGTAATTTGGCACACAAAACTCTTCCCCCAAAAGGTAGATTATGGATAATAAAGGAGGAAGGAGGACAGGGTTTCAATAAAAAGTTGCAATTTATAAACTGTAATCATATAATTAAACAGAGTACAAGCCTTCAGAAATTCTGAGTTTTCAAACACTGAACGTTTCATCAGGAATCAATACTATCTATGAAGTACCTTTGCCCTCCATCCACTTTCCTCCATCCACTCATCTCCTTCCTAACAAAAATCAACATAATCAAAATGCTGTACAACTTTCCTCAAGACTACTTATTTTATTGAAGTAAAAAACTAAGTGAATACACTTGAGCTTCAAATTTAAGAAAACAAAACTTGTGAGCTGCTTTATTCTACCTTGGCTCAGCCAATCAGAACCCAATGTTGCCTTGGAAACCCTCATGCTTATTAGCAAAATAACTCTGTTGCTCGATTCTTAAAGCATTAAATATCCACTTAGAAATCATTTAAAAATCTATTGATAAACAGTCAACATTTCAGAGAACAACAACAAGAACACAAAAATTTATTATCTGGGTTGCTTTCCCCTAATCATTATACGAGTACTCTACGAGATTAAGAGAACCATTTCACCCTGTTCTTATACCCATTTCTTGTTTGCCCAAAACTTTGAAAATACAAAGAGAGAAAATGTATATAGTCTGATTTTGTCTGTGTATACTGCATACCATATATTGCATTTCATCACATACAAATGTGTTTGCTAGATTCAATCACATTTAGTTATTTTGTATTATCCTTGGTGTATGTGAGGAAAATTTTAGAAACAAAACCTTTAACCGGATAAGAATAAAACTGCAATGAATTACAAAGTAGACACTATATTGGCCATATTCTCTGACTACAGCACTAGAAACACAAATGAATAAAATTAATTTTGGAAAAAAAAACACTTGAAAAAAATGTAACCTCTCCTATATAATTTTTAAGTCAAAAAGCAGACCATAATTACAGATTACCTATAAAATAATGAAAATAAGAACACTTCTCTGGTAAGTATGGCTCTAATTGATTTCTTTTTTTTTTTTTTTTTCGGTACGCGGGCCTCTCACTGTGGTGGCCTCTCCCATCGCGGAGCACAGGCTCAGCGGCCATGGCTCACGGGCCCAGCCGCTCCGCGGCATGTGGGATCCTCGCAGACCGGGGCACGAACCCGCGTCCCCTGCATCGGCAGGCGGACTCTCAACCACTGCGCCACCAGGGAAGCCCGATTTCATTATTTTTTAAAAAATAAAAATATACAAACCAGCCTGTAACTAAAAGAGGAGAAAAGAAAAAGAACAAAACCAGAAATGACTTAAGGAAGACAAGAAATAATAAATATAAAAGGGAAAATTAGAAAAACAAAACAAAGCAAAACAAACAAACAAGAAACCCTGGACTTACATACTGGCTGTTGTGCCCCCTCCTCCCAAGGCCCCCTTCAGATCCAAGGCTATTGCTGCGAATATTGGCTGCTGCCGCCTCACAGCTGAATCCATCCTCTGAAATTACCCGCAGCCAAAGGAATTTGCCTCCCATAAGTTATGTCCCTTCATCAAGGGAGGCCCACATACAATGACTGGTCAGCGCAAGGATACAAATGCCTAGCCCTGTGCCTTGATCTGGCACATCCACGAAAGGCTACTGCAGCCTCAGTGCTCTGCGTGGAAGCAGCTGAGGCTGCCATTGCAACCACAGTTCAACTTCTCCCTCTGCTTAAAGCTATTTCCCTTGCCCCACAAAGGAGTTGTTCCTGAGAGGAGTCCTCAATAACTCCTAAATGCAAATCTCACAGTCTCTCTTCCTAAGGTCATCCGATCAATCGGCAACAGCTGGTGCTGGAAGTGGTCCTGGGAAGGAGGCTTTAACATGAGATTCTGGAGCTGGATCGCCCACTGGCCAGCTGGCATTGAAGACACATCACTGGTGGAGGATGGGGCACTGATAGCCTCTGGCATGAGGTGGTGGTACAATTATTAAAATGTGCATGGCATGAAGGGGGGTTGCATACTGGTGACAGGAAATGCACTGGTGAGTGCAGTATCTCAGGAGTTTGAGAGACGAGAAAGTAGTCATTAGAAGGCTGTTGCTGGGAATTCCCTGGTGGTCCAGTGGTTAGGACTCTGCGCTTCCACTCCAGGGGGCAAGGGTTTGATCCCTAGTCAGGGAACTAAGATCTCTCAAGCAGTGTGGCCAAAAAAAAAAAAAAAAAAAAGGCTGTTGCTGAGGACCATGGATGCACCAGAGAAAGTCACTGAAAGACTGGAAGACTGAGGTTAATTAATCATCAGTTAGAGGTGAGTGTGAAGTTAGACAGCCTCTTTGGCACCATTTAAAGAGACTCTCGTCTCCTATGAGTGGAGACCAGAAAAGGCTGAGGCTCAAGCCGGGACTCAATTATTATAGGAGCAGCCGAGCTTCAGAAGAGGCTGAACGCACAGGCTTGGCCAATCTGCTACTTAAGAACAGGGCCCATTAGGAGGGAGTTGACCCTAAGGCATGTGATGGGGACACCTTGACTCCCACATTCTCCCCAGCCCCTGGGCCTGCACTTCACCCTGTGAAAGGCCAGCACTCACTCCTTGCTTGAAGATGATGCAGAGTCCTTTGCCTCGCAAGAACAAAGGCGTTTCCCTCAGACCCAACCCCACCTCCCTTTTGGCCCTCAGACAAATAAGTAGGGTTAAGTCTACTTAACCTACGTAGCCCAGCCTGCTAAGGGAGAGAAGAGATTATGCCCCCCAAAGGAGCCTCGGGACCAAGTTCGCATGTACCATCAGAAGCCAAGAGAGTGGATCAAAGGGTGTTGGATCAAAGTGAGTGGAAGACAAAGATGGATAAAGGAAAGGTGATCAATATGGACAACGCTATGACACAGGATTTAACCCTTACAAGCATCCTGGAAGATAACGTCAACACGTGCCGGGATGGCTCTGAGAAGCTTGTAGGAAACATGTCTGCATTCAGTGAAGAGGGAATGCCAGAACTGCCACAGCAGACAGGAAAATAAAGACCCCAAAGGTTCAGAGGAACGTTCTAGAGAAGATATACTATGTCAGGTCAGCAAACTCACCCAGGGGACACTCCTTAATAAAGGGAAAGCACTGGGATGAGAGGCACCAATATCACAGTCAAGGTCAAGGTCAGTGTGGCTGTCTTCTGTGGGCTGGGCTGACATTGGGAATGCTCTTACGGAACTGGGCTCCGTGATAGCAATCGCGGCGTTAGAGTCTTGGAGTGGTGGAGGGCAGGTTGTGGGCAATTACTGTGATCACTGGCAAGGTTAGACTGAAGGTGTGGGGGAGGGTGGGTGTCTGACCCACTGAGATATGGAGATGCCTCACGGAACATAACATCCTTAGGGACAAGTTGGATAAACAGCCAACAGGCATAGTGCTCAAACTACACATCAAAAGACATCAAGGATGAGATCCGCAGGGACTGAGGGCAGTCACCCCAATAAAGAATTACTACACTCTGCCTAGTTGCTGGATCTGAGCCATTCCTCAGGCTGGGAACCCACTGATTGAAGGTTGGCTGGGTCCCAGGAGGAAGAATCCTGACACTCATGGTATTTATGATGAAGATTCTCCCAGTCCTTCCCTCAAAGGGACATATAATCATTTACTCCAGTACAGTGGGTGTGGAACCTGAAGAGTGCTAGCAGGCATTGGCTATTTTCTTAGTGATGGGAAGTGTGAGATGCAATACTTTGCCAGTTACTTTTGGAAGGGATGCTCCCAACCACAGGATTCCTTATAACTTCACCAATATGGTGGGGCTGGGACCAGAGGCCTGGCACTTCGGTACTCTTCCACGTGGCCTCTTTCTCCAAATGATATCTCATCATTCAGGGCCTCTCCGTGGGGCCTCTCTCTCAATCTGACTGCAACCACATGAGACCCTGACATCAATCAAGGAATTGCTCAGCTGAGTCCATGGAGTCAAGAGAGAGAATAAAAGGACTGTTTTAAGCCACTGAGTTTTAGAGTGGTTTATTACACAACAATAGAGAACTAAAACAAGAACTTAGTACCTGAAAATGGTGTCTGCCTTGACGACACACTAAAACATGTGGCATTAGCTTTGGGACCAAGATGGAGCTCCTTGAAGAGATCAAAGTGAAGGCCTGAAAGACAGCGATGAAACTGCTATTGGAGCCTGAAGGAAAGGGGAACCTGAGTGTTATTACATCGTAACAGCATGTCGTGCAAACACGTGCATGACACACACCGTGGTGAAACTGTCACCTGCAGTCAGGTGGGAAATAGAAAAGGTACTTAAGGAACTCATGAGTCTGGCTGAGGCTACTTACAGGCAGACTGTTGAAAGCACCAACTGTTTTTGTTTTGTTTTGTTTTTGTTTTTAGCTGCCTATGAAAAGTACATGGGAAGTAAGATTTTTTTTAAAAAATGGAAGTATATAGTTTTTGAGCAGATTTAGAGAAAATATAAAGCAACCAGGATATAATGGGTTTTAAAGCAATGCTCAAGGTAAGAAATGGACTCAGAGGGGGAAAAAAATCAAATCTAGGACATGGAAAGTAAACTATGCCTCAGTGTCAAGTTCAGATTAAGGGTGGGACTGTGAGACACTTTGGCGAAACCTCAGGAAGATTTTAGGTGATGCGTCACAGAGCCTCTCAGCTGAACAAAGAGCCTTCTAAGAATCCTCCGGGCGTGCCTCATACGTCCTTTCACCCAGACAACAGGGCTTCTAGGAATGAATCTAAGGAAGTTGTCCCAGAGGAACCTCACATGCCAGTTTCAGAAAGAAGTGTAGCTGTGGCTTCTACCCAATGGAGTTGATTGTGATTCGACACCAAAAAAAAAAAAAAAAAAAAAGCACAATGTTTTAAATGAACTGAATCCATTTGGACTGAAAGAGATAGAGTCAGTTCATAATGAAAAGGGGTCTTGGGACCCTCAAACTTCTATAGGCAGTAAGCAGGCTAAGAAAGCTGCTTAGCTTCTAAGAGGGGCCATTTACTATGGAAAAGGAAGGATGACTCAGGGCAGAGCCAAGAGGCTTGGGAGCTATTCCGACAGATCAGGCCTGGTCTGAAAGGACTGGGAACGTGTGCCCTGCTGGATTTCAGAAGCACTATGAACCATGACTGCAATGCGCCTACCGTTCCCCCCTTGTGGCTATCCCAGTTTTCCTGTTCCTGCCTCATCATTGTTGGGTGAATGTTGAGCAAGTAACTTCTCTCTTTAATTTGCAGTTCTTTAGAGCAAGAAGAACCTCCTAAGGAGCTACGTCCAAGGAAACACACTTGAGAAGATCCATCACTGCCTACACCTGATTTAGATGATGAGCTCCTAGATTCAAGTTGATGCCATTATGGGATGAGACTTGTGGTCTTGGGAAAAGGGACGAGTTGCATTTTGTGTGAGGGAGGAATGTGAATTGTGGTCAGAAGGTGGACAGTGGCAGCTATTCTTCAAGGACAACCCTGAATAATTCTGCCCCTCCCTGCGTGTGCCTACTGCTACTCCCATCTGAGACAAAACTTCTGTCCCATTGATCTGGGTTGGGGCCTGTGACTGCTTTGATTAACAGAACGCAAGGAGGTGATATTCTGGGACTTTGGAACCTAAGCATTAAGAAGGCCAAGCAGGGCTTCCCTGGTGGCGCAGTGGTTGAGAGTCCGCCTGCCGATGCAGGGGACACGGGTTCGTGCCCCGGTCCGGGAGGATCCCACATGCCGCGGAGCGGCTGGGCCCGTGAGCCGTGGCCGCTGAGCCTGCGCGTCCGGAGCCTGTGCTCCGCAACAGGAGAGGCCACAACAGTGAGAGGCCCACATACCACAAAAAAAAAAAAAAAAAAAAAAGAAGGCCAAGCAGCTTCCAGTTCTTCCCTCTTTGACCCTTAAGACAACATGTAAGAAGTTCTGGCTATCTTGCTGGATGGAGTGGCCACATGGAGGAGCACTGAGGCATCTGGACATCCAGCCCAGCCCCATTTGACTGCAAAAGATTCCACACAGCACCAGTAGAGGAGACCCCCAGATGAGCCCAGGCAAACCACAAAATATGAACTATAACTACATGATAATAACTAAGTTTGGGGGTAGTTTGTTATGCAGAGACAGATAACAGAACAGTCAGGGTAAGGAGGCCTGGGGAAGGGAGATGTGGACGAGCCAGTGGTAGTGGACGTGAAACGTGAAGTTCTTTGTGCTGTATGTTAGTTCCCACAAGAGAGCAACCACCAAGGAAGACACTCACAGAACGCCTCAGCCAGTTCACATCAGCCAGCAGCTATCATCCACCATCCCAGCGGTGATTCAGTGAGCTTCTGAATGGAAGAGCTGGGGTGCTAGGAATGAGGCTATGGAAGGGACCAACAGCATGGGCCGCCATTCACCAAGGCTGAGACAGTTGCTGCCACTGCTGAATGTTCATTCTGCCCCAAACAGAGACTAACACCAAGCAGCCCTCAATACGGCAACCGGTCAAGGACACCATCTGGTCACCTGATGGCAGGATGGACCCCCTGCACCCTGACTGGGGCAGTGACTCCTGACTCTGATACATGCTCCAGCTACAGGCTTCCCTTTGGCACCCATACAACCTAAACTACGCCACTATCGAAGGACTGGTGCTTCATCAGTGACTTGGGGCCACACATAACATTACATCAAGCCACTTTTCTTCAAAGAAGGTTGCAGCAGTGGACATATGACCATGGGATCAACTTATCCTTTCACTTACTGCATCACTCAGAAGCTGCTGGCCTGATAGAGCAGTGAGATGGCCACTTAAAAACATAACTGAGCCAAAGTCAAAGCCAGCTTGGAGGTGATACCCTGAATAGCTGCTCCTTGGGACATGGTATACACCCCAAATCAATGACCATTATATAGTACTGTGTCAACAGTACATAGACTACATGGGAACCAAGGTTTGGATGTAGGCATGGAACATGTTACCATCACTTCCAGTAACCTACTTAAGAAATTTGTATCCACAATTCTAGGCAGAATGCTTCCACCAAGGGACACAGCAAGACTGTCCATAAACTTAAAGCATGGCTGCCTCCAAGTCATTTCTGGCTCTTTTTGCCAAGAGACCAGCAGGCAAGGAAAGTAATTATCAATCTGTAAAGAGTACTCATCAGGGGGTGAAAGGATTGCTCCTTCCCTGTGAGGACAGGAAAGAATACACTGACAGCCCGGTGACTCATTGTGGTGTTTCTTGGAACGCCTCTCTCCAATTTTGATAGTAAATAGAGAAGTGCAGAATTGACAGCCAATGAAGGGCATGATGAGCATGAGTTCAGACCCCTCAAGGGTGAGAGTCAAGATCAATCCATCAGATAAGCTTCCAAGACCAGAAGAGATGCCAGCAGAGGGTAAAGACGGAGATGATGAGGGTCAATTACAGCCTCAAGACCAGCTGCAATGGCCAGAGCCATAATTCAGCCCACTAACCTTCCTCTTGTGAATTTCCCAGAAAAAGAGACTATCCAGCATCATGGAGAAGATGTTCCCAGATGGGATGAACTTACTGTATAAAGTGAATCCAATCAGTAGAAGGGGTCAACTACAGTGGACCCTCAGCACCAAGGACATATTTCTTCTGTTGCTGGTAGTGTTGGCTGTTGACAACTCATAGCTTCATCGCTCTTCAGGAATTGCCCGTGGCCAAAGAAAGATGCTTTGCCCAAGGCTCTGACCTCCCCATGGGTTGTCCACATCCAGTGACTGCTTGATATGGAGACACAGAGGCCTTTGTATTCATTTAGGATATCTCTGAAAGGCCTTCTCAGCTACAGAGTTCCCTGTGGTATTGGTTAGGGTCTCTGCTGTAACTGAATCTCATTTTAACTCTTCCCTCAGCCCAATCTCATTTTTCCTTAGAGCACTTCACCTCTTGTACCCAAATCTCAGCATCTCAGTATGTTTCCCTGGGAAACTGATTTGCTGCAACTTGCTAAATAAATCCAAGTTTTTATTAACATAGACAGTCATTTCTACCAGATAATTCCACGTTTTTGTTTTCCACCAAAATCCAGCCAAGTTCTCCCTGACTTCAGACTATACTACAAAGCTACAGTAATCAAGACAGTATGGTACTGGCACAAAAACAGAAAGACAGATCAATGGAACAGGATAGAAAGCCCAGAGATAAACCCACGCACATATGGTCACCTTATCTTTGATAAAGGAGGCAGGAATGTACAGTGGAGAAAGGACAGCCTCTTCAATAAGTGGTGCTGGGAAAACTGGACAGCTACATGTAAAAGTATGAGATTAGATCACTCCCTAATGCCATACACAAATATAAGCTCAAAATGGATTAAAGACCTAAATGTAAGGCCAGAAACTATCAAACTCTTAGTGGAAAACATAGGCAGAACACTCTATGACATAAATCACAGCAAGATCCTTTTTACCCACCTCCTAGAGAAATGGAAATAAAAATAAACAAATGGGACCTAATGAAACTTCAAAGCTTTTGCACAGCAAAGAAAACCATAAACAAGACCAAAAGACAACCCTCAGAATGGAAGAAAGTGTTTGCAAATGAGGCAACTGACAAAGGATTAATCTCCAAAATTTATAAGCAGCTCATGCAGCTCAATAACAAAAAAACAAACAACCCAATCCAAAAATGGGCAGAAGACCTAAACAGACATTTCTCCAAAGAAGATATACAGACTGCCAACAAACACATGAAAGAATGCTCAACATCATTAATCATTAGAGAAATGCAAATCAAAACTACAATGAGATATCATCTCTCACCAGTCAGAATGGCCATCATCAAAAAATCTAGAAACAATAAATGCTGGAGAGGGTGTGGAGAAAAGGGAACACTCTTGCACTGCTGGTGGGAATGTAAATTGATACAGCCACTGTGGAGAACAGTATGGAGGTTCCTTAAATAACTACAAATAGAACTACCATATGACCCAGCAATCCCACTACTGGGCATATACCCTGAGAAAACCATAATTCAAAAAGAGTCATGTACCAAAATGTTCATTGCAGCTCTATTTACAATAGCCCGGAGATGGAAACAACCTAAGTGTCCATCATCGGATGAATGGATAAAGAAGATGTGGCACATGTATACAATGGAATATTACTCAGCCATAAAAAGAAACGAAATTGAGCTATTTGTAATGAGGTGGATAGACCTAGAGTCTGTCATACAGAGTGAAGTAAGTCAGAAAGAGAAAGACAAATACTGTATGCTAACACATATGTATGGAATTTAAGAAAAAAAATGTCATGAAAAACTAGGGGTAAGATAGTAATAAAGACACAGACCTACTAGAGAATGGACTTAAGGATATGGAGGGGGGAAGGGTAAGCTGTGACAAAGCGAGAGAGAGGCATGGACATATATACACTAACAAACGTAAGGTAGATAGCTAGTGGGAAGCAGCCGCATAGCACAGGGATATCAGCTCCGTGCTTTGTGACTGCCTGGAGGGGTGGGATAGGGAGGGTGGGAGGGAGGGAGACGAAAGAGGGAAGAGATATGGCAACATATGTATATGTATAACTGATTCACTTTGTTATAAAGCAGAAACTAACACACCATTGTAAAGCAATTATACTCCAATAAAGATGTAAAAAAAAAAAATCCAGCCAAGTTCAAGAGTACTCATTATTTTGGGTCCTCCCCAACTCTTGCAGGTGTTAGCCTAAAATTTTTGCCAATCTGGTGCCTGCGTAGTGGTAAGTCATTCCATATATAATTTACATTCTCCTGATTACTAATGAAATTTAGCATCTTTTCATTTGCTTAGAGGCCACTTGGATTTTCTGTTCACATCTACTGCTCATTTTTCTATTAGGTATTTTTCTCCTCCTCTTCTTCCTCCACTTCCTCCTTCCTTTTAAAAATAATCTATATATGATCCAGTGTCCATTTTATGAATTACAACTCTTGGCTTTCCATTTAATTTCTTTAAGAGTGTCTTTGGATGAATATAACCTCTCAATTTTGATGTAATCAAATTTATCAACCTTTACCTTTGTAATGAGTGGGATTTTTTTCTTTTTTTTGTCTTGCTTAAGATAGTCCCTATCATGAGGTCGTGAAGATATTTATCTGTATTATCTTCTAAAAGCATTATTGTTTCATTTTTCACAATTAAGTCTGTGATTCACTTGGAATTGACTTTTTTGTGTGTGGTGTGAGGTAAGGATCCAATTTTCGTTCTTTCCATATAGATAACCAATTGTTCCCATACCATATATTGAAAATGCAGTCCTTTTCCCACTGTTCTGCAGGGCTACCTTATTTTTTTAAATAGACTTTATTTTTTAGAGCAGTTTTATATTTGTAAAAAAACTGAGAAGATAATGCAGAGTACTCACATACCCCACATTCAGTATCCCCTGTTATTAACACCTTACATTAATATAGTACATTTGTTACAATTCATAAACCAACACTGGCATATTATTATTACTAAAGTCCACAGGTTATTCAGATTTCCTTAGTTTTTGCCTAATGTCTTTATCCCATCCAGCATACCACATCACATTTACTTGTCTTGTCTCCTTAGATTCCTCTTGGCTGTGACGACTTCTCAAACATCTCTTGTTTTTGAGGACCTTGACAGTTTTAAGGAGTACTGGTCAAGTATTCTGTAGGATGACCTTCCATTGACATTGATCTGATGTTTTCATCATGAATAGACTGGGATTATGGGTTTGGAAGAGGAAGAGCACAGAGGTAAAGTGTCACTATATAAGGGTACCAACTGTCAATGTGACTTGTCACTACTGAGGTCCTTGTTCCCCTGGCTGAGGCAGTGTTTGTTGGGTTTCTCCACTATAATGCTCTTCTTTCCTCACCCCCACCCCCGGGGAACCTTCCATATTGTACCCTTTGGAAGAAAATCACTATGCACAGCACACACTTAAGGAGTGGGGAGTTATGCTCCCCCCACCCCCCCTCCCTGAGCGCCTACCTTCTTAAAAAATTAAATGTCCTTAAGTATATTTCTTAAATAAGTAGGCCACTGGAAACAATTGCATCAATATCCTATTTTCTTATATGTTTTATAATAGGTCTTATATAACAAGGGGAAACAAATCCCCTAAATATAATTTCTAAGATTGTGGTAAAAATATACATTACATAAATTTTACCATCTTAATCCTTTTAAGTGTACAGTTCATAGCGTTAAGTACATTCAGTTTGTTGTGCAACCAATCTCCAGAACTCTTTTCATCTTGCAAAACTGAAACTCTATACCCATTAAACGGCACTTCTACATTCCCCTGCTTCCCCCAGCCTCTGGCAGCCACCATCCATCCTACTTTCTGTTTCTGAATTTGACTATTCCAGGTACCGCATATGAGTGGCATCATACAGTATTTGTATTTTTGTGACAAACTTATTTCACTTAACATAATGTCATCGAGGTTCATCCATGTTGTAGTGTATGTCAGAATGGCCTTCCTTTTCAAGGCAAAATAATATTCCATTGTATGTATGTTCCACATTTTGCTTATCCATTCATCTGTCAATGGACATTTGGGTTGCTTCCACATTTTAGCTACTGTGAATAATTCTACTATGAACATGGGTGTACAAATATCTCTTTGACACCCTGCTTTCAATCCTTTTGGGAATGTACCCAGAAGCAGAATTGTTGAATTTTATAGTAATTCGATTTTTAATTTTTTGAGGAACCACCATACTATCTTCCATAGTGGCTGCACCAACTTATGTTCCCACCAGCAATGCACAAAACTTTCAATTTCTCCACATCCTCACCAACACTTGTTATTTTCTGCTTGTTGTTGTTGTTGTCTTTCAGGATAGCCAACCTCATGTATATGAGGTAATATCTATTGTGGTTTTGATTTGCATTTCCCTAATGGTTAGTGATGTTGAGCTTTTTCTCATGCACTTATTGGCTGTTTGTATATCTTCTTTAGAGTTTCTACTCAAATCCTTTGCCCATTTTTAATTTTTTTTTGTGTGGTTGAGGTGTAGGAGTTCTGTATATATTCTATATATATATATATCTGATATTAAATCTTTATCAGATATATTATTTGCAAATATTTTGTTCCATTCTGTGGGCTGCCTTTTCACTCTACTGACAGTGCCCTTTGTTTGCAAAGAAGGTTTTAATTCTGATGTAGTTCAATTAATCTATTTTCATTCTTGTTGTTTGTGCTTTTGGTGTCACATCCAAGAAATATAACCACATCCAATGTCATGAAGCTTTCCTCCTATGTGTTCTTCTAAGAGTTGTATAATTTTAGATCTTACACTTAGGTATTTGATTTACTTTGAGTTGATTTTTATATGTGGTGTAAAGTAGGGGCCCAACTTCATTCTTTTGCATGTGGATATCCAGTTTTCTTCACAACATTTATTGAAAAGACTGTCTTTTCCACATTAAACGGTCTGAGCACTCGTTGAGAATCATTGACCATACCCACAAAGGCTTATATCTGAGTTCCCTATTCTCCCTCAATGTTAATTTTAAGAGAGAAAAAATTTTCAAGATTTTATATACAGTATGAGTTCAGGTATTATTTTTATGTTATAAAAAATGTTATTTAACAAAAATAATGCATGTTCATTACAGATAATAAAGAACTTACTTATAGAAAGTAAAGTATAAAAAAGACAAAAATCACTGATAATCTTATTTTGGTGTATTCTTATTTTGGTGTAATCTTATTTTGGTATAGATCTATAAATATTTCTTGATGGTATTCACCATCAAGAAATATTTGTAGATCATCTATGTAAGTAATTCAGTCTCATTACAAAATTGGGATCATGCTTTTTGATAGTTTTGAATCTACCTTCTTATACCTAATGCAATATTTTAACATTGTCCAAAGGCTTTTTTTCCTGAAACACATTTTGTAAATGGCTGTATAGTATTCCAATGTTTAAATAACATACCATAATTTATTTCACCATTTCCACTAGGGTTCCATATTTTATCTTGTTTGTAATTTCTCACTATTATAAATAATGTTGCAGTAAACATCACTGTACTTAAATTTGTACATATACTTATTATTATAACCTTAGGCATACACTACTTTAATAACAACAATGAAGAATTTTGCTAGAAGAAAGTAAAACTTTGCTCTAGATTCTTATATGTTGGCTCTTTCTAGAATGGCTTTCCTCAGTGGTATTCAAAACTGACTTTCCACAACTTTAAACATAGCTTTTTATCACAGAGATTAGATTTTCCTTTATAGTTATGCATACTTTCAAAATAACAGGACCACTATTTGTGTTCCTCCAATGGTGGACTCCAGATTAAAATTCTTAAGATTTTAGAATATATCATTTGGGAAACCAAGGAGTCATCATCTCTTACTATACCTTTTGATCTCAAATCTCACCTTGGTTTTAAAGTTTAAAATGTATTTTCAAAACTAAAAAATTAATTTTAATGCCAAAATTTCTAGAAGGTTGTTTTTGTTTAATGTTTTTTAATGGGTGGGGGTAGAAGTGCATTTTATTTGCTTATAGACAAAAGTAAACACTTCAAATAAATAGTAAATTTCTCATATTTTCTGGCTTAATAGCACAAATTAATTTGTCCCAAGTCTATCATAGATGATTAAGTCAAAAGTGAGTAGGCATGGAAAACTGATTTCTCATTTCCATTATTTTTCCCAGTCTTTATGTGTAAATACTTATCTGATAGGGTTTGGTAGCAAATTTATTTTTGAGTCCTGATCTATGACAACTTAAAATTCACATTTCAACCTAATAATCCATATGTTTACAATTTAAAAGTTACATTTTGGTGACTGGGATAAACACAAGAGGAGGTTTCTGGGATGCTAACATTATTTTACATATTGACCAAGATATTGATTACAAAGGTGTGTTTATTTTGTAAAAATTTCTTCAGTTGTACTCCTAATGATTTATGCACATTTCGGTATGTATTTAAGCTTAATAAAGAGTTTCTTTTAAAATTATGTTTTAAGAGTTTTCTTAAGGATATGAGTCTCTACATTTTGTAGTTTAAATACTGAACAATGAAAATTCGAGTGGCTTCTCTTAAAAATTTAAGCTATGAGAACAATTTAAAACTGAGCTGTGTACTACGATTTTACAGATATAGTTTATTCTCACATCATTCTTGTAAGTTCAACAATTATTTTAAAAAGAGTGGATATATGTATAACTGACTCACTTTGCTGTACAGCAGAAACACATTTTAAATCAACTATACTCTAATAAAAATTAATTTTAAAACCCACAAATACATGTAAAATAACACACACACAATTTTCAGTATGCAAAAACACAGACTGCATGGACACCACCAAAGGGGCTCAACATGAAGCACTTTAAATGAAGTGCTGCAGCTGATAAAATTAACATTCTTAATTATTTAAAAGGTTTCAACTTCTTAAACTATTTTCTAGTTAAATGCATTATGGCTTCTTCTACCACCAATTTACCCCTGCTCTGCTGGTTGTAGCAATAAGTTGAACATTTCAGGCATCACCTCCACCAAAATTCAGAGAAATAAAATTAAAATTCATGTTGGCATTACTCATTAGGATATATTATGAATGCAGAAAAAAGGTAGTTGTGTTTCTCTGGCAGCTTAACGTCTTATTCCCCCTAAACCTTGTATCATATGACATCAGATACAGGTGTTAACAAATGAACACAGAAACATATTAGCCATGTGGTCTCCTCCCAACCTCCATTATCTAAAGAAATGCTACAATATAAAAAACACTTTAAATTATTATTTTAAATCACATGACTATTACCTTCTCTAACAAGTTTGCATAAACCACAGCACTTGATTCACCTTTTACTGCATTACTTCAGTGAGTTTCCCTCTGATTTTATATATGAAGTTTAAGTATACAAATGTTTATCAGGAACATATTTACATGCTCAGATGCTCAGCAAAGCCTTTTAAATGCACTTCAGCCTTTAACTAATGTCCTAAATGATCTCAACATATTCTGGGCTTGGTTGGTACTACAGACCCAAGAAACTAGGAACAAAATAACGCTCGCCAGAAATAGCATTTATTACAACATCTATACCCAATACACATTGTACAAAGCCAACACATCCATAAATAATTAAGCAACTAAAAAAAATGTTTCCCACCTATCTTATCTGTATGCAACAGCCTAGCATAAAGAAATTCACTAAGTACCTGCCCACATAATAAAATCAACTACTTACATTAGAGGGCGGTTTTGCAGTCCTCATCCCACCTCCATGCTCATGTAATCCTCTCTCTTTATTTTCTGGCCACTAAATCCCATTAATTTCCCAAATAGGGTGAAGTAGAACATACTTAGAAATTTAGGATCAAGTTTAAAACTACCACCTAGGCATCTGTCAAGTGTAGATACTGGTATTCTCTCACAAATGGGTCCTAAAATAGGGGTCTGTCTGGGCTCCCCAACTGCCAAACATCAGCCTGGGGTCCAAGAATCCCTAGACACCAGATTAGCCCCCATCGCTTGGCTTGAACCAATTCTTCTTTCTCTTTCTCTTCCATATTTTCTCTGGGCTATTCCAACCTGCCTTTATTTCTAATCTTGTCTTCTCTACACAAATGCTATCAAACTGTTTTCCAAAGACATGTTCCACATGAAGATTTCATGTTCCCACACAGTTTTCATTTCAATAAAATGAAGCGGCACATGACTTAATGCCCTTTCGTATTCCATGAATATTCAGTGGGGGTTTTTCTTTCCTTCGTGAGATTTGGAACAAAATATTAATGAAACTTCAGAAAAACTAATTAAAGTATCACCTTTGGTTTTAAATTAACGAATCAATCAAGTAGCTCTATTTTAGAGGAGAGAACTTCTGGGTAGGTAGTACAGGAGTGAGAAGCATGGGCTCTGAAGCCAGACAACTCGAGTTTAAATCTGCACTGTGCTAGGCACTAACTGTGACCAGGCAAATCACTCAATTGCACGGAGCCTCAGTTGGCTCACCAATACAGTGGAAACAATAGGACCTCCCTGGGAGAGTTGTTGCACGGATCTCACACTTTCATCCAGGAAAGCACTTAGAATCGTGCCTAGCAAGTAGTAAGCACTCAAAAAATGTTAGCCTTTATTAATATGCTAACGTGGGGGAAAACATAAAGCAGAGCATAACTACATACTTGCAGGAATAAGACATACCACTTTCCTCCAGAACCGTCTTTCAAATTAATCTGTGGCCAAGACTAATTATTATGGTGAAACTGATTACGTCACCAAGGCAGCATATATTTAGAGAACAAAGTACAAGGTAACGATTTTGGAGAGTTTTGCATTTTTTGTGAAATAAATGGTAATATGCTTATAGAATGTCGAAGCAAAATATGTTAGCAGTTTCACTTTAATCTTTCTCATAATTTGGGGTTTTTTTAAGTGTAACAATGATACAGTTGTAAAAAAAGTTTTCTCCCTTTCTGAATATATGGGACATTTTGCAGGTTTACTCTGTTCTCTATTAAATTCTAAAACTTTAGTAGAAAAAGTAAACTATAACATACAAATGCTCTTACAATAGTGTCCACACAAAGGCTTTATGACAAACATTTCTTAGTTTACCAATGCGAGGGTTAGTCTAAGTTAAATTATGGGAATATTTGTTTACGCTGACGGGGAACAGACGAAATGCTGCACAATTCAACATTAGTTTAAAAAAAAAAAAACCAACAGATAAAAAACCTGGAGCGTTTTAAGTCAACGTACAGCTTGACCTTGACACTAAATACATACATTCAGTCGACCTCTGACATCGCAGGGGTCCTGAAGCAGAACCAGGCCAGCTCGGGCCGCGCCTGGAGACGGGGCGGCGAGTTCGAGGCCGGAACGCGGCGGCCGCCCGGCCTCTGCGCGCTCTGGGCGCCGCTGCCTGACCAGGGCCCGCGGGAGCCCGGCCAGGCGGGGCTGTGAGCTGTGAGACGGGGGTTTCGGGAAAGAGCGAGGGGGAAGAGGGCCGGAGTTTAGGAACCCAGGGAGTGGAAGCGAAAGGATGCGGGGGCCTTAAGGAGCTGGACCCACACGCCTGTTCGGGGCGGCAGGAAGCGCCCACCCTGCCGCCGGGGTTGGAGGAGGGGCCCCAGCGCGCCCGGAAGCTGGAGAGCCACCCCCTGCTGGACCGCGAAGTGAGATCCGCGGTTTCTCTTCTCCGGACCCTCGAAATCCACGCCTGCGTTGCCCAGAGGCCTCAACTCCATGATTTATGCAAAACTACCGGGCACCCGCCTGTAAAAGGGGTAAGCGTCCCTGGGTGGGCTCGAACCACCAACCTTTCGGTTAACAGCCGAACGCGCTAACCGATTGCGCCACAGAGACTCTGATGTGGCGGCGTTCTCCAGCCATAACCTTTATGAAGAATAATAAAGGCAGCGTGTGACTTCGTTTCTTTTCTGCTCCCTGATGCCTATCATTAAAATCAGATTTTTCCACTTAACATTTCTAACCCTTTAACTCTATTTTCCACCTTTAAAGCATATTGGAAAACTATAAAATACAGCAAGATCAAGCAGAATTTCAGATTGCAACGTGTATTAAAATACTGCTGTTCCCCCCCACCTCCCCACCCCTCCCATTTGGAACGTTTTGTTTCAGGGAGATAACTATTTATTATGTTTGTTTTATAGGGAAATAAAAATTTTAATCTTTAATCTTATGAGTTGAGAAACTTTCCTTTTATTTCAAACTCTTTGTCCAGTACTTTGCTCACTCATCTTCATAATTTACTTGCGTAGCATTCCCAAGGTCATCTGAATTGTATTTGCCTTGTTTATTTTTATTTTCAGGTATTATTAAATACGTATATGCACTTCCTATTTGTTGTGTACTAACCTATAGTACAATTACTTGTCACTATTTTTTTTTTGTTACTTGTAAAGGACATTGGGGGAAAAGCTACAGTCACATTCTTTCATCCCTGTACGCTGTAGTTCATTGCTAAATCCGCTCTTGTTTTTTCCTTGGAATTAGCCTGTACACCCACATTTGAGCCATGCCACTTAAAACGTACATTTCATGGGATATATATAACCCAATTTGAGGAAAGAGAAGTTAGAGAAGAAAAAAAGTATGATTTATGACTAACGCCTGAAAATCCCTAACACAGAAACACCTCTGGCAAACGTTACATCCCTGTAAATACCCTACATGAAAATCTTACCCTTTGTGTGAATAGTTCCTGATGCCTTTTGAGGTACTCTTCAAAACTCCAGGCACTTTTTTCTCCTATTCCCGCCTCAGAGAACTGCTAGTTTCCACTTGACAACTCTGTACTTAAACTTTTAAGTTACTAAATTGCTCTGTCCAGAATCCCTTGAGAAAGAATTCGTATCATGATTTATAGAAGTTGTATGCGACCTGCCTTAGTCCAGTCAACATTTTGAGTTCCTGTGGCTTGTTAAGACAACTTAAATTGGCTTTGGAACCAATTAGTGGAGTTCCTTGAAAGCGCTGAGATATCAAACAGCTGTGAATTCATACCAAGCTGTACCACTCTGGTCTCAAAAAACTTTCAGAAGTGCACTTGAAAATTTTAAATTTGAAAAAAAAAAATCTAGGAAGCACTTATAAAGAATATATAATGAGTCTGATTTCGTTATATGATGCTACGTTCATACTTTATGTTTTATGTACCTGTTAATGTGAGCTAAATCTATTAGGCACTGGTTTTTCTTCTCTGAATACCAAAATGAGTATTCTCTCCTCTGCTACTGTGCTTGTGACTATTCAGTTAGAACAGACTGCAACTAGTACCTCACCACCCCTTCATTCAATATTTACTCTGCTGCTTAGAATATTAGGAACAGTTCTACTCATGTGACTATCTTAAGCTCCAATCTCTTTTCCTCACTTCAGTCATCATACTAACATTTTAACTTCTAAAAAAGAGAGATGTTGAGAAACAGTTGATGAGAAAAAAATAATTCAGAAAGAAATAATTAGCTCATTGTATGCTAAAATTTTTTTTCTATGTGAGGATCATTGTTTGTTTAAAATTCAGCCTGGTTCTGTAGTTGTTAATTTTTTTTTTTTTTTTTTTTTTACGGTACGCGGGCCTCTCACTGTTGTGGTCTCTCCCGTTGCGGAGCACAGGCTCCGGACGCGCAGGCCCAGCGGCCATGGCTAACGGGCCCAGCCGCTCCGCGGCATGTGGGATCCTCCCGGACCGGGGCACGAACCCACGTCCCCTGCATTGGCAGGTGGACTCTCAACCACTGCGCCACCAGGGAAGCCCAGTTGTTAATATTTTTAAGAAAATAAATTGTTCTGTCCACGGTTCATGAGCTTTGCCTTTTGGTCTCTCCATTTGTAAATACTTCAAAAGAACATATAAATATTAAACATATTGAATGGAATATCAACATTTCACTCCAATTACGTATATCAAATGCAGCTTTTATGCAAAATGCCCATTTACAAAAATAAAAGCATGTGTTGTCATCTAAATCTTTGTGATTTTCTCATTTTAGGCCTTAATATCTATGCCCAATTTTTAAAGACAAATTAAGCCCACTGCATTAACTTTATTATTTATTTATTTTTGGCTGCATTGGGTCTTCGTTGTGGGCTTTCTCTAGTTGCGGGGAGCAGGGACTTCTCTTCATTGTGGTGCCCAGGCTTCTCACTGTGGTGGCTTCTCTTTGTTGCGGAGCACGGGCTCTAGGCGCACGGGCTTCAGTAGTTGTGGCTCGCGGGCTCTACAGCACAGACTCAGTAGTTGTGGTGCACAAGCTTAGTTGCCCCGCCAGCATGTGGGATCTTCCCGGAGCAGGGATAGAATCCGTGTCCCCTGCATTGGCAGGTGAATTCTTAACCACCGCATCACCAGGGAAGCCCTGGATTAACTTTAGAAACATACATCATTTTTCCTGAAATTTCAGGGTAACCCACAACAAATGATTCTTAAAGCTTCATTAATACTTAGGTCTTTATAATCGCTAAAAGTGAAAAGGACTGGGCATCTTGCCCCCTTTTTGTATATCATACACAATGAACTGCAACTTTAACTTTTCCAAGAATGTGCCCTATCAAAGAAGCTGACCTCTGCAGATTAATGGGCCTGTATATTTTATTTCCTTCTTAGAGAGGAAAAAAAGAGAGAACATCTTGCAAATGGGATCCACCTGTCTTGACATCCAGGCAAGATGGACTACACTGATTTATAGACCTTCCTGGAAGCATGAATCCAAGGCTATCAGAAGATGTGCCTCCAGCTTCAAACCAACAGAAGAGGCAACTCACAGGATTTCCATTAACACAACTGTGCATGACCTTAATTCTTTTCAATTCCTGTATTTCAAAAGGACTGAGTTGTTAAAAATGAAAAATCCAGTTAGAATGTAAAAAGAAATCAATGAGTTAGAGAAATCATCTCAATAAATGGAAGATTGTGGCACCAGGAAATCAGTTAAAAGAGAATGCTGGGGACTTCCCTGGTGGTCCAGGGGGGTAAGATTCCACGCTCCCAATGCAGGGGACCCAGGCTCAATCCCTGGTCGGGGAGCTAGATCCTGTGTGCATGCCGCAACTAAGAGTCCACATGCTGCAACTAAAGATCCCACATGCCGCAGCTAAGACCTGGCGCAGCCAATATTAATTAATTTAAAAAAGAGAGAGAATGCTGAATTGGGAGTCTCTAAGAGCAAGAGAAGAACTATGAGACCAATTTTCAAAACTAACTGAAGTCACATTTTAAAACGGATGTATAGTAAAGGGGAGTCAAATCCTTCCAACCAGGCTCAAGCTTAAATGGTATTTCCTACTCACTAAAAGTATCATCTCATTCAAAATTGTTGACTAAGGGTCAGTTACCAATTTAGCAGGCCAGTAGCAGCATGACACAGAGCAGTATCCATAGAGCATACTTCTCCCATAGTTGACCACTAAATTGGGTCTACACATAAAGTAAGAAAATTGAGACAGGTATATTAGACTATCATATCTGTTTTTCCATCATTTTAAAAATTGTGTCAGCTGGGAAATTTTGTGAAATTATTCAGACAATAATCTCCATTTTATTTTTAATTAAACAGACATGGTATATGAGAAAAGGCAAACTAAGGCAGAAATAATACTGATATTCTATTCTAATGGGTTCAATCAAAATTATTAAAAATTATAGGTTTTTTTCTTCATGAACCTCTCTTTTGGAGGTAGAAATCATTTTTGATGGTTTTACCAAATAATCCAGAATGAAAATATTAATCATTGCTTATCTCAGTAGTGAAAAAGTATGATTTGCTAACAATATCGATGATTTCAACTGTGTCCAGACCAATAGAATCCTTGATCCAGCTAGAAATGGTGGGGAGTGGAGGGTCTGGGAGCAGCACAGATTTCCACTTTCTTCAGTAGCATGGGAAAACTGCTCCAGGAAGACCCTATGGGTATCTCAGAAACTTTCATGGGTTCTACCTCTCAGTCCGCCACTTGACCACACCACCATCCATGAGGTAGCCACAGCCTTTTATTTTCCATGATGTGTTCGTGTTCACAGGAGCAGTTGGAGGCAAGTTTTTTGCTATCCCGCCTATACAGTGAATGCACTGACAAATTCCCAGTCCTGCCTTTGTGAACTCACCCATTAGAAATTAACTTTAAAAAATTCAGAACACGGCTTCCCTGGTGGCTCAGTGGTTGGGAGTCCGCCTGCCGATGCTAGGGGACGCGGGTTCGTGCCCCGGTTCGGGAGGATCCCACGTGCCGCGGAGCGTATGGGCCCGTGAGCCATGGCCGCTGAGCCTGCGCGTCCGGAGCCTGTGCTCCGTAACGGGGGAGGCCACAACAGTGAGAGGCCCGCGTACCGCAAAAAAAAAAAGAATAAAGAGAATGAGCAGACGCCAAAGGGAGATTCCATTCGAACTCAGAGACCACAGAATTAATAATAGCTGCCCTGCCTTAGTCAGAGACGCTATTGGAAAATAACACATTATATTTCTTTCGCTTCCAAATTGTCGTACAGATGCTATTTAAATTTTTCAAAGATCAGTAGTTCTGTTTAAAAGAAATGAAAGAAAAATAACATCTTAAATCAATCAGAGGGTATAATTTAGATGAAACCAGAGGATCCAAACCTGCGGTCATTAAGGCCAAGATGCTTTATTCAGGAGAAATACCAGTCACTGGCACAGCACTTCTTCCAGGGAGTCCCACTGAAGGCAGAGTGAAAAGTAAAACCACTGCCCCATTTCCACAGTTCCAATAAAATTTCAGGTATGGGGAGTGCGTACAGACCAAAGCCCTGGGAATAGCCTCCTCCTTGCAGCTACTTCCTGTAAATGGATAGGAAACCTTGAATTAAAGTCAACCAAATCACTGAGGAGATGGTACCTGGTAAAGAGCTGGTAGTCAGTGAACTGTTCACTCAATGAATAGTTAACCATAGCATCGTTAGAATTTTTGAAGGCATATAAACGTTACCTTAGGTAATTTTTTAATTAAAAAAATAAAGCAAGCTCAAGTAAATCCATATTTGAAAGGTTTGGTAGTATTACAACATGATTCATCCTAGAACACTGTAAATAACAAATGCTCTTGTATAAAGTATGATCCCACCAAAGGATGTTCTTCAAATATGAGAGATCACGAATAAAGCACTAGCCCAGTGCCCTGTGTTTATGATGTAGAGTAAAAGTTATCTTTTCCCTGTGGTCCTTTAAGGACACTATCACTCTTCCAGCAGCCCAAGTTGAAATCCTGACATCATTGCAGGGGACACAGGTTCGAGCCTTGGTCCGGGAAGATCCCACATGCTGCAGAGCAAATAAACCCGTGTGCCACAACTACTGAGCCTGAGCTCTAGAGCCCACCAGCTACAAATACTGAGGCCGCATGCCACAACTAATGAAGCCTGCACACCTAGAGTCCGTGCTGTGCAACGAGAAGCCAGCGCACTGCAACGAAGAGTAGCCCCCGCTCGCCGCAGCTAGAGAAAGCCCCTGCGCAGCAACAAAGACCCAGCGCAGCCAAAAATAAAAATAAATAAATAAATAAAAATTTTAAAAGATAAAGGCTTTTCTTATATTGGGTCAGTCACAAAGTCATAGATTCTACCTTTGCAACATCTCTGAACTTTGACTTTGTCTCCTCCTTTCCACTAAATACTTTTTTTAATTTTTATTTATTTATTTTTATTTTTGGCTGCGCTGGGTCTTTGTTGCTGCGCAGGGGCTTTCTCTAGCTGCGGCGAGCGGGGGCTACTCTTCGTTGCAGTGCGCTGGCTTCTCGTTGCACAGCACGGACTCTAGGTGTGCAGGCTTCATTAGTTGTGGCATGCGGCCTCAGTATTTGTAGCTGGTGGGCTCTAGAGCTCAGGCTCAGTAGTTGTGGCACACGGGTTTATTTGCTCTGCAGCATGTGGGATCTTCCCGGACCAAGGCTCGAACCCGTGTCCCCTGCATTGGCAGGCGGATTCTTAACCACTGTACCACCAAGGAAGTCCCTTCACTACTTAATATTAATCCAATACATTCCATGTTCCAATTTCCCTACATAAAACGTAAGCTCCAATAAATGTGTACCAAGAATAATAACATTTAATGAGCATTTACTGTCAGATACATGCATTCTATTTATCTTTCATCTATTCTGTAAGATGGATACTATTGTTATTCCCATTCTATGGATAAAGGAACTAAGGCTTATAATGGTTTAAAATTTAAACCCCAAGCCTATTTAAACTTTAAATAACTTGCCCAAGGTACCACCTGCTGCTCCTTGTTGCTGTACCTTTTTTTTTTATCCACTCATCCCTGTACTTAGAATATCCTTCGTTCGTCATCTTGCCTATTAAAGCCTTACTTCTCCTTCAAGCTCATATAGTGGCCTCATCCTATGAAACCTTTCTTGATCCCTCCAGCTAGATAAAATTTTTCCCTCTTGTAAACCATCTAGCACTTCTTCCTTGGCCAAACCTCACATTATATTGTGGCCATGTTTGCACCTATTGAATCTCCGTTCTAACCTATATACTCCTTGAGGTCAGAAATGTTATCCATCTTTATACCTCCCATAGCACTTGACTTAGTCATGCTAAATAAATGTACTGAATAATTGAAATAATAGTGAAAGTGAAAGAGCTATCTATATTCAATATTTGTTCTAAAATATTAGTGGAGTTTACAGGTTCCTAATATGAAGCTGACTAAAAAATTAGTACTAGAGATTATCAAAGGAAGCAACAGGAATCCCAAGCTGATCAAAGAAGAGACTAATAAGAATCCAAATCGACTGTCTCTAGAAAAACTTTAACATTTTTTTTAAAGTTTAAAATACTGCTATTTAGGGAGGGTGGGAGGGAGGGAGACGCAAGAGGGAAGACATATGGGAACATATGTTTATGTATGACTGATTCACTTTGTTATAAAGCAGAAACTAACACACCATTGTAAAGCAATTATACCCCAATAAAGATGTTAAAAAAAAAAATACTGCTATTTCTAAAGGTGATTTTGGTACCGTTAAGGCTGAAGTGCTTTTCTAGACTTATTCATTTAACAAACACATATATAAGACTTTGTTTCAGGCACTGTTCCAAGGCCTTTGCAAATATTTACTCATTCAAATTTTATAACAACCTTGTGAAGTAGGTTCCATTATTATCATCCCCGTTTTACAGGTAGAGAAACTAAGAAGTTAAGTAACTTACCCAAAATCACACAGCTAGTAAGTGACAGGGAGAGTTCAAATTCAGGCATTCTTCTCCAGACAACTCACTTAACTGCTAGTCTATCCCTGCCTCTTTTTTTTTTTTTTTTTTAGTGCACAGTAATTCTTGAGTACTGTACAATGGACATTTTTAAAAATAATTTGGAGACTTTAAAAATCTTCCACTAGTTTAAAGGTTTTTTAAACATGATTTCAGACTTAAAAGTTGCAAGAATAGTACAAAGAATTCAAATTTCCCAAATGTTAGTATCTTACTACACTGACTTTATCCTTTTCTCTTTCTTTCTCTCAATATTTAATTTTTTCTGATCTGTTTAAGAGTAAATTGCAGATGTAATAGCCCCTAAATACTTCAGTGTGTTTCCTAAAGTTAAGGAATTCTGTTACATAACCACAGAACAATGATCAAAATTAGGACCTTAACATTGATACGGCACCATTAGGGTTAGGACTTAATCTGTAGATCTTATTCCAATTTCACCAGTTGTTCCAATAAGGTCCTTTATGGCAAAAGAAAATTTAAGATCGTAATTTGCATGTCATTGTCCTGTCTTTCAGTTTTCTTTAATCTGTAACAGTTCCTGAGTCTGTGTCTCTTTCTGTCTCTTACATACCATAACTTGGACATTTCAGCAGAGTACAGGCCAGTTATGTTGTAAAATGTCCTTAAATGTCAGGTTGTCTGGTGTTTCCTGATGACTAGATTCAGGTTAGGTGCTTTTGCTCCCTCTAACACATTTAGTATACTGGATACTGTAACATCAATCCGAAATAATGGTAAAATGAAAAAAAAAATGAGGCTAGAAGAAGCACAGAGAGATGAGTGATGTCGATCATGAGTCTGGCAGAAACAGAACTTCTCAGGATTCCTCAACATCATATGTACAGTCTCAACTATTTAAACAGGAATATTCTTGAAATAATAATTTAAATTTTATTTTAAAGTCCCCTAACTGTACCTCTTCTTTGTTTGTTTCAGTTATATGTTCACTGAATCACTATGACCTGACACTTCATCTCCTGAGAAATAGCCACCAGAAAGTGGAACAACCGTTGCCTATGATTTTTGGGTGGGATGAAGCCCTCAGTGAATGGTCGTTGAGTTTTGTGGTTCAAAAATAAAATCCTTGGGCTTCCCTGGTGGCGCAGTGGTTGAGAGTCCGCCTGCCGATGCAGGGGACGCGGGTTCGTGCCCCGGTCTGGGAAGGTCCCACATGCCGCGGAGCAGCTGGGCCCGTGAGCCATGGCCACTGAGCCTGCGCGTCCGGAGCCTGTGCTCCACAACGGGAGAGGCCACAAGAGTGAGAGGCCTGCGTACCGCAAAAAATAAATAAATAAATAAATAAATAAAATAAAATCCTTTATCACTTGGTTATAAAGAATCAAGTCTTCCTCACCTGTTAACCTCTTGGTGAACAGATACATCTGAATTTCTGAAACTGAACTAAGACTCACATGGAGCTGCTGGGGTTTATCAGAGTTTGGACAAGTGTGCCTCTTGTCCTGGACTGGCTGCCACAAAACAGTTTGTATTAGTTGGGGCTCTTCAGAGAAACAGAACCAATAGGACATATATACATATACAGAAAGAGATTTATTCTGAAGTGTTGCCTCCTGAGGTTATGGAAGCTAAAAAGAACCACGATCTGCCATCTAGAAGCTGGAGGCCCAGTCCATGCCCAAAGGGCTGAGAACCAGGGGAACCAATGATGTAAGTCCCAGTCCTGCCCAAGAAAAGGAGCACCAAAGTCTGAGGGCAGAACAAGAAAGATGTCCCAGTTCAAAGAGAAAGGTCCTTCCTCTGCCTTTTGCTTTAGTCAGGCCCCCAATGGATTGGATGATGCCCATCCACACTGGTGAGGGGGATCTTCTTTACTCAGTCTACTGATTCAAATGCTAATCTCCTCTAGAAACAGCCTCACAGACACATCCAGAAATAATGTTTTACCAGCATTTTGGGCATCCTTTAGCCCAGTCAAGTTGACACATAAAATTAACCATCACACAGCTCTTAAGCATGACCAATAAAACATAGGGAGCAGAGATTTTTCAAAGATTTAGCACTGTCTAAATAATCACAAAAATCCTTTCAGAGATAACAGGGGATCTATGCACAATTCAACAAGGGATCTCAACAGAAACATTGTGCCAAGGGTTCCCCTTTGTCAAGACCAGGAAAGAGTTTGTGATCTGTTTACTTAGAGGGAAAAAAATCCAACTTTCTTTATGAGCTAAAGAACCAAATACAACTGTCTACGGCAGTTCAAGAGAATTCTTTCCCCATCATGTGAGCTTCACCTTACTACCATATTTTTTCTAACCTAGGGAATGTTTTTTACGCTTTCTTTTCCTATTAAGATTGCCAGTAACAGAAATACAAAGACTAAAATTGAATCAAGAAATTCTATTGCCCGAGTGAAGAGATTTTTCATTTCTGAGAATTCTTACATTTAGAATAGAGACATTTAAAATCATTTGTCTAGGTCTTCCCTGGTGGCTCAGTGGTTGAGAGTCCACCTGCCGATGCAGAGGACACGGGTTCGTGCCCCGGTCTGGGAAGATCCCACATGCCGCGGAGCGGCTAGGCCCGTGAGCTATGGCCGCTGAGCCTGCACGTCCAGAGCCTGTGCTCCGCAAGGGGAGAGGCCACAACAGTGAGAGGCCCGTGTACCACAAAAAAAAAAAAAAAAAAAAAAAAAAAAAATCGTTTGTCTAAGTTCACAGGCATAACAAATACATATTTCTTTAAAATTAATAATTTGAAGGCTTTTGCTTGAAGTCGTACACTAGGTTTTAAATTAACATTAAGCATTCTAACAATAAGAAATTGAAAGTCTCAGTTCATAATTGACTTTTTAACTGCTTCACAGAATACACAGAGAAACTGCCAAAGCCCATATCATCAACGTAAAAGTAGAATTATATAAAAGGTTCATGCAGGTGAGCACTTAAATTTAGATTTATGCATATAATTTACTTATTTTAGATGGGAGACTTTAATGCAAGGCTTCTTTTTCAATAAGGTATGAAAGAAAATCCAAACTGACAAGTCTCTTGAATTATCAAGTAATTTGAGAATAAGAATGTCTTCAATGTAATTCACTTTACAGTTCTGGAATTGCAGTTGCGGTACTGGCATGAGGATAGACATAGAGATCATGGAATAGAATTGAAAGCCCAGATACCTGTAACCAACTGATTCTCAACAAGTGTGCCAAGGCAATTCAATAGGGAAAGAACAGTCTTCAACAAATGGTTCTGGGACAACGTATCCACATGCAAAAGAATGAAGTTGGATCCCTAACTCACGCCATATACAAAAATTAACTCAAAATGGATCAAAGACCTAAATGTAAGAACTAAAATCATAAAACTACTAGAAAAAACCGTAGGCCTTCATTTTCATGACCTTGGATTGGGCAACAATTTCTTTAAAAAAAAAATACAAGCACAAGTAAAACAAGAAAAAAATAGATAAATTGGATGTCATCAAAATTGAAAACTTTTGTGCTTTAAAGTTCCCTGTCAAGAAAGTGAGGGGAAAAAAACCCCACAGAATGAAAGAAAATATTTGCAAATTATATATCAGATAAGAGTCTAACATCCAGAATATATCAATATAAAAACTCTTAAACTGCAATAATGAAAAGAAAAATAACCCAATTTAAAAATGGGCAAAGGATTTGTAGACATACCTTGGAAGAAGCTATACAAATGGCCAACAGACACATGAAAAACTGCTCAATATCATTAGTCATTAGGGAAATGTAAATCAAAGCACAATGAGATATCACTTCACATCTGCAAGGATGCAATAATAAAAAAAGATGGACAATAACAAGTGTCGACCAGGAGGTGCAGAAACTGGAACACTCCTACATTGCTGGTGAGCACATAGAGTGATACTGCTACTTTGGAAAACAGTTTGATGGGTCCTCAAAATGTTAAACATAGGGCTTCCCTGGTGGCGCAGTGGTTGAGGGTCCGCCTGCCGATGCGGAGGACACGGGTTCGTGTCCCGGTCTGGGAAGATCCCACACACCATGGAGGGGCTAGGCCCCTGAGCCATGGCCGCTGAGCCTGCGCGTCCGGAGCCTGTGCTCCACAACGGGAGAGGCCACAACAGTGAGAGGCCCGCATACCGCAAAAAACAAACAAAGTGTTAAACATAGAGTCACCATATGACCCAGCAATTTTATTCCTAAGCACTTGAAAACATAGGGCCACACAAAAACTCATACAATAATGTTCACAGCAGCATTATTCACAATAGCTCAAGCTGGAAACAAACAAACAACAAAAAAAAGATGGAAACAACCTAATCCATTAACTGACGATCTGACAAGCAAAATGTGCTATGTCCAGTTCATGGAATATGATTTCACCATAAAAAGGAATAAAGTATTGACACATGCTATGAGATGAATGAACCTTGAAAACTTCACGCTGTTTTTTGTTTTTTGTTTTGTTTTGATTTGTTTTTTCATGCAAAGGTAAAGAAGCCAGACTCAAAGACCACATATTGTATGGTTCCATTTGTATGAAATGTCCAGAATAAGCAAATCTACAGAGAAAGCAGAAGCCAAGGACTGGAGAATGGGGGACTGGAGGATGACTGGTAATGGGCATGGGGTTTCTTTGAGGAATGATTAAAATATTCTGGGATTAGATAGCAATGATGGTTGCACACTCTGTAAATACCCTTAACTGTACACTTTAAAGGAGTGAATTTTATGGTATGCAAATTATATCTCAATTAAAATAAGTAAAAACAGGAAACATAACTGTGCCTTTGAATTGTTTACTAGTGTAGAAATGAAGGCACAGAGAATTAGCAAAAGTGCCCAAAGTTAGCAGTGGAACCTGCATTCTGATTTGCAAATCTGTGTATTCTAATCTACTGTTCACTGTGACTAGCGGGGTCTAACCCAACTCCCGTGTTGAAACTGTCACCTGGTTTCCGGTTAATTACTGAAATTTGATGACAAATCTGGCAGGAAACATTTCCTTACCTACTCACTCTGTAAAATGCAGTGGCTTGATATCTAAATCTACCTCTGTATTATCAGTTTATTTAGGATTAAATTTTAAATCAGTACACAGTGACTGAAAACCTTGCACATGCCCAGTCCCATGCACGTTTCTGGAAATGCAGAACTTAACGTCAGAAAGTCAGGGAATTAGAGATATAGATTGAGAAATCAAGTGTCTGGTGGTGCTGGTTTAAGTCCTAAGATGGGAGGAAATTGCTGGGGAAGAGCAAGCAGAGAAGAGAGGAACTAGAACGGAACCCAGGGAACAGATGTTTCAGAGCCGTCAGAGATCAGCCTGCCAGTGACAGGCACTGATAAGAAGTGGTTAGTGAATGACAGAGGCAGGAGAAAGCTACCCTACCTGATAGGAAACCTTGTATCTTATCACATTACATTGTTATTATCTGTTTACATGACTGTCTCCCTTGCTCCTTGGGTTTCTGCCTCCCTCTACTGCAGAAAAGTATTTCAATAAGTCACCAAGACCCTCCAAATTGTCAGACTCCATGGACTTTCACCACTCCTTCTTACTTTATCACTGTATTGTATTTGATACTGTAAACAGACCATTACCTTATTTTTTCTTAAAATGTGGGCATAAAAATGGTGCTCCTCTCCTGGGGGCCCAGAATGGGCGGCTCCTTGGACATAAGGCTGAGTTGGTGCTGCAGAGAACCCTCCTTGGACGTGTGCCATTCACCTCTCCCGAGCCCCTCACCCTCCCAACTCCACCGTCTCCACTGCAGCACGAAGATCAGTCAGAGTTCTTTGTGATGCTGCCCCTATGAAGCTCTACCCAGGGGATCCCACCACAGGAAACAGTTAGACCCAGACGTCCATAGAACAGAATGGTAAGAGTAGAGTCCTGGCTTCATCCAAACACACTGCCTTGTACAAGCTTCGTGACCCCTCTCCTGGTCCTATCCCCTTTGCAGGAGCCTCTTCCTCCGTTGACTGTCTAAACACTGGCCTGCTTCCTCCCTAGTCTCATGATGCCAACCCCAATCTCTATATAAACAACTTATCAATTTACATTTCTCTTCCAGAACTGCTCCTGAGGTCCAACACCATATATCCATCTTGTCCTTAAGAAACCTCTCAAATTCAACATGCCAAGAAAAGGAACTCTTTCTCCCAAGACATGTTTTTCCTACATTTCTATTATCATGTACCCTTTAACCCAACCTGCAATCTAGGAATCATCCTATCTCTTTCCCTCTCCCAAAACCGACTGATAAGGTAATCCTATCCACTCTACCTCCATAAGATATCTTAGATCCAACAGCATTCTCATTAGTGTGCGGCATGTTACAGCCTAATCACTTCTTCCGTAAACTGCTGCCATTAACTCCCTACCTCCCATCATGCCTTTACCCCATACAAGCCTCCAATTCACTGAAAGAGTGATCTTTCGAAAACACAAAACTGAATAATTTACTAAATGAAAAAGTTTCAATAACCTATACCATGGTTCCCACACTATGCACAAGTCACCCTTGGGCACCGCAGTGAACTCAGGTTTGCTATAGGCTATTTAATTTTTTTGAGGGAAACGCAGCAACATCTATCAGACACCACACAAACTACCACTATTATGGCATTTGGAACGAACTACGTAATGAATGGAACTGTTATTTCTCTTGGCCTAGGGCATCATGAAAAAATTAGAGAGACACTAAGGGTGCAGTGAACTGAGAAAGTTTGGGTACCTATGACCTACCAAATATCTTCAAACCCTCTAGCATGACATAAACTGGTACCCACCGCTCCAGCTTCATCTCTCTCATCACGCCTTGTCTTCTTCCCTGGTCCTACTCTTCAATCCAGCAGACAAACTTGCATCTCTCCAGACATGTCCTTTCTGCCATCCTGAGTGGTCAGACTCTGGCTCTAAGAGAGTAGAGACATGGCCTACCCAGGGTTTAGGGGTGAGACCGGATACCCTTAAGAGAACACAAGATGAAGTAAACAAACCAAGGAAGTCACTCCACAGCCCCTACACTGGGTGGATTCTGTATGAGTTGGATAATCTGAAGTTAAAAAAAAAATTGGTTGACTATTCTTCAGAATTTCACATGTATTTGTCAGGCCAAGGAAAGGGGAGAGACCAGCCCCGTGGTCCTCATCTTCTCCCCCTTTTCTATAGAGGTCTGTATTTTTCTAGGGCAGAAGGCAAAGGGGCAACCAACAAAGCAACAGTAAGACTGTCTTTGTTAATGGCTGTACCACCCCTTCCTCCCCTGAAAAGGGGCCTAGCACCTGAGTTATATAAATGACTGCTCTTTTCTCTGTGCCCCACTTTATCTCATTTTATCACAGCACCTCTAATATTTTTGCACTTACCTGTTCACCTGTCTTCTCCGCTTGACTATAAACTTGTGGAGGGCCAAGACTATGCCTGATTTGGTTCTGTATTCTCCTCACCTAGCAGAGTGCCTGATACAAAGTAAGTGATGAATGGAGAGTTGATGAATAAATTTCAAAGAGCGTGTGGGTGAGCCCCACAAGAAGCTCAAGCAGGTTAGAAAATAAAGTGTCCATTAGACTAAAAAGTCCAAAGGTCACTGATGATAGCAGTTAAAGATGTTTCTAGAGAGGGACAGGGACAAACTGGTTTGCACATGCTGAGGTGCAAACTAGGAGACGTGGCAGTGCTTACTAAGTAAAAACCACTCCCGCATTTCCTCCTTGCTATACAGAACTTCAGTTTTCTTTAGGCATCGAGAAGATTCCCTTTGATGTGGAAACATGGGCCCAGTTCCTAAACTATATCAAAATTCTGACTGATGAGATGTAAGAGGAAATCCTTTGGTGGGGTGTTTTTGGAAAATACTTTACCTCCTCTACAAGGCTAAGGCTGATGAAGAATAAACTTTCTGCCTGCCTTCCCACCTTTGCACCCATGGTGAAGATGTGATACTTGAAGTGTAGCAGCCATTCTACAACCATGAGGTAAAGGTCAAGTGAATTTCAGAGCTGTGACATCACTGAACCCCTGAGAAAATATTAGCAACTCTTTACCTACGGACTTCTTGTCACGTTAAAAACAACAACAAACAACAACAACAAAAAAAAACCTTCTGTTTCAGCTGGGTTTTCTATTACATTCTAATTTATACAGGAAGAAAGAAAAGAGAGACAAGTGAGTATGGACCCCTCTTTTTAATAAACATAGTACAAATAATACAGATTAGCAGCCAGAAGACAGTTTATTTCAGTTGTCTTTGGAAATGAGGCTGGAAATGCAAGTGTAATGAGGGTACAGGGGCCTCTACTGCCAGAGAAGAGACTTGGACTGTAATTCTGTTGGCATTAGGGAGTCATAAAAGGTTTCTGAGTAAAGTTTTAGGACTTCCAGAAGGTTACTTTGGCATAATGAGCAGGAGCCATATGTGCCCAAAGAGTAATGCGTCTCACGGCACTTGCATTTGACATGATTGTATTGGCGTCGCCCACCAATGCATACGGCAGGAGTTCATACCATGTGGGAACGCCCCTCGCTCAGCTCACACATGAGTAAGCGAAACAATAACCATGCTGCTTCCCCATGCTTGTTGGCCTAATACTAACAAACATAAAGTCTCAAAGCAAATGAAATATTACATCATTTCAGTGCTGCCATACTATGAATAGTCCCTGGGAAAGTTACAAGCAAACAAAACTTCTGTTAGTGAAAAGTAGCAACGGTAGAAATATACATTGTATGAACTCCTGCCATGTAGAATGAGAACACGAGACCACATATATACTTCCAAAATACCAATTCCTGATAATCTGCACAAAAAAATTAGACGTGCCAAAGTAACATCTTGCATGCTAGGCCTGAGACTGATTTTTCAAAAGTGTTTCTATAATGGTGTGGAAGGTTTTTAATTTACTTCCTTTTAAAAGCATTTTTAATGATTAGATCATATAAGAATAAATGCTCTTATGCTTATTCATAGTTTCAAACATGTTTTCTCTTCTCACTAAATGTATTCAGAAAACAAATAAGCTTACAACAGAGAAACACCAAACTAGGGAAATCTCTGTGATGTGAACATCATATAACAAACACAGTAGAGGAAAAATACTAAGGAATGGTGTTTACTTTGTCATCATATATGTGAACAACATCCTACAAAGATTATTACTAAGAAAAAGAAAAGTGTCATTGTTTGTTTTTTGCACTAGGAATTGATGTTAGAGATTTTTTAAAAATAAATTTATTTATTTATTTTTGGCTGTGTTGGGTCTTTGCTGCTGCGCTACGCACAGGCTTTCTCTAGTTACACGAGCGGGGGCTACTCCTCGTTGTGGTGCGCGGGCTTCTCACTGCAGTGGCTTCTCTTGTTGCGGAGCCCAGGCTCTAGCCCAGGCTCTACTTCAGTAGCTGTGGCACACGGGCTTAGTTGCTCTGCAGCATGTGGGATCTTCCCGGACCAGGGATCGAACCCGTGCCCCCTGCATTGGCAGGCAGATTCTTAACCACTGCACCACCAGGGAAGTTCCAAAGATTTTTAAATAAATTATAACAATCTTTTTTTCAATACATTTATTTATTACTTACTTATTTTTGTCTGTGTTGGGTCTTTGTTGCTCCTCGCGGGCTTTCTTTTTTTGTTGTTTTAGTTGCAGCGAGCAGGGGCTACTCTTCATTGCTGTGCGCAGGCCTCTCATTGCGGTGGCTTCTCTCGTGGTGGAGCACGGACTCTAGGTGCACGGGCTTCAGTAGTTGTGACTCGCGGGTTCTAGAGCACAGGCTCAGTAGTTGTGGCACACGGGCTTAGTTGCTACGCGGCATGTGGGATCTTCCCGGACCAGGGCTCAAACCCGTGTCCCCTGCATTGGCAGGCGGATTCTTAACCGCTGCACCACCAGGGAAGTCCAATTATAATAATCTTATGATAAAGTACAAACAACAAAAAGGTTAACATCCTGCCATAGGTGGCTCTGATCTTTTTATAAAGAATTGATACCCCCTTTGGATTCCTTCCTATTCCCCTCCTTCCTTTTCTCCAAAAGGAAATCACTTTTGAAGTCAATATGTATCCTTCCTGGTAATAGCACTATACTTTTACTTCACATGTGTATATCCGTATCCTTTACTTACATGATTATTCATGCGTAAATTATTAAATTCTTTATATGCTATTCACACATTCTGAATATTAATCCTTTGTCAAGTTCATGTCTTGGAAATATTGTCTCCATTTGTCCTTTTATGATGTCTTTTGTCATATATATATGATTTATTTTAACATAATTCAATTTATCCTGTCCTCTATGGATTGTGCATTTTAATGTTTTAAGAAATCCTTCCCTACACCAAGGTCATAAGGATATTCTCCTGTATTTCCTTCCAATATTTTTAAAGTTTTGTTTTTCTTATTTAGGTTTTTGGTCTATCTGAAATTTAATTTGTGTGTAGAGTAAGGTAGGGATCTAATTTTATTTTTGTCCATATGAATGTTTGTTTTTAAATGAGAAAAAATAAAGAAGGAATTAATCCCTCCTTACAAACTGTAAACTCTTCAACATCAGATACCATGTCTGATTTATACCCTTCTCCCCAATACACTGCCTCGATGGGCTTTGAACATTACTAGTACTATATATCTAGATATCTAAATATATGATACTTTTTTCTAGCCCCACTTGCTTATATACAAAGTTGTCCATCTAAAATAAACTGAGTTGTGACTTAATTTATCTCCTTTGAGCAGGAAATAACATCTTAATAGTATTAACTTGGTATTAAGTACTGAATCATTCCAATTAAAATGAAGGGTAATAATAACTTTCTAACTTTGCCTATTTTTAGAAATCTTGTCTGGAAAAAAGAAAATCTACCTACCCTTCCAGTAAGACTCATTTTATTTGTTCATCTACCAGGAGAAAAGCATAACAAAGCAGCAGGAGCCTGGATTAAAACCTATTTTTAAAAGACATAAAGTCAACTATTTGAGTCAGAGAAAAACACATGCAAAACTCAATTTGATAAACATATCATGAGGATAGCAATTCACAGATTTAGGCTCTTAATAAGGCCTAGTTCCACTGGTTTAGTTCTTGCAAGACCTACTTCCTTTCTCCTTTCTTTCATAAAGAAATAGTCTGAAAGTAAGATATGAACATAACCTAACTTTAATCAAAGCAATAAATGAAAACCAAGGAAGGTAATTTTAAAAAAGAACCATTCTAAGATTCTTTCAAAGAATACTAACCTGAGACATTTTTTAAAAGATTCTCCTTGTAAAAGTTTGACATCTTTTCAAATAATTCCAAGAGCATTAGAATCACATACGGGAGGAGCACTTGTATTTTCTTCTGGAGGATATGGTTCTGACAGACCTCTAGAGGAGGTGAAACTGGCCAGAAGATTTGGGAATAAAGTGAAGTGTAGTTGGTACTAAATATACTGGGAAGCAAAATCAGTTTATTTTCAAATATTGTACGGAGACTAACCTTTCTACCATGACTAAAAGACGAACTCAGGTCAGAAAATGATGTCACTGCTTTAAGATTCGTATTGACTGAAGCTCTTCACTTGAAATAGCTTCTATCAGCTGGTTCTTTAACAGAACCAAGGCAAATTCTGCCCAATTCCCCCTTAGCCCCCCCCCAAAAAAAGCAAAAACAAACCCCGACACTCTCTACTACTAAGATAGAGCACAGTCAGGAAATATCACCTTCTGCTCTTTTAACGTAGCAACATATTTCCCACTGTTTCACTGAAGAGCGCTTAGAGACCTTGAACCTCAAAATCATAATGCGTCTAGAGAAACTATCCGAGAACCACAATTGGGGGGTGTTATGTATTCAAAAGCATCGGTCTCTTTTGAAAGAGTTCACCCTCTTTTTTTTAAAGGATCAAAGTCAACTATGAGTGTAAAAGAAAAAGTCATTTTCAAAAAAGTCTGGCCTTAAAAACATAAGTATCTTAGTGCTTGGGGTTCCCTCTGCTCAAAAGAAAACAAGAAAAAGTGATTAATATTGCTGTCTTCTCTGCACGCTTCTCTTAAAATGGTCTTTGGAAGTCCCTTGGGAAAATGAGATCCACCTATCCGAAGTATGCCACGCTCACGATCACTGCAAAAACGATATTCTAAGCTTAAAATATATAAAAAGGTATTCACTTCTGCGTAAGCCCTGAGCCGCCTCCTGGGCGGTGACGCCTGGCTGGTGGGACGGCGCCGCGCGAGTCCGGGCGCAGAGCCGCGGGGAACGAGGGCGCAGGGCGAGCGCACGGCTAATTAAAGGAGCTGTTTGGGTTCTAAATAAAACCTGTCTCTACCAAACCCACTCACTACCTAGCCTCACCGTCCCTACCACCCCCGCTCCCCGACACGCAGAAAACATCAAGTGAGACGGGCGGGGGAGCGCGAGCCCAGAAAGGGAACTGAGAAGAGAAGCGCCTGTGACACAAAATGGAGAAGGAGGAACCGAGAGGGGAAAGGAAAGAAGGAAAAGCGGGGAAAGGAGGTTGTTAATCAGAAAAGCAAAGGGGCGATGGGGTAGAGATTACAGGGAGGAGAGCCGAGGAGAGGGGCGTTGAAGGACTAGAAACACGAAGTAGACAAAGTAAGAGACAGAGGAAAGAAAGACGTCCTAGAGGCCGAGGCTCCATTTTCAGCAGCGCCATTTCGCTTTTCCTTTCGCCGCGTTTTGTTTGGTTTTGTTTGCAGCCGGTGGACGGGCGCCAGCGCAATTCTGCAGCTTCAGCAGCTTTGGTCCGACAGATGGGGAGGGACGCAGGGCCCGGGCGCTGGCGCGGCCCCCTCCCCGTCCTGGACGTTCCGCGCATCTCCCGCCCGCGCTGCTCCTGGCGGCAAGGCGGCCCCCCCCCTCGGTCCCCGGCCCGTAGGGGAGACGGCCCCGGGGCCCGCGGCGACACCCCCGGGGCAGGCACATAGAGCCCTCCAATTCGCCCGCGGCGTTGGTGGTGGGCGCGTGCCGCAAAGGGATGGAGGAACCGAGAAGCGTCGAGGAAAGAAAACGAAAAAGACAAACTGTACCCGAGGGGAGGAGGGGAGGGCGCACGCTGGGCGGGGGAGGGAGGCCCGAAAATAGACCTTTCCCGGGTAACCGGGGGCCCGGCCCGCCTTCGGCCCCGGGGTGAGCGGCCCGCAGAACACCTCCACCTGCGCCCGGCGGCGGGAGTGGCGCGGCTCCGTTCGCGCACTCGCGCCCGGGCTGCGTCCCCGGCCAACCCGGAGCCCTGCTGCCCGAAGCGGCGCCGGGCCCAGGCCTCCAGGCCTCTCCTGGGCGCAGCCGGAAGAACGGCCAAGGTCGGGCTCGGCCGGGAACCTCAGGCGGGCCCGGAGGGAAAGACGGGCCAGCGCCAGCCTCGGGGCGCCCGTCTGAGAGGCGGCACGGGACGCCGGTCTGCGGGGTGCGAGTCCCAGGGATTTACGGTGCGGGCGGTGCCTCGAAGCTCCTTCGGGGTTAAATTCTGGAGCAATGGGAGGCGGTTCAGTAAACAGAAAATCAGGTTTTCTCACCCCCGACCCTCAACTGATGGTTTCCGTCGACTGAGTGTCCGTTGTAAGAGTGTCCAACGCGCCCTGGGTACATTTACTTCGTACTTGTCTCCTTTTTTTCTTCACTTGCACTTGACATTGTCTTTCGCTCAAAGTGACGTCCTTGCCGGCGCTAGAGGAGCCCCCGGCTCCCCGGCGCCCGCACCCCACCGCTAGGTCCACGGCACTCGCCGCCCCCGAGCCTCTAGGGACGAGTCGGGGGGAGACGCCGGGCAGGAAGTCCGTGCGTCGGGGGCTGCGGCCGGTCTCGGCCCAGCTCCCCGCGCGGACCCGTGCAAGGGCGGCCGCGGCCAAGGAGGCACAGCGGCCAGACCCGCCGTCGGGTTCCGCGCCGTGCTGCGCGGCGAGCCAGCACAGCCGCCTCCTGCCTCCAGGGCCCTCCTTCCTTCCCGGTGCAGAGATGTGGTGGCTTGAGGCTGGAAGCGCCAGGGCTTCTACAGGCCGGTGCAGCGGAGCCCGTAAAGGTGTGGACTTGGGATCACCGCAGTGGTAACTGAACCCCGCAATGTCCCGGGGCGTTTCGGTCAGCGCTTTCTTGGCTTTGCACCTAGAAAAGAAACGTCTTCAGTCCTGTGCGCCCCGGCTCACTGCGTCCTCCTTTCGTGGTCAACTAACAACACAGCACTGTGCGTGCCACCGGCCCCTGGAGTGCTCGGATAACTCAGACCCCGCAGTAAATCAGACGCGCCACCCAAACTTGGCGCCTTCGAAAATCTTTCGGTGCGGGCGGCGGGGTCCTGGAATCCACTCGCTCCGCCAGCCACGCACGCGCAGGCCCACCTGCCGCTCTGCCTTGGACCTCGTAACTCGGCTCTTCTATCGCCACTACTACATTAATCGGCCTTTAAATTTTGAAATAACATTTAGGTTATTTCCAACAGTTGCTCCTTTATATAAATAGTTTTTCAGATTACAGATTTCCACAAGGAAAACATGTCTTTCTCAAACGGGGGGGGCGGGGGGGGTAACCACCCAGTTTCTTGTATTCTTCAGTTAGAAAAGTTGCATTAAAATGCAGATTTCGAATTACTTCAGGGTTAAACTCTTTTCCCAAAGAGAAAGCTCGATGGCTAACCTCAAACTTTAATCTTGACATCTTTAGTTATGGTGATCTCCTTGCTTTTTGTGATTTTGAAACACAAGGAGATCGATGCTAAAGTCAAAAATTCAAATTCAGAGGGCTGTCTATGATGGTTTTAGAATATTCCACAAAATTAAGAAGTAAAGAATATTAACAAGCTATAAGGCCTAGTTCACAAATAACACTGCAGCTTCGGTTCTGAAACAGATAAAAAGGACCGCAGGAGATTTTAAAAATTAAAGTATTCACAGTCTGGTATAGACATCTGTCATTTGACAATATATGAAATTTAAATTGAGCATTGTCCATAAGTCTCATGCTTATATTATGTTTCTTGGATTTACTCAAGTTTTTTGTGCTTCCCTCTTTTGTGGGAAAGCTTACATATAATGCACTATGTTTCTTTTAATTTAATCATAATTTTTCTCTTTTTAAGTGCAAACTCAAAAGCCCTTTAGAAAAGGATATTTTATGACAGACAAATACAAGGGCAAATAAAACTTAAAATAAGTAACTTTCTCATCTCTCAAGGATCACTTTCTTCAGAAATAAAAGTTGGAATTTGTAGTTTGGCAGGTACTCTATCCACTCTTAAATCTAGCCTCTGAATGCAACTGATTAGGTATTAAGGCCTACTTTTTTTTTTTAACATTGCAAAGCATTTATTAAACTCTTAAGAGAAACTTGGGTTTCTTTTCCTAAGTCCATGAACTGATTAATTTTCAGTGTAGAATAAAGATCACTGTGTTAAGGTACCCCACTTCCAGCATTTCATGTGTTAAATAGTGCAAAGCAGTATGCAATTCAGAAAGAAAAGCATCTCTGTTTGATAGATTTACCCTGTAAAAGAAGGCATACAACCACTGTCTTAGAATTAAAAGAAGAGGCAAATTTTAAGTAGAACTCTTATGTTTGATTCAAAATCCATTTAGAAAGATAGTTAATTACCTTCAGAGCAAATTTTTGGCAAGATAGTTCTTAGGAATGCAAAAAACTAAATCAGAAATGTCCAATATATGGTAGTCAACTTATACAATTTTTACAAAACTACATTATTATTTTTAACGTTACCTATTCATCTCTTTGTCTTTCAAAATCTTAATATTGGTAATTTATTGAAGACTTTTAAGGCACTTCTTTATGTTTAGAGTTGCCTGCTGTGTTACATCATAAGTCATAATTGCTTCAACCCACTGAAATAAGTGTATTTAAAATGTTCCTTATTTGTTTTATGAATGCCTCAAGTTTTCAAGTATCTGCAGTTTTTACATTTTGAGGTACATTTTTTTAGTGCTAGAATTGTTATATGTTAGCACATGGAATACATTCAAGTATTTCATTCTATTAGGATAAAAATGTAAATGCCTAAAATAAGGTATGTACAATCACAGGAAGCAGCAAAGAAAATAACCTCATTTTTCTATAATTCTATTGTCATTTTAAGAACATTCAATTAAAAACATAAAGTAAGTTATTTGCTAACACCTTATTTTTGTAGTAGAATATCAAAAAGTTTGCTAAGACCTTATTTTTGTACTAAAATATTAAAAAGTAATACAGTTTATATTCTCTAGCAATCCCTTCCCAATCCATTGCTTTATTAACTACTCTTCTGATTATGTCTACTGGATACCAAGCATGATCAAACACTTAGATAATGAAATGAAATGAAATTTTAAAATTTCCCTTTTAAAAGTCTGATATTGTTTCTTAATTGTTTTATGAGAAATAGATACAGTTAAAAGATTTTAACAATTTTAAACCTAAAATTAAGATAAACACTTGCACTCATTTATCAAATATACAGAATTTATTGAAGTCCAAGGTCATCTGAGCAATGAATGTGTTAAAAATAAATACTGAAATACAGGAAGTTCAAAAGTTATAATTCTTTACATTAACTGGGAATTTAAGAAGAGTGTTCTTTTTATTTAATATGTCTTGCTTTAGGAGGGCTGTATATGATACAGAATATCCTAAGAAAAGTGTGTGTAGTGTTGGTGGTGGTTGGAAGGCTGGTGGTGGGAGTTATTGAGGTAATCTTACTGCTTTTTTTAAATCTACATTTGTTTGAAAACATTTTTGTTTTCAGCTAAATATTTGGCAATGGGTTCAATGCCTCAGAAAATTTCTCAGATAATTATAAAGACCTAAAAATAACAGAGTAAAAGAATGTTGATCAGCTAAAATGCTATAGTTTTCATGTCACAAATAAAAATTGTATGTAAGCTATTGATCTTAAGTGGTATTAATGAAAATTCTACAAATAATACAGAAAAGTTGCATAGTTGTGTTACTGAATTAAAAATTATTACTACAATAAATGGAATATTTTATAAAAGTCAGTGATCTTCTCAGTGGTTTTAACACATTTTAATATATTGTTTTAAATTCTTCACTTTATTATAGTACAAGTCTTCTGAATAGAATTGTTTTTAAACATATAGAATACCCAGCTGATTTCATACATTGGGAATAATAAGAAACTACTAGAATTCTTGGTTACTAACAATGATAAATGCAATGATAACAGAATTTCATAAATCAATTATATGCTCCATTTGAAGATTACAAAACATAATTAACTTACTTGACATTAACACAAACAATGTTTTGTTTCTTCACAGAACAGGCTATGAGCTGTTTTCAATTATTTCAATGAAATGCTGTCTTCTAAAATTAACAAATGAATGAACATTTGCATACTGTACATTGTACTGTAGACAATTTAGAGTGGGGCTACCCAATTGTTTTTCTAATGATATTTTGCCTCTTACATAATTTATTTTCCACTGAGGAACTAGTGATTACCTAATTATTTTTTTAACTAACTAACTTGGTGAAAAAAACCTCCTAAAGTAAGGTATTATTCTTATGAACACTGTGAAATAAAATTAATCATTTGAAATGGCATCTAGAGATTGTGATTTTGCATAAAAGAGTTATGTGTACCTTGTGCCATGCTCTCCCTTACAAGAACGAAGGAAAAATAGAAACACATATATAAATGATTAAAATAAACAGTTTCTGGTTATATAAAACAAAGGAGAGTTTTATGCGAAGAAGGGGTTTGTGCAGAATTCCTGCCTGCCTTAGTCACAGGTGGAGTAGGCAACTTGCTACTTGGTACAATTTCAAGGGCAATTGCAAGGAGTGTATCCTCCCTAAATATTTCCATTACCCTTTATTGATGCCTTCAAATTTTTAGCTTAAATGTTAGAACGTCGGTAAAATTCAAGTACTACTGAGAAAACTCACATTCTCAGCTGTTATCAGTAATTTATACCTTTGAATGTGTGTCAGAGCTAATGTTGGTGGAAGGAAGAGAAAGTTTCATGACATTGAGTAATTAATATGAATGGAGAGAACTTGAGGAGGTGGAAGGGGCAGAGAGAGGGCTAAGGATGGGAAATTGTTGAGGAACAGAGACAAACTTTTTTGTGCACAACTTTGCCTGGTCAAAAGTAACTGACGTGATAAAGACCCATTTAAAATGAGTAATTAATGATCTCTAATCCATTTTATACCATTCCTTATATCTAAGCAATTAAGTTATCAGTGTAAGGTATAATGCGGAAAAAATGAATTAATTAGAGACTTCAGGTGCAAACGACTTGAATGTAAAATGCTCAGATCATTAAAGTCATGTGTGTAAAATAGAAAGTGAAATATTGGTTGGATTATGTATTTGACAACCAGATAATTTATCTGTCCACATAAATTAACTAGATGATTGCTAAATTTCAGCTTTACTGTGAGCTGTATTCATATATATCATGACAAAATACAGTCCCAAATCATTTTTGTAAGTTTTAGATTTTTTTCTTTGTATTGGTTATATTAATGACGATTTCCATAGTGTGTAGAAATTAGAACACATGACAATTCAAAATCAATTGTTAAGAAAGCCAAACAATCATGTAATGGTTTGGTTATTTCATACGTAAACCAGACTCAGATTTTTTTCTTTTTTTTCTAACAAACTGGTTCCAATCATTCAAGATTCTATACTAAAAGCGGTATTTAGCAGTTTTCAGACAATTTCCAAACAAATGAAGATTAACGAATCATCAGTAATTAAGTTTGGCTTCCTAATTTAAAGTAAAACATGAATTGTTGGTCAAAATGCTAATGACATAAAAGTGAAATTCATGTATATCCCTTGTTCTTAAATATTGAACAAATATCAACTAATCACTGAATTAGCCAACACCAAAAACTATTGAAATTCAATAACTTATCTGTGATCAAAGATGTATTTCAACAATCTAACTCTTCTTTAAGTTTAAACAACTGGAAACTATTTCACAATGGTGCAGCCTTTCTTAATGTTAATTCAAGAGACTTGGAGACATGTTGCTGATATTGGAAGCTGATATGTGCTGATTCGTGAGGGAATTGTTTAGCTTGTACCCTGGTCTCTGATGAAGGGAGACACACTTTCAGACACATGCAGGCATTGCAGACCCCAGACTTTTTTCCTAGCTGGTTATTTGCTTCCTGAGACCAATTTGAATAGCCGGTGAGTGTCTCCTTCCCAACCTGACTTGATTTTGGTTCCTATTTTGTGACTGCAAACTGAATATTTTTCACTCCCATACTCCTAACTTGGACTTGACAGCTAAACTGTGTTTTGAGCCTACTTTCTTAGTGTTTGTCTTTGAAAAGATCTTGATCTGTTTCTCCGATCCCCGCCTACCCATCCCAGCGAATGGGAGACACGAACACAGTGGCTGCGCAAGCAGTCAGTGCTCTTTGTCTGGTAGCCTGACCACCCCACCACCTGCCCTTCACGAAGAACAGGGACCTGTCATCTGTGGACTGGGGTTCCCTCGCAGCTATGCCTGATGTCAAATGGTCCAGGAATGAGTAACCGTGTGCTCCCAGAGTTGTTCTAGGGTTTCTTTCCATTTCTTCTACTAACTAGATCAGTGAGTAGTATTTTTTGTTTGTTGGTTGTCAAAGATGACCTTCCATCAGGTTTATCTGAAAACCTGGCCAATTAGCCCATCTTCAGTTCAAAGGAATAGAGGAACTATCGCCAGTACCCACATTGGCTCAGTGCTGGGCCAGCCCCAGCAGTGACTGGGTACTTGTCTTCTTAGAACTAGACCTCCAGGTATGGAAGATGGAGAATATGAAGGCCTTGAGCAAGGCCTCGTGTTCCTGGCCTCATCTTGGCCTTCATGCTGAAAGCCTGTGGACAACACCATGGCTCTGTCTGTCCCGGTGTTGGATCCCCTCATCCTGGGCCGTTGCCTTTGCTCTGCCCTGTGACAATTTTGGCCAAATCCCAGCACATCTGTGAAGCATCTACACCAGCAATGGAATCCTAGGGAGCCAAAGCCAGATAGTGTTTTTGTAGAAAATGAAATAAACGTTGGTGCTTTATCACATTTTCTGCAACACAGCTCTTTCCGTTTTTACTGACACCCAACTACCTCTCTCTAGGATTCTGACGTAAACAAATGGACGGTAGGGTCTAACCCTACTATTGAGTCTTTTACTTCCTTGAAGAGTTGCTTTGGTCGTCTTATTCCCAGGCATACTTCGTTATAATTAACTCAAGTATAGGGATTGCAAACCTACCTGTAGTTTTCTTTTTTTTTAATCTACTTTTCTAACATGTTATTTCATTATTCCTCATAGTAAGTTTATGAGGACAGTATTATTAAACTTATTTTACAGAAATGCAAGCATATTTTCTTAGCTCATATAACAACTCACATTTAACCAAACCTCATACAAGTATATGAAGTGCTTTACCCATAAAGGCTCTGAGAAGTGGGTACAATTATTATGACATTTTACTGAGGAAAGAAGCCTTAGAATCCTTAGTAAAGTGATGGAGATTCTTACCACTGTTACTCACAGCATTCCATACTGTCAACTCCAGTGGATCCTTTCTTTGTCATCTTTTTCAACCACATGACACCAGTCAATCCTCCTAGATAGACATGATGATTGCTGGCTCTTTTCCCCACCTTACTGGTCTCCTTGGCTGGCTCTTCCTTCTTTACCTTCACTCTCAGGGATGAAGCTCCTTAAGACAGGATCCTGTCCCTCTCCTTTACTGTCTCTACTCTCTTTCTCTAAATGATCCCAAACATTCTTATAACTCTATCGTAATCTGTACAATTACAGCATTTATACCTCTATCAGAGACCTCTTCTCTGAGCACTAATTTATCTACCTAACAACCTACATGATATCACCATTTGGATGCTCCATGGGTATCTAAAATCACATAATACCTCTAAAGCTAAATCCTTGACCTTTTGCCTACAAATCTGCTTCTCCCCATTCTCAGTGAATGGCATCACCTTTTACCTAACTGCTCAAGTCAGAAACCTGGGAGTCATTCTTTCCTTAAAATTCCTATATCCACTTCGTCATCAAGTTCTATCAATTTCAGTCCAAAATGTGTCCTGTCTTTCTCTTCTTCTCTATCTTGAAGGCCACCATATCAGCTCAAGCCACCATACACTCTGTGTTACTGTAATAACTTCCTATGGGGTCTCCCCTCTGCGTTGTCCCTGAAATATGTTCTCCATCCAGACATTGTAATCCTTTATATATACTTTTTTCAGTAAAATTTTCACAGAAAAATGCACAAACCATAAATGTTCAACTCGAATTTTCACAGCCTGAACAGACCTGGATAACCAACACCTGAGTCAAGAAATAGGATGTTATCAGTATCCCCAAAACTCCCCTCATAATTCTTCCCAGTCATTACCTCTCAAAGGTAACCACTATCCTGACTTCTATTGCCATAAATTAGTTTTGCCCATTTCTGAACATTATATAACCGGTATCAACATGTTTGAAACATAAAACATATTATGACACTACAGCCTAAACTCCTCAAAGGCTTCCGTTATACTTGGACTAAAATACAAACCTATTACTGTGGCCTGCAAGTCCCAACACAATCTGTCCTCTACGTATTTCCCCAAGATCAAGTCCTGCCATTTCCCATTTGCTCAATATGCTACAGCTCACTTGGTCTTGTTTTAATTCCTTAAATATGTCAAGCTCTTGCCTTGACTCAGGGCCTTTGCATATGCTGCTTCCCCTGCTAGTTTGCTGGTTCCAGCATGGTTGGTTTCTTCTCACCCCTAAAAGTTCTCACTTAAGCATCACTTCGCAAAAGGGACTTCCCATGGCCACTGTAGGACGAGGTTCCTGAAGGCTGGTGTGTGTCAGGAATGATTCAGAGTCTCTTGCTTGACAGACAAAAGAGCATAAGAAAATTTTACTTTTGTTTGCTTTAGTGACTGTGCACACGTACAATATATGGAGGTATTTGAACTGGTTAAATTTGGTTTAAAAGGAAGCTGGAGGAATCAGAAAAAGAGTGTCAAACAGAGATGGCAGAATCTGAAAGACCTGCTTACTGTCTTCCAGGAAGCTAAATAAAGCTTCTCCCTTATCGCCTGTTTTAGATTAATTGTTGGGGGGAGGGAGGACTACAGCCTTCTCCTTTAAAATGCAAATAAGGAGTCAATCAGTCTGTGACTAACTGGGTACCTGGCAGGCAGAGAAGGGTGCGGGGAGAGAAGCAAGGATTCCTGCGTATTGGGCCATTTCCCCCAGGACCCAGGTGGCAGATACCTGGTGGAAACGGTGTCCTGTATAAGTGGAAACACTCATCAATCTGTATTAAGTATGTACATCTCCATCTGGATTTCTTGCAATTCCATTTTACCTTATTCACTCAAGCTTCCTCCTACAGTCAGCAAATACTTTCACACTATAAAAGGCTGCCTTTGGGCCGATGAAACCAACATCGGGGGGAAGGGAAGAGGAGAGAAGAAGGCGGACAGGGAGTGGGCCTGAGAACACGATCCAGTGAAAAACAACACCTGTCCTTGGGGAAACTGATACAAAGTGGTCCTCCACGGGGGCCACAATCCCACGCTGTCCTGAGGGCTGTTAGGCAGGTCCCCGTCCACCCCCTTCCTCCATACACAACTCCCGGCCCAGGCCTGTGGAGTAAGGCTGCACAGATATATTCCCTGGACATCGCTCCTCTGTTTCACAGAAATGTTCCAGTTTGAATGAAATGCCTCCTGTAGGGTTTGTGTTCGCCTTGCCTAAAATACTGTCCAGGGTCATTCGTATGAAAGCATTCTATGCTCCCAGATGCTTATTGTCAGGGAGCATGGGCCTGGAGAGAACACAAAGGTGTAATTATTGTTTACAACAATAATTCTATCTTTATAATTAATTTTTGTTAATAATTATTGAGTACACTATAAGAGATATTAGACTTTTGTTACTGTTTCGGCTTTAGTTGGGCATTTCAAAAGACAGAGCCTGACTCAAGTTAGCTCAGCTCACTGAGGTACGGGGCCTGAGGGTGGAGGGTGTGCAGAAAGCAGCCCTGCTCTGGGGTCACCTAGAGGGCTTTGCTCACTTCCTGAGTGTCTCTGGTGTCAGTATTGAGCATTGTCTTGCCAGGGCTGCAACCAGGTTTCCTCCTGCTGCTTCCAAAGGGTGGGCAGGGAAGGGAGGAGGGCTGGGGAATGTTCCACCTCCAGGGACCGAGGCCTGGCTCTTTCGTCTCACACCAACAACGTGAGTCTTAATTTCCCTCTCAGGCCCTCCAGTCTGCTCTCAGGGCATCGCTCTACCTCATAACTTTTAAGTTTCACCTTCCCAGGCAGATTGCTCTATTCACTTAAAGTTTTTCATTTCAAATTCCTGACAGGGAGAGAATCTAAATGGTCTGTTCACCCTTTCAAGCCTAGTCATGCCATGTCACGCCTATGAATTTACTGTCCTTTCAGCTGGGGCTGAAACGGGAATTGAAGGGGTCATGCGATCCGTGTACCTCAAATCTGCCCTCTTAGGAGGAGTGGGGGGTGATCCATCTTCCTTAGAAGCAACTGGTTGCAGCAGGCGATGTGTTTGGCATTCCTAGGATACTCTCATCAGCAAAAGAAAAGCCTTCGTGATGCAAGTAATTGGCAGAAAACATACAAAGTCATCTTTCTTTTTTTCACCTGATGTTAAAATATATGCATATAATGATGTAGATGTTTTTAAAGAATGCATTCTTTTAAAAAAGCTCTGGTTTGGAATGTTTATTTGACCCAGCTGTGGAACATTATCCTACTGATTCAAAAAATTAATATATTCTTTAGAAGTATTGGTATTGATATTATGCTAGTCTATTCCTGCAAGCAATAAAAACCAGAACGTAATGGTCGATGTCAGGGTTTAGTTTTGTGTACCTGGACCTCAATGGAAAAGAAAGCTTTGATGATGAGAAGGCTTTGTAGAAAATGTGTATGTTCCAGCTACAGTATTCATAATAGATGTTAGGAATTTCCAACCCTTTTCAGCATTATTTAACATGAGTTTAACCCAATTTTCCCTTAGGCTCAATGGAATACAGGTGTCCAGGGAGCAACACAAAGATGTTTTTATCTTCCTTAGCTATTTCTGTAGTGGTGGGAGAATTTTCCCGTGTCCTGAATGAAAACAAGATTTTACATTTCCATCTGTCATATCTAGACAAAAATCTAGAAATCATCCTTGATTTCTTCCATCCCTTACCCCCTGTTTCCAGCCAACCCATCATCAAGTCCCGGTGGTTCTACTTCCAAAATATATCCTGAGTCTGACTGCTTCTCTCCACTTTCACACCTACCACTCCTGTCTCTGCCTGGAATACTGCAATAAGTTCTGTAATTAGGAATGCATTCAGCAGCAAACAACAGAAAACTCAACTATGGTAGTTTTGACAAAGAGAGCTTTACTTGTCTCTCATAAACGTAGTCCAAGTGTAGGTCTGATGTACAAACGTAGTCCAATCCAGGTCTGATGCAACGGCTCAACAATGCCATTGAGGACCCAGCTCTATCTTTCTTTTCTATCATCCTTAGTGTGTTGGCTTTCATTCTCATGCTTGTTACCTCATGTTCTCCAGATAGCTGCTACATTGCCAGCCATTGCATCTGTGTTCCAGACAGGAAGAAGGGTAGGGGTGGAGAATGATTTCCTTCAGAAGTTTTGTCTTTTGTTTTTTTTTGTTTTTTTTTTTTTAAGAAGTTTTGTCTTTTGATTCAGAAAGGGAAGCCCCTTGGAACTAGACATTGTCATACTAAATGAAGTAAGTCAGACAGAGGAAGACAAATATCATATAATGTCACTCATATGTGGAATCTAATTTTAAAAAGTGATACAAATGAACTTGTTTACAAAACAGAAACAGACTTATAGTTATCAAAAACAAACTTATGGTTACCAAAGCAGAAACGCAGAGGGGAGGGATAAATCAGGAGCTGGGATTAACATACACACACTACTATATATAAGACAGATAATCAACAAGGACCTACTGTATAGCACAGGGAACACTACTTAATATTCTGTGATAACCTATATGAGAAAAGAATCTGAAAAAGAATGAATATATGTATATGTATAACTGAATCACTTTGCTGTATACCTGAAACTAACACAACATTGTAAATCAACTATAATCCAATAAAATTTTAAAAAGAAAAAGAAAAAAAGAAAGGGAAGCCATTGCACCTTTCGTCAGCCAGAAGAGGATCCCATACCTATTCTCAGACTAATCAGTATCCAAAGGATTAAAATTGCTGAGGTAGATATTGTGGACTTATTTACACAGTACCTCTTTTAACCTCCTTCTACTGTGTCCTCCTGTACAGCTGAGACTGGAAAGCTAAAAACTACATTTCCCAGATTCCGTTGCAGCTAGGGAAATGGAGTGAAGTGAAGAGAGGCAGATAAAAGCTGGCCATTTTGCTGGTGTCCATTAGCAGAGGTAGGTTGGACCTGCAGTGATTAAATAGGAACTTCCTTGATTGCCCCTTCTTTATAAAACGATTTAAATCATTATTAACTCCACTTGGGTTTGTCCCTTTTTGGTTTTTGTCTCCAGCTGTTTCAATACATAATATTACCAAGTTCGGTAACCCACAATAAAGCACTTTATAGCCTGTTTGGTTTCCTCACAGTTGATGAGCTGTACTTAGAGTATGATAAATTTCTTTGGTCTCACAACCACAAATTGCTAGGCTTCTCCGAAGGCACTGGCTGCTGGTGGTGGTGGTGATTTTGATGGTGATGTGATTTTTCTAAATCATCTGGATCCTGGGAATTGTGACCAGTGGTGTTGAATTTTCCCTCTTGACTATTAAAAAGCTTTAAGGCAAATGGGTGTCCTTCTCCCTGAAAGTACCGTCTTCACTGTATATATTTTGTGTGCTAAATATATACACTCCTGATCCTATCTTTTCTACTTTTTTCTTGATTCCCTTACTTATTTTTGTTATTTCATTCTGTTGCATCCTTTTTCCTCATGGCAGAATCTTCTTGAAAATAGGGTTATAAGAGTATGTCTGCTAAAGAAGAAAAACTATGAAGATATTTGATCTCCCAAATTAGAAACACTATCGACAGGGACTTCCCTGGTGGTCCAGTGGTTAGGACTCAGTGCTTTCACTGCTGTGGCCCCGGGTTCAATCCCTGGTTGGGGAACTAAGATCCCACAAACCATGTGATGCGGCAAAAAAACAAAGCCCAAAAAACTATCAACATACTAGATATCAAAAGGAAACATTGGGGTTAAGCATTTCATAGCTATAAGGTGACTTTAGTGGAATATTTCAAATTGGTCCCAAATATGAGTCTCTGCTTTGTTCCTTGGAAAAAATACTCTATACGCTGTCCTTAGAAAAAAATGCGGACTTTCCTCTATATGCCATAAACTTGTGAATAGGATGAATGTGAAAGATGCTCAGTCACGGCCTTAAACATCTTACTACAGTGATACGGACTGCACACATCATAGACCTGAGCTGGAAGTGTTTGTCTCCAACACTTTAGAGAAGCTAAGTGTGTATAAAAAGGTTTTAAACACTGATAGACAGTATAGCAAGGTGAGAAACCCATACACAAATGCCAGTGGTGTTGTCTGAGATTATTTAAAGTAGGACCACAGCACAGATGGTGGCAAAGTATGGACGGTGAGGAGAGTTTGCCCTGAAGCCCTGCTCTGACTGCAGATCCCTGACCCAGACCAGAAGCTTCACAGGGTGCCATTTCCGAAGCTGGGAGATCACATTCCCTCAAAGCATCTGGGTGATTTTGCTGCTGCCAAGTCAGTTAAAAACATGAGTGGCCATCCAATAAATACATTCTAAAGTGTACAGATGTGTTTTTCATGAAATGCAATCGGAAGCAAAGATTCAGCCTCATGGCTTCATAATCAGAGCAAATTTTTGACCCCCCCCAATAATATTAACCTGCTTCATCATCAACTTTGTTGATGGAACACAATTCCTCTCACCAGTTTCTTTCCCATCCCGCACCCTACATCCCGCCCCCAAATCCAATCCACCCTCAAAAGCATTGTCAGCATTGAGCATATTCAAAAGAATGAGCTGAAAGCAATTTAAAAGGAGCTCTATAAAGTTTTGAGTAAAGGAGCATTATCGAATAAGTGTGTAACCCATGAGAACACTTCCTTCTTAAAATCATTCCTTGGCTCGCCAAGGCATTCCCGGTAAAGTCCAAAATCCTTGTAATGGCATCCAAGACTCTTCACGATGGGAACACTGCTTTCCTCCCCAGCTTCACCTCTGTCACTCCCCTCCTGGTGGCCTGACAAGATCCAGCCATACTGAATACCTGCTGCCTCCTAAATATGCCACATGCTCTCCTACCTCCAGGCTCCTGCCCAGCCTGGAGCACTAACCCACCCTCCTTGTCCGTTTTCCCTGCCTAATGACTCTGGCTAACCTTTCAGGACCTGTCTCAATCTTCACCTCAACCACGGAGCCTTCTCCCACACCCATTTTTTATGGCAAGTGCCTACCTCATTGTACCCTTTAAACTGACACAAAGTTGCTTGAAACTCTTTTGTCTCCAACTGCAGATTCCTTGAAGGCACAGACTGTACTTTATCATTGCACCCCTAGCACCTGGAATAGTGCCTGGGACATAGGAGGTGCTAACACATGTTTGTGGAATGGATGAAAGTTATTATTCCGAAGGAAACAATTCATCTGAGTGGATAGTTTTGCCTGTTTGAAAAACAAAAATCACTCATCTTACGGACATAATTCGTGTTGTAGCGACATTGATGTTTCCTAGTAAGTACTCAAAAAAAGTGTTGTCATCAATCTGATAATTCTACTACTTGCATTTTTTATCCCATGCTAAACTTATGAAAACTTCATCACAGCATAAACAAGGCATTTATAAATCAAAATATTTTAAGGATTAAAAAAGGATATTTTAATCAAGGTCATACTAAGGATGGAAATACTCTCTAAATAGAGCTGACAGTTTGAAACAGATATTAGCAACAGTCCTCTGAAGAAGAGGAACCTAGTCCTGTTCTTATTTTATAAAGAGTAAGGGGCTGTTTTTCAAGCTGTGAAGAAAAAGTATTCGGAATAAAAGCTACTACTGTCTTTTCTCTGACCTGATGATGATGATGATAATCATAGTAATTTACCATGTTAAATGTGTACTGGGTGCCCGGTCCTTTAAGTGAATTCCTTCATTCACTTCTCACAACAGTACTATCATTACCTCCATTTAAAAATGGAGAAGTGAGTTTTAGGTCCAGATTTACACACCTGATAACCAGTAGAGTCGAGACTGAAGCCCAGGCAGTCTGACACCAGCGCTGAGGCTCTTTCCTGACTTTGGAAAATGAAATCTCACCTTACGGGATAGAAGATGCTATCTCTGAGTTTGGCTGGACTCCTACTCCATATATTATATAATGTTACTAGTAATGGAGTAGAATGTGGCTTAAAACTGGTTCTTCTGGGCTCTGTCCAATGGAAGTGTCAGAAGTTACATTCTGTGCTACCTTTCTATTGCTTCATAACAAATTACCCCAACTGGGGCAGGTTCAAACATCAAACATTTATTCTCTCATAGTTTCTGAGAGTCAGGAGTTCTGGTTCTGGCTCAGGGTCTTTCATGAGGCTGCAGCCATTTCAAGGTTCGACTGGGGCTGAAGGACCCAAGATGTTGGGCTGAGGGCCCCAGTTCCTCCCTGGCTGTTGACTAAAAGCTTCCCACAGTTCCTCACCACACAGACCTGGCGACAGGGCAGCTCACAGCACAGAAGCTGGCTTTCCTCAGAGCAAAGAGTCCAAGAGAGAGTCAGAAACAGGTGAGCCAAGAGGAAAGCAGCAGTCTCTTATAACCTAACCTGGGAAGGGGCACACCATCACTTCTGTTGAATTCTCTGCATTAGAAATGAGTCCCAGAGTTCTGCCAAACTCAGGGGGTTACACGAGGACATGACAACCACAGATGGGGTCACTGGGAGCCATCCCGAGGCTGTCTTCCATACCTGCTTTAATATGCGACAAAGGTACAGGCATCTTGATTTCATGCCTAAGTGCCAGGTTTCCAGGTGCGAGTGTGGGCTTTTTCTTTCTATTCAATTGAAAAGAAATTAGATCATTAGACCCAAATGACAAATCTCAGCTTACCAAAAAACACTTTCACTAGAAGACAAGGTTGGAAAGACGAAGTAAAATTCTAAATGTCTTTAATTCACAATTACAGCCAATTGCTAATAAATTTCTTTGCATATATCACATTCTCTCCTAACCTAGTTCAAATGTAGGTCCAAGCTATAATGGGTCCCGAATAAAAGACCACATAAATAAGCAAAGAGCATTTAAAAACACTGTAGAGTACTGATTCCTGAAAACAATTGTATGTCTCTGTTACCTCCCCTTTATGGCTGACTAATTTCTGAAATTGCTGTGACAGGTATCATACCGGAGACTCCTTGGGGAAAGCTGAGGAACACATGTTTAAGATCAATTTGAGAAAAGGTATGTTACTGCTTTATACAGTGCAATTAATTATTTTTAGAATCTTTTAAATCAGTTGTTTCAAAAGATAAGAGAAATATACACCTTAGATCTAATGGTTAAAATGAAATGGTGATATTTCCAAATTTTAAATCCACTTGGAATGTTACATATTTTCATGCTTGGAAACTTAACCTTTACATTGTTTTAAATTAACACCTTACAGTGTCATTATCAGAGTAAGTAATCATTTGTTCTGCAATATTGTTAATGACCATGACCAAAAACCTTAAAAGTCTGATCTGAAATGGCATGAATCTTAATCATAAATGGTGCTGTATAGTCATATGAAGGACTATGAGATATTTGCCCTTGACTTATTATAAGGTGAAAAATATGCATGCTTCTGAATTTTTCCCAGTTAATCAAACATGTAAGTTTGACCCATGAATGCAAAAATCAAAGAATAATTCTTTTCTTCTTCTTCGGGTTGTTGTAAATTTGTGTCATATGTTAGTATAATTTTTTTCCCAACAGTGAAATTCTTAACTGCACTGTACATGTTATATACACTTTGCAACTCCAGGGCAGCAACTAGAACGCAGTAGCTGTGCGGATTGCCTTTTTGACTTGATCTGTGACCTGCAGAGGTCAAACCTGAACTGAGACTTTTCCAGGCTGATAGTACAAATTTGCCATTTTTATAATAATGTTCTTTCATAATGATAACATGAATTTTTAAAAATAAATTTATTTCGTTTTTTATTTTTGTCTGCATTGGGTCTTCATTGCTACACGCAGGCTTTCTCCAGTTGCAGCGAGCGGGGGCTACTCTTCGTTGCAGTGTGTGGGCTTCTCATTGCAGTGGCTTCTCTTGTTGTGGAGCACAGGCTCTAGGGGCGCGGGTTTCAGTAGTTGTGGCACGTGGGCTCAGTAGTTGTGGCTTGCAGGCTCTACAGCGCAGACTCAGTAGCTCCACAGCATGTGGGATCTTCCTGGACCAGGGCTCAAACCCGTGTTCCCTGCATTGCACTGGCAGGCGGATTCTTAACCACTGAGCCACCAGGGAAGTCCCTTGACTGTTTTTAATAGCCAATAGAGTGAAGCCTAATTAATGTATATCATGTGAATTCTGAGTTTGTTGGTACTCTTATTTGATTATCAACATATTTCTACCTATGTATGCTTTATTAAAAGGGTTTATAGGGGCTTCCCTGGTGGCGCAGTGGTTGAGAGTCTGCCTGCTGATGCAGGGGACACGGGTTCGTGCCCCGGTCCGGGAAGATCCCACATGCCGCCAAGCGGCTGGGCCCGTGAGCCATGGCCGCTGAGCCTGTGCGTCCGGAGCCTGTGCTCCGCAACGGGAGAGGCCACAACAGTGAGAGGCCCGCGTACCGCAAAAAAAAAAAAAAAAAAAAAAGGGTTTATAACTGTCTCTGAAGTGTAAAGTAGATCCTACAAGAGAGTGTTTTCATACTTAAGATAAACTTTGTATGACCTTAGAAGTATTTTATTCAGGAGTACTTAATAATCAGTATTATTGCATCATTATAGCAGTCTCTAAAGGATTTCTATCATCAATTGTTATTAACATAGCGCTAAAAGAAACTTATCTTAGTGAAGATGCTTTTTTTTTACATTTGAATTTTGTCTTCCCACTAATTCAGTCTTTCTCACGATGAATTCCACTTATTTGGTTTTATTTTTTGAAAATTTGAGGGTACTTTATTATTCAATGTAATATACCAACAATAGAATCTGGAATTTGACAAAATCTCCATGTCAGACAAAAGTGGATTGCTAGGCTTTTCTAAATAGCATAAAATTAAAAGTTTCTCAAATTGTAAAAGTTTCTTTAATTCCAAATAATTTTGTATATTAACTGAATTTTCAAGAGAATTATCAATATATGTTTTTTATTTTCGTTGCAGAGAGAGCATTCTCCAGAAATCACTTTAAAATGGAGTGATAAAAGTAGATATACATTCAGTTCATTTCAAAGTGATACAAAAATAAAATTAGATGTATAGCTGGACATATGTAAATAAATATTTTTAAAATAAGAAAGAAATTAGTTTCTATTCAATTCAAAGTTATAGAATATAATTCTATACTCAATCAATTCATCAAGCAATAAGTACTTATTGAATATCTACTATGTACCCTGCCCTGGGCTAGTTGCTATTTGGTGATTATATAACTATAACTAACCATAATTAAATATATGTATTCCTGCATTCAAAGAGCTTATAATTCAGTTGAGGATATAAGATCTAAACAGCAGACAAAATTTTAAATGAAATTAAAAGAAAAACTGTACATTATAAATGCAACAGAGGTTGAGAAAAGAAAGCAGTTAATAGGTGCTGGTGTATTCAAGTAAAATTAAAAGGAGAGGGCAAACTTTAAGCAGGCAGTTAGGAGATAACAGGATTTCAGCAAGAGACTTAAGAGTAGCAGGCTTCCCTGGTGGCGCAGTGGTTAAGAATCTGCCTGCCAATGCAGGGGATACGGGTTCGAGCCCTGGTCTGGGAAGATCCCACATGCCACGGAGCAACTAAGCCCATGAGCTGCAACTACCGAGCCTGCGTGTCTGGAGCCTGTGCTCCTCAATGGGAGAGGCCGTGACAGTGAGAGGCCCACGCACCGCGATGAAGAGTGGACCCCGCTCTCCACAACTGGAGAAAGCCGTCGCACAGAAACGAAGACCCGACACAGCCAAAAATAAATAAATAACTTAATTTAAAAAAAAAGTAGCAAGTGGTCTCAGCTGGAGGAAGAGAATAAACCAAATAACAGAAGTGGAAGTTAACAGCGTTTGTTTCACCGGCATTAAGGAGTTTATCCTGGGAAGAGTAAAGGCTCATTTTGGGAGTGGTGGAAATTACATTTCAATAAACTATTGATACATTAGTTATCCAAATGAAGGAATCTACTGAAAAACAAGTCAGAGGAGTTCAGATTTGACACACAAAAAGTAGGAGCCCACTACAGGTTCCTGAACAAAAGACTAGGGATAAGAGTATATTTTTAGGAAGCTTTTCATCAATGACTTAAATCAAAATATAATTAATTAAATCAGTATGAGCCTCTACCTTTGCAAAGATGATGTTAAAAGATGACAGAAAGGAAGCAAGAACCTCTTAAATTCCCTTTGCTGAGGTTCAGTTATACTGTCTTTACTCCACCAGAAAGAATAAAAATTAGAAAGAAAACATTAGGAGAGTGAGTCCAAAACAGGTGGGAAGAGAGTAGGAAGCAGCTACTTTCACAATTTAATACGAAAAAGATATAGTGATTGAGTGCCTCCTATTTGCAAAATACTTTATACGAAGCAGCCAAACGTCAGTAAGATCCAATTCATGTGACCAAAAAGTTTACAAGATAGTAGAAGTGTTAAGGAATGTGCATAGACAGTTTAATAAATGTCATAACAGTCAGAGGTGCAGATAAATCCCGTGAATGTTCACAGAAGGGTGAATTCACCTGTCAGGTACATGAGTCAGAGTGGCTTTCATGAGAAGAGGCCACATGTGTTGTAAATCTCAAAATGAGTATGTTGTCAGAAGAAATGGCAAGAGAGGCTCAGAAAGGCAATGTTTTTCCTGGGTGGTCTTGTGTCTGCTAAAAATCAGAAGTTACTGTAGAAGAGAAGGGAGGATGGATTTTGGAGCCAATACATGGTTTGTATAGAGATTGTAGCAGGAAGATGACATCTGGCTAATACCCAGAATATATGTGTGTCCTGCTGCCCAAACTGGTTTGGAGTATGTGATTCCTTAGCAGGAGTGTTCTGGCTAACGTATTAAAGAAGTTGCTCAAGTGGGAGAGTATGATGGATGAGTTATGAGGTTACCAAGATGGAGAGAGATGAGAAGAACAATTTATCTTCTGAAGAAGGGCAGAACATATTGTGTGAGCACACCGCAACATTTTCCATTCTTGGCTTTGCCCTTTAGGGTACCCATCCTCTTTTCATATTCAGCCCTGAATGCTATAATCCTCATTTCCTCATTCCCTTTGCTATCTTTGTATCTTCTTCCGTAGAAATTAAAACTCAAACTTCAGGCTTGGCCATACTTTTGCTCCAAACCTTCTATTATCCAGCTGCAGTGTTGACATACTTAATCTCCTTTATGTGACAAGTAACAAACTCAACTAGCTGGAAAACTTCAACGCAAAGAGAACAGACAACTCTTAAACGATACAAACCACAGACATTTCCTTTGATTCCCATTATTCCTTCAGTAAAGACCTTCCCTGTCCCCAAATATCAGTTGGTTTCTCACTAAAACCGACCACAGAGCAATCTCACTTTATGCATATTTACTTAACAAAACATTAACATCTAATTCATTGGGTTGAGAGTTTAATTTGCATACTCTCAAGCAACAATTTATTATTATTAAAAACCACTCGACCTTCTAGAGTGGGCTACGAAGACTTCCCTAAAAGTCATTTCGTTTTGCAACTGATTTTCTGAATATTTAATAGCACTCAAACAGGGTACTAAATGGGCTATTTGTTTGTAAAAAGAAACAATGCCACTTTATACACTGCTGTCAAAGTTTTGATAAACAAGTATAATATGGTCTTGAGAAACACATGAATCTCATTTATAGCAAAATAAGATTTTCTTGTGTCTCTTCCAAACAATGGCAGTGATTTTCCACTGAATTTCCTCCTGATGCTTTTCTCAGTCTCCTCCATCGCTTCCTCCTTATCTCCCTGAGCTCTAAATGTTGATGTATCCCACGCCTAGTTTCTAGTAAGTGTTCAATAGATAAAAGTTGAATGAATAAATAGGTAAACAGTGAGCATTTATGGCTAGCTAGGGCAAAAGCATAATTAACGAGGATGCTTTCACGAAGGATAGACTCAAGGGAAGCCACCATGCCTTTCCCCTCTTTGTGGTCCCAGCATCTTTACAGAGTGTCTGTTATATTAAAGGTATTCCATAAATACTACCTGAATATTTATTAGAGAGCACAGGCTGAAGCTGGATTGCCTGTGTTCAAATCCCAGCTCTTCAACTTACCAGCTCCGTAACCAAGGGAAAAGCATTTAACTTCTCTGTGCTTAGTATCTTCATAAAATAAGAATAATAAGTATAATAGTACAGGCATATCTCAGAGATACTGCAAGTTTAGTCCCAGACCACTGCAATAAAGCAAATATAAAGTGAGTCACATGAGGGACTTCCCTGGTGGCACAGTGGTTAAGAATCCACCTGCCAATGCAGGGGACATGGGTTCAATCCCTGGTCTGGGAAGATCTCACATGCCCCGGAGCAACTAAGCCCATGCACCACAACTACTGAGCCTGCACTCTAGAGCCTGTGAGCCACAACTACTGAACCCGTGTGCCACAAGTACTGAAACCCACGCACCTAGAGCCCATGCTCCGCAACAAGAGAAGCCACCGCAGTGAGAAGCCCGCGCACCCCAATGAAGAGTAGCCCCTGCTCACCGCAACTAGAGAAAGCCCACGCGCAGCAACGAAGACCCAATGCAGCCAAAAATAAATTAATTAATTAAAAAAAAAGAAAACCACAACCTTTCTTAAAAAAAATAATGAAGTCACATGAATTTTTTGGTTTCCCAGTGCCTATAAAATTTATGTTTACACTATACTGTAGTCTATTGTGTGCAACAGCATTATGTCTAAAAAAATGTACATGCCTTAATTTAAAACTATAAGTGTTAATTTAAGGCTAAAAAAGGCTAACCATCATCTGAGCCTTAAGCAAGTCATAGCAGTAACATCAAAGATCACTGATGACAGATCACCATAACAAATGTAATAATGATGAAAAAGTTTGAAATATTGCAAGAATTACCAAAATGTGACACAGAGACATGAAGTGAGCAAATGCTGTTGGAAAAATGGTGCCAATAGACTTTCTTGAGGCAGGTTTGTTACAAATCTTCACTTCATGAAAAATGCAGTATTCACTAAGTGCAACAAAGTAAAGCACCATAAAGTGAGATATGCCTGTAATTTTATATGGGTTTAAATGAGTAAATATTTTTAAAGCATAGTAACCATTAGATGAAGGTGGTGATGGTGGTCCTATGAAACTCAAAATGAAATAAGAATATTCCGAATGAGCTAAAACCACCTAAGCTTTTTAAATGTAAAAAAGTTACATGAATTTGATCAAATAAGCAAATTACAGCATGTCACTCCCCAACTGAAAAATCCATAAATAACTACTACAACCTCCATGATAAAATCCAAACTTCTAGCATTCAAGGCTTACAATTTGTATCCAAAATTTAACTTGAAAGTCAAAAAGATTTCTTTTCAAAGAACAAGGTAAGGAATTTTTCAGAAATGTATGATGATAAATAATGCCTCCTACTTTTATAGCACTATATGATTTTCAAAGAGCTTTTACATAGCTGACTTGTTTATAACCATGGCCACATTAAAAAAGAAGCCGAGACAGGCATTATTACCTTCATTTTGGAGATAAGGAAGGTAAGATTCAAAGAGAAAAAGTGATTTGTTTGAGGTTTCATAGCTGACAATTGGTGTAACCAGGACTAGCAAACTGAATCCCCTGATACTGAATTCAGGATTGCTTTCACCACAACCCTCTATTGATAAACACTGAATTTAATGAGTGAGTTTTGCATCCCTTCTAGTGTTTATCACATGCTAGGTATATGATAGGTGTTTAATCCATATTTACTAATTGCTTAAGGTAAAAAATAAATATATTTATTCTTTTGCTCCGACTTACCAGAACCGTCATAGAAAAAAGATAATTCGTACCATTTAGCAGAAAGTAAACAAAGCCCCAAATCTTGCTAACTTTTATAAAAATTGCTTCAGTACTTTTCTAAGGTACAAAAGCTACTGTAATGGGCCCATGATTTCTATCGATATTCATATTTACTATTTGTCTTTCAAACAGGAAGACACCTGATCAATCTCCCAGGAGTTCTGCAAGATTATTGCTTGGATTTTGTGACCTGAGTCATTTTCTTTTGAACCAAAGAATAAATCATCAGATCTTATAAAATCTGTGTTTCCTCTGTATATACTATTCCAGCCCCTCTTCTGTATTTGAAGGGTCAGAGAGATTTGACTTTAAACTGGCTTACAAAGGAGTTTAAAATCTTATGCTTTAACATTCCATTGCTACTCCTAACATTTTCTAGGTAGCATATAGAAACTACAAACTATAAAAATATAGGAAAGAGTACGATATTTATATTCAAGACCTTATGTTTGAAAATAGTCACGTTTCTAACTGAGCTATGAACAACAGCCTTCGAAGAATTTGGCACATACTGTAGATTTTTATCTTTTCTATTTCAACCACACCAAGAAGTAGTTTCTCTAAAGCTTAGAAACACCCAGAGAATCTCTTGTTTTTCTAAGCCTGATATGAAGAGGCATCACGAACAAAAACTTTTGGGGGAAAAAAGTAAACAAAAGAAATTTAGCCTTTTGGCCCTTTGGATAATTTAAAGGAGCAAGCACAATCTTTTGTGAGTCACTTGTCTGCTGTGGTTGATCTCGCCAAAGGGGTGGAGATATTTCTTCTGGTTGTGCCACAGCCTTGCTGACACTCCTATGATGATCATGCCTCGTAGAGGGAGCTGCCCCAGTGAAATTAACCAGCAGGTTTTAAAACATTAAAAACCAGGAAGGCCACTTTCTTCAGCCTCTTCTCCCTGACCTCCATCAAGAACATAGGATGAAAACCGTGATCCAGTAAAGGGGGGGGGCACACCCAGTGTCCACGTTTAGTGGACACCACGTCTAAAACATTGGGCAGAGAGTACATTTATATCGTGGTACAGGCTGCTCGTGTAAACTGTTATTCTCTGGCACCTACACACTAGGGCGGGAGTCCAAACTTGTGAATGGGCAGAGAGCCATGCCAACAGATGGGCCCAGCGATGACAGCCAAGGGACTATGTATGTGCATCAAGTATAGGTGTTGAGAACAGGAATTCCAACTGAGAAGATCAAAATGACTCCCTGTCCCAAGCTTATGGTTAGGAGCTTGTCAATTCATGCCTTGTTTAATATAAATGGACTGGAATTCCAGAGAATTGACAGATTTTGAGGAAAGCTTCCATTTATTTTTATTTTTTTGTAAAAATATAAATATAAAAATCACTTGGACATTTGCAGGAAATGGTTTGGTGGCATTTTGTGAGCAGAAAATGTTTCAACTTCTCCAGAAGTTTTCATGATTTTTCAAGTTTCTCTTAAAGAAATATAGAATTGGACACTTTGATAGAAGTAGCTCATTAGTTTCTCATACACTATTAAACTCTTTAAGTGCATTCAGCTCTGTAATTTCAATGTCTCGTATAATCCTTTAGGAAATTTATCCTAACAGATCAATGAAATCGAATTTCCTAATTTAATCATCTGTTAAACCTCAAAAATGCCTGAGATCTACTCTACTTTGTTTTTGACATAGGAAAGATCATTCAGAGGGGATACTTTCTTGGTGTTTTAAGTTTTGCTTTCTAAAACTAATTTCAAAATCTTAAATCCTAAAGTTATATGATTCAAATCATAAATGGGTGGAGAGGAGATTCAGAATCCCTTAGATGGCTCACATGAGCAGAGAAGGGAACATGTGGCCTGTATTACTTCTCTATGCTTTTTCCTAAGTAATAAAATTAGGGAATCGGACTAGACCATCTCTCAGGTCCTCTCCAGCTACAAAATTCTCTGTTTCTAATAGGAACAAATGAAATGGTGCTGTTCTTTCGAAACAGGAATCAAACTTTTGAGTAGAAGTTTCACTTGGTGGCTGTTATGACCCCAAAAAGAGGGCACAATGATTCCCCTACACAGCCCAAGTTGCCCTGGATTCCTAAGCATTTTAGAGGCAAGGAAGTCTAGATTCATCCTCACTCTTTCAAAGACCCTCAGAAACAAGTTTCCCTGATCATCCCAAACTTTTCCATAAGAATAAATGTTGTTGTTTGAGAGAGCATACTATATGGTTTTAGAATCTCTGAAAACACCTCTGATTCAGAGAGGAACAGTTTGCAAGCCAGGGATTTAAATAACCAGCTTTAGGTTATAAAGCACTTCTTACCGAATCAACTGGTCATCAATTAGTAAGAACTCAACAAAACATGACCTTGTAAACTATTTTTTTCTTTATGCATTCCATTAAAATTTTTTTAGGGACTTCCCTGGTGGCGCAGTGGTTAAGAATCCACCTGCCATTGCAGGGGACACGGGTTCAATCCCTGGTCCGGGAAGATCCCACATGCCGTGGAGCAACTAAGCCCGTGCACCACAGCTACTCAGCCAAAAAGTTAAAAAAAAAATAAAAATTAAAAAAAAAATTTTAAAACAATTCTTAAGAAATTAAGTTTGAATGATTTTCATGCACTGGACATTTCTTAATAAATTACACTCCTATATCTGTAAAAAATATTTTAAAATTTTGTACTGAGGAATAATGTAACAGAAAAGGCCATGTATCATAAAAGTATGGTTCATGAACTTTCATCATGAACTGAATACACCAGTGAAAACAGCAACAGATGAAGAAACAGAACATCATCACAGCCCATGAGGCACCACTATCTTCCAGTCACTACCTCCTCATCCCCAACCACTGTGAGGAATTCTATCAACATAGGTTAGCTTTGACTGTCTTTTAAACTTTACTTAAATGGAATCATACAGCACTCTTTTTGTGTCTGGCTTCTTTCACTCAATATTATGTCCATGAGATTCATCCATATTATTGAAGGTAGTTTTATTTATTTAAATTTATTTTTTATTAATTTATTTTTGGCTACGTTGGGTCTTCGTTGCTGCACGTGGGCTTTCCCTAGTTGCGGCGAGCAGGGGTCTACTCTTTGTTGCGGTGCGCAGGCTTCTCATTGCAGTGGCTTCTCTCGTTGCGGAGCACAGGCCCTAGATGCGTGGGCTTCAGTAGTTGTGGTGCACAGGCTCAGTAGTTGTGGCTCGCAGGCTCTAGACTGCAGGCTCAGTAGTTGTGGTGCACGGGCTTAGTTGCTCTGTGGCATGTGGGATCTTTCCGGACCAGGGCTAGAACCCGTGTCCCCTGCAATGGCAGGCGGATTCTTAACCACTGCGCCACCAGGGAAGTCCCAGCATGTAGTTTTAGAATGTGCATTCTCACTGCTGTAGAGTAATCCATTTATCTACATGACTGTTGATAGGCATTTGGCTAGTTTCCAGATTTGGGCTATTACAAATAGTATTCCTACAGATATTTGAATGCGTGTCTTTTAATGAACATGTGTATGCATTTCTTTGAGGTGTATACTGAAAGGAAGATTTGCTGGGTCATAGGGTGTGCAGATGGTTCAGCTCTAGCAGGTATCACCAATTTTCTCAAATAATTGCAACCAGTGTATATATCCACCATTCTATGAGAGTTCCTGTTGCTCCACATCCCTGACAGGACTTAGTACTTATGTCTTTTTCAGTTTTGCTCTTCTGGTGGTTATACTTCTGTGTGTGTGTTTAACATTTTTTTAAATTGAGGTGAACTTCACATAACATAAAATTAACCTTTTAAAAGTGAACAATTAAGTAGCATTTAGTACATTCACAATGTCCTGCAATCACCATTTCTATCTAGCTCTAAAACATGTCATTACCCCAAAAGAAAATTCTGTACCCATTAACTATTCACTCTTATTCCCTGATTCCCCCCCACCTGACATGGTTGTCCATGACAACCACCAACCTGCATCCTATCTCTACGGATTTACATATCCTGAATACTTCATACAAATTGAGTCATACCGTATGTGACCTTTTTCTTCTGGCTTCTTTCACTTAGCATAATGTTTTCAAGGTTCGTTCACATTGTATGAGCACTTCATTCTTTCTATAGTGCAATAATATTCCATGGTATATATATACCACAACTTGTTTATCCATGCATCCATGGATGGACATTTGGTTTTTTTCCCAAATTGTGAATAGTGCTGCTATGAATATGTATGTACATATATTTGGTTGAATACCACTTTTCAGTTCTTTTGGATAGGTATATATAATACCTAGGAGTGGAATGTCTGTGTCACATGGTAATTCTGTTTAGCTTATTAGGGGACTGCCAAACTTTCCATTTTAGATTCCTACCAGCAATGTACCAGGGCTCCAATTTTTCCACATCCTTGGGAGAAAAATTATACTTCTCATATTCTGGATTTTTAAAATAATTATTATTATAGCCATAGCCATCCTAGTGGGTATAAAGTGGTACCTCATTGTGGTTTTGATTTACATTTTCCTAATGATTAATGATGTTGAGCCTCTTTTCATGTGCTCCATTGCCATTTACATATCTTCTTTGGAGAAGTGTCTATTCAAGCCCTTTGCCCATATTTTAATTAGATTTTTTTTGTCTTTTTGTTGTTGAGTTGTAAGAGTTCTTTATATATTCTGGATATTAGGCCCTTATCACATATATGAGTTGTGAAATTTTCTCCAATTCTATAGGTTATCTTTTCACTTTCTTGATAGTGTCCTTGGACATTAGCACAAAAGCTTTTAATTTTAATGAAGTCCAATTTATTTTTCTTCTTTTGTTGCTTGTACTTTTCATGTCATATCTAAGAATCTATTTTAAATCTAAGGCTATAGAGATTTACCATTATGTTTTTTGGGTTTTTTTTCTGTGGTACGCGGGCCTCTCACTGTTGCGGCCTCTCCCGTTGCGCAGCACAGGCTCCAGACGCGCAGGCTCAGTGGCCATGGCTCACGGGCCTAGCCGCTCCGCGGCATGTGGGATCTTCCCGAACCGGGGCACGAACCCGTGTCCCCTGCATTGGCAGGCAGGCTCTCAACCACTGCGCCACCAGAGAAGCCCTTACCATTATGTTTTATTCTAAGAGTTTTATGATCTTAGCTCTATATTTATATTATTGATCCATTTTGAATTAATTTTTATATATAGTGTGAAGTAGGGATCCAGTTTATTTCTTTGCATGTGGACCAGTTATGCCAGAAGAATATGCCATTTGTTGAAGTTATTCCATTTGTTGAAGAGCATGTCCTTTCCCCATTGAATGGTCTTAGCACCCTTGCTAAAAATCAGCTGACCATAGATGTATGGGTTTATTTCTCAATTTTATTACATTGGTATATGTCTATTCTTATGTCAGTACCACTCTGTTTTGGTTACTGTAGCTTTGTAGTAAGTTTTGAAATTGGGATGTGTGAGTCCTTCAACTCTGTTCTTTTAAAATATGTATATATATATCTTTTATTTTTTTGTCTTTTAACAGCCCCTTGCAATTCCATATGAGTTGGAGAACCAGATTTCCCATTTCTGCAAAAATTATCATTGGAATGTTGATAGAGATTGCATTGAATCTGTAAATCACTTTGGGCAGTGTTGCCATCTTAACAATATTAAGTCTTCCATTCAATGAACATGGGCTGTCTTTCCATTTATTTACAACTTCTTTAACTTCTTTAAGCAATGCTCTGTAGTTTTCAGTGTACAAGTCTTTCACCTCCTTGGTTAAGTTTATTCTAAATACTTTATCCTTTTGGATGCTCTTGAGAATGGAACTGTTTTCTTAATTTCCTTGTCCAGTTGTTCATTGCTGATGTATAGAAACACAAATGTTCGTATGTGTGTGTGTGCACGTGTGTGTGTGTTGACCTCACACTTTTACAACTTTTCTGAAATTTGTCTGTTGGCTCTAGTTTCTTTTTTCTTTTCTTTTTGGTACAGTCTTTGAGATTTTTTATATATAGGATCATGTCATTGTAAATAGAGGTAGTTTTACTTCTTCCTTTCCAACTTGGATGCCTTTTTTTTCTTTTTCTTGCCTAATTGCTCTGGCTAGAACTTCCAGCACATTGTTGAAGAGTAGCAGTTAAAACAGTCATCCTCAAATAAATAAATAAACTTATTTTTTTTAAAAAAAACAGTCATCCTCATTTTGTTACTGATCTTCTGGGGAAAGTTTTCAGTCTTTCACCATTGAATACGATGCTAGCAATGGGTTCTTCACAAGTGCCCTTTATCATATTGAGAAAGTTCCCTTCTGTTCCTAGTTTTTTGAGTATTTTTATCATGAAAGTGTTTTAGATTTTGCCAAATGCCTTCTCTGTATCAATTGAGATGATCATGTAGAGTTTCACCTTCATCCTATTAAAGTGGTATGTTTTGTTGATTCATTTTCTTATGTTGAACCACCCTTGCATTCCTGGGATACTTCCCACGTTGTCATAGTGTATAATCCTTTTAATACGCTGTTGGATTTGGTTTGCTAGTATTTTGTTGAGGATTTTTGAATCTATATTTATAAGGAATATTTGTCTGTAGTTTTCTTTGTGGTATCTTTGTGCAGCTTTAATATCAGAGTAATACTTGCTTATTGTATGAGTTAGTAAATGTTTCCTCTTCTATTTTTCAGAAGAGTTTGAAAACAATTGGTATTATTTCTTTAAATGTGTGGTAGAAACAATGTGGTTTTAATTGTATTTCCCTATTGTTTAAAGATGTTGAGCATCTTTTCATAGGTTTATTGGCCATTTTTACATCATCTTTTGTGAAAGTCTGGTTAAGGTTTTTGTCCATTTTCCTGTTGGTATTCTGTCCTTTTCTTTAATTAATTAATTAATTAATTAATTTTTGGTCGCGTTGGGTCTTCGTTGCTGCATGTGGGCTTTCTCTAGTTGAGGCGAGTGGGGGGGTACTCTTTGTTGTGGTGCGCGGGCTTCTCATTGCGGAGCATGGGCTCTAGGCACATGGGCTTCAGTAGTTGTGGCATGCAGGCTTCAGTAGTTGTGGCTCATGGGCTCCAGAGTGCAGGCTCAGTAGTTGTGGTGCACAGGCTTAATTGCTCGGCGGCATGTGGAAATCTTCCTGGACCAGGGATCAAACCCGTGTCCCCTGTATTGGCAGGCAGATTCTTAACCACTGTGCCACCAGGGAAGTCCCTGTCCTTTTCTTGAGTTGTAGTTTTTATATGTTCTGGATGAGTCCTTTGTCAATATGTGTATTGTTATATCTTCTCCCACTCTATAGTTTGCCTTCTCATTGTCTTAAGAGTATCTTTTGGTGAACAAAATTCTTAATTTAATATAGTCTTATTTGTCATTTTTTTCTTTTGTGGTTAGCCCTATTTGTGTTGTGGTTAAGCCATCTTTGCCTACTCCAATGTCATGAATATTTCTCCTGTGCTTTCTTCTGAAAGCTCTGTAATTTTACCTTTAACATGCACCTACCTGTACCTTATTTTTGTGTAAGGTGTGAGACAAGGGTTAAGATAGTTTTTTTTCCACTTAGATATCCAATTGACCCAGCACCAATCCTTTTCCTACTGGCCTGCAGTGTCCACCTTGGTCAAAAATTAGGTAATTGTACATGTATGGGTCTTTTTCTGGATTCTTCATTCTGTTCTATGTGGTGGTTTGTCTATCTATGCAGGAATACCACATTGTCCTAATTAGTATAGCTTTGTAATATAAATCCTAGTATTTGAAAATGAAACCTTCTTCCTCCTCCAACCTTGTTCTTTAAGATTGCCTTGGGTATTGCTCACTCTTTGCATTTCCGTATTAATTTTAGAATCAGCTTCTCAATTTCTACAAAGCAAAAAGTCAAAGCTAAATGGGATTTTGATTGGGAGTGTGCTGTTCATAGGGCTTTGGAAGCTGAAGAAAAAGAAAGGACACATCTAGAATTTAAGAAGAAGATCAGAAGAAACACTGTGTGTTCAGTTAATATTTGTTCAGTGCCTGATTTTGGCCATGCCCTCTGTGAGGTGTGGTGGTGTGTGGAGAGACACTGATAAACAAGACACTACCTACACTTAAGGGGCATTCTAGTGGATCTCTGAATTCCTCACTGAGACTCTCCATAGAATTGATGCAGTCTGTGTGTTGCTTCTTAATCATGACAGTTTTATAATGGGTGAGACCAGACACCTGCTGAGGCATTTTATGATCATTTGTAAATGTCTTCCTGATGAAACTGAGAGCTTTTCAAGTCCTCATGAGGTTCACTTAGGAAATAGAAGCTCAGAGTTTACTGAATTCTTAATATGTGCCACTGAGTATCTTATAGATTTTATTTAATTCTCATGACAACATCACCCAACAATGAGGTAAATATTATTATCCCCATTTATACAGATGAAGAAACTGAGTCTTAAAGGGGTTGAGTACTTTCCCCAAGATCATACAACAAGTATATTACAGATCTAGGGTTGAAACCCAGATCTTCCTGATTCCAAAGCCAGTGCTCTTAACCACTATAAATCAAAAGTAGAAATGATATAAAATGACTTATCCCTATGATTTAATTCCTTGCAGCAGATCTGCATGTGCAATGTTATAATAGAAGAGCCATGATATGAATGGAATCTTCAACAAAGATAGACATATATGAATTTGTTGGTGTTTCTACAGTACTTTGGGGGTGGGGTGGGTGGGGTAGGGGGAGACAAAGTATCCAGAGTGATAGGGAAACTAGGATCAGTTATCTGGCCAGGTTGGCACTGAATGGAGTAAAAATCCAAGCAGTTTTGAAGGATGGGACATTGGTATTACATGGTGCAGGTAACTATGGTCACCTGGCATAAAGTGCTCTTTCATACAAGGCACTGAGAAACCCAAGGCCTATTCGCAATAAACAGCATAAAAGATGTGAAGGATTCAAAGACTGCAGGGCAGGATAGGTGCTTCTAAGGGTATTGGAGAGCTTAAAGAAAGAAAATGGATTTTATCAAGGACTCAAACTAGGGACTTTCTATGATTTTCCTTAAAGAATCTCTTATCTATTGTGTAGCAGGGCTGATAGACCTCAAAACAAATGCTGAGACTACTGAAAATTGAACATCCACTTAGATCTTGTGAGTTGTCTAATTTCAGTACCAGGTGAAGTACCAGCCTCACCAGATCCCTCATGTTCAAGTTAAGATGCTGAGTAAGAAAGTGTAGGACTTGAGAACTGAAGTATGAATACATGGGAGGATTAGAAAAACTCAGAATAAACTGAAACTCCAACCCCATGGAGCTTCCCTTGCCAACCGAAGCGGATGACTCTTCTTGCCTTGCTTGAAGACTCTGTAAAGATCTGATCTGAGAAATATTTTCTTCATGCCTTACCTCCTCCACCCATCATTGTGTCTGTCTCTATGTCTATCTAGCTATATGGTTACATATATATGTATGTGTGCTTACGGGTGTGTATATATAACTATCTATAGTCACACATACATATATAACTACACACATGTATACATATGTAACTATATGTAGTTATGTAAACATATATAATTATATACACATATATACATAAGTAACTATATATGTCATATATGAAATACACATATTAGTATATAGAATATATATATAGTATGTAATAACATGTATTATATACATCCTATCATGCCTTGGAGGAGATAGGCTATAATAACAAAATCCAATAAAAGAAATACCAACTATACATCAAAAGAATTGTAGGATTATGCTAATTTATATTGGTAAACTTTGGAAATGGATTCTGAGGGTGTTAGGCTAAGACTAAGGGACAGAATTTTAGGTCAGACTGAATTTATTGGGTGTACTGACACCAGCAGCTGGGAATGGGTCTAATGGTTTTCCCAGTTGGTTGACTGAAACCTGGCTAAGTGAAGTTGAGCCACCAGAAATTCCTTGATATGATGTCAAGGAAAAATACGAATAGCAGAGAGAGAAAAATGTTGGAGTGGATTAATCATGCAGAGGCTGCTCTCATAACACCTGTGTCCCCTTAGTGGGTCCAGAGATACACCTTGGTGAGGGGGATACCAACATCGAAGAACAAGTGAATGAACATTGTACTGGCTGTTTGATGTAGCCTGGGCATGTGTTGGTTGAAATGGGCTCCTGATTTCATTCCCCGATGAACTCACAATGGGAGTCCCAAGGTCCCAGGGTAGTATCACCAGGGCAAGGTGTGTGTGGCAGCAGAATGGGAGTGGTAAATAGAGTGAACCCTACAAGGATTTTTGCTAGTGGCTATTTCAGTATCCAGTCCCTAGAACCAAAATAGGTAGTTGGCCCACGAAGGGCCTATCTGATCTAAATAACAAACATCTTCCGAGTCTGGTGTAAGAGACATGCTCTGAGGCTTGGCGGTGGGATTTCAGAGCCACTCACCTGATTCCTGAACCTGAGTTGGTTCAGTGACCCAGAGTGTCTGCACTGAAGGGGGAGTGAGGACCCATGGAGGAAAAACGTGCCACAACGACACACGTATGTACTGTGAATCTTCATCCTGGACTTTCCCAAAAGTACCTGCGGGTCATTGATCAGGGAAAGAGTACACTGTAAAGGCAAATACCTAGATGTTTGGGGGATTATTGGAAACTGGCTCAGAACTAACTCTAATTCCTGAATGAAATTGTGGTTTACAGGATAGAAAGAGATTGTTCCCTTACTTCCTTTAATCTTAGCTGGAATACAGCCTTCCCTGGCCACTCTATTTAAGAGTGCAAACACCTCCCCATCTAGAACTCCCTATCCCGCTTCCTTGACTTATATTTTGCTCCATAGAATTTGTTGCCTTCTAAGGTACTATATTATTTAGTTAGTTTATTGTCTGTTACTTCCTTTTAGAACATAAGCTCCATGAAGGCAAGGATTTTTTTCTGTTTTGTTTCTTGCTGTGTCCCATGCAGCTAGAACAATGTGTTGCATAGAATCGACACCTACAATGCAGTTATTGAATAAATTAAAATGAGAAATAAAGTTCTGATCTGTGTTTGTCTCACATAAGCCCAGTAGGACCCTGATTTCATTCATCTGTTGCTAAGTGCATAAAGGAATAGATGAACTGAAAGACGGAAAGAGTGACTCCTTTTCATAGCAAGCAGGAAGGGCCACATTCAGATCCCTTGGAGCATTCCCTGTTTGTCCCTCTACACCAACAAGTCACCAAAGAGCAACTCCCCATACCTGAGGGGTCACAGAGATAAAGGCCGTCATAACAAACCTAACAGATGCAGGGATATGATTCTTTTCACTTCACCATTTAAGTCACCTGTACAGTCAGTGAAGCTGATAGACATTTGAAAAAGACAGCATATTATCAAATATGTAATTCAATCAAAAATTTGGAGAAGTAGACAGTGAACTGATATCCATGGGATTCACTGATGCCTCACTCAGAAGTAGCTGGCCTTATGGAATGGTGGAATGATGATACGTGTTCTTGACAGATTGGTCTGTTCTCTTATGGGATGCAGCAAATGTTCTTAACCAGCAACCAATTCCCCCACAACCAAAGGGGTGAAATACACAACTGGGCAGATGCTTGTTACTCTTTTTTGCTACTCAATATCTGAACTCTTTCTCTGTATTTGTAGAACCCTTCACTTTATGACCACCTTTTAAGCTGAAAATGTGAAACACTTCTTTTTTTTCAGATTCTGTGCACCTAAGTGAGAGCTATCAGTCAGATGCATCTACCAGTTCAAAGTCTTGGGAACCAGCAACACAAAAGACACAAGGGTCGTGGTGCTCTGGTAACAGATGCCAACTGTGGCTGTTTCCTGAACCAACAAAGGGCACTAGTTCCAGCAGGACCCTCCTGTGGCCAGTCAGTGACAGGATCTGCACGCAGCTATCCTGTGTGCAGTGCTGTCCTCCATGGAGCAGTGCTGTGGGTGATTTGGGGTGGTGTTTCCTGGCTGGGTGGCCACCATGCAGTGGTGTGCTGAAGCCAGCTTTCCCCACTTGTAAAAGGTGATTGCTAAATTTTCAGGAATTTTGTGAGCCAGTCATTAAATGTAATATTAAATTATATAAACTTACAATTAAATAAATTATATATAAAAAAGATAATAAACTCAAAACTCATCCTTTTCTAATTATTTTACTATATTTTACTGTTATCTATGGACTTTAAGCTTATTTACATCTATTGCATCTGTATCATACATTTCTTCCCGATTCCATGCTCACTGACATCACACTGGGAGCTTGGACATCAGCCATCTTGGGAGTATTTACACTATGGAAACTGGCACGCACCAGAAATCAAGGCTTGATTTGTTATTTTGTTGTCTAGAATTTGATTGTCTAGAATTTAAGCGATGGAAAAATGTTAATACAAATCAAAAGTGTGTCATGTTTATAACCATTAATTGTAAATAACAGAGAAATTAAGAAAACATGTTTTTTTCCCAGAGAGCTGGTTTCACTCCCCAAAAGCCTCATTCTCTGATCTTCCCAGAGATTCTGAGAGCAATCTACTATCCTTTAAAAAAAATCTTTTTCTGAAGAAATCAGAGTATGTTTCTAGAGACTAAGAAAACTGATGAATACACTATCTGTAACAGGATAGCACCTTTTCAGTAGCATGTAACAAAAATCTCTACCATGAGCCTACAGTGTTCAAGGGAAGGCAGGACTCTGCCACTGAGCCTCAGCTTGTAACAAGAACATTCCAATCCTTTGAACAGTAGTTCAATTCCTGTTTAAAACTGTTCATCTTTCTATACGTCCCAATTTAGCGGCAACATCTCTTCCGCATCTTATAACATACACCTAGTGTCCCCAAACGCAAGTTTGTATTTTGATGTAGGACTATTTTACATATTTTTGAGGAATTTAGCTACTCTATTAAAAGTCACAAACATTTATTGAGTGCCTACTACTTACTGTGGCAGCAGCTGTTGAAGAATAAAGAGGAGTTTCGTGTGGTCCTTGACCTTTATCATTCAGTACTAGAGATGACACATACACAACGGCTGTAATTCAAAATGAAACGTTAGGCAACATAAAAGGGGTTCAAATTTCTGTGAAACCTAATTTCAGCAAGATAACAACTAAGCAATCGTACCATCTATAACAATAAGCCAAGCTTGATAACGTGTCATCCAAATAAAAGTCTTAATTGTTTTTTTCAACGTGAAAGAGAGGAGCCGGACAGACCTGGGCTTGAGAAGCTCCCCGGCAATTTGCTTGCTCTATGTACCAGTTAATAGTCCAACCAGGGAAGCAGGACCGCTAGGAGTGATATGGACTAAGGGGTTCCTCACAGGGATTAGACATTATACGACTGTGGGAGAAGATGTGATAGCAGAGGTCTGTGAAGGACGGGGAAGGTGGAGGATCAGATAAAGTCACTAACCTGTGAACATGAATGGGAGTCTCTCGAGGGCTCTCCGGAAGGCCAACTCCTCTGCTGCTGGCCCCGAAGCCACCTGCCTGCAGACTGGCAAGACAGGCTGTGGGGAAGGAAAGCTGGAGGCAGACTGGTGGGAGACAAGCACACCTGCTTGTAGTAACACAGTGTGTTGGCTTTATACATGTCTCTCGCTGCATCTAATCTGGCCCAGGATCGAGAGCACCTGAAGGAGGAGATTGGCCGATGCTGAGGGAGCTGCTGCCTCAAGCCAACGAGGTGAGCCAACGAGGACATCAGCAGCAGCCTGCTTTGAGGGTAATGCTGCCGCTTCATCCTGCATTTCGAATGTTGCACAGATTTCTCCTGGGGCCAACTTTAGACAGGAACCATACGAGTCAAGGAATTTGGAGAAACCTAACTGCAGTTTAGCTAAACTGACACAGTATCAAGCCACCATTCTATGTTACCTCAAGTAAAACCACCTTAGCGTCGGTTTCCTCATTTGGGAAAAGGAAATAATTGGGGATAGTGTAACAACTGGGAGAGTTGTTGTGAGGCTGCATATCTCAAGGCATAGTTCACAGTATCTAGTATGTAGTCGATGATTTATCTTATGAAGCAGATCATTTTAAGGCCTTTAATGCCAGTTTTATAGTATTTCCCTCTATATTTCAAATTACCCTCTTTTGATGAAATTATCACGATGATTTGCTTTTTTTTTTAAAGAAATTACGTTTAATTTTCTTGAAATATATTTCAAAATTGTATGTCATTTTCCTCTGGATAGAAATGATTTTTAATTTTATTGAGAGTAAAACTCATATGCAGTTAACATTTATATTTATGGCCCCAAACTTGAAAATAAGTATATGATTTAGCCACCAACAGCCTGGTCTTCAACCTATACTGATAAGAATTTTTAGATCCCTCCAAAATAATTGTGATCCTCTCTGATCTATAAATTCCAATTAGTATAGGCTGAATACCAGGCTGTTGAGACAAACTTATGCCAAAAAACAACAACAAAAATATTCCTTATTCATCAGAAATTCTCATTTAACTGAGCATCCTATATTTTATATGGCAACCCTCTCTGATTCTCCATTCTTCTAAGGAACCCTGATCTCACTAACCCAAAAATCTCTTCTACTGTTCTACCCTCTCATACTATTTTTGCTGTCAACTCCCATAGCAATTCACTTCACACTCAATATATCCCAAGATGAAGCATGACCTTAACCTCTAAAAGGGCTACCTTTTCCATCATGTCACATCTGTCTGCACTCTTGACATTCTTCTCATCTCTTCAGATAGAATCTTGGGTTCATTTGTGAGTACCCCTCTCCATCTTTACCAACTTCCAGCCAGACACGACTAAGTTCTGTCAATTCCTTCTTTAAAGTGACTTCCAAGTGCTCCTTTCCTCTTCCTTTTTTCTGCCACCACCCCTCCCCTGACTGTCATCTGCTAAATAGTCCCTTTAAGCCCAGTCTCCTTTTTTGATCCTGTCTGAATCCTACTCATCTTCCTAAAACACTGCTGTCTCACTGTTCTCTGCTGCTCAAGAACTACAGCTGCTTGCTCTTGTCTATTGTATTAAGTACTGTAACTAATGTAAAATGTTTTGCTCTTTGAAGAACAATGTTAAGAAAATAAAAAGACAAGTGGCAATTCTCTCAAGAAAAAAATAGGTAAACTAAATAGTATTACATCACCTTAAAAAATAAATGTATAGCTAAAGACCTTAAAACAAAGAAAACTGCAGGCCCAGATGGCTTCCCTGGTGAAATCTACTACATATTTATGGAAAAAATAATACTAATTCTACACAAACTTTTCCAGGAAATAAAAGAGGATGGAAGTCAGTATTACCCTGATACCAAAAGGAGACTAAGATATTAGAAAAAAAGAAAACTAAAGACCAATATGTCTCATGAACATACACACAAAATCCTCAACAAAATATTAGCAAATCATACCCAGCAATATATAAAAGGGATAATACAACAAGACCAAGTAGGCTTTACGCCACAAATGAAAGTTAGTTCCAAATTTTAAAAATCAATCAATGTAATTTACCATATTAAGACTAGAGAAGAAAGACTGTATGGTTATCTCAACAGATACAGAAAAAGGCTTTGAAAAAATTCAGCATCTATTCATGATTCAAAAAAAAATCTTCTCAGCAAACTTGGTTTATAAGGGATGTTCTTATGTTCCTCAACCTAAGAAAATATACCTATAAAAAACTTACAACTAACATCATAGTTAATGATGAAAGACCAAAGGCTTTCCCTAAAGATGAAGAGCAAGGGAAGGATATCCACTTTCACCAATCCTATTCAACATCATACTGGAGGTCCTAGTCAGTGCATAAGGCACGAAAATAAATTAAACACATACAGATTGGGAAGGAAGAAATAAAATGATCTCTATTAACAGAAGACAGGCTTGTCTACACAGAAAAAAAATCCCAAATGGAATCTATAAAAAGCTACTAGTACTAATAAGTGAGTTTAGCAAGGTCATAGGCTATAAGGTCAAAACCAATTGTATTTTTTTTTTTTTTTTTTGCGGTACACGGGCCTCTCACTGTTGTGGCCTCTCCCGTTGCAGAGCACAGGCTCCGGCCGCGCAGGCTCAGTGGCCATGGCTCACGGGCCCAGCTGCTCCGCGGCATGCGGGATCCTCCTGGACCAGGGCACGAACCCGTGTTCCCTGTATTGGCAGGCGGACTCTCAACCACTGCGCCACCAGGGAAGCCCTGTATTTTTATATACTTGCAATGGATACTTAGAAAAATGAAATTTTAAAAGGTATCATTTAAAATAGCACCAAAAGCATAAAATATTTAGGCATTAATCTAACAAAATATGTACAAAATCTGCATGCCCAACTGTGAAGCACTGATGAGAGAAATCAAAGGAGACATATATATAAAAGTAGAGACATACCATTATCATGGATTGGAAAACTCAATATTATCATTTCTTCTCTAAGTTGATCTACACGTTCGATGTGATCCCAACCAAAATCCCAGCAGTCCTTTCTGTAGAAGTCAACAGATTCTAAAATTTATGTGGAGAAAGCAAACAAAATAGAACTGCCAAAACAATTTTGAAAAAAAAAAAAAAAGAAGTTGGAAGACTCACACTACCTGCTTTTAAGACTTGCATAAAGCTACAGTAATTAATACTGTGTCAGTATTGGCAAAAGGATAGACACACAGATCAATGTGTCAGAAAATGCAGAAATAGACCCACATATATATAGTCAACTGAATTTTCACAAAAGTGGAAAGGTAATTCAATGAAGACCGGATAGTTTTCCAACAAATGGGACAAAATAATTGAATATCCACATGCAAGAAAACCCCAACTTAATTCATATATCACACAATATATAAAAATTGACTCAAAATGGATCACAAACTCCTAAATGTGACATCTAAAACTGTAAAACTTCTAGAAGAAAACCTAGGTGAGAAAGCTTTGTGACCTTGGTTAAGGAACGGTTTCTTAGCCACAACACCAAAAGTACAATCCATAAAAGAAAAAAATGGGACTTAATCAAAAATTAAATCTTCTGCTCTTTGAAAGACACTCTTAAGAAAATGAAAAGACAATACATAAAATATACACAGAAATATCTGTAAAAACATATCTGATTAAGGACATGTATACAGAATACATAAAGAACTCTCAAAACTCAATAAGAAAATAACCCTATAAAAAATGGGCAAAAGATTTGAATTCACACTTCACTAATAAAGGTATACAGATGGCAGATAGCACATGATAAGATGCCTAATATCATTAGACATTACAGAAATGCAAATTAAAACCACAGTGATATACTACTACACACCTGTTAAAATGTCTTTATTCATAATCTCCAAAAACTAGAAACAATCTAAATGTCCACCAACTGGTGAATGAATAAACAAACTCTGGTATATCCATACAATGGAATACTATTCGACAATAAGAGGGAATGATCTACTGATACATGCATCAACATAGGTGAATCCAAAAATATTATACTTGTTAAGAGAAGACAGATGCAAAAACTGCAAACTGAATGATTCTATTTGTGAGACATTCCAGGAAAGACAAAACTATAGTGAGACAAAGTAAATCAATGGTTGCCTGGGATCAGGGGTGGGGCAAGTATAATGACTGTAAAGGGGAAGACGGAAAACTTGGGATCATGGCAATGCTCTGCTTCTTCAGTGTGGTGTGGTTACATGACTGCATACATTTGCCAAAACCCATTGAATTGTTCAACACTTCGGAATTGTCGAGTTTAAACCTCCATATTCTAAACCGTTTGTCCTCCATTCCACGGTAGGTAAGGGTTCTTTTTTAATACATTTATTTATTTATGGCTGCATTGGGTCTACCGTTGCTGCTCATGGGCTTTCTCTAGTTGCGGCGAGCGGGGCCCACTTTTCCTTGCAGTGTGCGGGCTTCTCATTGCAGTGGCTTCTCTTGTTGCAGAGCACGGGCTCTAGGTGCGCGGGCTTCAATAGTTGTGACTCGCGGGCTCTAGAGCACAGGCTCAGTCGTTGTGGCTCACGGGCTTAGTTGCTCCGCGGCATGTGGGATCTTCCCAGACCAGGGATAGAACCGGTGTCCCCTGCACTGGCAGGTGGATTCTTAACCACTGTGCCACCAGGGAAGTCCTTCCTTATTGTTTTAAGTTTACTTTATCTTCTCGATGCCTTATGAAGCATGTGGCATTGCAAAGATGTTCCAAGCAGAGCCCAAAGGACCACAAGTTATGCATTACTCTAACTAGAGGATGAGACAGCAACTCACTGACAGTTGCTGTAACAACCAGAAAGGTTTAGATCCCATGAGCTTTGATATACTTTATGAAGGCATTGTAACTTATATAACTTTATAATGATCCTTACAGTTAAGATAAAAATAAATAAGAGATGTTCCAGAGGAAAACGTGAAGATGTATTGATTTTGCTCCTGGATACTTTCTAATGAGTTGCTAACCAAAGGAAATGGTTTAAGAAAAACTAGGGTAAGAACCAGTGGGAAGAGAAGGAATGGCCCACTAGGCCTTCGGAAGATGGAGGTGTTTACAGGATGGCTGACCATAACGGACACCGGCCTGGATTCTGAGATTCCTGGGGGACCAAGAGATGAAGGGTAAGATAATTATTGTCATCAAGGTCTTTGAGGGTATCTTATGATGGTTGCTATTAAAAGAGAGCTCTGTCAGACTCACTGTAAAGAAGTGCTAGGCAGCCCAGAAGGTTTTTATTTAATTTTCTAAGTAGGGGCTTATGTGCTTGGGGTCCTCAGATGGTTGTATCATGTGCACAACAGCTGTAAATCTGAATGGAAAAAATCTATGCCAGTGAAAACCAAATTCAAAATTACATAATCACATTATTTGGTTATAATTGCATGCATGGAGCACATGCTAAGGCTGGGCTCTGAATGCTTTGCACATACTTAGGCTCTGAACGCTTTTCAAGAGCCATATGAAAGAGATGCCATTATTACTTCCATCATACATTTGAGAAAAATGAGAAGAGAAAATAAGGTCAAGAACTAGAAGCAGGTAGGAAAGGAATTTAAACCCAATTTTCTCTGACTCCATGTTCTGTACTGCCTTCATTCATTCAATAAATATTATTGACTGTCTGTCATGTACCTGGTACTCGTCTAATAAAAGGACTCTTTTTAAGGACAGCAAAGTAAAAAAGTAAAGAAGTAACAACCATAAAGGTTTAAATTCCATGAGCTTCAGTATACTTTAAGAAGGCATTGTAACTTATTTATATAATTTCATAGTGATCTTTACAATTAAGATAAAAATAAACTTTTAAAGCAGAGTTATGAAAATCTCCCTATTTATCCAGAATATATCTCTGGATAAGTACTCCACAAAAGATTTTTTTTATTCCTTTTCAATAAATCTTTTTATCCTAATCAAGTATATTATTTGAAAAATTGACATTCCACTTGAAACTGGAGATAAATTCTAATCCTAAATTTTCCATTTAAACTCTTACATTTCCAAAATATTATTCATATAATTATTCAGATATCCTAAAGGAAAAAAAAAGAGTAACAACTATTTTCATTCAAAGAATGGCACGATATTATTCTAATACACAAAGTAGCATTATCTACTCTTCAATTATTGTATTTAGCTGGAATGATCAAATGATTATTTAAACTTTTTGCATAATGTAAAACTATGTCTGAGATTCTGATAACATCTCAGTGAAAGGTTTTCTTTTTCTTTATCATCTTAGGAATTATGTCGAGTGTGTTCAAATCTAACCAAGTCTTTCTCTTTACACTATTTTCTAAAACTTTAATAAAATAAAGGGCAGCTAAGAAAAAAAGCTTAAGACAAACACAATTAGATTGTCTTTATGCCATTTATGTCAATGGACAGATACTTAAGGCATAGCTAAAGGTTTAAGTCTGTTACTTTATGACGTATGCTCCCTGCTACCCTGGCCATTACTTGACAGGATGTTTGCTTGCAAAATGACTATTTTCCTATAGTCACTCTTGATTTTAATATAACAGACTATCATTATGACTCAACTTGAACATTAGTCATCATAGAATGTCATAGTCTCTACAGACAAATATTGATCAGAGCAACTTTTAGAAACAGAATAAAAGCAAAATGAAATTTAAATGAATAAAAAAGTATTAGTTTGAAAATGCTTTTAGGTTTCTAAAAACACATTAATCATTGGTTAAAATATCTCACAAGCCTCTGAACTTTAGATTTTTATTAATGTCCACCTTGTTACAAAATTAAGGCAACCTTCAAAGCCACAACATACATAGTAGAATATTATTTTCCTTCTATTATAATTGGCAAATGTAAAATCAATATTTCCATTTTACACTGTTGAAGGAAAGAGTCCTTTGTAGAGTGAATATTCTCTATAGAAATTTATAAAACAAAATATGTATCTCTTTATTGACACCACTGGTCTTATAAAACAATTCTTCCTTTCAATTCACAAATATTTTAATTCAATTACTATTTTTAAAAAAACAAGTTTTCTTAACTCTCTACTACTCACCTATATATTGTAGTTGGGCCTCACTAAAAATCTTCTGTCACCTTCAGATTTTAAGAAAAGCATATAAAAATTCAGAGTTTCCTTAGGCCTCATTTGGCCATGTATTACCATCTACATTATTATTCTTTACCAAATTTCTCCTCATTTCTCGGTCTATAATTTATAGAGCACTGCAAGTCAAATAAAAGTTGCCAATTATCTGATTAATTTTGATTTAGAATACTGTTGCTCCAAATGATCCAGGACTATTTACTTTAGCACAAAATAAAAAGTTGAGTAATTACCCAGATACTAGTAACTCAAGTCCAAGTTTCTAATAACATGGACTAAATTGCCCATATTAATACAACTCTCCCTTTCACCCTGTTGCCAGTCATTATTTTCTTGGTATTTTATGACATTAAAATGATTTTATAAATCTTGCTCCCCATTCCTTTCCATAAAGTACAGATTAGAATGCTTACAAAAAGGAATGTAATTTTGAAAATTACACTTGAAAGAGTTAGAACAACTGTGGTTATTTATGTTTTAAACTTAATGAAAACAATCAAACACTTAGGGAGAAAAAAATGGAAATTTTCATCTATTTCATAGGCACTTGTTTTCACAACAGTCTAGAAAATTACTTTCTGAGCATTTACCATGGTGTAAAAATCAGTTATGTATAAACGATTTATTTTCTTACCAGAGGCGAGGGGGTTGTAGGGGGGATGAATGCAACAGGTGAGGGAGATTAAGAGATACAAACTGCCAGTTATAAAATAAACGAATCACCAGGATGTAAGGTACAGCATAGGAAATATAGTCAATAATATTGTAATAACTTTGTATGGGGACAGATGGTAACAAGAGTTATCATGGTGATCATTTTATAATGTATAAAAATATCGAATCACTATGCTGTACACCTGAAACTAATATAATATTGTAAGTCAATTATACTTTAATTAAAAATAAATTAATAAAGTATTTTCTGAATAGTTCTATATATGCAAAAAATATGTGAGAGAATTGAACACAATTATTCTAAGGATTTTTTTAAAGTATTGTTAGACTGAACTTTGCATAAAATTGTTTCAAGTCTATGTTTTATTTTGACAAGGGACATAAAAATATGTACTCTCTTGAAAACACCATTCAAAACAACCATAATTAAAATGTTAAATTCTTAACCAGTATTATCTAAAATATCATATGTTTCAAAATATTAAAACTTTCACCTAAGCCTTTCTTTACAAAGTAATCTCTCTTAATATATTAATTTTGGTTTAAATGTTTACTTTAAATGAGTTAAAAGCACATTTTGTATAGTTTCTTTAGTGTTGGCAATGTATTTAATTCAGATCATGCATTCTTATATATATAACTTCTCTTCTGAAATAATTCATTTGATAAATGATGGTCAAATCTTTCATTTTATAAGCAAGTATAGATTATTGTTACCTGAGTTTAGTATATAAAATACTTTTATTTTTTGTTTCCTCTTTTTTTAAATTATACTCCTTTAAACAAAATAAATATGAATACTTATACATTACTTAAATTTCAAATTTTAATATATAAAAAGCATGCTCTCAAAATACAAACTTTTAAAAAATGTTGGCTTTAGACAATAATATTCCATTGACTAGGCCCATTTGTTCCTTTTTGTTGTTGTTGTTGGAATTCATGGATCTGGTCAAAACTTCAGTTTCTAAGGTATGAGAAAATACAGTGTTAGAATAAAGTCCAAAACCAGGACCAAAAAGGAAGGGAATCTCTTAGATATTTTCTGTTGTTATAGTCTAAATGTAAGCCATGTTAAAACTGGTTAGGTTCTGGACATGACAGATGATCTTCTGGTCCATTTTGAGCATGACTGTGAGGCTTAGTTAAATTCAGTGGAGCTAAGAGAATCTTGGTGTAATGGACTGTGTCAGAGAAAATAAACAGTAAATAAGTTTTCTGTAACATTTCTTCTCTGGAAGGGAAAAACTTTCCTCCCTCCCTCCCTCCTTTCCTTCCTTCCTTCAAAAAATATTCAATCTCTCTCTCTCCCTCTCTCTCTAAAAATGTAAAATAACAATTTAAAGGACAGTCTGCATGCATATGGAAGAATTAATCAGATATATTTATCAAAGTAAATTTGTTTCAACATGTCCATGCTTCACTTTCATTCTCTTCTAGCTAACCCATGGGTCATTCTGGCTGATCCCAGATCAATGAAGTAGGAAATTGAAGCGGTGATCTTTATAAGTGAAGTAGAGAATAAAACCAACCTGTTGTTGAGGGGGAAACTGTTTATTATCTAAATTCTCTATTTGACAGACTTTATTGGATGGTTGGCCAGCTCCTAATTTTCATATCACTTCACTGGTGACTTAAGGAGTAAACTTACTTTTTATAATCCATACAAAAGATAAGTACATTGTAATAATTTAAAAGTAAATAGTTTCCATTTGTCCATGTAGAGAAATTCTAAGACACACAATTCAACCTGTTCTTTTCTCATTAAATATACTGTGGAGTATGATTGCCTTCCTTGTTTCTAATTTCTTTACCTTTAAATTAAAATTTGCCTTCATCTCTTGCCAAACTGCATGTTAAAAATTTTATTTCCTTTTAAGAAACCAATTCCTCATTTCTTCCTAGCTGAAGACTTCACAATTTTAGTCAGTACTACTCAGATATTCCCATGTGACATTAGTTGCTTGGCTTCAAAATAAGGGATCAAACTTCCTAAAGGAAACCCTGAAGAGCAGACCTGACTTTTCCAATATGTAGAAAATCCTTTCAAACCCATAGACTGCTTAGATACAAAGATTTAATATTAAAAATTATCATTTGATACTTATGTACATTCTTTTAATATTACAGAATTATTTCATTCTGACTCAAGTAGCTAACAAAATCAAGGCAGGACACTCTTGATGATAGCTCCCAAATCTCACTTTAAAAATTCAAGAGTATTCTCCTTTTTAAACATCCTGACTATAGAATTTCCTATTTGCAAAGTTTGACAAAATTATAGTTTCTTAATTTCAAAGGAAATGCTTTGATATTTATCTTTTTAAGAAACTCAGTTTCTTAGTAGCATGATAATTAACCTGTTACAACTTAGATTTGAAATATTTATCATATACCACATTTTGAAGTTTTATATTTGATATTTTCCTGATGCAACTATCTGAAAAAGGAAATTTAAAAAATAGTACTAAATGATGAAACTACTACTTAAATAGAAGTTGTGCTAATTAGTCTAAATGTCTTGAATAAAAGTTTTGGGGGAAAAATTCAAAACGCTTGTGCAAAACCATAAGCATGAATTTTGTAGTACTTTAGAGAACATTGTATCATTGATTTTCATTCCTATGGTTCCAACTTCTTTAATGTGACTAGCATTTCACTTTTTCTCACATATTAAGGCACTAGCTCCATTGAAATAAATTTGAGTTTTATCAAAAAATCCTCATATACAAGATAGGCTATATGAATAAGGGAGGGAAAAGGTTGTATTTGCCTATATTAATTACTGTAGCAATGACCATTTATAAATTATTAGAGATTGGACTAAATGCTTAATTTGAAAATTAAACCTTTGTTGTTCCCTCTGAATGCTTGATGTGGTCTTTTGAAAACATGTGACACAAGACTCAATTTGAAACCACTGAACTCTGTAGTCATAAATGTGCAAAAACTTGACCATTCGAATTCCAAGACCCAATCTATGCCTTGCCAAGTTAAGATATTTAATAAAAGAATGTGTATAGATTTTATAAACTTCACTGAAATAGTTTTGACCTATACTTTCAAATACCGTATGTTAATTCAGTTAAGCATTCCTCCCAAGTGTCCATTTGTGGTTAAAGTAGCTTTAAAATAATAAATTCTATTTTTATTAATATTTATCTCAAGGCTTTAAGATCACTAACCACCAAAGAATCCCCGTGAGGGGGCAGAGAGAAGATGTTTCGTGTGTCTAGGTAATATTTAAGCATTTTAAACTTTCTTCTTTCTGGAAAGTGAGCAGGTATTCCACGTGCAGGGGTGGAATAGAACCCCGCAAGAACATAGTATGTATGCCAGTAAAAACTTTTGGATGCATGGGCATTTAAGCATATTGGCTTTTTTTTTTTTCCTCCCCATGGGTATTCAAGGAACTCTTCAATCTAAAGTAATACTTTCCCTCAGCTTCCTCGGCACAAAAGCAAAAGTACTTATACAGTCTAAAAAATAAATACTAGAAATAAAAACAATTGCAACCAACAAATATACCAATGAGGCCTTTGGGAAAAGCTGACCACATAGATCCTGTAAATGCCCCAGCACATTTAAATTGTACTCATGGTGCAGAGGCCAATATTAAATTGTTTTCTAAAAAAGAAAAAGTTAACTAACCAGCTCAAAGGATACAATGTATTTTAAAACATTCTAAAAACATTTAAAAATACTTTCTCATCCTTTGAATAATTTGTACATTCTCAAAAAGAAAAACAAATTTAGCAGCATTATCTATCTTAAATTTGCAGTTTAAAAGGAAAAATACATTATTAACACGAAGATCATTGAACATCTATTTTGCTGTTTTCAGCTGCACATAATTGTTATTTTAAAAGGCTCTTTCAGGGCAAATTTAGTCGATTGGCTTTAAGGCTGCAGAATTGTTTTAAGTCTAGTGAAAGTTCCAATGCTGTTTTCAGTGATCAAAGCAAAAATTTTTAATAGTTTTTCCCCCATAGTTTCAGAATGTTTTCATACCTAGTTTTTCTAATAATATAGAATATATTGATTTTATTGCTGCAACAGAGTCTACATCTGTGTAATCATGCCTTTTAATAATTATACTTCAATGTATTTCAATGGCTTACTTGTCAAAGAAATACATGTATTATCTACATTTAAACAAATACTTAATCCTGTGCCTCCTACAAAGGGAGTTGAAATAAATGTAGCTACAGGAGAAAAATTCAGTTTTTCTAGTATCAGAAAACATTATGGTGAAAATTTTTGTGTGAGCTGGAAATATACCCATCACTTGGGCCTAACACATAAACACATTTAGGTAGAAGACGACAAATGCCTTGTAAGAGAAAGGACTTATATATGTACAGGAGAGTAACATGACAGCTATTACAGAAACAATTCTTGTGAATTTCCTAACTTTTACACCCAGGAAGTCACATTTAATTGAATTACTTTCCTCTTTTAAAACAGCATTTAAAAATCTATGCTCAAGCATTATTGCTTTCCTTTTTGACACTAAATTGAGTATGATTACAGTTATCAACTCAAATTCTATTAGAGTATTAACAATCAATATTATGCAAGGTCATAAAATATGTAACAGATGTAATGAGCTTGGGTGTTGTTAATATTGTTTAACTTTTACACAACTCTGCCCTGTAAAATATCCCTTATGCAAATCAGATATCTGGACATTTTTCAACTGACGTTTTACTACTGAGGAGAAACAAGGAGTTTAGAAAGAAAATGAGAGATGGGAAGAAAAGATGAACATGATTAATAGGTGTTTGTTTCATAAAGACTCTAGGGAGACTTTCAAATCCTTCACTGCTCCTATATGCTCACCGAAGTGGAGAGCTAGTTCACATGCCTTTCAAAGCCTTCAAAGGAGAACTTGAGTAGTTACTCAATCTTTACTGATGCTAAATTATTCCATTTGCGTCCTGTTGTTGTGAAATCAGGTGTTCTTTATGCACTGGTGCAAGGTTAAATGTTGACTGTATTCGTTAGAAACTTTTTTTTCAAATAAACACCTAAATTATGCCTCAAAAAGTGTTTCATGGTGAGTCTGTTTCAAATAATGCCTCCTAAGAGGCATTATTTGAAAGACTAAAACATCTTTCTCGTTCTTTATTCCGCCCCTCCACCCGGAAAGAACTGCACTTTGAGTTTCCTTTTTAAATTCTTTTGATCAAAAAATGCATAATCTACTTTGATGCAGTTTTTTGTTTTGTTTTAAGAATCACTCTTGTTCTCCAAATTCGTATAACTATAAAGGGGAAGTTAAACTTTATACAATATTTGAACCTTTAAAATGATGGGTATTCACTTCTGATAAAGATTTTGCCATTCTTAACTATTTACTAAGTTTTTAGTAAATAGTTTTTAGTTTTGCCATTTTACTAAGATAACTATTTGATAAAAATATGATAGCTTGACTAATTAAAACAGGACCCATAGATGCTGTGAGCACAGTAGCACAAAATTTTTATCAGTTTGCTTTTGAAAGGTGTTTATTTGTAGCTGCATCTAAAATTTTTAATAATTCTGTCCAATATGTTCGTGAATAAGATATTAATCCCTTAACTGTCGAAGTACAGCACCTACACACGCGCACTATATGTATACATGTGTACACACACACACACACACACACACACACACCACGCAGGAAGGAATCAATTGCCGTATTCCAGGAATGACAATGAAAGAGGAAAAATAAGCAAGAATTATAATTAGACGTCTACAGTCTCATTCACAGAAGGGCAGTGCTTGGGGGTTAAGCTGTTGAGTTAAAAAAAAGTCCCCAACCAAAAACCAACCAGTTGCCTCCGATTGGAGCTTCCCGCAGGCTTTCGCGCTGAGCGAGGAGTGGGGAAGGCGTAGTTCTCGGGGCCGGTGGGGGCCGGGATCCCGTCACCATCACCACCTCCCGAGGGGTCTTTCGGGAGCGCTCCCGCGGGCCCCGCAGGAGCCGGTGACAGTCCTAGGTGAGCGCCGAGAGCAGAGAAAGCGCCGAGCGCGTCCACAAAGAGCCCGGGCCGCCCCTCGCGCTAAGGCGCGGCGGCCCTAGCGGCGGGCGCAGAAGGAAGGACTGGACGGAAGCGGCGGCGGCGGCTGGCGGGTGGCCGGGGTCGCGGGCCGGGGAGCGGCCCGGGAGGCCGGCGGGGAGCCCACGGGTTGGGAGGCCCGCAGCCCGCGCCGCCGCCGCCGCCGCCTCCGCCGCCGCCCCAGCCGCGTGCGCGCGCGGCCGCATCAGCTGAGCGCGCGGCGCGTGTCACGTGGTGCGCGTGTCGAAGGTCACGGCGCGCTCACAATGGAGCTCTCGGAGTATGTGCAGAAAGGCTTCCAGATGCTGGCCGATCCCGGCTCCTTCGACTCCAACGCCTTCACGCTTCTCCTCCGGGCGGCTTTCCAGAGCCTGCTGGACGCCCAGGCGGACGAGGCCGTGTTAGGTAAGCCGCTGGGCTCTGAGCTGGATCGGCCTGGGTGGAGGGGCGCTCGGAGAAGAGGAGCGAGATGGAGCGAGAAGGGGAAAGCCCCGGGAAGAGGAAGTCTCCGGGGTTTGCCCTTCGCTCCGGACGGAGTGTGGGGATGTGGCTCTGCCAGAACCCACATCGGACCCTGAGCATTGTTCTCTCCCCAGTTGGCACCTGCACACAGCCAGCTACACGTTCCTGGCCTGATTTCCCCTCCCAGGCTCTTTGTTCCTTTGTAAAGCCGGTGTTCAAGTCTTGTTTGTGGCCTAAACATCTAAGGTTTTCAGCCTGGTCTGGGGCAAAGGCTGTTTGACACTTGGACTTCATCAGGGCAGCTCCCTGCAATTCAAGCTTTCAGTGCTAGGTTGACGAAGGTTTTAAAGGGTCTGCTTCCAAAGTAATTACTACGTCAAATAGTGTTGACATTTTTCATCTTAGAGAATACCTCAAGATCCTCTGATCATTCCAACACTCTAGTTCAATATGTTTTGCACAGGTTCCACGCCTAGACCCTTAAAATATGGTGCATAATGTTTTGTTCTGCACTAGTTATCAGGAGGCGAGTCTCTTGTAAGTGGTCGGGTCAGTGATTGCGGAGTGCGGTGTCAGTATGGATGGAGGCATATTTTAAGACAGATCGCTATTACATGATTTTCTTAAATATAAATATCTCAACAATTCAAATTTTTTTCCTGTAGTTTCACGAGCTAAACACGTGTACAAAAAGTATGAAAGTGGAAGTTCTTTAAACGAAAATAGTAACCGCCACCTGGTTAATCTCAAAAAAAAAAAAAAAAAGAAAGGATGGCTGTCGAAACCTGAAAATATTTTGAAAATTGTATTTTATATTCTGAACTCGTTCCCTCTCCCCCACCTCCATGTGTTAATGTCCATGGAGCCAGTTAGCATAAAATTAATCTTTAGAAGGAAAGTTTATTCATTCTTAAATTTACACCATATAAAATATTTATCTTCTTATTTTCCTCGGAATTTACTCCAGCTTTAGAGTGACCACTGTATATTTTACTCTAGGACTATGTTTTTTAAAAAATAAGAGTATTAAGGTAAAGTAAAAGAAGGTAATTTGACCAGGTAATTGCATAATTATTGATGTGTGATCTTTATTGTTTTGCCATTGACCATGTTGCACATCTCATTTACTTATAATTTCCAGTCCTTATAGTTGAATTCTTCTTGTTATCTTGTTAGAGAGGGTTCTTTACCCAAATTAAAATCCCTTTTTAGAAACAGGACTATAAAGAATTTATTGTCACAGGCATCACTGGCAATTAATTTATTTTAGATCACCCAGACTTGAAACATATCGATCCAGTGGTTTTAAAACATTGTCATGCAGCAGCTGCAACTTACATACTGGAGGCTGGAAAGCAAAGAGCTGACAAATCAACTCTAAGGTACAGGATTTATTTAAATATCCATTTGTTTTCAAATAGTACCTTTATGATTCCAATTTCAGTTTTTAAAATGGAGACTAAACTTAGGCTTTTTTTTTTCTTTAGCACTTATCTAGAAGACTGTAAATTTGACAGCGAGAGAATAGAATTGTTTTGCACGGAATATCAGGTTACTTACTTAAATTTTTAAAAATTAACAATTACTATTTTTCTTCTACTCTGTTTGCAAAGACATATTTTCTTTCTTTTTTTTCCTCCCAGAATAATAGGAATTCCCTAGAAATCCTACTGGGAAGGTAGGTCCTGTATAAGGTGTCAAGCTGAGCTACTTTTTACTTGCAGGTATGAATGGAGAGTGTTGGTGTGAAACAAAACAGGACAAAAAAACGGGATCTAGACCAAAAGAAAAGGGGCTAAAGGGCAAGTGAAACAATTGCAGTTAAGCTAATGTTTTTAAAGATAAAGCTTATGGAGATAATTTTTAAAATGCTCTTTACTCTTCAGAACTTGAAAATAAAGTTTAACAATGTTTTAAATTCAGAATGGATTAAAATAGTGTGTGTGGTGGGGAGGTGATAGACACCATTGTTGGTGAAGATAAATACTAAAAGTTTTCCTGTAGCTATTATGTACAAAATTATCATTGTATCTTTCAGTATAGGCAGATCTTTCCCTCATATAACTGATGTTTCTTGGCATTTGGAATATCAGATAAAGGTAAAGTTTAACAAACTGTTTTCTAGGGGAACTTAGGGAACTTTTTTAAAAAAGTAAGAGTTAAAGACTGAAATCAATGTGTTGTGTTGTTTTAGACCAATCAACTTGATAAGATGTACAGACCTGCATATTTGGTGACCTTAAATGTAGAGGTATTTATACATAAGCCCTGTCTAAAAATTAAATGTGTAATGAAATTTAAAATTTCCTTGATTTAAATAAACAGCATTTTTTTCTTCCCTAGAACACTGATTCCCGATCCCACCCAGAGATTAGTTTTAGTTGCAACATGGAACAATTACAGGTACAGTATTAGGATCTGTGAATATGCCTACCTTTTTACAGATTTTTAATTGAGAATTATGCCTATGTAAAGTTCAAAAGAAAATTAACCATCTGTCAGTAGATAATGAAGGTTGGTTAAGGATTTAATGGTGAGGGGGCTTCAAAAGCAATATTTTAACGTAGGCTTCGCTTTTGAAATTACGATGTTACTAACAGAATTGGTCTGCATTTGCTGTTCCCTCCAATTAAAATAAACTTGTGTAGTGTTGAGTGTAAATTCCTTCTATTTGTGATAAGTGTGAGCCAATAGGACAAAGCAAAAGGAAGAGCTTGGCTTTGAAAATGTCTTCTTTGCTTTCAGAAATTGAATTAAACTCTCAAAACATGATTTTTAAACAGTAGTTGTAAATGACTTTTTATAAAGGAGCAAGTATACAAAAATTCTAAAACTGTTTATATTGCCAGTGTAAGACTGGGGAAATTAAAAATTACATTGATTAATGGACATGACAACGAATTTATTTCTTACCACTTAAAAAAATGAAGGTCATTGCTTGAAATTTTGATGAGATTGAATTTTTCAAAAGGGATCTCCTGCAGAGTCGTTTTAATGTAACCATTAATCAAACTTTAAACTTTTAAAAGATGTGAATACAGCATAATCTTTGTTAGATAACTTGAGAAATTTTAATTTTGATATACTTCGCCTGTTCAGAGGATTCAGTTAGAAACTATATCTCACATCTGAGGGCAAGCAGCCCATTTGAAGATGAGATATTTTAGAGGAAAACTTTCTATTGACCTTCTTTTAATTTTTTACATCTTTTATATTTTAGAAGAAAACCTTCTTTTGATAGTGGTTTGTCAAAGGTTTAAAATCTTTGTGAATTTTAAACTTGTTTAGAAAGTGTCCCCCGACTTTTTTCTTGCATCTTTCTCAAAGTTGGATACTTCTTTCTTGTGTTTTTATCCTAAAAACGATTCATCATACACATCTTCAGGACTTAGTAGGGAAACTTAAAGATGCTTCGAAAAGCCTGGAAAGAGCAACTCAGTTGTAATTTGGGGAAGTTAACGATCTGCCCCGGTCTAGAGGAAGACCAGGAACGCCTTGCCTCCGCCGAACCATCGTTTCTGCGAGCTGGATGTCTTCCTTTTCAGGAGAACAAATTTTTTCTTTTGGATTTGTGTCACTCATCAATTTTGACACTTTTTCTTTTACACTTGTGAAAGGGTTAAGAGGGAAAGTCTGCCTAAGTATTTGAATCATCTTTAGTATTATCTGTACACTGATCATATTTGATCTTTTCCAAGTCTTCCAAAAGGAAGCAGACAGTATTATATTCTGAATAAATAAATTGTTCCCACTAAAGAGTGCTGAGAGTTTGTTTGGATTTGAGTTTGTTAATTATTACTTTGAAAACGCAGACACGATTGGCGTTAACTTTTAACGATCGCCTCTTCTCAGGATTAAAGTTAAGCGTAGGGGGAAAGGATGCGATCTTCGGGGTTGCCTTAAGACCCCAGCTTCGGGACGTGGGGAAAGGGCGCGGTCGCCCCGCGCCGGGAGCTGGCCCGTCCCGTTACCTGTGCCCGAGGGCTCGCCCGCAGCCCGACCCTCGCCCGTGGGGCTCCGGAGGCCCGGCCCGGCCGGCCGGCCCCGCGCGGAGCTCCTGCCCGGAGCGAGCGGCTGCCCGCGCGCGCCCCGCCTCGGCCACTGGCGGGCGGGGAAGGGGGCCGGCGCGGCCGCGGGAAGACTGGGGCGGGCGCTGTTGTTTCCGCGAGCCCAACTCGGTCGCAGGTTCCGCGCCGCGGCGCCGGAGTCTGGGCCGCAGCCCGTGGGGCCGAGCGGGGGGCGGCGGCCGGGCGATCTCCTCGGCTGGAGCCCGCGGACGTGTGCACCGCGGGCGGAGGCGGGCGGCGGCAAGAAAGAAATAACGGGGGGTGGGGTGGGCTGGGCTGAACTGCTTGCGGGGCCGGAGCGATGCCCGCGCCGAGAGCAGGGTGGCGCGTGTGGCGCTGTGGAGAAATGTCTCCGCAGCCGCGCCAGCGCCGCCGCCGCGCCGAGCGAGGGGGAGGGGGCCGGGTCGCGCTGCTCCGAGGGGAGGGGGCGGCCGCGGGCCCGACTACACCGACACTAATTCCCAGGCCGCCCTTAAGGAATGAGGGGAGCACGTGACCCGGTGGGGGGGCGGCGGGGGGAGGGGGCGGGCGGACTCTGAGCCATTTTGGAGCCGGTGTCAGTTTCCACTCTGCCTTCAGCGGTGCTTTTTTTTTCCACCCTCCCCTCCCCCTCCTCAGCCTTCCTCCCCTCCCCCCGCCTCTCCGCACGCACACACACGGCGCCCCCCACCCCCCTCCTCCCCCCACGGCAACTATGAAATAATAATCGTAGTATTAAAGGCAGAGATCGGGGCGAGACAATGGGGATGTTGGCGAGGGAGCCCCGATCCGGATTAGAAACACCTCCCAGCCCCGCAGAATAATACTGATCGCGCCCCCTCCGCGCGCTCCCTCCCCCGAGTGCGGAGCGGGAGGAGGCGGCGGCGGCCGAGGAGGAGGAGGAGGCCCAGGAGGAGGAGGCGTTGGAGGCCGAGGAGGAGGAGGAGGAGGAGGCCGCGGAGGAGGAGGCCGAGGCGGAGGAGGAGGAGGAGGCCGGGCTCGGGAGGCAGCATGAGCCGAGCGCGGCGGCCGCGGCTCCTCTCGGCTGCGCTCGTTGCCCATTGACAGCAGCGTCTGCAGCTCGCTTCAAGATGGCCGCTTGGCTCACATTCATTTTCTGCTGAACGACTTTTAACTTTCATTGTCTTTTCCGCCCGCTGCGATCGCTTCTCGCCGGCTGCTTTTTCCGGGTACGTAGGAGGCGAGGCGCCTCCGGGACGGGGCCTGGGGGCGGCGGGGGTCGCGCCGGGCTCGGACCGGCCGCCGGTGGACTGGGAGCGGCCCCCCCGCGCCTCGCCCGCGCCGGCCGGGAGGGCGCTGACAGCGTGGGCGCCGAGCCCCGCGCCGCCGCCGCCCGCCGCCCGCCGGCCCCGCGCGCCGCCCGGCCCCGCGCGCCGCCCGCGCCCGCGAGCGCGCGCCCGCCGCCGCCCGCCGACTCCCGCGGCGCCGGGACCGACCCGCAGCCCGCGCCGCCGCCGCCAGCCGGCCTCGGCGCCGCTCCAGCCGCCGCCCGCTCCAGCCCGGACGCGCCGCGCGCGGCCCCACGTTTTAGTTCCTTTCTCCCCCAAGCGCCCCTCTACACCCTCGCGACGCACATGGCCCCCGAGAAGAACACTTCTATTTGCAGCTTCTGCGGCTCTCCCGGCCACGGCGCCTTTTGTTGAGAGGTAGATTTTGATGAAACGGGGACGGGTGCCTGAAATCGGGAGCTGCTTGGGTCAAGTGGCTTCCCTCCTCTCCCGAAGAAAGGGCTTTGGAGGGGTTTAAACAGCCAGAGAACGCCCCCATTTTATAGGGACGGGTTGCGTGGGGGGCAGCGATCCCGCCAAGGTGGATGTTAGGCTGGTGAGAGCCCGAACAAAAATGTTATTAACTTAAGTTGGAGGGACACTTGTGAGAAATTGGATGGCTTGTAAGATGGCGGTTCCCAGTTGTTTCCAAGGTCTCCTGCGTTTGTGTTTAAAATGGTAAAGTTTTCAAGGTGTTATTTGTTGGGAGTCTTGGATAAGTTCTTCAAACATTACTTGGGACGTGCTCACTGGGAAGTGGGCATTTCAAATTTGGAGCTTTTTTTGGAGTGATGATGGTGAGTGGACGTTAGTCTTGCAAGAGGTTTCCTCTCTTTCTTTCTTTTTTCCTCTTTTTGTTTTTTTCTCTCTCAGAGACTACAGTTTTTCTCTCAACCTCTAGTATGGGATGCACTTAGAACCATGACTCAAGTCCACAACGTTTTACAGGTTTGGTAAATGTCAGCTTAGGTCATGTGGTGAGGAGATGCTTTGGAAAACGAGCACTAAAAAGTTGATGGCATATATTTACGCAGTCTTTTGGGTTTGACAGCCGTATAGCATGATCTTTTTCCCAAAGATTTACAGTTAATAATTGGAAGTAAACAAGTATAGAGACTTTGATCATTCCCAATTGCAATAAAAGGATTTAGTGGGCTTAGTGGTCACGGTTCAGTATTTGAAATACAAGCATGTATTAACCCCTTCCCTTAAAGTAGGCAAAATTATGGGCATATTATTCAAATCCAAGTGTAGGTTGGTGATGCCTAGAATGTTATGAGTAGTTCAACCTATATTTTATAGGAAGCTTAACCCCCAAGTTCTGGAAACATATTATATGCTACGCTAAAGTCTTGAAACCTAAGGATGCCAATTGTTAACAGCATATGCTAACTTATGAGACTATATTAACATTTGAGTTTTATTTTAAGTAGAATCCCTTAGAGGTTGATTTTGTGGGCAAACATATATTTTTTTAATATTTGAGTTCATTCCCATACATCTGCCCCAAAGTGCAAAGGTGTTTGAAATAACCTACTTGTGTAAATTTACACCTGGTATCTTTAAAGCCATATAAGTCACTGTGTATGCATGTGTGTATGTATACACACACATATACACACGCTTCTGTAAGAAAAGTGAGCATTTAGTTGTACTTGAAAATTCCATTAATGTTCTACCATCAAGTCCTTGGATGTGCATTAAGTGCCCCCAAAGGTAAAATTCTCCCTAGAAGTCAAGTTAACCCCAAGTTTACCCATACTTGTATTGACCTGGGAGCCCCAACTGGGGTTATGGAGTTTATTTGCATGTGTTAGATTGCAATAGTCAAGCTGATTGTTAACATAAGAACTTGCTTCTGTTTTCCTTCATTTTGACATTACTGGTGTTAGGCCTCCAACTAAAGTGACAGCCCCAACTGAGTATGTTATAATGGCAAGTTTAAACTATTGAGTATTTTTTCCATTGTATGTTTGGTGCATTTTTGCTTGCTTAACTGGCAGTTCTGTGGTGGAACCTAGAAGGTTTTTCTTTCTAAGGTGCAAGAGATTGTTTCTGAAACCTTATCAAGCATGTCAGATGTTTTGGAAGTCTTCATTAGGTTCCCAGTACTTTCAAGTGGTATATAAAGATAAAGAACTGATTCTTATACAAGTAACAAAGTGGTATTTACTAGCATGATAAATGGTTATAGGGTTGTGGTCAAATTCTTGTGAATTGAAGTAGAGGAGTTGTGTGAATTAAGACTTAAAATGAATTTGAAAGGGTTTTGGTCAAGTACATGAGACTTAAACGTTCAAAGCCAACCAGTAGATAACCTTTCACTGAGGTCTGATTGTTCTGTGTGTTAATATTTGTGTTTGTCTGGTGTTGATTTTATGTAAAGTAGAGGAGAAATAAAGGCAGCTGTTTTTATTGATGCCCCTTCCTGAACTTCATGATCGGTGGCATTAGTGTGATGTGCTTTTGCAAGGGGACAGAAGTATCACCTTGCTAACTATCTTTCTAGTAAAGGTCCTGCTGTTTCATAAGGAGAGTTTTCTTTGAGAACCAAGAAGACTTGTCTTTAATCACCAAGTACAATAGAATTAAATATTGCTACTCTTTAGGGACACTGCTCCATCCACAACTCCTCTGTAATCCCACTTAGATTTATATTAACAATATGTTGACAATATTCCTCTAAACAAGTCATCCAAAGATAACTGAGGAGTCACACATGACGTTTTCTGGTTGAAGTCACTGGTTGCCACTGTGGTCACTTTTCATAAAAGAGGCTTTGTTTTGTTTTTACCGGTTTTTTTTGTTGTGTGTGTGTGTTTTTTTAGTACTCTAAAACTTTTAGTTTCAGCCATTGAGCTGTGTTGATTAGTATTTCCCTCTCCTGCATTAAAATTCCCTGAGAATTAAAACCTCAGATGCATCTTCAAGTTTCACAAGTTCCTAGATTTCTGTTCAAGGCAGCTTTGAGAATGTGCTTCAGATAAGTCTGGAAGCTTAGTCTTATTTCAGATTCTGAAATGAATGAAGTGGGAGTAAGAAATGCATTTTTCAAGCATACTGCACGAAGTAATTGACTTCCCTGATTGTCCGCTATTGTATTGTTGCTGACAGTTCCCCACCGTGACTTTTCTATAACATACGATATCTGTTGGGAATAGCATTTCATTGTGTGGGGTTTGCATGGAGGTGAGGCTGAGAAAATGACATTTGTTTTTCTCTGCTCTCGGTGCTCTGGGTTGACAAGGTGTTGATTTAGCGTTGGGAATGGGCTGGTCACATGGTTCTTTACTTATTGTCACTGCCATCGATTCAGGTAGTTTTTCTTGCCTCTATCCAGCATAGCTCAGGTAAAACACAAGGCTTTGACCACTTCTTGTCTGCTATGAAACAGATTTCAGTTTTCAGCCTTTCCAAAACTTTGTATCGCTCATCCTAATCTACAGAAGAACTTCCTATTAGAGAAGAAAGCTTTAAAGAGTTTCAGTTCAATAAACATCTCTGCAATTTGAGCCCTGACGGTTTCGGGCTAAGTGCACAGTTGGCAATTCTCAAAAGATCCCTTCATGAAATTTTTGACCTAGTGATTGCTAACAGGAGAGACCGAAAGAGTCAAGATCTGAAACAAGCTCTTCGCGCCGAGTCGACGTGGAAAGAGGCCCCCAAGAGTGTCCGAAATGGCCGGAGTGCGGTTTGCATTTTCCTTTACCACTGCACGCTCCGGGGTCCCCCAGGCTGTCTGCCGGGTCGCCTCGGGCCAGAATCCTGCTCCCCAGCGCGGCGGGCCTCGTGGGGCCGCCCCACCCCCGCGCTGCGCGCCCGCACCCCACCCCGCCCCCGCGCGGCCCCGCCCCCGCGCCGTGCCGGCCCCTCCCCCGCGCCCGCCGCTGCCGCCGCCCGGCAGCCCCGCACGCCCGCCGAAGCTACGGGCTCGGCCCGGCTCCGCGCGGAGTTGCAGCGGTGGCCGGATGCCAAGTGTAAGTGTAAGTTGCTATGGAAACCCCGACAGAGGCGAGTTCCGAATCCGGAGCGAGACGGAGCCCCGGGCGCCGCCGGATCCGCCCCTCCGCATCCCGGCCCCCCGGCCCCCGGGCGTCCGCGCGCTCAGGCCCCAGCCCGAGGCCGACTCGAGGTGCTTCTCCTACGGCCCCAGCACCCAGCTCCGGAAATGCCAGGGATGCAGATAGAGCAGAATTTGCTTTCCCTTTGTATCGCGTCAAAACGTGCCTGGTTCTGGTTGCCGGAACCGCTTAAAACAACCAGAACCCCTGGGAAGCCAGGGCATGCTCCTGGATTTTCGATCGAAGATCCATAAGGAAGTTTTACCCTAAATTTGGAGTCCTGGAACAAGCCCTAGCGGTTGGTAAATATCTGCGGGGAGCGTGTAGCGTCTGCAGCAGCCGTGGGGCTGCTGGGCTGGAGGACAAATGGAAGAAAGAGACCCGAATGCTCTCAGCTCCCAGCCCCCACCCCAGACCTTTTCTTCTCCCTCCTGGAATGACCTGAGGAACCAGAGATTACTTTTCTTGGATCCTTTTTCACCTTTTCTGTAGAACTGATTGAGGTCTGATCAGTGAATTCTTTCTGTAGAAGACGTTGGGACAGTCCAGCTGCACAGTGTTAAACGAGTTTTATGAACTCCTTCAGCATTTCAGAGCATATAGTTACTGGGAGTTGGAGATAATCTCGAATCTCTTTCTGTGAATTATGGCCAATATTTCTTTGTCTTGCAGGATCTTTTATCAAGCAGAAATGCATCGAACAACCAGAATCAAGATCACTGAGCTAAATCCCCACCTAATGTGTGTGCTTTGTGGAGGGTACTTCATTGATGCCACAACCATAATAGAATGTCTACATTCCTGTAAGTACACAGTTTTAGACCTTTTCTTGTGTCGTGTATATTTAACATCTTGTCCTGAAATTTGAAAACTAACAATTCCCACTGTCCTTGAGAATGTTGGTACAAAATGAAGAAGTTGTTTTCCGCTCTTGCATTTAGTGACTTTTTGTTAATGCATATTTAATAAAATACTGTATAAATATAAATTGTATAAGTGTTCTCAGGATATTAACTGAATTTGTTTATTTAATTAGAAATGCCTTTTGGTATTTACCATTTTGTTACTACTAGTTCTCTATTTCTGACACACTAATTTTATTGCTTAGCATCTACTTCCTGAACTTTAAAAAATTTGTGTTTTTATTTCTAGTCTGTAAAACGTGTATTGTGCGTTACCTGGAGACCAGCAAGTATTGTCCTATCTGTGATGTCCAAGTTCACAAGACCAGACCACTACTGAATATAAGGTAGGAAAATGTTTAAAAACATTGTTTGTAATTGCATAATTATTGAATTTAGTGTTTATTTCTTCACACAAAATTTACCCTTCAGTCACCGTCTAATGCGTGTACTTTGTAGAGGAGGATAGCCCTTAATTTCTTGGCCATTTTAATGATGACTAACTTTAAACAGAGTTCAGTATTATTCAAGGGATTTTAAGATTTTTTAAAATCATTTTTAAAAATGGAATTAGTTCTCCATTTTTGCATTGCTTTATTGACCTTGTGACAAGCAAGAGTGCATGTGTTTAAACTGCTTCCATTCTCTCCTCTTTGTTCTCTTTCATATTAGCTAATTCAGTAATTTGGAAGGCACACTTTTCTTGACTTAGTGAAATGTGAAGAATTTATTAGTGAGTATAAAATAGAGTATTCTACTAATTAAAAAACAGTGCTACTACATAAAGAAGTTTTATCATAATTATCATGTTGATGTAGTTATAGACAGTGTTACAATCAAGTAAAATACTATAACAGAGAAAACAAAGAATGTTTAAAAACTTAATAAACATTTTTAGTTTTTGCCATATTAGTTGATAGTTTATTTTCTAATTTATTCTTTTTCAGGTCAGATAAAACTCTTCAAGATATTGTATACAAATTAGTTCCAGGGCTTTTCAAAAGTGAGTAACTTGCTTAAAAATGAATTTTTAAAAAGTATTTATCAGTTTTACCTGCTATGTTTAAGTCTTTTTTTTCCTCCTCTTTAGATGAAATGAAGAGAAGAAGGGATTTTTATGCAGCTCATCCTTCAGCTGATGGTAAACTCTTTAGAGGGGGAAAGACATTTTATTTGGAGGGAGAACTTATCCAGTAAATTATTAAAATTAAGCTTAAAAGTACCAATTCCATTCTTCTATATGTATAATATTTAATTAAATACTTAATTCTTAAAAATTGAATTTAAAAATGTCTTTATAGCTGCCAATGGCTCTAATGAAGATAGAGGAGAAGTTGCAGATGAAGATAAGAGAATTATAACTGATGATGAAATAATAAGTTTATCCATTGAATTCTTTGACCAGAACAGGTAAATTCTTTAGGAAATGTGTTTTATGCTAATATATTTATTAGATACATTGTTTGCCTAATAAATTATCTGTTTCTTAGATTGGATCGGAAAGTAAATAAAGACAAGGAGAAATCTAAGGAGGAGGTATGTTCCATGATACAAAAACACATAGAAGATGCATTGTTTGGATTCTAGATTTTATGAGGGTGTATGTTGCTCTTTAGCATATCCTAGGGTCAGATGTTGCTATCAAATAGAAGAAAATCATCACGTTTGTTGTTTAAGAGTGATCTGTATTCAATAGTTACTAGATAGAATTTATCTTATATATGATTACTCTTCTTACAAAATATTTTCAGTAATTAATGTTTAATGCTTTGATGTACTGAAGGAATCTGTTCATTTAGTATTTATAATAATAGCAAACTCAAAGTATAGCTGAGAACTTAGTCAAATCTCAGCTTTGGTATTCGTACCTTTTGTCATACTCAGACATCTATTTTTTTTTACTTTAAAAAAAAATCTTAAAGTTAGGAATTTTAAAAAATTATTTTTTTTAAATATGCTCTTAGGTGAATGATAAAAGGTATTTACGATGCCCAGCAGCAATGACTGTGATGCACCTAAGAAAGTTTCTCAGAAGTAAAATGGACATACCTAATACTTTCCAGGTATCTACTTTATAGTCTTCATGCATTCTATGTAAATCTTTAAAAAAAAATTTCAATGACATTTTTCTTTTTGGATTCTACACCCAAAAAAGCAACGGAATTTTTTTTTTAATTTAGTACTTTATTTGGAAATCGCTCTTAAAATATTTGGTATGGATTCTGTTTTATGCTGTGAAAACAAATCCCTTACTAATTTCAAGAAATGTTTTCCCTCATTTGAAGTTTCCAGAGGGATTCTTTCTTTGTCCAAATGTTTGGAGAAAATGTTTTTTAAAAGCATTTTTGGATTCTATTTAGGTGGCCAAAAAAATCTAGATTTACCATCATTCTTTGTGACACTTAATAATTGAAGTGTTGTTTTTCAACAGATTGATGTCATGTATGAAGAGGAACCTTTAAAGGATTACTATACACTAATGGACATTGCCTACATTTATACCTGGAGAAGGGTAAGTAGCGTACCTGATGCTCGCAGGTTATTTTTGTAGACTGTACTTAAAGATCTAAGACTGATTTTTTTTTTTCCTCTTAACTTTATAGAATGGTCCGCTTCCTTTGAAATACAGAGTTCGACCTACTTGTAAAAGAATGAAGATCAGTCATCAGAGAGATGGACTGACAAACGCTGGAGAACTGGAAAGTGACTCTGGGAGTGACAAGGCCAACAGCCCAGCAGGAGGTATTCCCTCCACCTCTTCTTGTTTGCCCAGCCCCGGCACTCCAGTCCAGTCTCCTCATCCTCAGTTTCCTCACATTTCCAGCACTATGAATGGAACCAGCAGCAGCCCCAGCGGTAACCACCAATCTTCTTTTGCCAATAGACCTCGAAAATCGTCAGTAAATGGGTCATCAGCAACTTCATCTGGTTGATACCTGAGACTGTTGAGGAAAAAAATTTTAAACCCCTGATTTATATAGATATCTTCATGCCATTACAGCTTTATAGATGCTAATACATGTGACTATCGTCCAATTTGCTTTCTTTTGTAGTGACGTTAAATTTGGCTATAAAAGATGGACTAGATGTGATATTCATATGGACGTTAATTGAAAAGAAAGATTATTTCTCGAAAGAATTGATTTCTGAGAAAGCAGGCAAGATGTTTTTCTGTGTGTTAGGACAGATGTGAAATGGTTTCTGTAACCATTGTTTGGATTTGAAAATCTTCTGCAGTGGCTATAAACATTGGGCCATAGTTTGTTAATCTCAACTAACGCCTACATTACATCCTCCCTGATTGTTCTTGTTATTATGCTGTTTTGTGAACCTGTAGAAAACAAGTGCTTTTTATCTTGAAATTCAACAAATGGAAAGAATATGCATAGAATAATGCATTCTATGTAGCCATGTCACTGTGAATAACAATTTCTTGCATATTTAGCCATTTTGATTCCTGTTTGATTTTTACTTCTCTGTTGCTGTGCGAAACCGATCAAAGGAAAGTAAACTTCAGTTTTACAATCTGTAAGCCTAAAAGCGGGTACTACCGTTTATTTTACTGACTTGTTTAAATGATTCGCTTTTGTATGAATCAGATGGCATTATGCTTATTGTACAATGCCATATTGGTATACGACATAACAGGAAACAGTATTGTATGATATATTTATAAATACTATAAAGAAAATATTGTGTTTCATGCATTCAGAGATGGTTGTTAAAATTCTCCCAACTGGTTCGACCTTTGCAGATACCTATGTTTGAGCCTTATCACCATAGGATATTTTTAATGTGGATATTTAATTCTAAATTTTGTTCCATTGGAAGCGATTGGCATATCGTAATACTGATTTTTCTCTAGTAATACCTGTTTACTTTTAAAATTAATAGTTGCATTAAAGAAAAACTTTTCACTAAGGAAATTGGAAATGCTTTCTTCATTTCCCATTGCTTATGATGGAATTAATGTGTTTTTAAAATGCATATTGATCGCTGTAATTCTAAAACAAATATTTTAAATAAACCAGCAAATTGCTGGAAGAAGGCATTTTATCTAAAATTATTTTAATATGTGGCATAGTGGAAATTTCAAACTTAAGAATTGCTGTTACAGTTATAAACAGTGGAATATGCCCTCTCTGTAACGTCTGGAAATAGAAGCAATTTATTGTGAGCTTCTACAGGTATTAGTTTTTAAATACAGTGAGCGTGTTGAATTTAAAGTATGAATATCCCCAACAATTTTCAGTTTGTGTTTTGCTTTGGTCGAACTTGTTCATCACCCATCAGTTATTTGTGAGGGTGTTTATTCTCTATGAATATTGTTTCATGTTTGTATGGGGAAATTGTAGTTAAACATTTCATTGTCCCCCGTCTGCAAAAGAAGCACAATTCTATTGCTCTGTCTTGCTTATAGTCATTAAATCATTACTTTTACATATATTGCTGTTACTTCTGCTTTCTTTAAAGATACAGTAAATGAAGTTTTATGAAACCACAAAATACATATATTTTTATTTTGACCTAAATTTGTACAGTCCCATTGTAAGTGTTGTTTCTAATGATAGATGTAAAATTAAATTTCATTTGTAATTGGAAAAATCCAATAAAAAGGATATTCATTTAGAAAATAGCTAAGACTTTAATAAAAATTTGATATGAAAAGCACAATGTGCAGAAGTTTTGGAAACCCTATTGTGGATTACAACAGGTAAAAGCTGAAGAACATCCATTGCTGTCTTAGTGATGTTGCTGAGAGTACATGCGTTGTTGTATAATTGCTTGAAAGCCCAATTGAAAGATGTATCTGTTTATTTACTCTACAATCTTTGAAGTAAAAGTTACCCATGTTTGCCAATTTTGGTGAATTTAACTTATTTTTCTAGGCTTTTCTTCTCAAGTTGTTCATGATGTTATCTAAGACAAGAAAAAAAAGTTAATGGAAGTTTCAAGTGATGTTTTTATTTTGGATATGACTGTGTATATAAAAAATGCAAAAGTATTTTTCAAAGGCTAAAAACTTAAAGTGCTAGTGGATTGTCATTTGACTTACACAAAACCAAGTCATAGGATCAACACAGAACTCAAAGATTTTACATCTCAACCTTTTTATGGACTTATGTTTGAAATTCCTTAGTAAAGTATCAGATATTGCATTTATGGCTTACCTAACACTATTTCACCATATTTGAAAACATGTCCATTTATTTTGTTTGAAAGAGGAATTTCCCCCCTACTCAATTTGAAAATTGCTTAAGCTTTAAAGGCTATTTCAGCTAAAATTTGTCTTTTAATAAAACAAGAGAGTATAATGTTTTGTATTTTATAAGCAGCCATCACGGGTTTGACAATTAGGCTTTAAAACTTTTGCTGAACTACCACTTAAAATTTCAACGTTACAAAAACCCATATCAAAGCTGCTAACTTTGTAACTCTTAGCAGTCAAGGCAGGGTGCGTGAAAAGTCGGCTTTAAGTTTGGCTTTTGCTTCTGAACAGTATTCTGGGATTCTATACCACAAAGTTAGAGCTAAAAATATTCCACAGAAAATGCCTAAATTGATTTCACAGATTTTGGCTTAAATGCAAAAAAGGAATGAGGCTGGTTGCTGTTGTATAAATAGTGATCTATCTTGCTTTACACATGCATACCACTTTACAAATACCTTTTTGCTTTTAAAATTGCCGGCCGTTAATTGCTCTGAGTTGAAAAAAAAAGTTGCCCTTCAGTTGACTTAACCTACCAACCATATTGCTTTGTTTCCTTATCCATATGTGCAAATGTTAGGACCTTTGGAGGTACAATGCAACAGGCAGAGTAAGCTGATAGGGGCTTTCCTTCATCCTTTCCTCTTATTCTTTTCCCAATATTGGAGTTGCAGTTCATTTGTGAAGTCTTTCCGTACACTCGTTGTATAGGCCTATCAAAAAGTTTTGTTATGAAACCTTAATAGCAATGTAAAAGGAATCCATGTGAAATACTACTTGCACTGGCCAAGAAGAAATGAAAATGTGGTTTTTGAGAAATAGCTTAATGGTAATCTTTGGAGGAGATGGGATTTTAATTTTAGAAACAATTTGCACATGGAACCTAGTCTCCTTTAGAATCCTGAGGTGAAGGAAGTGTTATTTTTGTTCATTTCTCTTTATATTTTAAAGGTTTTAAAGATATATCTTTTCCTTCTGACATTACCCTGGAATGACAGTTGGAAATTCTGATTCAGTTTGGTGCTCCATGAAATGGAGGCTCCATGTTATTTTGAAATACAATGATTGTTTCTTCCATACAGTTTTACTCGCCTTTTATCCAAAACAAAAGGTCTTGATGAAATTACATTTTAAAGGACCCTTAAAAAAAAAGTATATACCTTTAAGACTTCTAAGTTTCAAAGAGCACAGAACGCAGCTCCAACATAAGGCTCTTGGGTTAGATAAGGTCACTTCGCTTGAGGATGTTTCTTCAAGTAAAAAATGAACAGTACAACAGGTGATTATTTCTAAGGTCGCTTAAAAAAAAATCCGGATTCCTCCAAAATAAAACCTTGAATTAAACTGGGACCACAGAATTCAGATAGATGGGTTCTTTACAAGGAAGAGAAAGTATCACATATTAGAGCCTCCCAGTAGATCAGACTTGGGAAATGCCACCGCGAAGCCTGTCCATCTCCTTACAAATCTCAAGATCTCCCAGTTTTGATTATGAAAGTCTCCGAAAATGTTTACACAGTCGAGTGTTTCCTGTTTCCGCACTTAATTTTTTTTAACGTTTTTTCTTCTTTTGGTTCTTGAAACGGATTTCCTTTATTTGCACCAGTTTCTTTTTCTGAGTGTGCAATTTCTAGAGGTCTCACATGAAGACTTCACCATCAACTTTTTGTCTTCATCAAGTCGACGACATCAACAGTTATTCATCACTGGAAAGGCTACTCCAGGATCCTTATGAGTTTTCTGAAGAAGTTCAAGTGCCTGTGGAAAACTCACGCGAAGTCTCATTTAACCCCCTAAATGAATAGTAAGCACTACATAAAACTTCCAATGGATGAGTTAAATTACCCCCATTCTTCTGTTTTCTTAAAATATCCCTTCCAGAGGCTATTAGAAGGGAATTTCCCAAAATAGCAAGTGATGTTCCCTCACAGTCACCTACATTTCAGTTAAAAAAAAAAAAAAAGTTACTTCTTGCTCTGATTGTTCGGTGGTCATCAACTCCAAACTTCAAAGTGAACGTGATTTCAAGTTCCGTGCGGATTCGGCGCTCTTCAACTCTGTCCTTCTAAGTTAGCTAGAACCCAACAGACCCTCGGAAGGCTGCGGACTAGGGTACTCGGGAAACGCGTCGAAAATTGGGATGGAAGGAATGAGAACGTTACAGAGATGGATAAAGAAGTTACTGGAGATAGCGAAGCCTGTCCAGGAGCTCCAGTCTTAGGTCTAAGTGCCCCCACGAGTGGAAATATTCAAAGAAAGCCGAAGACAGAAGCGCAGTGCGCGGCTTGCAAGATAAAGCGGGGGCGAGAGTAATTAGGGTGGAAAGAGCATCGGCTTAAAAAAAAAGAGAGAAAGAAAGGCTTCCTATGTTCGGGTGCCCGGTGGAAAGGGCACAGGACGCCCGGCCGGAGAAAATGACCTCGTTTCCCGGCAGCGCTGCCTTCCCGATTAGGGAGCCTTTACCAAAAGGACCGGTTACAGAGAAAACGGCCCTTCTCCCTGTTTTATTTTTTAACTAGCAGCTCTCCGAGAACCGCAAAGAGCGACAGCCCGGACCTCCGCCCCCGATTGCGCCGCGGGGTTCGGCCCGGCCCAACGCTCGAGCCCAGGCCGCGGGGCACCGGGAGGCCATTTTGCGCGTGCGCGGCGCGCCACCCTCGGCTCGGCGGACTCGGATCCCGCCAATTTTGAAAGCGAGATTCCCAGGCCTCGGCAGGCTGGGGAGGCGGGAAAACGAAGTCGTGTCTCCAAGGCCGGACCCGGTGGCGAGCGGCGGCGACAGCCGGGTGCGCGTGATCTCACAAGGCGGCCCCCGTCCTGCCGAAGGCCTCTCCGCCCGGCGGGACACCGAGGCGCGGCAACCGGCCCCTGGGCCGCGAGAGCTAAGCGCGGGCAGGAAAGTGTCCCACGTCCCGGGAGGCGGCGGCGTCGCCTGCAAAGCCCTCAGAAGCGATTCCTTGCGGGGCCATTCCAGATTATCGCCTCGCTTTGCCCTCCTCCCTCCGGCTGCTTCAGATCCTGTGCCCTTTCTCCTTCAATAACAAGGTGTCCTTGGAGTTTAGGGTTTTGTTGGAAAGACTGTAAGCCAAATTATTAACAAAATATAAAACTGCCATTTGAGGCTTCCCGAAGGCTGAGCTTCAGCCTACCCGAAGGGTCCTCCAGTTGAACTTGTTTAATGGGTAGAACGGGCTCTAATCCCCTGGGAAGAAAACCTGACCAGGTGAGTGTCGAGGAAGGGGTGGCTGCGCGATAGGAATCTTAAGATCTGGGCAAAGGACCACACTTTAGGACCCAAATGCGAAGCCTGGGGCTCCGGGCAGGGCGAACCTGGAAGGTCCGGTGCTCTCGCACTCCGGCGCCATTGAGACCCCGGCGGGGCAGAGGATCGGGCGGTTGGAGGTTGGGATATCGCCTCTGAAAGCCGCCGGGACGCAGCGGTTTCCAGCAGAGTCCGCGCCTGCCTGATCCCCGGGGCAGAAAAGCTTCTCTGACCCAGGAGTCCCACGTGCGCCCAAAAACGGGGAGAGGAAGGGACGGCTTGGGGAGGGGGACCGGGGTAACAGCAGAGAAATGAAAGCGGCCTAAAATGGGCGACGCCCGGCGAGTCCTCTTTATCGGCGCGGCAGACTGCAGGAGCCGCCATTTGGTGGCGGATTTCGGTATTTCAGTAGCACGTTGTGCTGAACGTCACAACTGGCTTGTCTACGTGGCAAGGTCGTTTCGGAACCGCCGTTTTTAAAAATGCAAATTTCCCCCAGGCCTCCCCCCTTCCCCGGAGCACCGACCCCTCCCCCACTCGCGGTGGAGGGCGCCGCGTCTCGGCTCCCCCTCGACCCGGGGCGGGGACCTCGGGGCTGCACTGGGCTCCACCCGCGCCCAAGGGCTAGTGTGATGCGGGGTGGAGCCCAGCGCAGGACTAACGGGTGTTTTTCTCCCCGTTTTTCCCAGATTGCGAGCCCGCAGCTTTCCTCTCCCCTGCGGAGAATCTCATTTCCTTGGGGCGGTGACGGGCATTGTCTTTTTGCGGGGGTCGCGTGCCAGCCCTGGCCTCCCGCCTCACACCTCTCGGAAGCAAGGAAGAGAAAGGCGGGCCAGGCCTGGCGGAAAGGGACCCACCCGACGAGACGCGGCTCCTCGGGTAGTGTCGGGTTAGCATCCCGGACTGGCGCTTTCAGCTCGCTCCGGAGCCCCTGGGAGACCCGGGGAGCTACACACCTCTGGGGAGTGCCAGGACGTCGGCGTCCCACCCGGGGTCACCCTGTCTTACACGGTCTCCATTAAAAGCCCCCGAAGCGCGAGGTGCCTATCGAGAGGAGAACAAAGGGCCGAGGGGCGAGCGCAAGACGACTCGGCGCGCGCGGCTGCCCTTAGCTGGGCCCGACTCGGAGGCGGCGGCGCCAGGAGGGCCGACTCGCGGCCGGGAAGGGAGGCGGCGGGCGCGCAGCGGAGTCCGCAGCCCCCGCCTCCCCGGCGGACTGAAAAAGTCGTCTTTGAACCAGAGCTGCCATGTTGCATTCGCGGAGGACGCCAGTAATTTGACGCTCCCGAGGCAGCGACACCCCCAACCCGAGAGCCTTTCGGGGCCCTGCGTGCCGCACAGCAGTGGTCACAGCCCGAAGGGGCCGCGGGGCGCGGGCGGGAGCGCGAGCCCTGCGGGCGGCCGAGCCGGGGCGGCCGCGGCGCCGCCGCTTCCCCTCGCCACCTTCCTTCCAAGGGCTGCGGGGCTGCGCGCTCTGCACAGGCTCGGTTGCCAGTAGCAACCACACGACGGCGATTTGCAGCCAGGGCTGCAGCCGCGGGTACCGCCGCCGCTTCGTACATCTCGGTGTCTAGCATTTAGAACTCTAGGGGTTGCCCTCGTTGACATCTCTCGCCTCCACCCCTCCGTGTCCTCATCCTCCGAGACCCTCAGCTCCACTCGAAAGCTAGTTCCCCCGGCTCGGCCCTGCCCCCATGGCAGACAATAGACAAATAGGCTCCAAGCGCACGCTGCCGCGCAGGCACCTGAGCCCCCGAGATCCCGGCGCTCGGCTTCGTCCCAGCCCCAGGTGCCCTCGTCTCCAACTTGAGTCGAAATTCTTTGTCAATGGCCAGTCCATTAAAAAGCTTTTCTAGATATCAGCAATAAGGATGGTGGTAAAGAAAGAAGTCAAGATGCCCACTCCCTCTCTAGTAACATCGACACAAAGAGCTTAGGGTTGTGTCTGCCCTTGGTAAAGGTGGCTTTCCTCTGGGTTATAACCACAGGCAAACGCTACAGCCTTCCCTCTTCTTTGTCTACCACGAATATTTTGCACGAAATTCATAATATAACTGCTTGTGTAGCTCAAACATTACCTCCAGATACTTGTTCTTATACATAAGTGGATGGAGCACTTTTTTCTCCTTCATCTCATGTGATAAACCACACCAGACGTCAGCAGTAGGGATGCATAAAGAAAATGATTGACATTAACCCTTATGAATCTTTCTGCCTTTTCTAATGTCTGTGGCTCTAGGACGTTGATTTAATTTTTAACAGAACTCTTGTTAATGTTTTAAACAAGTTTTTATTGAAGAAAAATCTTAAATGTATCCAGCAAAATATTTTGATTAGCTAGTAGGATAACCCCGGGAAATACATGCATTGCCAAGTTTCATCGCTCTTAACAACTGACCCGGTTTTAAACAGCTATTAAGTTAGTGGAGTGTTCTTCCTAGATTGACATTTAATGTAAATCACAGATGTGCTGAAATTTTTAAGTTTAAAGCTCCTTGAGGACAAGCACCTGTCTTATTTATCTTTGTATGCTCCGGAGTCCCTTTAACATAACTCAACAAATATTTGTTGAATTTCCAGAGGATTCCAGAAGTTCAACAGTCCTTGTGAGAAATAAAACTTACTAATAACTACTATAAAGCTTGGATATCTTTAATGAACTCAATGAAAAGGTAAAGATTTTCCAAGCCAGTGGCACTAATCAGATATCCTCATTCGTGCATATTTTTACCTAATTATATTTCGAATGTGGTGACTGTACTAAAAAATATCTGACAGATGTTTCCAGAATTCTAAGAATAAGAACTTGTAACTTTGTTATTTTCCCACCAAAGGTGTCTGGAAATTGGTTAAATAGGCATAAGATGATATTTTAAAGTGACTTTCATACAGCACAGGCAGGGTGTTAACTGTCTGCACAGTTCAACAGGAACTCTTAAGGAACTACTATTGGATACTGCAAATCTAAGACAATGCAGCTTGAAATATCCTATTTAATTTAATCTTTAAAACATACTGAAAATAGTTAATATGTCTTAATCATATCTGATGGTAAACTCAAATCAACATGCCTCCTAAAATGCTTCTTAGGTATGATGTTATGAAAGGGGTTCACCTTTAAGCTTCACAAAACGTCAAGTTCATTAAATAAGACAGTTTACTTCAAAGAAGAAAGTTAGCACTACTTGGTTCCTGGGGGCAACATAATGACCTGTAGCTTGCCCAACACTCCCCACCTCCACCTGAAAAACACGAAAGCAAGGCTTTAGTGAAAAGTTCCTTTCTATGGTCTTTCAGGAAAGAAAAGCTCCAACAACTTGCTTTGGACCAAGTTAAAGAGATTATCTCCCTTTTTCATTACGACTGTGTCTTTCAATGAATTGAAGGATAAGATCAAAGTGCATTCATATTCATGTGAATTATCGCTATTGACTTGAATAATGATGGATTTCATTGTTTTATTTAAACTGAAACCAGAAATGCTGCTGCTTTTGAGTCTACACCCCTAAGGCTGTAGAATATCTTCTGAGGACTCAAAAGCCAAGCAATTAGGTCTGACAACCACGTCATTTCCATAATGTACTTCCATACAAAGGACTTTTTACTGGAATTGGTTACATTTCTATAGAATCTTACCATGCAATTTTTGACTCCTTTCCAACCTTCTGAACAAGACTCCTAAGTTCAATAAACACTCATCCAAAATACTTAAGTATAAATGATACTGGGAAAATGGAGTGCTGTTTAGAAAGCATCTAGCTGTTCATGAATCAGAAAATTAATGTTACCAGTAATTAACTCAGAAGAGTGTTTTTCCTTTGAACATGATATATTACAGTTTGTTTTCTAGTGTAACTGAAGAAGTCAGTCAGGGTAAGCTTGGGAAAATGTGTTTACCAGCTGTTTCTTTCTAAATATGCCTCATGACAGTTATCTTAAAATATATTCATTTGGGTTCTCTTCAAACTATGCCATCATTTTCTAATGAGAAAGAGGTTATGAGATCTGAAGGACTCCACTCACTTTTACTAAATAATCATTCTGCTCAAATTATTCACCAATTAAAATTATCACTTTGGAGACCACTTCTAAGGAAATTCATTAGAATAAAGTAAGTTTACAACAGAATGATATAAGCAACCTTTAAAATAGGCTTAAGGAAATCCATTTTCATGAACTTAATATACACAATTCGTATAGGCTCTCTAAACTTAAAGACAGACCTTAGTGCAACCAAATCTATTATATTATCATGGTCTGCATTGGGTTCTGAGAATACACTTTCCAAGAAAGATAACTGACATCTTAATTGGTATCAGTCTTAGATGTTTGCCATACGTTTAAAGCATTATGCATAAGCATCATATTAAAAAAAAATCAAGGGTTTTCCATCCAGTTATGCTACAAGAAGTCTCTATCTTAATTGTCCCCATTTGGTGTCCTTAGTATTGCAAGGCAATCTTTAAGCCAAAAGTTTTTTAGTAAGTTTGGTTCTCTGGGATTTGACCATAAATATACTGACATTACTTGTATACATCTAATTTTATCTGTAAACTTCCAAGACCTTCACCCTTGACTTATAATCAGAATGATAAGCAATTACGTATTATTTCACCGGGAAAAATAAAGCAGTCCTAGAATAAAAAGCATTTCTTTACTATTCATTTCCTGTTTTATTAATGGGAAAGGCATTAGTATTTTCTTCATATTGGTAGTCATTAATCTTTTCTTATGTGGTCCATATGAAAACCTTTATTCTTCGCTTTAAAAAATAAATATGAGGTAACACTGGAGTAGGACGTAAAGTAGTTCAGCTTTAGCAATATTCAGATGTTTCCTCAGAAATACCAAAAAAAAAAAAAAGGCAGGAGTTGTGTTGTATAGCTTACTTGGACTAAGGAAGATGCAAATCATAGCGCAAGTTATCTCCACTTAAAAAATGGGAAGCTGTGCCACTGAGTCTTCCAAGTCTAGCCTACGTTTTAGCGGAGCTCTCTCTCGGCTCTGATAATCTGTGGGGGGAACCGACGTGCAGGGTGGATAGACAGCCTGTGCTATTTTTGTGAAAGCACAAACCTTGAACACTGTCTCTCTGTACTTTTGCAGTATTTCCTAGGAGTCAGAGCATACAGTCAATTATTTTTCAGAGTAATCAATGAGCAAGAAGTTTTGGCTTGAGATTTGATGTAGCGAAATGACGTCAAAAATTAAAAAAAAAAACAAACCAAAAACACGAGGCTCGCACATGCGCAGTGACATGCAGCTTTTTTTCCTTTCCTTTTTTAAAGTAAGGTTTGGGCTCCTCACTCAACCTTTGGGATCCGGCCTGCGCCGCCGGGGTCTAGGGAGCTGACTGATGTAAGGTGGTGTAGCATTCCCACACCCCACTCCCGGCCAAGAGAGTCTGATCCCCCTCCCCCGCTAACGGGGCTCTCTTTTTTTAAGTCCCTGGAGGAGCAAGTCAGGGGAAGCAGGGCCGAACGGAGCGGCCGCCGCGAGCTTTTCTGGCTGCGCAACGCTGCGGGGCCTTTGCTCCCGGGGTTCCAGCTTCCGCCCGCTCCGGGCTCGCCCCTGCGAGTTGGCCACACCATTCCCGGGCCCACGGGTCAGCCGCGCCGCGGGGAGGATCGGGCCGGGAGCCGTCCGCGAGAGCCCGCGCGGCGGTGCGGTGCTTGCTGGAGGCCTGGCCGGGGGAAGCAAAGCGAAAGGACAGAGGCCTTCTTCATCTTGCAACCCGCCCCCAGCAGACGTCGGCTTGCGGCATCTGCCGCCCCTTCCCTTCTGATCCCCAGGCCGGCAGCCCGCAGGGCTACGAGCAAGCCGAAGCTGGGACCTCCCCCCTCGCTCACACCCGCAGGCCCGCGGCCGGCCCCCGGAGGCGCCGCTGGAGGGGGGCCGCCCGCGCGTAGCCTGCGCCACGCTTCCGCACTCTACCCCTCGGGCCGCGCGCCCCCGCCTCTTCCTCCAGCCGGCGCTCCCGGCGCTGCCGCCCCCGCGGCCCCTTTTCGGCCCAGCCCAGCGACCCACGGCGGGGGCTTAGCGGCTTTCTGATTCGAACGATGGCCTGACCCCAACCCCAACAGATTCCCGCGCCCCCTCCCCGCTGAGAACTGCGCGGAGTGCGCGGGGGTGCCCGCTGGAGTCTGAGAAACTCTGGCCTAAAGGAAAAGCCGAGGACATCGGAGGAGCATCGTGTTCTTCCTTTTTCCTGCGGCTCCGACACCCCGTCCACATTGAACGCAGTTGCCTGCCTTAAGGCTAGCGCCGTCGAGCCGGGGACCCCGTGCCCATTGCGCGCGCGGAGACCCGCCTACGTCTAGCTTCGCAGCGTCGGCCCAGAACCTTCCGCTTGCGGCGGGCGGGGTCGCCGCGCAGCCCTGGCAGGACCCGCACATGGGGGATGCGTGAGCCGCGTCCTCCTGGGTCTTGGCCTAGATGCGCGCTTGGTGGGCTCCGGGTTTTTTTCCCTATGTGGCACCTTCCATCTTTTGTCTCTTGCGTCCAGTACTAATAAAAACGTGGGAAAGGAATAGCACCGACCTTGTCTCAGAGAAGTCCAAGGCCAAGATTTTAAAGGGGTGGGGGGCCTGGGGAGCGCTGAGAAGGAGTGGCTGACAGACTTCTATGGCAGGGTGCCTAGAGGGTATCTGGTGGTGCGGGGTTCGGATACAGCCTTAAAGGAATACTCACATAAGTCTTTAAAAAGAAGATATTCACATAACACACACGCACACCAAGCAGCAATAAATTGGTCTTTATGCATGTCCCACTGCCTTCGAAAATGTTATGCTGTATTTCGGGCATTAGAATCATCAATTTTTAGTATCAATCACTTTGTGCTATAATGGTGGCTTTGGAGGTGAACTTATTCGTGTGTGGAATCCCCCTAATCACGGTTTACTTTGGAAGTGGAAAGGATGAGTTCAATCTATGCATCCACTGAATTCCTGGAAAAGGAAGCCATGTACAGGCGTATCTTTAGAACTTTGGGGCCAGCAAAATCACTGTCATTTAAACATTTTATTGGCCTTAACACAAAGAAACGTAAACACTTTAAAGTCTGAAATATAAGGAGTTGACTTTAAAAGGCTTGAAAAGCAAAGAATAGGAAACAAGACACAAACACAACATCAGCATAGAAATGTTAATCTTCTCTTTCTGGATGGAAGTGTCCGAGTCTTTTCTGCTCTGCTGACAAACTTGATGGCACAACCGGTTGGTCTGCTAAAACCCAAATGTAAACTCCTGAGGCTTTTACTCAAAAGAGGAGCAGAGCAACATTTAAGATGTCATATGTTTGCTTTCATCATTATAGGTAATATTTTGAGTCCACTAACTTGGTTATGTAATACCTTTATTTTTCATTCAAGTATGTAAATATTATTAATTTTAGATTTGATGTTGGCAAAATGATTATTGTATTCTTATGACTTGCATAATTGCATGCAGTTGCCAAATGAATGCATATTTAAATACTACCATTATGTTTTAATTCTTTGGGGGAGGAGGGAAGGAGATTTCATATCTAGGCAAAAGTCAGCTAATTTTTCTTAAAAACAAGACACCTTTTATTAGTTAAGTGATGTTTTAGATATTCTCACTTCTTCCCCTAGGTTATCCTAAGTCCTTCTTCTTTGTTCCCAAGGCACTTAACAGTGCTGAGTGCAATAATAGCCCTTAAAACAGGGCAGGCTGCAGTATATGCTTATTTAATGAATTAAACTTTCTTTAGATGTCGATCTCCCACTAGGTTTCATGTCCTAGAAGACAAGCACATTCTGTTAGTAGTAGTGTCTGGCACACACTGATATTTAATGTTTTTGGCTTGGGAGAGGAATATATATACACTTGATTCATTCAACAGCAGTTTTTTAAATGTGGATATTAATATCTACTTAGAACATATAAAGCTTTAACTTTTAAAATTCTTCTAGAAGCTGAAGGAAAAGAAAACATGTCTGTTAAAATTAGTAAAATTTCTTTTAGGCACATGCAGAATATATTCCCATGATAATGGGTTTTTCTGAATTCCCAGAGCAGATTTTTAAAGAGAAACAGAACAGGATTTTTAAACTGGCTTTATAACGTTGTCTTTTTTGAGTCTCATTTTCATAAAAAGATAAATGCAGAAATGATTTTGAAATTACATGTGATTAGCTTTATACAAAAGGGGACAAAGTCTTCCACACAAATCTTTCTTGGAAACATTTTTGCAAGTTATTCAGATAATAAGTTTCATTCTCAATCAAATGTATAGTTTAATGTGTCAAGTACACTGTATATCTGTATTAAAGTCAGCTGGTACTTTAAGAAGAGTAATCTTAAATAGCACCTTTTCTTCCTTTTTTTTTTTTTAATTGAAATATCCCTTTGAATAGTTTTCTTTCTCACTGCTTAACTGTTAGAGGTGTGTATGTCATCTTGGGGCATTCAACTAGCTTTGTAAAACAGAATGGTATTTTTATTTTATAGTTAGTAAGTTGAAAAGTGAGTCAGAAAATATAGATTGGCTTTGTCAGTAAAAGTAATCTTTCAGTTTTGCCATATCTTATATTTGAATTACTAACAGTTCATTTAAGTTTTACAATTAATCTGTTACAGTTCTCCATTTAATTTTAAGGATTTTAAAAAAGAAAGCTAGAATAAAGAGCAAAGATCTAGCTTCTTTAGTATGTCCAGTTTCAGATATAAAGTAGGAATTCTATATTGTGTTTCATCAGGAACAATACAGTTTAACCCACAGGCACTGTTAATGACAAATACTCAGAATCTATAGTTAAAAATAATTTATATACCACTTGAACTTAAGTTTTCAAACTTTGTAGGGTTCCGTAAGTAGACTGTTACGTTTATAGGTTTAGCCTTTTTTTCACTATTAAGCTCCTATCTCAACACGTTTCAAGTAGAAAATACATAGTAAAAAGAATTACTAAAAATGGCAGCTGTAGTCACTTCGGAGTTTGAATTGTTAAAGGACTGAAACCAAATATGGAACCTTTTAGTTTTAAGGGGATTTCTTTTTTCACAATGCAACAAGGAACTGAAAATAAAATTACAGTGAAGGTGTATTTGCCATTTTAATTATTTGTTCAACTTGTCCCTCCCCCTGCCCCCCAATCTCTAAATTAGTACACACAAAAACTTTAATTCTAAAGGACCTGTTTCCTTAGGGAAATGTGGAGATCCCTGTTAAACTTTATGCCTCAGAGTTAAGTAAAGGGATTGTGGGTATCATTGGCTTCTGAACTCCGGAGCAGAAGACATGCACCTGTTCTGGGGGTGGTAGGGACCCGGCTGAACATACCTATTTCTCTCTCTGATTGCTAGTCCATTCCACAACTATTTGGGGCTTCACAAAATACCAGGACTTTATCAGAGAGATCAAGTCAGAGTGAGATTTGAAAGATTATTATATAGGACTCACCCCAGCTAAGTTTGCATGCTCCCTTCTATTAAAGAAGAGATATCAAGAGGTTTCCTGTCTTGGCACTACTCAGCAGCAGCTGTGACTATCCGCTCACTTGACATCTGGCGAAATTGTAGTTTCTGATGGAGGAACATTTAAAGTTGAAACCTGTCACTGAAACATTTGGTATACAGTTTTCAGACACACTAGAAACCAGTGATAGACTACCTAACTTTTGTCAAAAGAAACTGGGTAAAGAATTAAAGTTATGTCAGCAAGGGAAGTCTGGTTAAGATAATTTCAATCAAGGCTTTCCAGGTAAAGATTCTCTCAGTTTCTTTTGGAAATGTCCTTCAGCAACAGAATGAAGCCTAAATTTAAAAGACAAAGACAACATGTTTAAAAATCACATAAAAGTGAGGAAACAGCAAAGTTGGTAGTAATTTGGAGAAAGTCAAGGAAGACAGGACGTTTATCATATTGTTTCCTCGTCTGCTTTCCTCACTGAATCTCTATGAGTGCTTATTAAATGCTTTCAATACAGTATAATTAAATGTATGAACATAGCTGTCTTGACCCTCCAGGAATCCTGAAACCTGAAATGCCGGGTATATAAAAGCTGGACTAAAGGGGAAAACATTTGACTTTAAGGTTGTACTGACAGTAATGTATTTATCAGATTACACAGTGTCCTATATGAGATTTTTCTCGACCGTCGAAGCCCAGGCGACTCCATCGTAAAAGTTTGCTTGTCTCGCCGCACTTGGACCGGGTTCCTGGGCGCGTGGGGCTCCCTCCGGGTTCGGTCTGTGAAACTCCCTGACCTCCTGGCGGACTCCTGTGCCTATAGGGTGTGACCCTCGACGGCGCACTGCTCCCGCGGCCGCCGGGCGAGCTCCGCACGTCGGGGAAACAGCACAGGCTGAGCTCCCCGGTGGACTGTGACCGCGCACGGGGCGCCCAAGCACCGCGCCCTGACGTCACGCCCGGGACCGCCGTTGCCGCGAGAGGGCTGCGTTCCGGTTCCGGTCGGTTGCCCGGGAGACGCGGGTACACAGAGAGACCTGGCTCCCGTCGGAGTCCGAGCGGTCGCCACGGTCGCCCCCTCCGCGGACTCTCAGGCCGGGCGCGGACGAGCCGGGCGCCGCCGAGTTGGTGGCGAGGGCGCCATGAGTCAGAGGCAGGTGCTGCAAGGTAGGTCCGGGCGCCCCGACGGGGGGCGGCGGGGCCCAGGGGCCGCGGGCGGTGCGCTCCAGCGTGTCTCTCCCCGCAGTGTTCGAGCAGTACCAGAAAGCCCGGACCCAATTCGTGCAGATGGTGGCGGAGCTGGCGACCAGACCGCAGAACATCGAGACACTGCAAAACGCGGGTGAGCCCTCACCTCGCACTCGCGTCGCTCCACGCCCCTGACCTCGCCTCGCCCGTCGCCCCGCACCCCGGCCCCGCGTCCCTTGGTGCCGCGGCTTCGCCCCGCGCCTCCATTCCTAGTCTCCCTGGGTCCTTGGCCCTGCTTCGCCCCTCACCCCGTATCCCCGGCCCCTCGTCGCCCAGTGTCCCCGGGCTTCTCCTCGCCCCGGGTCCCCGTCGCCCCGCTCCCCAGCCGGCTGAGCTGTTGGGGAGCGGCAGGATGGGGACAGGAGGACAGCGTCCCTAAATTCCTCCAATCCACCGCGGAGGCTGTAGAAGCGTTCGATCTCTTTAGCGGGTCAAGTTTCCAGATTGGTGTGAGAGGGACCCGACGTCCCTATTTCCATCTTTATCGCAACCAAGCAAATGTCAGGTTGTCTGAATCTACCCTAATCAGACCCATTTTATCCGGATGCCCTGCCTTTGATCACCTTCGACTTGACTTTCTCACACCAAAGGAATTCCAGAGCAGTTGACCCGTTATTTCTTGTCTTGCATTAGCGAAAGAGCAAAGATATGCTTGAATATTTTCCAAGAGATTCCAAGTAGGCAGAGACCTAGCTTTGAGAAATCCTTGTGGTGCTGTTATTCCACGTCTCGATCCGAACTCATGTACACTCTACAGGAAGAGGAAGAGTGTATGCCTGTGTGTGTGATTTGCTTCTTATCTTTTAACATAAACAGAGAAGAAAATGGTGGTACCCTCCCCTCGTCTCTGTCTCTGATTAAGGATGATTCCACCACCATCTGAAGGTAGAATTTTATTGCTACTGTGTCATGAGAAATCTTCAATTTATGGGATGTGATCTTTAAAACTCATTAAATTAACACGGATTTGAAGAAAATTCAGAACATATTTCGGGGCAAGAATGTTTAGACATACTGTTTACTCTGTGTTTCTTTGAAGGGAATTACTACTGCACCTAGCTGGCAATTTCTTCTGTCACTGGGAGGGATTCTGGTGTTTATTATTGCATGTTTTTATTTTGGGAGGGGGATGTATTTAGAATAGGGAAAGTGTATTTTATAATCATTTAAAAAAACTTAATTTTGAGATATTTGTAGATTTACATGCTGTGGTAAGAAATAATATAGAGAGCTAGTGTACCTCAAAATTGTAGTATATCGCAACCAGAATATTGGTAAAAATCCAACAGTTTTTCAGTTTTCCTTGTACTTTAAGTGTATGTGTGCTTTTAGTTCTATACAGTTTTATACCGTGTGTATCCATCACCACTATTGTCAAGATACTACTTTAATCACCACAAGGATCCCTTGTGATACCTTTTTATAGCCACACCTATCTCCCTCTTGTTCCTAATGCTGGGCAACCATTAATCTGTTCTCCATTTTGAAAATTTCAGAATTTATAGTCTTTTGCTCTACCGTTGTTTCATGTGAATTCATCTTCTTTGTTCTGCACGTGTGTGTGTGCTTGTATGCATGCACGTATACTCCTCACAGTGCCCAGAACAGTGCTGAACACACAGAGTTTCATATATACTGACCATGTTAACTTCATTAGAGCATATTACATTTTTTGAATGCGCTTATTTTTGGATTTTTTTACCTTTCAGTCCTACTCAATGGCCTTCGTGAATGGACACTTGCTATTTACAAATATTTAATTTTCTGGACAGTATGTATACAGCTAAACTAAAACATGATTTCTTAAAAAGGGAAAATGATTGACATTCTTTTATAAATTTGATACTGAAATATGGATGTACAGATAACTCTTAAGATACAGAATATCATGTTTTAGTGTAATAGTGACAGATTATCTCTTCCCATAAGTATACAATGTAGAATATATTGTGGAATTTAATCAATCCAAACAGGCTAAGTCATCACCAAAGTATAAGTGACTTAGATATGGCATTCTTAAATAGCCACCTATTTCCACTTATGGTCTGGCTTATGAAGGAATGGAATACAAAAGGAATATAACTTAATGTTTTGAAGTTATCTGCACTTGCCTAATATCTTGATGGAATGGTAAGATTTTTCTTTCCCCTGAGGAACTTATTTTAATGTATTTCATATTATCTAAATTCAACTTAAGCTCCCCTTTAATAACTTTAAATAGGGACAGATGAGTATTCCAATATATTTATTCTTTTAATTTAAAAAACCCCTGTAAGCTTTGTTATGAAAACTTCTCTTAATAGTCAACTTAACCATTTAACTGGTTTATTTTTAAAACATCACCATGGATTTAAAAATGCTTTTGAATGAGCCACAATATGTGTACATAAAGTATATATTTTGATCAAGCTTTTTTTTTTTTTTCAGTCAAGTGACTTCATTTTGGTATCATAAGATACCAGTGCATTTTATTCCTGACTTTGACATACTGTCTACATACCTGGGAGGGTTTTGTTTTCTCACTTGTCTTCCCTAATAAACTGTTTAAATACATATGTATCATAGATCCAAAATAATGTGAAAAAAAGTTTCCATATAGGTATCATGATAAATCAGTAGTTTACTGGTTTAGAATTTTTAAATTCATTCAGTGTGAAAGGAATCTTAAAGGTGAAAGTTATCAATGAAGTTTTATTTCATTTAAAATCTCTGATCTTTCTCATTGTGTTTTTGATGTGCTAATGAGAGAATCTGCTCTATTAAATATGTCCAAAGTAATTATAAAACAAAGTGTTGCAAGATATCTTCTTCAGAGTATTTGGACAAAAATAAGTTTGAGTTCCAATCAAAATTGTTACTAGAAAGAACTGTGTACAATGTGTCTATAACCTAGAGTTTTTTTTTTTTCCTCACTGAGATTTTGTTCTTTCTAAGTCAAAAGGACATACATGAAAACATTAAAAAGTTTAATGTTTGTTATAAAACCTCTTTATGCTCCCTCAAACCCTATATGTTTGAGCCATTACATCTTGCAGCTATTTAAAAATGAATTTGGATATTTCACCTCTTTGAATAATAACACATGACTTCAGTGGTAGTTATAATACATCGTTACTTGTACCAACTGTGGAATCTCAGCAATTGGAGGTGGTTGTTTAATTACAAAATATAAGAAAGGTGTTTTGTGGTATATTGGAGTACCAGGCCACTCTTTGGTTGTTTAGAAGGTCTTTTAAAATAAGCCAGTAAAAGCCTGAAGAACATGATTTTTAAACTGCTTAGCTGCACAAAATAAACTTCTTCTGAAGCAGCTATTTATATAAGAAAAGTGGGGGTAAAGTTTAAAATAATACTTTGTAATATTTTGCTTGTAACCTATATATAGCCAAACAGTAAACATGGCAAATCATAGTTATGCACATTTTCAGAAGAGTAGGAATAGAAAAGTTTGCCTATCACTTTAAATATGCACCTGTATGAAGCTAATTTCCAAATTGAGGCAATTTATTTGGTTCATAATTCAAGAAAATAAGTAATATATGTTGACATAAAATGATTTTAAATTGCATGTGTCTGGGGCAGGGTGAAAATCTTCATATTAATGATCTAGAACTTCAATTTGCTATGAGAAGGAAAAGCCTGTAGTAAACATTTATAATGTATTTAAAACACATCCTGGGAGGTACATGTACAATACCGAGATTCTCCTACAAAAACTATTGTTCCAAAGGATATTAGAACTGAAAAGATAATTAGTAAAGCAACTTCAGAAAACTTAAGCAATTATGCCATTTAAATTTGATGTATTTGCCAATATAAAAGGAGCCTTATACTTCTGAATGTATGATAATTAATTCAGAGCACTGACTTTTTCTTTAAGGATAGGGTAGGGATAGAGGCCTTTTTTTTTTTTCTTTCTTTCTTCTTTTTTTCCCCAAATACTTAAGTGGAAAATGTTCCAGGGAGCTATAAAAATTCTGAATTTTTATGCACCTACCAATATGTCCTAAAAACAAGATTTTTCAGAATTTTATTCTGTGTCCCAAATCGTTGTTCCTACATGGACATTTATCTGTTTTGTTATCTAAGCATTGGTACATAAGTAGAAAATAATGCAACCAGGGCTGGGATCTCACTGTTTTCTTAGGAAGAGTTTGATGACTAAAAAGAAAAATCCAAGCTGTAGATAAACCTGTAAGAGTGGGTTTTTGAAATGACAGATTGTGGGGTTACATTTCAATGTCATAGATTAAATGTTTTTGAAAAGTTATTTTAGTGTTTCCTAAAAGCACTTTACATTCGTTGAATGTTTTTTCAAGACCTTTGCTCCTCTGACTACTAGAACCTTTTCCTACACTTCTTTGCCTGGTTAATTCCTACTCATTCTTTATGGCTCTGTTCAGATGTAGATTCCTCAGGGAAACCTTCCTTGAGCCCTCCCAGCGGGTTGAGTTTATTGATTTATCTTTCCCTGCTTCTAATAGTTCTCTTTCATAGTCCTTATCACAACTGTAATGGTTTAGTTTCTGCTTTCTCTACCAGATGTAAACTTCATGCCTAGCATAATGCTTAGCATAGAGCAGATGTTCAACATGTTTAAATAGAATGAAGGAAGGAGTAATTATTTTTCTAAGTGTTTTCACATCTCTTAGAAGATTAGATTCTTATAACAGCTCAGGTAAGTAGAGTAGGTATCTTGTTCACTGTGGTTAAAGCCCAAAGAAGGTTGGATAATTGCCCTCATCACAAAGTGAGTTAGTGGCCAAACTGGGACTAGGACCTGTTTCTTAATTGCTGTCTGACCTTGTGCTCTTTCTGTGTTACCTCAGAGGTATCAGGAAACTATTCCTAGATGTTCTAGGAGTTCCAGATAAACCTCAGTGTTAACTGTTAAAACAAGTCATCTATTTAGGCCTTTGGGTACCAGTGAATGTCCAGTAATTGTGCATAACTGCTTTTGAGGTCTCGTTGAGTACCATTATGGGATCTTGAGTGGAGGCCCAGATGCAGAGGACTAACTTTAATTGGTAACTACCTGGAGGTTTGAGGGAGTGGAAGTTGTATTTAGGGCTTAAACTGGCCTCAGAGCTCTAGAAGACCTTTTGGTTTCCTCTGGCTTCTAAGGAAAGTCTTATCAAACCAGAAGCTCTTTAAAATCACCTGGGGAAAAAAAAAATTAAAATCACCTGGGGAAAGTGTGTAATCCACTGGAAGTTGAGAACCAATAGAGTACTTGAGAGAGTTGTTGGACTGAGACCTGCTGTTATCAGGAAGGGTGCCCAGGAGACTTCCTCAGGGCCCAGGGAGGCCAGCTGCCCTGGGATTGACTGCCTGCTCTCCTGGGTGTTTTGAGAACATGTGAGGTAGAGTACAGTGAAGAGGGAGGCCCTTGATATTTGTTGGTTCGTTGATGTGAGTGTATACTCAACGCTTCCCTTTGTTCTTTATTTAATCACACTTGGTGTGAAGGGCTTTTCTTCCATGTTCATTGGGGGCAGAACTTTGGGATTTCTACTGAGTAGATTTACTGGCCCTAGGAGAAATCCAGGGCCATACCTTGAGAAAACAAATTGGCCTTGTCTTGTAGTGGGTGGAATGGCCCATTTGAACACAAGTCAGACTTCCCTAATTTTCAAAGTGAAGTATTGGTTTTGCCATACACCCCAGTTTTCTATTATAAGGGTGGCTCAATTTGAAATTTATTGTTTATTCAAGTTCTGTTAAAAAATCTAGGTGAAAACAAATAATATTTGTGCTTGTGTATGTGTGCATGTGTCTCCAAAGGAAATGATCTCTCTCCACTTTTCCATATATTCTGAGTTGTATCTCTGTGTCAAGTTAGAATCACTATTATATTATGTAAGTAGACTAGATTACATTAGTTTTCTATAAAAATGTCTTTGTAGAATTAGTCTAATAACTCTAAAAGTCCCTCTTTTTTTTTTTGAGGGCTTATTTAAAAATAGATACTTAGACTTTCCCACAACTTTAAAAACCTATCATTGAAGATGTCCATTTTGCTGTTAAATTTTTTAATATAAAGATATACTCTTTTATTCAACCCATCTTTTATTAACTATTATGTTTCAAGTCAGGCCTAGGTATGATTTCAGGAAAAAAAAATTTGTTCCTGCTTCCTTTTATTTCACAAAGTGGTTCTCATTCTACTTTTGCTGCCACAAAACTCAGTGCTATGTTCAGAGTTCAGCTGTAGCAACTATCACTATATTTCTGATTTAAAAAATACCAGCCCCCAGCTCCACTCCATGGCTCTTAATTATTAACTTTGTATCCATATCTTTTAGAGTAAACTGTCTCAAAAAAAAGTAAACTAGGTAGAGTATGATTAAAACAAAGAATTTCATCTGAAGATAGATTTTTGAACTGATTGCCTTCCAAAAGTTTCCTCTTCAAATATTACCCATGAAACCTCTTGGAGCAGACAGTCCTTTTAGAACTGTCCTCTTTATTCTCTATACTGACCCCATTCCTAAACATTCCAATCTTCTCCAGGAAGATGGGTGTAATAGGTATATATTGTAAAAGAGAAAACACATTGACAGAAGAAGACAGAACTAATTTAAAATTTGCAGCTCTCTAGAAGACTTTAAATTAAAATAGAATTATATGTATGTGGGGTGGTTTTAGGTGAGGGGATAGTTTAAATGACTCATTTGAGTTCCTTAAAGCTTTATGAATTTATAATAATGACACTTATGTACCTGACCTCGTGTACCTAACAAAAGAACTATGAACACTTTATCCATTTTGTTATTTTAACTAAAATTTACCTAAAAAGAGAAAACTGCACATTAATTTTCAGAGTTTGTTCGTTCATCATTCAACAAACATTTACTGAGTGTCCAAGTGCCAGATGCATGCTTAGATGCTGATCATGCAAAAATTGAAGGCATAGACTCTGCCCGTAAGGAACTTATTTGCTAATGGTGAGATATATAAATACATACTTTTTGATAAGTGTCTGATATATAGACATACGGAACACATATGAAGGGTACCTAATCAGGTTTTAGGAATGAGGAGTGCTGGTCATGGGAGACTTTTAGGAGGAGGTGTTATCTGTACTTAATTTCTTAGGAGTTAGCTAGATGAAGAAATGGGAGAGGAAAACTGCATTTGGGTAGAGGGAACATTATGTGCAAAGGCAAATAGGCAAGAGAAAAGATGGTACTTGATAGAAAAGGCAGATGTTTAGGTATGGCTGGAACTTCTTGGGGTAATAGGACAAGAGAGAGGCAAGTCAGTGGCTGGAGCGGAAAACAGCCCTAATTATGAAGGACCTCATCTGAAGTTTGGATTTATCCTAAAACCTTTGAAAAACCTTTGAAAAGTTTTAACTAGAGGGATGGAGGGATTCATTTTGTGTTTTAGGGAGATGATTTTCACAGTAGTGTGGAGAATAGATTGGAGGGGATTGAAACAGGATCGGGAAGACCAGGTATCCATTTTTGCTATAGCAGTCATGCTGGATAAGAGGTCTGTCGGACTTGTGACTTAGTAGAAGGGGGCTGGCAGGGGCAGGTGAGGAGAGAGAGGAGTTCAAAATGACTCCAAGGAGAACTGTAATTCGAAAAGATACATGTACCCTAGTGTTCACAGCAGCATTATTCACAATAGCCAATGCATGGAAGCAACCTAAATGTCCATAGACAGATGAATGGGTAAAGAAGATGTGGTATATATATACAATGGAATATTACTCAGGCATAAAAAAAGAATGAAATAATGCCATTTGCAGCAACATGGATGGACCTGGAGATTATCATACTAAGTGAAGTAAGCCAGACAGAAAGACAAATACCATATGATACAACTTATATGTGGAATCTAAAATACGATACAAATGAACTCATTTACAAAACTACAAAACAGAAACAGACTCACAGACATAGAAAACAAATTTATGGTTACCAAAGAAGAAAGAGGGTGGAGGAGGGATAAATTAGTTTGGGATTAACAGATACAAACTACTATATATAAAATAGATAAACAACAAGGTCCTACTGTATAGCACAGGGATACACACACACACACACACACACACACACACACACACATCTGAATCACTTTGCTGTATACTAGAAACTAACACGACATTGTAAATTAAGTATAGTTCAATAAAATTGTTTTTAAAAATTGTTACAGCTGTCCACCTGGCAGAGGGTCCAGTACAACATAGGCACTCAATAAATGTTGAAACAGCTTTGGAATGGCAAACTTGTTGCCTGATGAAAGGCAGTCCTTCATGCTTTCACAATAAAATGACTTTTAGAAAGAAACAAAGAAACAAAATGACTCCAAGGCTTCTGGTTACTTAGGCAAATTAGCACTCTTCATTAATGGAGAAGGGATACAAACAGCTCAGGGGAAATGGCGATTTCACTCTGTAACAGTGCTGGGGTTGAAGTCTGTCTGGGAGATCTATGTGCCAGTGACTCTGGTAAGCAGTTTGGATAGATAGGGCTCTGGGGCTCAGGAGAGAGATCTGAAATGAAAATAAAGGCTTGGATATGTGGAACTTACATGTTCATTTGGAAACTATGTTAAAAGCCCATTTTATATTTCTTCACGTTAACTATAAACACGTAAGTTCTAATCATTTTTAACTGAAGTATCATGTAAATTGAACTTGCCATAACTTTTATGCTCTACATACTCACTCAGTATAAATCTCCCATATAGATGGTGGGGGCAGTGACCTAGTCAAGAGTCACAGTTGCACTGGACAAATCAGTGGAATTTCGGTTTAATACAGTAATCATGGAAGAGACCTACAGTAACGTTAATGGCAGAATCATGTGAATTCAAGAGATGGTATGCATTCTAAACCTAGCACAGAGGCCAGTTTTCATTGGTAAATGGGGCGACTGACATTGGAGAAATAGGAGGGCATAGACTCCCGAGCTATAAATAACATCTACCTGGTAGGATTGTAATGAGGATTAATGGGTTAATATTTGTAGATTTTTTTTTAGAGGAGTGCCTGGAGATGCTCTAGAAGTATATGTTAAATAAGTGAGTACATACTGTGCTTCCTTGCCCTCTTAGAAGAGTTGCTACCAGTGAGGGGGTCAGTGATCTCTGTCTCATCTTCCTCTCACCCCTCCCCACTCAACAGTGACATGTCAGGTGTGGTAGTCCTTCACTCACAAATGACTGAATTGACAGTGAATCACCAAACAAAATTCAGAGGATACTGAAGTTAATGAGAATAAATTTAAAAGGAGAAAATATATTACCCTTGATCATAAGAGTTTCTTGAATCATTTATGATTACAGTTGAATTTTATGTAAAAAAGACTATATATACATTTTGTGATTCATTCTGACCATTTAAATAAATTATAAGGATCTTTGTGTGTTGTAAGGGATATAACACCTAAAATCATAATTGACTTTATAGTTATGGCAGTGAAAAAGTGTTTCACAGAAAGCAAGACAAATAGATATGTGATACCAAAATTTACTAATTCTTTTTTTTGCGGTACGCGGGCCTCTCACCGCTGTGGCCTCTCCCGTTGCGGAGCTCAGGCTCCGGACGCGCAGGCTCAGCGGCCATGGCCCACGGGCCCAGCCACTCGGCGGTACGTGGGATCTTCCCGGACCAGAGCACGAACCCGGGCCCCCTGCATCGGCAGGCGGACTCTCAACCACTGCGCCACCAGGGAAGCCCATAATTGACTTTATAGTTATGGCAGTGAAAAAGTGTTTCACAGAAAGCAAGACAAATAGATATGTGATACCAAAATTTACTAATTCTTAATCAAATGAAAGAGTAGTGGCCAGAGGTATATAATCATAGAGGATGAAAGAAATCAAATCAAGGCCTGAAAATTCTTCTCTAAAGAAAAGCAAGGGAGGAACACAAATATTTTCAAGTGAAAAATGACCAGTGAAGGAAAACGAGAACATGCTTTAAAACTCATCAGTGTCATAAAACTTGCTTCAGTAAAAATATAGACATGTAAATGTAATAACTTGTTAAAGAAATAAAAAAAACTAAAATCAGAGTAAAGCTGATGAGTGTAATTGGAATTACTCTGTGATAGGAGAGTAGGTAGTGCTTGTAATAGTAAAATCCAAGTGGATAGTGGTCTCTAGAGTCAAGACCACAAAGTGTTTCAATAAGAGTTAGATGTGCGTTCAGAACTGTGCTAGGTAATTTGAGAAATAGAAGAAAAATGTAAAACATAAGCACTGCTCTAGAGATGTTCATTATTATACTGAGGAGGTAAGATTTATTCACATAAAATAGAGAACCACATAAATATCGAGGATGGCTACTGTGCTTTGCACAACTTCGGGAGTGCCATTTATATCATGGTCTATGTGAATGGCGTCCCCTGGATTTGTGCAGTATGCAGCCTGCCCAGCCACACATGGTGGGCCTGGGAATTATTCAAAGTCTTCATTTCCATTTATTTACTTCCCTGAGAATGAGTAGTGCAAACAATAAAGCTCCCCATAGCTTCCCATTTCTCTTAGAACAACATCACAGAAATCTTCATTTAACCTATAGCTAAACTTATCTGGCCCCAACCAACCTCTCCAGCTTTATCCCTTGCCGCGTCACCCCTCCCACTTTACATTTCAGACCAGTATAGATTTATCATGGCTTCTTCAACAGTCTGCAACAATCATGCATCCCTTGTCCAAGCCAGAAACTGGGAAGTATCAGTGATTCCTCCGTCTTCTTTACAATAATCAGTTTGTCTTTTAAATATCTCCTTAGACCTTTCACTTTTCTCTTTCCCTTTTGCCATTACTGTACTCCAGGCTATCTTCACATCTGGCCTAGGTTCCTATAATAGCTTCCTAAGTGGTCTTCTCTCTTTTCATCCTTTCTCCCCAGTGTAATCTGAGATGCTTCAGTACAAAGTGCAAATCTGATCTGTCACTGCACTGACATTAATGCTCAGATTAAATTTAGAATACTTAAAACAGTTCATTGGACCCTTCAGGACTTTTGTCTCTCTCTGTTCATCTCAGCCTTCTTTCTCCAACTCCTCTCTCCTCTCTTGTACTAAAGTCAAACTGTATTCTCAGTTTTGTCATCATATCAAACTCTTTTTGGTTCTGAGCTTCATTTATACAGTTTCTTCTGGTTGGAGTTCTCTCCAATCCCTACGCCTTCCAAATTTTTTCAGCAGAAAATCTGCCTGAGAGCCTTCAGATCTCAATTTAGATGTCAGTTAGCCTTTGCACCTTCCCTGTGTCCCTCAAAGCCTGGGTTAGATGCTCTACTGTGTTTTTGCAAAGCATCCTCTATTCCTTTAGTTGCACACATCATAATGTGTTGTTTATCTCTCATGACCCCTTTATGAGTTCCTTGAGGTCAGGGACAATTGTGTTTTAACACGTTGTAGATTCTTAATATTTCTTAAATGAATGGTGAATGAGCTATTCATTCCATAGTAATTGTAAAATACATCGTAGAAAAGGCTCAATCTGTGGGGCCGTGCAACCTTAAATATTTCTCCATTACAGTGTAAGGTACTGATTGATTAATGAGTCATCTATGTTAATAATAATAAAATGTTGATGAAAAATATGGTCAACATAGGGAATTGATTCCTTTAGAGCACTTTTATTTATCAGGCATCCAACTGGTGTTTATTTTGTCCTAGATAATCTTCCTAGCACTTTAGAAATTTTAGCTCATTTTAATTCTCACAACAGCTTTATAAGGTGGTCCTAGAATTTGTCACCATTTTACAAATGAGGAAACTGAGACACAGAGTGGTTAAGTAATCTCGCTGAGGCCCCACAGCCAGGAAGTGGCAGAGCCCAGATTTGAACCCAAACAATCTCCCTCCAGATACATGCTATTAACCACCTCAGTCTTTTGTCTCTCAGCATAGGCAGTGATGTACCAAGTAGGGCAAGATTCCTTCTATTTCTAAAGCACGAAGTTTCTTTCATATTTTAATTGGGCCCCAGCAGAATGTCTGAGTAACGTTGACGTTGATGGTTAAGGGTGAATCCTTTGCTGAGTATTGGTTAACTGTATGCAGAAATCACTTCTTCCAAAACTTGAATGAACTGTAGTAGCAGTTTCATAGTAAATGGATACATGGAAAGTAGTTTTAGATTAAAATAAAACGTATTGTTTGAGTTTAAAATTTTAAAGCTTTGTAAAATTTATAACAAATCTTTAACATATTTTATGTTTGTGATAATTTTGAATAAAATTGGAAAGTAAAAAATATTCATTTTAAGTCTAAGAAACAAGGAGGGGCCTCAAAGTACACTATCAAGAGAGTGAAAAGACGGCTCACAGAATGGAAGAAAATGTTTGCAAAGCATATATTTGATAAGAGCTTAATATTTAGAATATATAAAGAACTATAACCGCCACCAACAAAATATCCACTTCAAAACTGTGCAGAAGAGGGCTTCCCTAGTGGCACAGTGGTTGAGAGTCTGCCTGCCAATGCAGGGGACATGGGTTCGTGCCCTGGTCCGGGAAGATCCCACATGCCGTGGAGCAGCTGGGCCCGTGAGCCATGGCCGCTGAGCCTGCGCGTCCGGAGTCTGTGCTCCACAATGGGAGAGGCCACAACAGTGAGAGGCCCGCGTACCGCAAAAAAAAAAAAAAAAAAAAAAAAAAAAAATGTGCAGAAGATTTAAATCAATTATATTTCTTCAAAGAAGATAAACAAATAGACAATAAACACATGAAAAGTAGCTCAATATCACTAGTCATTGGAAAATGCAAATTAAACCATAGTGAGATACCCCTTCACACCCATCAGGATGGCTGTTATAAACAACAACAAAATATTAGTGAGGATGTGGGGAAATTGGAACTCTTGTAATTTGCTGGTGGGAATGTAAAAGGGTGCCGTCACTGTGGAAACAGTTTGGTGGTTCCTCAAAAAGTTAAGCATAGAATTATCATTTAGTCCAGCAATTCTGCTCCCAGGTATATACTCAAAAGAATTGAAAGCAGGGACTCAAATGGATACGTGTACACCACTGTTCCCAGCAGCATTATTCACAATAACCTAAAGGTGGAAACAACCCAAATGTCCATCAACACATGAATAGACAAACAAAATGTATATACATACAATGGAATATTATTCAGTCTTAAAAAGGAATGAAATTTTGATACATGCTGCAATAGAGATGACTCTTAAAAACATTATGCTAAGTGAAAGAAGCCAGATGAAAAAGGACAAATGTTGTATGCTTCCACTTATATGAAGTATCTAAAATAGGCAAAATAATAGAGACAGAAAACAGAATAGAAACTGTCACAAGCTGGGGGTAGGGGGAAATGGGGAGTTATTGTTTAATTGGTATAGAGTGTCTGTTAGGAATGATGAATAAGTTCTGGAAATGACAGTAGTGATGGTTGCACAACATTATGACTGTACTTAATGCCACTGAATTGTACACTTTAAATGGTTAAAATGATCAATTTAATGCTATGTATATTTTACCACAATTAAAACAACAAAACAAAAAAGTAACCAGGGCAACCAGAAATCTTTACTATGACTTAAATGAACCCAAAGAATTGTTTTTAATGGAACAAAGTTGAGATGTTAAATATCTTTATAAAACACCTCAGATTGAAGTAATATCTATATAAATTATGCACATGTAATATGAGAATGTTAGTTATTTTTTTTGTCTTTAGAAATGTTTGACCTTTTTTTCCTGACTTACATATGCAATTGGCATGCAAAATTAAAGTGATTAGGGCTATGTTGTATTAAAAGGAATTAAGGGAAAGAGTTGTGATTATTTTGAGGCTATTCTATAATCTCTTCCACTAGATTATTAGTTTTTTGAGAGCATGAACTGCCTTTACTCATGTATGAGGTCCTATTTCTTGCCACTCGGTAAACCTTGATCTATTTTTTGAATGAATGATTAGCGAGGGTAGGATTAGCGAGGTTGTTTTTTGCAAAACTGGATTACAATGTAAGTATTAGAAGCAGTGTCTCCAGTATGGCACTGGAACAAGAAATACAGAAAAGAAACTCAAAGCTATAAAGTTGGGGGTGGGGAAGATTGTAAAGATTGTAAAGATTTAGCCTGTAGGTTAAATTTCAGAAACATTTTCACACCATTTAATCAATTTATATAGAGAAAACAGAATTGTTTTATAGATATTAGAGTATAATACAGGAATAATTTTTACTATTAGATATAATATTGGATTGGCCAAAAAGTTTGTTTGGGTTTTTCTGTTAGATGTTATGGAAAAACGCAAACGAACTTTTTGGCCAACCCAATATTAGCTAGTATGTGTTGGCTCCTTCAGTGGAGACCCTAATGAGTCATTAGCTGCTCACTAGAGACCTTGTCTATCAAATATTGTAGCGGTAATTCCGACTGTTGTAACTTATGGACTCTACATTTTCATGCATTCACTCACCAAGGATCAATCACCATGAATTCCTAATGGACAGACAAGTAAGGAAAATTTTCTTTTTATGTTATATATGCTTCTCTTTCCTTCCTTCTCTCCCTCCCTCCTTTCCTTCCTCGCTTCCTCAGTTCCTTTTGCATCATTATCTGTATATCTAGGACAAACCTGCAATTAGAGTAATAAAGTATGCTTAGCCTATGTAAGAGATAAAAACATGTCCCTGGGGACTGAGGACTATGAAGCACTAAGAGGCAATTCAAGGACTAGAAATTTGGGGCAATATTTTCTCTAATAAGAATGACCTTATTATTTTTTTTTAAGATTTTTTTTTTGATGTGGACCATTTTTATTTTGTTTATTTATTTTTAAAAATTTATTTATTTATTTTTGGCTGCATTGGGTCTTTGTTGCTGGGTGCGGGCTTTCTCTAGTTGCAGCGAGCCGGGGCTCCTCTTCGTTGTGGTGTGCGGGCTTCTCATTGCGGTGGCTTCTCTTGTTGCAGAGCACGGACTTTAGGCACACGGGCTTTGGTAGTTGTGGCACGAGGGCTCAGTAGTTGTGGCGCATGGGCTTAGTTGCTGACGTGGACCATTTTTAAAGTCTTTATTGAATTTGTTACAATATTGCTTATGTTTTGTTTTGGTTTTTTGGCTGCGAGGCATGTGGGATCTTAGCTCCCCGACCAGAGATCAAATCCGCACCCCCCCGCATTGGAAGGCAAGGTCTTAACCACTGGACTGCCAGGGAGGCCCCAGAATGACCTTATTTAAACAGATATTTTAAATGGAAACTTTAGCTTTTACTTTTATATTCAGAGATTTAAAATTTTTCAAAATTCTTACTGTCTGAACAAAGGAATATGATAGACCAGAAACATCTGCATAGAAGTCTAACTTTGATTTTGAATACTGGAATAGAAGGAAAGGAATTGTGTGTCATTTTATTGACCTTATTTTTCCGGGGCCAGATGCAGTAGAAAAAGGGAGGAGAAAATATACAAAGCAGAAAATTCCTTTGAGTATATGGACAAGTGAAATACATCTTTGGGGGTAGAATATCTTATTGCTAAAATGGCAAACTGAAAATATCCAACATTGGGAGACTTGTGGTGTGTTAGCTAAATATAGTAACTAATAATACATAATAATATAATAAGAAATATTATAAACTTAGATAAATTCATTCTTTAAATTCGTAACATAAAAGTTCAGAGTTCTTGCAGTTTAATTCAAAATTCTAGGTTGAATAACCCAGTATGGATTGATTTTCCATTTATATTTCAAAAGACAATAAGCCACTGCCTTCACATAATTATATCAAGTGAGGAGAAAAGGAAATACTCGAATCATCAGGGAAAAATAATATGAAACATATTTGTGATTCTCTTAAAACTATTCTGAGCATCCTCATTAATGTATTTATTATGAAACTTTAAATATATGTTAACAAATTTAGCTTTTCTTTTTTAGAGTATTGACTTGTTTTATTTAAAATGGTGCATATTCATTATAAAAAATATTAAGTTATACTCAAGAACAAAAACAAAAAAACCAACCCAATTAAAAAATGGGCAAAGGACTTAAATAGACAGTTCAACAAAGAAGATGTACAAATGACCAATAAGCACATTCACCATCACTGGTGATAGGGAAATAAAAATCAAACCACAAGGACATACCACTTCAAACCTATTAGGATGGTTATTCTAAAAAAAAATAACAAGCGTTGGTGAGGATGGGGAGAAATTTAAACACTTGTACTTTGCTGGTGGGAGTGTAAAATGATGTAGCCGCTGTGGAAAGCAGTTTAATGGTTCAATGGTGTGATGATTACACACCATTGTAAATGTATTTAATGCCTCTGAATTGTACATCCCAAAATGGTAAAAATGGTAATTTTTATGTTATGTATATTTTACCACTGTTAAAAAACTTAAATTGAGTAATAAAGCAACTACAAAGAAGAATCAACAAATTGTTTTAGATTCAACTTTCTAGAAGGAACCCATGTTAACGTTTGGTAGTCATTCTAATACCTTATTCTGTGCATTAAACTTTTTGTTGTGAGATATTACAGAAATTATCTCTATAAAAAAGTATAGAGAATAATATAAGCAACACTGATGCACATGGACATGCTGATTTGTTTAACATGAGCTGTGGCCTAGGCCTGAGGAGGGGCCTAGGCACACTTTGTGTGCCTGCAAAGTTAACCAGCCTGAGTGGGATGCAGACTTGCAACGGTGGCCTTCTGTAAAATGATCTAACCAAACCAACTTAGATGTAAAAATGATCACTAAAGGAAATTGGGAACTGCGAAAAGCCACAGGTCTCATCATTAAATGTTTCTGTGATAAGCATCATTATTCTCTGCTTATGTTATTTGGTAGTACCATTTATCTTACTTTGGTCTAATCCTATATGTTATTGTAAATGTTTTCCTTTTCTTTCTATTTCACATGTTTCTGGATATAACATTATAAAAGAATATTGGTAGTATGTATTTGCTTTTATAGGTCACTGGGGTATGTTTTTAAAGAAAAGATGTAATAACATCAAGTAGAATAGCCTGCTGTAAATTAAGTTTAGCAAGTCAAATTTCTAAACTTGTTCTAGTTTGAACTCTCGTCATTACCTTTTTTGTAATCTTAGACTAAAACACCGTCATTAAAGTACAAATAACAGTTGACTATTTTGCATATTTTATAGTAAGGCAAAGTTAATACAGAGTTGGAAGTATCCAGTAAAATGGCCCAAATGCAATCATGTTTCCCCACCTCCTCAATTTTCCATACATGTTACTTATTTAGTAAGTATCAAAAAAGAATGTCTGAGTTGCTAACCTTGCTCCACCATTGTGTGAGAATTTCCCTAACCTTTCTCAGCCTCCATTTCCACATCTATAAAATAGACATGATAATAGGGCTTACTTCCTAGGTTTGTTATGAGAGTTCAGTGAATTAATATGGAAAATAAGTTCTTAAAACAATGCATGCACAAAATAACCTATAATATAAGCTACTTTTATTATTGTTGTTATGATGGTATTCCTACTATGTATTCAAGCCTAGAATGAATATTATGAGAGCTAGTATTGTGATTTATTTATTTGGAGATAATGTCAGAAATCTGAATTTGCAGCCCTTTATGAACGGGAGGCCCTAGCCAAATGGCCCTCCTAGCTCACCTAGCCCTGAAGTAAAGTTCAGTTGGAATCAGAGAAAAAAACATCGGAAGACTTGATTGAGAGGAAAGGACTGAACTGAGCCCTGAAAGATAGGATGTGCAAAGGCTGTGTGGGAGGGACCCAGCTCCCCAGCACCTGCCTCCCTGCCATGTGCTAGGTAGGCATTCTACTCTGTGCTTTACAACCTCTCTCTGCGTTCGTGACGTCACGCAGCTAGTGTTTGCCAAATCAGGGATTTAAACTCTGGTTCTCCAAAGCCTTTCTTATTTCCATGCTAAGCTGCTACTTTGATAATTACAGGTTGTATTATTCTGTGCTTTAGCCAGTTAGATGCTGCTTGATATCCCATTAGTTTTTAGTGCATGATTTTGTTGTTGTTGTTTTACTGATATATTCCCCTGAATTTTCCTATCTGCGTATATGCTGAATGGTATGCTTGCCTTTTAATTTAAAATTTGCTGATTTCTGTTTTCTCATAACTTAGGTGTAATGTCTTTGCTGAGGCCTCTTCTTCTGGATGTGGTCCCAACAATTCAACAGACTGCTGCTTTGGCTCTGGGGAGACTGGCTAATTATAATGATGACCTAGCAGAAGCAGTAGTGAAGGGCAACATTCTTCCACAGCTTGTTTATTCACTGGCAGAACAAAATGTAAGAATTTTTAAAAACTAAGTTATATGTTTTTTTGTTTGTTTGTTTTGGATTTAAAAAAAAATTGATAGTTTGGGTACAGTTGCAAGTTTGTAGGCATAGAATTATTAGGATGTTAATACAACCTTCAATTCTTTGAACTGCATGTAATAATACTTTTAGGGTATTTTACTTTGGGGCTGATAGGCAGCTTTTCTCCATTACTGTTAATATAAGGAGAAAACATATTATAATTTTTAATGGAATTATGCATAAAGCAGTATTTCTCAGCATGGGTTTATTCAAGTTATAGGATCAGTCTTAGAAAGGTGTATGGAGCCCTGGGCAAATAAGTTATATACAATGGTGAAATCTGGTTAATGGACAATGTAAGAGACAGCTTTGAAGCAAGGGGAAGAGAAGCATCCAAAAGGAAGGAGAATACATGTAATGGAAGGTTTGCCAAAGCATTTTTTTTCCAAGTATGAAAGCATGTCAGCCCTTTTAAGGGCCATATAAGAGCGCCTCCATTGTTTTTTTCATCCTGTCTGGTTCCCTCTATGTTTCTAACAATAGTTAAGGATCTTCCTCTACATAGGGTCTTGACTGTTCATTCCATCCTGCTAGTTTATCATAACCTAGGGATGTATCTTTCTTGACATGTCTTTAAGATTAAATTCTTATTTGTTGTAACCAAAGGACAAACAATACAATTTTTAAAAATGGGGGCAGGGCTTCCCTGGTGGCGCAGTTGTTAAGAATCTGCCTGCCAGTGTAGGGAACACGGGTTTGAGCCCTGGTCCGGGAAGATCCCACATGCCGCGGAGCAACTAAACCTGTGCGCCACAACTACTGAGCCTGCGCTCTAGAGCCCGCGAGCCACAACTACTGACCCTGTGTGCCTAGAGACCGTGCTCTGCAACAAGAGAAGCCACTGCAATGAGAAGCCTGTGCACCGCAATAAAGAGTAGCCCCTGCTCGCCACAACTAGAGGAAGCCCGCATGCAGCCATGAAGACCCAATGCAGCCCAAAATAAATAAAATCAAATCTTAAAAAAAACACACCAAGCATAATGAGATAGCACTGTACCTACTAGGATGGCCATAAAAAAGAAGAGAAGGAAAAAAAGGAAAATAATAATAAAAGTGTTAGTGAAGGTGTGGAGAAGTTTTGTAAAATCGTGCAGCTGCTGTGGAAAACGGTTTGGCACTTCCTCAGCAAGTTAAACATAATCACCATATGACCCAGCAGTTCTCCTCCTAGTTATGTTTCTGAAGGAATTGAAAACAGGTGTTCAAACAAAACTTGTGCACAAATGTTCATAGCAGCATTATCCACGATAGCCAAAAGAATGACTAGATAAACAAAATGTTGTGTATCCATACAATGGAATATTATCAGTTCATAACAAGGGATGAAATCATGATATATTCTACAACATGGGTGAACCTTGAAAGCTTTGTGCTAACAGAAAGAAGCCAGGCAAAGCTACATATTGTATGATTCCATTTATATGAAATAGCCAGGATATGCAGATCCATCGAGATGGAAGCAGATGAATGGTTACCAGAGGCTGGGGGGGAGGAGGGAGTGAGAAGTGGCTGCTTAGCATGTGGGAGGTTTCTTGTCGGAGTGATGAAAATATTCTGGAACTAGATAGGTGTGGTTGCACAACATTGTGAATGCGCTAAATGCCATTGAATTGTACACTTTAACATGATTAAAATAGTAAATTTTATGTTATGTGTATTTACCAAAAAAAAAATCCTGATTGTTTAAAAATGTGCCTTATTTTTTTAGATTGGAGAGTAATTTGCCAATAACTGTCTTATCCCTAGGAGGAGTTACAGAAATTTTATTTTTCTTGTAGGCATTCCTTCTATCATCAAATGCTTGGACTCACCTCCTTCTCTGAGGGCAGGGCCTGTGTTTGGTGTCTCACATAGAAGGTTCTCAACAGAAGTTTTCTAAGTGTGAATGAGTACCCATTAGCTGTAAAGAGACAAAAAGTACTAGGGCAGAGGTGAGGAGAAAGTGAGAATGTGAAGCATCATTCACAGGCTTCTCTCTCCTTCCCCTACCAGGCCTTCAGCCCGTTTCTCACAGGAGATTTAATATCTTCTTTATGAGGTACAAAGTCCTCTGGTTTTGCTTTTCCTTCCTTTTTTTTTTTCTTTTTTTTTTTAAAGGGTAATTCTTTTGGTGAAGAATTCTGGGAGAGAAGAGAGTTAGGGATTTGGAATGAGATCAGAGAGTGATATTCTAGGCACTGTAGTTAGTATTGACTATTGATGCCCAGTAAAGTGTGAATTTGAAAATTCTGCAATATAAAAAGTCAAATTAGCTTAAGGTAATGACAAGAAATGTGTCACCGTTATTTTTCCACAATTACGAGAAAATAATCTATGGGAAGCTACTCTAAAACTATTCTAATTTTTATAATAAAGTAGGAGATTTTTGGTTACTGACATGTAAAATTAGACTTTATAACAAATATCTTAATGCCTGTATATGTTGACATTTAAGAAAGTAAAGAAATATATCAAGTCAAAACATCATTACTAACATAGCATATTTCTTATCTTGTCAATATATACTGATTTTGGAGATATAATATTTTAAAGTATACTTGATGTATTTTCTCTCACATAATTTTTTATTGAATCTTAATATTTTAGCCTGCATAAATAGAATGCTTTCAAAACAGATGCTATAGTCATCTAGTCGCTCTTTTTTGTAGTCACTGTAAAGAAGTAGAAACTTAGAATCTAAAATAGGGCATTAATTGGGCTCTATTAATGACAGGTAGAGTTAGGAGACTGTTACTGTGTCATTACGCTAACCATAAAACAGGGAGTGTTATAGCCAAATACTTCCTCTACATCTAATTTTTTTTTTTAGCAATATGAAGAAAAACAGGTTAGTCTTGTGTTTCAGTTTTATTTCTTAATCTGATAAAATTTACACGTAGAACATATTATAAGTATGAAGTATTACTTGAAATTCACATAATGGTGAGTCATTTATATCTTTGTAAAAAAACATTTCTAAGAAGGGATAAATAACAACGCACTGTCGGGCTGGTTTATTTGCCAGGAGGAGTTTTAAAATGTATCATGAATATTTTGCCTTTATGTTTATCTGATGATTGCTAAGGGAGCCTCAGAACATAGTTGTTATTTCAGGATAACGTGGGACACCAGAAAGGTTAGTTGAGGTCATGCTTAGAGACTGAGGGCAAGTAAAGGAAACGAATTTGTTAGGTGACAGTTTAGTTGCATGCGCTAACAATCTAAGAGTTCCCATAGGGCAAACAAATACCTTTCACTGTAATGCACAAACATGAAATCTCATTATTTTATGAATTTGTAGGAAATATAATGTTTATATTTTATTTTATACAATTTCCAAATGCATGTTTCAGAGTAAAACATTTGAAATGTATTTTAAGGCTTAAATCCTTTCAGTTCAGTTAACTGAACAAAAGCAATGGGGGAAACATCAAAAAATGAAAATGATATTGCAGGATGTTTTTCATCTCTTATATTTAATAGCTGTTGAGCTTTTTTTCTTAGTTTTATTTTTTATTTTACTTATTTATTTTTTGAGCTTTTTTTTTTAATATATCAATGTCATTTTAATGTTGGTTTTGGTCTATTTTAACTTTTAGCTCAATTCACTTTGAGTTTTGTCTATTTATCCTTGTAGCGTTTTTACAAGAAAGCAGCTGCCTTTGTGTTACGAGCAGTTGGTAAACATTCTCCCCAACTAGCTCAGGCGATAGTGGATTGTGGAGCACTGGATACACTGGTGATATGCTTGGAAGATTTTGACCCTGGAGTCAAAGAGGCTGCAGCCTGGGCACTTGGCTATATTGCAAGACATAATGCAGGTAATGGGCCTTATTATAAAATAGGATTGTTAAAGTTTAGATTAATTAGGTAAATCTGGTTTTGCTTAGTAAACCATAGATATGAGAGGTCTTTTTTTTTTAATTTTTAATTTTTGGCTGCATTGGGTCTTTGGTGTGGTGCGTGGGCTTTCTCTAGTTGTGGCGAGAGGGAGCTACTCTTCATTGTGGTGCTCGGGCTTCTCATCGCGGTGGCTTCTCTTGTTGCAGAGCATGGGCTCTAGAGCACAGGCTCAGTAGTTGTGGCTCGTGGGCTCTAGGGCTCTAGAGCGCAGGCTCAGTAGTTGTGGCGCACAGGCTTAGTTGCTCCGCGCCATGTGGGATCTTCCTGGACCAGGGCTCGAACCTGTGTCCCCTGCATTGGCAGGCAGATTCCCAACCACTGTGCCACCAGGGAAGTCCCAGATATGACGTCTTAATGATATTTCTATATATTATGGGAGATAAGTTTCGAATGATGGCCAAGTTGTTTGGATCACAAATTCACCAAAAAACCTATACATTTCAGTCTTTATGTTAGTTAGCAAAAGAAAAATTTGAAGACAGAAAGGGAATCAGGGGGATGTGGGGAGAATGAGATATTGATTAGATTCAAGGACCTTGGTAAATCGGTTCCGTTACAAAATTGTTTGAGTTTGTCACCCCTCGGGACATTGGGTCTTCACTCTCGCTTATGGTAGGGTGTTCCAAGCCAGCCAGGAGCCATGTTGTATGAGTGAATATTGTTGAAAAGATATGGGCATGGTAACTTGCTAGAACATATTTGTATTCAGCCCATAATCATCAGGAAGGAGGAGAAAGAGAAGGAGCACCTTTTCTTCTAAACTGAGCTCAGTGAAGCCATCAAGAAGGGGCCAGGGGCTTCCCTGGTGGTGCAGTGGTTGAGAGTCCACCTGCCAATGCAGGGGACACGGGTTCGTGCCCCGGTCCGGTAAGATCCCACATGCCGCGGAGCGGCTGGGCCCGTGAGCCATGGCCGCTGGGCCTGAGCGTCCGGAGCCTGTGCTCCGCAACGGGAGAGGCCACAACAGTGAGAGGCCCGCGTACCGCAAAAAAAAATAAAAAAGAAAAAGAAGGGGCCTGGGCCTCTTGTGTGAAGGTTGTGCTGACACACCTGCTCAGTAAAAAATACATAGGGAACAAAATTGCTCCCACCACTTTACAGAAGTTGCTAAATAGTATGAACAAATAACACAACAAGAAAATAACAGTTTTAAGACAAACATATGTAAAAGTGTAAACTTTTCTGGTGATCAAAGTACTGCATATTAAAACATCAGTGAAAGTATCTTTTCCTACCTGTTATTATTTGGGGGGAAAAAAGAGTAAAGCAGAAATATAACCAAGTGGTTAAGAGCATTGTGGCCTTAGGACAGGATCTGAGTTTGAGTCCAAGTTCTACTACTTAGTTGCTGTGTAACCTTGGACATGGCTTTTAAACTTTCTGAAACTTAACTTCTTCATCTGCAAGAGAGGAAGTACTACTTCAGAGATTCGTTGTGAGGACGATGAGATAGACCAATGCTTGGTACATGGTAAGTAATCAATAAATGCAAAGTATGAATACTGTATTAATACTGAAGGTCTGAGAGGGCATGATGATGTTTCTGCCCACTGATGGAGGCACTACAAATCGTAGAAACTTGTGCAAAGGCATTTGGCAAAACTAATCTAAGCCACGAAAGAGTTCATGGCTACTCTAGAAAGCCTGATTTGGGAATTCTTCCTAAGGGAAGAATCCCACAGAATGAAGAAGCTGCATTCATGCAAATGTTATTGTAGTATTATTTCTAATATCAAAACCCCTCAAATATTTGGCAGGAATTTAGTGGTTAAATTATAGTAATTTACTTAATGGAATCTCACTCAACAAATAAAAGGTAATTATGAATCCTACATGATAACATGGAAAAGTGATTATGATGTGAAAAAAAAAGACAAAATTGCACATTACAATTATAATAATATAAAAATAAATTTTTATGTGGACGTAAATTACAAGGACGTACATGTTTGTGCTACTAGGGTGATAGAATTAAGGATGTTTTTAATTTGTTTTCCAGATTTTTCAGTGTGTGTGCATGTATAAAATAATAGCTACCGTTTATCAAGTAATTACCGTGTGCCTGGCTCTGTGCAGTATGCTTTAGGATATTATCTCATTTTGGCTACAGATACACTTAGGGCAGGTATTACTCTCCCTGTTAAAAAGAGGAAGAAAGTGGAACTTAGGATACCTGAAGTCATGTTAACGGTGGAACTAAAATTTGAGTCTAAATCTGTCTTGACTCCAAAGCCAGATGTCAACCCCTGTACCATACAGTTTCATTAAGCACTCCTTGAAAGAGTTTTGAAGAAGAAACTCAAAACAGAAACAGGAAGTGGCTGTCCCATGGTTATGTTTAATTTGTTTTTTTTTTTTAATTTATTTATTTTATTTATTTTTGGCTGTGTTTGTTCTTCATTGCTGCTCACGGGCTTTCTCTAGTTGTGGTGAGCGGGGGCTACTCTTGGCTGCGGTGCGCGGGCACTACTCTTCATTGTGGTGTGCTGGCCTCTCATCGTGGTGGCTTCTCTTGTTGTGGAGCGCAGGCCCTAGATGCGTGGGCTTTAGTAGTTGTGGCACACGGGCTCAGCAGTTGCGGCCCGCGGGCTGTAGAGCACAGGCTCAGTGGTTGTGGCACACGGGCGTAGCTGCTCTGTGGCATGTGGGATCTTCCCGGACCAGGGCTCGAACCTGTGTCTGCTGCATTGGCAGGCGGATTCTTAAGCACCGCGCCACCAGGGAAGTCCTTTAATTTGGTTTTTAAATGGTGACACTATTGGAGACAAAATAATAAAATGATATAAAAGTAAATTGAGAAAGAAAACTATTGTTTTGCTTAGAATGATTCAGAATTGGTATATGAAAATTATTTCTTTAATATCTGGATTTTGGTTTTCCAAGTAGCTTCACCTTAAGACTATTGTTTAACACTTGTTGATTGAGAAAACTAAAGCAATTGTTTTAAATTAGAAGCTGGTTATCATGGGGAAACTACATGAGTATATTTAGTTTTTTTTTTTAGTTTTTTTTTTTTATTGTCAGAGGACTTTACGGCAAACAGATTGTAACATGGGTATTTTAAAGAGTGGTGCAAAAGAGCTTTGAGGCCAACCATGCAGATATGCTCTGAGGCAGGTGCCCATAGGTAACCTTTCCATACCTCCCTTTTGTTGAACCTGAGGCTAAATGATTATAGTTCATAAATAGGCTCTGTCTTTGGGATTCTATTCCAATTTTTGGCTATAATCTGGCTCCCACATGGAATTCCCAGTGTAATTTCAATATTTCACAGTAGTTAGGGGCTTGGGACCCAGAAGCTCCCAGAAGAGATTACCGCATAGATTTCTCAGGGAATTGTTATCTAGTAAGCAGTAAGTCATCATTCACATCCTGAATATCAGTGAAAATAGAAGATTTACCTCCAAATAACCTGATTTCTTTCTTGGTGGTCTCTTAAAAATGCAATATATTGAGATTAAAGGGATTCATTCAGTGTTTTCTTCTGGGTATTCGTGGTAAGTTGTTTGATTAGATAGTTTAAGAAATATAAACCTTAAAGGAGGTGCAAAAAATATGTACCTTTAAGCGCAATAAGAAAGGAACCTTTAAGGAAAAACGTTTGTGTATAGGAAACAGAAATAAAGTAAGCATACAATTAGTAGAAGAGGGAAATCTATGGGCATCATCTGACTTTTCCTTATTTGAAAAAATGCAATTTCTAAGAGTTACTTCTATGTATAGATTTTAAAGCATTTTACAGATAACCAAGGGAAACTGGGGGCTATCCACCAGAAATGGTGGTGGTGGTGGTTTTAACTCGGGGCAAATGGTCTCATTAAATGTCCACGCTTGACTCAGCAGGTACGGAATACAATTGATAATATGTACCTCTTACTCGGAAGATAAATAAGCTACTTCTTTCTACTCTGGGCTCCTTAATAAAGGTCGAGGTAGAATTCTTCTCAGACTGGTTGTCCCTCCTCCTCCGTCTTGCTACATTCTCCCACTCAGCAGAATTATTCTGGTTACATTTTTACCTAATCGGTGTCAAATCTCTCACTCTCTCCGAGGACTGGTCTTACTTTTGGAGCTACAGGGGGCGAGGCAGGAGGAGCGGTGGCCTCTGCGGCCGCGGTGCTCCCACTGGTAGGGCCCAGGCGGGGGCTTCCTCGCACTCAGGGCCCTCCTTCCTCGCTCCTCCTGGCAGCCTGGCTCTGGCCTTGCGCCCGCCGGTGGCACAGCAGCTTCGTGGAGGAGCGCCGCCAGCGAACTTGAGCGCAGCATGTGGCAGTCATCAGAGTACTTGGGACAGAGGTGAGAGCAGCGGCCTGGCCGCAGCCTGAGGAAGGAGGGGCCGCGTAAGTGTTTTGTAGGAAAGATCTTCCACATTTGGGCTGAAAACTAAGTTTTCAGCGTTTGTTTAGGAGCTTTAGCTAAAAATTCTGTCTCTTGTAAACTTTGCCTCCTGTAAACCTTTGCTGTCTCAGAATAAACTTTGGCTGTTCTCAGTCCTGGCAAAGAGGAATACGTTTGATTAGGTGTTCTAAAACATTTTAATTATTAACACATTATATTATATATATATATAATATTAACATATCATAGGTGAGGAAACTGAAATAGAGAGGTTAAACGATTTATTCTGGTCAGACAGCCATTTATGGCAGAACTGCTTGGCAATTACTCAGAACCCTTCAGAGAGTCTTCCTTTTTATAATGTGAGAAAGGCAAGTGTATGAAAGCTCATCGTTCTTCATTTTAAGCTCCTTGTAGTATCTGACAGTCTTGCCAGATACCTCTGTTTTTAATCCCTGATGACTGGTTTCCACATGTGTGACTATTCTTTCTCTCAGGGATATCATTTATATCCTAAATCAAATGAGAAATTTCCCTTCCAGCTCAGTAGCAGTCAGGAGAGGAGATTGCTGCAGCCACAGATGAGCAGTGCTTGCAGGAATTGGCTCATTCTGATACTACAGAAACATCGAGTAGATTACAACCCGTTTACCAAATAGATAATGTAAGGAAGAAATCCAGACAGAGCACGCTGGCCTGATTCTTTTCTATGTCATGTGTCAGTAGTTGCAGTACGCAGGCTCAGCAGTTGTGGCACGTAGGCTCCAGGGCCACGGGCTTCAGTAGTTAACGGCTTGCGGGCTAGAGTGTAGGCTCAGTAGTTGTGGCGCACGGGCTTAGTTGCTCCGCAGCATGTGGGATCTTCCCAGACCAGGGCTCGAACCCGTGTCCCCTGCATTGGCAGGTGGATTCTTAACCACTGCGCCACCAGGGAATTCCCTAGAAAATTTTAAATTATATACGTGGCTCACATTCCCATCTCACAGCACTGACTTAGAGTTCCTGTGCCTGTACTCTGTGTTTTGTGTGTGTAGGGGTGGGGGTTGTTGTTGTTAAAAGGCAATGTAGGGCTTCCCTGGTGGCGCAGTGGTTGAGAGTCCGCCTGCCGATGCAGGAGACGCAGGTTCGTGCCCCGGTCCGGGAGGATCCTGCGTGCCGCGGAGCGGGTGGGCCCGTGGGCCATGGCCGTTGAGCCTGCGCGTCCGGAGCCTGTACTCCGCAACGGGGGAGGCCACAACAGTGAGAGGCCCGTGTACTGCAGAAAAACCCCCAAAAAACAAAAACAAACAAACAAACAAAAAGGCAATGTAGTGGTGATGCTGTGGTCTCAAAAAGTCACACTTAATATTCATGCTTATTAATCAGTGTAACTGAGCAGTACATGTGTAGTAAGTTAAGGAATATGGAACTAAACTTACCATTTGGGGAGAAGTAAATGATGAGTCCACTTGGAGCAATCACTTACTGATGTAAGGGCTGAAATGTACTTTATAAGTGGCCAAACTACCAGGCTCGCACATTGCTGATGGGGCCACATACTGATAACCCCCTTTGGAAAACAATATTGCAGTCATATTAGGTTGACCTTATGAAATTACCTATATTTGATTGGTTTTGACTTAACAAAAATAGCAGTTTCATGTGGTTTAATCTAAAAATATCAAGAACCTCAAAAAATGTCAACATTCTTCCCCTCAGGACCTTCACCTCTGTGCCTCTATCTTAACTAAACACATACGTGCACACACATGTGTGTGAATGTGTGTATGTTTGTCTAACCTGTAGAGTATATTTGTATCAGTGTAGGACCCGTGGTAGCCAGCCTCCCAAATGCCCCTCAGAGATCCCACGTCCTGGCATTCTCACCCTTGTACAGTCCCCTCCCACATCGTACCAGGATTGGTCTGTGTTGCCACCAGAATGCTGCAGAAGTGATGGTCTGTCACTTCTGAGAGTAGGTGACCAGCTCTGCAGGATCGAGCCTTCTGTTGTGGGGTTCTCTCATCACTCACTCTGAGGGAAGCCAGGTGCTGTGACATGAGGACACACTCAGGCAGCCTGTGGAAAGGCCCATGTCATGAGGAGCTAAGGTCTTTGACAACCAGCAAGAAACCGGAGCTTCCTACAGCTACACGAGTGAGCTTGGAAGCAGATCCTACCCCAGTTGTGCCTTCAGATGACTGCAGTCCCAGCAGACAGTGTGACAGCAACTTCATGAGAAACTCCAAGCCTGAATCCCCCAGCTAGGCTGCTCATGGATTCCTGACCTACAGAAAATAGGAGATAAGGAATGATGCTTTAAGCTGCTGAGTTTGGGTCATTTTGTATGTAGCAATGGATAACTAATAAATAAACGTAATCTTAATGCACAAAGAAGTTCACTGTACTGAACTTAAGAATGGCAAAGCCCCAAAGCAAACAAAACAATTAAGTGTCCTGAGTAGCTGGGGTGGGGGGGAGAGGTTAAGTAAATTATGGAATATTTACTCAGTGGGATATCATGCAGTTATTAACAGTGTTGGGCTGGCTCATCCTCAGGAATATAAGTGGACAGTGGAGGCCCACAGGTAGCTTCATTAACCACCCAGAGGCAGTCACCCCGAGAACTGCTGACCGGGGACCACTTGTATAAAAACACCCTGTAAACTTTCTAACCATCCAGTGCTTCGTTTCTGTTTCCTCTGTCCTTTGTGTGTTCTTGCAGAGAATTCCACTGGGGCACTGCTAACCCTTTACTGTTTAGCCTCCTCCGTCAGCCTGAGCTCCTCGAAGGCAGGGACTTGCCTAAAACTGGGCTGGAACAAAGAACAAATGCCAGTGAAGTTCGAAAGTTTGAATAATAAAATCTGCATTTGCCATCTAAGGATTTTTTTTTCCCCCAGCAGAATGCAGATTGTAGGTGGAATGAAACTACGATTGTTGCAATATTATATAAAGCAAGTAAAAATTAATGGAAACATGTCTAGATACAAAAAGCGTATTTTGTAAAAAGCTGATTCCAAGTAATTTATTATTTTCTTCATACAAGAGCACTCCAGACCCTCTCTGTAACTTTGCCTTTTCCAATTCAGCTTAGTCTCAGCTGTTGAGTAAAGTATAAAACTAAAAGCTGCTAAAATCAAGGTTTTAAAAATGGCTTTGTATCTTATGCTACCTATGCTCTTCCAAGGCCGTACCCAACTCTACCACTTCCCACCTTCTCTTTCTCTCGTCTCCACTTCTTGACTTTTCCTTTCCGTATTTTGAAGCTGTTTTTTATACTTGAGCCTTGTATAAGTGCGCCATCCATCCAGCTGATTGTAATTTCTTACTAATGCCCCGTTAACTCCAGATCAATGGCTTATTTGACTCACTTGACTTTTTAAAGAAGCTAGAATTATTTAACCTTCAAAGCATATGTATGTATGTGTGTTAACATCTCTCAGACACTCAATCCATATGTAAGGGTTAGACCGATGGCTCTGGAGATGGGGTGGAAAGAGGTGGCGTGGAGATAATGGGTAGGAAAAATGACATTTGTGGGAGCGGGGGATAAATAAAAATCATACATTAGATTTTTTCATAATAATATGCAAATTCCCGCCACCTTTTCTCACTCCGACATGTGATTGGAGATATCAGTTTCTCAGCTCAGAATTATAGCTCCAGTGAGCCATCGTTACCTATAGAAGGATATTGCCTCTCTCAGATGTGTTGGTGTAGAATAAAGGTTTTCTGGTAGCTGGCTTCCACGCCTTCCTCTTCCTAGTCACATCCCTGTGCAGTCTCCGCCCACATTGCACCAATGAAATATAGCAGAAGTGATGGCATGTCACTTCTGAGGTTAGATTATAAAAGACTATGGCTTTTGTCTTGGGTTCTCTCCTCTGGATCACTCACTCTGGGGGAAGCCTCATCATGAGCTACCTATGAAAGAGCCCAGAAATGGGGAGGAACTGATGCCTTCTTCCAACTCCCGTGGGCACGCTGGGAAGAAGATCCTGTAGACCCAGTGTATCCCGGTCAAGCCTCAGGTAACTGCAGCCCTGGCTGATGGCTTGATTGCAGCGTAGTGAGAGGTCACAGCCTGAACCATCCAGCTGAGCCGCTCCCAGATTCCTGACCTACAGAAGCTGTAAGATTATAAACGTTTCCTGTTTCAAGCAGCTAAGTTTGGTGTAGCAGTAGGTAACTAAACCAGTTGTAAACAGCTGGGTTAGACAAATTTCTTCCACTTTAAAAGTGACATTCCTAAAATCATACTGGCGTATGGTCAGTATATAACCAGTTTTGGCGATTACACCTCCATCTTTGTTTTTACTGTAATTTCACCAAATCATGAAAAATTTGGTTGAATGGGATGATTATATAACATAAGATTGACATCATAAGTGATAGCCAAATCTTAAATGTATTTTTTAACCCGTTTTATTTCACAAAGGTTTTGAAGTGATATAGCTGTGTTTTACAGCCAGATGCAAAACCAGCCTATCTTTTTTTTTTTTTTTTTTTTTGCGGTACGCGGGCCTCTCACTGCCGCGGCCCCTCCCATCGCGGAGCACAGGTTCCGGACGCGCAGGCCCAGCGGCCATGGCTCACGGGCCCAGCCGCTCCGCGGCATGTGGGATCTTCCCGGACCGGGGCACGAACCCGCGTCGCCCGCATCGGCAGGCGGACTCTCAACCACTGCGCCACCAGGGAAGCCCCAGCCTATCTTTGAACTAAGAAATAGGGCCACCTAAATGCAAAGAAATGATGATTCATAACTTTATTTTTAATGAAAAAATAGAATAGAAATTTTTGTAGGGCTTAAAACCAGTGAGTTAAAAGCAGTGTTTGGAAAACGAAATTAAAAAGCAATAAAGTTAAAAGGAATTAGAGGTTTTTTTTTTTTTTTTTTTGGTTCGCTGGCCTCTCACTGTTGTGGCCTCTCCCGTTGCGGAGCACAGGCTCTGGACGCGCAGGCTCAGCGGCCATGGCTCACGGGCCCAGCCACTCCGCGGCATGTGGGATCTTCCCGGACCGGGGCACGAACCCGTGTCCCCTGCATCGGCAGGCGGACTCTCAACCACTGCGCCACCAGGGAAGCCCCGGAATTAGAGTTTTTGAGGTGTTTGATTTGCCTAATTATTTTTGAATTAGTATGCTAAATATATATTATATATTTTATATATATATATATATATAATATATATATAGTTTTTCCTTCCTTTTTTTTCCTTTCGGAGAACCTCTTCATTTTGAGTCCTTTTTATGAGTTCTCATGATGGATCACTTAATTTTGCTCACATTCTTCCCTCTTACATCTCCATTATGAGCAGAAAAATTAGTGGAGTATCATAATATATGTTTAGATTAATCCTTTTTTTGCAGGCCAAGTTTTAGGTTTTCATCGGTTTTCTTGGAATTCACCTCTGAATTTTCTTATGTAATCACTATAGTGGTTCTTCCTTTATGACTCTAGAGTGTGTCTTCAAGAATCAAATGTAGAAAGAATGTCACCTTTCTACATCCAGAAAGTCCCCATAGCTCGTTTTAGAAGGTGTAAGGTTTAAGCCTAGGGTTGTAAAATGATGGACGTGTTTTATTTAGCCTGCACTATGTTGTCTTACACAGTGTGTTTTTAAGTTTCCAACACTTAAAAACCAGGCAATTTCACATTAAAAATCAGATGTCTGGCTTCTCTTGAAAAATCCAAGCGTCTGACAACGGTTGCCTATATTCCTACGTGGCCGCGCTGGGCTGAAGCTGAGTGGTTGCTGCTCCTTGGAGCTGGTGCATATAGTTTTGCAGTTTACTGTGCTTCCCACTCAGTTATTTTTCTTACACCTGCTGGCTTCACTTATGTTAATTACTTGCCTGGGCCCTGTGTTTACCACTCCTGATCTAAACAAACCACTAACCATAACAATTAAGAGGAGGGGTTAAGGCCATTGTGAGCACTGTTAAAGCAAAATCACTTTTGCCTGACGCACCTAGTTTTATGTGTTACAGCCGTGCCTATTATATGCTGATGGACTTTCCGTTCTGTGCTCTTCCCTTCTGGTCAACATAAAGTCATCCCTAAATATTCCATTCATCCAGCTTTAGATACTAGTAATTTTATGAATGTTGTTGATCTTAAATGTCCTCCCTTTTTTCTGTGTCTCCTTTTGTTTTAAAAATTAAATCTAAAGTTGTACTGAGCTTGTCATGGTCCGATAGAGGTGGCTGCCTCAATTCCTTCACTCAGCAGTGAGGTATTCAGGAGGCCAAAGAGAACTAGCTATTTCTTTACTGAAAACAGCTGACCATCAGATTTGCGGACTGTATACCAGTTGTCTACATGCATGCAATCAATGGCTTTAATTATTATTTATGAATAAGGAAAGTGCTATTGTATAGTTTTATTTCTACTGACAATTTGAAGTCTAAAAAATTGTTAAAAATGAATAAGCCTTAACATTTAAAAAAATGTAACATTTTAACTGTAATAAAGGGATGAATTAAGATGAGGGAACGTGTGAAAAAGTAAATGGATAATATTTCTAGTATATATTAGTAATTCTTCAAAGAATAATTATGCATTCTTTCCTAATATTTTGTTTCAAGGAGACATATTCCCACCATTTTTAAAAATAAGAAACTTTCTTTCATAGTGAGAAGTAAGCTAAAGTGTTTATTTTTCTTTAGAATAGTAATGTTAGTATCGTTAGCCACAGCAATAGCTATATGTGTGGTCAAAGGACATGTTCATATTTCTTTTATTTTTTAAAAGCAATCACATTGAAGAAAATTTGTCAAATAGAGAAGAAAATATATCACCAATAGTACCATCAACCCCATCTAAATCTTGTTAGTATGTTAGTATAACATAAAGCCTTCTTTCTCTGATTTTTTTTATTTTTTGCGTAACTACTTCTAATTTTGCTGGTTACCTAACAGTATATGATTATGGCACATGTTCTTGCATAAATAAAAGAAGATGTAGTTTTAAAAAATTTGTTTTTTGAAGATTCATTTAAAATTTAAAATGAGGTTAAGGAAAAAAAATGAGGTTAAGATATTTTCAGGCACTGAAGATAAATTAATTGGCTCTTTTTTTTCCTTGATCAAACCTTTTATGAGCATCTGTACATATCAATCTTTGATTTCCTAAGTTTAATAATTAATTAAACAACCCAGACTCATTTCCAAATTAGAGTTAAAAATGAATTCTTTGAGATTTCTCCTATAGGGAGTAACTTTTAAATGTACCAGATTTTTGTATGTGTTTTGGTTACTACCACTTTTTTTAGAGTAGAAAAGTAGAGAGAAGAAGAAAAGGGGAGCAGGAAGGAGGATGGGAAGCACTGCCTAAAACGGCACCTCATGTGTGTTTCCCCAAACTCTCCATGCACCCAACTCCCAGCTCCACTCTGTGCTGTGGTCTGTTCACGTATTTACCCTGAGCAGAGTCTGCTAGAACAGAACAACGTTTTTACTCTATTCTGCTTCCCCAAGATCTAGCCAAGTTTCTAGCACATAGTAAGCACGTAATGAACACTCAGTGACCAGAAAGGAGAGGAAAATAAGTACATACACCAAGCCTGAGAGAGGACAGAATTGTATCAATATGTTTGGGGCTGTAAGTTACAGAATATCAGCTACAGGTGGCTTAAGCAATGAGGACATTTTTTTATTTCACATGACACAAAGTGAAGAGTCAGGGCAGTTCCAAGGTTGGTTATGCAGCTGAACAGTGTCTTGGAGGACCCAGATGTTTTTCATTTTTGTACTCGGCCATCCTCAGCATATTGGCAATTTCTTCTGTTATAGTTGCAAGATGGCTGTAGGAGTTCCAGATGTCATTTGCAGGCAGATGTGCCCATGTCCAGCAAAGAAGAGGCGGTGTTTCCTCCTGTGTATTTCTGTTTATTACAGAGGAAAACCGCTCAGAGATGCTTCTAGCTGACTTCTGCTCAGGTCCCATTTACCAGGATTGATTCACAAGCCCACGCCCTGACCGACAAAGGCTATGGGGTAGACGTCAACAGCGACTGGCACAGAAATACCAGAGGAAGCAACGGTAGGAAAGAGGAGAAGGATATACCACAGGAAAAAGAGCAGTGACAGAGGCAGGATGAAATAGCCTGTGGAATGTGTAATATAGTATGGTGTGCATTATTTAGGTCTATTATACTCTTACCTTTATATACACTGTCTTATACCCAATATATGAATGAAAGTGGTAGAACAGTATCATTTATGAATTACAATGTGTGCCACCCAAGAACAGAGCTGGGTTTTGTAGGACCATATAAATTGGAGATGTAAGGTATATGAAACTGCAAGTACAAAATTGCTAGGCCCCATCCAGGTCCCTGGAAGCTTCATTACCTTCAGGCAAACCTTTCTTTGGTACCCTCCCCAGCCTTCCCCTCATTTAGCATCACTGATCCAGAAAGAATGGAAAACAGCTTTGGATGGGAATGGGTAACAAGTCAGAAGAACTGAGTTTGCTTTATTATTAATATTATAGAGTTCAGGAAAAGGAGGATACGATACTCACTCAAGGAAAGCATAAAATGTATGGGAATTACAAAGATGATAAATTTTTTTAAAAAGAACTTTGTTTTTATTAATAGTTTTATTAACTGTTTATTAATAGTTTATTAACTTTTAAAAAACTTATTTATTTTATTTATTTTTGGCTGCATTGGGTCTTTGTTGCTGTGTGCGGGCTTTCTCTAGTTGTGGAGAGCGGGGGCTGCTCTTCGAAGGCTTCGTGTTGCGCGGGCTTCTCATTCTGGTGGCTTCTCTTGTTGTGGAGCACAGGCTCTAGAGCACAGGCTCAGTAGTTGTGGCGCACAGGCTTAGTTGCTCCGTGGCATTTGGGATCTTCCCGGACCAGGGCTCGAACCCGTGTCCCCTGAATTGGCAGGCAGATTCTTAACCACTGTGCCACCAGGGAAGCCCATATTAACTGTTTTTTAAACAGTTGTTTACTGCAGATTCTTTACTCTTAGAAACTGTATAAAAGTGAAAATACATAAATAGGTGAACTTCCCATTGTATTTCATATTTCACACTTGGGTTTTTTAATTGAAACGTATTTGCTAATCAGTGTAGTGTTAATTTGTAGAAGTGTGTCATCTGCACCCGTGTTGAATGAGTCTGACACATAATAACCTTCCATTAATACTTGTTTAACGAAAGAATGAATGAATCGTTTATGCAAGATCGGGACTTTTAAGATAATTATAATAATTGAAGGAAAACAAGTGTTGGACACTAACCTGTATTTTCTAACATTATTTCCTTTTAGAAAATGTGATATTACCAATCTTTTGAAAAATTAAAGACTGTATTTTCTTTAAAGACTAAGAGATATGCTGAATTGATAGCTTGGCTATTAAGATATAAATTGCCAAGGTGCTATAAATCTGAGAAAATGAGAGCATAATTTGAAAGAAAGAGATTATAGAAATGGGTATATGTGATTCAGCAAGAAAGGCCATGAGTACAATGAGAGTAGAAGCTGTAACTATGCACTGTTTTATGCTTCTCAACAGACAGTTTTTACACATATATTATATGGGTCTGCCTGCTTGTCTCCTGTTCTCTATAATTTTAAAATGTGTTATTTTTTATAGCTGTTATTTTTGGGCACACAAGTGAATCAACATGTATATACAAAAGATACTATTTCTGACATGTAAAATGCTTAAGATAAATTTATTTCTTTATCTTACATTAACATTTATATATATTAAAGCCTGTTCAGTTGTAGTTCTCATTTTTGAAAGTGTTTTTATATGTACAATGAAAATACACCTTTTAATATTGTACAAAGTTTTAAAAAAAATCTTTTAAAAGTACAGTAAGATGAAAGGAATTTAAAAATCGACATTATTGGCACAAGATTCATGTTAATGTTTACTCATGTAAATAGCACAAAATACTGCCTAATTAGTGTGGTTGGTAAATTTTTGGTACTTTAATTTTCTCTGTTATTGTAAACCATGCATAAAATGCTTGCCTATTGAGAAGTGCAGAATTGTCAGAGCTTAAACAGCTGACATCTGCTTACTCTCTTAAAAAAAAAAAGAATAGGAAGCCATTTCAGCTTAATCTACCTCAAATGTGTTCATGTAAATGGAGGTCCATCTATTGACCTGTATTCTTTTCAGCTCAGGATTGGTCCACATGGTTCATGAAACCAGGAAGCCTGATTAGAAATGCAGATGTTGAGACAGTGAAGTACACCGTCCCCTTTTCCCTTTGCTGTATCTGTCAGGGTGAAAAGTGGCTTGTACAAGGGTCAGTCACCCATACTCACTTAATTACTTTTCTTGGACCCACAGAGCTGTCACAAGCTGTGGTGGACGCGGGAGCCATTCCTCTTTTAGTGCTCTGTATCCAAGAGCCAGAAATTGCTTTGAAAAGGGTTGCTGCTTCGGCCCTCAGTGATATTGCAAAGCATTCTCCAGAGTTGGCACAGACAGTGGTGGACGCAGGAGCAATTGCTCACTTAGCCCAGATGATCCTGAACCCTGATGCTAAGTTGAAGGTAGTTAAAAATAAAGAAACAAACAATCCAGGATTCTGATAATCTAAGAAGATGGAAATGTGTGCAGATTAATATTATACATTTTTAAATAATTAGTAAATTATCATGGAAAACAGATATGAAATATTGTGTATTTGGTCCTTTAATATGTGAAAACTGTGCTGTAAGGATTAGACAATAAAGATGTGACTGGGAAAAAGTATGTGCAACGCTGAAAACTAGAAGTAGCATCAGAATTAATACTAATAATTAAAGTAAGGAATCACGTAATGATTAAATCTCAGGGTTAGAAGGGACCTAAAGGTTTTCTAGCCCATTGTTATATTTAAGTTTCCTGTAAGAATTGCCATATTTACATTAGTCTTTTCTATAGCTTTCTAAAATCTAATTTTCAGTTGATAGTTACCAATTATACTTTTATATTCTAATAGTTATATTCTGTAAGATTTAAAAATTGTCAATATTAATTAAGCAATGTAAAGTTTTACAAATGATATTGGCAATATCCCAAAATGTTAGTTCTGCTTGATTGTTACTGTACTACATTACTGTGTTTATCGTCAATTAACAATTTAAGTATTGTGTAATTAAGAAATAGTATTCATCCCAGGGTCATGTTCTTTGACCAGCCTCAACTGATAAGAGATTTAAATAGTCAATAGTGTGAACTAAGATGTTTAACTTGGATATGAGGGAATTTAAGAAATTGAGTATTGAGGTATAAGAAGACTAGGATGTGAATGCCTCGAGACTCCTAGATTATGTTGGATGTGTGATTGTTTTTTCCTCTTTATAAAGGAATTTGAGTGTGTACGAAGCTGTTTAAATTATGTCTGAACTCCACAGTGGAGTCTATGTAACATTTGGGTTTGGTTTTTGCTCAACAGCGTCAGATCCTTTCAGCTCTCAGTCAGATTGCGAAACATTCTGTGGATCTAGCAGAAATGGTGGTTGAAGCAGAGATTTTTCCAGCTGTACTTACCTGTCTGAAGGACAAAGATGAATACGTGAAGAAAAATGCTTCCACTTTAATTAGAGAGATTGCAAAACATACACCTGAGGTAAAACAAGGAAAAAAAAAAAAACAGCTTCAAAATACAACAGTATGGGGCTTCCCTGGTGGCGCAGTGGTTGAGTCTGCCTGCCGATGCAAGGGACTCGTGCCCCGGTCTGGGAAGATCCCACATGCCGCGGAGCGGCTGGGTCCGTGAGCCATGGCCTCTGAGCCTGCGCGTCCGGAGCCTGTGCTTCGCAACGGGAGAGGCCACAACAGTGAGAGGCCTGCGTACCGAAAAAAAAAAAACGAAAAAACCCAACAGTATGCAGTTAGTTTTAGTTTTTAAGTAAAACATCAGTTTGTTCACAGGGCTCAGGGACAGTGTCACATGTTGTGAGGGGTTCTCGTCCTCAGCACTGTTGACATTCTGGACCAGGTCATTCTTTGTCGTGAGGGGCCGTCCTGTACACTGTGAGGGGCCGTCCTGTACACTGTAGGGTGGATGTTTAGCAGCATCCCTGGCCTCTGCCCGCTGGATGCCAGTAGCGCCCCTCCCCCAAGTTGTGACGATCAAAAATGTCCCCACATATTACTAAATGTTTCCTAGGGGACAAGAGTGCCCCCACTTGAGAACCACTGGGTTATATCAATGGAGTTTGAGTCTGAAATCTCAGGTTTTAATCATTTTCTGCTTTCCATTTCTAGATTGTAGGGACCGTGGACCTTTGTTGTCCTGTCACTCTAGGTCAGCTGGGCGTAGTGAGAGATGGTGCCCCTCCAGGTTGGGAGAGACCATCAGGCCCCCTGACCTGGCGTAACTGCTCTAACAGCTGCTCTTGCACAGTGGTTCCTGCTCTGAGGTGTGAGGTGGGAAAGGAATAGAGACGAAGCGAACCTGGGTAGATTCTGAAGTTATGTCTTTTTCTGTGTATATTTTCACTAATCAATTTCATTTCACTAAACTTTTAAGTAGTCCTTATTCTTTTTTTTTTTTAAATTATTTATTTATTGGGATGCACCAGGCCTTAGTGGCAGCACACAGGATCTTCGTTGTGGCGTGGGAGATCTTTAGTTGCGGCACATGGGATCTAGTTCCCTGACCAGGGATTGAACCCAGGCCCCCTGCATTGGGAGCTCGGAGTCTTAGCCACTGGACCACCAGGGAAGTCCCAAGTCCTCATTCTTTATTTCACCCAACATCTTTATCTGGTTGAGATTGTTCAAGACTGGAGTGCAGTCAGCTAGAGATCATTGCTGGCAAAGGAAGGATAATGGGGCTAGACTATTTCAAGTCTGATCTCACCTTTCAGCATTCAGTGATTAATCCAATTCTTACTCACACCTTGTGATAGGGGGTTTCAGCAGTTAGCTAGTTATGAACTAGCCCTAGACTTAGTGTTTAGGTGAGGAGTTTTGACATCCATTATGATAAGGATAAAGTCGTGCAAGAAAAATTGAGCCACAGAGAGGGTCCTCACAGTGAGCATATTCTGTACATTAGAAATAGCAGGACTGTTACCCTTGTACACTTCTTTGATAAAAATAATAATTTCACTAAATGACATTTCAGATTTTACCAGACGTTTTTTACGTCCTAAAATTTAAAATTTGGCAATGCTGAAGTAATATTTAAAGATCATCTTACACTTTAGCTCTCCTTCTTTCCTCTTAGCTTTCTCAGCTGATAGTGAACACGGGGGGAGTTGCTGCCGTGATCGATTGCATTGGGTCCTGCAAAGGAAACATAAAGCTGCCGGGCATCATGATGCTTGGCTACGTGGCAGCTCATTCTGAGAACCTGGCAATGGCGGTCATCATTTCCAAGGTTTGTTCTTGCTTCCTTTTCCTCTGGTTATTGCAGTGAGATACTCTAAGACAGAACCACAGATTAATACTATCCCACAGAGTGTAAAATATAGCTGACCAGAGTCAAAGAACTACCAGCTTTCTTCAAGGCTTATTAGTAAGTTTCCCAAAGCAGTGCTTGAAGTAAAGTTTACTTGGCAGGAAGTTTAAAGTTTTACTCAGTGTTTAATATCAATAAAATGTCAACACCTCTGAGTGTTAGTATCACCTATATCTAAATACCATGTATTTGTATCCTGAAGGATTGGCTTTACAAATATGTAAAGCATACTTTGATTAAAGACAGCTATCATAAATGACATGCCCAGTGGTCATTTTGATTATTCCGTACATTCTCCCCCTTCCTGCCATTTGGGCAGGATATGACAATGGATGGCTCTCTCTCCTTCAGCTTCCATGAGCTAATTTATCTTCTTAGACATGGGCAATTCAGAGCACATGTTGGATAGCATGTTTCTGACATGCTGTTTCCTTGCTCTAGGGATTTGGCCTTATCTCAATTTACGGCTTGGAATTAACCCACCAGATCACGTAGCCCTGGCTCATAGTAGGTGATCAAAAAATATTTGTTGAATGAATAAATATTGATCTCCTGAAGCATGCTTCAAAGGCTGCGTGCTCCCAGTGTCTCCGGCAACCCTCTAGGATGTGGGTTTCTTATCAGCATGGAAAATCTGCTGCTGTATGTTAAACAGAAGTGTGGATTTTTTTTTTAATCCTTTGCTAATCCTCAGAATAAAAATGAGCCTCAGATCTTTATTTTCTACCTATTCCTTGATAATTCTTTACTTCACTCCCTTTTTATCTCTAGCTATTCCTTTTGTTCTTCTATTACCAAAGACTCTGATAGTGACTAGAGCAGTAGTGCTGCTTTCTGAAGGGTCACCATGGGGATGCGATCAGGATTCTTGATTCTCGGTTCTTTTGTGGATAGTCAGAAAGCCTACTGTAGGAAGGATGAGGAAGGAAGCAGCAATTGCTTTTGCTTCCTGTGTTTCTTCCCCAGACTAACCAGGAGGTGCTCCCTGCCTTTGTTCTGGGGCTGCTTCTGGCCTCTCCCATCTGGTTTGTCTTCCATTTAACTGATCAAGGTGGGGGCACCAGCAGTTTGAGGCAGACCACGCAACACTGCCTCATCCTTTCCCGTTCCGTGTAGTACTCTCAGGACTGAGAACACCTCCAGTCTAAATGATACTTTCTAATGTTCAAAGCACATTCAGTGCTCCTTGTCTCATTTGCCGTTCAAAACAACTGAGGCCAGTAAGTCAGAGTGCTGGGCATGGGGTAAAGGGGGCTGGCTGTCTTCTTTTCCTCCTGCTTCTTCAGTCTTGGTATGTCTCAGAAGTATGGACTTTCTGGAGAGTTACCTCATTCTGAAGATAGAAAGATTCTGACCTTTTTTTTTTTTTTTTTGTATGGGCAGACACATTTTTAGTCATAAGAAGGAAGTCAAAGAAATATGGCAGATCTCTTCTTTAAGAAATTGGTCTTAAAAACCTAATTTAAAGGTGGAGGGAAAAAAAGTATATATGATCATTTGGCCTTTGCTGCAGTAGCATGACCCATGTGATAGTGGCTTTTGTGGTGCTAAATTTTAGGTGATAATTCTTCTAGTCTCAAGTTAGTTAGAAAATTATGCCTATACAGAATGAATTATAATTTGATTTGGTTATTTGACTCTTCCTTGGGTATATAAACTGTGATGCATTTGAGGCCCTTTAGTTAACTCTGTTTTGATTATTTAGATGAAGTTTGAAGTGCAAGATATAAGCATATGCCATCTGTGTAACAAAAGTACTCATCCTCCTTTGACATTCAATCATGTTAAAATGGGCAAAACTATCATTTAAATGTTGACAAAAATTAATGGAAATTTACTATTTCAGAAAAGGTTTTAGTGACTATATTTTACCTAAAATTTACTTCAATAGGATTCTTGCTCATATTATTCATTTGATTTTGGATCTATAGTAGGTATTTTGTTCTCAGATCTGTTATACTTGGTGAAAAGTCAATTTTTAAAAGGATTCTAAATTAACTTTTTTAACAAGGGAAAGCAAAAGGTTTTATTTTTATTTTTTTAACATCTTCATTGGAGTATAATTGCTTTACAGTGGTATGTTTCTGCTTTATAACAAAGTGAATCAGCTATACATATACATGTATCCCCATATCTCCTCCCTCTTGTGTCTCCCTCCCACCCTCCCTATCCGAACCCTCTAGGTGGTCACAAAGCACTGAGCTGATCTCCCTGTGCTATGCGGCTGCTTCCCACTAGCTATTTTACATTTGGTAGTATATGTAAGTCCATGCCAATCTCTCACTTCGTCCCAGCTTACCCTTCCCCCTCCCCATGTCCTCAAGTCCATTCTCTATGTCTGCGTCTTTATTCCTGTCCTGCCCTTAGGTTCATCAGAACCATTTCTTTTTTTTTTTTTAGATTCCATATGTATGTGTTAGCATACAGTATTTGTTTTTCTCTTTCTGACTTGCTTCACTCTGTATGACAAACTCTCGGTCCATCCACCTCACTACAAATAACTCAATTTTGTTTCTTTTTATGGCTGAGTAATATTCTATTGTATATATGTGCCACATCTTCTTTATCCATTCATCTGTTGATGGACACTTAGGTTGCTTCCATGTCCTGGCTGTTGTAAATAGAGCTTCAATGAACATTGTGGTACATGACTCTTTTTTTTTTTTTAGTGGTACGCAGGCCTCTCACTGTTGTGGCCTCTCCCATTGCGGAGCACAGGCTCCAGACATGCAGTCGCAGTGGCCATGGCTCACAGGCCTAGCCGCTCCGCAGCATGTGGGATCTTCCCGGACCGGGGCACGAACCTGTGTCCCCTGCACCCCTCAACCACTGCGCCACCAGGGAAGCCCCATGACTCTTTGAATTATGGCTTTCTCAGGGTATATGCCCAGTAGTGGGATTGCTGGGTCATATGGTAATTCTATTTTTAGTTTTTTAAGGAACCTCCACACTGTTCTCCATAGTGGCTGTATCAATTTACATTCCCACCAACAGTGCAGTAGGGTTCCCTTTTCTCCACACCCTCTCCAGCATTTATTGTTTGTACATATTTTGATGATGGCCATTCTGACTGGTGTGAGGTGATACCTCATTGTAGTTTTGATTTGCATTTCTCTAATGATTAGTGATGTTGAGCATCTTTTCATGTGTTTGTTGGCAGTCTGTATATATTCTTTGGAGAAATGTCTATTTAGGTCTTCTGCCCATTTTTGGATTGGGTTGTTTGTTTTTTGATATTGAGCTGCATGAGCTGCTTGTAAATTCTGGAGATTAATCCTTTGTCAGTTGCTTCATTTGCAAATATTTTCTCCCATTCTGAGGGTTGTCTTTTGGTCTTGTTTATGGTTTCCTTTGCTGTGCAAAAGCTTTGAAGTTTCATTAGGTCCCATTTGTTTATTTTTGTTTTCATTTCCATTTCTCTAGGAGGTGAGTCAAAAAGGATCTTGCTGTGATTTATGTCATAGAGTGTTCCGCCTGTGTTTTCCTCTAAGAGTTTTATAGTGTCTGGCCTTATATTTAGGTCTTTAATCCATTTTGAGTTGATTTTTATGTATGGTGTTAGGGAGTGCTCTAATTTCATTCTTTTACATGTAGCTGTCCAGTTTTCCCAGCACCACTTATTGAAGAGGCTGTCTTTTCTCCATTGTATATTCTTGCCTCCTTTATCAAAAATAAGGTGACCATATGTGCATGGGTTTATCTCTTGGCTTTCTATCCTGTTCCATTGATCTATATTTCTGTTTTTGTGCCAGTACCATACTGTCTTGATTACTGTAGCTTTGTAGTTTAGTCAAGTCCAGCAGCCTGATTCCTCCAGCTCCATTTTTCTTTCTCAAGATTGCTTTGGCTATTCAGGGTCTTTTGTGTTTCCATACAAATTGTGAAATTTTTTGTTCTAGTTCTGTGAAAAATGCCATTGATAGTTTGATAGAGATTGCATTGCACCTGTAGATTGCTTTGGGTAGTATAGTCATTTTCACAGTGTTGATTCTTCCAATCCAGGAACATGGTTTATCTCTCCATCTGTTTTGTATCATCTTTAATTTCTTTCATGAGTGTCTTATAGTTTTCTGCATACAGGTCTTTTGTCTTCTTAGGTAGGTTTATTCCTAGGTATTTTCTTCTTTTTGTTGCAGTGGTAAATGGGAGTGTTTCCCTAATTTCTTTCAGATTTTTCATCATTAGTGTATAGGAATGCAAGAGAGTTCTGTGCATTAATATTGTATGCTGCTACTTTGCCAAGTTTGCTGATTAGCTCTAGTAGTTTTCTGGTAGAGTCTTTAGGATTCCTATGTATAGTATCATGTCATCTGCAAACAGTGGCAGTTTTACTTCTTTTCCGATTTGTATTCCTTTTATTTCTTTTTCTTCTCTGGTTGCTGTGGGTAAAACTTCCAAAACTGTGTTGAATAATAGTGGTGAGAGTGGGCAACCTTGTCTTGTTACCGATCTTAGTGGAAATGGTTTCAGTTTTTCACCATTGAGAATGATGTTGGTGGTGGGTTTGTCATATATGGCCCTTATTATGTTGAGGTAAGTTCCCTCTGTGCCTACTTTCTGGAGGATTTTTATTATAAATGGGTGTTGAATTTTGTCGAAAGCTTTTTCTGCATCTATTGAGATGATCATGTGGTTTTTATCCTTCAGTTTGTTAATATGGCATTATCACATTGTTTGATTTGCATATATTGAACAATCCTTGTATTTGATCATGGTGAACGAACGTTTTAATGTGCTGTTGGATTCTGTTTGCTAGTATTTTGTTGGATTTTTGCATCTATGTTCATCAGTGATATTGGCCTGTAGTTTTCTTTGTGACATCTTTGTCTGGTTTTGGTATCAGGGTGATAGTGGCCTCGTAGAATGAGTTTGGGAGTGTTCCTCCCTCTGCTATATTTTGGATGAGTTTGAGAAGGATAGGTGTTAACTCTTCTCAAAGTGTTTGATAGAATTCTCCTGTGAAGCCATCTGGTCCTGGGCTTTCGTTTGTTGGAAGATTTTTAATCACAGTTTCAATTTCAGTGCTTGTGATTGGTCTGTTTATATTTTGTATTTCTTCCTGGTTCAGTCTCGGGAGGTTGTGCTTTTCTAAGAATTTGTCCATTTCTTCCAGGTTGTCCATTTTATTGGCATAGAGTTGCTTGTAGTAATCTCTCATGATCCTTTGTATTTCTGCAGTGTCAGTTGTTACTTCTCCTTTTTCTTTTCTAATTCTATTGATTTGAGTCTCCTCCCTTTTTTTCTTGATGAGTCTGGTTAATGGCTTATCAATTTTGTTTATCTTCTCAAAGAACCAGCTTTTAGTTTTATTGATCTTTGCTATCGTTTCCTTCATTGCTTTTTCATTTATTTCTGCTCTGATCTTTATGATTTCTTTCCTTCTGCTAACTTTGGGGTATTTTTTGTTCTTCTTTCTCTTATTGCTTTAGGTGCAAGGTTAGGTTGTTTATTTGAGACTTTTCTTGTCTCTTGAGGTAGGATTTTATTGCTATAAACTTCCCTCTTAGAACTGCTTTTGCTGCATCCCATAGGTTTTAGGTCATTGTGTTTTCATTGTCATGTGTTTCTAGGTATTTCTTCCTCTTTGATTTCTTCAGTGATCTCTTGGTTATTTAGTAGTGTATTGTTTAGCCTCCATGTGTTTGTCTTTTTTACAGACTTTTTCCTGTAATTGATATCTAGTTTCATAGCATTGTGGTCAGAAGAGATAGTTTATAGAATTTAAATTTTCTTAAATTTACCAAGACTTGACTTGTGACCCAAGGTACGATCTATCCTGAAGAATGTTCCATGAGCCCTTGAGAAGAAAGTGTATTCTCTTTTTTTGGGATGGAATGTCCTATAAATATTAAGTCCATCTTGTTTAATGTATCATTTAAAGCTGGTGTTTCCTTATTTATTTTCATTTTGGATGATCTGTCCATTGGTGAAAGTGAGGTGTTAAAGTCCCCTACTATGATTGTGTTACTGTCGATTTCCCCGTTTATGGCTGTTAGCATTTGCCGTATGTATTGAGGTGCTCCTATGTTGGGTGCTTAAATATTTACAATTGTTATATCTTCTTCTTGGATTGGTCCTTTGAGCATTATGTAGTGTCCTCCTTTGTCGCTTGTAGTAGTCTTTATTTTAAAGTCTATTTTGTCTGATATGAGAATTGCTACTCCAGCTTTCTTTTCATTTCCATTTGCATGGAATATCTTTTTCCATCCCCTCACTTTCAGTCTGTATGTGTCCCTAGGTCTGAAGTGGGTCTGTTGTAGACAGCATATATATGGGTCTTGTTTTTGTATCCATTCAGGCAGTCTGTGTCTTTTGGTTGGAGCATTTAATCCATTTACATTTCAGGTAATTATTGATATGTATGTTCCTATGACCATTTTCTTAATTGTTTTGGGTTTGTTATTGTAGGTCTTTTCCTTCTCTTGGCTTTCCTGCCTAGAGAAGTTCCTTTAGCCTTTGTTGTAAAGCTGGTTTGGTGGTGCTGAGTTCTCTTAGCTTTTGCTTGTCTGTAAAGATTTTAATTTCTCTGTCGAATCTGAATGCGATCCTTGCTGGGTAGAGTAATCTTGGTTGTAGGTTTTTTCCTTTCATCACTTTAAATATGTCCTGCCACTCCCTTCTGGCTTGTAGAGTTTCTGCTAGAAATCAGCCGTTAACCTTATGGGAGTTCCCTTGTATGTTATTTGTCATTTTTCCTTTGCTGCTTTCAATAATTTTTCTTTGTCTTTAATTTTTGCCAATTTGATTACTATGTGGCTTGGTGTGTTTCTCCTTGGATTTATCCTGTATGGGACTCTCTGTGCTTCCTGGGCTTGATTGACTATTTCCTTTCCCATATTAGGGAAGTTTTCAACTATAATCTCTTCAAATATTTTCTCAGTCCCTTTCTTTTTTTTTTTTTTTTTTTTTTTTGCGGTACACGGGCCTCTCACTGTTGTGGCCTCTCCCGTTGCAGAGCACATGCTCCGGACGCACAGGCTCAGTGGCCATGGCTCACAGGCCGAGCCGCTCCGCGGCATGTGGGATCCTCCCAGACTCGGGCACGAACCCGTGTCCCCTGCATTGGCAGACGCACTCTCAACCACTGCGCCAGCAGGGAAGCCCTCAGTCCCTTTCTTTTTCTCTTCTTCTGGGACCCCTATAATTTAAATATTTGTGCATTTACTTTTGTCCCAGAGGTCTCTGAGACTGTCCTCAATTCTTTTCATTCTTTTTTCTTTATTCTGCTCTGCAGTAGTTATTTCCACTATTTTCTCTTCCAGGTCACTTATCTGTTCTTCTGCCTCAGTTTTTCGGCTATTGATTCCTTCTAGAGAATTTTTAATTTCATTTATTGTGTTGTTCATCATTGTTTGTTTGCTCTTTAGTTCTTCTAGGTCCTTGTTAAATATTTCTTGCATTTTGTCTATTCTATTTCCAAGATTTTGGATCATCTTTACTATCATTATTCTGAATTCTTTTTCAGGTAGATTGCCTATTTCCTCTTCATTTGTTTGGTCTGGTGGGTTTTTACCTTGCTCCTTCATCTGCTGTGTGTTTCTCTGTCTTCTCACTTGGCTTAACTTACTGTGTTTGGGGTCTCCTTTTCACAGCCTGCAGGTTCGTAGTTCCCATTGTTTTTGGTGTCTGCCCCCAGTGGCTGAAGTTGGTTCAGTGGGCTGTGTAGGCTTCCTGGTGGAGGGGACTAGTGGCTGTGCTCTGGTGGATGAGGCTGGATCTTGTCTTTCTGGTGGGCAGGACCATGTCTGGTGGTGTGTTTCGGGGCGTCTGTGACCTTATTATGATTTTAGGTAGGCTCTCTGCTAATGGGTGGGGTTGTGTTCCTGTCTTGCTAGTTGTTTGGCATAGGGTATCCAGCACTGTAGCTTGCTGGTCATTGAGTAGGGCTGGGTCTTATCGTTGAGATGGAGATCTCTGGGAGACCTTTCACCGTTTGATATTATGTGGAGCTGGGAGGTCTCTGGTGGACTGGTGTCCTGAACTCGGCTTTCCCACCTCAGAGGCACAGGCCTGACACCCGGCTGGAGGACCAAGACCCTGTCAGCCACACAGCTCAGAAGAAAAGGGAGAAAAAAAGAAAGAAAGGAAGGAAGGGAGGGAGGGAGGGAGGGAGAGAATAAAATAAAGTTATTACAATAAAAAATAATTATTAAAAATAAAAAAATTGGGCTTCCCTGGTGGCTCAGTGGTTGAGATTCCGCCTGCTGATGCAGGGGACACACGTTCATGCCCCGGTCCGGGAGGATCCCACATGCCGCGGAGCGACTAGGCCCGTGAGCCATGGCTGCTGAGCCTGTGCAGCCGGAACCTATGATCCACAATGGGAGAGGCCACAACAGTGAGCAGCCCGTGTACTGCAAAAAAAATAAAAAAAAAAATAAAAATTAAAAAGTAATTTAAAAAAAGAAAGAAGAGAGCAACCAAAGCAAAAAACAAATCCACCAATGATAACAAGCGCTAAAAACTATGCTTAAAAACAAACAAAAACGGACAGACAGAACCCTAGGACAAATGGTAAATACAAAGCTATACAAACGAAATCACACAAAGAAGCACACACATACACACTCACAAAAAGAGAAGAAGGAAAAAAATATATATATCATTGCTCCCAAAGTCCACCTCCTCAGTTTGGGATGATTCGTTGTCTATTCAGGTATTCCACAGATGCAGGGAACATTAAGTTGACTGTGGAGATTTAATTCGCTGCTCCTGAGGCTGCTGGGAGAGATTTCCCTTTCTCTTCTTTGTTCGCACAGCTCCTGGGGTTCAGCTTTGGATTTGGACCCGCCTCTGCGTGTAGTTTGCCTGAGGGCATCTGTTCTTCGCTCAGACAGGACGGGGTTAAAGGAGCAGCTGATTCGGGGACTCTGGCTCGCTCAGGCAGGGGGGAGGGAGGGGTACAGATGCGGGGTGAGCCTGCGGCGGCAGAGGCCAGCGTGACGTTGCACCAGCCTGAGGCGCGCTGTGCGTTCTCCCAGGGAAGTTGTCCCTGGATCACGGGACCCTGGCGGTGGTGGGCTGCACAGGCTCCCGGGAGGGGAGGTGTGGACAGTGGCCTGTGCTCGCACACAGGCTTCTTGGTGGCGGCAGCAGCAGCCTTAGCATCTCATACCTGTCTCTGGGGTCTGCGCTGGTAGCCGCGGTTCGCGCCCATCTCTGGAGCTCGTTTAGGTGTTGCTCTGAATTCCCTCTCGTTGCGCACCCTGAAACAATGGTCTCTTGCCTCTTCATCAGCTCCAGACTTTTTCCCGGACTCCCTCCCGTCTAGCTGTGGCGCACTAGCCCCTTCAGGCTGCGTTTACGCAGCCAACCCCAGTCCTCTCCCTGCGCTCCGACCTCCGAAGCCCGAGCCTCAGCTCCCAGCCCCGCCCGCCCCGGCGGGTGAGCAGACAAGCCTCTCGGGCTGGTGAGTGCTGGTCGGCACCAATCCTCTGTGCAGGAATCTCGCCGCTTTTACCTCCTCACCCCTGTTGCTGCGCTCTCCTCCGCAGCTCCGAAGCTTCCCCCCTCCACCACCCGCAGTCTCCGCCGGCGAAGGGGCTTCCTAGTGTGTGGAAACCTTTCCTCCTTCACAGATCCCTCCCACTGGTGCAGGTCCCGTCCCTATTCTTTTGTCTCTGTTTTTTCTTTTTTCTTTTGCCCTACCCAGGTATGTGGGGAGTTTCTTGCCTTTTGGGAAGTCTGATATCTTCTGCCAGCGTTCAGTAGATGTTATGTAGGGGTTATTCCACATGTAGATGCATTTCTGACGTTTTTGTGGGGAGGAAGGTGATCTCCGCATCTTACTCTTCTGCCATCTTGAAGGTCTCCTTCTTCAACCAAAATGCTGCTGCATTGACTTTTTAAAGTCACACAGGCAGATGTCTGGGGTGGTTGGTGATCCGTGATGTTGATAGCAAAGAAAGGATGTGTGTTCTAAGTGGTGACACCGAGGAGTCCAGCTCCCTGATCAGATCTGGAAATCCTTTGCCCCGGGGGCAACCTCGGAGAGCGTCCTGCGCCCCCCGCCACTTCTCCGGACTCTGGGGCGCCACCTGCAGCTGAGTCACCAGCCCGGCTGCCTCTGGGATGTGTGCGCCGGCCCCAGCCGGCCTCCCCTCAAGCAAAAGGTTTTAAAATCCTACGCATTTTTAATTTGTCACAGGGAAATCTGGTTTTGCCTAAATACTGGTCTGTGGCATCTGTTTTTTGGTTAAATGCCTCTGTTTGGGGAGTAAACGCTAGTGGAGTTATTTAGTTTAGTTGGATTGTTACAGATAATTAAGGTAAATTAGTTCTAGTCATTTTATTGACTTGAAAAATGACAGCCCCTGTGAAGTGCTCATTTATTGAACCGTTTAAGAAAAGGATCAAGACCAAAATGATTCCTTCTAACGTTTGAGAGACAGGGAAGACTCTTTAATCCTGCTCTGGATTCATAACTCTTGCTCTTTTGATCAACGCTGCAGGGTGTGCCCCAGCTGTCAGTCTGCTTGTCGGAAGAGCCAGAAGATCATATTAAGGCTGCTGCTGCCTGGGCCTTGGGACAGATTGGGAGGCACACTCCGGAGCATGCCCGGGCTGTCGCGGTCACAAACACTTTGCCCGTCCTGCTTTCTTTGTACATGTCGACCGAAAGTTCTGAGGATCTTCAAATGAAAGTAAGTGCTTAATTCTTGACTGTTTTAATGAGGCTTTGTTAGATTTTGACTCATTCTTTAAAATGTGTAAATTAAAATGTTTTAATTTTCATCATGGACAATATCGCTTTTCTGAGTCAAGAAATAAATTTATCAGAAGAAGTGAGGTGACTCTTTGAAAATGAGTTACCCTTGTCTCTAAAAATCAGTGATATATTTTAATGAAAGTTCTCTGTAGGTACAAAGTTGTTTGTAAAATGAATGTCTGGTTGTTGCCTTCTACATTTCTATTGACTTTTCTTATGAAATAGGTTATTGAATAATAGGATTTTGGAGATGGAATTGGCCAGAGAGTACTTTAGTCCATTTTACATTAAAAAATTGAGTCTAAAGAAATTTAAGCTGCTTTCCCAAGGTATTCCTGAAGCATGAGCTACCTCTCCTAACTCCAAGTCTGCCTGATCTTTTAATTATGTCTTATATTTGTTCCTTAAAGGAAAAATGACTGTAAGATTCACTAAATTAAACATTTTTACATCATGCATTTAAAAAAAAAATTAAGATTTCTAAAAAAAATGTTACTAGCTACTGAAATGATTCATAAAACATGAATATAAAGTAGGATGGGTTTGTAAAATAATTTTAGAATTTCAAAGAAAGAAAAATGCTTCCCAGCATACTGCCTATTAGGAAAACATGTAACTTTTGGAAAGCAGCTTTCAGAATTGACTTGGGTTGAGAGAAGTACACAGAAAAGACAATCAAAATAACAGTAAATTAAATTACTTTTAAATTTTAATTAAAACACTGAAGTAACAAATAGGAAAACACATTTGCTGGAACAACTTTAGGTGCTCTAACAAGGCAGGAAGTCTGCTTGAACTTACAGTTGAGAGACTCTGAAAGCGATGTCGTGAGTCATTTATTTGGTTTATAAATTTTATAAAAGTGAGTTTATGTTGATTTGGTTATGTTTACATGTTTTTTCTCTACAGATTCATTGGGGGAAGTTGATTTCTAAGATTAACGCTTTTCCCGTTTTTATAAGACTTTCTAGATCAAAGCAATGATTTAATAGATTTAGGGCTTTTCCCTTACTTGTCTCCAATGTTGACTCCATTCCTTGGCGATGCTTGGTAGAGAGTAAGATTGACAATGTGCTAAGGTCTTTTCCTGTTTAACAATTGTGTGATTCTTTGACTTTCTGGTGAGAAACCACAACTCCATTTCCAATTTTGAGTTGTCCAAGTACATCTGATTTACATACATATACTTTTATTTTATTTTATTTTATTTTTTTAAATGTATTTATTTTATTTTTGGCTGCGTTGGGTCTTCATTGCTGTGCGCAGGCTTTCTCTAGTTGTGGTGAGCAGGGGCTACTCTTCATTGCGGTGGGTGGGCTTCTCACTATGGTGGCTTCTCTTTGTTGCGGAGCGTGGGCTCTAGGTGCACGGGCTTCAGTAGTTGTGGCATGAGGGCTCAATAGTTGTGGCTCATGGGCTCTAGAGCACAGGCTCAGTACTTGTGGCCCATGGGCTTAGTTGCTCCGCAGCATGTGGGATCTTCCTGGACCAGGGCTCGAACCCGTGTCCCCTGCATTGGCAGGCAGATTCTTAACCACTGTGCCACCATGGAAGCCCTACATATAATTTTAACCTATGTATGTAGTTCTCTTTTTGTGGCATATTTCTTTAACCCATTATCATAATTGTCTTTCTTCCTCCCTCTTCCCTCTCCTCTTCCCCACTTCCTCCTCTTCCCTCCTCCCTCCTCCTCACTTCTCATCCTTCCCACCCTTACCTCTAGTAATCCAGGGAAATAAAAGATTACATCAGCTAGAGCATGAATAATTAATAGTGGAGTCAGTAGTAATTATAGTTTGAGAAACCCTTGCAAATAGTCTCTGAGGGAGCACTATATACTATTTACATGCTACCAAGTTTATATAACTTGGTTTTTAATGAGTTATTATGATATTATGTTGTATAAATATCACCAGAGTAAAATAAGTTTGATAACTTTACTTTTTGAAGTCAGATAATTTTTATCTTGTATTAGTTTAATAAAGGTGGTTTTATTAAAACATTTAGGTTTACTAATAGAAGATTCCTTTTGCCCTTATTTAATATAATATTTACTTTCAGGAAATACAGTGGGTATTAAATTAAAAGTGATTTATCAGTCTTTATCCTGTCAACAATCTTTCCAAGGCTTTAAATCCATCCAGATATTTTCTTATTGTAGGGACTTAATCATTCCTTTTCTTTTCTTCCCCAAGGTCTCTTGGATTCTATCAGTTGTTGTTTTAAAGGCTTTAGAGTGAAAGTCCAAATCTGTTTGATGTGACACTATCTCAGTAGGGAAAATGTATCCAAGAGCTTTAGGAACTGTCTAATGGTGTTTCTCATTTGTTACTCTGTAGCAGCTTTCAAATTATAAGGCCATGTTGAAGTTCATTTTGTCCCAAAGGCATGTCAGCTTCTGTAAGCATTCTCTAATTGGTTCTGATCCATGAGAGAGAGCCAAGGAGCAGCCCCTTGGAATTTCTTGCACATTTTCACATAGCCTTACTGTCTATACACCTATGTAATTTCAAATACCTTATAAAAACTGAAAAGAATATATATCTTTTATATAATCAGCTTACCTACATATATTTTGATAATATTCAGGCAACTACACTTGTTTTGATTCAGAGATATCATATCGAAATGTATCATCTTAATTTGGCATTTGGATGGTTATAAAACTATTCAAATAGTTATAAAACTATTTCTAAGATAATTATTTGATTTAATTATTGTATTCTTATTGTCTTGGTTGTTCCCCTTTATTTTTAGCAGCTTTATTGAAATATAACTCATATACCATATAATTTACCCATTTAAACTATACAATTCAATGGTTTTAGTATCTTCACAGGTGCAAACATCACCACAGTCTAATTTTAGAACATTTTCATTCTCCCATTAGCAGTCACTCCACATCCTTCCTGTTTAGCCCCAGGCAACCATTAATTTACTATCTGTCTTTGGGGATTTGCCTCTTCTGGACAGTTCATTTAAATGAAACCATACAATATATGTGGGCTTTTGTGCCTGGCTTCTCTCACTTAAAGTTTCAAGGTTCATCCATGTCATAGCATATATCAATATTTTGTTCCTTTTAATTGCCAAATAATATTCCATTGTATTGATATATACCACGTTTTATTTTTCTGTTCACTGCTTAGACATTGGGTTGTTTCTACTCTTTGACTATTATAAATAATGCTGCTATGAACATTATTATGCAAGTTTTGTGTGGACGTATGTTTCCATTTCTCTTGGGTATGTACCTAGGAATGGAACTTGCTAGGTCATATGATAACTCTTTTTGACATTTTGAGGAACTGCCAAACTCTTTTCCAATGTGACTGTACCAGTTTACATTCCCACCAGCAATGTATGAGGGTTCTAATTTTTCCACATCTTTGCCATCACTTGTTATCGTCTTTGTTTTTTATTATAGCCATCCTAGTGGGTGTGAATTGGTATCACATTCTGGTTTCGATTTGCATGTCCTTGACGGCTAATGATGCTGAAAATCTTTTCATGTGCTTATTGGCCATTTGTATATCGTCTTTGGAGAAATGTCTAATCAGACCCTTTGCCCATTTTTAAATTGGGCTATTTATCTTTTTATTATTGAGTTGTAAGGGTTCTTTATATATTTCTGGATACAAATCCTTATCAGATGTATGATTTACAAATATTTTCTCCCATTCTGTGGATTGTCTTATCACTTTGTTGATGGTATTGTTTAGAGCACATTTAAAAAGGAAGTTTTAACGAAGTTCAGTGTATTTTTCTTCTTTTGCTGCTTGTGCTTTTGGAGCTATATCTGAGAAGACTTTGCCTAACACAAGGTCATGAAGATTTACTCCTATGTGCCCCCCTCATTTAAATAACTATAGCTCTTTGGGTCAGAATGCTTTCAGAATAAAATTAACTTTTGAATAAGAAACATTTTTCATTTTAAGCAGTTTTCATTAGAGATCATTCATTAAGGAAAGCAACAGTGAATAATTTTTTGTTACTCCTTTCATTTTCTGTGAAAAACAAGTGAAGTGGCACCAAGTGTTTGCCTAGAATTGACAGTTGTATTTTGTTAATTACTACGCTTATGTGTGTTGTTGAGATTAAAAAAAAATAGTATTGCTAGTCACTTACTGTGGTCTTTACAATAGCTTTGATCAGTGTGGCTGAAGTCAGTTTTTAGAAATATCAGAAAAATTAGTGAATGTAGAACTGTAGATGCTATGCTAGTTCATAGGAAAACCAGGCTCAAACTCAAGTTGCCCTAAGTAGATAGCCCATGACCCCTTCCCTCACATCATCATGTATTATATATGTCTAAGGATAAGCACTAGCTACTAAATGCTCTGACATTTAGCAAAATTCATAGTCTCTCATTCATTATTTCAAAGTAACACCTTACTTGATTTCCTGAATTAGGTAAATAAAAGGGTTTGTTGACCCCATGTAATTTCTGTACAATTCACAAAATGAAGTTGTAGGAACAATTTTATTTCGTTCACAGCCATAAATAACCAAATATAAGGCACATTTTCTAAAGGCTTATACATTTTAAATCCAAAATATGACGTGATCTTATATGTAGAAAATCCTAAGGAATACACACAGACACACACATACACAAATACTAGAACTAATAAGAGTTCAACAAAATCACTAGGTATAAAATCAATATAAAAATCAATTGTATTTCCATATCTTAGTAATGAGTAATTCAAATATGAAGTTAAGAAAATAGTTTCATTCACAATAGCATCAAAAAGAATAAAATACTTAGGAATAAATTTAACAAAAGAAGTATAAGGGCTTCCCTGGTGGTGCAGTGGTTGGGAGTCCGCCTGCTGACGCAGGGGACACGGGTTCGTGCCCTGGTCCGGGAGGATCCCACATGCCGCGGAGCGGCTGGGCCCGTGAGCCATGGCCGCTGAGCCTGCGCGTCCGGAGCCTGTGCTCTGCAACGGGAGAGGCCACAACAGTGAGAGGCCCACGTACTGCAAAAAAAAAAAAAAAAAGAAAAGTATAAGACTTGTACACTGAAAACTATAAAACATTGCTGAAAAAAATTAAAAAAGATCTGAATAAATGAAGAGACATTCCATGTTCACAGATTGGAAGATTCAATATTGTTAAAATGGCAATTCAATATTGTGAAAACCATCTACATATTCAATACAATTCCTGTCAAAATCCCAGCTGGCTTTTTTCCCCCCAGAAGTTGAGAAGCTGATCCTAAAATTCATATGGAAATGCAAAGGACTCAGACTAGCCAAAACAATCTTGAAAAAGAAAGACTTACACTGCCCAACTTCAAAATTTATTATAAAGCTACAGGAATCAAGATAGTGTGGTACTTGCTTACAGAAAGACATATATATCAATGTAGTAATTGAATTGAAAATCTGAAATAGACCCTTTTATGGTCAGTTGATTTTTCACAAAGGTGCCAAGGCAATTTAATGTTAAAAGGATAGTCTTTTCAGCAAACTGTACTAGGATAATTATTATATCCTCAGACAAAAATATTAATTTGGACCCATGTCTCATACCATATACCAGAATTAACTAAAAATGGATAATAGGTCTAAATATAAGAATTAAGACTATAAAACTCTTAGAAGAAAACATAGAAGTAAATCTTTTTAACCTTGGATTAGGCATTGATTTCTTAGAAGTGACGCTTAAAGCACAAGTAATAAAAGAAAACATTGATAAATTAGGTTTCATCAAAATGAAAAACTTGTATGCTTCAGAAGACATCACTGAGAAAATGAAAAGACAAGCCGCAGACTTGGAAAAATTACTTGCAAATCATATATTCAAGCAAGGACTTGTATTCAAAATATGTAAAGAGCTCTTACAACTCAATAATAAGAGGACAACCCAACTAAAAAATGGGTAAAAGATCTGAATAGACATTTCACCAACAAATGATCAATCAGCACATGAAAAGATGTTCAACATCATTAGTGATGATAGAAATGCAAATCAAAACCATAATGAGATATTACTTTACAGCCACAAGAATGTAACTATAAACGGGCACGAGGTTTCTTTTGAGATGATGAAGATGTTCTAAAATTAGATTGTGGTGATGGTTGCACAGCTCTGTAAATTTACTAAAAATACATGGATTTTAAAATGAGTGAATTTATGGTATGTAAATTATATCTCAATAATGTTGTTAAAAAAATCTTAAACCCAGAACTTGACAAGTAAACAAAACCTTAATTAACTAATATACTAATATTTCTTTCATGCTGGATAATACAACTGATTATTAATCATGATATACATCCTGATCTAGAAGTTTATAGTCAAAACTCAAGTATATTTCTTGATGAAGGATAGTGAAGCTCAGTGGATTTCTAGTGTCATTAGAGTTCTTGATTAATAAGTTGGCAGTCTATCACCAGCTTGGAACTGTTAGAATTGGAGTAAGGCTGTCTGCATGGTACAGTGGATGTGATCTCCGCTATCCCGCTGGTAGACCTGGTCACCAACAGCAGTTAAGTTCATCACAAGCTCTTCACTTCATTTTCAAATTCCAGGAACACAAGACATGAATTCTTGTCAAGCTTTCATTGATTACTTACTTTGGTATGTATTTTGCTTTGTATTTCAATAGAGTAAAAAAGCCATAAAGAACATCCTACAAAAATGCACCTATTTACCAGCTCTCGAGCCATTTCTGTATGATGCTCCTCCCAATATTCTGAAGTATGTGGTTGGACAGTTCAGTAAGGTAAGACATGCTCTCTTAGCCTAGAAGTGGGGGAAGAAAATTGAAATGGGGTATTAACTTGTTGCTTCTGCTGGGTCAATGTTTTCTTCTGTAAGATGGGGGCAGGGTTTTACTACTTAACTTTCACCTATCATATTGACACGGAAGGTAAAATAGGTTAATAAAATTAACATAAGCTAATAAAATTCACACATAACTAATTCACACTTTCTTCTTCCTCACATTTTCCTCACAGCCTCTGTACTGTCTTTTTTATGTTCTTGGAGAGTAAAGAGTCAACATATAAAAACCTCATAGCGCAGATAATTTATACTGAGAAGTAACTTTTGGTAATTTTCCCAGTGTCTGTTAGTTTCACTCATCTGGGAACACTGCGAAGGTCTTATAAAGAAAAGGTAAAAGGTCTCTGAGTCACTGAAATATTTTTTGCAACGTGCATGCACTTTACCGGAGATGCTTTGAGACAGTCACTTGGAGTGTATTGACTTATTCTGTGAACAGTTTTAACAAACGTGGCTGTCATATTTCTTAGACCACTGCAGATTCAAGGTAGTAAGGTAGAAAGGTCAAGCTGCTGGAAGGGGCTCAGCCAGTGGGACTGACTGCTGAAAGCAGAGGCTGAGAGAGAGTGAGTGCGTTCTCACAGCTGTGGATGGCCAGGAGGGGGACCCTAAACTATCAACTGTGTTCAGGAGGTTGGGTTTAAGAAAACAGGGTTGTTGGAATTAGTATCCCACTGTGGCCGTGAGCCCAGGCTCTGGAGCTGGGGTGCCTGGATTCCCCATTTACCAGCAGCAATGCCTTTAGCAAGTCTTGACCTCTCTAAACCTTAGTGTGATTACCCATAAATAGGGTTAATAAAAGAACCTATTTATAGGGTCATTGTAAAGGTTAATGAGATGTTATATATAAAGAGTTTAGCTTAGGGCTTCCCTGGTGGCGCAGTGGTTGAGAGTCCGCCTGCCGATGCAGGGGACACAGGTTCGTGCCCCGGTCCGGGAAGATCCCACATGCCGCGGAGCGGCTGGGCCCGTGAGCCATGGCCGCTGAGCCTGCGCGTCCGGAGCCTGTGCTCCGCAACGGGAGAGGCCACAACAGTGAGAGGCCCGCGTACCGCAAAAAAAAAAAAAAATTATGTGGCAAGTGCACAGATAGGGGTTTAACAGAATTCCATGAGAGAAGAAAAGTACCCAACTCATCCTGCGAAAAGAGAATAGGGCTATCCCAGAGAAAGTTTCTTAAAGGAGGTGACATCTGAGCTGAGTCTTAAAACATAAGCAAGAATGGGAATTTCCTGATGGTCCAGTTTCCACTGCAGGGGGGACTGGTTCGACCCCTGGTTGGGGAACTAAGATACTGCATGCCACGTGGCGTGGCCAAAAAAAAAAAAAAAAGATAAGCAAGAGTGAGCCAAGTAATGGGGGAGGTGTGTGGAGGGTGGAAGGGTATTCTAGGAAGAGGAAACAGCATAGGCAAAGGCAAGAAATGGTTTGGACACACCCTTTGAGATTATTGAAATAAAATTTAGCATAGAGGTTGGTAGGGAAGGACGCTGGAGAGATGTTTAGGACCTGAGTCACAGAAGGCCCTCTGTGCCTTGTTAAGGAGCTTGGAGAGACCTTCAGTTTGTATAAGAGAAGAACAGATACTGCTTTACCTTGTATGTATATGAGTGGCTCTCCATTATCTTTGCTCCTGTTCATTGCCTTTATTCCATCTCCACAACATAAAAAGTTAAGAAATTTCTAAAAAGGCTGCATTTTACTTCCAATGATCAGCAAATTTAGGCTCATTATGTTGCAGGTATATTGGACATAAATTCTCTTATGTATTTCCTCAGGTATATTATTGCTTTTCAGTAGTAAAAATCCAACTTGGAAAAGAAAAGCTGACATTTTTGTGTGCTTCACTTTTCAAGGTGCTGCCGCATGATAGCAAAGCTCGACGACTTTTTGTAACAAGTGGTGGACTTAAAAGGATTCAAGAGATAAAAGCAGAACCTGGATCTCTCCTTCAAGAATACATCAACAGTATTAACAACTGTTACCCAGAAGAAATAGTAAGGTGGGAAAAATGGACTTTGAGAAGGTCAAAGTTATAATGTAGTTTTTCAGTTCTCAAACCTAGATTTTATATCTACTGTGTCAAAATGTGGACTTTGAAATAGCACATAAGACCAGTGTATACTTCTACTTCTCTCTTGATCTCTTTTATCCCTCAAATTAAATTATGTTCTGAGTGACACATACATTTCCACATCAAACTGGAATGCCATTTGAGATATTTCTGTACTAATTTAATACATGCTTTACTAAAGAGTACCCAAATACAGAGTTCAAAGTAAATTAACAATCTTTAATATGAACCTGATTTAGAAAGAGTCTGATTTTCATAGTTCCCTGCATATTATTTCTCTGCCTTAAGCTCCATTCATATCGGTGAGAGTATTACAAATAAGAAAGAGATGTTGCATGGCAAAAAGAAAGTTACTATCTATATTTGAAAAAATTATATTTTTTATGAAATGTAGATGCTTCATAGTAATGTAGCAGGAAGTTTTTCTCAAGATTAATTTTTTTAATGAGGTTGGTTTCAGGGCATTAAACCTAAGCCTCAGTCCCTGTAAGCCTAAAAGAGAACTCTACCACTAAACCTCAAATAAATAAAAACAAAGTTACCAAGTACAGATAGAATTATTAAGCAACTGAATCTTGAAAAATGTCCACAAAACATGCAGAATTAAAGGCTATATTTATCTATATTTTTCTAATACTACACTCATTTCTTATTTTCTCTTAATATTAGAGATTACAAATTCCAATTTTTAAAATTTGTTATAATTTATATGTTATGTAAACTATTCTTCCTATTTATTTTTCTTCAATTTATTTATTTTTTAAACTTTTTATTTTTTATTGGCATATAGTTGATTAACAGTGTTGTGATAGTTTCAGGTGTACAGCAAAGTGATTCAGTTATACATATACATGTATCTATTCTTCTTCAAATTCTTTTCCCATTTAGGTTGTTACATAATATTAAGCAGAGTTCCCTGTGCTATACAGTAGGTCCTTGTTGGTTATCCATTTTAAATACAGCAGTGTTTACATGTCAGTCACAAACTCCCTAACTATCCCTTCCCCTCACCCTTCCCCCCTGGTAACCATAAGTTCATTCTCTAAGTCTGTGAGTCTGTTTCTGTTTTGTAAATAAGTTCATTTGTATCATTTCTTCTTAGATTCCACATGTAAGTGATATCATACGATATTTCTCTTTCTCTGTCTGACTTAACTTCACTCAGTATGACAATCTCTAGCTCGGTCCATGTTGCTGCAAATGGCATTATTTCATTCTTTTTAATGGCTGAGTAATAGTCCATTGTATTTATGTACCACATCTTCTTTATCCATTCCTCTGTTGATGGACATTTAGGTTGCTTCCGTGTCTTGGCTGTTGTAAACAGTGCTGCAGTGAACACTGGGGTGCATATATCCTTTTGGAGCATGTTTTTCTCTGGATATATGGTCAGGAGTGGGATTGCTGGGTCATATGGTAGTTCTATTTTTAGTTTTTTAAGGAACTTCCAGACTGTTCTCCATAGTGGCTGTACCAATTTACATTCCCACCAATGGTGTAAGAGGGTTCCCTTTTCTCCACACCCTCTACAGCATATATTGTTTGTGGATTTTTTGATGATAGCCACTCTGACTGGTGTGAGGTGATGTCTCATTGTAGTTTTGATTTGCATTTCTCTCATAATTAGTGATGTTGAACATCTTTTCATGTGCTTCTTGGCTATCTGTATGTCATCTCTGGAGAAATGTCTATTTAGGTCTTCCACCCATTTTTTGACTGGGGTTGTTTGTTTTGATGATATTAAGCCACATGAGCTGTTTATAAGTTTTGGAGACTAATCCTTTGTCGGTCACATCATTTGCAAATACTTTCTCCCAATCTGTGGGTTGTCTTTTCATTTTGTTTATGGTTTCCTTTGATGTGCAAAAGCTTTTGAGTTTAATTAGGTCCCACTTGTTTATTTTTGTTTTTATTTCCATTACTCTGGGAGTATTCTTCCTATTTAATATCAGTGGTTTTTAATACATTTGGTAACATTGATTTTAAAAGCACGAAAATAATTTTAAGATTGAAATTTGTTTTATATTCACATATACTCTGCCAGTAAATTCTTTCCAGAGGTGTACAAATTCATTCACTTTGGGGAGGTTTATGAGAACTTCTTGACCAAAAGAGTTCCAATAAATTAGCTTTGAAAGTATTAATATATATAAAATACATCAAAGGAGTAGTATATCATAACATGTATATATACTATGTATAATATATAAATAAAATAACATACCAAAAAGGTTGTATAACATATAAATATGTGTGAACCCACTAAATGAAGGAAATATGAAAACCTTTTATGAAGAAAATAAAGTTAATTTTTGTGCATGGAATGTATGTCCCTTCAGGAAGAATGCTATTTTACATAAGTTTAAAATAACTTTCTATGCAATTTTCTAACATAAACAGAATTATAGAAAAATGGAAGAAGTGAACTAACTGGTCCCCCAAATGGAGTGACCTATTAGAATTGACCAATGGTAAGGTGCTTTCTTGAATAGAAGTCTTCTTTCCACTAATTTCTAGGATTAGTTTACAGGGCACCAGGGGAAATAAAAAACTCTGTCGTGTTAGAATTTGATCTGGTTCTTTGTCAAAATACCATTGTAAAATTTCCACTTCTCATATTCTGGGATCTGGCTAATTATCATGAAGAATTTTGGTTAGCTGGCTAACTTTTCAAGTTTCTGACATATATTTTTTTAAAGCATTGGGCTCTATAGAACTTAGAGGAGTTTTATAGAAATCTCTGAAAATTTGCCTTCCTATGAAAGCAGACAAATATAATCTCAAAATTGTTTAATTTTTGCTGTCGTAATTCTCAAAAATGACTTGGTGACTATTTTAGAATTATTCTTTGTAAGACAGATTATCAGTGGATACATTCTCTCAGCTGTTTTCAGCCTAAACATTTATTTCAGTTGCCTTCTGATTTTAGTAATCTTTAAAAATGTTTAATAAAGGTGGTTGGTATGATGAGAGGGAAGGCGCCCAGGACAAGATGTTAGAAGACATAAGTTCTAATCCCGGGCCACTCCACAGCTGTTGTCTTCTGGATCTCTGCCTAAACCGGGGGGCAAGGCATGCATACAGTCTTCCGTTCAGCCCATTTCTGGTGTGATAACAGGTATTACAGTAACCTAAATTCTACATGGGTCTAGGATGAGTTAACTCCCCTATATTCTTAAAGGCCAGGAAGAAGTAGGGTGATAGCCAGAGGAAAGGCATTTCCAGTTCTTTTTTGGAGGTTCATTTTGGTTCTTTCATGAGGAGTATGGCTAAAAGCTCGGACTTAGGTATCAAACAGATCTAAGTTCCTATCTCAGTCCAAACGACTTGCTAACTGTGACTTTGAAGATATTACTTAACCCTCTTAACCAGTTTTCTCATGTGTAAAATGTGAATAATTACCTACTTCACAGAGTTGCTATTAGGATTAAGTGAGAGGCTATTAGGATTAGCCACAGGGTTCACAGATAGGAAGAATTCAATTCAGTAAATATCTGTTATTGTCCTCAGTGGGCACCCCTCTTCTTGTTCTTTTTCTTTTTTTTAAAGTTGAAATACAGTTGATTTACAACGTTGCGTTAGTTTCTGGTGTACAGCAAAGTGATTCATATATATATATATATATATTCAGATATATTCATATATTCTTTTTCAAATTCTTTTCCATTATGGTTTATTACAGGATATTGAATATAGTTCCCTGTGCTATACAGTAGGACCTTGTTGTTTATCTATTTCATATTTAGTAGTTTGTGTCTGCTAATCTTGAACTCTGAATTTATCCCTTCCCCATCCCCTGCCCCCACTGGTAACCATAAGTTTGTTTTCTATGTCTGTGAGTCTGTTTCTGTTTTGTAAATAAGTTCATTTGTATCATATTTTAGATTCCACATGTAAGTGATATCATATGGTATTTGTCTTTCCCTTTCTGGCTTACTTCACTTAGTATGATAATCTCTAGGTCCATCCATGTTGCTGCAAATGGCATCATTTCATTCTTTTATATGGTTGAGTAGTATTCCATTGTGTGTGTGTGTGTGTGTGTGTGTGTGTGTGTGTGTGTATACACTAAATATTTATCTGTTCATCTGTCAATGGACATTTAGGTTGCTTCCATGTCTTGGCTACTGAAAATAGTGCTTCTATGAATATTGGGGTGTATGTATGTTTTCAGATTATAGTTTTGTCTGGATATATGCCCAGGAGTGTTATTGCTGGATCGTATGGTAGCTCTATTTTTAGGTTTTAAGGAACCTCCATGCTGTTTTCCACAGTGGCTGCACCAATTTACATTCCCATCAACAATGTAGGAGGATTTTTTCTCCACACTCTCTCCAGCATTTGTTATTTGTAGACTTTTTAATGATGGCCATTCTGACCAGTATGAGGTGATATCTCATTGTAGTTTTTATTTGCATTTCTCTAATAATTAGCAATGTTGAACATCTTTTCATGTGCCTGTCGGACATCTGTGTGTCATCTTTGGAGAAATGTCTACTGAGGTGTTCTGCCCATTTTTTGATTGGTTTTTTTGTTATTGAGTTATATGAGCTATTTGTATATTTTGGAAATTAAGCCCTTGTTGGTCGCATCGTTTGCAAATATTTTCCCCCAGTCCGTAGACTTTTCATTTTGTGTACGGTTTCTTTTGCTTACAGAACCTTATAAGTTTGATTAGGTCCCATTTGTTTATTGTTGCTTTTATTTCTGTTGCCTTGGGAGACTGGCCTTAGAAAACATTGCTACAATTTATGTCAGAAAATGTTTTGCCTATGTTCTCTTCTAGGAGTTTTATGGTGCCATGTCTTATATTTAAGTCTTTGAGCCATTTCCAGTTTATTTTTATGTATGATATGAGGGAGTGTTCTAACTTTATTGATTTACATGTGGCTGTCCAGCTTTCCCAACACCAAGGAAACAGATATTCAGGTACAGGAGGGTCCCAAACAAGATAAACCCAAACATACCTACACTAAGGCATATTATTCTTGTTCTTTTTTCTATCCATGTTAAGTCACATTATTAGCTAGATCAAATTTAACATTATAATAATAATGGAGAAACTTATGTAGCAGCACATGGCCACTTATTTTTTCACTATTTGTTTTGATGATAAATGCATAGCAAGCAAATATTTGTTTCATTTTTGCAAGTATAAAAGACATAAATAAAGATTGTTCTGATTAGATTTAAATTGCTTTTAATTGCTAAGGTAGGGATTCCAAACTTTTTCCTGATGAGAAGCTACTTTTGAATTCCTTAGCGACCAAAGGACAGACAGAAAAAGCAAGAAGAGCTACAATCCTGCAGCCTGTGGAACAAAAATCACATTCACAGAAAAATAGACAAGATGAAAAATCAGAGGGCTATGTACCAGATGAAGGAACAAGATAAAACCCCAGAAAAACAAGTAAATGAAGTGGAGATAGGCAATCTTCCAGAAAAAGAATTCAGAATAATGATAGTGAAGATGATCCAGGACCTCGGAAAAAGAACGGAAGCAAAGATCGAGAAGATGCAATAAATGTTTAACAAAGACCTAGAAGAATTACAGAACAAACAAACAGAGATAAACAATACAATAACTGAAATTAAAACTACACTGGAAGGAATCAATAACAGAATAACTGAGGCAGAAGAACGGATAAGTGACCTGGAAGACAGAATGGTGGAATTCACTGCTGTGGAACAGAATAAAGAGAAAAGAATGAAAAGAAATGAAGATAGCCTAAGAAACCTCTGGGACAACATTAAATGCAACAACATTCGCATTATAGGGGTCTCAGAAGGAGAAGAGAGAGAGAAAGGACCAGAGAAAATATTTGAAGAGACTATAGTCGAAAACTTCCCTAACATGGGAAGGGAAATAGCCACCCAAGTCCAGGAAGTGCAGAGAGTCCCATACAGGATACACCCAAGGAGAAACACGCCAAGACACATAGTAATCAAATTGGCAAAAATTAAAGACAAAGAAAAATTATTGAAAGCAGCAAAGGAAAAATGACAACATACAAGGGAACTCCCATAAGGTTAACGGCTGATTTCTAGCAGAAACTCTACAAGCCAGAAGGGAGTGGCATGATATACTTAAAGTGATGAAAGGGAAGAACCTACAACCAAGATTACTCTACCCGGCAAGGATCTCATTCAGATTCAATGGAGAAATCAAAAGCTTTACAGACAAGCAGAAGCTAAGAGAATTCAGCACCAGCAAACCAGCTCTACAACAAATGCTAAAGGAATTTCTCTAAGTGGAAAACACAAGGGAAGAAAAGGACCTACAAAAACAAACCCAAAACAATTAAGAAAATGGTCATAGGAACATACATATTGATAATTACCCTAAATGTGAATGGATTAAATGCTCCAACCAAAAGACACAGGCTCGCTGAATGGATACAAAAACAAGACCCATATATATGCTGCCTACAAGAGACCCACTTCAGACCTAGGGACACATTCAGACTGAAAGTGAGGGGATGGAAAAAGATATTCCACGCAAACGGAAATCGAAAGAAAGCTGGAGTAGCAATACTCATATCAGATAAAATAGACTTTAAAATAAAGAATGTTATAAGAGACAAAGAAGGACACTACATAGTGATCAAGGGATCAATCTAAGAAGAAGATATAACAATTATAAATATATATGCACCCAACGTAGGAGCACCTCAGTCCATAAGGCAACTGCTAACAGCTCTAAAAGAGGAAGTCAACAGTAACACAATAATAGTGGGGGACTTTAACACCTCACTTTCACCAATGGACAGATCATCCAAAATGAAAATAAATAAGGAAACAGAAGCTTTAAATGACACAATAGACCAGATAGATTTAATTGATACTTATAGGACATTCCATCCAAAAACAACAGATTACCCTTTCTTCTCAAGTGCGCACGGAACATTCTCCACGATAGATCACATCTTGGGTCACAAATCAAGCCTCAGTAAATTTAAGAAAACTGAAATCATATCAGGCGTCTTTTCTGACCACAACTCTATGAGATTAGAAATGCATTACAGGGAAAAAAACGTAAAAAACACAAACACATGGAGGCTAAACAATATATTACTAAATAACCAAGAGATCACTGAAGAAATCAAAGAGGAAATCAAAAAATACCTAGAGACAAATGACTATGAAAACATGATGATCCCAAACCCATGGGATGCAGCAAAAGCAGTTCTAAGAAGGAAGATTATAGCTATACAAGCCTACCTCAAGAAACAAGAAAACTCTCAAATAAACAATCTAACCTTACACCTAAAGCAATTAGAGAAAGAAGAACAAAAAAACCCCAAAGTTAGCAGAAGGAAAGAAATCATAAAGATCAGAGCAGAAATAAACGAAATAGAAACAAAGAAAAAGATAGCAAAGATCAATAAAACTAAAAGCTGGTTCTTTGAGAAGATAAACAAAATTGATAACATTAGCCAGACTCACCAAGAAAAAGAGGGAGAGGACTCAAATCAATAAAATTGGAAGTGAAAAAGGAGAAGTTACAACAGACACTGCGGAAATATAAAGCATCCTAAGAGACAACTACAAGCAACTCTATGCCAATAAAATGGACAACCTGGAAGAAATGGACAAATTCTTAGAAAGGTATAACCTTCCAAGACTGAACCAGGAAGAAATAGAAAATATGAACAGACCAATCACAAGTAATGAAATTGAAACTGTGATTAAAAATCTTCCAACAGTGCTTCCCTGGTGGCGCAGTGGTTGAGAGTCTGCCTGCCAATGCAGGGGACACAGGTACATGCCCCGGTCTGGGAGAATCCCACATGCCGCCAAGCAGCTGGGCCCGTGAGCCATGGCCACTGAGCCTGCGCGTCCGGAGCCTGTGCTCCGCAACGGGAGAGGCTGCGACAGAGAGAGGCCCGTGTACCGCAAACAAATAAATAAATAAATAATTTTCCCACAAACAAAGTCCAGGACCAGATGGTTTCACAGGTGAATTCTATCAAACATTCAGAGAAGAGCTAACACCCATCCTTCTCAAACTCTTCCAAAAAATTGCAGAGGAAGGAACACTCCCAAACTCATTCTATATGAGGCCACCATGACCCTGATACCAAAACCAGACAAAGATACTACAAAAAAAGAAAATTACAGACCAATATTACTGATGAATATAGATGCAAAAATCCTCAACAAAATACTAGCAAACAGAATCCAACAACACATTAAAAGTATCATACACCATGATCAAGTGGGATTTATCCCAGGGATGCAAGCATTCTTCAATGTATGCAAATCAATCAATGTGATACACCATATTGACAAATTGAAGAATAAAAACCATATGATCGGGGCTTCCCTGGTGGCGCAGTGGTTGAGAGTCTGCCTTCCGATGCAGGGGACACGGGTTTGTGCCCCGGTCCGGGAAGATCCCACATGCCGCGGAGCGGCTGGGCCCATGAGCCATGGCCGCTGAGCCTGCGCGTCCAGAGCCTGCGCTTCGCAACGGGAGAGGCTGCAACAGTGAGAGGCCGGCGTACCGCAAAAAAAAAAAAAAACAAAAACAAAAAACCATATGATCATCTCAATAGATGCAGAAAAAGCTTTTGACAAAATTCAACACCCATTTATGATAAAAACTCTCCAGAAACTGGGCATAGAGGGAACCTACCTCAACATAATAAAGGCCATATATGACAAACCCACCACAAACATCATTCTCAGTGGTGAAAAAATGAAAGCATTTCCTCTAAGATCAGGAGCAAGACAAGGATGTCAACTCTCACGACTGTTATTCAACATAGTTTTGGAAGTCCTAGCCACGGAAATCAGAGAAGAAAAAGAAATAAGAGGAATACAAATTGGAAAAGAAGAAGTAAAACTGTCACTGTTTGCAGATGACATGATACTATACATAGAGAATCCTAAAGATGCCACCAGAAAGCTACTAGAGCTAATCAATGAATTTGGTAAAGTTTCAGGATGCAAAATTAATGCACAGAAATCTCTTGCATTCCTATACACTAATGATGAAAAATCTGAAAGAGAAATTAAGGAAACACTCCCATTTACCATTGCAACAAAAAGAATAAAATACCTAGGAATAAACCTACCTAGGGAGACAAAAGACCTGTATGCAGAAAACTATAAGTCACTGATGAAAGAAATTAAAGATGATACAAACAGATGGAGAGATATACCATGTTCTTGGATTGGAAGAATCAATATTGTGAAAATGACTATACTACCCACAGCAATCTACAGATTCTGTGCAATCCCTATCAAATTACCAATGGCATTTTTTACGGAACTAGAAGAAAAAAATCTTAAAATTTGTATGGAGACACAAAAGACCCCAAATAACCAAAGCAGTCTTGAGGGAAAACAACAGAGCTGGAGGAATCAGACTCCCTGACTTCAGACTATACTATAAAGCTACAGTAATCAAGACAATATGGCACTGGCACAAAAACAGAAACAGATCAGTGGAACAAGATAGAAAGCCCAGAGATAAACCCACGCACCTATGGTCAACTAATCTATGACGAAGCAGGCAAGGATATACACTGGAGAAAAGACAGTCTCTTCAGTAAGTGGTGCTGGGAAAACTGGACAGCTACATGTAAAAGAATGAAATTAGAACACTCCCTAACACCATAAACAAAAATAAACTCAAAATGGATTTGAGACCTAAATGTAATACCGGACACTATAAAACTCTTAGAGGAAAACATAGGAAGAACACTCTTTGACATAAATCACAGCAAGATCTTTTTTGATCCACCTCCTAGAGTCATGGAAATAAAAACAAAAATAAGCAAATGGGACCTAATGAAACTTCAAAGCTTTTGCACAGCAAAGGATACCATAAACAAGATGAAAAGACAACCCTCAGAATGGGAGAAAATATTTGCAAATGAATCAATGGACAAAGGATTAATCTCCAAAATACATAAACAGCTCATGTAACTCAATATTAAAAAACCAAACAACCCAATCCAAAAATGGGCAGAAGACCTAAATAGACATTTCTCCAAAGAAGACATACAGATGGCCAAGAAGCACATGAAAAACTGCTCAGCATAACTAATTATTAGAGAAATGCAAATCAAAACTACAATGAGGTATCACCTCACACCAGTTAGAATGGGCATCATCAGATAATCTACAAACAAGAAATGCTGGAGAGGGTGTGGAGAAAAGGGAACCCTCTTGAAGAATTGGTGGGAATGTAAATTGATACAGCCACTATGGAGAACAGTATGGAGGTTCCTTAAAAAACTAAAAATAGAATTACCATATGATCCAGCAATCCCACTACTGGGCATATACCCAGAGAAAACCATAATTCAAAAAGACACATGCACCCCAGTGTTCATTGCAGCACTATTTACAATAAGCAGGTCATGGAAGCAACCTAAATGCCCATCGACAGATGAATGGATAAAGAAGAAGTGGTATATATACACAATGAACTATTACTCAGCCATAAAAAGGAACGAAATTGCGTCATTTCTTGAGACGTGGATGGATCTAGAGACTATCATACAGAGTGAAGTTAAGTTAGAAGGAGAAAAACAACTATTGTATATTAATGCATATATGTGGAACCTAGAATAATGGTACAGGTAAACCGGTTTGCAGGGCAGAAATTGAGACATAGATGTAGAGAACAAACGTGTGGACACCAAGCGGGGAAAGCGGCGGGAGGGTGGTGGTGGTGGTGTGATGAATTGGGCGATTGGGATTGACATGTATACACTGATGTGTTTTAAATTGATGACTAATAAGAACCTGCTGTATAAAAAAATAAAATTAAGGCTTCCCTGGTGGCGCAGTGGTTGAGAGTCCGCCTGCCGATGCCTGCCGATGCCTGCCGATGCAGGGGACACAGGTTCATGCCCCGGCCCAGGAAGATCCCACGTGCCGCAGAGCAGCTAGGCCCATGAGCCATGGCTGCTGAGCTTGCACGTCCGGAGCCTGTGCTCCGCAACAGGAGAGGCCACAACAGTGAGAGGCCTGCGTACCGCAAAAATAAATAAATAAATAAAATTAAATAAAATTAAATTTTAAAAATATTAAAAATAAATCAAATAGAAAAAAAATCCCAGCAATTCCTAAGAATTTAGAAACAGAAGCCAATTTTACTATTTTCTTATTGTTTGTAAAAGTAATTATCTTAAATGACTTAAGAACACAATATTTTAAATATAACTCCATTTTTGGAGTACATTCTGAAGACAAACAAATGTACAAAGAATCAAAAAAAAAAGTCTACAGATAATGTATGCTAGAGCGGGTGTAGAGAAAAGGGAACCCTCGTGTACTGTTGGTGGGGATGTAAATTGGTGGAGCCACTATGGAAAACAGTATGAAGTTTCCTTAAATAAAAATAGACCAAAAAAAAAACCCAAAAGAATTCCTTAGCATCAGACAGATTCCAGCTGGAATGAGATTTCTGACAGTTAATGGGTAACTTGATGTACTTATTTATGGGTCCATACACTGAGATACATACGTGGTCTGCATGCATTTATGAGAAGTTAGGTAGTGATAAATGTACACCCTGCTGAGAGGGTGAGAAGTATAAGTCCTGAGCACATTTCCTTCCCCGTGGGGGATCCTGGAGATGTGGCATCGCTGAGGTCCCTGGAGAGACAGGTATACAGTGGCAACTAGCTTGACAATTAGCCAGGTAAAACCTCAAGAATTATAGGTAGGTCCTAATTTATTTATTGGGGACCTTTATTTTAAAGCAATACTGTCCAACAGAAATATAATATTAGCCACATATGTCATTTAAAATTTTCTAGTAGCCACATTTTAAAAAGTAAAATGAAACAGGGTAAATAAATATTAATGATATATTTTTGTTAGCCCAATATATCTAAGCTTTATAATTTCAATTTGTAATCAGTATAAAAATTATCAATCAGCTATTTTACATTTTTTGTACTAAGTTCTTGAAATCTGGTGGGTATTTTATCACTTCTAGTGCATCTCAATTCAGATATTAAATTTCATTGGAAATACATGATCTGTATTTAGATTATATAAAGTTTACGGTTGAAAAAGTAGATACACAAGTTGTTCCAAGCACACCTAAAATTTTTCTAATAACTAATTGAATATCAGTTATTAATATTTTTAATTAAACTTAAATATACAAATTCAGTTCCTCAGTCATGTTTCTAGGGCTCGAGAACTACATGTCGCTAATGGCTACCATATGAAACAGCACAATTTTTAAAGTTTTGGTTTTTTCTAAATCCACTTTCTCCCATTTCTAGAAAAAGTACCTATCTCATGTCTAACACATTTATAAGACCCAGGGAGGTGAGGCCTGCTTAAAATTTGTGACTGACTCAGAGAGAAACAGTTGTAACTTCCTTGGTTTAGGAATACTTGGAAGAGACTCACTGTTGAGGGACAATTTTTTTCAAGGGTAGGAGGCCTTTGGTGGAGATACATTCTCTAAGGTAGCTCTTTATGTATGCATGTATCTGTTTATCTATGACTGCCTATAAGCACACTGTTGAGAAAACACAGTTTTATCCATGTTAACTTGACAAATTGTGGAAGAAACTAATGTAATATAAATTATGAGTTTTTAAGTCAAGCATCTGAGGATAAGTAAAGCTTATTAACAAAGGATAAAGCAAGTCTTGAATATTAGGTTTTATTTGGAGAAAACACCTTAGGAGGTTTAATTACTTTGAATGTTTTAGAAAATTTTAAATTATACTTACTAGATTTTTATCCATTTAGCATATTCTAGAATGTCTGACAAATTTTATTTGACATACTTTTATATGCATATAAATTCTTTTCATGGTATGTGAAGCATCTCACAATGCATTAATCAATATATATAATACTTTTATACTATATATTTTATAAAATGATAAATTTATACATGTAAATTTATAGTACTATAGATGCCCAAAACCAACGAAAAGGATTTATTTCCTAGGTTAGTATGATGAAGTATTTGTAAACTATTTATTAAATAGCTATTTAATGTGAATTATACTCCCAGAAATTTTTGTTTTTATGGGTAGCCAGATCTGATTAAAACATATATTGAGGGCTTCCCTGGTGGCACAGTGGTTGAGAATCCGCCTGCCAATGCAGGGGACATGGGTTTGAGCTCTGGTACAGGAAGATCCCACATGCCGCAGAGCAACTAAGCCCACGTGCCACAACTACTGAGCCCACAAACCACAACTACTGAGCCCTTGTGCCACAACTGCTGAAGCCCGTGCACCTAGAGCCCGTGCTCCGCAACAAGAGAAGCCTCCACAATGAGAAACCCGTGAACCGAAATGAAGAGTAGCCTCCGCTCGCCACAACTAGAGAAAGTTCGCGTGCAGCAACGAAGACCCAATGCAGCCAAAAATTAATTAATTAATTAATTTTGGAAAAACATACGTTGAGAATAATCTGTAGGGTAGTAAGAATGCGGAAGTTGATTAGTAATGATAGACTGTGTTGTCTAACTTACCAAAAAAACCTATTAGCTACAATCATGAAAGCAACATCAGTCACTTGACATAATAAAAACAGAGTCTCTGTAATAAAATACGTTACTGGATCCAAGTTCCTGGCTTTGAAAATACACCTTTGCCATTGCATTGATATCCCTTAAATGTTTGCTGTTTATCTGGCAGTCTTGTGAGCTGTCGTTCTCTTCCTTGATCATCTCTACGCTCATGCACAAAGCATTCCTGGAGCATAACTGGTCAGTGTACTAGAGGTTTCACTTAGAGAATTATTTCAGATAAATATCTTATATTAAATCTTTTTTGCCTACTGTGCCGAATCTTTTCACAAAGATCTAATAGAAAATTTTCTTTTTCAGGTATTATTCCCCTGGATATTCAGATATACTTCTGCAGAGAGTGGACAGCTATCAACCATTTACTAACTGAGAAAAGTTACATTTTTATACTTGAACTCACAGCAGAGTAATTATGAATGATAGTTGTTAAAGCTCTTTCTAAATATTTGAACTAAATGCATTCTAGATTTATTCACTGTGAAAAACCTTTGGATATTTTCTAAATTTATGGAATACTTTAAAAATTAGTGGCTTGAATGTATGAGGAACTCTTCATGGTCATTTGCATAGGATATGCTCTAAAGGTAAATTTTTAAGACATTAAAGGATCTAAGGCATTAGTTATTGTTCCATTAAAGACCACACACACACATACACACACACACACACACACACACACACACACCCTTCCAACTAGATACAGATGAAAGATGGTGTTCAAAAACTCTTAATTATGGGCTTCCCTGGTGGCACAGTGGTTGAGAGTCCGCCTGTCGATGCAGGGGACACGGGTTCGTGCCCCGGTCCGGGAAGATCCCACATGCCGCGGAGTGGCTGGGCCCGTGAGCCATGGCCGCTGAGCCTGCGCATCCGGAGCCCGTGCTCCGCAACGGGAGAGGCCACAACAGTGAGAGGCCCGCGTACCGCAAAGAAAAAACACCTCTTAATTATTTTGCCAATTCCTCACAGGCACAGGCAAGGAAGGCTGGCCTTGCAAATTCCACAGTAGGATATCCAAGGGAAGTACTAGCTGAAAGAGGACGCTGATGACGAAGTACAGGGCATTTGAAAAACATACTGATGCTGGTTACACAAATGTGTTAGCCGAACACATGGAATCTATCGATAACCTGCCAGGTTTTCCTAAAATTTAGGAAGTCTCCTCTTCATCCTAAGCTTCCTAAACCTCTTCTTACCCTACCTAAACTGTTCCTTACCTTTCTTGGGGCTGGACGGGGTAGAAGTCAATATTAAGCACTATACTATTGCAGGCATGCTTTCCATTTTCATTGAAAGGTTTCTTCTTAGTCTAGCCCTGCTCATGAATAAACAAGGAAGCAAACAAATAAAATGGGTCCTCAGCGTTCCCTTGTCCTAGCTTCACATTCCCAGGTTTCAAAAGTCAGATTTTCAGGGATTTAAGGAAAAATTTGAAAAGAATACTGTCTGACTCAGAATTTACATTTTCACAAACGGAGCTGAAAGGAGGGTAAGAGGGAGTTGTGATAAAATTTTCAATAAAAACAGCCCTAGAACTGTCCTTTTCATTTTTCCTATGTAGTGTTTCTGACCTTGGGGAATATGTGATTAGACTCAGGAGTCTTGGTTAGTTGGCAACTGTGTCTTTTTTTTAATCTAAAGGACATTCTTTACAGTGATCTCCCCTGGAGGCCTGGAGAGGAAGTAAATGGTAACCAGAGAGCCCCTTGGACACACTGTTTCCAGTCTGGTTGGCCTTCAGGTTTCCTTCTCAGACTCTTTTTTTTTCCCCTCTAAAAAGAAACCTACCCATTTATTTTTGGTATTTTCTGGATTCATCTCTGTCATCATTTCCTAACAGTACATAGCTTTGTTGTATATTTTTAAATTTCATCATACCCAAGATTACCCCATTTCTTTTTGCCTTGTATCAGTCTAGAATTGCCTGCAGTTTTATTGAAAAGGGCCTATTTTGTTTCCTTGCAGTAATCTCTTAGATCCATTGCATAAGAAAATGTAATCTTTATCCTCAGTTTTGTAGCTTCCCTTTCTCTCCTTCCTGCCTGCCCAGCTTCTCTTATGAACCTTTTAACAAACTGAGAAAATAAAGGTGGTTTCCATCTTTCTTCATTAATAATGACAGAAATTAGTCCATCTGCTCTAAGACCTCCTCAAATGTTACGGGAATGGTGTATTTCCTATTATGTATTTCCTACTATTGTATGTTGTATTTGAAATTTTTCACTTCTTAAATCATTTCATACTTATCAAATAGTTTTAAGCTAAGAAAAATAAAAATATTTAGTGGAATTTGAATGGGTGCTTTAAGTTGTTCATATGCAATTTGGAAAATATATGCTATGCAATGTTTCTTGACATAAAACACTTAAAGCAAAATGAAGCTTTCTTTATTCTTTGCAAAGTCTATTATGAGACTTTTAAAAAAATATTTTCTATTTGTGCTAGAGGAAAAATAGTGTCTCTCACTGATGGTATTCTTTGTTATTTTCACTCCTGGTTTGAATTTTGTCAATTCCAATCCTCTGTTTCCCCTCCCCACCCCCTGCAGTTTATTTAAAATTCAACTATCATTAGGATATCTCATTTAGCTTACATGAACAACAGTTTATTTTTATCATTTCAGGAATAGAATGGTTGAATCTTATTATTGGTTGAACCTTATTATTATTCATTCAGTTCATCTGTTGTGTATCAGTGGTACCTGAAAGGAGATGGTGAAAGTTTGGGTTCTGATCATGTCTGTTAAATAGTAAAGGTGATAATACTTGCTCAGCAGACTCATAAGGTGCCTATGAAGATAACTTGCAATGATGCATGTAACAATTTTGTAAACTCTTCTGTGCAAACCAATATGTGATTTATGGGCAATCTGACAGCCAGTGACAGATTACACATTTTGGCCGGCAGTTGGGCACACCAGGCCCCATACTCTTAGATCAGTAGAGTTTATTCCAGATGATTTATTATAAAGAAAAGCTAAATTTCCTGCCCTCATGGAGTTTTCTAATATAAACACATTTGCCCAGACACAGGGAGTAAAATAGGCACAAGACACTGAACACCAAACAGGCATATTTCATTCAGTATGTAAAAACAAATGACAACCTCATAGTTACAGGAGGTTGACCTGTTTTTCTAACCTTTTCTCTCAAACTATCCCCTTAAAGACAGGATTAAAGATTTGCTAGTTTCTAAACTTGATTTGAGGTCCTGCTTAACATAAACCCTGACCTTAAATTCCTGGGTGAGGCCATCTCCAATCCAAGATGTCAAGTTTAGAAACTAACCTTGAAAGAATGAAGGATTTGTCTGTTGTGTTTTTAGATCTCCAGCCCTTTCCTTAAATTCATAAACCCTGACCTTAAATTCCTGGGTAAGGCCATCTCCAATCTAAGATGTCAAATTTAGAAACTGACCTTGAAAGCATGAAGGATTTGTCTGTTGTGTTTTCAAATCATCTAACTTTAAGTAAGGTGCTAGCAAATGTTGAGGCTTGTGTATACTGTGGCTTATTTTGCCACAAAATTCACTGTATAGAAAATACCGGTTTGTAGCTCGTCTGTTTCGGAGATTAAAAGGATCAAATGACAGTCTTAATTGTAACTATTACATTTACCCATTGGTTAAGGCACTTTGGACTTTTTCTAGGTTTAAACTGGCTTTTATTTTAATTATTTTTTTAATTGTATAGTTGATTTACAGTGTTATATTAGTTTCAGGTGTACAACATAGAGATTCAATAATTTTATAGATTATACTCCATTTAAAGTTATTATAAAATATTGGTTATCTTCCCTGACTGTACAATATATCCTTGTAGCTTCTTTGTTGTATACATGGTAATTTGTGCTTCTAAATTCCCTACCCCTAACTTGCCCCTCCTCCCTTCCCTCTTCCCACTGGTAACCACTATATCTATGAGTCTGTTTCTGTTTTGTTGTATTTATTTCTTTATTTTTTTTTAATATTCCACATATAAGTGATATCATACAGTATTTGTCTTTCTCTGTCTGACTTATTTCACATAGCATAATGCCCTCCAAGTCCATCCATGTTGTTACATCAACTATTAGCTTGTTTTACCTTGTTTGTCACTGACAGCTGTAAGGAGGGAAGGAGAAGAGGAGGAATTTGGCCATTGATTTGCAGCATGTCTTACTGACAGTTAAATACAGTGGTTTGTTCTGTTTTCTGCCACTCGAGGGTTATTTAATTAAATTCATGACCTAGGATGCTAACCAGCCCCACATCTAAAATAATTGCTTCTCTGTTGGTGAGATGTAAAGCCGGGATTGATTTTCCCCTGACTGATAGCTCTCCTTTCTGAGTCATGAATGTCATCTCCACTCTCTTCCCCACATAATTTGATCTCTGTATTTGATCCCTATTTACTATACACTTCGCTAAACAGATGTCTGAGTAATTAAAATCCCACATGGGCACTCTCATCAGTGAGTTACATCTATTTAACAGTCAGCTTAGAAACTTCTCACCCTTGGCTCTTCTCCCATCCTGGTGTCATCTGTCACTGGCCTTTAGCAGGCTTTAAATATTAGAGTTCAAACCTGCTGCGTTTGTTTGCCTGCGTTCATAGAACCTCTCTTTTTGTTTTCTGATTGCATTTTCCTCACAAGTCCCTGATCTCTTTCTCCTTCAACTCACCTGGATTTTCTGTACAGTTTTCTACCAGCATTCAAAATTCTCATTGGATGAATCATTCTATATTTCATTCATGCCAGCACCAGCAATTAAAAAAAAAATCAGAACAGTGCTGTCAGAACCATGGATTAAGAGTGCCTTTTATTTTTTTCCCCTGAGGCATAGCCAAATATTTCAGTTTGAACAATCCCCCCATTTTTAAAAACTATTTGAGATCAAATCCTGGAAACCTGTTTGGTGGCTACAGCTCACTGAAGGATTTTGATGGCCAAGAGTTATAGAACGAAAGAATGTGGGTTTGGAGCAGGAAAAGGAAGTTAGGAAGGACTTATTACATGAAATTTACTCACTTTTGAGAGAGGATTTAGATAGAAATTTATTTATGAAAACGTTTGTACTTAGACAATGTTCTTACGATAAATCTTATACTGATATTACATGCAACTTGAGGTTAATGCTGTAATTTACAATAGGTTAAAGAATTCCCTTTGCAGTTGATGACACGTATCAATTTTAGGAACATTTTGAAATGAGTATAGAGTATATATTTTCTGATACCTATCATTTGAGATGAACAAAAACAGATAAATGAGTGGGCAACAGTCTTATAGTAAAAGGATTCTTTATTTTCCTACTTTTAAATAGAGTTAGTTCCGGTGCATTTAATTAACATGGATCATTTTATAGATGTAAGTTTATCAGAACATGAGAGTTTCTTGTGAAGTTCCTTTGTGTTCACAACACTGGGAAATAAATAAGGTGATCAAAGAACAAGCAACAAGTTCAGAGGTTAACTAATACTGTTTTAGTTCTATGAGAGCAAATTCTAAAAGTATTTGCATAAACTTTATTACCATGATTGTATTTTAAAACTACATGAAAATCCTATTGTGCAATGGACCCTCATTTTGGCTGTTTAGACATAACTTCTAGTCTTGTTAACTAACGAGGGCCAGGTAAGTAAACAGGGACATGAATTAACAACAGTATTCTTGGACAAATAGTGACATAGAGTAGAGCTAGTATTTCAGGAAGGTAAACGAGTTCGACATGATGAGAATGCTGTGGGTGTGATTTCTTTCACTGTTTATCATCCAGCATCATGACAGACCTGATGGCTGGTGAGCTAGAGTGATTTTCATTCTCCCCATGCTAGGATAACCTCCCCTTGCGTGTTCCCCAGCTCCCTTCCCCTCCGTTGTGTTTAATCTACTTAAAGTTTAGGGCACTTCTTTCTCTGATCCAAGCCTTGCTAAGTCTTTGTTTTCCCTCCAGTCATTCCTTATCACATGTCCATCCATGCTCTTTCTTCAGAGTATATATATATTAAAAAAAAGATGACTAATTCCAGTAACGCATTTCTGGCTTCCCACTGCCTTGCTGTAAATCAGGGAGAATATTTCCTGACCTCCTTACAAAGTTGTGAGGGAGGACAGATGTGCTCCTGTGGATGAAAGGGCTTTATACATGGATACTTGTGGCCAAGGGGTTTGGGCTCCAGCCCCAGCTGCCTGGCTCAAATACAGTTTCGACCACTCCCTTGCTGTGCGAGCTTCCGCGAGCTGCTTAACGTTTTCCGTGCCTCAGTTTCCTAATGTGGAAAATGGAGACTGTAAAAGTACCTAAGTCCTGAGGTTGTTTGGTAATGGTTACATGAGACAATTCATGCATATTGTGAAGTCGGTACATGCTCAATACAGTCTCTGTTTTGAGCCCCCAGAAGGTGTTAGCACAAGTGCAGGCATCTGTGAACTTCCTCACAGCCTCCTCTCTCCAGCGGGGCCTCTGTGACCTGTCCTCATTCAGGCACTGCAGAAAGCTAGGTTGTATCCCTTGGGCGTGGTCTGTGACAGCCGAAGATGGGGCAGGATGTAAGAATCCTTCCTGGTTGAGCACACGCATTTGAGGATCGGCAGGTACTTTTAACAACTGCCTCTCTTTCTCTAAATCGTGTTCACTCGGTGTCGCTTCTCCTCTAATGACTTGTTTATGTCGATATTTCAGTTTGCTGCCTATTTGTACTTAAAGCCACAAAGATACATCTTTCCTAATCTGGAAAATGGGGATAGTAAGAGTAGCTACCCCTGCGTTTGCAATGAGATAAATCAAGTGAACCCCTTCAGAGGAGAGAGGAAAGCACAATATTCTAGGGGTGCTTTTGAAAAAGAAAATGGAAAAAAAAGCATTTGTAATCCAAATAATATCACTTTGTACACATGAAATGAGGTGGAAACAAACAAAACATACCAAAAGCAAAAACCTTGCATTCTAAAACTGGGACAAATGATTCTTCCGAATGAACTCTCTTCTTCAAAGTGGTTCCCTCTGAACTCATAAGACATAACCCATAATACAGTGATGCTGTTTTGACCCAAAAGGTGTTGGGATTTCTTCTTTGAAAAGGCTTTTAAGGACCTTGTTGCAAATACTAACTCTCACGGCAAATATCTTTCTACTTCTTGACTTTTAATTTAATATTGTTTGTAATTTTTGACATACAGATGGTCTAAATGCTTATGCAGATACATCTATATATCTTGTATTTCGTAGTTTTTTTCCCACTCAAAATCCCTTATTTAAGGGACTCATATTTTCTTTTAGTTCTTTCACAGTTTCGTTTTTACATTTGTCCCTTTGATCCATCTGCGATGTATTTCAGTAAATTGTATGAAGTGAGCATCTAATCGACTAAATTACTGGCCAGTTTTGAATAATCTATGTCCTCCTCGTTGGTGAAGCTTCATTTATTGGCATATAAATTTTCTTTCAGGGCTTTTTCTGAACTATTAATCTATTTGTCAAGCTTTTCTCAGTAGTTCAAAATCATTGTAATTATTGTGGCTTTATAACATGTATTAACATCTGGTACAGTGACTCTCCTATTATCACTCTTCCTTTTCAAAAGTATTCTGGCTACTCTCCTGCTTTTTCTTCCAAACGGAAATTAATTTTTTTCAACTTAAAAAAAATCTTATTAGAATTTGGGTTAAAATCACAAACAAAGGACTAGATACATTTATCTAGAAGCATAACAGATTTCTCAATCTATTTAAATCTTTTTGCTTTCATGCTTTTTCTCTTCTCTCTTCTTTCGTATCAATCCCTTCCAGGTGTTGCCAATATTATTTATATTTTAATAGAATCTTTAAAAAATACATATTTCCCTACAGGTTATTACTGGATCTGGAAAAGTTACTGGTTTTTAATAGTTATTTTATAATAGCTTTTTAATCATGTCGTGAGTTTTCTAGGCAAAAGTATCATCTGCAAATAAAGGTAACTTTTCTTCTGCCTTCAATATTTTACCTATTTCTGTTTCTTGTCAGAATTATTTCAGCATAATTTTAAAGGATAGTACTGATAGCGGGCATCTTTATACCTGATTTTAATGAGAATGTCTCTCCTGTCATATCATTGAGTATGGAAATTTAAAAATACACATGAAAGTAGGTTGAATAGTAAAATGAACTCTCACGTGCTCATCACCTACCCTCAACGATTCTCGATATTTTTGCAAACATTTTTAGAGGGATTATAATTAACCCAGACTAATTTTTAGATGCTAATTTGGAAATATCTATTCAGAAATGGATCCAGCAATTCCATCGCTAGGCATTAATCCTATACTCAAGGATACTCAGTGTAACTGTATAGAATTGCAGAAAACTAGAAAATGTTCCCCAATAGGGGAGTGAAAAATTATGGCACATTCATATAATATGTGAACTGCTACATAATTCACATATTCATATAATAAGTTATGAAAATTTTTGGTAGATCTATGTGCTGATATGGGAAGGTGTCCAAGTTATTGTATACAATGAAAAAAATCAAGTGCAGAACAATACGTATAGTAAGAATCTATTTGTTTTTTTCAAAGGGATTGTCATATGCTTTTATGTTCATGGAAGATTTCTGGCAGGACATGTAAGAAACTGTTAATGAAGGTTATGTCTGGGAAGGAGAATAAGGAGTGATGATGGGAGGGTGAGGAATTACTATACACTTTCTCTTCTTCCTTACAGTTTGGCTGTCTTACCATTAGCATTATTATTTTTATAGAACCTTATTAAAATATATGATGCTGGCTATTGGTTTAATATTTACTAAGAGGTCTTTTAAAAAATTTAGTTGTTGTAATCAGGAGTAGGTGTTAGATTTTTATCATCTATTGAGATAACAAAGTTTTTTCTTATATGGCCTAAATGTATGATTTATTATTTCAATTATTTTCCCATTATTAAAATATCTTGGCATTTCTAGGATAAAAGCTACTTGATCATGTTAAAAATTACTTATTTCATTGAATGTAATTTGCTGATAGTTCTGGGGGGAATTCTGGCATTTGATTTCTTATGTGACTTCATATTTTTTGGCTATTCTTTTCGTACCACAGTTGATAGGTTTTATAATAATTATATTTGCTTCATAAAATGGATTAAATTTTAATATATTTATGCATGCAGAAAGGGAATTACATGTCCTTCAAAATTTCCAAGAATTTGCCTATAAAATCTCTAGGGTGAGCCTTTTTTGACTTCTCTAGTTTTGATCTACTTAGTTTTTCTAACTTCTTCTTGATTAAATTTGGGTGATTTATGTTTTTCCTGGAAAAAACATATAATGGCATATAGCTAACTATACATAGTATTCTCATATAATCCCCTCAGACTTCTCCATATCTGTTGTCTCCTTTCTCCTTTATAATTTTATTTATATTTTCTTTTTTTAATTAAATAGATTTGCCAGATAGTTCTCTACTTTCTTATTTTTTTCCAAAGAACTACTTTTGGAATTGATCAATAATTGTGTTTTTTGTTTTCTCATTCATTAATTTCTGCTTCAATCTTTTCCTTAATTCTCCTTTTCTAAGAGTTTAATTTTTTAAAAAGTATCACTCCGTTCACTTATTATTTTTTCGTGTTCAGTTTTCTCCTGCTAAACAATGTTCCTCAGCTTGGTCTGGTTTCAAATGACTGCAGGGTTATTTCTAAAAATTAAATCCACTCTCAAAAGAGAAAGATTTGCTATCACTGATGATGTTACTTAAAAGAAAGTGACTCAGTCTCTTTCAGAACTCTAAAGAATTCTAAAAATGTTTGAGTAACGACAACTGCAGCAAAGCTTATGACCTATTCTGAAAAGGCCAAGACCTATTTGTATATATAAAACCTAGAACGTTATCTGCCCTCACATATTCGGAAAGAGTCAAGTGCTAGAATTTAAAGAGAAGCTCTCACATTTGCTTAATGGGATGTCCTCTGATACCGCATGTCTATAACCTAAGATATTTTAAAATATTTTTTCTTTCTGTGAAAATTTATTTAAATACATTATGTGTGCAGCCTGGCTTTGTGTTTGTCTGTGATTGAAATTAACCCCAGATAAAACATTTTTCAAATGTAAAGATTAGAAATTGTTCACATGATAGGATGACAAAGTTTTCTCTGCAAAAATCAATTCATTACGATGATGTAGATAAGGCAGAACATGTTTTTAAAAATAACTTTTAAATGCTCTGGTACACCATATTATAAGCAATAAAAATGTCTCTAATAAAAAAATATATTGTGCCAATAGAAAGGTAGATTTGCAGGTGTGACCTCTGCCAGCATATGTAGCAGATCATCATCAGAGCCACATGTTTGTAGATTATGTAACAGTGTTTAAGTGGCCAGGAAAGGGAGGATTTTGTGGTCAAGAAAGTGGAAATGTCTTATTTAACATATGACCCTGGCCAGTCTCATCTCAAATTACTGTTGATCAAGTTACAGATGGTTGGCAAGCCAAGTGGGAGGGAAGAAAAAGGTCTGACAACCCTGCAATAAACAGGAGGCCACAAAGCCAGTGGCTGTTATCATTAAAAATACAAACTTACCCGTCTTCAATATTTAAAGTAATGCAAAGAAAAATTGTTTTGCAAAGCATTCAGGAACAGAAGATGTTCCTGTAAGTGGCTTTAACATATCCTTCCCTAATAATAAGATTTTAGCAAAGATAGAACATGGCTTTATGAATGAACCAAAAAACATAACCAGACCCCCCGACAAAATGACAGCTTTATGATCATGATTGAAAAGGATTTTCTTGGGTTTGCACTCACATGCATCTCAAGTTTTTTAAGCTTCCAAATGTTCAAAACATACAAGTGCCTGTGCTCTAGGAACTTACTCGTGAGAGGAAACACCACTAGGAACTTATAAATGGAAAAACAAATTTTTTCATCTCTACTAACTCACAAAGAGGTATGTGTATATAAATGTATGTACTTAGTATTGGTTTCAGCTGGTTGCTTTTTCAAGTAGCAGTTCAGGGCTAATAGGACAGTACGCCAGAGCCAAAAAGAATCTTAATTTTGTTTGCTATTGTGGCTGTGAAATTTTCAGTAAAGCACAGAGTGAAAGACCAAAGGCTGCTAAAGGATTACCTAGAAAGCAGAGCCTGAGGCCAAGTTTAAGCGCTAAGATTTTATTAGAAGGTGCAATTCCAGGGCATCAAGGGTGAGGGGAAAGGCAAAGGAAAGCAAATGGAAAGCGGTGCTTCACGAGAGAAGTACGGCTGATTGCTCAGTCCCCAGGGACACCTTCCCGTCAAGCCATGCAGAACCATCACGTCTTGGGACGAGCTGCCTATGGAGAAAAGGGGAGAGGAGTTTATATGTTTGCTACTTCTTGCTCTCTGCCCTCTTAGGTTGTCCTCTGTGGTGTAAGTTTGCCTCGTGGGGCTCCAGTGCCCCACTCTTCTGGGCGTGTCTTCTGACCCTCCCAGCAATTGCCAAGGAGACAAGAACAAGCTGAACCTCAGGGTTTTTCACCTGAGTCTGGGACTGGTGGGAGGAGCCGGTGCCTCCGACCGACCGACCGTCAGAATCGGACTGCGGGGGAGACGGTGCTGAAGCCTGACCCTCACCCACGAGGAGGCTGTTCTGAGAGGAAACCACAGCAGTGGACGCCAGGCCTCCGCACCGAGCTAGAGGTTAAGATGAGGGTGGAGGTGGGACTGAGCAAAGCGGCGAGGCGCACAAGCTGGGTCTGGTACCGTGCCTCCTTCGAGGGCCAGAGCTGGTCCTGTGCTGATGTTCACTCACTCCTAGGGGAGGAGGAGCCACTCAGTTCAGAGATTGCACGCGTTCAGCTCTCAGATTTTGTAAATGTAATTATTTGCCACCAAACGGTCCCATGTTCCTCGACTACCCTTACCCACTACTTTAACTCTCCCCCCGCCCAAGATCGTTTGAGGTGTAATTTGAGTGTAATAAAATCCACCCATGTGAAGGTGCAGAGCGTTGAATTTTGCACACGTCCTCAACATCCACTCCCATCAAGGCGTGGAACTGCGCCATCACGCCCACAGTTCCCTCCTGCTCCTCTGCCTCCCATCCTCTCGCCTCTTTCATCTCCACAGTTTTGCTTCTTCTACAATTTCAGATAAACGCAATCGGACCCGCTAAGGTCTTCCGCGTTTACCTCTCCTCCCGCCCCCAGCATAATGTTTTTTTAGATCCATCCGCGTTGCCGTATGTATTAATACTGGGAGTTTTTTCACTGCTCGCTCTGTTGGAGAACTTCACTCTGTGTGCTGAACGCCAGGCATTTTACCTGCATTCGCTCACTGGGAGCCCTCACAACCACCCTGCTTCCCAGCACAGGGACACGAGGCTGGCGGCGCCCGGCGGGGGAGCTTGGGAGGGGGCTCCGGGCCGACCCCGGCCAGTCAGGCTGCCACGCTCGCCGCGGTCCGGGGCCCGACTCGCGGCACCTGCTGTCCGGCTGGAGAGGGGGACAGCGGGCCCGGCCGTGTACAGCCGCGGGCCAGACAAACCCCCACTCCCGGGACGGAGGCCCTGCCAGGGCGCCTGTAAGGCCGGAGAGGCCGTACCCCTCCAGCCGCCGGCCTCCAGGGCCGCCTGCTCTCGAGGGACGGCCCGGGGGCTCCGGCCACCAGCACAGGCTGGGCCGCGGGCGGTCGACGCGCACGAGAGCGAGGAACCCGCGTTTCCGCGGACGCGTCACGGCGGCCGGGCTTTTCACCGCGCGCCGTTTCCCTCCGCGCGGACGGCACTACTTCCCGCGGGGCGGAGGAGTAGTGTCGTGGACGAGGGGAGCGCGGGCTCGGCCGGTGCACGCCACGGCCCGAGGGAGGCCGCCCCGTCCCTGCCGCTGCAAAGGAACGAGCGGGAAGAGTGGTCCCGAGTCGTTTTCTCCTTCTCCGCGCCCTCCTCGCTACGACAGCCCGCGGAGACCGGGTTTGAAGGACAGGGTGGAAACAAAGATGCCGGTCCTCTGCCCTTTGGCAAGGCGCGGCCTGGCCGCCGCTATTGTCTGGCTGCCTGACGGAGAGCAGCGGTTCTCTTTTTCTTCTGCCGAACGTGGTGCGCCTTCGGCGGCAGCGGAGGGACTGACGAGGAGGCTTTGTCTGCGGGAAAAGAGCTGTGGCGAAGCGGCGCCCCCTTAATGGCCGCCGGGCCGCTCTCCGCGGGCTCCGCTGGCGATGTTTTCCGTGTCAGTTAAACCCGGGAAAGTCTGCTTTTTCCTTCCTGACATTTTCATTCTGATTAGAGTCTTGGAGTTTGAGGACTGCCCTCCGCCTAAACTGACTGCATCTCCTTTAGCGATTCTGAAACCTGATGAGACCTTCTCTGTGGACTCTTAGCGCACATCTTTTCTTTTGCTCCCTCAGAAAGAATTGAATTGGGAAACCGTGGAGGTGGGCGAGGCTCACCCGGGCTTGCAGTCCTGAGATGTGTTTGCTGAGTCCACCCTGGTGCCTCAGACGCAGGCCTCAGGAGACGGCTGTGCGGGTTAAAGTTATCTGGGGATCCCGTTAGTCTGTGTTTTTTTCATGAAAATCCAGGGACACTGCCTGACCAGAGAAGGTGGAGGCAGCTGAGCCTCAGAAAGGGGCTTCCAGTCCGCAGCGAAGGCGTCTATTGTTTGGTTACGCGACAGCCCTCAGTGACGGAAGAGAGGGCAGGAGGGTATTTTTCGAGAGCACCGAAGTCCAGCTTGGGCTCGCAGCTTGTGACTGCTGATCTCCCCCTTTGTTTCCCTTCGTAGCCTTTCTTGCCACCAGCTAGACGTTGCATATTTTACATACTTATTGTTTGGCTTCTCTCCGCCACTTGATCTAAACCTGGGAGAGCCCGGAGGTGTTTTGTTCACTGGGGTTCCCTGGAGCCTAGCACGGTGCCTGGCAAAGTACTGGCGGGGCGGGGTGGGGGGGACTTCGTAAATAGTTACTGACTCAGTGAATGAAAAACACACATGGCACATTATTTAAAGGCATTATGAGAGAAGCACGAAAACGAAAGCCACGTGACACAAGAAAAGTTGATCTCTTCAGACCTGCTCTTTTCGTTTCGGAGCAATCATTGGTGAGGAATAACCGAGAGATAGTGATACCCCACTATTACGTTTTCCAAAGGAGAATAATGAAAGAAGTGAGCTTTTATGTCTAGGGTGCTTTCCACTTCATTCTAGAGATTAATTCTCTGAGGTGAGCCCAACAACAATCTATGAGGAAAATGGAAGTCCTTTTTTTCTTTTTTACTAGTCGTAGGTGACCCTCGGACACATGCTCAACCCCATCTGGGAGTTTAGGTGGCCTGTCATGAGCAAGACATGGGGCTTTGGGACATTCAGAACACAAGACGGACCTCAGTGAGCCCCACGTAACTATTTTTCTGTGCTGGACCCACAATGTCATGTCTAGTACATGAAGACACACCTGGGGAGTGTGTTTCACATGAAAATTAGCTGGCTAAATCCTTCTGCTCTCTGAACACCCTTTCATCCCCACAGGATGCTGATGCATAAATGATGGATTAGTTTTGAAGGAAGTGAAAATGGGGTGTTTTGAAAGTGAAGAGGATCAGAACAGCCAGCTGCTCTAAGGAATTACCCCTGTCTCAACCTCCGTTTCTTTGGAACTTTTGGTTGGGAAAGAGCTACACCTTGGCCAGGAAAGTTTATAATATATGTCACAGTATACCTGACAGATTGGAAAGTCCTTCACACAAAAAAATAAGTTTAAGATCTCATATATTAATGCCTCAGCCAACCAGTAATCATATCATCCTGGTATGCAAAACTGGAGGTATCCTGTAAGATCATTCATTCATTCAACAAGTATACTATATTAAGATCATTCATTCATTCAACAAGTATACTATATTTATTATTATGTGTCATGCCTTGTTCTAGATGCTGCAGATATAGCAGTGGAAAAAAAAAAAGACAAAAATCCCTTTCCTTGTTTTATATTGTTCTACTCCCAGACCCCTTCCATCTTTTCACTACATCTTTTTTCTTTACTTGTTTTCACCTTTCATTTGCCATCTACTTTACCACTTTTTTTCAAAACATTTCTATTTTCTGCCCCTCACTTCATCCAAAATACGAACATATCAAATAAAAATACATGATGAAATACACTTTAAAACTCAAGTCTTTTTAAAAACCTAACTTTTTACCAAAAAATTCATTTCTAAAATTTTCCTTTTATGGCTATAATTTTTAAAAGTTTAAAAATGATTTTCCTGGTTTCCTTCAGTTGGCTATTGTATAAGTGAAGATAATTACTATTCAGTCAGCTTTCACCCTTCCATGAGAATGTTTCCTTCACCCAGCCTTTGCCTGACCATACTAATCTTACAATAAATCATACAGTAAAACATTATGTGGAGAATAGCAATATTAAACTTAAAAACAGAGGTGTTTCTTTTCCAGATTATTTTAAAAGGAGTAAACTGAATGTTGGCTTAGAGATTCGGAATATAAACGTGCAACAAGTTTCTAGTGCACAATACAGTACCAGAAGGAATTTTCTTAGTTGTACTAACTCTACTCTTTTTCAGCAGTTTTCTCTAAATTTTCTCCCTTTGATACAATCCAAAATGCTCACTGACCCAAACGTTTCCTGAAGACTGTGGCTTAACTGCAATACTTCCCTTTCCCCGTTTCACATTTAAATCTGTTACGTTTCAAACTTGCTTAAACATTCTTTTGAACAATCCCTATATTCCTGCTCATTCCCTTCAGCCTGAACTGAGGAAGCAGACCTCTCTCTCCTCCCTCACCTCCCCTCATCCCCACTGCCAACCCCCAGCTGCTCAAGCCTGGGGGTTAGAGCTGGATTACCCAACACGCTAGTGATTCTCAATCCTGGTTGGCATATTAGAATCAGACTTTAAAAAAGTACTGACTTCTTGGGCCTACCCCTGACCAGTGAGATTAGAATCTGTGGAGTTAGAGTCCCAGCGTTGGTATTTTTATAAAGCTCTCAAGGAGATTCTAATGAAAGCTAGTTTGAGAAACAGCGCAGTGGGCAGCTCAAGCATCTGTCTAAGGCAGCCACTCTCAAACTTCACTGCTTCAGAACACCTGAAAGGCTTGTTAAAACGCAGATTGCGAGGTCCTGCACCCTGAGTTTCCGATTCAGTAAATTAGGGGTTGGGGCAGAGAATTAGCATTTCTAACAAGTTCCCTGGTGATGCCGCTCTACTGCTGGTTCAGGGATTACACTTTCAGAACCACTGTCCTAGGACACCGAGGAAAACAGGGGCACCAAGAAAAAATGAGGAGAAAAAAACCCCAGATGGGTTGTATCTGATAGTTCAAACGAAGCTTCTAAGTAACTATCATGGTGCAAATCAGAAACTTTCTGAGCTTCTTTACCTTTATTTTATGGCTAGTATGATTTTTGATTTAGAGTTGTACTTGGGGAGGTAGGACTCCCATAATTCTTTCTTTGTTAGAAGTGACTTCTAAAAGTCTTAAGTCTTACAGTTAAGTACCCCACAAGCCAATGCATCTCTTCATGTAAACCACAGCTTTCACCCTTCCATGAGAATGTTTCCTTCACCAGATTTTCTCTTACCATAATGAGTCATAGCCCACCATAAAGCATTTACGGAGAGTGGCAAAGTAAAACGCGCACGCGTGCGCACACACACACACACACACACACACACCCCTCACTTTTCCCGACAAAAAGCTGTAAGGCTGAAATAGTATTTATCTTGTCTTCAGGTGATAGGTGAATGTATCTTGCATGTTCAACCCTGTGACAGAGAACCTGACCCATGGAGGGCATGCAAATGTCATTGCAAGAGGACCTGTCAGAGTTATGGAAATGAAAGGTACTTTTGCCTTTGAATAACTCTTCCATCTGTTTTTGCACTTTATCTTCTGTCTACCAGCACATGAGGTATTTCTACTTTATATGGAGAATATCAGGTGCAGGAAGCTTTTAAACTTGCCCAGAACCATACAGCTCATTTGGTCTGAAGTGAGAGCTCTTTGCTCCCAAACTCTGCATTCTTTTCTCTAGAATATGCTGTAATTCAAATGCCAGAACACTGGATCTGAAGGAAAGAGGGAAAGAATCTGAGATATTTTTTATCACATAGAAGTGAAATCTAAGAAAAACACCCTACATTTTTCAAGTCCATGTAAGTAACAGGGTTAATATGTAGTTAGAAAGAATTTAGATGCAATTTATGATACCTTAGGGAAGAACAATCTGAAACGTGAGTAAGATGATAATGTGGAAGAACCTTGAGGGCAATATGTTAAGTGAAATAAGTTAGAAAGAGAAAGACAAATACTATATTATTTCACTTATATGCGGAATCTTTAAAAAGCAAAGAAACAAACAAAAACCAACCTCATGGAGACAGAGAACAAATTGGTTGCCATTGGTGGAGGATGGGGGACTGTGAGAGATGGGTTAAGGAGATCAAAAGGTATAAACTTCCAGTTATAAAGTAATTGTCAGGGGTTGTAATGTACAGCATGGTGACCATAGTTAATTGTACTGTATTACATATTTAACGGTTGCTAAATAGTAAATCTTTAAAGTTTTCATCAAAAGAAAAGAATTCTATACTGTGTGGTAACGGATGTTAACTAGATTTATTATGGTGATCATTTCACAATATATACAAATATGGAATTATTATATTGTACACCTGAAACTAATATAATGTTGTTTGCCAAATATGCCTCAATTAGGAAGAGAGAAGGAAAGAAAGAAAAAAGAAAGAAAGAAAGGGGGGAGGGATGGAGGAAGGAAGGAAGAAAGGGGAGTAAGAGAAGTAGAAAAGATTTAAGGTAAAACACTGGTATGGTTAGCTAATAGTCCTAGAGCCTGAAAGAGGGGCTTCCCCGGTGGCGCAGTGGTTGGGAGTCCACCTGCCGATGCAGGGGATGCGGGTTTGTGCCCCGGTCCCAGAAGATCTCACATGCCGCGGAGTGGCTGGGCCCGTGAGCCATGGGAGCTGAGCCTGCGTGTCCGGAGCCTGTGCTCTGCAACGGGAGAGGCCACAACAGTGAGAGGCCCGCCTACTGCAAAAAAAAAAAAAAAAAAAAAAAACAGGGCAGAAGACTCATTTTTTCAGTTAACTACTGTTGTGTTACAAGCCGCCTCCAAATTTAGTGACTTAAACAAAGACCGTTTTACTTGCTCATGATTCTTTGGGTTAGGAATTCAGGCAGGGCTCAGTGAGGATGGCTCTTCTCTGTTCCATTTCCTCTTGACTGGGGTACCTCAGCTGGAGGATCCAGGGTGACCTCATCCACTTGTCTGGGCCTTGGCGCTGATACCTGGGTGGGGCACCTTGGTTCTCTTCCACATGCTTCCTCTCTCTCTCTCTCTCTCTCTCTCCCTGCCATGTGGTCACACATCATTCAGTAGTCTAGCCCAAGCATTTTTACATGGTGGATGTCTTCCAAGGACTGAAAGGGATTACACAGCATCAATTTCACTGTGTTCTGTTGGTCAAAGCAAGTCCAAGGGCCAGCATAAAGTCAAAAGATTGGGATTCCACTCTTGATGGGAGAATGATACAGGCACATTGCAAAGGGAATGTGGTTCTGCTGATTGAAAGAAGCCAGACACAAAAGAGTACATTATGTATGATTCTATTTATGTGAATTTCTGGAAAAGGTAAACTGATCTAGAGGAAAAGAAAGTAAATCACTTGTTGCCTGTGGCTGAAGGGCGGTGACAGCAAAAAAGCATGCGGGAACTTTTGGGGATGATAGAAATGTTCTGTACCTTGATTGTGGTGGTGTATACACAGGGAACATTTGTCAAAATGTGTGCATTTTATTACAACTATTTGGTAAAGTATAGCAAAAAAGTAGGAGGTAGGAGGGACTGTGGGACCATCTTCAGAAATAATCTGCTGTATATAAAAGCTGAGATCTGAAAGAACCTTTGAAGATCATCTGATCCGGTGTCTTCACTTTACAGATAAGGAAAATGAGGCCTAGAAAGAGGAACTTACCAAAGGATACTCTGTTAGTGACAACATCAGGATTGCAACCCAGTCTTCTGACCACAGGCTTCCTCTAATCAAATTGGGGAAAAGGATTCCCCAGGCCTGTGTCCCACTGAGGCCCACTTAGACGTAAGCATGTCTGAAAGTGAAGGCTGGACCGTTAGAGCCGTCAATATCCCTTTGTACTCCAGAAGTTTCCAGGAGTCTCCAGTGCTCAGATTTCTGCACTCTGTTCCTAGTTCTGAGAGACTATGGACAAGTTCCTGTAAGTCAGCGCCTGTAATAAATATGAATGGAGCAATATTTATACATAGACGCGAACACTGTGTGGAAGAAATAAGAGAAGAGGAGGTTTGCCACAGCTAGCTTTGTCTACTGCGCTGCCTCTGGGTTTTCTGCGAGGGTGCTGCCTGGGAAAGGGCAAGGAGGTCTGTGGAGCTAGAGAAACGTTATTATTCACTTAGGTCTTACTAAAGTAATAAACCCACCTTTTAGGCTTGTAAGGTAAGAATTATTGCTAGCTTTCATAAAGTGCTCCACAGAGTAAGATAAGGTTGAAATAATAAAAAATAGTACTGCCACTCATAGTAATATGCAAATGTTAGAACATATTTAGGGAACGTGAAAAAATGAATACAGTTCATGCTCTACCTTTACTATACTGTCTTTACTCGGAAAAAACTATATCAAACCTTGTCCAAAGTGTCTCAGACATTTATCAGATGTATCCAACTCCTTTGGATGCCAAAGAACCTTTTAAAAATTATCTGTGAGAGATGGCAGAATGCTATGGCCCGAAATAATTTGCGGCTGGTACAGAAGAGAGTAATACCCTGCTGATCTTGAGCAATAACCCGGAGAACTACGGACTTGAACTGTGGAGGGACCCTGAACTTTTTGCTAACACGAAGTCACTTTTGGAATTAGTTACCATAACACTAAAAATGAATGATTCAGCAAGGGAAGTTTTTTCAAGAGAACATCACTCTGATAGATTTCTGAAGCTTGGAGTTTTCTTCATTTTACTTTTAGGTTGTTGTCATTTCCCCATTTTTCTGTTACCTGTATCTTAAAAATTATTGTATAGTAAGCATCTTATTAAGTGAAGGGACACTAATTTGCATCTTGAACTTGTGGTTTCTGTCTCAAAGCTGCTGTTTGAGAGGAGCCTGTTCTTTCACAAACTTGAAGGGCAGTTGCAGAATAACTCCACTGGCCTAACACTAATGCCAGGTGGAAAGTGATGCATTTATGGAAATAATTCAAGCCAAAGAAATCTACTCTTGTTTGGATTACCCCAGCTGGGCAGTACTTTGCTCCTGAATGGATTCCCCTTGGGTTAAGTTGGGTTAAAGAGGGCAAAACAATATGGGATATGAGGGAATCAGCCCAGGGCTCTCGTAGAGTTTAACCTCAGCAATCCTATAAAACTTAGCTTGGTCTAGGCCAGGCATTCTCAACTAAAGACCTTTTTAAAAGTTACACTTTCACTCCGTGGTTGCCATGTTTTGAAATATCTGGATTACCCAAAATGTAGTAACCCTTGTAGCTTTTACTGAGGTCCATGCACATTTTGGTAAGGTTTTTTTTGATAGCACTGGGAACCATGGACAGATCACCCATACTACCGTAAGAGTTCAGGAACCCAGCATGATAGGAAACTCACGAGGGAGATCAACCAAGACTGCTAGGTCGTCTTCATCCCTGCCAACCTGGCTCCCACTTCCCACCATCACCACTGTTCCTCTGGAACCCATGGTGGTTTGAATCACCTCCTATTCACGCCATTGGTGAGGGAGGTGTTCACACCCTAGAGTTATGGGGACGGCCAGACACACAACCCCTGACACTGGACAGAAGAGATTGACAGTAGTTTATTGGTCACCTACACTCACAGCTGGGAGGAGGAGGACACTGCACACAGGGCCATGTGCAGGTTGCACTCGAGGATGGAATGAACGACCATGACTTGTGTGGGTAGGGCAGACTTCTTTGTAGCGCCAAGAGGGTGAAGTGCCCCCTGATTCCCATGGGAGGATGTGAGTGGCTTGTTTAAATTCTGAGGGCTGGCAGGGAACTGAAACCCACCACTCAGGGATTAGCACCTGGTCCATTTAATAAGGCGGGTTGTTTGGCTGGGGGACCTTATCCTCTGGAGCAGAGTGGGGAGGGGAACTTGTGGTTAGACCATTTGAGGTCTCCCATTTTTCCCCAGATGTCAAGACATACATAATATTGGGCCTTAATTTTAGGCCTTATGCCACAATAGCCAAGTCAGGACATTATATCTAGACCACCATGTACAATGTCCTCTTGTAACTGGGAGGGAAAATAGAGGTGGAGTGAGGCAAAGGGTGCAAGCCAAATCTTTCTAGTTAATACTTCCAGTTAGTCACCTAGCAAATGCTCACTGAATATCTTCACGTGCCAGCACTAGACCAGGCCTTGAGACTTACAGGTGAATGGAGCCCAGTCCTATTTTGAAAAAGTCAAATGGAGGAGAAACGGAGGACATGAGCATATGGTCATACTGAGCGACAGATGCAGGAGCCAAGATTTGTGCCTGTGCTATGAGAGCACAGTGATGGGGGCAGGTCATCCAGGGATGAGGGCCCGTGACCCCTGAGCTGGCCTTGAAGGATGAGTAGGGGTTTGCCAGTCAGAGAAGGGAGAGATGGGGGCATCATATCAGAAGGACCAGCATGACCAAAGGTGGAAATGATCACGACATGATAAAAATAAGTGACAAATAGTCCCGCAAGCAGGGGGAGGGGTGGGTGTTGTTAGCCTAGTGATTGGGGCAGGATTAACACAGCCTCAGAGAGGCAGCCTGGGATAGGCAGGAACATTGTACTGCGAGGGCCGCCCTGGAAGCTTCTGCTTCTGTCACCCTTCTTCCCCACATTTCCCTCCAGTCCTCTGTCTCCTGCAGGCATCTTGTCATATTGCAGAATCAGATTCTGCCCTTATCTTACTGGGGGCGGGGGTGATGGGAGCAAGATGAGAGGCGAAGAGAGGAGGGTGCTAAGGGGACCAGAATAAACTTCACGCTCCTGACCATCTCGCCAAAGGCTGCCTCTGAATACATGTGCAACGTATTGTGCCAAAGGTCCCAGGCACAGGCCAGGCTAGCTGGGCACTGCCCGAGCTCTGTCACGAGCGCTCAGGTCACCCGACCTCTCTCTCCTGCTGCTGCTCTTGGCATCTTCTCCACGCTCTGCTTCTGCTCTCCTTGGCCATGACGGTCAACTCTGTAAAAGCCACAGACTCCTCTAGAGACTGAGGAGGCGGGAACCAAGCAGCTAATTTTCCCGGAGCAGAAATAAGGTAGAGGGAATTAAAGGTATTTTTATCCATTTCAGGAACTCTGCCATCAACGGTCCTACTTTAGACAGATAGATCTTCAAGCTGTATTTATTTTCTTATACAATGTTCTGCTTTCACATGTGCTGATATCTTGGATTGGAAATTGCCCTCCCTTCATTTCTCCCTAGGTTCTCATCTGGAAAACTCCTACTCTTCTTTCAAAACCTAGTTCAAAAATCACCTCCTTAAGAAGCCTCCCTCTGGCAAGCTAGTTTCTTCCTTCTGGGACTCCCTTAGCAGCTATTTTACACTTTTTTAAAAACACTGAACACATTGATTATAATTCTGTTTGTATGTATTTTCTTCACTCTTATCTAAATTCCTGAGGCATCTTTGTTTCCATAACAACCAGCCATAACAGACATGTACATAGTAGGTATTCGGTAAAACTTAAATGAATAAAAAGCCAAAGAAAACATTAAAATAAAAATCATACATATGGATCAAGCTTCCAACTACCAATTTATAGAAAATAGAGTACAGAAAAAGATGTTTTTCTTTTCCTGCCACCCCAGGATATAATCAGCAAAATCCTGAGAGAAGAACCCCTTTAGGACAAACACCCCAGTTTCCTGGAAAATAAATTACAAAGGGGGAAAGAGAGTGGGAGGAGGCCAATAATTTAAAAGAGACTTAGGAGACCCATCAAACAACTGCAAAGCATGGACTTTACTCAGATCTTGATTTTTAAAAAATATTAGATTATGACACGTATGAGACCTTGGAAATTTGAACGCGGGACATTTGATGACTTTAAGGACTGATTGTTAATTGTTTCAGATGTGATAATGGTGATATGTTGATATGTTTACTTTGAAAAGAAAGTAGTCATTATATTTTAGAGATAAGTTCTGAAATGTTTATGAGTGGAATTTGCTTCAAAATAATATGGGAAGGAAGAAGTGGATGAGAGTGTGAATGGGGCAAGTTTGGCCATGGGGTTGATGGTTGTTGAGGCTGAGTGATGGGTGGACACAGAAAGAATCACCCTATACATATTTTTATGTATGCCTGAAATTGTTATTGCATTATTTAAAAACAATAAAAAGTCTTTAAAATTCTTGAATGTTTTGCATTTATACTTTGCTGTACAGTAACTATTTGCTGTACAGTTTGCTGTACAGTAACTATTTTAAATAACAAAATTGAAATGATTACTCCTCACCTCAGTGTGAAAAAAAATTTGTTTAAGGGATGCGTATCTGTGGTTTTATTGTGTATTTGTGCTAGAATATTTTCCAAAGGAACATCTTTATTTAAAAAAAATAAGTAAAGCCAGTTAGAAAGTAGAGGGCTTATATAGAGAACTTCACTTTCTTTCTTCTTTTTTTACAAATTTATTTTATTCAAGTGTAGTTGATTTACAATGTTGTATTAATTTCTGCTGTATAGCAAAGTGATTCAGTTACACATATATATTCATTCTTTTTCATATTCTTTTCCATTGTGGTTTATCACAAGATATTAAATATAGTTCCCTGTGTTATACAGTAGGACCTTGTTGTTTACCCATTCTCTATATAATAGTTGGCATCTGCTCATCCCAAACTCCCAATCCATCCCTCCCCTACTCCCCTTCCTGCTTGGCAACCAAATCTGTTCTCTATGTCTCTGAGTCTGTTTCTGTTTTGTAGATAAGTTCATTTGTGTCATATTTTAGATTCCACATATAAGTGATATCGTATAGTATTTGTCTTTCTCTTTCTGACTTACTTCACTTAGATAATCTCTAGGTCCATCCATGTTGCTGCAAATGGCATTATTTCCTTCCTTTTTTATGGCTGAGTAGTATTCCATTGTATATATGTACCACATCTTCTTTATTCATTCATCTGTCGATGGACATTTAGTTGTTTCCTCGTCTTGGCTATTGTGAATAGTGCTGCTCTGAACGTAGGGGTGCATGTATCTTTTTGAATTATGGTTTTCTCTGGATATATGCCCAGGAGTGGGATTGCTGGATCATATGGCAACTCTATTTTTAGTTTTTTGAGGAACGTTCATACTGTTTTCCATAGTGGCTGTACCAATTTACGTTCCCAACAATGTAGGAGGGTTCCCTTTAGAAATTCACTTTCTTAGCCAATTTTTGGGAACACATCTGTTTTTCAACATATATAGTTGAATCAACTACTAAACTATATTAATATTTATTGCCAGTTGCAGACAGTTCTCAGGTGCAAAGTAAATTTGGAAAAATAGTTTCTAAGCACAATCTCCAACAACTTTAGCAATAAGTAGATTTTAAAGTTTGTTCACTTCCATAAAGTCCAAAGTTCTATAAGTTAAACAGTGAGTTTCCAAGGGTGCTTATCGGTGTGAATAAACAAGGTGTGGTGATACTCAGACAGGCAGTTTTTGGAAAAAAAAAAACAAAGAAGAAAACCCTCATTGAGTCAGTTTGCACAATATTGGTTACTTAGAGAGAACATTTTATTATCTGTATCTTCAACATAATATTGCCTTCAATTTTTTTTGAGAAATATCTTCTGAAACTTAAATATTATAAATAAAAATTTGGATTTTTTTTTTGTCAGATTTGCCTAAGTAATCTGGGGATGAGGGGTCATTTTCCTACTCCTTCTGCAACTCTCACCCTGTGAATTACGGACACTCAGTCAGTTGGTCCTTGGAACCAATGGTCACCATTAAGTGTGTGTTTAGTTAACATAGCACTGTTATATGTAAAAGTTTAGTTTTTAAGTTAATTAAAAACATTCCTCAGTTTTTAATGTATCTTGAGATTTTTTTAAGGTATGTGTGAGTATTGCTGTATGACCAGGAAGTTTATTGAATGTCTACTGTGCCCCCTAATATGCTCAGTTGCTTTGAAAAGTCACAACTCATTCATTTAAACCTCCCCATATGCCTCAGGAAGAGTTTTATTATTTCCACTTTGCAAATGGGAAAAGTAAGACTCAGAGAGGCTAAGAGACTTGTCTAAGGTCACAGCTTGTAAGCAGTGCAGGGCGTCAAGTGTTGGCTACCCTGGTTTATACTCTTCTGCCCTGTGCCCTGTTTAATTGTCTTCTCCTCAAGGTTGTGAGCCCCTTGAGAGCAGTCTTTCATTAGTCTAAACATGGAAGTGGATGTTTAATAAATATTTGTTAGATGATCTCAGCAAGTCATCCAAGTGTCAACACCATACAGCTGTAACCTCCTTAGGCCAGGAGCTGGGGTTCTTGGCCCATATGTTCCAAGCTGGCCTTTGGGACTGTGTATGATTATACAATAACCACCTAAGAAAAATGTTTGAGAATATACCTGGAAGCTTAAACCTACATAAAGAAAAAGTGTGAAAAGGAATGATTCCAAAGAATAGGGTCCAGGTTGAAAAACATTGAGGTTTAAATTTGGAAAATGACAAATCGACCAGAAAGGTTGATACAGTTTGGTCTTCACTCTATAGTTTTTACTTCAGAACAAGTAGAGAAATTAACAACCTACGGAAGGAAATTCCTAGAACACTGGGATCAAGTCAATACACCTGATGGTTCTGGAAGATAGGATTTTCAGAGGTAAAAATACAATAGATCACTCCCTGAACTCCCTTCCTCAGCCTGTGGGTGTCTACCTGACTTCCCTTGGCCAAGAAGGAATATTTCCCTAATGTGGCCTTACCTAATGGTATCAGTGCAGCCTCATCAGAGATGAGGCACTTAACTCAAACTGCCGTATGCTTTGACAAATGCGATGGTTAATTTTGTGTGTCAACTTCATTGGCCATGGGTTGCCCAGATACTTGGTTCAGCATTATTCTGGGTGTGTCTGTGAGGGTGTTTCTAGATGGGATTCGCATTTGAATTGGTACACGGAGTAAAGCAGATGCCCTTCCAGCATGAGTGAGCCTCATCCTCCATTGAAGGCCTGAATAGAACACAAAGGGAGAGGGTGTAGAGAGGACTTTCTCTCTTTCTGTCTGTCTTTGAGTTGGGACATTGGTCTTCTGTCTTTGGACTTGGACACAGAGTGGAATTATACCATGGGCTCTCCTGAGTGTCCAGCTTGCAGACTGCATACCTTGGGACTTTTTAGCCTCCGTAATTGCGTGAGCCAGTTAGTTATAATAAATCTCTGTCTCTGTCTCTTTTTCTCTCTCTGTCTCACTCTGTATATATCACATTGGTTCTGTTTATCCTGGAAAACCCAGGACCAGTACAACAGGTGAGATGTTAAATAATAGCTAATAATACTACCTACCATTTATTGCATGCCAGTATCTACCAGGGGCAGTACTAAACATTTTACACAAGTTATCTCATGTCATCTTTAAAGAACCAAATGAAGAAACTAAGGTTCAGGGAGTTGTGACTTTTCAGCTAGAAGTTTCAGAACTGCATCTGTCGAACTCTAGAGCCCAGGCCTTTTCTTGCAGTTGTGATGCTGGGTGAGGATGGCCAGCAGTGCCATGAAAGAGGATTTGTGTTTAACGAGCTCTTGTGGCAAAAGTTTGTAAGCATTCAAAGTTACTGAGGAGCTGTGCCCTAGAAAGATGTAGAGACAACCGTGAAGGTGACACGCCTGGGAACGAAGGCCTGGTGCAAGGCCCCCAAGGAGCTCTTGAGCAGCAACTCAGTATTCAACATTCAGAATACAAAGCCAAAAAGTAAACTAACTTTAAGGTGGAGTCTGCATTTTCAAAGAAAGGAGACTCACTTTCAAGAAAGGGGCAAACTGAGTAGATGAAGCTATTGGAAAATTTGCCCTGCTGTTTCTAGCACCTAGACTTCCTGCCTCAGTTCCTCCCTGTGCTGTGATAGCTCAGCACAGCTAGCAGAGCCGCTCTTCCAAAGAATCGAGGTTATTGTAGGCTCTTTGAGGGCAGGTCCTGGGGTCTTGATGAGACTCCGATCTGGGAGATTCTAAGCAAATATTTGCCGACTGTTCCAGGGATCAGAGCATGCTGAGTGAGAACTAGGGCCACCTTCACTACCCTCTTTTTCCCATTGCCATGGAATGTGTGGGACAAGGGCTGCTGTCCTGCTGTGCCAGTTCCTTTCTCGCTCCTACTGCAGATGGACTGACTTGGCCTGGTGTGAGGACACGCTTAGCTTTCCCCAGTATTGTAATTCATAAGGTCCTTTAATTTTTTCTTTTCTTAAAACGTCGAATGGGAGAATGGCTAAGATGAAAAAGGTATATAACAGCAAGGGTTTGTGAGGACGTAGAGCAACTGGAATGATCATATACTCTGCTGGTGGGAGTATAAACTACTGCAGCCACTTTGGAAAACTGAGAGTACCTAGTAAAGCTAAACACACACATGCCCTCTACCCTAAGGCCCAGCAATTCCACTCCTAGGCGTATAGACCAACAGAAGGGTGTACACACGTACTAGGATCCTCACAGCAGAGCGTATTAGCCTCAAACTAGAAACAAAGTGCCCATCTACAGTAGAATAGATAAGTAAATTGTGGCATTTTTATGCAAGGGAATACTACACGGCAATGACAGGAAGACACTACAACTACGTGCAACTGTATGTGTGAATCTCACATGTTGGACAAAGGAAGCCGGATGCAAGAGAGTCCATACTCTGTGATTCCATTTCTATAACAGTAAGATGTTTACATTAAAATATGAAAACATTTCCTAAAGATAAACCAGCCTGTGGCCTTACGACTGCAGGTCATAGTTACGTGGTGTGTGGGGGGAGGCACTGGGCGCGGCGGGGCTCTTGGGTGCTGTGAATGCTCTGTTGCTTGATAAAGTCGCTCGTTGCATGGCTTTATACACTTTGTGAAAATTCGTCAAGCTGTGCACTTATGATTGGCCCACTTTTCTCTATGTGTGTTATAGGTCAATGCAATTTACCAAAAAAAAAAAAAAATGTGCAGTGAATTATTTGAAACTTCTCTACTAAAGAAAGTCTTTTAAATTGTGGGTTAACCCTGACATTGTTTCTTCACATGAAGTGAACTCAATTGACATTGTTTCTTCACAAGAAGTGAACTCAATTCTGAACTCTTGTATCATTTATAATATACAAATATCATGATGCTTTGTGTTACTAGCAATGATTAGTCTCAAAAATGTTCTGTAAAATAGTAGTTTTCTATTTAGAAAGAAGCCCATTTGCCAACACTTACGTAGGAATCATTTAATGAGAAGCATATGAGTTTCATCTAGTCTGAAACTGCTTTTACATCTTCTGTTTCCATAGAACAAAACTGATTGCCACTTTTTTTAAACATAAATTTATTTTATTTATTTTTGGCTGCGTTGTGTCTTCGTTGCCGCGTGAGAGTTTTTCTCTAGTTGCAGTGAGCGGGGGGCTGCTCTTCGTTGCGGTGCATCGGCCTCTCATTGCGGTGGCTTCTCTTGTTGCGGAGCACGGGCTCTAGGCGCGCAGGCTTCAGTAGTTGTGGCACGCGGGCTCAGGAGTTGTGGCTCGCGGGCTCTAGAGCGCAGGCTCAGTAGTTGTGGCACATGGGCTTAGCTGCTCTGTGGCATGTGGGATCTTCCCGGACCAGGGCTGGAACCCTGGACACAGTGCAGGCTGTGTGTCCCCTGCATTGGCAGGCGGATTCTTAACCACCACACCACCAGGGAAGCCCCTGATTGCCAGTTTTTTAAGGAACAGTAAGTAGGTCAATTTCTGAAGGCCAGTAGCTGATAATTTCTAACCCATTAGTTTGCTAATAAAATCAAACACAGGAAATCCAAAAATTCTTGGCATCAGAGTGAACTTACAGTATAAAACTTCTTAAAACCACCAGTACACTGATATCAAAAGTGTTCCCTGACACTGTGAGTCTAGGGAAGCAAATACACATTTCAATATTCATCCCAGTGTAAGGTGCCTCACAGGGGCTCAAAGGGAGCTGTGACTACATGTAATATAGATTCTGTCATGCTTTAAATTCAGACTCTGACAATATACTGTTGCATGGTTAAAATCAATATGGTAAGTGTAAAGTGAAAGATGGCCAAATGGCATTTAAAATTTCAAAAACAGAGATAGCACTCAAATCCAACCCATTAAAATGTTCTTCCTTTCCTGCAAGTTGAATGGTGAATCTGTTTTCAGAAGCTGATTTATTTCTTCCCAGGCCTTGTACTTACGTCCCTCTCCTTGGATATTTTGTTGAGTAGAGAAGTCACCTTAAAACTCAAAGTCCCAAGCCAACTTTTCAAAAGGGGTCTCTTTTAAAGCCCAGTGTTTCCAGAAGCACCCTCAGCATGTTCCTTCTATCGTAGCAGTAGTAGTATTAGTGGTAGTAATGACAACAGCAACAATAACAGCTAACGTTTATATAATGATTTCTGTGTACTGGGAACTTGTTTTAGTCAGTTAGGGCTGCTGCAACAGAATACCATGGAGTGGGTGGTTTAAACAACAAGGATTTATTTCTCACAGTTCTGGAGTCTGGGAAGTCCAATATCAAGGTCTAGTGAGATGCCACTGCCTGGTGTGCAGACAGCTGACTTCTCCTTGTATCCTCATGCGTCAGGGAGCAGAGAGAGAGAAAGCAAACTCTCTTGTGTCTCTTCTTATATGGGCACTAATTCCATTCATGAGGGCTCTATCCTCAAAACCTAATCATCTCCCAAAGGCCCCCTTGTAATACCATCACACTGGAGGTTAGGACCTCAACATATGGCTTTTGGGGGGCTACAAACATTTAGTCCATAACAGAACTGTTGTAGGTGTTTTCTATATATTAAACCATTTAATCCTGCCAACAACACAGTAAGGCAACTATTAAGCCATCATCCTCATTGTTCCATTTTGTAGGGGAGAAAACTGAGGCACAGAAAGGGGAGGGGACTTGTCCAAGACTGGGTAGCTAGTAGGGGAAGGAGTCAGGATTCTGGCTCTGGACGGTGATTCTCAACGGTGATTGCACGATGGATTCACCTGGAGACCTTTTTAAACTCTGATGCCTGGGTCTCAGCTGCAGTGGCCCCGCCCCAATTCCAGATCCTAATTTAATTTTTCAGGGATTTTAAAAATATTCCTTGGGCAATTCTAGTGGGTGGCCAGGGTTGGGCCTCTGGTCTGGGGCCCGGCATCTTAGCATCCTCCTGTGCAGTCATGAGAAACTCTTGAGGAGACACTGTACCTTGGTTCCTGTGATTTTCCCCTTTGGGCACAAATTGGTTAAAAGTCAATGGAAGGACAAATCTTGTGAATGAGATAATGACAACCCACGGGCATCAGCCAGCCAAAAGGTTTTAGGCAAGTGCCTCAGGACTTAGTTTTCTCATCTGCAAAGCAAAGGGTTTGACTTGAATAATTTCCTGCTTCCTTCCAGTCCTACGAGTCTATGAATGAAATCAATATATTAAACCCTTGATTATCCATGAGGGGATGATCCACAGAAAGTGTTTAATCTGAGGACTAGCTTCCTTCAGTCAACCTTCTTATCAACTGGTGTACGCCCAGGAATGCATATCAATTTGATTTTGGGCCTAAGCGGAACATAATGAGGAAGGAAAGAATCATGTGTGTTTGCGTGTGTGTACATGTGAAAACCATGCAAAAGATAAATTAAATGATTTGGAGGGATTATCTGCTGCTTTGGATTATCCACATCATTGCCCCCTCCAAGAGCGTTGATAATTGAAAGTTGCCTGTAGACTGATTGCTGACAGCTGAAGGATCTATGTTGCCAAGGAAGCTATGGCTGTAAGCCAAATAGCAACCTGATTAATTATCCTTTTATTTGTGCTGTCCCAGCGCTCCATCCTCTTCCCTCACCAGAGTGGTGTCCAGTTTCAGGAGCTTGGAAGAGAATAGTAAGCCTCCCCACAAATGAACAGCCCCTCTTTCCTGAGGCAGAAAGTACCATAGAGAGGTTTCTCATCCCTCCTCGGGTCTTTTGCTCACTGCCCCACTTGCTGACTCTACCTAAGATAATAATTAAATCAAGGACCAATAATTAAATCATTGGTCCAGTCACACTGGCTTTCCACATGGAGGATTTCAGCAAAATGCTCTGTTTTTCAAGATGATGCGTATGGAGGTTGCCCCAAATAGTACAACAGAGGCTCCAAGATAAGAACAAGCTGCCATGGCTAAGAGACTAAACCTTATCCGCAGTAGCTCTGTGCTGACTGGACTTAAGTAATTATCCTCAGGGTTTTAACTTGGAGTGACACACAGAATTCTGACTGCCTTTTCTAAAACCAGTTTTAAACTGCTGGCTTTCACAAGGGTATTAAATAGGCACTGAACTTATGACTGCAGGGCAGAGCATTGGTGGCAGGAGGGTATGGTCTCTGGTCTATACCACCTGCGGGAAGAGCCCGGCAACAGAGACGAGCCCATGTGTGTTTCTCCACAGCCTGGGCTAATATCAGGGCTGAGGGGTACTTCTTACCACGGCAGTTTGTGGATTCCAAAGGCTTTCCCTGCCCATGACTCAGTCAGTGCCCTCAGCACAGAGTCCTCCAGTCCCTGAGAAGCCACTTTCTGATTTGTACTGGGCGCACCCACGAGGGGCCAGCTCTATACCGGTCTGCTAGGGCTTTCCGTCCAGGGCTGGCCTCTGGGATGTGTCAACTTAACTCTGGGAAACAAGACCCAGGAAGAGGGTAGTTCTACCCAGCACCAGAGCCTTTCCTGGCCGAGAGCTTTCCTTGTGATGAAGTCAGGTAGACCTCAGGCGTCTGCGCCATCTGAGGCTCAATGGTGGTGATTATTTCACTGAGGACCAGTCTGATTTTGCATAGATTTTAAACAAATCTTTTAAGAGTAGGGTCCTATCCTGGGGGCAGCTGGAGGGGGACAGATTTCCTCTTAGAACTTGAGCTTTGAAGTGCACTCTGCCAGCTCTCTTGCTCTGGGCTTTTCAGGAACACAGTTGTACATTGATTTGGGAGTTTCTCCTAATGGGCTGGAAAACACAGCTTTCCTGTGGGGGGTGGCTCAGTGAAGCAGCTATTTTAAAAACCAGTGGAGGCCCACACAGAGACCCCCTCTAGTGAGGTCGTTCCAGACACTTCCTGAGGTCAATAAAAAGAAGCTGAGCCTGTGTTTCTTTTAGTGGAATAGACAAGTTCTCAGATACTTGGACACTGATTTAGGCGTAGGTTTGTGCTTAAACCACATGAACAGATTACTCTGGTATCTGAGCCATATAGATAAGTTGATTTCACTATCTATACTTGTCTGTAGATGTAACTTATTAGCTTGTCTTAATGCTTGTCTTTCTTATTAGCTTGTCTTTCTTCCAAAGAACAATTTATTTAGCCTTTAGGAAACACATTGATTTTTAAGTAATATCGTTTTATAAAATAACTTTAGCTTAGTCTAAAATTGTTTTGCTTCTCTGCACATTCCATAGATTTACTGGGGTAAACTGATCTTCTCTTTATCTGTTCACTAAATTACTTTATGACTTTACCTATTGCCCTAAGAATATTTGTTGATAAATATGGAGACCGTTTACATTGTCCTAGTCATCAAAGGAATGTAAACTAAAAGTCGAAGATAATGATTTTCCCCCATCAAAGAGTCATCATAGCAAAGAAACTAATATTGCCACTTATTGCTGGTGTGACATCTAGGAATGTATCCCAACACAGAATTACTTTTAACTAGGAGGGAAAGTTTTATGTACAAGTTACTCAGCACTACTCTACTTTATAATAATAAAAAAAAAAGTTGAAAACCATCTAAATATCTGATTAAAGGGGACTCATGGAATGACTGGCCATATTGCAATGAAAAATGGCTCTAATGAAGAACAGTGGAAATGTTTATGATATACAGCTAAATGAAAAAGCAGGCTATAACACAGAGTGTAGACAGCGGCAACTATGTTAAAAAAAAAAAAAAAAACTATGTATAAAATGTGTTTCTCTTTCACCTCCTTCCTTCACTGGCTGCTCAGGGCCTTCAGAAAAAGCCCTGAAATTTGCGGCAATTTTCAGCTGGGCCCAGCCTCACCTCTACTCCCACACTGCTCTGCTTCCCTCAGCCCAGCCTGCTCTCCAGTGCATCCTGCCTCCAGGCCTTCGCATGTGCTGTTGTTCTCTTGCCCAGAAAGTGCTTCTCTCTTCCCCATCTCAGTGCATTCCCCAGTCCTCCTTGACAAGTGTTTTCTGTGCTATACGTTGATTTTTTAAGGTCTTGCCTGCTGCTCTAATTTCTCCTGTGCCTTCACTTTCTGCATATTTATCCAGGTACTTAAGAAGAGGAAAGCTTCTAGGAGGCATGTGATTTTTGTATCATATTTACTAAACATACCCTGAAGCACATTTCATGAGCAAACCTAAGAGTTACAGATGCCCAGATCTCTCTCTCTCTCTCTTTTTTTTTTTATTGGAGTATAGTTGATTTACAATGTTGTGTTAGTTTCAGGTATACAGCAAAGTGATTCAGTTATACATATACATATATCCATTCTTTTTCAGATTCTTTCCCATATAGGTTATTACAGATTAGTGAGTAGAGTTCCCTGTGCTATACAGTAGGTCCTTTTTGGTTATCTACTTTGTATATAGTAGTGGGTGTATGTTGATCCCAAACTCCTGATTTATCCCTCTCCCCCACCTTTCCCCTTTGGTAACTGTAAGTTTGTTTTCTATGTCTGTGAGTCTGTTTCTGTTTTGTAAATAAGTTCATTTGTATCATTTTTTGGATCCCACATATAAGTGATATCATATATTTGTCTTTCTGTCTGACTTACTTCACTTACTATGATAATCTCTAGGTCCATCCATGTTGCTGCAAATGGCATTATTTCATTCTTTTTATGGCTGAGTAGTGTTCCATTGTAGATACGTACCACATCTTCTTTATCCATTCATCTGTCGATGGACATTTAGGTTATTTCCATGTCTTCGCTATTGTGAATAGTGCTGATGTGAACATAGGGATGCGCATATCTTTTTGAATTATGGTTTTCTCCAGATATATTCCCAGGAGTGGGATTGCAGGATCATATGGTAGCTCTGTTTTCAGATACCCAGATCTGTTGCTGCAGGTCCCAGGGGAACTTGCAATCAGTGCTCGGTGATCCAGCCAAAAGTAGAATAAAGTTGTGTCTGAAAAGTCTTAACTCATGTTGCATGACAAACTCATATTTGCGACTTAGATGCGCTGGTCGTAGCAGAAACAGCGATCATGTGAGGAAAGGGGCTTGGAAGCCGTGCAGCCCCTGATGAGCGTGCACTTCGGACATTGCCCCAGTCTCCCAAGCTCTGCCCTGGGCCTGGTGCTCAGTGTTTATCCCCACTGGGACCCTGGCTCATATTGAACAGACAAGTCCAAGGTTGGTGGGAAGGAAAGTATAGCAAGTATCTATCCGTCACTCAAGATAACACGTAATAAAAATCAAATGCTATATAAATCTTTCATGATTAGACACATACAGGTCAGGAGCCAGGGCAGGATGCATAATGGCAACTACAGAACATCCCTCAATATTCTTTCTGATGATACAAAATCAGTTCACATCAAATACACTTAAAATAACCAATTCACCCAATATTATTTGATATGGCTAACAAGAGCTGAAATTGAATCTTAATGTGGTTCATGAGTATATTCAGCAGTTTCTTAAAACTCTTCGTATAATCACAGTGTTTATTGTTGAAATTACTAGGTTTTGTGTTACAAATATATCAGATTCATAATTAAAATGCTGTTGTCTATTAATGCCGCCACAGCATTTCCCCAAGTAGACACTTAAAAAAAAATCCTACACACTTTCAAAGATGAATGAACTCCTCTTTTAGGAGAGATCCCTCCCTACACAGGCTTTATATATTAATATTTATTAATATGACCAATCTAGAGAAGAATAAAGTATTAAGAGAATGAGCACTAATGAGGCCTAGAGCACAAAATTAAAAATAGCCACCACTTTGCCTAAACTGTGAAATAGTCCCTCCAGACTCCCACCTCCTCCGTGGTTTGACCGTGGTATTGATTCTAAGGCTCATCCGACAATGTGGTCCGCGTCATCATAGAAAAAATATAAAGCTATAACGAAAGTTTTTTTTACAGAAGGTTCCAGTATGGTCAGAATAGCTTATCTTATGCCCTACTCCGTGGTTTAGGGATGGATGGGGAGTCTGGTCCCCACCTGCTCCCCACAGGGCTCTGGGACCGGAGAGGATTTCCACACGTTTGCCATAACCGGCCAAGCACAGAGGAGGCAGCTGGCAAGCAGGAGTGAGGCAGGAGTGGACCTGGGTTTAGAGGGCAGTGGAAAAGCGCTGGGGAATACTCTGCCCTCCACTGACTAGGCGGCCAGAAATCTAAAAAGGACTTTGGGGTATACTGCTCTTGGAAAGCAACAGTGCATTTTCCCCAGGAAGCTAAGTGTTGGTGCCTAGGGGCTCCCAGCCTAAAAATAAAACAACAGAGTTTTGGGTTTCCGGCAAACCAGGCATCGCCCTTAAAGGCTCATCGTATTCTCACATCCTTGTGTAACCTGTTTTGCCCCCTCTGGTTTAATTTTCGTGAAAATCTGTAAAATGAAATTGACTAGAGCAGAGGCATCCAGGCTTTTACCACCAAGTACTCTTTTTAGTATCCTCAATCAAAACCTTAATTGGTTTTCCACTTTTTAGGTTCAGAGCACCTGATCAACAGGCAGAACAAATATTATCCCAAATCACTGATGTTGTTCTAGCCAAATGCCGTGGCTCATGGCATTTTAATCAGACACGGGGTTCTTACAGCAGGTCCATGTTGAAGGCTGTTGGATTTTGGGAGATATTTTTAAAAGTCTGAGGACTCCTTTCAGTGTCATGAAGACTCTCGACAAGCTGGGGCCTGGTGTGTTGGACAGAAGAGAACCTGGGAAGCAGAGAGCCCGGAGCAGGCCGATGTAGATGCTGCTGTGGCTGAGGACTTTACACCCTTCCGGTGGTCTTGGTGGAGCCGGAAGGCAGAAGTTCACACAGTGCAGAGCAGGTCTGTTTCCAGGATCAGGGGGAGCTCTCCAAGAGCAAGCGAGGTGCTCCAGGGACACAAAGGTTAAACAACAACAACACAGATAGATATTCTGAAAGCTTTCCGAAAAGCTTAAAAAAGAAGGAGGAGGAGAAGAAGAAGGAGATGGAGAAGAAGAAGAAGAAGGAAAGAAAGAAAGAAAGACCCCAAGGACAGACTATATAATCAACTGTGCCCTTCAGAACACAGGTGACAGACATGGTTTAAATTTCCCCATTTCCACTGGGGAAATCAGCATTGTTGAGCAGATGCCATGTGCCAGGCACTGTGCTGGGTGTTTATGGGGCTGGGTTTTTCCAATAGCATAGTGGGGGTCACACACATCATTCTCTTGCCTGTGCCCCTGGACTCACGGCCGAATGCCTGCAGGAAGGGCACTGTCACCTGAACAACCACCACGGCCGCATCAACTACAGCAACATGGACAGAAACAGGTAATGTTACTGAGAGCTTGACCAAGATCAGGTACAGGATTAGCTTTTTACATGGATCAATTAGTTCAGCCCTGAGGACATCCCGATTACAGAGGCACTATTATGATAATCCCCAATTTACAGCTGGAAAAACCGAGACTCAGTGACTTCACAAAGAGACCACAAAGAGAGCGAGAAGGATATCTGGGACCCAAATCCCAAGTCTGTCTGGCTTCAGAGCCCTTGCTTATAATAATTAGAGTAGATGATAAGAGGGAATAAAAATGAAGAGCTGCTTCACTTAAGTTTCCACAGAACCCAGAGAGCAAAAAAAAAAACAGTGTCAGCGGCCATGGAGGAGGAGGCACACTTAACACAGAGCCTCAGGGAGCCACGTGTGGACTGAGCTGGCCGTGCAGCTCCCAGCAGCCACCACGCCCAGCCATGCATGACAGCCTGCTGTGAGGGCAGAAGAGAAGGAAAATTGTACAACTGAGGCGGGAACCAAGAGAGAGAATTTCCACTTTCCCCAGCCATCCCTCCCCCATCCCCAAGTCCTGGAAGTGTTTGGGAGGATTCTGGGGGTCTGAGGGGAGGGCTGGGGGCCCTGCTGAGTGAGTGATACTGTGTTTTGAAACATAGGAGATTTCGACTGTTGACTGGACACTGTTTTTACTCCCAAACTGGTGGGCCTGGGAAGTCAGTCCTGCATTTACAGAGAGTGAATAGTTTGTTTGGCTGGTGGGTCTTGTATCTTTTTCACATCTATATAGGTATTTTCTGAGTTGGAGCTCAAGCTTCTTTCATGCAAAGACTTCCCCTTCTTTGTACAGGATTTTGCAAAGTGTTGCATGAATTTCAACGTTTTGTCTGTTTTCTATCATGATGGCAAATATGACTGAGAAAGGAATCTTCTTCACAAAGCTCGTTAGTTCCAGATGACCCTATCCTTAACAAATCCTTGGTATATTTTTCCTAGAAATGAGGGAGGTGTTCCACTGCTATTTTTAAATAATTGGGTTGAGTATGTTCGCAGTGTGTTAGTTCCTTTGTCTAATATGGACACATCTTAGATTTAGTGGGCTTGAGCCCCATCTAGACCATTATTTGCCATTTGACTGCCTGGCCATCAAGCAGATTGCTTTATGATCTGATTGGATTGTTATAGACTTAACCTAAGTAGCAAGAGGAGACCGAAAGATGACGGCTCTCAACAGGCTCTCGTGTCACTGCTCTAGGACTTACAGTGGATCCCTATTGCCCTTTGGATCCACCGGAGACTTTGGTCCCCACTCTCCCTCACGCAGGCTCCCCTGCCGTGTGTACTACATTTCATGCCTCAGCCCCTCTCTGCTCTGGGGCCTCTGCCCCATGGGGAGCTCTCAGGGGAATGTGTCTCCCTTCTCACAGCCAGCAAGCTGCGGTAACTAAATGAAGACATGCTCAATCAATTTGTAATTAACATACCATTCAAAGGCCTGACAAGCATCACACATTCTGAAAACCAAAGACAGGATTGGGAAGGACTGTTTTCAAGAGTGAAAAGAAAAAAAAAAAAAAAAAAAGGCTTTAAATAAGAACTGTTTACATTTGTCAGCATTTCTACCTGAAATAATAATAATAATTTTTAAAAAACGGAAAACAGAAGCAGCCTCTTGGAAAAACAGCCTGTTCAAAACCACAGAGCTATATTAAAATACACACCAGCACAGACGTTCTATCACTTTAAAAATGTTTTGAATGCCTGATGCCAAGCAGGATGCTGGGGGTTTCTTGCAGCCAGCACCAAGTGTTGAGGAAACATCAAAAAACAAAAAACAAACCCTCCATGTTGACTCAGCCAAAATAAACATTTCATTACTCCCATAATAAAGATGACTTCTCGATTGAGTGGATGAAATTCCAGTTAGCTAGCTTTCCAGGTTGTCTGTGTAGGCAGTTTTTAGAGACACAGCATAATAACATGCATGATAAAGTATTGAATTCGATTGGCTAGAGGGAGACTGAAGGAGAAAGACAGCACTGTGAGTTAGTGTGATAGGCCCTAGCACGGACTTTGATGGATGCTTTAATCCATCCAGGACTAGTGTGCCCTGTACTGGGTGCTTTACTAACAGTGCCCAGAAACTTAAAAAGAAACGAATTGTTGAAAATGTGAGGAGACTCTTTCCAAGGGACATGCTAAAAATGTCAGGGTGGTTTTTGGAATTTTTAAGAAAGAAGGAGAGAGAGAGAGAGAGGAGGAAGGCAGGAAGGCAGGAAGGAAGGAAGGAAGGGAGGGAGGGAGGGAGGGAGGAAGGAAATAGGGAAGGAGAGAGGAAGAAAAAGGGGAAAAAACAATGATTTAAGTGGCTTTGTAATTCCCCCCCATTCTCATGAGTAGCAATCACCCATACATTCTTCAGGGCTTTCCCTCATATTTTATCTTGTTTCATTCCCATCACAACCTTGAGGGAACCATTTTTTTAGCAGGGAAATGAGCACACAGAGGTTATATGACTTGCCCACGTTGATGCAGCCAACAGATTGAGGAGTGGGAACCACGATCAATCTCTCCAACAAGCAAAGCCAAGAGGGCCCATTCTGTATTGTAGAATGAACCCTCCTGCCCCTTGCCTGGTGTCCCTCTATCCTTGTGTTGCTGTTCAGGTCACATATGGAACGATTTAGAGAAAGTCTTCTGAGGGCAGGGCCATGGACTTAATGATGACCATAGATCCTGGCCACATGATGGTTTCCTTGTGATTCTGCAAGTGCCTAGTGTGCCTCTATGGAAACAGAATCCCTTGTGCAGGAAGTTGGGATTGGGCTTGGATTCTTATTGACCCAGTTGCACATGTTGGGAAAGGGCATAAAAGGAAAGGAACTGGTGTTCACTGATGGTCTGTTTTCCTATGGAGAACTCATTGCTTTCAACCAGTGGCCCTCACCTGAACTACTCCACATGAAGTCCAGTTGACAGAGTGAGAATTTAGGTGGCTTCTTCCAAGAGTCTGCACCAGAGGCTCCTCCATCCCCTAATTTTCTGGGCTCAAAACTCTGTTGGCCTCTATACCCCTCAATCCCTTATGGCAGGTGGGGGACGGAGACTCTTAGAGGGTATGGGGGTGGCTAGGAGGGGTATTTGGAATGGGTTTCTCTCTCCAATACTCAGATTGTCCCCTGGAGAAAACCTGCTGCCATTTTGACTCTGCAATCATTTAATGTGGTGAAAAGTTGCCATAGCAACATGATTTCTGCATCAGGTTGACATAAATTCATGCTTGCCTGGTGTGAAAAGAAAAATTGAGCATTCAATCTCCACCAGAGCACTTATACATAGGAGCAGATAGAAGCTACAAATCCTGGCTTTATTATTATTATTTTAAAAAATTTAGTATGGGTTTGAACGTATGCAAAAGTAGAGGCAAATCTAACAAAGCTTCACGTGTCTATTGTCATCTTTAATAACCATCCACATATGGCCAATCTTGTTTCATTTCTACCCTCCCTCCTTCTCCAGACCTCACCCACTGCCTTATTGTTAAACAAATCCCAGCTATCATGTCATTTCTTTCACTAATACCTCTATATGAATCTCTAAAAGGTAAGGACCCTTCTTTTTTGGCCGCACCATGTGACATGTGGGATCTTAGTTCCCCAACCAGGGTCTAACCCGTGCCCCCTGCAGTGGAAGTGCGGATTCTTAACCATTTGCCCGCCAGGGAAGTCCAGGACCCTCTTTTTAACAAATGATTCTCACAAGAGTAATAAGTAAAAGATAAAAATAAAGGAAGATTTCAGAACACAAATTCTGCCTTTCTCCCAAACTAAATTATTTAAACTGCATCTATCCCCTTTTATTAATATCTCTACTTCAGACACTATTTATTTTTTGGCTTAAAGTATAATAGCACTTTGTAGCAGGCAGCGTTCCAAGTACTTTACAAGAATTATCTCATTTAATCCTACCCTGTGAGGTAGATGATATTATCCCATTTTGCAGATGAGGAAAATGAGGCACAGAGAAAGCTTAGTAACTTGGCCAATATCAAACACTCAGAATAGGTAAATGACCAAATACATTGTTTTTGGTTCCTCATCCAGGCTAATCTTACCATTGAAAAGGCTGCATGTTTAGCTTACAGTTTGCAGCTTGTCCAGTGCCTGCTTTCCTGTGCTTTGCACTTCCGTACCTACTCTTAAGACTTGACATTGAAACCTTACCGAGCATTGGGATTGACATATACACACTACTATATATAATATAGATAAGTAATAAGGACCTACTGTACAGCATTGGGAACTCAATACTCAGTAATGGCCTGTATGGGAAAAGAACCTAAAAGAGTGGATATATGTATATGTATAACTGCTTCACTTTGCTGTACACCTGAAACTAACACAACATTGTAAATCAACTCTACTCCAATAAAAATTAAAAAAAAAAGTTACTGAGCAGAAACAGATCACTGATGACCACCTATCTTTATGCCCACAAAGTATATTTTCAACTGTGACATATCTTCTATTAAATCCTGAGCAATATCCTTCAGTGGAAACTTTTGGAAGGTTTTATCCCTGAGAAGCAGAGCAGTGAGGCAGCCACCATGCTGGGTGATATCACTCAATCGCTTATTGGCTGTCCTTCGGAGGGTGAGTTGCTGAACTCAGCTCCTGGCACGTACCCGTGCCCCGTCAAAACCTTCCCACCTTGTATTGCAACCATCCCCTTACTACTAGTCTGTTTCCTCAGAGGCTTCTTGAGGGCAGGAGCCAATCTGCCATAAGTTGGTTTGGCTGTTTGTTCTTTTTCTGTGTCTGAGCATCGAAGCTGGCACATAGTTAAGTGCTCAATAAATGAGTTTTTCTGGACATTACGATTCTCTGAGTTCTTTTAATTTTTCTTTCAAATCAAGCAAATAGTGATGTATCTGGCGGTGACTGAAATTCAAAATAGATAAAAGCAGCCACATAATTCAGAGAAAATACAGATTTTTAAACTGAAGAGAAAGATGTTCCTGTCTGATTTTCCACTATGTCTGCCAACCTTGATGTTATTCTATATACAATTTTCCAGTGCCTTTGTAGACATAGTCTTTGGAGTTTATCTTGGAAAAAAATAGCAGTATATTATCTGAAGTTTAACATTTAATATTTTAAGATTTAAGATTCTTAAGTTGAATTGCCACTACTAATAGTTATTTTAGGTTTCTAGGAGAAAGGCAAATATATACAACAAGAACTGAAAAGGTACAATTAAAGTCAATATTAATAGAATGTACAGGCCTTTCCAAGTTATCCCCAAATACTTGCTTCACACTTAATAATACAGTAAAAAGATCATGCAAATTTTCTGAGACTGTTCTGGTTTCAAATATTTGCCCTGTTGCTCTCATGTGTATTTACCAGATCAGATACCAGGCTTTGGTTTGGAAAACACAATTACCGTACACAATGGACTAATAACAATATTAAAGTTGTGCATTGACTCAGCACTCCCCCTTCTTACACAAGCTTGTGCTTCTTTCTGTATTTTATTCCAGGTGACAGCAAATATTGAAAGTATCTCATGTGATATTGCTGGGATTATACTGAACATGATTGTTTTTTAAATGTAGCTGTGTAGCTTATATACTTCAAGCTGTTTCCTGAGAAATAGAAATAATCCTAGGCAAGCACTTAGGTGAAAAATAAGAAGTCTGGTAATTTGCTCTGCACTTTTTGCTTAATATAAAACCAGAAAGCAATTAAACATTTAACATATATGTCACCCATCACCTAGTTTCTGCATTTTTGTCAAGAAGGATTCTATAAATGGTATTCTTCCTAACTTTTTAAAATTTATTTTATTGAAGTATAGTTGATTTACAGTGTGTTAATTTCTGCTCTGCAGCAAAGTGATTCAATTATACATATACATATTCTTTTCCATTATGGTTTATCACAGCATATTGAATATAGTTCCCTGTGCTACACAGTAGGACTTTGTTGTTTATCCATTATATCTATAATAGTTTCCATCTACTAATCCCATACTTCCAGTCCATCCCTCCCTCACCCCCCCCTTGGTAACCACAAGTCTGTTCTTTGTCTGTTTTTGTTTCACAGATAAGTTCATTTGTATCATAGTTTAGATTCCACATATAAGTGATATTATATGGTATTTGTCTTTCTCTTTCTGACTTACTTCACTTAGTGTGATAATTTCTAGGTCCATCCATGTTGCTGCAAATGGCATTATTTCATTCTTTTTATGGCTGAGTAGTATTCCACTGTATATATGTACCACATTTTCTTTATTCATTCATCTGTCGATGGACATTTAGGTCGTTTCCATGTCTCAGCTATTGTGAATAGTGCTGCTGTGAACATAGGGGTGCGTGTATCTTTTCGAATTATAGTTTTCTCCAGATATATGCCCAGGAATGGGATTGCAGAATCATATGGCAACTCTATTTTTAGTTTTTTGAGGAACCTTCATAATGTTTTCCATAATGGCTGCACCAGTTTACATTCTCACCAACAGTGTAGGAGGGTCCTCTTTTCTCCACACCCTCTCCAGCATTTGTTATTTGTGGACTTTTTAATGATGGCCATTCTGACCAGTGTGGGGTGGTACCTCATTGTAGTTTTGATCTGCATATAAATGGTATTCTTGCTACTGGGAGGTGTGTGTGTGCAGCTCACTATTAAGGGATCTGAAATTCCAGCTCAGCTAACTGACTTCTTTGCCATCATTGAGAAATTGCTTAATTTGATGTGGCTTTTGCTTTAATCTGTCAAAAATGGAATAATATATGAGTCTTCATATATTATCATGCTTAGGAAATGCAGACGTGTTTAGGCAGTGATTCAGTGTTCAACAAATATTTATTTGTTAAATATTTACTCTTCTGCCTCAAAAATAATCATAGATGTTATTCCAGGTTCTGGGACCCTTTACTTCCTAACCCCACACCCCTTGATTCTGAACTCTGGGGTTCTGTTTTAACTCAAGGACAATAACCAGGCAACTAAAAATATGTATACTGAGCGCACAAGAAAAGTCGGGAACTGCAGAAGCCATAGTGACAGTCTCGTGTGTGAGAAGAAGGGGAAGCTTGTCTGCTGCCTCTCACAGGCCCTGCAGGATGCGTTGCTGTCAAAGAGTTTGAGAACAAAATGCTTGAGCTTGAGAACACTCCTCCTGGACCCTGCCCCCCAGGGTGCTCTCCTGAGCCTGGCCCACACTGGAAAGGCTCTGGCTTCCGTTGCAGAGTAGTGGTCCTCCTGCAAGGCACAGCCTCTCACTGGCCTTGTCCCCAGATGTCTTTGCTCCTAGGCGTGAGCAGGCAGGGACTTTGGCCATACGTCATTGTTGCCAAATGCCAACTTTAACAAAATTGTTAATTGTGCTTTCTTTCGAAGCAGAGTTTTAGTGTATCAGTGTCAGAGTTCAGAGAAGCAGCGTTTATACTTGTGTTTAACCAAAGCCCATGATGCTGCGCAAATCACTGACACAAGCGCTGGCCTCACTTCCCAGCCTGCAGAGTTCACCCTTCAGGCCTTTTTCAGAAACATTGGGAGAGCAGATGGAAAAGTCAACCAAACTGAAAGTCAGAAAGCATGGCCTTCATCTGGGAGGAAAAAAGCCTTTTGTTGCTGCTGCCATGATAGCTCAGGAGAAGCATGGGGTAAGGTCTCAATTTTACCTAAGAAAGGACACCTAAAACTTTATATTTGTTTTTATTGTTGTAAAATTATAGCCTCTGAAATCGGTAAGGCCATTCCTTCTAGTATCATTTATTCTAAATGCAGGCATAGGGACTTCCCTGGTGGTGCAGTGGTTAAGAATCCACCTGCCAACGCAGGGGACACGGGTTTGATCCCTGGTCCAGGATGATCCCACATGCCACGGAGCAACTAAGCCCATGCGCCACAACTACTGAGCCTGAGCTCTAGAGCCCGCCAGCCACAACTACTGAAGCCCGCGTGTCTAGAGCCTGTGCTCTGCAATAAGAGAAGCCACCACAATGAGAAGCCGGCGCACCACAACGAAGAGTAGCCCCTGCTCGATGCAACTAGAGAAAGCCCGCGTGCAGCAACGAAGACCCAATGCAGCCAAAATTAAATAAATTTATTAAAATAAATAACTAAATGCAGAGATAATTCTATGGACAATAAATAGCAATTCCTGGGATGGCTTGTTGGAAGAAACCAGACTTTGAGAAGTAAATAACCCAAGAGGTACCAACTTATTCTAAATAAAACATGACCCCAAGATAGTTAAGTGGGTCATCCGTAATAGTTAAATTTATTGAGATGTACTGCGCTAAGGCTATGACATGGATTACCTAGTTAAATCTTCATAATAAGTAGGAAAAGTACTAGTGTGGTATCCACTTTTTAGAGGAGGAAACTGAGGCTTGGAGGTGTAACCTTGCCCAAGGGCATACAGCTAGCAAGTAGTAAAGCCTGCCAGGATTCAGATTCCCCCTTCACTCTGTTGCCCAAGCTCTCACCTGCCGTGTCAGACCATCTCTCTCTAGGCTATGGGTTTCTCTCTCCATCAACACCCACCCCAATCAGGCCATCTGAGTCAGTAAGAGTGATTTCTTTGTTCACAGGTATTAAACTTCATACTTTGGCTCTTCGTGTGCCCAGAAGAATAAGCAAAGAAATTGGCAGGAGTGAAATGTATTTACTATAATCCATTTTCACAATTCTTAAAACTCCTTGAGAAATTTTATAATAGTTAAACATCTTAAGCTAAATGAGGTAACTAATTCTGCACATACTTTATTTAAGGATTGGAGTGCGTGTTCAGTTTAGTTATAAAATGACGTTCCACGGAATGAATGCTATTTTCCCACCGTTAAAAGTCTATTTTTCACAGGAAATTTTCCTGACCTAAAAGGGTTAAGATTATAGGAATGATCATATAGGACACCCTAGAAAACCTAGAAATCACGCCTTCATCATGCTTCCAAGTTGGGTATCACCCAAGTATCCATCTGTAGACTGGACATCTCCAAGTTCATGTCCCCTAGACACCTCAAACTCTTGTATCTGAGATCAGATAAGACATCTTCCTCTGCAAACCTGCTCTTTCTCCAGGGTTCCCCCTCAGTCAGTGGCTCTACCATCCATCCAGTCCCCCAAACGGAAACCTGGGGGCTTTCTTCCCCCTCATCTCTCCCTTACTCCCCACATCCAATTGCTGGCCAGGCTTTTTCTCTTCTTCCTCTGGAGCCTCCCTTCTCTCCGTCCTTCTCAGCTCAGCTCTCCTTATTACTCACCTGGATCAATGCCACATTTTTCCTCAATACCCACATTAGGCATCTTCTCTGGGAGGTTTTTCTTGCCTCCCTGCACCCCTCAGTCTGGGCTCCGGTAAGTTCACTCTGCCTCTTGTGCCCTCCTCTATCAGCACTCCTCCTGTCCCCTAATTGCTTGTTTACTTTTGTATCTTTCCCCAGTGCACTGTAAGCTTCTCGAGGGTGGGGACTGTGTCTTATTTGCGAATAGCCAGCTCTGAATAGAGCCTGCCGCTTGGTCATTACTCATTAAAGTCTGTTGAGTAAGTCGAGGAGACTTTCAAGTGGTCCTGTCTTCAGCGTTCCTGGGGGAATCTTGTCAGGATCAGTGTGTGATCACACAGCTTACCCACTTGGGGCTTGGGGTAGGCTCGCCAGGAGTTACATTTCCTTTTCGTTTATATCTCTTTTGTGATAATAAAGAAGAACACAGCAAAATCAACAGCATTTAGGACAATGTTATGAATATTATAAGGCCAGAAAAAAGAGCTTGTTAAAGAACAATGGACAGGTCAAACAGGCTCAAACCTAGGGATTCGGTTTTTAGTCTTCATGCAGTAACACATCTGATTTCTACATTACTGAAAACCGGCATATAATACACTACCTGGCTACAGCAGCTATTCAAAAATTAATGACAATAAAAACAATAATAATAATATTTATCACTTACTAAATGTTTCCTATGTGCTTCCTATTCTGAGTGTTATGTGCATATGTCATTTAATCCTCACAACAATTTTATAAAGCTGGTATTAATATCCCCATTTTATAGTCGAGGACACAGAGTTAAGTGACATGCTTAAGGTCACCTGCAAGTCAGTGGCGGCACCAGATATGGACCCAGCTGTCTAATTTCAGAGACCACTTTTGTTAGTCACTGCTGCCTGACCCAGTGCACACAGGACTCTGTGGTTCTACTCAGCCAAACTCTCAGCCATGAGTGACAGCTGCTGAAATACAATTTGTAAGCATGTAGAAAAACACAGACTGTTTCTGACATCCTTTCTGATAGTCACAGCTTACCCAAATTCAGGCAAATAATCAAATATCACACATGCTAACTTGTTCAACGTTATGTCTTTTCTTAGCTGTAAGTAAAGGTAGACTTCAGTAAAAAGGCATTACTCCTCAAAAAAATTCATTCTCTTCCTGCACAGAATTATCTTTCTGGAAAATATTTGTTCATATTACTTGGTTTGGGTAGGAACTGAGATTTATTTTTTTTTAGAATGGGTGGAAAATATATTTATGCTAATTACACAGATCTTTGAATCCTCTTTGGTCATGGTAAAAGAATGAAAATCATCTGCTTGCTGCTACCCACACCTTTTGAACAGTCTTCTACCCTAGTTGGCTTGGTTTTTACTTGTGGACTGGGAAAGATAACATGGGCCAGAATTGTGTTGGCACAAAATGGCCTGACTCTAAAAGCTATAATGACGAACAATTTCTTCTGAAAGGCAGCTCCTGGAATTACTGACAGAAGCATCCTCTGACATGACCAGCTTCAACTAAATGTGGTCAGGGCTCCAACCCCACTGGGCTTCTTAAAAATAGTCATGCATGAATAGTGAATAGCAAAGAGGAGAAACACAGCCATAAATTTTACATTTTCTCTCTCATGTCCATTCCTCTGTATTACCAGCCATAAAAATATGATCCATTGAGCCTGCTAGCATGAAATACCACAGAAATGAGAGGAAATTAGATTCTATTACAGGCATACCTCAGAGATATTGCAGGTTCAGTCCCGGACCACTGTAATAAAGCAAATAACGCAGTCAAGCGCATCACTCAAAGTTTTGTCTTCCCAGTGCATATAGAAGTCATGTTTACACTATGCTGTTGTCTGTTAAGTGTGCAATAGCATTTTGTTTTCCCAGTGCATATAGAAGTTATGTTTACACTAGACTGTTGTCTGTTAAGTGTGCAATAGCATGTCTGAAAAAAATGTACACACCTTAGTTAAAAATTACTTTATTGCTAAAAAATGCTAACCATCATCTGAGCCTTCAGCAAGTAGTAGTAGTAACATCAAAGATCACTGATCACATATCACCATAACAAATATAATAATGAGAAAGTTTGAAATATTGTGAGAATTACCAACATATGACACAGAGACACGAAGTGAGCAAATGCTTTTGGAAAAGTGGCACAGATAGACTCGTTTGATGCGGGGTTGCCACAAACCATCGATTTGTAAAAAAAAATGCAGTGGTGTCTGTGGAGTACAATGAAGCAAGGCGCAATAAAACGAGGTATGCTTGTAACTGAGGGCTTCACTCACCTGTTAACTCGCCTGTTACATGTTCTGGGTTATAGGGTCCATGCTCACAAGGGTATAAGACCTTTATTTCCTTTACCAGTTCTACGTTTGTTAACATCACTTAAAATATATACATTTGGGGGTTATACCATGTGTCAAATTCTCAAGGACTTAAATGTGAAACACCTTTTTTTTTTTTTTTCAACAATTAGGAGAATCAGTGAGCTATGATAAAATGGCTTAAATGTACTTAAAAACAATTCCCCGAAGAGCTGTGCATGAATGAGTGCATTAATTATCACTTCAATATTAAGAACTTAAAAATGAAGAATCTGTTTTTTAAAATTGCTAAGCCACCACAGTAAGTGTCCTCAGATTGACTCATTCGCCCCCCCGCCCCCGTTTATCTAGTTTCTTAAGGAGCATGCTAGACCACTCTCCACAGAGGAGAAAATGTTCTAGAATAAAGAACAATCGGTAGCTTAAATTAAGATTATTGAACTAACTGATCAACAGCTCATTAAGATAACAACAGGTAAATAACTTTAATATCCTTTGGAACTGAAAATTTTTAAATATTAAGTTGGAATTGAAAGATTTGGGGAAATATTTAGTAAATTGTGTATATATGTGGGAGAAACTATACAAATACAAAGATGATATTTGTGTGACATTTCAAATGTAAGATTAGATGTTTTCTATGCAAAAGTGGATTATATTAGGTATATGCAATTGTCAAAACTCATAAAACTATAACTTGGGGTCTCTGCATTTCACTGTATGTAAATTACAGTATACCACAATTTAAACAGATCCTCAAACTCTCAACGTCATCAAAGACGAGGAAAGTCTGAGAACCTGTCACTGCCTAAGGAGATATGAGGATTAAATATAATGTGATATCCTGGATGGGATCTAAGAACAGAAAAAGGAAAATTTAAAAATGAATGAAAGCCAAATGAAGTATGTAGTTTAGTTAATAATAATGTATTAGTATTTGTTCATTAGTTGTGACAAATGTACCTCACTAATGCAAGGTGTTAACAATAGGGGAAACTGGGGCTGGGTACAGGAAAACTGTCCCACTTTTCTACGAGCCTAAAATTATTCTAAAAAATTTAAGCTTATTTTAAAAAATAGAAAAAAAGCAGGATGAGAGGGAGTGGGGAATGGAAAATATATATGACCCTACTGGAAGGTCAAGAAACTGAAAATGAAAACGTCTGCATTATCTATTTCAAGCAGTAAGTGTAAATTAGCCATAAAAAGCAAGTGTTTTTATTTACTGGACATTAGCATCGAATAGATGCCCTCCTATCAGATTTACTTTCCCATGATAAAACTGAAGATTATCATCATTACCATTATTATTTTTTTAACTGGACTAACACGTTAAAAAAGGTTGTACACATACAAATGGCAATGGACTGGATAAACAGTATAGCTTCTATTTTCGATGTAGCAGATTCGTCATTGTAAATTATCTAGTGCCACTGTTCCGTCCTGTTTTAACTCCACCACCCAAGACTTCCACACATTCTTTATGTAGGTAAAGAGAAAAATTCATTTCGTGCCTGCCAAAACGTTTTCTTCTCAGGTGTGAGTGTGTATATAGAGAGAGATTGTGTGTACAGAAAACTTGTCTACGAGCCATCCGTGTCTCTGATAAATATGCCTTTATGCTATAACCCATTATCATTATAATAAAATCCTGTTCATCACCCTTTTAATACGCTGTGAGTCTTCCTCATTTTTGGGGGTCGATGCTAACCAGCCCTCGAAGCCAATCGGACGGGCCGAACACAACTGTGAAGCAATGTCTGGTGTCGCCACATCTGGGCCTGGGTGCCGGAGGCGAGGACTGCTTTGGTACCCGTAGGGTGTAGCAGGTACCCTCCTTTGTGGCGCGCAGCTCCATCGGGAGCACCCCTTGCGACGAAAGATTCCTTTTTTCAGTTAACAATTCTGGTGCAGAGGCTGGTGGAGAGGCCCAGAGCCGACGGAGACCGAGACGAAGATGAGCAAGAGGCCGCCCGCGGCGGCGGCCCAAGAGAAGAGCTCCTTACGCAGCGCAGCCGCCCGCAGCCCGGACTGGCGGGCTGTTGCGAGCCCCTGCGTTGCCATGGGAACCGCGGCGCCTCCCCTGCGGAACCAGACCTTTATTACCTGAGAATCCGCGCGCGGACGCCGCCCCCACCCCCCGGGCCGGGGGGACTCGCATCTTCCCCGCCCGCGTCAGCCTAGCGGGGAAAGCTGAAATCGGACGCGGCGCGAAGGACGCGTTGCAAACGCTTCGTAAGCGTTGCTTGGTGGCCTGGCCGGACGCCCCGGGTGGAGGCCCATGCGAGATAGGCCCGCGCAGCCCCTCCTTCCCAGCCATTCCGGCGCGTCCCCCAGGCCCGGGGCGCGACGCGGGGCCCAGAGAGCCCCCCCTCGCTCCGCCGACGCCCTGGGACCCCGCCCGGGGGAGGAACCGCAGCGCAGCGCCCCACAGATGAAGACAGAGGCCCGACGTGGGCGTTTTAGCAGAACCGTCCCAAAGCCAGGCCGCGTTTACTCTTCCTGGCCCTCGTCCCACAAGGCTCTCCAAGGGGAGGGAGGGAGCTTAAAAGACATTTACCCCCGAGTCCTAGCCTACTTATTGGAACACTTCCCTAACACCCCGGCTGTCCCGGGAGCTAGAAACAGAAGGCAATGTTTGGGTAATTAATAGTGACAACAACGGGGCTCCGGAAACGCTCGCTGCCCGGGGCCGGGCCGAAGGCCCGGCGGGAGGCCCTGCGAGGTGCTCGGCCCGGCAGCCTTCGGGACGCACGGACAGCGGTTCCTGCGGGGCGCGTCCACACCCAGGCCCGACTTCCACCGTTCATATAATTAGGAGAAACGCAGAAGGCGCACGGTCTCCATTTTACCCACCACACTTTTTCCTCCCAGGTCACTGGGGAAGCCCCTGGCTCCGGAGACATCCGGGCTCCGCGCCTGGGCCCGAAAAACCCGCCTCCAGGGAGCGAAGGTCTTGTCGCTCCAGGCTATAAATATTAATAAGCTGAGAGGCCCGGTCATAATTATCTCCCATTAATTGCAACTCAACCAAAAATCCAGCCTCCTGCCACTCAGGGCCCCCTAAGTCGGGGTTGCTGGGTTTTGGTGTCAGGCGACTTCCTCGGCGCAAAGTCGTTCTTTGTATCCTCCGCCCAACATGGAAACCGTACGCTGCGCTTGTCGGCGTGTTAAAATCACCCTCGGAGAGATTCGAGCCGACGGCCCTTCGCTAGCCTGCATCCCCGGCCGCCTCGTGCGCACTATTTGTCTCCCTGCCACCAGGGGACCTGGCCTCTATCCCCACCCCCGACCTTACGCTACTGAAGCAATAGTGTGAGGGATTTGACGAACGGGTGGGGCCGCTCCGGATCTGACTCGAAGGCACCTGTGGCGGCCCCGGCCCCGGGCGAGGCCTGCGGGCCGCGGAAGGGTTCGGCCCCGCTGCGCGTAGGAGAGCAGTCCTAGTGATTCGACGCTCCTGACGGCAGTCCCGGCCACACTGTGCCCCGAGCGTCGGAGTCCTTCCGCCCCGCGAGCCCCCTTCTTCCCCGAGGGCTCCTCCCTGTACCCCTAAGGAGCCGCGTGCGGTGGCGAAGGGGCGTCGGGCTGCTGGGGGCTGCTGCTCCGTGGCTCAGCGTGCGCTCCCCGGGCTTGGAGGTTGGGGTGAGTACATGGGCTGCTGCCATTCACCGCGCATACTCTCATCGCGCCGCCGAAGCTGAGAACTGGGGTTTCGGCGCGACGCCGGGGATGCCCTGCCCCGCGCTGGCTGCGCCCATTGCCCAGGCCTCCCGGCGGCGGGCTCGCAGATGGCCGGGCGCTGGGAGTAGCCAGGAAAGGCCCGGGGTGAGGGCTCCCGTCGCTTCCCGGCCCGCGGGCCCACATTCCGGCCCATGCCTCCGCTCGGTGTCCCGGGGGCTCGCGGAGCCGAGAGGAGGCCCTTCCTCGCTCCCCAGGCGCAGGAACCAGCAGCGGGAGGAGTATCTGCGGTACCTAAGCGTCCGCGGCGCGGGAGCAGCGTAGCCGCGCTTCTCCTGGGAAAACGGTGGAGGCCGGGCGCCCTGTCGGGAGGACGCACCACCCATCGGTGCCTCGAGGAGGCCCAGCCATCTGCGCGTGGATGTAGTCAGTCAGATTTCTAAGGCACCATGATAGGCCAAGAGGAGCTGCCGCATTATTTCTCGTCCACTCATTTCCACTTATTCGAGGAGTTGTGTGCCAACAAAGAGCTGCCCATGACAGAGAGGTACTGTCCACTTCCCAGCGAGTATTATGAACATTTAAAATTATTAATGGTCATTTACTCGATTCATTCCCATTTAAACTGCATCAAGAGGAAAGTTCAAAGTGTAAAATAAGGATTTAGGTAAAGCCACTACAGTAGTTAAATTAGTACCCGTTTTATTTTAGCAATAATTAAAAATGCAGACCCATCAGGGAGGCCCAATTAAAAGACGCTCACTACCTGTATGTGCTATTCAGCCGGAAGTGTCGATCAGGGTGACCTGTGGTGGTCACTGAGTTTCATGAGTGTTAGCTGTCCACTACAAGGAGAGAAAGAAATCCACCTCAGAGGTCAGATGCTTGGACTCTAACTATTTGAACTGTAGGCAGTTTCTCCAAGTCACGCCAGAGGCAAGATCAGCTTTTTTGCTGATCAAATCGGTTTCCTGTAACAGTAACATAGGCGCCAGGGTCTGGCAGCAAGTAGTTAACTGAGGCTCAGAGTTGGGGAGGATCCCATTTCGGTGGTCAGGGCAGGGGGTCAGTGCTACCACCATTAACACTGTGGTTTTGCATCTTCCCCTCTCTGCTTCCTCCATCCAGCACCCAGGTCACCTGTGTGGGAAAGTAAGCCTGGGAGGAGGTGATGATGAGGGCACCGAGCTGCCAGACAAATGGAGGGGGCAGCAGTGGGCATCTGGACAGGCATGGGTTTTATTATTATTCCTGCCCCCAGCAGGTGTCGAGTAAATGTAAAAGACACAGAGCTCTGTGAACACGACGACGTGGGGTTGGCCTTCTCTAAAGAGAAATTTTGCTTGAGTTGTCTGGTTTAGAATCAGGCCTAGAGGCTGCGCAGAGTAACATTCATTCTGTCTTGAACTTTTCTTTCTGCTGTGGTGGGAGGTGGGCAGCTCCAAGGGCCACCTGTCCCTAGAGCACAGGAAGCCATCTGGAACTCTGCTAGTGGGAGTATTTCTCCAATTGTCTTGGAAACTCATCTCCACCAAGAAGGGTTTCACAAGGCTGAACAATGGGCATTCTGACATTGTTCTTTGCTAATGGCAGTTTTGGTATCTCTGTTTCGTTCTTTTAAATAAATTTATTTATTTTGGGCTGCGTTGGGTCTTTGTTGCTGCGTGCGGGCTTTCTCTAGTTGCAGCGAGCGGGGGCTGCTTTCATTGTGTGCACGGGCTTCTCACTGTGGTGGCTTCTCTTGTTGCGGAGCACGGGCTCTAGGCATGCGGGCTCAGTAGTTGTGGGTCACGGGCTTAGTTGCTCCGCGGCATGTGGGATCTTCCCGGACCAGGGCTCGAACCCGTGTCCCCTGCATTGGCAGGTGGATTCTTAACCAGTACGCCACCAGGGGAGCCCCTGGAATCTCTCCTCTCTCTGTTTCTCTCACGGCTATGCCCCTACACTCACAAATCTGTCCTTTTTGTATTTTGTGGTAACTCTGTAGCTTGCTAAAGATCAAAGTCATGTACCAACTTGTCTATCTGAAACCCTACACACAACTCTAAGTCCTCTCTGGCGGTAAAAGTCTGGAAGTTGTTTTTGAATTCTGCTGGCTCAGCCTCACCCTGTTCCTCCCAGGATGATGCAACCCTAGAATAGGGCCCAGAAAGCTGCTGGTCTGTCACCAGCCAGCTGAGTCTGGCTTCGAGGTGCCAGACTGGACCAAACAAGAACTCTGTTGAGTGATCTTCCCTCAACCCTGGAGCTGTGACAGGGATCACAAAATAACACTTTCCGTCTTTGTAGGGCTTTAGAGCCGACAGCATTCTTGCTAGTTGCTTACAACTCCTTATTATCTCCATTCACGGATGGAGAAACTGAAGCCCAGAGAGGTTAAGTGCTTAGGCCAAGGCCACATGGAGAGAATAGGGATCTTGTGAGTCTGACCTTGGGCTCTTGCTACCACACCTGTCACTTTAAAATCAGCAGTAGACACTGTGAACGCTAATCAGTATTTCACCCTGGAATTCAAATTGCATCTCCGCTTTGCTTAGCAAACACATCTCTTAGTGGCAGAGAGACTAGTGGGTGCCTAACAAGAACCAGGGTGCCTGCAGTGCAGCCAACAGGGCCAAAGACAAGTGGGAGCCAGGCCTTGCCACAGTACGTGGCCTTCCAGCTGGAGGATGTTCCCTGAGTAAGAGGAAATCCCTTTTCATAAAGACAGCGGCAGGACAGGGGATTTCCCCCTGGTGGTGATGGGTGACCCTGTTTCTCCTCTTCCCCCACCTCCACCCTTGCCTGACTCAGTGGACACTGGCCCGGGCAGCTGGCCTTGATTATCATTGCAGGTCATGGACTGGGACTTTTTTTTCTCCTCAGAAGCTACAGTGTGTGACGTTTATTAGCACCAGACATTCAACAACCTCAGAACAGCAGTGCGTCCTGAGTTTTATATAGCATAGACACTGGGACACACCCGCCATTCCTGGTCCTGAATAACCAATTAATCTACACCTCTCACCTGGCTAGGTCTTGAGAAAATGAGACTGGGATCTACAAGAAGTGAATGTAGTCTTTCTCTTTTTTGCTTGGATTTCATATTTGCTACTTAGAGTACCTCATGTTCTCAGCCCAGTGGCATGAAAAATATTGAAATGAGGTAGGAAGGTGTATTGTTAGAAAGAAAATGGCATTTTTTGATGGATAGGGCTGGGGTTAATGAGCATTTGAAGATTTGTGTGAACTGTTTATAAATGTATGAAAATTACAGCTCAGCTGCTGTTCACCAAAGCAGTGAGTCTAATTACCTGGCAACTGTGCTAAGCACTTGACATGTACTGACTCATTTCACCTTCACGACCACCCTACAGGGTAGTGACTATGGCTGTACCCACTTTACAGGGGAGAAAACTGAGCCACAGAGCCATTCTGTAACAGTGCTGGTAAATAGCAGAGTCAGGCTCTGACTAAATTTGGTTCACCTGTGAATTAATGCAAGCCATCAATCAAACAGGTTTAGCTGGTTTATCCAAAGCTGTGGTCACTAATGCCAAGTGGCTTCATTTGGAAAGTTAATTCTTCACTCTCTTAGCAAGAACACATTTCAAGTTTTCTTTCTCCTCCTTCCTCCCTGCCCCTTCCCCTTCCCCCTTGGAGCTGAGATTCCTGTGGTTGAGCCTGGAAGAAGGTGGCAAGTTGTTAAAATGTAATGATTTGTTGCCATTCATTCCTCTTCTAACCTCTGCCCCAAATGGCTCCGAATGCAGCTGGGCTTAAGTGTTCAAAGAAAATACATGTTACGAGCCATTCAACATCCACTGTGCCTTAGGTCAGTGGTAACAGTGTCTTTTACACAATTGCATGTATCAATATTTTGTCTACAAAGCATATTCTACCCTGCCTCTCACTTTAGATGTTTCCTCTTGGCACTTGGGACCTTATCTCGAAGTATGGAATGGAAGGCTGGCTCCCTGAAAGATCCCAGGCTAGGCCAGCCTGCCCCAGATAGAACCCAGTGACTCACTGTGCCCTCGGAAGGAGAAAAATGTAAACGTGCTGGCCTCACAATCAAAAGGAGGCAGTTTTACCCAGACACTTTCTTCCAGGGCTTTCCCTTCTTTACAACTTGTACTATCTGTTCACATTTCAACACGTTTTCCCTAAATTGTTCTTATCCTCTCCCTGCAAATCAGAGTTTGGAAGCCCTACCATCCATGGTGCAGAGATGCTTTTCTGCCTCTTCATCTGTCCTAACAATCCATTTTGCTCTTGGGTGGCATTCAGCCAAGAGACTGAATCCAGGATGTCAGAGTCATTTCTCCAGAAAGGGATGTGGGTTTGTAAAAATTTCAGATGGCTTTGTTCTCTTTCCCTCTTTTTTCCCGTCTTTGGCAAGACAGAAAGTGGGATGGTCCACATGCAGGTTTCTTCCTATGAGTAAAAGAATCAAGTTAGTTAGGTTTCCATGTGCCTATGCGCTTTGCTGCTGTGTCTGCTCTATTAGGACTACTTTTAGCTTTCTGACCTCCACCTGCCTTTTTTGCAGCGCTGGGACGAGGGTGAGGTGAATGAGGTATGTGCCTTGGGCACAAAATTTCAGGAGGTGCCAAAAAACTCAGTGATCAAGATGCATATTTCAATGCAATATTAAAATCAACATCAGCACAAAAAATACAAGATGAACAAACAATAAAAATTTTCAATAAAAACAGTATGACTGACATTTCCTTTTGCCTCAAGCTTCAGTCCATCTTGTCACTGCACTGCTTTCTTATTTATCTTTCTCTTAAATCAGAGGAAATGAGACAGGCAGCAGGGATAAAGCTAACTGAAATTGATGTAATAAACCAGAGAAACGAGATGTGGACAAAATGAAACCAAAAGTAAAATAATGCGTTGAAAACAAGAAAAAGAATGAGAGGGAATGCCTAGATTAATATACACACAGCTTTTTATCGATGCCAATTAAAGATTTTCAGAGAGAACTGTTTGACTCTCAAGCTATAACCTTGTTTCAGTGATTATTAAAAACCTTGCTGTGGTTCAAAACGTTTTAGACACGTGTGTATTTTCCCTAGTCCTAGAGACATATTTTTTTAGTAATAATACTCTGTGTTTTTAGAGTGCTTCTTTATTTTTCAGAGCACTTTTTTGCATATTATTTCATTTATTCTTCTCACATCGAAAGAGTTAGATAGAGCCTGTTATCCTTTCTCAGAAAAAATGAGTAGGTGGGATTGGGGAAGAAAAGGAAAAGTTGTATTCTCAGTACCAGGCATCGAGCTACATGCTTTATGTATGTTTTCTTATTTATTTCCCATTTAACCCTGAGGTATGGATATGATCAGCTCCTTTTTACAGATCAAGAGGCTGAAATCCAGGGGGATTGGTTAATTGACTAGTAATATTCTCAGAATATTTATTTGCTAAAAAGCATATGGTATCATATTCTCGTGCTTTTGGTTGTTAGTGAAACTTTTAAAAGGCTAATTACACCAAGAAGGTACTGTCTAATAGCTCCAAATAATGTATAGCTCCAAAAGCTTTGTTATGCCTCTATATTTAGTCAGAGTAACTCTTAAGATTTTCTCTTTGCTTCTTCTGAATAGTCTGTATGTATCTATGCCAGAATGAGTCAACCTCTAAAGTGCTAGTTTGATAGAAATACAGAGACTCTCTTAAAGGGGAAATATTTTGAACTAAGTAGATGTAAATGATTGGTTAGGAAAGTGATTTAGTCTTTTCTCTTCTCCACAAAGTACAATTGGTTGATTTAATATGCTAAGTATATGCTAAAGTATGGAGTCATTCTTGTGTGCCCTGATCTTGGTACACCATTTATTTTATAAATAGAAGTGTGATAACATTAAAATCATGTTTAATAACCACAATCCCCCTACCCTTATACAACTGTTTTATTTCTGAACACTGCATTCACATGAAGAATTTCAATAAGAGTAAGCATATTATTTTAGAGTTTATTTAATATATTATTGTATAAATACCTCATGATGTCTATAGACTTCATACTAAGAAAATATACACTTTAAAGTATATATGATCTCACTTTAGGCTTACAGAAGCCCCAGAATACAGGTTTTATTCATCTTATTCCACAGACTTGGCATCTGAGGCGTTGAGTGTTGGCGGCAGACACAGTCAGGGCCTGAGCTAGGATTCAGTCGGCTCAGGGCACCCTCCCCGACAGGCGCTCAGTCACTCTGTGACAGTTGACGCTGCCACACCTCTACCTTTAGTCTTTTATTGATCAGTTTCAAGGGAAGAAAAATGAACATCTTTATGGCTCTTTGTAGGCCCAGTCATATCGCTCTCTGAAGGCGTTGCGAGAGTATATAATCCTTCTAGCAAAGAAGAAGGGGAACCAGCCTCAACTTAACCTTGATAACCTTGGATGTTGTTATTACTTTAAAAAGATGCTCCCCAGGCAGGTGTAAAAATCACATTGTGGGGTTGTTTTAACGTGTATTTCTTTGATTACAAATGAGGACAGGTATATATATATATATATATATATATATATATATATATTTTACTCTAGTTTACATATTTTTTTGAATTTAATTTTATTTATATTTTTAGACAGCAGGTTCTTATTAGTCATCAATTTTATACACATCAGTGTATACATGTCAATCCCAATCACCCAGTTCATCACACCACCACCCCCACTACCCTGTGGCTTTCCCCCCTTGGTGTCCATACATTTGTTCTCTACATCTGTGTCTCAACTTCTGCCCTGCAAACCGGTTCATCTGTACCATTTTTCTAGGTTCCACATACATGCGTTAATATACGATATTTGTTTTTCTCTTTCTGACTTACTTCACTCTGTATGACAGTCTCTAGATCCATCCACATCTCAATGAATGACTCAATTTCGTTCCTTTTTATGGCTGAGTAACAGTCCATTGTATATATGTAACACTTCTTCTTTATCCATTTGTCTGTCGATGGGCACTTAGGTTGCTTCCATGACCTGCCTATTGTAAATAGTGCTGCAATGAACATTGGGGTACATGTGTCTTTTTTTTTTTTTTTTTTTGCGGTACGCGGGCCTCTCACTGTTGGGGCCTCTCACTGTTGTGGCCTCTCCTGTTGTGGAGCACAGGCTCCGGAGGCGCAGGCTCAGCGGCCATGGCTCACAGGCGCAGCCACTCCGCGACATGTGGGATCTTCCCAGACCGGGGCACGAACCCGTGTCCCCTGCATCGGCAGGCGGACTTTCAACCACTGCGCCACCAGGGAAGCCCACATGTGTCTTTTTGAATTATGGTTTTCTCTGGGTATATGCCCAGTAGTGGGATTGCTGGATCATATGGTAATTCTATTTTTAATTTTTTAAGGAACCTCCATACTGTTCTCCATAGTGGCTGTATCAATTTACATTCCCACCAATTCTGCAAGAGGGTTCCCTTTTCTCCACACCCTCTCCAGCATTTGTTGTTTGTAGATTTTCTGATGATGCCCATTCTAACTGTTGTGAGGTGATACCTCATTGTAGTTTTGATTTGCATTTCTCTAATAATTAGTGATGTTGAGCAGCTTTTCATGTGCTTCTTGGCCATCTGTATGTCTTCTTTGGAGAAATGTCTATTTAGGGCTTCTGCCCATTTTTGGATTGGGTTGTCTGTTTCTTTAATATTGAGCTGCACGAGCTGTTTATATATTTTGGAGATGAATCCTTTGTCCATTGATTCGTTTGCAAATATTTTCTCCCATTCTGAGGGTTGTCTTTTCATCATGTTTATGGTTCCGTTTGCTGTGCAAAAGCTTTTCATTAGGTCCCATTTGTTTATTTTTGTTTTTATTTCCATTACTCTAGGAGGTGGATCAAAAAAAACCTTGCTGTGATTTTTGTCAAAGAGTGTTTTTCCTATGTTTTCCTCTAAGAGTTTTATAGTGTCCAGTCTTACATGTAGGTCTTGAATCCATTTTGACTTTATTTTTGTGTATGGTGTTAGGGAGTGTTCTAATTTCATTCTTTTACATGTAGTTGTCCAGTTTTCCCAGCACCACTTATTGAAGAGACTGTCTTTTCTCCAGTGTATATCCTTGCCTCCTTTGTCATAGATTAGTTGACCATAGGTGCATGGGTTTATCTCTGGGCTTTCTATCTTGTTCCATTGATCTATGTTTCTGTTTTTGTGCCAGTACCATATTGTCCTGATTACTGTAGCTTTGTAGTATAGTCTGAAGTCAGGGAGTCTGATTCCTCCAGCTCCATTTTTTTCCCTCAAGACTACTTTGGCTATTCGGGGTCTTTTGTGTTTCCATACAAATTTTAAGATTTTTGTTCTAGTTCCGTAAAAATTGCCATTGGTAATTTGATAGGGATTGCATTGAATCTGTAGATTGCTTTGGGTAGTATAGTCATTTTCACAATATTGATTCTTCCAATCCAAGAACATGGTATATCTCTCCATCTGTTGGTATCTTCTTTAACTTCTTTCATCAGTGTCTTATGGTCTTCTGCATACAGCTCTTTTGTCTCCCTAGGTAGGTCTATTCCTGGGTATTTTATTCTTTTTGTTGCAATGGTAAATGGGAGTGTTTTCTTAATTTCTCTTTCAGATTTTTCATCATTAGTGTATAGGAATGCAAGAGATTTCTGTGCATTAATTTTTATCCTGCAACTTTACCAAATTCATTGATTAGCTCTAGTAGTTTTCTGGTGGCACTTTTAGGATTCTCTATGTATAGTATCATGTCATCTGCAAACAGTGACAGTTTTACTTCTTCTTTTCCAATTTGTATTCCTTTTATTTCTTTTTCTTCTGTGATTGCATGGCTAGGACTTCCAAAACTATGTTGAATAATAGTGGTGAGAGTGGACATCCTTGTCTCATTCCTGATCTTAGAGGAAATGCTTTCAGTTTTTCACCACTGAGAATGATGTTTGCTGTGGGTTTGTCGTATATGGCCTTTATTATGTTGAGGTAGGTTCCCTCTATGCCTACTTTCTGGAGAGAGTTTTTATCATAAATGGATGTTGAATTTTGTCAAAAGCTTTTTCTGCATCTATTGAGATGATCATATGGTTTTTATTCTTCAATTTGTGAATATGGTGTATCACATTGATTGATTTGCGTATATTGAAGAATCCTTGCATCCTTGAGATAAATCCTACTTGATCATGGTGTATGATCCTTTTAATGTGTTGTTGGATTCTGTTTGCTAGTATTTTGTTGAGGATTTTTGCATCTATATTCATCAGTGATATTGGTCTGTAATTTTCTTTTTTTTGTAGTATCTTTGTCTGGTTTTGGTATCAGGGTGATGGTGGCCTCATAGAATGAGTTTGGGAGTGTTCCTTCCCCTGCAATTTTTTGGAGGAGTTTGAAAAGGATGGGTGTTAGCTCTTCCTAAATGTTTGATAGAATTCACCTGTGAAGCCATCTGGTCCTGGACTTTTGTTTGTTGGGAGATTTTTAATCACAGTTTCAATTTCATTACTTGTGATTGGTCTGTTCATATTTTCTATTTCTTCCTGGTTCAGTCTTGGAAGGTTATACCTTTCTAAGAGGACAAGTATATTTTTGAAACATTTGCTAATTTGTTTTTCCTCTTATATGTAAATTGTGGTTAGTATACTTTGCCCATTTATTTACTGGGGTCAATTTTTCTAATGAATTTGAATGATCTTTTATATTTTATACAGAATGATCCTCATCTTTCAGAGCTGATTAAAACATTATCCCAGCCTGTGGTTGACTTTGTGGTATTTTTGTAGCTACATTTAGAAAGGATAGCTCCATGATTTAAATGATCCATTTGCAGCGCTGCCAGATGACTCAGTGGTGATTTTGTTACACAGTATTATTTATCAAAACTAACTGAAGTTGATCATTTGAAGTTAATTAGGGGTGAACTTCCTCAACTCTAACAGGTCAAGCTCAAGCTTGGGTGGAATACGGAACGTACTTCTGCCATTTTTTGTCCCTGAAACCAGAGGCCCTTACATAGAATCATGTAACAAGGAAGCATATATAGCCTCTGTGTTTTTCTTTAAAAATAATAACATATTTCTTTTAACAGAAACCTGCATAGCCATCTCTGATTTTTATGTTTTTAGCTGTAAAAACATTTTAAAGCAAAGAACAGAAACGATATTTCATTCAGGTCAACATGAGTGGCCTGAAACCGTAGATGGCGTTAACTCAGGTTTAGTCTTCACCTCCCTCTCCCTGTACTTTCCCAAAATGGAAAAGAAAAATTTTCTGTAATCTTACTAGGTAGTCAGACAGCCTCTGGGGACTACACATGATTGTTCTCCCCTAATTATAAAGGCTTTCTGAGGTGGAAATACCATGTATATCAGAGTTATTTTTCCTAATTTAATATAATCTCTGCCTACATACCTTAAATATGTGCGTTTTAGCAAGCAACCTTTTCCCCCTGCCCCGCCCTCCCCACATTGAATCTTTTAAGACTCATTCACCGAGGTTTTTAATTTTTGTTTTCTTTTTCTTTCTTTTTTTTTTTTTTTTACAGATCTGCTCATGGGTAGTTACCAGGGCCCAGGAGCACACCCATGGGGTGAAGAGAAATGGCCTGACCAGAAGGTGTTACTCTCCCCGGCCAAGTTCCCCCTCCCTCCACATCTCCACCACACACAAACCTCCTGTTTTGTGAAGGTTCACCCCTAGATTATTCTCAGTTCTCCACTAGCAGCTGGGCTGTAGCCATAACTGCACCAGGGATGAATCACAATCCCTGTCTTTTTCCTTTTTAAGGTAGGAGAATCTGTGTCTGTGGCCATCTTGAAAGTTTTTTTTTATTTGTTTGTTTTTTCTGCAAATATGCACAAATCTAAGCATAAAAAAGAAATCAGGGAAATAAAACATTTCTGGAGCAGCACCTGTGCTTGGTGGGGTTTCAGGCAGTCATTGGCCACCGTTAGCGTTTGCCCAGCCACTCTTCCTTTCCAGAAAAGTGTCTGGAAGCAGGGGCCTCTTATTTCTCTTGGAGACCATCAGCTTTTACCAAAGCTCTGCCCCCAGCAGTGGGTTATGTACTCTTAGAACATCTGACGGGCTTGCTGAGGCAAAGTTAAAGAAATACAAGTTAGTTGGTACAGGTTATATTTTACTTCCAACGGATGCTACAAAATTGTTCAAAGCACAGTAGCTTCAGAAAACAGGATATCCTTGAACCATGAAGTTAATTTGACCCATGTGGCGTCCAGAATACCAAGGAATCGTACTGAGGCAGGTTTACTGCCAATGTTCATTTCCCAACTTCTCCCCCTGCTGCCCCGTATTCCGCTATGCTGCACTCTGTAATCTATTTATCCTTTGGCCTTCCTTTTGCAATTTTGATATCTTAACAGATACTTTTCTTCCTGAAATGTGTCAGTGAGCTGACTGTATACCTGGGGCTTGAAATGTCTCTTTAAAATTTGCAACGTTCGCCTATCAAAGCAGCTTACAAAGCCCTTCTTTGAGAAACAGGAGTCAGAAACTGTGGCCTCTGCTGGATGGTGCATCTTCCTTTTAAAGAAAGACAATTTGGGCTTCCCTGGTGGCGGAGTGGTTGAGAGTCCGCCTGCCGATGCAGGGTACACGGGTTCGTGCGGATCCGGAGCCTGTGCTCCGCAACGGGAGAGGCCGCAGCAGTGAGAGGCCCGCGTACCGCAAAAAAAAAAAAAAAAAAAAAAAAGCCAATTTATTTTAAACCAATGCATTGTTTATATTTTTAAAAACTCACCCGATCTTCTTACATGAAGGGAGGGGGAGCCATTTATTGTAAAGACCCAGAAAAACGCGATGGGAGGAAAAAGGCGTTTAACTCATAATTCTTCAGGTTTGAATTTGGCAGCCAAATACTTGTCATATCAAAATAGTTGCTACGTTCCCTTGACTGCGTTGCAGCTTCTCATGCTTCTGGGAGACCTCATCAGCAGTGCTTGGCAATTTGGGTAGAAGACCAGAACTATTGACTCATCTTCTCTGAGGTCAAGTAGACAAGAGCATTTTCTGTCACAGGTGTTCTTCAAAACAATTAAGATCAAGGGTCACTGGAATATAAAATGAATGCCACATTGATTTGTTAGAAGCTTTTAAATGGAATGGAGGAAGGGCCTTTGTTTCATGAGTTCAGTCGTTCATTCAGTAAACGTTTAGTACATGCCTGTCGCGTGCCTCCAGTGAAAGAAACATCTTTCTGACACTCCACTCTTGCTGCACCAGAGGAATCAAACCCCTGTGGCTGCCGTTTCCTGAGCTCATACCAAGGACTCCCCACATACAATTTTATTGAATATTCTGTACAGTCTGTCCAGGTGGGTGCTATGACCCTCATTTTACACACCAGGGGGCTGAGTCTCGCACAGCTTACCTCTCTCAAGCTGGTAACAGTGGAGCTGGGTTTGGCCCTACTTGGCCTAACTCCGAGTTTGAGCCTGGAATCACTTTAGGTCCCTGACAAGTTCTCCTTCAAAAGAATACTGAGAATGGAATAAAGATAAGATGGTTGAAACTGAGGAAATCAAGGAAAGTGTAAACTAAAGTCACTTGATGGCCTTTCCTGTCTGTTTGTGGCTGTGGATTTATTTTTAGGTCATGTTATTTCACCCTGTTGCTGCCTGTTTATTTACTAAGTCATCACTCCTTAATTTAAAATTGTAGTGCATGTATTGTCCTAGGTCTCTGGTCATTAGTCGCCACTGGTCTCTAACACCTTGCAGCTTCTCAGGGCTTAGGGAAACCTGACCCACCTCCTCCAAGGAGCCCTCCTGGATCACTCAGCCTTTTACCACATGCTCCTCCTGAACTATTTTCCCCTTCACGACCAGGGCGGGCCCTCTCTCCTCTACTGATTTTGTATTCTCTCTGGTGCCTTGTGCATGGTATGTTCCTAATAAATATTTGCTAATATTTGCTAATAAATATTTGCCGTAGGAACACCACTTAACTGCTTTTGAGCAATCACAGAGGTGAAAAGGGCTGAATAGATTCATGGTGTGTCAAGTTCTCTGAGACTAGTAAGGCCTTGGCAGGTGGAAAGGCTCTACCAAAAATCACCGTCAGTTTGTTGATCCCCCAAAAGGACTGGCCTGGTAGAAATGAAGTCCATGGTTCATAAAGACCAGATAAATGTTTTATATGGAAAATAAATTAGCAAATTCACTGTCAAATTCCAACTGGCCAGGAAGAACTGAAAGTCACAGTTTAACTTCCTTAAAAATCCTGTCACCAGCAGCCCGATGACAGAACCTGTCAGAAAAGCCACGTGTCGCTTTGGAAACAGGTTACTGTCTGATACACGGCCTTCTTTCCTGGGCCCATCCCTGAAGACTGGAAGAAGAGTGAAATCTCGCAAAACCATTTGTCATTTGACTGTACAAAAGTTTCCCTTTAATTTTGAGGGTATTTTGAAGCTAGGTAGATTTCCATCTATGAAGAGGAGTGTCTGTCATGGGAGTCTTTTATAGGAAGTAAAATATATTTGAAAATTAACTCCGATGACATCATTTCGTGTAATTTGGGGTTTTGCTCATGGCAGACATGGTATGAGTCAGATAGTGCAGACAGAGCTCATTTCTTTGTCATAAAGACTTCCCAAATCTGGCCCTAACTGCTAAGCGTATCACTATTTAATCAACATAATGGGGAAGTAAGAATTGCCGCACTAAAAATATGTCAAAATATTCCAAGAGGCTGATAGAGCAGTGATGAGAGAAAGAAAACAGTATGCTGGTAGAATGAAATGCTGGGTGGAATAAATGAAACTTACTCACAACTCATCTGTTCAACGACAGGCATTTATTGGGCACCTCCTGTTTGCCAGTTGCTGCGGTAGGTGCAAAGAAGCAATGTGAGGTTGATCGACTGATGGATTTTTGGTGATGTTTTCTTTCTTTTCTTCTTTCTTGGCTGTGTTGGGTCTTCGTTGCTCCTCGCGGGCTTTCTCTAGTTGCGGCGAGCGGGGGCTACTCCTCCTTGATGTGTGTAGGCTTCTCATTGCGGTGGCTTCTCTTGTTGTGGAGCACGGGCTCTAGGCGTGTGGGCTTCAGTAGTTGTGGCGCATGGTCTCAGTAGTTGTGGTGCATGGGCTTAGGTGCTCCTAGGCATGTGGGATCTTCCCGGACCAGGGATCGAACCCGTGTCCCCTGCATTGGCAGGAGGATTCTTAACCCCTGCACCATCAGGGAAGTCCGCAGTATGAAGTTGATGTAGCGGCTGTTCCCAAGAAGATGGTGGTCAGCAGAGCATGCCCTGCATCGTGAAAAGTGCTTTGATGGATATAAGTGCCCCACGGTCCTTTAAGTGTTCCCTAAATTCTCTTCTGGAAAATCAACTTCCTTGAGTCCCTCATTCATGATATCTCATACTGAAAAAGCACATGCAAATAGAATATTGATCCTTTTAGTGCCGAAGAAACGGCACCTGGTGTCTCTGAGCAGCCCTACCTACCAAACAGAGTTTTTTGCTCAAACGAAACATCAGCTTACTGTGGCTCATGGGTGAAACTCAAGGGGGACAAATGTCCAACTTAAAAATAAAACCTTACTAATACAAAAGAAAGTAGGGCATGATGAAAAGAATATAGGTATTAGAGGCCGACAGATCTAGGCGCAAATCCTTGCCTCAGCTGCGTGACAGGGTGGATTTCTCAGCCGGGCACATATTAATTCGTAGCTAATGCTATTGATGATTGTATTATCAGTAATGAAAGCACTTAATTTATAGGAGCAACTGCCCCCAGAAGGAAGAGACTCAAACTGCTCTGATGGTACGTCTGGGGGCTCACAGGGAAGCAGCAGCACTGTGAGTGATTTGGAAGAAAGGATTTATTACAGAGATTAGACAATGGCAGGCTGCTGCTGCCCGAGCCTGCGGCGACCCCCAAGTCCATGAGGTGGGCAGGGCTGGCAGTTGGGAAGAAAATCTGGAGGCACATGGGAGAGAGTGAGGACTGACTGGAACCCACAGGGTTCTGGAATCTGCATTATCTCTCACTGATGGAAACCTTGAGTCCCAGGAGGCCTGCAGAGGAGCTGGTACTGCGTGCACACCTGCCCAGGCCCCAGAGGAGTGAGGCAGGAGCTGCCGGCCAGGGGCTGGTCCACCCTGGCAGGCCAGACAAGCCAGCACGTCACAGGCAGGCACTGCAGGGCCTCCGCTGTCCAACCCTGACCTTCAGAGCGTCCTGGCCACCACTTCGCTTCTGCCTTCCAAGTCCAGTGCAAATTTCTCCTGGCCGAATCTCCTTCCTGGGAAGAGGGTTCAGGGGGACAGTTTCAGCTTAACTCAGTTGACACAAAACAAACCTCCCCAGGTGGGAAACGTTCATTGCCCTGCGGCTGCAGAACAGGCTTCTCCGCCTTCCTCCGGTTTCCTGTCCATCCTCACTCTGCCCCCACCCCACCCCGACCCTTCACACTTTCACAGGTCTCTGTGGAGGACTCACTTTGTTCCAGGGACTACATTAGATTCAAGGGATAAGATTGTGAGAAAACAGCTGTGGTGCCTACCCTCGTGACTTACCGTTGAAGGGTGAGAGACATTAATTGTATAACCACACACCTAAACGTAAACTTTCAACTATGGTTAATGCCAAGGGAGAGAGGGTACATGGTCTCTTGAAAAGGCACAAAAGGAGGATTTCCCCTAACCTAACAAAAACACCTGAAAACTCAGTGATTAAAGTATCACTTCTCTAAAACCTCCAGATTTATCTAGAAGCGCTGATGATGCTATTGATTCTCATCGACTCCTAAGGCCAGTCTCAGACCACCACCATCACTGATACACAGCCATCATAGTGGACCAGAATAAGGGACACTGAAGATTATATCAAGATCTGGAGAGGTTTCTCGAAGTTGTGTTATTTGGCAAGCTAACTTTTTAGGGAATTCCAGTTCATGTACCTACAGAAAGCTGAGTCACCGAGAAGGGGACTGGAACGTAGCCCCCCCCCCCCCCCCGCCCATGCTGCTCACCCAAGGTGCCAGCACCACATCCCATTGACTGAATCATTTTGCAATGGTAAGACCTGGTACAACTCAGATTACTGTACAAAAGTGGCACCTCAGTTGCTAAATGGACAATTTAAATATGCTCCAACTTTTTGCAAATGATAAACTACTTTTTCCAAGGTAGCATCCAAGTACTGACATAATGCATGTCAGCAACTTGTTTTTCTTGTTCTCTAACTGCAGCACCAGGCATAGTCCCTGCCTCATGGTAGGTGCTCAGTATGTGTCCTGGTAAGCTCGGGCTGCTATAACAAAATACCATATTCTGGGTGGCTTATAAACAACAAATTTTTTTCTCACCGTTCTGGGGGCTGGCAAGTCCAAGATCAAGGTGTTGGCAGATTCAGTGTCTGGTGAGAGTCTGCTTACAGGTTCTCACCGTAACCTAATATGGAGGAAAGGGTGAGGGATCTCTCTGGGTGGTCTCTTCTATAAGGGCACTAATCCCATTCATGAGGGCTCCATCCTCATGACCTAATCATCTCCCAAAGGCCCCACCTCCAAATACCATCACATTGGGGATTAGGTTTCAACATATGAATCTGGTGGGGGAGGGACACAAACAGCAGTAAGTATTAGTTAAATGAACGAATCCATCCAATGATTGGTTGGATGTCAGGGTCTGCCTGACATGTCAGGTTGCTAAACTGCAGCAAGTGTTTCACCTTCTTCCAAAAATAGGAAGAGTATAAAAGTTTTCATACTTGAGTCAGGACTTGCCCAAATCAAGATCTTTCTGTGTCTGGGATCTACCTTTGCCCTGATTACTAATTTGTCTTTGACCTTCAGCTCTGTAGTGACCTTTGGGTTCTCTAGACCTGGGTGGGGAGAGTTGTCCAGTGTTGACTCACCCCTTAATCACCACCTCTGATTCTTGTAAGCCCCCCAGCCTAGCTTGTCCCTTTGGTTTGCCCTGCACTCAGTTTGCAGAGATTCCGCGTTCTGTTTCTTGATTTTTGTTTTATCTCTGATTTTACTCCTGCTGCCCATTCCCCATTGACTACAGTTGTCAAACTTCCAGCATATGAGGACCAATGTACCAGCTGAGGGCCAGCAGGCTGAAACACCACGTGTGGGTTGCCCGATGTCCACAAGGTGGCCACCAGCATCGTAGGTGCTGCCGAATGGTGCTATCGCAGACGTCCCAGGAGTCATTTTCCAGAGCTACGCTAGGTGCAGAGTGAAGAGGCTAGTCCTGGTCCTTAAAGTTCTTTTGAAATTTGATGTCAATTTTGGTAATTTTTTTAAAAATTTGTTTTTTATTTATTTTTGCTGTGTTGGGTCTTCGTTTCTTTGTGAGGGCTTTCTCTAGTTGTGGCAAGTGGGGGCCACTCTTCATCGCGGTGTGCGGGCCTCTCTTGTTATGGAGCACAGGCTCCAGACACGCAGGCTCAGTAGTTGTGGCTCATGGGCCTAGTTGCTCCGCGCCATGTGGGATCCTCCCAGACCAGGGCTCGAACCTGTGTCCCCTGCATTAGCAGGCAGATTCTTAACCACTGCGCCACCAGGGAAGCCCGGTAATATTTTTGCTTTAAAAAGAGAGAGAACTTTTCTGATTATAAAAGTAAAACATGCTCATTATAGATAACTTGGAAAACATAAAATGTTATAAAGAAGTCACATCATTCTTGCCTTGCTATCCGGAGATAATCACTGTCACTCAGACTTGTTTAGATGCCACAGGTAGGAGTCTTGCCTTTTGGTGTACATGTCATATAAGCCACAGGGACCACTTCCTTCCTAACCAAGGGCACTGCCCCTCTTGTCTCCCGCATACAGCCCCAGAGCTGGGCATTACAGTCCCCGCTGCTGTCAGAGCATCTTCCTAGAGCACGAGTCTCATCTTGTCACTCCCCTGCTTAGGTCTTCCGGTGCTTGAGAGGAGGACTTGGGCAAAGTTCTGCTCAGCAGCTCACAGATGCCTCGGTAGAAACTGGGTGAGGGCCCAGTTTCTACCGAGGGCCTGGGGCAGGGGTCTTTCCCAATGACAGAACAAATGGTACCCTCTGCATCATTGCATTGTTAATCTGTCCTCACAGGACACAGGCTTCCTCTCCCAACCCGCCATATTCTCAGGGAATAACCACCTTCACATCTCACACTAGGAAATCCCCACCTGGAAGTCCCACGTGTGGAAGATTCTATGATGACACCTCCCACCCCTTAAGGCAATGTGGGCTTTATTGCTTGTTCAGACAGCGCGCAGCTGGTGAGTCGGGGAAGCAGAGCTGTCGGCCTGAGCAGCATATTCTCTTGTTTTGATGGTCATCACCATTGTCTTTTGTTTATAAGCTGTTAGAGCAAATATAAAACACTAAATTCAAATCAATGAGAGAAGATTCCTAGTCCAGGCAGGGATTCAGAGTCCCCACACAGAACCCTGTGTCCGGAGGGGCCTCATCTGCTCCTTGTGATGGGGACTCATCAGCCTCCTGGTGAGGCTCCCAAGGAGGCAGCACAGCCTCAGACCCAGACCTGGGTTTCCTGGCAAGTCTGTCCTCTCTCTCAAGGTCACTAGCTCAGCTGCTTTCTCTCTCCTCTGGCCTCACTCAGAATGGAAAGGAGCTGGCCAACCTCCTTCCTCCTTGAAGGTGGTTATGGAGTTCTTTTGCACTTTCCGTCTGTAGCCTGTAGCCCTTCGTCACTTACCAGGCATCTGAGGTTCCACGTCAGCATGCAAACTCATTACCTGCGCACCTGGTTCCGCTGGCTCAGCTCCTTCGTGGAAGCAGGTGGCGTCTCCATGATGAATACATTAAAAAGGAAAAAGAAAGAAAGAAAACATTCCTGGTTTGTTGTTAGACCGGCTTCTTATTAAAGACCCAGTCCTCGTTCAAGGTTAAGTAAATCCTTAAACCACGCGAAGGAACTTCCTAGGCAGAAAATAACCTTTCTTGTCAGACTGTCAGAGGCAGAGATTGAAAAAGTGTGCGTTGCAGGATAAATTAATTAGGCAGCTAAGGGAGATATAAATATTGCGTAGTTATGTAGATGCAGAGGTGTTTCTTCTTCCTGGGTGGCAGAAGTCTCGGATGGTGAAGGTAGGGGTGCAAAGAGCTGCATTGGTGAGACCTGTGCTTCCACCCGTCCCTCCCCATAGGGCAGTGCTGGCCCGCAGCGGAGCTGCTGAAGCTGCTCTGGGGAGGGGATGTGCATGGAATAGTGACCACTAGTAACTCAGGAAGAAACCATCAGCAATTAGTGGCGTGGGAGTGCTCGTGACAACACGAGGGCCTGGCAGAGATGTCTGAGGGAGGGGTTTAGGGTGAAGAAAGAGCATTTCCAAATGTGGTCTCCAAATTAAAACATTAATTTCAATGCCTTTTGATTAATTGCTACTACGTCCCTTGGGTCAGAAAGAGGATAGACTAAGGGTGAAAGGAGGAGAGAGGAGTGAGAAGTGAGGAGAGAGGGTAAAAGGACTCAGACATTTACAAAGTCAATGAAAAATTGCCGGGTGAAATTAGACCAGGCCTGCAAGGTCTTGGACTGCTGGGAAACACCAGTTCGTACCAGGTTGTTTAGGTTGTTAAACCAACTGTCACTGGACAGGAAAGAAAGAGCTGGTTCAATTTTGGCAGCTTGATAGACTTTTTTTTTAAAACCTCTTTTGCAAGGTTATTTTAACATAAATCTTGAGCAGGCAGAACATGTAAAACACCACTCAGGCCATTACAGTTATGTTAAGGTTTTATTTTCTCCCACCAACAGGATCTCTCTCTCTCTGCTGATATTATTATGTGTCTACCAAAACAATATAAAAATCATTCATGGAGAAAAGTTTCCAATGCCAGCAGCCAATCCAGTCCTTTTCCAAATCTGAAGTTTAGCACTGGCCTGGAGACTGGTAGGAAATAGATGTTAGGGAAGACGCTGGGTGAGGGAGGCTTGAAGGGAAGATGAATACATTCAGTGTCCAGTGGTCCCAGCCTCAGGGGAAGGATGCAGGCCCTTCCATTCATCACAGCTAAAGCTGAAAAGAGACAGAAGTTTGCGGTGTTTCTCAGTGATGTTTATCTTCTCATCTGTCAGGAGTTGTTTTCTGCCAACAAGGAGAAGCTGCTTAAAAAACCCAACCCAGGCCAGCCCTGCAGTTTGCAATAATCAACAGGAACATTTGCACTTTCCCCATACATTTCCGCCTACACCGGTCATCCTGTTTCTCCTCCCCCTTTTAAAACCAGGATGTATAGAGAGGGTCATAGGGAAAAAATGATGGTCTATAGTAAGTAATGGCTTTGATGAAACACAGACATACACACAGACGTTTCCCGTGGCATTTAGAGTAACACAAACTTGCCTTGAGCTGGCAGTCATATTTTTGTACTGTGGCGTGGGCCGTATACTCAGGACCGTTGAGACAGATAAGAATTCTGAAGTCCCCGGTGATTACACTGCGAGAGGAAGCCTTTGTTTAGCTCGTGGCAATGTTCACAGGACAATGGACTGCCAGTGATATATGCAAATGTGTCCTTTTCCCATTACTGAAAGTGACCTTTATGATTAGATTGGAATAGCAACATCAATTCCTGGGTTAATATGACTTATTGGCCTAAGGGGAGGGAGTGTGTTCTCCTCGTAAGATTTAAAAGTTCAGAATCAGACCCATCCAATTCTAACCTTCACCGTGGCCCCAGGATTCTTGCGTGGCTGGAGACATCCTGCACCTTCCGTGCTGTGTTTGTTCTTTGGAAATCAGGGGAAACCACCTTTCCCAGGAGTGTTAGGAGCTTTTAATAAGAGCTTCTCGTAAAAGTCAGAAGAGATGGCTTCAGTACTATCATGACATATCGGATCCCCCTACAGGACCCTTTTCAGATTACTTCTAAGCCCCCGTGCCATTAGCTGATTCAGGCCAGATTTAGAGACATGCATGTCAATAAAAATGATTATGAAACAGAGTTAAGAGTTATTGATCATGGGCTAAACAGTCCCGTTGTTTTGTGTTTTGTGGCAAAACACAAAAAATGCAAGAAGGTGATTTTCCTGGAGGGGCAGTAAGGCCTCACCGAGCACCCCTCGCCCTCCAGCCATCTCCAAACCGACTTTCCTCTCACTTCAGGGGCAATGGATTTAGCTGTAACGTTATCGCTCTTTCCATATTCATCATGGTTATTTATTTGCCCTGTGATGACATTTTACGTTTTTGAAATGCTTTAAAATAATTTGACCAGTTTCTCCAAGTCAACATGTATTAAGAATCAGGGGGAGACAGACTGACTTAAAGACACAGAGCAGAACCAGCGTGTGCTGACAGGATGCCTGCAGTCACTGGCAAAGCTAGCGGAGATGAATGTGGATGCATTTTTTACTGATTTCAAAAAAAAAAAAAATTAAAAGTAGTGTTACCATGTAAGGAAGAGAGCATCAGCTGCTGTTAGAAAGAGGAGATTCCTGACACAAAGTTAAAACTAAAAGTGAAGACAAGGTTTGCAACTGTGTGAACATTTATACAGGTTACACTTACTGTCTGCAAATAAAGAGCCATGTTAAAGCTCTACTAAAGTGTATCCATCGAAAGAAGGTGCCCTCACCTTGTTAAAATACTGTTCTGTGTGAAAGAGACATCTGGCTGGGTTTCCCATCCATAGGGCTAAAACGGTTAAGTATTTCATTGCTTAGAAAGTAATCCTATTATTTCAGATTTCGTGCATAATGAATTCTTTTTTTCCTAATTTGAAGACTTAGGAAGGGAAATTGAGATTCTCTGGTAAATTTATTTCTGAAAAGGCACTTGACAGACGTCGTAACATCGAAGCAGCCTCGGTCTCAGGAAGAGGCTCTTAGCCACAGATTGATGATCGGGTACCAGAGGGTGAATGTGTGAGACGCACATGACAGTCAAATGAGGTGATGTCTGCCTTTGGATCTGAGCATGAAATCACCGTAAAAACAAGAATTGTGAGAAGCAGGGCATAAATGAATACTTTGTTTCATCAAAACGTCTAATGTTTCTCAGAGGAAGGTGTGCATTTGAGGAAATGTCTCAGTCCCGAGCATTTAACAATCAACCTGTACACCTATGAGAAGTCTGGGGGAAACAGAGCATGCCTTTCTTTCACAATTTCTGTCACAAATGACTGGACCAGTGGGTGATTAGAAACAGAGGAGGGGAGAAAAGGACAGATGGGTGAGTGAAGGTGTTGGGTAGAGAGGGGAATTGCAGGCGCCACAGAGCTCCCATGACGTAACGCAGGTGTCAGTAGGGACTTGTTCGCATGGCTGGGGTGGATGGAGTGAAAGCTTTTGTGATCCCAGAGAAGGTCAATCAGTGCTTTTCCTGTAGACCCCCGACCCCACCACCTTGGATCACTGGGAAATGGGGAGTTCTGATTCAGTTGATTAATATGCCCTAAGTGAACCACTTAATTTCAAAAAAGTGTTCAAAGGCCCTAATAACATTCACACCACACAGACCCATCCAGCCATGATTGATGCGGCTCTTTGGTGAGTCATAAAGCCTTTCAGGATAGTGCAGCGCCCAGGCCTCATTTATCATCGCGCAGCTCGGCAAAGGCATCTGCCAGCCCTTGTTTTCAGACAACTTTGATTCTTGAAAAATAGGAATTTATTTTACTTACATTTTTATTCTTGCTTTTAGATAATGAAACATGCTATTATCCGATCTGTGCTTAAGGTTTTGACAGGAGAATTTTGTAGGAGGGGGCCGCCACAGCATTGACCTTTGTTGATGGGTTTGACCTTTGCTAAGTGGGATTCTGTTCAGTGGGCTGCTGGCAGCTCTGAGAACGGGATCCTCTGGAAGCGAGAATTGGCTGATTTAAGCCACAAGCAAAAAACTGAGGGTTTGGGGATCTATGTCATTGAGTTTCTCTTTGTGATCTTGCCTAGACTTACAATTTAATGAGACTGACATCTTTTTTTTTCTTATACTTTTTACACTTTTTCATTGCTCTTCAAAAACATTTGAGGAAGTTTTCATTATTTAGCTTTTAAATTTAGGAAAACATCTAAGGCTCACTTAGTCACAACATCCCAGAAGCTGAGATTTATTCTCGCTCACCAGACTCGTGCCTCTGACTTCTCAAGATGAGAACACACCCATCAACATGCTTTCCCTGAACACCTACTACAATAAAGCTTATTTTTCTTCTGAGTTGCATCCTAGATCCTCTAAAGAATACTCTGACAGAGGGTCTGCACACCTTTTACCTCTAGAGGAAAATCAGGCTGGAAGTCATTAGCCAGAGAGGAAGGTTTCAAGAGGATGGTGAGCGAGGAGCTGGGTGATGATGAGGCAAGTGGAGGTGAAGAAACATATGTCTAAGATGTTATTACGATGCCTTCAGATGCAGTGCTCGGCCCAGCAGAAAACCCATCAGAGTCACGTGTACACCAGGTCCTGCAAAGCTGTTTTTCTGTCGCTGGAGGTGAGAGTCTGTCACATCATCTGCCTGGGAGAAAATTCTCATCGGAAGGCTGGTGTGTGTGGGGTGAAGAGTCAGCCTCCTTCCTCGGCTGTGTTCTCCCTTCCTTCCCGCACAGAGCCCAGGCTCCTGAGGCAGGTCCCCAGTTCTATGCAGTTATATCCGTCTCGTTGCTGTGTTGCTTGCTTTCTTTTTTTGTTTTGTTTTAAGCCTCATGCCGTGCAGCTTGCAGGATCTTAGTTCCCTGACCAGGGATCAAACCTGTGCCCCCTGCATTGGGAGCTCGAAGTTTTAATCAGTGGACTGCCAGGGAAGTCCCAGTGTTGCTTTCTGTAACTGCCTGAAAAGACATCACTTCGTCTAGGGCACAATCTGATCCTGTTTGGTGACCCATTTGTTCCCACTACCTTGGAACCTACCTTGTCGTACCTACACATCGAATCATAACCCCCAAACGTCATCCTTGCTCTGACATATTAGACGTGGCTGACCTTGTTCTGAGACATCCTAAGAATACCTAAGAAAGGAAGTTTGAAAGGAAGAATGAACAGAGGGAAGGACCATTTTCTGATAATTTGATTCATAAATAGAAAGGAATGGAAACTGTGGATGAGGACTGAACGCTGATAGATCTCTTACAACCATCCAGCATCTGCTGTATGGTACTCACCTGTCTTGTTAGACGACCATATGGAAATGGATTGGATTATTCCTTCTAATTAATAAATTAGCAACATCTAATGAATACCCAGAGTCCTGAGCAATGTGGGACACACACACCTACTATGTGCTAGGTCCTAAAACCAGTGCATAACAGAGGTTATCTCCTCTCATCACCAAGCAACCATGTGAGCTATAGATCGTCCACTTTCTATTAATGTGAAAACGGAAGCTCAGAAGCCTGCCTGGGGTCACGCAGCAGAGCCGAGATTCAACCTCGGATCTGAGTGATTTTAAAGTCTGTGTTCTTACGATGGGATACGGAAGAAGAACCTTAAGCTTTCCACTCAGAAATTCGGAGTGTGCAAAGGAGACAAAAGATCTACCCGCAGGCAGCGAGCAGAGAACAGGGGCCCAGACCCTTAGCATAATGGTGCCCAGGGCACGGTCCCACCTCCTCAGGAGCCCTAGTCCTCCAGTGCTGGCAGGACATTGCCGTTATCTTTTATGCTGGGCCGCAAGCTCCTTGATTTTAGTTCATTTACTTTTACATCATCAGTGGCTCACACGAAGCTTAGCACACAGCAGGAGGTCCATACAGTGTACTAGGTGGGAGATTATGATGTCAATTCTGTACTGTCAGATCCTAGAGGCCTTTTCCGTTCGTCCAGAGATCTTGTTTCGTGGCAGCGCTTTCTCAGGCTCTTTCCGGGTTTTATAAGCGTCTGGGACCCAGTCCGCGCGTGCAGCACCGTCCCTTCCTTTGCTGACTGTTAAGGCTGCTCTCTGCACAAGTATCAGGGCTTGCTGTTGACATCTGATTCACATGTTTCAATTGTTTTTGCCTCTGCAAGAATTCTGGCTGGGGAATAACAAATACATGAGAATAAGTGAGGAAATACAAAGGAGAAAGGTGGGGAGAGCATCACGTCCTATTTTTCACAAGAAAAGTTATAAATGCTGAATTGACGTTCACTCCAAGAATAATGAGGTGAATCTATATGCAGCTGGTACCATCCCTGACACGTGTGATTTAATTCAGCCACGAGAAGGCCCCTCCAGTCAGCACCTAGGTGTGACCAGACTTATGAAATCTGCTTGGGGGTGTGGAGAACGTGGAAGTGAGAATTTAACTCAAGGTGAACTCACAGCTTTCTCTGTAAACACAAGGGCTTTAAAAGCTGCCATGCATCACCCTCTCTGCTTAACGTGCAAGCAGATATATCTAGGCTCGCAGCCACCAGGAGAAAGGAGAACTAGCCGTGTGCTGGTCCCACTGTCTATTACGAGGGCCCTTTGAAGCACAGACACCTGACCACGTCCCCCATCCAGAGGAAGCTCCAAGAAATCAAACCTTAAACCAGTCTGAGAATAAGTTGTTGGTGACTAAGGTTAATGATACTGTGTCGTACATTCGAAAGCTGCTAAGAGAGCAGATCTTAAAAGTTCTCACCACAAGAAAAAACGAATTTGTAACTATGTAAGCTGATGGATGTTAACTAGATCTGTTGTAGTGATCATTTCACAGTGTACACAGATATCAAATCATTATGTTGTACACCTGACACTAATATGTTATGTGTCAACTATACTTTAATAAATTATTCTTTTGAAGGAATAAGACAAAAATAAATAACAGAAAACCCCCCAAAAACCCAGGCAGGGGCAATATGATCTAAGGTATGGCAGGCCATGTGAGGAGGGGATCTTATTCTAAGTACAATGAGAGCCACTGAAAGATTTTATGTGAGCGATATGCTTTGATTTACCTTTCAGGAAGAAGAGAATATACCTTTTAGCAAAAGGGTGCTCGGTGAGGGATGATGGCAGCCTGGACCAGAATGGTAGCCGTGGAAACAGAGAAGTTGATGGAACGAGATACTGTGAAAGAAAAGCCAGCAGGATCTTCTAATGGATGGTATGGGGTCATGAGGGAAAGGAATGAGTAATGGAAGTTCCCAGGTTTCTGGCTTGAGCAACTGAGTGAAGCCTGGCGCTTTAACCAGGGTGGGTGGATTTGGAGGAAGTGGGTGAATCTGAGGGACATTCAGGAGGGAGAATGTGGAGGATGTGATATTACTGGATGTCAGAGGGGTGATGGAATTGAGGTTGGGGAGGAATGACTCCTAAGGTATTGGCTTATGCGCCTAAACAGATGGGAGTAAGATAGGAAACACCGGAGGAAGCCTGGGTTTGCAGAAGATAATAGCGTGACTTTAGTTTGGTGTTTGCAGGGTCTGTAAATTAAGGGCCTTTGAAACATTCAGATGAAGAGGATGAGTAGGCAATTAGCTAAAGTTTTGGATCTCAAAGGAGACGTCTGGGCAGGAGATATATATGTGGGAGTTAATGGTGTACAGTTGGTAACTGGAGTCATGAAAGTAGTTGAGATTGACTAGAACTGGTTTTATACCGTGAGCAGAGGACCCAGGTCCCAACCCCAGGGAACACGATGTAAAGCTCAGAACTTTCAGGTTTGGAGGACAATGGTGGCCGCCCAATTCTGAATCTTCCCACTTCCCCTCCCCAAATACCTATAAATCCAATAAGGAGAGCAAATAAAACCACACATGACCCACCTCTTCAGCAGTAAGAGGAGATAGAGAATACCATGACGCTCAAATGACCTGTAGGTAGAAAACTAACCAAATTCCAACAGCTCCTGTCCTCACCGCATCCACTCACCACTGCAAACCTATGGGTGAGGACAGCAGGGGAAAGGAAGCTTAAGAGACTCAAGAAAAAGGAGCAGAGGGTACAGAAGACAGAAGAGTTACTCCCAGAAAGAAACAGTCCAAATAGAAAATACAGGGTGCAGGTCAGGACTTGGTAATTCATAGCACTGGCTACAGGGAAGCAGCTGGCACGCGTGTAGGAAAGGAAGTGGCCTCTTGGAGAAGCTGCCAGGTCTCCTCCTCTCTTCTGGGGGAGACTCAGCTCTACAGGGAAAGAAGGTACCTATTGGAGATGTGGCAGTGAGGGAAGGAAACGAGGAGAAAATGACAGATCCTGCAGAAACAAAAAGCATGCCAATGCCTCCTCCCACCCTACTGAGGAAACGTGAGCAAGGAGGAGAGACCAGACCCCATCCATACGAAACTATTGTAAAAATAGAAAGCACAGTATTCCGACAGTGAAAATTCTCTCCAGAAAAACAGCTGTGAAGCTGAAGAAAACTATAATGTGATACTTCAAACTGGATTAAATATGTTCGAACAGCATTTGGAGATTTGATGAAACATCTTGAACCAGAAATACAGAAATGAAGAACAAAAATGAGAAGAAAAAGATAAGCTATGAAACGGGAATACCGAACTCAGGAAAACAATGGGAAAATACAAAATCCTCTCAGAAGCGAAGGTTCAGTTACAAGGTATCCAAAGGAGAATAGATTCTAATGAAATTTTAATAAAGGATTTTGAAGAAAAACATAGGGAAAAAAACCAAGAGACAAAAAACTAGGTAAATTAAGATGTGAAATGGATCATAGAAAAACTGGTTGAAATGGAGGGCGAAGTAGGTCCAATATTGTTATAGTTGGAGACCCTGCAGAAGATCAAAGCAATGGAACTAAACTAATGTTTAAAATTATAATCCAAGAAAACTTCCTGGAAACGAACAAACAAACCCTGAACCTATCTATTAAAAGGACCTGCCGGCATCCATGTTCATAGCAGCATTATCCACAGTAGCCAAACGGTGGAAGCAACCCAAGTCTGTCAGTAGATGAATGGATAAATAAGATGTGGTGTATACATGCGATGGAATACTGTACTTAAAAGGGAAGGAAATTCTGACATAGGCTACAACATGGCTGAACTGGAGGACGTTATGCTAAGTGAGAGAGGCCAGTCACAGAAAGACAAATACTTTATGGTTCCACTAATATGAAGAATCCAGAGGAGTCAAGTTCATAGATACAGAAAGTGAAACGGTGGTTGCCAGGGGGAGAGGTGGGATATGAGAGCTGTTGCTTCATAGGTATAGAGTTTCAGTTTTGTGAGATGAAAAGAGTTCTGAAGATAGTTTGTACAACAGTGTGAAAGTACCTAACGGTACTGGACTCTACACTTAAAAAATGATTAAAATGGAAAATTTTATGTTATGTGTATTTTACCACATTAAAAAAAGCTGGCGGGGGGGGGGCAACTGGGCACACTCAAAATGAACCTGAGACGATCAACTTTGAGATATCCTGGGGTATTTGTTATCTATTTTGGTATAACAAATTACCTCCAAATTTAGCAGCTTAAAATAGCAAACAACTATTATCTCACAGATTCCGTGAGTCAGGAATCTACCCGCAGCGTAGCTGAGTGCCTCCGCCTAAAGGTCTCTCATGAAGCTGCAATTAAGTTGTCAGCACTGAGTCTCACGTGAGGCTCAGTGGGATGAGACTGACCTAATAAGAGATGATTGGGGAAACTTGGGTAAAAGGACGGATGGTGAGCATGTCCCATATTTAATTGCAGATCCATGGCTAAAATAAAGGTGAGATTATGGGTATAATAATAACATAGAAACATGTACGTTCTGAGAAAGTAGAAAGAATGCAGCTCAAAATGGGAAGAGAAGGGAGAGAGAGAGAGAGAGAGAGAGAGAGAGAGGAAAGTGGAGAAAGCTTGTATGTTGCTGTACACATAAATTAGGAGTCAAAGGATGCCTATTAAAGGATAGTGAGAGTGCACATACGCGGGTACAGACGCAACGTCACGCCAGGTCAAGGGTCAGCCTAGCAAGATGGCGGCGGCGGGAACCCGGCACCTGCTGGCCCGGAGCTCTGTGGCGGCTCTGAGCCTGCCCCAGGGCACCCGGTGTTTGGGGGTCATGCACACTCGCCAGGATTGTGACGTTAAAGACTATAGGAAAATTCGAATTGTGGTCATCAGAAAGAGGTGAGTGAAAACATTGCCATTGATTTGATAGCAGAGCCAATCTGAGTGAAGTTGAGAGTGATAGTGTGTGACGGCGGTGGGGGGCTCTTGGTCACATGAAAGTGTGTGTAAACTTGAACAAAGCAACAAAAACTGGGACGTACGGTTATTGTGGGTTACAGTTCAGACAATATCACCGACAGAGTGAATTGCGCACGCTGGGTCTTTGAATCCTTTGGATGTATATCAAACACTACTCCCTGCTAATATAGAATATACCTTCTTTTTAAGTACATAGGAAGTCTTGAAAAATTATCGTATATTAGGGCAGAAGGAAATCATTGACAGGCCTTCATTAAAGTCAGATGTTACTAACAGTTTCTGAACACAATGTAAGAAAGCTAGAAATTAAAAATGAAACTAAAAACAATAAAAAGGCACTTACACCTGGAAACTAAAAAAAATTTCTATTTGACAACTCTTGGGTTAAAAGGGAATTAGAAACAAAAATTACAGAATTTCTGAAAAGTTATGATAATGAAAAGTCTATAAAGCAAGAGCATATTACTTCTATTATAAGAAGCAATGTTCAGAAAAAAATTCATAGCCCTAAACACATACATCAAGTACAAATTTTAAATGAAAATAAATGAATTAGATTTCCAGTTCAAAAATCTAGGGAAAAAAGGAACAATAAAATGAACTAAAAGAAAGTAGAAAAAGATAATAAAGATAAATGCAGAGATTACTGAGAGTGAAAACAAAAATAGTAGATCAAATCCATTAATCAGAATTCTGGTCCTTTGGGAAGAAAGTACAAAATGGACCACTAGCTAATTTAATCAAGAAGGAGATGTGACGACAGAAGCAGAGAGAGAGGTGGGGAGAGAGTGGGAGGGAAAGAGAGAGAGATTGAAATGAAGATGCTACACTTCTGGCTTTGAAGATGAAAGAAGGGGCCACAAGCCCACAATGCAGGCAGCCTCTAGTTGCTGGAAAAGGCAGGGAATAGATTCTTCTAGAAGCCATGCAGCCCTTCTCTGGGGTATATACCTAGGAATAGAATTCCTGAGTCCTATGGTAACCTATGCGTAACCATTTGAGAACCTGCCAGGCTGTTTTCCAAAGTGGCCGCACCATTTCACATTCCACCAGCAGTGTTTGAGTGTCCCAGTTCCTCCACATCTTCACCAATGCTTGCCGTTGTCTGTCTTTTAAATTTTGTCCATCCTAGTGGGAGTGAAGTGATCTGTGGCTTTGATTTGCATTTCCCTAATAACTAATGATGTTGAGCATCTTTCAAAGTGCTTATTGACCATTTGTGTATCTCCTTTGGAGAAACGTCTATTCAAATTCTTTCCTCGTTTAAAAATTTGTTTCTCTTGTTGAGTCGTAAGAGTTCTTGATGAATTCTAGATACAAGTCTTGTTCCTTTGTTTTGAACATCTTTGCCTGATTTTCATTTTCCTTGACTTTCTGTGTTGGTATCTGTGCATTGGACAAAACAGGTGCATCTTCCAGTCTTCATGGACTGGTCTCGTACAGGAGAAAACCCCCATCAATCAGCCCAGTTAGAGATTCCGGGGGTCTTTGTCAACTCTTTCCCTCCTCAGGGAGAAGCAGACAGCTATTGTTTTTGTCAGCTACTCTGTGCTGTGAGGGGGCTGGGGGGAGCTCTGGCGTCTCAGTCCAAACTGTTGTCTCTGTTCTCTTCCAGGCAGCTAGACTGTGCACGCCTGTTAGAGATTCAAGACTGGAAAGACCAATGCTAGTGCTTCGGACAGTCCTGGAGAAGTTTGGGTGGTAGACGTACAGATCAGCTCTTTCCCTCCCTAGAGGGTGCCGACAGCTGGGGTTTCTCATCCACTCACTGTCTGCTAGGCAGGGGAAAGGTCTGTGGCATCTGCCAGCCCAAGCCCCAATTCTGTTTTACCCCAGGCAGCTAAACTGTTCCAGACCTGTCAGAGCTCCAGGACTGGCAAGACAGAAGCTAGTCAGGAATTCCCTGGCGGTCCAGTGGTTAGGACTTGGCACTTTCACTGCCGTGGGCCTAGTTCAATTCCTGGTCGGGGAACTAAGATCCTGTAAGCCACTCGGCCAAAAAAAAAAAAAAAAGAAAAAGAAGGCAGAAGCTAGTCCTCTGAGGAGGCCCCTTGGAGGAGCTGAGGGGGTGCTGGATGTGTAAAGCAATCCGTTCTTTCCGCTGGGTTAAGCAGAGAGCGAGGGGGTCTCTTTCTGATGGTAGGGTGCTGTGCCAGGTACAGGGACAACAGCGAAAGGGAAACCTGAATCTTCCTGCTGACTTCAGTGGGTCTAGTTTTGTGTTCTCCCAGGCGCAGGAGCCTTTCACTTGCTTTCTGGATTTCTCAAAAAGAGACTTTGTGAATTGCTGCTGAGTTGGTGTGTTAGTAGGGGAAGGAGGGTCTAGGGCCTCCTACGCCACCATCTTGCTGACTTCACTCTCATTTCAGCTCAAAGGACCTCGTTTAATATTTACATGAGGTAAGATATAACACAGAGAGCTCACTGTTCTTTCCAAGATTCACTTGTTTTCTTGAGTAAAGTCTCTTTTGGCTCATGTCCAGAGTTCTGGGAAAGTTGAGTGTGACAGTGTCTGCTAGTTCTGATTGCTTTCATGGAGGAGTGGATTTTTCAGAGGTTTTCATCCCATCATTCCAGAAGTGCCTCTTCCCCTTGTTTTTGAAAAAGCTCTGGAAGATCTGTATGTCAGGGTTCCATCAGAAAAACCCATCTAGTAGGAGTTATATATTAAGACATTTATTGCAAGGCATTGGTTTATGTGACTGTGGGGACTGTTTACGTAGGTCCAAAATCCATAGAGCAGACTCCCAGGAAGGGTGGGCTGGAACTCTTAGGCATGAGCTGGAGCTCCTGTCCACAGGTAGAATTTCTTCTTCTGGGAAACTTAAGTTCTGCCCTTAAGGCCTTTCAGCTTAATTGACTCAGGCCCACCCAGGTTGTCTCTAATAATCTCCTGTAGTTGAAGTATAGGATGATAGACTTCCATCCTATCTACAAAATACCTTCACAGCGACACCCGGATTAGTGTTTGATTCTTTTCATCTGCTCTCTAGGGAAGCCATGGGGGTAAGTCTCAGAAGGCACCAGGTTTAAAGAGCTGTAAACAAGGCAAGCCAGCTATGACTGCCCAAATCAGATGAAGTACAATACAAAGGTGTAGGAAGCAGTTTGACTCCACGTGCACTAAATGGAAGGAAATTGGATAGGACATCTAATAGTTTGGGAAACATGAAAGCAGAGGTGATGGGATGTAGTGCCAAGAACACTGGACACAGTGCAGAGAACGCCAAGACCACCTGGCTCTGTGACTCACTACCTCAGAGCTAACCAACCTGTCTGAGCCTCAGTGTTCTCAATTGTGAAAGGAGAATAGTAATAAAAATAAAACCATGGGTATGAGATTTAAATGAGAGAAAATGAAGGAAAGTGCTTTATAAACTGTAAAGCATAACGTAAACACCTGAGTTACTATAAAGACTGCAAAATTAAGTTTTATCACATTGATGATGTAAACCCCATTTTACATAACATAATTCAGAATAGCCAAGAAGACTGGAAGAAGCCAAGAACATCTATACATCAATGGCATATGTATCCTCCACCCACATGGGAACAGTGGATGTGAGCCCAGTCAGCAAATCCCAGATGCCCCTGAGTCTGGTCTCTAGAGCTGTGATCAGTACACACAATTCATCTGTGTATTTTTAGCATTTTTGCTGCTTCTTATTTTTGATCAGAAGAGGCGATGCTCAGTTTATGGCATTTTGTTTAGTTAAAAACTAAGTAAGCCCATGTAGGAAAATATTAAAGGAAAAAATGAATGACTTCACAGTTAAACGCTCAGTGTTTGATTTTGGGGGCCTTGTGTTTGACAATGTGAGGATATTCTGCTTTCATGCCCAGCAGTGCATCTGCATTCACTGCAGTAACATGTTTTATTCACTCTTTATTCATTTATCTTTAGAGACTTAGAAAGACCTGCTAATTTTTAGGAAATCAACTCCACAGTCTGGTGGAAAAAAAAAAAAGAGGGCAGATGGGAGAAGGATGATTTCAGTTCTCAGAATTTAAATGGAAAACTCCCTTATTTTGCCTGGTCAAACCCTGGTTTGGGGATATATAAGTACAACCAAAGCCAGAAGAAGGTCCTTTCTGGAATTTTGGGGAAACTATCCGAGGTCATTTAAGGCACTGACCCCCCCCTCCCCATGACCACCAAGAAGCTTAAGAGGAAAAAATACTAGGTAAACACAGTGTAACCAAATTCTTACATTTTAGTACTATGAGGTTTGGTAAAATTAAGTAAAAATAGCAATAGCATGTATTAGTTGCCACAGAGACCTTAACTAATAGTACCTGAGGCCAAAAAAATTTTTAAAGTGTGTATGAAGATATTAAAGTTGTTTCTTAAGAAAATGTCACATATGTTGAAGAACTTAGGCCTCCTTTTTCACAGGACTTTAACCAACTGACCGAATGACTTGAAGTTATGACCCTTTTATAAATGGGTGTCTCAGACAGTCAGCTCCACTGGTAACTGTGATGTTAATTTAAATAACCACAGCAGTTTACTGAAAAACAAACTCAAAGGACAGTATAACTTCAGTAAAAACCAAGGGCAATCATGAAATCGCAACAACTTTAGTAAAAGAATGAAAGAAATCTCAGTGTCTCCAGATGGGAGGTGAAAGATCTATGTAGATAATTGTAGCTGAAGTCCATGGTTTTGTAGAAACTACATTGTGATACTAAAACGAGGCTCTCTTTCAGGGGTCAGCGAACTTTCTCTGAAAAGGGCTACATAGTAAAATGTTTTAGGCTTTGTGGGCCATCAGTCTTAGGCACAACTCTACAAACTGCCACTATGGTTTGAAAGCAGCCATAGAAAATATGTGAATGCATGGGCATGGCTGTGTTTCAATAAAACTTTATTTACAAAAATCATGTGGTGGCCTGGATTTGGCCTTCAGGTTGTGGTTGGCTGACCCCTGCTCTAATCAATAAGAAACTACTTTGTTCATATATTACAAGTACAGAAAAAGGGGGAGGGGGAGAGGTAGGAAGGAGGGGGAGGGAAGCATATTACAAAAAATATTTAAAATTAGTGATCAGTTCATTGGGAGGGAAAACACAAGACAGTGTTTTCCAGACCAGGTCATGCATCAGAAGCACCTGGGAAACGTTTATAGACTTTCAAGGTCCACCTCCAGAGACTGCCATTCGGTAGGTCTAGGGATATTTTTATATTCCCCAGTGAGACCCTTTGATTTAAAAAGTCAAGTGACAGTAATAAAATGATGTTGGACTAGGAGAAAATGATAGGAAAATGGAATGATATAGATTGACTCTCATAAAATGAAATGTGTGGACCATTTGCTATAAAATTCCAGAGGGTGCATGCCAGGCAGGGCTCACCAGAGGCAGCTGAAGGGACAGGTGAAAGAAGAGCTTTGACAGACGAGGGGTGGCCGTGAGCTCTGGAGCCCCAGGGGGTACCAGGTCCGTTGCTCACACATTCAACTTTCAATCCTGAGTTGCCGCAGAGCCCAGTCCCAGCCCTGGCTTTGCTGTCAACTCTCATGTGACCTCGGACAAGTCCCTTAGCTTCTCTGGGCCAAGGTTTCCTCATCTGGGGAAACCTCTCCCAGCAGCACGTGTAGGATTCCATAAAACACAGACATATCACGGTGGATTCGGAGAAATCCTAACCTTTGTCCTTCTCTTATGAAGTTAAACTAAACAAGTATTTAAGAGTGAGAAAATTATAGACTACGGCATGTTAATGGCCCTTTGGCAGGATTTTCACAGAATCACAGAAACAGGACTAAACTTCTGAAGGACATTTGGTTTAGATGACGGGGTTTCCGTTTATGAAGGGACTTTCAATAATCACTCGGGAACTTGTCGATTCTCCTTTTCCAGACACTTCGCCGGTCTTCTGGGCCACTTTACGGTGCGCCGACGGTTGCAGAGCCAGGCCAGCCGCGTGTGAAGAGGGGCTGCAGCAGGGCCGGGACCGAGCAGGCGAGTCAGGTAGCTCCGTGCACGGGAATCCAAACGGCGGGCAGGTTTCTGCCCTTCAGAGGTAACTTTCATTTTTAACAAAGCAGTCACGTGACTGGAGCCGAGTAAAGTGCTGTTTAAGATAGGGAGAGAGGAAGAGATGGGGTGTGATTTTAAGAGCTGGAAGAAGGCTGTACACGTGCAGGACACACACTATGACCACTGTTTTTGTGTTGATTACAGAATTCCTGGAGAGGCCGTGTGCAGTGGTGCTGGGGCCTCCAGAGTCCATGGATGCTAGGAACTCCAGGGCTTAAACCTCTCGGCCTTGCCTTCTTTCCGCTCTCCCACTTCATTTTACACATTTATATATTATATGCATTACCGCTTCACTAGTATTATATACAGTTCCTAATCTCTTGTAGTTAACCCTTAACCAGTGTTTCCATAAGTCCCGCATGAAGGATTAATGCTTCAGACCAACGCTGGTTGTTCTATGAATTAGCGATAACCAATTTTCTGGGACTAATGTGAATTCAACCCACGAAATGAAATAACCAAAATGAAAATGAATGTCTGTGTTCCACAAAGAAAATGGAATTTAAGCTCCCTGCTGACCACAGTCAGCTCTGCTGTAGTGTAACATATGTTCCTAAAAATCCCTGCTCTGTGCAAAATTGCCCAGTAAAAACCACAGAGCTCATGGGAATGATGGGATCGGGGCACAACACCCGAAAATGTCATTAGTGATACACTGAAAAAAAAGGAGCCTATTAATACAAACAGTAGCACAGTTTTAAACATACTAAATGGTCAGGAAATATATAAATACCACAATAAATGTGGCACATTATCTTGAAAAAGACCTGGAGGATGCCTGTGGTCATGGGTAGTGGGCGTCAGAAGGGCTGCAGCTCTTGGGTTGTTGGAAGTGAGGAAGGGAGAGTGATGTGAGGTCAGAGGCACAGTCACAGCTCCAGGTCCTGGCCACTGTGCCCCCCAGGGTGTGGAGCTGAGGTAGATGTTTGAGGGTGTGTCTGGCATGTTCCTACTGGCACAGTTCAGCTGGGTGCCGTCTTCCGTGTTCATCTAATGTTCTGTGAGGACCAACATGCATGCAGCAAATGTGAAAAGTGCATGGCGCTCAAATGATTCCCTCGCATCTCAATCGCATTACAACAGTTACGCATTTTCAAAACAAGTGCTACAGCTGAACTGTGTTTGCTCACCTGGCACCAGTGACAATGGAACGCTCTAAAAAGCCTTCTAGCCACCAATGGTGTACCAGTAAAGTTCCAAAAAAACGCTGACACACAGAACTATGGTTGGTAAATTTAAAAAATAAGACTGTGTAACTTTAAAGGGTATTCAGTGAAGAGATTTCTTTTCTCTGTCCGTCTTTCAGTAAGTTGATTTTGTCACGGAAGTCTCTATCATTTATACTAATAAACTAGTTCACAGGTTGAAGGCAAAGCTCTAGTTCGTGAAAAGACTCAATTTTACTTTTACTTCTTCAGGGATCAGCTAAAGACACTCTTAGTCCCGAGTATTTAAACTTTGTTTGCAATAGAGAGACACACAATTAGGAGAGAGACACACAATTGAGAGAGAGGCACAAAGGCTCCACCTTGTGAGTCATCAAAGTGCTTTATTTTGTAAAGCCTGGCTCATGACTGGAGTGTACTGTTAGCACTAGGAGATACAAGGCAAACTTCCTCACTCTGTCCGAAGAGTTGATCAACAGAACGGATGACAGAGACTGTTACAGACAAAAATAAAGCATTTTGTAAACTTCTAGAAGCATACACGGATTGGCCACAAAGGAAACAGTTACTCAAATAATGTACGGGTACCTTCTCTTTACTTCAGGGTCTCGCTTTTGTAATCCTGGATCAAAGAAACTACAGCATAACTTCAGAGCACTGAAAGGGACTCAACGCCAGAATGAATGGTGTGGGGGGGGAATACTAAATCACCATCTCAATTAATTTAAACACAAAAAATACAGATTTGTACAACAAGGTCACAGTGCTGTTGACATCGTCCGTTGAGGATAACATATCTCTGTGAAGTCAGTTGCTGCTGGCTTCCCAGGATGCCGGCTGCTGTCACCTGGTGTTTTCTGAAGTAAACCCACATACGTTGGGCACAGTTGCAGACTTGATAAGCCCTGAAGGAAAGTCACTGGCAGAGGCAGTATGGTGCGGGGTATTTGTTGAGCTGTAAGTAATTACTGAGGGGTGGATTTTTTTTTTCTTTTCTGAACCTGCCTACAAAAATCATCTCACGTTTTAAACAAAGAATTTCAAAGGCACAGCTTTAGCACAGTGTATGAGTTGATAACCTATTCTAAGCAAGTCTAATATTTTAGCTTGACACCTTTCAGAAAATGCCAGGAAGTTGGTAAATACATGATCGATGTTGGAAATTTATAACTTGATTAGACACAGTCAGCACAGTTTAGGGCAATGAACTTGTGTAACCAGATCTGGGTTAAACATTTTCTTAAAAAAAAAAAAAAACCATTAGGTTGATAAATGTGCATCGGAAGAAAACAACCCTTTTCCTTTTACTGTAAAAGACCGCCTACCATTAAAATGTGACTGCAGGATACACTTCAAAATATGACAGACGTTTCACCTACACTGTAAAGTGACTTTACATGTAAACTTCAAAAATCACATGCTGTACATTAAATTTTTAGATTCAAAAATATCCCTGTTTTCCTAATAATGTAAACAGTAATATTGAGGGTTTCAGTTAAAGGCAAATTCATAACAAAATACCACTGTTTAACTGGAAAATTGAGGGTTCTAAATGCTTTGCTCACCTTCCCACCATGGGAGATGTAGGTGCCATTGCCCAAAACTGCACTTTTCAGGTAAGCTTTATTTTTATTTTGTAGCATTAATTACTATGTTGCAACGTAAGAGTGTGTCAGTGAAGAAGCTCCAGGCAAGAAAAGAGAAGTAAGCAGTGTTCCTGGGCATATTTACTGAGGTGAAAATGTACAGAGAGAGACACTAGGGGCATCAGCTTCCTGCTGGAGGAGGGACCTTTATCCCCAGACACCGTGAGTCCCGACACCTGAACCAGGATGCGCGGGAGATGCCAGCCTCCTCCGTCCAGCGCCCGGGGTGCAACTATTAAGGAGTGTCAGCGTGCGTGGTAGAAGTGTAACATCTGCAGTAAGTTTTTTTTCCTTTTAATCACCATCATTATTATTATCATCATCATTATTATCTCCATTATTATTACGATTACCGTCTCACATCTTTCAACTCCAAAAGATAAACTGATCCACAGTTTCTCGTGTGGTGCCAACCTGGGTGGTCTGACATCGCATCGCCTTCTCCCCTCCCCCCTGCATGTGCTCACTCACTCACTCACTCATTCATCCATTCATCCACAGCTGGAATCAGAGGGTTACTACTCCAAACACACTCTGACCGAAGTCGGTTTCCATCAACCAATCCATCAGTTTTTAAGATGCTCACGTGCGCGTGCGCACGCACGCCCCCCCGCCCCCCCACATACACACCCAAGTCAGAAATAGCTAGAGTGATGCTGGGAAATATCAGGTAGCTGTTAAAGCAAGTAGTCCCCAAATCAGTCATCTTGGCCTGAAGATGTAAACGAGGAGGTGTGCTTCACTGAATTTGGTTTTCATTTTTCCTGTGCCGAAGCCACCTCTGTCCTTCCCACGCTCACGTCCGTCTTCGGCCATGCAGGACGTTACGTCAAGATGTGGCCAATAAAGTCCAAAAAGCGCTTGGAATACTGTTCTGGGTTCACGGTGGAGATCTCCGCACCAGCCTGGGCAGCGTGAGAGGAGAGGAACAATGACAGAATTACTATCAGTAGCTGCAGGAACTTCCACTGCAGCTGAATATGAAGCCAGTCATTTTCAAACCTGTGCAGCCTCTACTCGTAACTCAGAATAGCTTGGATATTGGTCTGAATAGCCAAGGCTCTTAGGAATCTGTGTGTGAAAACGAGGCAGAGTCGTAGAACCAACAGATGCCACTGTCACACACACTGTGACTGCTGCCACTAAAAAAAAAAAAAAAATCCAACCAACCACGTTTGAGATGCTCCCGTCAAATGTGGAATCTGCGTGGCCTACGTTCAGAAGCCACGGGAGGATGCTTCTGTTTCTCAAGAGAGCAGATTGGAGATTCCTTGAGAATGACACAAACAGCAATGTTTGGCCAAAGGGAAACTCCAATGGCAAGGACACAAGGACCGTGTTCATTTTTCAGGACCGAGGTAAGCGGCTGGGTGCTCAGAAATGAGGGGCGACGGCCACAGCAAGCAGGGGCGGTGTCAGCTGCCGGGGCTCTTTCCTGGCCCCGTAAGCAGGCGAGACACAGCGCTGTGACTGCGTCTCCCCCGGAGGGGCACGGGCACGGGGGTACCATCGTCCCCGTTCACAGAGACCTGCTTGGAGCTGGGAAGCTGGCCCCTCGCAGAGGCTCAGTGGGGGGTTTCCTATGACAAGAGCACAGTAGGGCCAGCAGACCCCCCCCCAGTTACCAGCCAGCCTCCTGAGCTACAAAGGTCAGGACCAGAGTTTTACTAAGTCACCAGAGGCTGTTTTTACACACGCAGCTCACAGGAGAACCTGTCATTTCCAAGCCTGGCCTGGGCCCCTGGGATCTCCACGGAGGAGCCCCAGTTTTGAAGGCAGAGAATGGTTCCCAGCAGCAGCTCGACACAAACTGCACCCAGCTTTAGGCCGTGTGCCGTGTCTCGGAGCTGAGCTGGTGACTTACAGGGGAGATGCAAATGAAGCCGTGTTTGCAATGGCATGTTTCCAGCTGCACATGGTCTGGAATATCACAGCAGGTTTGAGGAGGGGTGGGAACAAACACGGAGCGCCCCCCACTGTTCAGTCTGTTCACCACAAAAATCTCATCAATAAGCCATTAGGACCCCTTCATCAGCTGGCGGAACTGAAGCGCCAAAGCGCTTCCTCCAGGTCACACACTGGAAAGGTGAGATAGGATTCTGGCCCAGCTCTGTCCTTGCAATACACCCAGGTGGTTCAACCAGAGAGGAGCATCAGAATTACCCGAGCCTCTTAGAGGCCCCTCCCCCAGCCTCCTGAGCTGGACTCGGAATCAGGGAAAGGGGTGGTGCATCTGTCAGGCACACAGTTTGCAAATGGTGCTCAGAAGGCCGCGGTGCCGACCCCCGTGTGAGAACTGCTGTGTACCCTTCTCTCTGACCGATAGAGGATTCTTAACGCGTTCGGTGGGCTGGGTAGGTCGTGGTCCGTGCGCTGCACACAGCAGGCACACCAGAAATAGTTGACGGTGTGACTGAAATATTTCTGTGGCAAGTGGGGTATGGTGTTAGGCTGGTTCCGTTGCTGACACGACAGCCTGTTTGACTTTAAAATAGAGAAAAAGAGCCTTTAGTAGCGGTTGATGTTCTGCGGGGTGTTGGTCAGCTCCACACTGTGGGGAAGCATCTCTCCTGCCAGTGTGAACGAGCCAGGGCACAAGTTCATCCCTGTGGGATGGGGTCTGTGGCCTTTCTGGCGCGCCTGAAAGCCAAAATGGATCCCTGCGATGCAGACACAGTGCAGACTCACGACTTGTGAAGTCCAGCCGGCCAGGCGGGCCTCACTGGGAGATCTGGGGGTGGGGCTGGGTCCTGAGGAGCAGCCCTCCCTCTACCACTGCCTAGGACGCAATCCTGGCTGGCAAGTAAGCTCGCGCCCTCAGTTTCTTCACCTGTAAGCAGGAGTGCACTGGTTTTCCCTCACAGGCTCGTCCCGGGGACTCAACAAGTTACCATAGGCCGGGACACTGAGAATTCTGAGCAAGGACAGCAAAGGTGAGGGGTTCGTATTACTCAACTTTGAGCCTGCACTCAACAAATTTCTGTAGTAGAAAAAATTACAATCTGCCGTGCGGAAAGGAATATAATATTGTGTATCCTGGAAGCATCTGAAGCAGAGAATAGTGCTTCAGTTCTGAACATTTCATATTAAAACACTTAGTTGTCATCATTCAGCCCTTTTGTCTTTTGAAACATTTTTCGAACAGAAAAGAATTTGTGTAATATTCTCACGATGCATGTGTCTGTTAATAACCCCGGTGGGGAAAAGAAGAGCCGCGCCGGGTTTAAGTGACTTGGGAGCGGCGGTCCGAGCGCGTGCTGCCTCTGACTCCGCATCAGAGCGTGACCCCTGCAGGGAACCAGAGCCAATGAAGGCCTGTGGGCAGCTCAGCGGAAAGGAGCGGACCTGAGCTGGTCCCTGCACGACAGGAAGCAGGGAGCAGAGAGGGAAACCAAACGGAGATACTTACGCCGTGTTTAACAGTTTTTGCAGCGTGGGCAGCTTTCTTTTTTGCATCATAATGAGTCAGAATGTCAATAATTGCCATAAAGTACACCTCCTTCCTAGGCGAATCTGTAAGGGATGAGAGCGATGATTGTGGGACAGGTGATGACAGCACCTGGAAGAGTGCGAGCTGCTGACGGAGGAAGAGGCGAGGGATTCAGTGGGGCGGGGGTCGAAGGGGTCTGAAAACACAGGCAATAGAGGCTTTTCAAAAGTCTTGCATATCCCTGTGAAACAGCTTAACTTTCTGTCCCCAGTTCTCTCTCAATTTGAAAAGTAAAAAAGAGAATATAACCTCAGGATATCACCAGTAGAGGTGCAAGGCTGAGACTGTTTTTGTTAATCTTCATTTTCTTTAGTGATTGTGTATTGCTTTGGTATAAAGAAAAATGCTATTTAAAAAATACTCTAAAACAAGTAGAAGTAATTATGCTCCCTAATACTTTCTACCATTACATACTGTTCCTAATGAGCTGTTCACTAATTCTCATTGGATCTAGTATCAGAACTGGATAAGGGCATATATCACCTACAGTACCCATCTTCTACATATTTCCACAAATATGATGCTGTTGCAATTATGAATAATACGAAAAAGTACATTTGACTATATCTGATTTTCTGTGTTGAAGAAACAATTTTGCTGAGCAAAATAAAAAACGTAACAGGCTTCCCTGGTGGCACAGTGGTTGAGAGTCCACCTGCCGATGCAGGGGACACGGGTTCGTGCCCCGGTCCGGGAAGATCCTAGATGCCGCAGAGCGGCTGCGCCCGTGAGCCATGGCCGCTAGGCCTGCGTGTCCGGAGCCTGTGCTCCGCAACGGGAGAGGCCACAACAGTGAGAGGCCCGCGTACCGCAATAAATAAATAAATAAGTAAATAAACATAACTCAAACTCACCTGGCTGCTATGCCATGAGACATTTTTTTAAACAATGATGGACCACAATTTTTATTACTCAAAAAATCAGAGGCCTGCTTTTATCTCTAAATTTTTTTTTCCATGTATAAGTAGCTAAGGTAGCATGTAATATTCCTACAAATATCTGATCACCCAGATTTTGAGGATTAAGATGGATCTTGGGCTTCCCTGGTGGCGCAGTGGTTGAGAGTCTGCCTGCCGATGCAGGGGACACGGGTTCGTGCCCCGGTCCGGGAAGATCCCACATGCTGCAGAGCGGCTGGGCCCGTGAGCCATGGCCACTGGGCCTGCGCGTCCGTAGCCTGTGCTCCACAACGGGAGAGGCCACGACAGTGAGAGGCCCACGTACCGCAAAAAAAAAAAAAAAGATGGATCTCACTTTAGAGAAGAGGGCCACAGACACCTTAATGGGGGAAAGAGCAGAGGACAGACACAGCAGCAAATTGGAGATTCTCATCCCACACCCCGGGCCAGCTTCAGCACTCCTGAGAAGGAAAGGGCTGGTAGCAACGAGGTGCCTGCCCTACACGATGTCCACAGGAGGTTTGGAGTGGATCACGTAGGTACCTAGCTCAGGATAGACTTGTGACACGTGAGATCCACATAAAAGAGAGAGAGCTAAGAAAAAGAATATTTTAAACCATTCCTTATATGGTATGGACATTTACACAAGCATGTGCATATGTGTGTTGTGTATGTACAACACACACTTGTGTGGTTTCACTCTGTTCCCTCAACATCACACAATTCAAGGACCTCATCACATTACAGTTCAAAACCAGAGGTTACAGTTACCTTTAACATACTTTGTCCCGAAATCAATTGATTGGGACTCTTGAGAAGGAGTCTTACGGGGCAGCATGCGGGTTTTTTTTTTTTTTTGATTTTTTGTTTTTTTGCGGTACGCGGGCCTCTCACTGTCGTGGCCTCTCCCGTTGCGGAGCACAGGCTCCGGATGCGCAGGCTCAGCGGCCATGGCTCACGGGCCCAGCCGCTCCGCGGCATGTGGGATCTTCCCGGACCAGGGCACGAACCTGCGTCTCCTGCATCAGCAGGCGGACTCTCAACCACTGCGCCACCAGGGAAGCCCCAGGGCAGCATGCTTTTAACCGGGGTGATGATTACCAGCAGATCATGCAAAAAGAAAAATCCAACCAATGGTAAAAAGAGTTGATAGTAACTCAACTTACTTTCATGGCATTTAATTCCATAAACATCAATGTTTGGATCAAACTCGCCGGGAGCCAAGGGCGGTGAGCTGTTGAGCGTATTTCCAGGACTGTCGGGAGGGGTTCCAATAGGGTGGGTGCCGTCGCTCTCCCCCTCCTCCTCTCCGTCGTTCTCTTCACACTCCACTTCTTCCTGTTCGGCTCTCTCCACATCGTGGATTCCCACCAGGAGGCTGTAGTCCATGAGCTTCAGCTGGGCAAGAAACTGGAAGGTGGGAAGCGACATGGTCAGTTATGCCTTAAACACAACCCCAGAGTTAAAGACAGCAAGCTCACAAAAGGGCGGCAGAGGCGAGAAGGTTTCCCCAGGAGCAGCCAGGAGCCTCTTTAATGGTGCTGTCACGGTCCCTGGAAGTTTCTCCAGCCAAAGCTGTAGCCTCGCACTTCAGGCTGGCTCAGAGCCAGGATTACCTCCCTGAGATGCAAAGCGGGATGCTGGGAGGGATGCATTTATCACGTGGAGGTCGTACTACACCAGAGAGCAAGAGAGCAAGGAGACGCAGGGAAGAAAACGTTTCTCCGAACGATTAAGACTGGCTAATGGGGAAACCAGGGACCTCCCATGTAGCTTCCAGGGGAGCCCCTGAACGGCTTGTGAAAAGCACTTTGAAACGCAGCACACTCTGTGGAGGAGAGTATTATGCCGTCCATCACAAATAAGCACAAGCATCAGTGTCCCAGCCAACCAGCAAATGCCTGTGTCTCTGCTCAGCGCTGCCCTTCAGGCCTGCTGGGGGGCTTCCTTCTGACGGAAGCGGGAGCCGGAGACGCTCCTCCATCACCCCCTCCCGTGCCTAGCACAGTGCCTGCCCCGACCGACCCCCTTTATCTGGGGGCTCTCTCTGGCCCGTTCCCCTCGCCTCCACTGCGTACCCTGGATGCCCTCCAGAGGTCTGGGCACAGCTGGAGAAGCTGGATTGCCGGGTGGCAACATCTCCCACCCACGTGTGTGTAGTGGGTGCAGCGTGGGTGGGGCTTGGTCGGGCCAGGTCCTGCTCCGCTTGCAGGGTAACAAGGCAAAAGCCCCCTTGCCCCATCCCTGCTTCTCCGTCTGGGCCCTTGGAAGGTCCCTGGGAAGTGGCAAAGGTTGCATGCTGCCTGAACTTCCCCTTCTGGTCATTTGGCAAGGGAAGAATTTGATCTGGTCACGCCCCTGCCTAAGACCTTTCAGTGGAGTATCGTTTCTCACAGGGTGGAAACAAACTCTAACACTGTCCTCGGGACCTGGGTAGTTTGGCCTCATCGCCTCTCGGGCCATCTTGAACCCTGTGCTGGCCTCTGGCCCCCTCACTGCGCTCCTTCACCTCCCACTTGACCTTCAGGTCTCAACTGCAGGGCACTTGCTCACGGAAGCCTGTCCCGATTCCTGCCGGGCATGTGTGCACTGCACACTTTCCCTTAAGGACACTTGGTTTAGCTGCACACTCATTAGATGACTTGAGTAACTTCTATCTTCCCCAAACAGCGCAGCCCTGTGAGGACCGGGGCTCTGGCCGATTTTGCCCTTGAAACTGCCATTATTAGTCAAATCCATCTCACCTGCCTTCACTAATCAAGGTCTTTTAAGACTTGCATGTCCTCCAAGGGGCATGTAGCCTAAACAATGATATCTGCCCAGCTGCTTTCTAGAAACTTGGAGTCAGCTGTGTCTAGTTTGAGCTTAGTTGGCTGAGACTGGATAGGAACACTGACCCTCCAACTGGGCATGCGTGAGGGTCTTTTCACACGTGCAGAGGATGGAAAGCTCCACCCTTGGATCGCGCAGAGGCCAGTAGCCTAGTTAAGCCCGTGCAGAAAGCCGACTCCCCTACCTTTTCCCAATCGCCTTTCCTCACGCTCCCCGGGCCTCAGGCAGCACTGCTGCTGCTTGTCCCATAAACACCTCGAGCCCCTTGCCTTGGGGAGGCGAATTTGAGATTTGCTCTTCCCGCTTGGCTGCCTTGCGAACAAACCCTCTCTGCTGCAAACTTCAGCGTCTCTGCGTTCGGCTTGCACGTCGGGCACAAATGAGCCTGGTTCGGTGACACCCTCGCTGCACTCCTGACTCCCAGGTAAGTGATGTTGCTACTTGGTATTTATTGAACAAGAGAACAGGATGCCTGCTGCTTCTTCCCCAGTCCTCCTTACCTCTCCCTAACTTCCCCTGACCCTTTCCTCTAAGACGAATAACCACCCAAACCAAATAAAAACAAAGAACAACAAAAAGACCTTCCTTTGAGACTGCAAGAGGCAGCACCTACTGGAAGCAAAACGAGACGATTTACGATATATATATATATATATATATATTTTTTTTCGGTACGCGGGCCTCTCACCGCCGTGGCCTCTCCCGTTGCGGAGCACAGGCTCCGGACGCGCAGGCTCAGCGGCCATGGCCCACGGGCCCAGCCGCTCCGCGGCACAAGGGATCCCCCCAGACCGGGGCATGAACCCGCGTCCCCTGCATCGGCAGATGGACTCTCAACCACTGCGCCACCAGGGAAGCCCCATTTACGATATATCTTTGCTCTGCAGAGCAGAATCTCTCTTTAACACGTAGGTTTGTTTGACCTTCAGATTGGTGACCGTACAAATACACTATCAGGTGTGCTTTATGTATGAGAGTACAAAAGGGACTGCCTGTAATTAACCTGCTAAAGGTCAGGCAGGGAAGAGGTGATGACCAGGGCTGAACTGCCACATGAAGTAGGATGGGTCTCCAGGCCCACGTCTTCCCCTGGCACTTGTGCTGCTCTCACAACGTCAGCCAGGCCCAGAGCTCCTTTCCTGGGTCTCTGATCTGTGGTCAGACCACTGCTTAGGCTCCTCTCCCAGTAAGGAAACATTTGTATTCAATAAATAGAAGTGAAGTTAGCTCCCAGCATCACCCACTAAACTATCAGTGAAATGAAAAATGCATCTCTTGACAAGAAGTTGTTCTGACATACTCAAGATCAAGGAAACCAGTTGCAGCCCCAAATGGGGATTATATAAGAAATGGGGATTATATAAATCTTCAAATCTGTGTGGCTGAGACAGAAATGGAAAAGACCAAGGACAGCACAGTGGTTAAGAGTGTAGCTTTTGCTGATAAAGGTGACCCATTAAAGTATCAGATAATCCTAAATAAAAATGTTAAAAAAAGTTTTGGAGTCAGGTGGGCAATTAAATTTTATGTTACTAGCTCTGTGCCTTGATGATAAATTCACCTCTCTGAGCCTCAGTTATTCTAACTATGAAATGGGACACCACCACTAAACTCACAGTGGTGTGGAAAGGATTAGAGGGAATGTAGTGGAGGCCATGAAAAGTGCCTTGCGTGTAACAGTGGGCGCGGTTTTATCATTGTCCGTGTGGTAAAAACCTTTTTTTCATCAAGTAGGTAACTTAAACATGGGGATGGGCTCGAGTGAGGTGGGCCAAGAGGGGAGATGTGCTAAAGGGCCCATTGACTCCTCAGCTCTTACTGTCATAAAACGCCGTTTAAAATCTCTTCTAAAGTAGAGGGAAACACAAGGCAGCAGCAGACCTGAGATTCTTGCTAGAGAAAGTCCCTGCTGGGCATCACAAAACTACTGTGGGCTGAAGATGACAGACCCCAAAGAGAAGAGGGGTTAGGGCCCCCTGGAGGGTCTACCTCCAGCTAACATTAGGAACTTAATACACATCTGCTATTTTCTGTCATCCCTTTAAGCTTCTAACTCAAATCAGTGATTTCTAAATACATAAGGTTTCAAAGCATGAAGATTTAAAAATCTTTATAATCTCTAGGTCCCATGCTTTCCTAATTAATAATTATCCACCAGACCTTGATCAGCCTCTTTTTCCCTCGGAATATCCCACCTAATCTGCTTCCTTCATAATTAATTCCTCATTATACCAAATCTGAGCTAGTACCTCCCTCAAGGTTTTTATGAGCCCTGTCACACACAAACCCTTCTAGAAAACTGTGGCTAAGGAGCTGTTAATAAACTCTCCTTCTGTGTGTTGTCTTTGGAGAAATGTCTGTTTAGGTGGTCTTCCCAGTTTTTGATTGGGTTGTTTGTTTTTTTGTTGATGAGTTGTATGAGCCGTTTGTATACTTTGGAAATTAAGCCCTTGTCCGTTGCTTCGTTTGCAAATATTTTCTCCCATAGGTTATCTTCATTTTGTTTATGGGTTTCCTTTGCTGTGCAAAAGCTTGTAAGTTTGATTAGGTCCCATTTGTTTATTTTTGTTTTTATTTCTATTGGCTTGAGAGACTGACCTAAGAAAACATTGGTACGATTTATGTCAGAGAATGTTTTGCCTGTGATCTTGTCTAGGAGTTTTATGCTGTCATATCTTTTAAGTCTTTAAGCCATTATGAGTTTATTTTTGTGTATGGTGTGAGGGTGTGTTTTAACTTCATTGATTTACATGGGGCTGTCCAACGCTCCCAGCACCGCTTGCTGAAGAGACTGTCTTTTTCCCATTTTATATTCTTGCCTCCTATGTTGAAGATTAATTGATTGTAGGTGTGTTTTTTCTTTCCTGGGCTCTCTATTCTGTTCCATTAATGTCTGTTTTTGTGCCAGTACCACACTTTTGATTACTGTAGCTTTGTAGTATTGTCTGAAGTCTGGGAGGGTTATGCCTCCTGCTTTGTTCTTTTTTCTCAGGATTGCTTTGGCAATTCTGGGTCTTTTATGGTTCGATATAAATTTTAGGATTCTTTGTTCTAGTTCTGTGGGAACTGTCATGGGTAATTTGATAGGGATCACATGAAAAGATGCTCAACATCTCTAATTATTAGAGAAATACAAATCAAAACTACAATAAGGTATCACCTCACACCAGTCAGAATGGCCATCATTCACAGGTCTACAGATAGCAAATGCTGGAGAGGGTGTGGAGAAAAGGGAACCCTCCTACACTGTTGGGGGGAATGTAAATTGGTGCAGCCACTATGGAAAACAGTATGGAGGTTCCTCAAAAAACTAAAAGTAGAGTTGCCATATGATCCAGCAGTCCTACTCCTAGGCATATACCCAGACAAAACTATAATTCAAAAAGATACATGCACCCCGTGTTCATAGCACTGTTTACAATAGCCAAGCCATGGAAACAATCTAAATGTCCATCGACAGACGACCGCATAAAGGTATGGTATATATTTATATACAGTGGAATACTACTCAGCCATCAAAAAGAATGAAATAATGCCATTTGTAGCAACATGGATGGGCCTAGAGATTATCACACTAAGTGAAGTCAGAAAGAGAAAGACAAATACCGTAAGATATCACTTACATGTGGAATCTAAAATACGATACAAATCAATATATCTACAAAACAAAAACAGACTCACAGATACAGACAATAGATTTGTGGTTGCCAAGAGGGGTGGTGGGGGAGGGAAGGAGTGGGAGTTTGGGATGAGCAGAGGCAGACTATTATATATAGAGTGGATAAACAACAAGGTCCTACTGTATAGCACAGAGAACTACTGATATATTCAGTATTCTGTGATAAACCATAATGGAAAAGAATATGAAAAAGAATATGTATAACTGAGTCACTTTGCTGTACAGAAATTCACAAACAACACTAAATCAACTACAATAAAATTTAAAAAAAACTTCTTTACAACAGATTTGAATTTACTTTTTACTAAGTTTATTAACACACTTGTTCTGCTGAATCACCACCTCCCAACACATCTGTGATGCAGGATTAAAATTCCAACCATCCCTATTTCGGTTATATTTAATCGCTTGTTGAAAGCCGTAATAATCCTCTCTTGGAGTACTTTATCTGAAAACAGTCTCATCTATAACATCTGCATGTTATATCAGCAGTTTAGGAGTGTGGCTGCCAGTGGCCTCAAATCCCAGTCTGAATTTAGTAGCTGTGTGTCTTTGAGCAAATTACATAGTGTCTCTGGGCTCAGTTTTCTCATCCATAAATTGGGATAACAGCACTCAGCCTCAAGGAGTTAGAAGAATGAAGGGAGAGAATGACTGCACAGGAAGGACTTACGCTCTACACGCTCTGTAAGTGTTGGCCGCCAACCATCCTGCTACCCGCAGTGCCCCCTCCCTACCGCCGACCCAAGACGTGAGGGATGAGATGGCCTATGATGGGGCGGATGCCACAGGACACAAAGCACAGTTTTGCATTGTGTGAAATTTGGATCCCAGTGTGAGCCGACGAGAGGTAAGCGTGGGCCCTGGTCAGAGCGGACAAGAAGCGGGTCAGAGGGCAAAAGTGACTTCTCACTCTCCGTAGAGTGCTTTCTTCTGGAGAAAAGGGTTCACATATACTCATGTGTAAAGCTATCAGAACTAAAGTACTTTGAGCGGCATATGAATAGAACAGAATTTCAAACGCAGAAAAAAGCCCCTAGGTTCTAATTTTCCTACAAAAATATTTACTGAGCTGTAGTAAACTCATCTTTTACTTAAAGCATTGAGTCAACCCCCAACCCCCAAATCCTGTACTTAAACAGGCCGGCCAGCTAAATTAGAAAGCATGGACCTGATGGAAAAATGAAACGAGATTACATTCTAGTCTCATTATCAAGATCAGATGTCAAGCTACTTCACCATAATTACCTGCTTAAAAATTTAATAATGCTTCTGCATGAATTTCAAAACTAGACACTTACCGACCATTGAGAATTTATTAAAATGAAAGAACGCCTTATGCCCTGCCTCCAGTTCAACAGAACAGCTAAGTGCGAGAGCCATGGATGGGGTTAAAATTATCCAAATCCTCTAATCAAGACACTGTTAGAGACAACGAAAGGGCGAAGAGAATCCTTGTGTAATTCAACTGTAAATTTGAACGGCTTCAGTTACATTATTTGTGGGGTCTAAATAGCATAGTAATATACAGCCGACAGAAAAGATGAAAACCATCTTTCTAGCAGATCAGATAACCCTAAGGCCTATTTACCATAATTGCTAAAACAATATGATTCTTGGGATCAAAGACTTGCAGAATAATGAATAAAATTCTCAAAGAGCATGTCTACCTATGTCACTTTGTTATCAGATCAAGTTGACCCCAAAGTAAAAGGGAAATACTTAGCTAATATGCATTTTAATAAAAACCACTGACAACTGAGGAAAAATAAATGCTTAATAATGAGAAACTGGAGAAAAACTTTAAAAAAAAAAGACACTTGTATCCTTCATAAATAGCCAATATCTAGGTTCTAATCAAAGCATATACATGATGTAGGTTAAAGTGCAAAAAAATTTCTTAAAATAATTTATAACCTAAAAATAATCATGAACTAATTTGGTCAGTCTGCATGTCTTGCAATGAAAGATGTTAGAAGATTAAAAAGAAAATTATAATACTGCTTCTACCCTCATGGGGGATATAATCTAATCCATGACATGTGTTCTTTGGCCCAAGTCATTTTGTTTGGGTTCTTTTTTTTTTGGCCATGTGGCTGGGCTTGCCGGGGGGTGGCGTCTTATTTCCCTGACCAGGGATGGAACCTGGGCCCCGGCAGTGAAAGAACCGAGTCCTAACCACTGGACCGCCAGGGAACTCCCAAGTCATTTTGTTTTTAATGACACAGGAAAATCTTTCCACAAAGCCTCTCTGAGGAGCAGATCTGTACTGGTATGTGGAGAACTGTACTTCAAAGTTAAAAAAACCAAAACAAAAACTGCACACACATGAACAAAAGTAACAGCTAAGAGGGCTTCCCTGGTGGTGCAGTGGTTGAGAGTCCGCCTGCCGATGCAGGGGACACGGGTTCGTACCCTGGTCCGGGAAGATCCCACATGCCGCGGAGCGGCTGGGCCCGTGAGCCATGGCCGCTGAGCCTGCGCGTCCGGAGCCTGTGCTCCGCAACGGGAGAGGCCACGACAGTAAGAGGCCCGCGTACCGCAAAAAAAAAAAAAAAAGTAACAGCTAAGAAAAACATAGCTTAGTAACTGTTTAAATTAGAACTCTCCTTGCACTGTTTTGTAACCTAACAAACTTCAAGAAAAGAACGTTTTTCCTGAATTTATTTCTAGAAGAATTATATATAAGGAAGTTCGGTGGGAGAACTGCAATGCCATTACAATAAATGGAAGACAGGGAAAGGTGTATTTTTAATTCGTAAAACAGCATTTACAAAGAGAGCTCCATTACAGACTCAAAGCCCATTTCCACATAGTATTTTATTTCTCACAACATCCCCCATGACCCTGGCGTCCTAAACTGCCTTTGTGCCATTCCCATGCTGTGGCAAGGCTGTCTTGATGGGCCCAACGTCACTAACTCCACAGAGGCTGGCGCAAACATGAAGCACTAAGCAACTGAGGCTGGGTTTTGCAACACCAAGATGTGGTTCAGATGGAGAAGTCCCCAAATTCAGGGAGTTACTCTCCACTTGTCGACACGCTGTGCTCTTTGACAGAATGCCCTCAGTCCCCTCGGCCCCAGCCCTGGCTGCCGTGGGCAGTCAGTCTGCCCCCCTACCCAACAGAGAAGACGGGTACCGGAGGGAGGGGAGACCAGAAGACGCCGCGTGCTTGCTTTTGTTTGTCCTCTAAAGGGGGGAGCTGCTGAATTGGCACACTTCTCTTTTAAACCAGATCACATATGAGATATACCTGTTTATATCTGCTTTGGATAATGTACAACATATGTTTTTGCCTCGGTTGCCGATTTAAATAGACGGTTTTAAGAGCTCCTGAAAACCCAGTACTGCTGACATTCATACAATGGGCCGTCCCTTATGCTGAGTTTCTTTTTCTTACCTCAACATCCTTCTTCAGTTTTTCCAGGAATACCTTTTTGTTATTGTCATCAATATAAATCTTTTGACCCTCGTTAATGAAATCATTATCCTTTAAAGTTGGCAGTTCTTTGGCCTAAAAAAAAAAAAAGAAGAAGAATAAGAAAGAAGCTTGACTAAAATCTAAAAGACATGTATGCCCTCCAATCCTGGAGGTTAAGTTTCCACTCTTGGAAGCTGAATCTGCCCTGTTCACCGCAGAGGTCTTACCCAAGGCAACGACATGTGAGGTAGCTTGAGTGCCGCAAGGGGGCACCAGTGAGCTATGACCACTGGAAGCATTTCCACTAGGAATGGAGGGTCAGGTGTACTCCAATATTATGAGGCTTTTGTAACAGATTTCATGGTTTTCATATGAACGAACCTGACTGCTTTCTTAGATTCACTTTCTTAAAGAAGATTCACAAGAAGTCTCCTAGGTATAGAATTCATACCCTTGGAATTCTTTGTCAGGAACCCTCAATTTTCTTACTGGTATAACCCAACTCCACCCGTCCCTGACAACACACACACTTCTGGGATAGCCTTTGCTGGGTTCATGTTACAAATAACATGTTGCCTTGCTCAGAAAAGCACCACCCATAATCCTATCTAATTTCTGAGTCAGGGAGGATATGCAGCCAGAGGTTAGCGATCTGCCCTTCTAAGCCTTCCTGCACACCGCTCCAAGAAGGAAACTCTGTTTGCATCTGGGCAATATCGAAGGCAAATGTTTTCTAGAGTAAAGCATATTAAGATGAGAAGTTCTACCCTTTAAAAATAAACGAGAGGGTAGTGAGCTGGCAACTAAGCTATGCTTAGGCTGAGCAACACAAAGTAATGCGTGATTATCAAAACATGGGTCACAGGCAAAGAGAACAAACCAAAAAACCAGCTTGTACTGCAGCATATAAGATAATAGAGGCCTATAGCTTTAAAATAGTGTGGGTTATTCAACTTCGTGCAACCTGCATTCTGGGAGAGTTCAAAACCCCTCCCCACACCTTTGGGCTGACCTTATAAGAAATAACCACTCCTGCTTATGTCTTCCAGTTGAAAGGAATCCAACATAATACATTGCCTTTCTTAGTATACTAATGAATGCCTCCTTTCCATAGTGTGAACTAAATGGGGAGGGAAAAAAAAAGGAAAGAACATACTGTCCTTCCTGGTCTCCACACTACCTCCCCCTCATTCAGAGTGATTAAAAGCTCACCGGGTACATCTGTCTACTGAACCACCATCCAAATCCCTAAACTGCTCACTTTTTCCTTTCTTTCTGTAAGGTACGCACACATGTATGTAGACTACTCACATCTATCTGTACACACACACACACACACATGCATGTATATTATGCAATTCTAAATTAGCTTTGCTACTCATTTTAACTTTGAGAAAATGCAGTTTTGTGAGTTTCAAATTCGATATAACTATTGCCAAAATAATTATCCTTACAAAGCAGGTATAGCAAAGCTCAGAAATCCAGAGATCCCATTCAATCAGCGGTTACTGAATGTCACGTATAGGAATATAAAAATGAATAGGTCAACATTTCTATTCTAAAGGAGTTTGTAATCTTGTATGAGACACATCGAAGCAAGGAGGTAAGAAAACAAGGCAGCATGAGTTTGTGAGGCCTATAGATAAAGAATACGGTTCTTAGGGAGAGACGGGTCTACTTTCAAATATTTTATGCCGAGTCAGAGTCTGGGGAAATGAGAGGCAGTGCCATTCTACACAAAAACTAGGGAGGGGCCTGGTAGACTAACTCTGTAAATTCATCATTAATCATTGAAAAATGTAAAATGTGAAAGAAAACCCTGAATGTGAAGATGGCGTGTTAGGGTTAAATGTTTGAGTCAAGCACACAGACCTGACGTTCTTTTCCTAGAACTGAAACATAGTTTCACAGTGAATGACATGCAAGGATCTGAAGTTTAACGAACTCAGAGGCTAGCGGAGCAGCTTTGTCGAAGGTGCAAAACTGGGGTGCTTTACAGCGCTGAAGCCAGGTTTATGCACAAACACAGGCGATGGAGAGGGTCATGAGTCTCCAAGCACTGGACAGCGCGGGCATTTGTCTGTTTAGGGGACGGTGGTGTGTGGTTGGGGGCATTGAGGATTAAGAGCTGCCTGAATTCTGCAACTTATTTTATATGTGCAAGCAGAGCAGGGGAGAGGGGTTTTTGTGCGTGGGTGCGTGTGTGCGAGAAACCTGAAGGCAGGGATGACAGGCTACAGACAGCGGTAAGCGACCCGTGTTGGTGATAGCAGTCTCATTAATGCAGATGAATGCCATTTCAGGGTCACCCCAGCAGCATTACCTCATGTGACAGGGAGAGTATAATCCTACCTCATAACACTCTGGACACCCTGTACTTTATTACTAGGCTTACTTGTGAATTTCGCAGGCACTAGGGTTGAATTTAGATTGGATCAAATTCAAAAAAGGGCAACCAGATTGGTTAAAAGACTTAAGGGCGTATTGAAAGGCTCAAGAGGTGCAGGCCGGTCCTTAGGGCAGCTGCCAGAGGAACCCAGCACTGGTCCACCAATGCCCACCCCCCGGTGTCAGCAGGATGGCAGAGGCTTTAGGAGCACAGGGTTTTGGAGACATGAATCCTGAGGTTCCCACCCTCCATCCACCCCTTACTTGCCAGGGGCCAGTTTCTGGAGCCCCTCCAGGCCGTTTGCATATGTGTAGAAGGGGGAGACCCTGCTAAGCCCTTGACAGGCATCTATTTATTTAAGTGCATTATCTCATTTACTCTTCGAAACAACCTTAACTCTTACTATCCACACTTTACCAACAGGGAAACTGGGTTAAGTGAGACAACACAGCTAAGGTCTCACAGCCTGGTAAGTGGAGCTGGTAAGCCGGTTCCTGCGCTGAGATGCGGACCCGGGCTGCCTGACTCTTAGTACAACTCGACCTTTAGCTGAATGACTGAGGATTCGACCAAAACCCCTGTGACATTTAAATAGTGAGGCAAGTGGTTAGTGTCGTCACTGCCGTGAGCATTCAGTAATGCTGCATAGAAGATGTTTAAAAACAGAGATGAACTTTTTCTACTAAAAACTGAATGACGAGGATGAAGTCCCCTGACAGTAACGCACCCTCAAGAAAACCTTGTTGCCTGGCTTCTTAAAAATGTCAATCTATCCCTCTGATAATGAGCAGCATTTATACTAAAGACACACTTTTTTTTTTTTTTTGAGGGCAACTGTTTTGCTATGAATTAATGAACATCATAAACTCTCGGTGTGACACTGCCCACAAAGGTGATGTCTGCAGAGCAGCACAGAAGTAATCGTGGGCAGCAACCGGTCCCACCCTTTGTTTTGTGACACTGAATTACTTGCACTTAGCGGGGAGTTTTGAAAGCGTCAAAGTCACTGGGTCTGGTTCCTTTAATGGGCATCTTTCATACCCTTTCTAGCTCAATGCAGATACCAGCCAAACACCAGGGCTGAAGACATCAGCTCAGAAACACTTCTGAACTGTGGACTCGGATGCCGGCCTCCAGCCAGCGGTCAGCCACCTTTCTGAAGTGGTCGTAGGTGGAGTCTTCACTTATTAGCTCTGAATTAAGTTTTCCTGGCCAGTTTCACGTAGACTGGCAGCCTCCAAATGTGATGGGGAATTGCAGTACCTCACGTGGTACTCACTGGGAGGCAGCACCGAGGAGGCTGAGGCATGCGATGGGCCTGCTCTTCCTACACGGCCCTCCCCAGTCTGTCCAGCCTGGCCAGGGGAGTGAGGCTGCGTACAACCAAACCCAGGACCAAGGCCAGCACAGCCCAAGTCTAAGGCTAGTTCCTTTTGCAGGAAGTGATTGGACTAGGGTGGGTTGGACTCAAAATGGCATTCATCTCTACTAATGTGATGTGTCAATGTACAAACACAGCTAAAGGCGTAAGCAGAGCGATGTCAGTCCCCCTGCAACCGAGCTATCCTTATTTTGTTGTGCGGATAAAATTGGCAGAGTGAATATCCCTGGCACTTTCAATGCTGGGGGATGCCAGACCCCACGTAGATTCAGTATGGCCCAGATTTCTACTTGGGACACTGAAGCATGAGCTTCTGAGCACAGACTGGACCCAGGCCGCCAGGGTTGTATCTCAGCTGCTCCAGTTATTAGCTGTGTGACTTAGAGTAAGTTACTTAACCTCTCTGTGACTTGGCTTCCTCATCTTTAAATGGGGGTTAGCAAACCACACTGCTGTGAGGACTATACCCATTCATACACCTAAAAAGCTTAGGGCCCTGCTTGCCATGTAGAGAGTTATATATAAATATTCTTGTTATTTGCTGGTCATATTCTCAAGTATGGCGTGTGTATCTAGAGAAAAGTTCATCACTGATGAATTCAGAGCAAGGTTTTTTTTAAAGTTGCATATTTTTAAAGCACATTTAACACTTTTATAATAGTTGAGGTGTTTAGACCCAGCTGCTCAATCTGTCCAAACCTCAGTTTCCTCATCTATATAGTGGAATATTAATAATACCTATCCAATAGGGTTAGCGTGTGAATGAAATGACAGTGCTTGGCAATGAGAACTCACTAGATATTACTTTGCGTCTTAGTTACACATTAGCTTTGACCGTGACCAATACTGTTACATAGTGTTTCGAACTACTAAAGAATACAGACTTGCCCATCGTCTTCTAGCCTTCCTGATTTTCTAAAAGTAGGCTCTTTAAATTTGGGATATCAGTAACCTAAGCCATGTTTAAAATTGCCTGTTTTCAGGTTTTATTATTAGGCACAAACCTCACGTGACTTTTCTACACACGGCCTTTAAGTTCTGATGATACTTTCCTTATTGCACACACACCTAGCACACACAAGTGCAAGGTCATTTCACTTCACTGTATCAGACAAGGTGCACTAGAGGCTACACTGGCATAAGCCCCTACCGTGGCTGCTGTCCAAACCTTGACTGTGAATTCTCTTGGTCAGAAAGACCTCTCGTCACCGCAAAAGCTCTCCCTAGCCAGAAAACCTCACTGAAACCCAAGTGAGAATAAAATGTTGCTTTATAATTGGGTAAGTTAAATTTTTAGGGTAATAAAGTATATTTTATTACTATGGAATAAAATACTTCGATATCTATGGCCAAAGAGAGAAGTTTGCTGACTTTTGTTTTACCTTAATTTTTCACGTGTTTAGTTTTTCTCAGCAAGTAGGTGATAATAGTGGGTAATTTAGTGAATGTGATTTTGCTGACCTAAAGCAAAAATTCACTAGTTGGAATCCCAGTAGCCAGAAAACAACCCCAAAACTAGAAAGTAACAAGCTCCTTGGGAACACTTCACTTGCTATGAGCTGTAAAAAGAAAATTGTTTCATTATAAACATTCCCGCCCCTGCATTTGTAACTACATTATTGGGTGAAAAGTCTTTTGTTTCTTGGGGTTTTTTTTGGCTGCGCTTTGTGGCTCGTGGGATCTTAGTTCCTTAACCAGGAATCGAACCTGGGCCCATGCAGTGAAAGCGCTGAGTCCTAACCACTGGTCCCCCAGGGAATTTCCAGTTTTTAGTTTCTTTTAAGGCACAGTATTATATAGGCTGTCGCTTGGCAAGTCCACATTCTTCAATAGTAAGAAACACACTATTAACAGTGTCAGTCACGGTCAAAGATGCTTTATGTGCAACTAAAACACAAGTGGACCTGAGAGTTGAGGTATACACACAACTGCATCAGGGCTTGAAGATAACCAATGTGTGGATAGTATTCTAAATGTATAAATGCTTCTGAATATAAGGATTCCCTAGGGTTCAATAAAAGATATAAATGATCTCTAAGGAGAGATTTGGCTAGGGGTTTGAGATTAAAAAAGGAAAAATGTTCAGAACGAAGAGCTACAAAGTCCAGAGCTTTCGTTTTTAGAACTGTGCCTCTGTGGCCAGCTCGGCAAAGACCCAGGCGTAAATGCAGTGGCCAGAGAGAAAATTAGATTCCAGGAGGGCAAAGGAAGCACGGGGCTCTGCTTCCTCCCGTTAGAACGGTAGACAGGAGGTTTTTTAAAAAGACAAGGCATTAGAACTTCCCTTCTAATATAAAAATATTTAGCACTTTTTATAAACTTTAAAATTTTAAATTACTAAATTTTGCACATTCTCTGAAAACAAAAGATAATGCTTATCAAAAGGATTTAAATCTTCTGTTTCAAAAAGAAGTTAAGCTGTTTGTAATATCTTAACTATTTCATTGGGTTCTGTGACCTGGTGCGTGATTGCTGTTATTTGCATGGAGTTTAGTAATACTGAATGTGTTAAGAGTTAGTAAAGCCAGAAATTACATGGAAATCTTAATTAGATCTTTAATGTCACTAAAATGTCTTTTGGATGACTCAAAAATTTTTAAATCAAATATTTAAAATCTATATTTACAGCCATAAACTTTAAATACAGAATTCAAACTACAATGTACTGGATTTAACATCATTATACAGTTAACTTTTACAAAGAGTCTATTAAATTGCCACTAACAGGAAAAAGAAAAAGAATACATGTACTTAAAATGCACAGAGCCAAAATTTACATAATACAGAGTCACGTTTAAGCATGGAAACCTTAACAGAAAGATGGAATGTACTTCTGTCACACTCGAGTGTTTAATGCAAACAGGATTCTGGCCCCAGAAGGTTTCAATGCAAAGGATAACGCATAGCATAGCGCTCCGTGATTACAGGACTTGTATTTCAGAAAGAAACGAACTTTTCCTCAATGTGCTCATTGGACAACCTGTTTTTAAAAAGTCTAATTGTAACCTTCGACATCTAAGATTGCTGCCTGGTGTCCCTTTGATGGGCCATATTATGACACTCAGAGCTGAATGCACAACATAAAAAACATGTACTAACTATTGTCTCAAGTTAGGGACTGCTTATTATGTTCCTAATTTACTTGTTAGTCCAAGCTCACCTGAATAAAAATAAACTTGCAAAGAAAGTATAAGCCCCTTTTCATCAGGCTTGCCAAAGTAACTTCATAAAAATCAGAGTCTGGAACTGATGAACAATCATCGACAGGAAGACACTGGAACTCACCAAAAAAGATACCCCACATCCAAAGACAATGGAGAAGCCACAATGAGACTGGAGGAGGGGCGCAATCACAATAAAATCAAATCCCGTAACTGCTGGATGGGTGACTCACAAACTGGAGAACACTTTTACCACAGAAGTCCACCCACTGGAGTGAAGGTTCTGAGCCCCACATCAGGCTTCCCAACCTGGGGGTCCGGCAACAGGAGGAGGAATTCCTAGAGAATCAGACTTTGAAGGCTAGTGGGATTTGATTGCAGGACTTCAAAAGGACTGGGAGAAACAGAGACTCCACTCTTGGAGGGCACACACAAAGTAGGGTGCGCATCAGGACCCAGGGGGAAGGAGCAGTGACCCCAAAAGAGGCCAAACCAGACCTACCTGCTACTGTTGGAGGGTCTCCTGCAGAGGTGGGGGGTGGCTGTGGCTCACCATGGGGACAAGGACACTGGCAGTAGAAGTTCTGGGAAGTACTTCTTGGTGTGAGCCTTCCCAGAGACCACCATTAGCCCCACCAAAGAGCCGGGCAGTCTCCAGTGCTGGGTGGCCTCAGGCCAAACAACCAACAGGGAGGGAACCCAGCCCCACCCATCAGCAGACAAGTGGATTAAAGTTTTACTGAGCTCTGCCCACCAGAGCAACATCCAGCTCTACCCACCACCAGTCCCTCCCAACAGGAAGCTTGCACAAGCCTCTTAGACAGCCTCATCCACCAGAGGGCAGACAGCAGAAGCAAGAAGAACTACAGTTTTGCAGGCTGTGGAAGGAAAACCACATTCACAGAAAGGTAAGACAAACGAAAAGGCAGAGGACTTTGTACCAAATGAAGGAACAAGATAAAACCCCAGAAAAACAACTAAATTAAGTGGAGATAGGCAACCTTCCAGAAAAAGAATTCAGACTGACAGTGAAGATGATCCAGGACCTCAGAAAAAGAATGGAGGCAAAGATTGAGGAGATGCAAGAAACGTTTAACAAAGACCTAGAAGAATTAAAGAACAAACACCTAGAAGAATTAAAGAACAAACACCTAGAAGAATTAAAGAACAAACAGAGATGAACAATACAATAACTGAAATGAAAACTACACTAGAAGGAATCAATAGCAGAATAACTGAGGCAGAAGAATGGATAAGTGACCTGGAAGACAGAGGGTGGAATTCATTACTGCGAACAGAATAAAAAAAAAAGAATGAAAAGAAATGAAGACAGCCTAAGAGACCTCTGGGCAACATCACATGCACAAACATTCAAATTATAGGGGTCCCAGAAGGAGAAGAGCGAGAGAAAGGACCCAAGAAAATATCTGAAGAGATTATAGTTGAAAACTTCCCTAACATGGGAAAGGAAATAGCCACCAAAGTCCAGGAAGCACAGAGAGTCCCAGGCAGGATAAACCCAGGAGAAACACACCAAGACACATAGTAATGAAATTGACAAAAACTAAAGACAAAGAAAATTATTGAAAGCAGCAAGGGAAAAATGACAAATAACATACAAGGGAACTCCCATAAGGTTAGGGAACTCCCATAAGGTAAATAGCTGATTTCTAGCAGAAACTCTACAGGCCAGAAGGGAGTGGCATGATCTGTTTAAAGTGATGAATGGGAAGAACCTACAACCAAGATTACTCTACCTGGCAAGGATCTCATTCAGATTCGATGGAGAAATCAAAAGCTGTACAGACAAGCAAAAGCTAAGAGAATTCAGCACCACCAAACCAGCTCTACAAGAAATGCTAAAGGAACTTCTCTAAGTGGGAAACACAAGAGAAGAAAAGGACCTACAAAAACAAACCCAAAACAATTAAGAAAATGGGCATAGGAACATACATATCAATAATTACCTTAAACGTGAATGGATTAAATGCTCCAACCAAAAGACACAGGCTTGCTGACTGGATACAAAATCAAGACCCATATATATGCTGTCCACAAGAGACCCACTTAAGACCTAGGGACACATACAGACTGAAAGTGAGGGGAGGGAAAAAGATATTCCATGCAAATGGAAATGAAAAGAAAGCTGGAGTAGCAATACTCATATCAGATAAAATAGATTTTAATGTTACAAGAGACAAGGAAGACACTACATAATGATCAAGGGATCAATCCGAGAGGAGACATAACAATTATACATGCACCCAACATAGGAGCACCTCAATATATATGGCAACTGCTAACAGCTATAAAAGAGGAAATCGACAGTAACACAATAATAGTGAGGGACTTTAACACCTCACTTACACCAATGGACAGATCATCCAGACAGAAAATTAATAAGGAAACACAAGCTTTAAATGACACAATAGACCAGATAGATTTAATTGATATTTATAGGGCATTCTATCCAAAAACAGCAGATTACACTTTCTTCTCAAGTGCACATGGAACATTCTCCGGGACTGATCGCATCTTGGGTCACAAATCAAGCCTTGGTAAACTTAAGAAAATTGATATCATATCAAGCATCTTTTCTGACCACAACTCTATGAGATTAGAAATCAATTACACAGGAAAAAATGTAAAAAACACAAACACATGGAGGCTAAACAATACGTTACTAAATAACCAAGAGATCACTGAAGAAATCAAAGAGGGAATAGAAAGATACCTAGAGACAAATGACAATCCAAAACCTATGGGTGCAGCAAAAGCAGTTCTAAGAGGGAAGTTTATGGCAATACAAGCCTACCTCAAGAAACAAGAAAAGTCTCAAATAAACAATCTAACCATAACCCTAAAGGAACTGAGATAGACGAACAAACAAAACCCAAAGTTAGTAGAAGGAAAGAAATCATCAAGGTCAGACCAGAAACAAATGAAATAGCAACAAAGAAAACGACAGCAAAGATCAATAAAACTAAAAGCTGGTTCTTTGAGAAGATAAACAAAATTGATAAACCTTTAGCCAGACTCATCAAGAAAAACAGGGAGAGGACTCAAATCAGTAAAATTAGTAGCGAAAAAGGAGAAGTTACAACGGACACCACTGAAATACAAAGCATCCGAAGAGACTACTACAAGCAACTCTGTGCCAATAAAATGGACAACCTGGAAGAAATGGACAAATTCTTAGAAAAGTATAAACTTCCGAGACTGAACCAGGAAGAAATAGAAAATATGAACAGACCAATCACAAGTAATGAAATTGAGACTGTGATTAAAAATCTCCCAACAAACAAAAGTGCAGGACCAGATGGCTTCACAGGTGAATTCTATCAAACATTTAGAGAAGAGCTAACACCCATCCCTCTCAAACTCTTCCAAAAAATTGCAGCGGAAAGAACACTCCCAAACTCATTCTACGAGGCCACCATCACTCTGATACCAAAACCAGACAAAGATACTACAAAAAAAAGAAAATTACAGACCAAAATCATTGATGAATATAGATGCAAAAATCCTCAACAAAATACTAGCAAACAGAATCCAACAACACATTAAAAGGATCATACACCATGATCAAGGAGGATTTATCCCAGGGATGCAAGGATTCTTCAATATACGTAAATCAATCAATGTGATACACCATATTGAAGAATAAAAACCATATGATCATCTCAATAGATGCAGAAAAAGCTTTTGACAAAATTCAACACCCATTTATGATAAAAACTCTCCAGAAAGTGGGCATAGAGGGAACCTACCTCAACATAATAAAGGCCATATATGACAAACCCACAGCAAACATCATTCTCAATGGTAAAAAACTGAAAGCATTTCCTCTAAGATCAGGAACAAGACAAGGATGTCCACTCTCACCACTATTATTCAACATAATTTTGGAAGTCCCAGACATGGCTATCAGGAAGAAAAGGAAATAAAACGAAAACAAATTGGAAAAGAAGAAGTAAAACTGTCACTGTTTGCAGATGATATGATACTATACATAGAAAATACTAAAGATGCCACCAGAAAACTACTAGAGCTGATCAATGAATTTGGTGAAGTTGCAGGATGCAAAATTAATGCACAGAAATCTCTGGCATTCCTATACACGAAGGATGAAAAATCTGAAAGTGAAATTAAGGAAACACTCCCATTTACCATTGCAACAAAAAGAATAAAATACCCAGGAATAGACCTACCTAGGGAGACAAAAGAGCTGTATGCAGAAAACTATAAGACACTGATGAAAGAAATCAAAGATGATACCAACAGATGGAGAGAGATACCATGTTCTTGGATTGGATTAATCAGTATTATGAAAATGACTCTACTACCCAAAGCAGTCTACAGATTCAATGCAATTCCTGTCAAATTACCAGTGGCATTTTTTACAGAACTCGAACAAAAAATCTTAAAATTTATATGGAGACACAAAAGACCCTGAATAGCCAAAGCAGTTTTGAGGGAAAAAAATGGAGCTGGAGGAATCCGACTCCCTGACTTCAGACTATAGTATAGAGCTACAGTAATCAAGACAATATGGTACTGGCACAAAAACAGAAACGGAGATCAATGGAACAGAATAGAAAGCCCAGAGATAAACCCATGCACCTATGGTCAACTAATCTATGACAAAGGAGGCAAGGATATACACTGGAGAAAAGACAGTCTCTTCAATGAATGGTGCTGGGAAAACTGGACAGCTACATGTAAAAGAATGAAATTAGAACACTCCCTAACACCATACAGAAAAATAAACTCAAAATGGATTCGAGACCTAAATGTAAGACCAGATACTATAAAACTCTTAGAGGAAAACATAGGAAGAACACTCTTTGACATAAATCACAGCAAGATCTTTTTTGATCCACCTCCTAGAGTCATGGAAATAAAAACAAAAATAAACAAATGGGACCTAATGAAACTTAAAGGATTTTGCATAGCAAAGGAAACTACAAACAAGACAAAAAGACAGCCCTCAGAATGGGAAAAAATATTTGCAGATGAATCAACGGACAAAGGATTAATCTCCAGAATATATGAACAGCTCATGCAGCTCAATATTAAAGAAACAAACAACCCAATCAAAAAATGGGCAGAAGACCTAAATAGACATTTCTCCAAAGAAGACACACAGACGGCCAAGAGGCACATGAAAAGCTGCTCAGCGCCACTAATTATTAGAGAAATGCAAATCAAAACTACAACGAGGTATCACCTCACACCAGTTAGAATGGGCATCATCAGAAAATCTACAAACAACAAATGCTGGAGAGGGTGTGGAGAAAAGGGAACCCTCTTGCACTGTTGGTGGGAATGTAAATTGATACAGCTACTATGGAGAACAGTATGGAGGTTTCTTAAAAAACTAAAAATAGAATTACCATATGATCCAGCAATCCCACTATTGAGCATATACCCAGAGAAAACCATAATTCAAAAAGACACACACACACACACACATGCACCCCAATGTCCATTGCAGCACTATTTACAACAGGTAGGTCATGGAAGCAACCTAAATGCCCTTTGACAGACGAATGGATAAAGAAGGTGTTGTACATATATACAGTGGAATACTACCCAGTCATAAAAAGGAATGAAATTGGGTCATTTGTAGAGACGTGGGTGGATCTAGAGACTGTCAATACAGAGTGAAGTAAGTGGGAAAGAGAAAAACAAATATCGTATATTAACGCATATATGTGGAACCTAGAAAAATGGTACAAATGAACCGGTTTGCAGGGCAGAATCAGAGATTCAGATATAGAGAACAAACGTATGGACACCAAGGGGGGAAAGTGGCAGGGTGGTGGTGGTGGTGGTGGTGGGATGAATTGGGAGATTGGGATTGACATGTATACACTAATATGTATAAAATGGATAACTAATGAGAACCTGCTGTATAAAAAAATAAATAAAATTCAAAAAAAAAAAATCAGAGTCTCTGGGGCTGAAGATATACTCCAGAAATATTTCTGCAAGCGGGAGACTTTTTAGGTAATCCTTACATTGGAGCTAGGTTAAAGATAATTTGCTTGAATAACATCACATATGTGGTATCAATTTTGGGGTAATAAGAGATGTTAAAAGATTTTATAATAAAATCAGTTCTGCTTCTCAAAATATCCAAGCCACAAATTTGTTACATGGAAAGGCAAATTAGTGAATATGGGTGAAGTTCAGACAGAAGTGGCAAAGATGGCAGGTGTTTTCTCACAAAAGGTACAATATAACCTTTAACAACGTAAGCATAGTGTCTACACAAGTTCACAGCTTGGGAAGTGATCCAACATGTCTTAATAACTAGTTATTACCCCAATGAGAATGTGCACATTTGTGACCAGCATCTGGATACGAAAGTCTCATAATTTTTATTCTGAATCTCTTTGTGTAAATGTAGAAAGAGAATATACCTCAACATACTTGTAGAAATAGCGCTGCAACTAAGCAGCACGAAACCGGATGAGCCCTATCATAGTTCTACAATTTAGAACTGTTATGCCTGGTGGAACCCAGCTGTTGGTTATTTATTTTCCCTAAAAGCTGATATTTAGGAAGTGAAACTTACTCCTTTTCTAATACTGTCAGACTTTTCAGAATGACCCTTTAACTCTAAGTGACATGGTGACAGTTTGGTTTTCCTCCATGAGCTGTGATGTGACAGTTAAACCATGTGCAAGCCCTACAAAATAGATTTGTTTCCATCTGATTGGAAGATTCTGTTGCACGGATGTCGATGGTGATAATCTAAGAAATGTCAAAATCTGAAAATGCAAGAAGTTTGCTAAGTCGTATAGTTTCTGGTTTAATACTAATCTAGTGAACATCGTAAGTTTATTGTTTTATTATACATCTGCAGCAGGTTGGCTTAAACTCAAGCCACATACTATATTTTGGAAGTTGTGTCTCCGCCCCAACTCTTTTTGAAACCAACTGCATAAGTTGTCAGCTTAAAAAAAAAAATTCCCACATCTAACACTGCTTCTGTGTGACTGGGATAATCTGAGTTCAGTTCATTCCAGTGAAACTGAGTTTATGCACTGCCATAAACCAGTCTGGCCTGAGGACTAATGCTGTCATCTGGGAGATGCTCACAGGAGTTACTTCATGTTATCTTTCTTCTTCACATGCCACTCTTACCAAAGTCCAAAGGACTCACTTTAAAACTCCGCTTCCCAGAATAACCCCCATGGTTTACATTATAGGGTTCTTAAGGCTTTGCTCAGACATCTGCAAACTCATGTAAGAGTTCAGACCTTTTTTTCCATTAGTAATAGCAATCACCTTAACCCATGCCTCGAGCAGACAGGATTTAAGTGATTGTCAAGTCTGCTGAAGTGCACCTCTGTGGGAGGGAAAGCCTCATTTGAAAAAAGGGATTCTTGCAAACACTAAAGCATGAGGACCAATGAAATCCTTTAATAAATGAAGACTAAGTCAGATGATTTATCCCCAAACCCCAAACTTCCATTAGTGCCAGAGCAGGGGCTGGGACTCAGATTTGCTAGGGCTCTGCTTGGTGCCTTTCCCCTCCAGACCCCCTTTTATAAAACATCTCCGGGCCAGGAGGCAGATGGCCCTGCTTCTGCCCGGATGGCGTATTTCCCCCTGCACTCTGGGCGCCAGGATAGCTGTGTCTAACACTGGCTGGCAAAGGGAAATGATTCACAGAAGAAATGAAATCAATCTTTCTTCATTCACAGAAGAAATGAATTTCACAGAAGGTTAAAGCATTAGCGGAGTTGAGGGCCTAAAAACCTTGACAATCTCCCATTAACTGATCATCCACTGACAACGGAAAAGGAAGCGCTTTTTAACTGATAGCAAAGGAAGGTTCCCAGAAGGACACACTGCTGTTTTGTACCTTATGCTCCAAGCTTACCATCTTTTGTTACCTTGCCTTTAACTCATCCTAAAGAACCAGATGGAGGTGGTAATTAATTATAATTCGTTACAATTTAAAGATCACAAAAGAAATGCTGAAAACTGGTTTAGGAAAGCATTGTTTTTTGTTTTGTTTTTTTTGATGTGAGGGTATTAATGATTAATTTTCCTGAACCTTCAGTCAGTAGTAGGTAAAATGTCAGAGATGGTGACAGTCAGTTAATTGCCAGGGCAATTCACAATTCCGAAGAATCGACCAGGCAGCTTTTTGTAGCCCATTATCAAAGTGTCAACAGTGATTATTGCCAATATAGTTATACAAATGCCAACTGCAGGGCAGCTGTTTTCTTTCAAACGGGTTCCAGGGAGAAGGTTAGATGTTAAAAGGAATCTTCTTATTGTGACCCAATGACCCCATTATACAGGCTTTACTTTACTTAATAAAACCAGACATGAGTTTTGAGAAGAACTGCATAGAACGATGAACAAAATGCATATCTGTGTAAATCCCCAGGACTCGCTCTCTCTCCCTCTCAAGAACATGGACTCTTTAAAGAGTCAGGTCAAATCCCCCAGAAATCAAGTGAGTCCAGTTATGTTTTCTTTTACTTGCCCGGATTCCCTGCTGGGTAGCTTGCTTGCTGGCAGCATGCTAAGACTGTCATTTGTAAAAAGCGGTCCGCTCAGCTATAATTACTAATTTGATGTCACACTGGAATTGCAGTGCAGCTGTGAAAAGATGGACCACCAGGGAGATTCGCATTTCTGTCTCATTTAGAGGGGGCGATACTGCTGGAGCCATGAATGGAGGATGCCCTTCCATTAATAAAGGAAAGAATTAAAGAATAAAACAAGTCATAGCAGCTGTCAGAATCTGACAACGGTTTAAAAAAAAAAAAGACACCGTTCTGCTCTTTTTACAAAAAAAAATTCAAGACATCTGTACACGCATGTTCTGATACTTGTTGCCATGAAAGTGATTCCATTATTGTTGGAATATAACTTCTTTATTTCCTTCAGTTCCATCTTCATTATTATGCTAATGCAAATCACACTAATTACGTGTCAAGCTCAAATCGTAGGGAGGGGACCTTTCTGCACCTATATCACGAAATATCTGAAATGACAGTTTTAAAACTTACCATCAACAAGCGAAAAGTATGTGAAATTAAAACAGCTACAATGATGCAAATGAAAGAAAAACTAAGAATTCAGATTACTAATTAAGCCACATCAATGGAGACTCTGTGAAAATTGTTCTTTGCAATTTCGTAGAAAATGATTATACAATGATTGCAATGAAAATATTCTTGCAGACCATTTCGTTTCATTTATAAAAGGCTAAAATGTAGAAAATATTTTCAGCCTTCTCCAATTATTTCTAACTAGAGATAACAATGACTGCTTTGATAATTTATGGTTTTATTCGTGAAGACAAAGAACAGCATGCTTTTTGGAAGAGTCAAAAATATTGACTGATCATGGAAAGAAAACCTGAAAATTGACAGAAAAAGGAAAGCAAAGAAAATTTTTTGAACTTAAAAACCCAAGGGTTTTAAGAGTTCAGCTCCATTAATACATTTCATTTACTGTTATGTGTTACAGTTAGTAAATGTTACCTTGGTTGTCGCCAGATTATAAACAAACTGCCATATCAGAGAGACATCATGTCCTATTGTCAAGGCAGGCACAGTCTCCAGAAATTGCCAGTTTTAATTACTTTCACATCCCACGTCTTCAAGCTACTTCCTCTGTGAGTGCCTGTGCCCAGTGAGCGCCAGTAAGCTAAAAGGGCAGGCGGATGATGCTTTGGAGCTGCTGCTCCTGGAAGAAGAGCTATCAGGAACCCCAAGCCCAGAAAGAAGCAGAAAGCATTGAATTCTTCCTAGGGGCTGCTGCGTAGACAATCCTCATGTTTACATAGTGTAAGATACAGTGACACAGGCTGTACTTACAGAAATACCTGCACTTCTTAAATGGAGGAAATATGAATTGGTTATTTTTGCCAACATGGTATGAGGCCAAACGATTTATTTCATTACTTTTTTTTACTTTTAAATCAAGACTCAACGAACTGCCTTAGTACCATATTGTTTTGGAGTTACATGTTTTTGTCAATGAAACATTGTAGTGAAATGTTTCCTTGTTCATCTTCATGATTCATGGGGTAATATGAATTTTTGATAATAAATCCTCTTCTTTTAAAAAAACGAAATAAGTCTCAAACATTTTAGAAGGTTAGAAATGTGCGCTCTGGGCTGGAACCCCGGCTGTGTCATGTCAAAACTGTGGTGCAAGTTACAGCCTGTCTGTCAAGTAACTTCATTGACGCAAAGGAAGTAATAATAGCCTCCACCTTAAAGGTGGTGGTCAGGATGACATGAGCAAATTGGTGTAAAATTTACAGCAGGCTTGGCATATAGTACACGTTCCGTTCAACAAACGGTGGTTACTATTACTTACCTTTTAAATCCCAGTACATTAACAATAAAAAAAATAACCCACAGTTAAGGTAAGGTTTTGCCTCTGTCACCGACTGTGTGGCAACGTAAGCTTCTGGGTCTCAAATCGATCATGTGTGAGGTGGGGAAATGGGACTCTGACCTCTTAAGGTACCTCCTGTCTCTGACGTCTCTGAGTCCACCTCCAGGGGAGATGGTTTGAGGAACAATTTGTGCACATTCAATAGAAGATAAAAGCATCCTAGCAGCATCCTCAGAAAAGTGGGTTTCTGTTAAACACATTCTGTAATTTCATGTCTTTTTCACAGAAACCTACACCAATGAAGGGCTAAATATTTTTGGTGAGGCGGGGGGTGGAACTGTGGTAAATGCCCTGGGTTCCTGGCAAGTGTCTAGAGGCAGAGCTGCGGAGGGACAGACAGGTAACTGAATGTTCTGCTCTTGAGGATGAGCCGTCATAGCCACGTCAAATACTGTGGCTTTCCTTCCTATGTGTCCTTGTTTTAGGACTTCGGATTCTGCAGCAATCACCCCACTGGCTGTAACTGTCTTTCTTGGCATTGTTATTGTCATAGCAGACCAAGCCCCTGGGCATAGAAGCTGGAGAAATCAAAATGAACAGAAAAAAAAGGCCACTAGCAGTAGTCTCAAGAGACCTGGGAACAAAATAAAAACAGCAACCCCTGTGGAGTAGCGCACAGCATCAGGGCCACAGCTCTTACTCCGGGGCTGCCTTCTTTTGATGACACTGAAAAAGCCTTCTTTCAATGCCAGTGTGTGGTTCTTTAAACAGCCCAGATATTTTCTCCTAGCAGAAAATCCTAATAATACTAAGCCTCTGAGTTTCTCATGGACTAAAACTCAAACACCGGCTTGAGTCTTTGGCACCTGGAAAAAATGTTTACATAGCAACATGTAAACAGAAGTTGACAATCTGTTGTTTCTGCTGCTTTTGGCCAAAGCCGGTGGCGTCACGGTGATTTACACAGAGGTTGGAAGTGTGAAAATGTAGTCACTGGTGCACAGTAAAAATACAAACTGTCAAAGGAGCCACCGTTTCCTTTTTCTCTGCCTCACCTTTTTTTTTTTTTTTTGCAGTACGTAGGCCTCTCACTGTTGTGGCCTCTCCCGTTGCGGAGCACAGGCTCCGGACGCACAGGCTCAGCGGCCATGTCTCACGGGCCCAGCTGCTTTGCGGCATGTGGGATCCTCCCGGACTGGGGCATGAACCTGCGTCCCCTGCATCGGCAGGTGGACTCTCAACCACTGCACCACCAGGGAAGTCCTGCCTCACTTCTTTTTTAAAAATTTTTATTCATTTAAAAAAATTGTATTGGAGTATGGCTGATTTACAATGTTGTGTTAGTTTCAAGTGTACGGCATAGCGATTCAGTTATACATATAGATATATTCATTCTTTTTCATATTCTTTTCCCATATAGGTTATTATAGAATATTGAGTTCCCTTTGCTCTACGGTAGGTCCTTGTTAGTTATCTATTTTACATATAGTAGTGTGTATGTATGCTAATCCCAAGCTCCTAATTTATCCCCCCACCCCTCACCTTTCCCCTTTGGTAACCATAAGTTTGTTTTCGAAATCTGTGAGTCTGTTTCTGTTTTGTAAATAAGTTCATTTATATCATTAAAAAAAAATTAGATTCCACGTGAGTGATATCATATATTTGTTTTTCTCTTTCTGACTTACTTCACTTAGTATGATAACCTCTAGGTCTATCCACGTTGCTGCAAATGGCATTGTTTCATTCTTTTTCATGGCTGAGTAATGTTTCATTGTATATATGTACCACATCTTCTCTATCCATTCCTCAGTTGATGGACATTTAGGTTGCTTCCATGTCTTGGCTATTGTAACTAGTGCTACAGTGAAAATTGGGGTGCATGTATCTTTTCAAATTATGGTTTTCTCTGAATATATGCCCAGGAGTGGGACTGCTGGATCATATGGTAGTTCTGTTTTTAGTTTTTAAAGGAACCTGCATACTGTTCTCCATAGTGGTTGTATCAATTTACATTCCCACCAACAGTGTAGGAGGGTTCCCTTTTCTCCACACCCTCTCCAGCATTTATTGTTTGTAGACTTTTTGATGATGGCTATTCTGACCAGCGTGAAGTGATACCTCATTGTAGTTTTGATTTGCATTTCTCTGATAATTAGTGATGTTGAGCATCTTTTCATGTGCTTTCTGCCCACCTGTATATCTTCACTGGAAAAATGTCTATTTAAATCTTCTGCCCATTTTCTTATTGGGTTGTTTGTTTTTTTGACATAATGCTGCATGAGCTGTTTGTATATTTTGGAGATTAATCCCTTGTCGGCTGCTTTGTTTGCAAATATTTTTTCCTATTCCGGGGGTTGTCTTTTTGTTTTGTTTATGGTTTCCTTTGCTGTGCAAAAGCTTTTAATTGGGTCCCATTTGTTTATTTTTGTTTTTATTTTCACTACTCTAGGAGGTAGATCAAAAAAAGATACTGCTGCAATTTATGTCAGAGTGTTCTGCCTATGTTTTCCTCTAAGAGTTTTATAGTGTCTGGCCTTACATTTAGGTCTTTGATCCATTTTGAGTTTATTTTTGTGTATGGTGTTAGAGAATGTTCTAATTTCATTCTTTTCCATGTAGCTGTCCAGTTTTCCCAGCACCACTTATTCAAAACACTGTCTTTTCTCCATTGTATATTCTTGCCTCCTTTGTCATCGATTAATTGGCCACAGGTGTGTGTGTTTATTTCTAGGCTTTCTATCCTGTTCCATTATCTACATTTCTGTGTTTGTGCCAGCACCATAGTGTTTTGATTACTGTAGCTTTGTAGTATAGTCTGAAGTCAAGGAACCCAATTCCTTCAGCTCCGTTCTTTCAAAATTGCTTTGGCTGTTTGGGGTCTTCTGTGTTTCCATAAAAACTAAAAAAATTTTTTGTTCCAATTCTGTGAAAAATGCCACTGGTAATTTGATAGGGGTTGCATTGAATCTATCGATTGCCTTGGGTAGTATAGTCATTTTGACAATACTGATTCTTCCAATCCAAGAACATGGTATATCTTTCCATCTGTGTCATCTTTGGTTTCTCTCATCAGTGTCTTATACTTTTCAGAGCACAGGTCTTTTGCCTCCTTAGGTAGGTTTATTCCTAGGTATTTTATTCTTTTTGATGTGACGGTAAATGGGACTGTTTCCTTAATTTCTCTTTCTGATATTTTGTTGTTAGTGTATAGGAATGCAAGAGATTTGTGTATTACTTTTGTATCCTGCAACTTTACCGAATTCATTGATTAGCTCTAGTAGTCTTCTGGTAGCATCTTTAGGATTTTCTATGTATAGTTTCATGTCATCTTCAAACAGTGACAGATTTACTTCTTCTTTTCCAGTTTGGATTCCTTTTATTTCTTTTTCTTCTCTGATTGCCATGGCTAGGACTTCCAAAACTATGTTGAATAATAGTGGTGAGAGTGGACATCCTTGTCTTCTTCCTGATCTTAGAGGGAATGCTTTCAGCTTTTCACCATTGAGAATGATGTTAGCTGTGCGTTTGTCATATATGGCCTTTATTATGTTGAGGTTAAGTTCCCTCTATGCCCACTTTCTGGGGAGTTTTTATTATAAACCGCTGTTGAATTTTGTCAGAAGCTTTTTCTGCATCTATTGAGATGATCATATGGTTTTTATTCTTCAGTTTTTAATGTGGTATACCACACTGATTGATTTGTGGATACTGAAGAGTCCTTGTATCCCTAGGATAAATCCCACTTGATCATGATGTATGATCCTTTTAATGTATTGCTGGATTTGGTTTGCTAGTGTTTTGTTGAGTACCTTTGCATCTATGTTCATCAATGATATTGGCCTGTAATTTTCTTGTGGCATCTTTTTTCTGGTTTTGGTATCAGGGTGATGGTGGTCTCATAGGATGAGCTGAGTGTTCCTTCCTCTGCAATTTTTTGCAAGAGTTTCAGAAGGGTAGGTGTTAACTCTTCTCTAAATGTTTGATAGAATTTGCCTCTCAAGCCATCTGGCCCTGGACTTCTCTTTGTTGGAAGTCTTTAAATCTCTGTTTCAATTTCAGTACTTGTGAGTGGTCTGTTCATATTTTGTATTTCTTCTTCCTTCAGTCTTGGAGGTTGTACCTTTCTAAGAATTTGTCTGTTTCTTCTAGGTTGTTCTTTTTATTGGCATATAGTTGTTTGTAGTAATTTCTTATGATCCTTTGTATTTCTGTGGTGTCACTTGTAACATTTTTTCATTTCTAATTTTATTGATTTGAGTCCTTTCCCTTTTCTTCTAAAGGTTTATCAATTTTATCTTTTCAAAGAACCAGCTTTTAGTTTCATCGTTCTTTTCTATTGTTTTCTTGTTTCTTTCATTTATTTCTGCTCTGATCTTTATTTCTTTCCTTCTGCTAACTTTGGGTTTTGTTTGTTCTTCCTTCTCTAGTTGCTTTAGGTATAAGGTTAGGTTGTTCATTTGAGATTTTTCTTGTTTCCTGAGGTTAAGATTGTATTGGTATAAACTTCACTCTTAGAACTGCTTTTGCTGCATCCCATAGGTTTTAGATTGTCGTGTTTTCGTTGTCATTTGTCTCTGGGTGTTTTCTGATTTCCTCTTTGGTTTCTTCAGTGATCCATTGGTTGTTTAGTAACATTGTTTAGCCTCCACGTGTCTGTACTTTTTACACTTATTTTCCTGTAACTGATTTCTAAGCTCATAGAGTTGTGGTTGAAATGCCTGATATGATTTCAGTTTTCTTAAGTTTACCAAGGCTTGATTTGTGGCCCAAGATGTGACCTATTCTGGAGAATGTTCCATGTGCCCTTGAGAAGACAGTGTATTCTGTTCTTTTGGATGGAACGTTCTATAGATATCAATTAAGTGCACCTGGTCTAATGTGTCCTTTAAGGCCTGTGTTTCCTTATTGATTTTCTGTCTGGATGATCTGTCCATTGATGAGAGTGGGTGTGCCCCACTATTACTGTGTTACTGTTGATTTCTCCTTTTATGGCTGTTAGCATTTGCCTTTTATATTGAGGTGCTCCTATGTTGGGTGTATATATATTTACAATTGTTATATCTTCTTGGATTGATCCCTTGATCATTATGTAGAGTCCTTCTTTGTCTCTTATAACAGTCTTTAAAGTCTATTTTGTCTGATATGAGTATTGCTACTCCAGCTTTCTTTTGATTTCCATTTACATGAAATACCTTTTTCCATCCCCTCACTTTCAGTCTGTATGTGTCCCTAGATCTGAAGTGCATCTCTTGTAGACAACATATATATGTGTCTTGTTTTTGTATCTATTCAGCCAGTGTATGTCTTGGCTGGAGCATTTAATCCATTTACATTTAAGGTAATTATTGGTATGTATGTTTTGTTTTGTTTTTTTGCGGTACGTGGGCCTCTCACTGTTGTGGCCTCTTCTGTTGCGGAGCACAGGCTCCGGACGCGCAGGCTCAGCGGCCATGGCTCACGGGCCTAGCTGCTCCGCGGCATGTGGGATCCTTCCGGACTGGGGCACGAACCCGTGTCCCCTGCATCGGCAGGCGGACTCTCAACCACTGTGCCACCAGGGAAGCCCAGGTATGTATGTTCTTATTGCCATTTTGTTAATTGTTTTGCATTTGTTTTTGCAGGTCTTTTTTCTTCCCTTCCCCTTTTGTTCACTTCTCTTGTGACTTGATGACTATCTTTAGTGTTGTGTTTGGATTGTTTTTTCTTTTTTGTGTGTGTATCTACTATAGATTTTTGGTTTGTGGTTCCCATGAGGTTCTGATATAGCAGTCAATATATATACAAGATTGTTTTAAGTTGCTGGTCTCTTAATTTCCAATGCATTTCCAATATCCTGCATTTGTACTCTCCTGTTCTCATGATTGCTAGTTTTGACGACATATTTGTGTGTGGATGATCCCCTACCTTTATTTCATGTTTGCCTTTACCAGCGAGCTTTCCCATTCATAATTTTCTTGTTTGTAGTTGTGGCCTTTTATTTTCTGCCTAGAGAAGTTCCTTTAGGATTTGTTGTAAAGCTGGTTTGCTGGTGCTGAATCCTCTTGGCTTTTGCTCGTCTGTGAAGCTTTTGATTTCTCTGTCATATTTGAACGAGAGCCTTGCTGGATACAGTATTCTTGGTTGTAGGTTTTTCCCTTTCATCACTTTAAATATATCATGCCACTCCCTTCTGGCCTGCAGAGTTTCTGCCGAAAAATCAGCTGATAACCTTCTGGGAGTTCCCTTGTATGTTAACAACTGTTGCTTTTCCCTTGATACTTTTAATATTTTTTGTCTTTAATTTTTGGCAGTTTGATTAATATGTCTTGGTGTAGTCCTCCTTGGGTTTATCTTGTACGGGACTCTCCGTGCTTCCTGGACTTGAGTGAGTGTTCATGTTAGGCTCATCCTAGGTGACCTCGTTGACACTTCCCTGTCTTTGATCATCCTTCCCGGCAGGTTTCCCAAGCCCCCTTTTCCCGCTGAAGCCCTCTCATGCCTACTGGACATCTCTGTTCTGATGCTGTGCTGACAATTCTAACTACTCTGCCTGCTTCCTTTTTCCATGAGTGGAATCAGCACCTACCCCACTGTCCAAACCAGAAAGTTTGGAGTCACCCTCCCTCCACACACTCCCTGGCACTGTTCACCTCCCATATTCAAGCTCTGAGTTCTGTGGATTCTTCTTCCTAAATCTCTCTATCCTCTTCCACCACCCCAGGTCGGGCCACCATCTATTCTGGGTTATTTCCACAGCCACTCTAGATGGCCCTGCTTACCTGTGTGGCCTCATCCCAGCCTCCAATGAAAGCACCGAGTGCTCCCTCTTTCTTTCTCTAGCCAACTGCTGCTCATCCTTCAGGTTTCCAATCACCTCTTCCAGGAAGACCACCAAGCCTGATTTAGGTGCCCTTGCTACGTGTTTCCTATCAAAGCACTTACCACATGATACTGTCATTTCCTATTTAATGTCTGGATCGCTTTGCAGGCCATGTGTGTGTGGTTCATTATTTTAGCCCCTGAAGCTAGGACAGTAACCATAAAGACATTCACAAACTTCTGGATGAATATAAGTAAAAGGAGATTTCCAAGTCTGTAAAATTCAAACCCAAACTGAGTGATATCATCCTAAATAACTTAATTTAGAAACAAAAACCTTGAGCCCAGCTTTCAAATGGTTTGGTCAAGAAAAGGCACCTCAACATCATGAGGAGTAAGCTGAGAGCGCAGGGGCGCCTTTCATGTAAGCAAATCCCCATTTTGGGCAGTTGAGGTTTGCACACGGAAAGCTGCCTCCCAAATTCTTAAACTGATTCCAGTTGAATCTGTTTATAATCCTGCATAATCAACAAAATGTGGTTCAAGTATTACCTAATGTCCAGTGACTCAGAAGAAAGTAAAGAGTCTCCTCGTCCATCCCTAAGTCTTTACACACAAAAAATACGCTAATGAGATCTTAACATTTTATAGTTGGAAAGGAGTTTGAAGCTCATTAAGCCAATATTTTATTGGTGACTTTGAAGCTCAACACTGTCGTTTTACAGGTGAGAAAACTGGGACTCAGGGAGGCAGAGAGACTGACTCAAGGTCACACCTGCCCTATTAGTCATAAAGCGGGGCTAGGACTCGGGTGCTGGGCTGTACCTGCCAGTTTGGAGCGTGCTGACAGCAGAGGCGGCTGTTTTCTCAAGATCACGTTGATAGGAAATGTTTCACACACACCTCAAACTAATAACTGCTTCACTGTCCAACAGGGCAGCCAACCTGAGGGAGAGAACTGGAGGAGAACGTCCCTCAGGCCCATGAAGAGCTTCTCACTGTAGCGGAGGGGAAATGGCTAGAACCGCATGTCCGCGGGACTGAGGTGAGAGAGATGCCGGGCACTTACCTTTTCTTTGTCACTTGCTTCCCTAGCCACTGTAGAGCCCTGAAAGAGAAAGAGATAATGAAACCATGTGCACGCGAGGTATCAGCTTCACGTGAAATATGCAAACACTCCAGGGCAGAGCGCGGAAATAAATGAGCACCGACTTTGCTCTGGCCCCTCCCCGAGTGTGCTGCACCCTCTGCAGGGATTCCTGTCCACCTGTCTCCAACCCCTTCCCTGCCGTGTCACCTGTGCTGTCTTCTCCCTGGTTCCTGTCCTCCTGCTGGCAATCAGAAAACCCGACAATCACGTGAACAATGACTTACTAAACGTGGAGTCAAACATCAATCGTCAGAAGTGGTTGGTTTGAGGGTCTTCAAAGTGAAGTGGGCCGTCAGCTGGCCTCAGTGATCACTGGGGCATAGAGGCCTCTTTCCCACACTGCGTCCTCTAGGTGGGGGCGTGCCCTGGCCCCCGAATGCCCGTCTCCCCTGGCTTAGGGTTACTGATGCATGTGCTTCCTCACTTACCATGACTAAGACCCAGTGGGTACTTCCCGGCCCCTTTCACTTTGGAGGTCCCTTCAAACACACATCTCCTTGCACCGCTTCTGTGTCAGAACCTAGGCTGAGCACAGAGGTATAAAGTAGAAGAAAACACAGTTCTTGGTCGCAGCAATTTCTACTCTACTGCACTGGTTTTCCAAATGATGCCCTCGGTTCTGTGTTGTCTGAAATGACAGAGTGTTCCTGATGCCGACAGGGGTGCTTTGGGGTAGAGTTCAAGAACAGAAACTGTCCTTTGTTTGTGGAAGATCTTAATGCAAAAGATAGATTAGGAAACAAATGGCCAGTGAATTCCTAACTTTGTTAATACAACAGTGAATATTTATCCTTTGTGCTCCGTGGTGACCATCGCAGTGTCTCACCCAGCAACGCCCAGTGTTTGCTGAGTGAACGGCTGGAGGAGGATCACGGCCCGACTGACTGCTCTCCCTCCCCTGCCAGCACTGGATGCCCAGACTATGACTAGGTCACTGGAGCGATCCATTTACCTGACCATGTTTTAAATAGATATTTATTGGCCTGGAATACTTGCATTAGCCAATCATTAAGAGAATGTGTATGTGACTTGGGAAAATTTAAAGTAGCTTCTAGGTTGGCCACTCTTAACATTTTTGCTCTACGACCATCTTGCCTTCAAGCAGCTCAGGCATTAGTCAGGATGTGTGTAACGTGTTCACAGATGGGGAGACTCCTGGTACTGGGGAAGGGGGCCAAGCCCAGGCCAGGGGGTCCCTGGGGGCCACTTCTCCATCTGCCCCATGCTCAGCATTCCCAGGTCTGGTGGATCCGAAAGACCCTGCTGCCAACCCAGGGAAGATGCTCGAAGCTTCTGGGGGATGTGTCGGAGGAGCACAAAGCTGACCCAGCACGTGAAGATGAACCGTGTAACCTGGTCATGAAGGAGAGCCCTCTGCCTGGCTGAGCCCAGCAGCCGTCACCTACAATGGTTTGTTTCTTCCTTTACAGATTCTTGAATTCGGGCCACAGTCTCTTCCTCTGTACACTGACTGCTAACAAAGAATGTCCCCAGATTTAAAGGGGAGGGGGGGCTAAATCCTCAGGTATTACATACTTGTAATACCCGAGTCTCTGTATCTTTAACCAAGTTTTTTAGTCTCTGTGTGTTTTCCCCTCTACGATATAATTTACTCTGCTCCTAATTCTCACTGAAGCTTCGTCTCTATGTAAAAATGCAGAGCATTAGCCTGGAAAAACTCATCCAAATTTAAATTCATTCAGAATTTAAAAATTAAAACAAAATTAGAAACGTTAAGTCAGTCAAGGCTGAGAGTCTGAGCCATGAAATGATGCCAGATGCCCAGGTTCCCTCACAACGGCAAGTACTGGCAAGAAAAGTTTACTCTACAAGCTAAAAAGGGAGACGAAATCATGACATCCAAGGTTAAAACTATAACATCCAGTCTATAAGCATAATTTACATGAGGATATGCTTGAACAGGATATGCTCAAGCAGGATATGCTTAAGATAGAGGCACTACCTTAAGCATTTCCGGGGGATAAAAAAGTAGAACCAAAACAACTGCCTTTAAGGGACTTATCAGTAGAATGGATGAGACAATGAAAATCCATCCACTCCTCCCCACGTGCCTTATGCTGGACGTGACACATACATATCTCATTAATCCTCACAGCAGCGGAGGTAAGATCACCTCTGTTCTACAGATGAAGAAACTGTGGCTCATAGAGGTTCAGCATCTTGCACACAGCTAACAAGCAGTAAAAAACCAGGACATGTGGCTTCAGAGGTCAACTGGCTTCTTACATGGGAGAGTCAGGCCAACGAAAAGACCTATGATACGCAGCAGAGTGAGCTAAGTAACACTGCCAAGGGCCTCATGAGGGAGATGGTTCCAAAGAGCCCTGTAGGCTGGGATTTCCACCTGTAAAATAGCTACGACTTGGAGGCAGGACAGAGCAAAGCTGTATTTGGGAAGCTTATATTGTTCATCTGAACTCCAGAGGGTAGGAGATAAGCCTAGAACATTCCCCCTCCCTTAGACTAGCATTCTCAAAGCATAGTTCAGCACCCAGGGGTCTGCAAAGGCAAAACTATCTTTATAGTAATACTGAGACACTATTTGCCTATTTCACCACCTTGATATTTGCACGGATACTGCAAATACAATGGTGGGTAAAGCTGCTGGCAGCTCAGCACAAACCCAGCAGTAGCACCAAATGGTATTAGTGGAGTTTGTCATAAAACATATGCATAGCCTCGAGGAAGCAGTTCACCTAACTCAGTCAATCCATCATTCCAAATGACCAAAGCATGACGTAGCCAGACCAACGCGTGCAAAAAGACTGACGGATTTTAACAAGTTCACCGATGTGATTTCAGATTCCACACTGTAACTCAGCTTTGAGACATTACCACTTGTCAGGTTAAGGTGTGATATCAAAGGAAAACATCCACAAATTTCTGAAAAAGTTATTAAAAACTCCTCCTCTCCTTTTCCAACTACATATTTGTGTAAGGTCTGATTTTCTTCATACACTTCAATCAAATAACTTGGCAACAGGTGGACAGCCAAACCAGACAGGATGTTCTGTCTCACCAAACCTGACAGTAGAGAGATTTGCAAAGATATAAAAAACAATGCTACCTGTTCCACTAAACTTTTTGATTTGGAAGGTATTTTTCATAAAGACATGCTAACATGTAATGGTTTTACTATTTTAAATAAGTTTTTTTCAATGTCTCATTTCTAATATTGTAAGTATTAGTAGACATAACCTACATAAGCAGAAGCTTTCTAGGGTCCTCTTTTAAGGGTGTGAAGGAGTCTGAGATAAAAAAAAAATTCGAGATCCACTGATGAAGACCAAAGGTTGGAAAACTTTTTCTGAAAAGGGTCAGAGGGGTAGTGTTTCAGGCTTTGTGGTCCAAAATGGTCTCTATGGTAACCACTCAACTCTGCTGTTACAGTGCAACCACATAACGATACACAAACCACAGGCATTGTGGGATTCCAATAAAACTATTTACAAAAATGGCCATGTTGGCTGTGCCACGGAGGCAGGTCACAGCCTGCCAGCTCCTGACCTGGACGTTGCCTATGTCGGTGATCCCAGAAGTCAGATCCCCTCACTCCACAATCAGAATTTCCAGTGGTCCGCCTCTCACTTGGGGTCTCTGAAACAGACTGTCTCCAGGTCTGCTCCTCAGCCTATCCCTCACCTCCTTCAGGTCTGCAGTGAAGCGAAACCCTATTCCAAACCGCATCCCTTCCCCATGCTTCCTGTCTTTACTTCTGTCCATGGCACTGATCACTTCCTAGTATACTCCATGATTTACTTACCCCTTTTACTTATTACCATCCGTCTTTACCCACCAGAATGTCAGCTCGTTGAGAGCAGGTTTGGTCTATTTTGTTCATCGAGCCATTCCCAGCACCTAAAGCAGTGCCTGGCCCATAGCTGGTGTTCAATACATACTTGTTGAATAAAATAGACATGGTATCTCTCGTAGGTGCAAGTGGTCCTCGCTTAACACAAAGGAGCGCTCCTGGCAGCTTTGTGCTCTGGGCGCCTCCTAAGTGCTCAGCATGATCAATTACATACAACGTGGATGACCAAACTTAATGAATAAAAGTTAATAAAAATCAGTCTTACCTTTAAGTCATATTTCCTATATACAGATAAACGGTGGCTGAACACATTTCTTGTAACAATCACGTATATTTCAACTCCATCAACATTAAGCCGGTACATGCCCAGGAACTGGGGAAGAAGGGTGATCCCATGACATTCCACTATATACTGCATAGGAGAGAAAGAAAAAAGGCGGGGAAATGATCCAGTCAAAAGGTGTTCATTCAGATGTAAAAGGTAACTCTTCTGCTCTGGTGTTTATACAAAGTGATAATGGTTTATTATCCAACTATTAATGTCCTGTTTACAGAAAATGACCATGTTTGTACTGCCTCCAGCAGTACAGGTCTGCATCCACCGTGCAGACACAGATAAAATTCAACTCTATCTCGAGAGACATTTTCTCCCTAACATTCCAAACTAATTTGTAAAGTCAAAACTTGGATATAATGGTGTAGGGTGAGGACAAGTGATCGGTCCTTTCTGTAATTCCTTTAAAGTGAAATCACACTCTACCTGGGGCTGCCATCTTCCTCCCTAGAAGCCTTTATGATGATTTCATGAGGTTGAGGCAGCGTGACCTGGCCACTAAGATCAACTCCTTTAACAGTGTTGAAGTCGAGGTTAAAAAGGAAATTGTGGAGAAAGCTCAGTGTTAGAAGCTGGGAGAGTTGGGCTCCAGTCCTGGTTTTCCTGTTTCTTATTGAGACTCTAATGTTTAAATTGCCCACTGGTCTCCCAAGGCAAAAGGAATAAAAGCAAAAATAAACAAATGGGACCTAATCAAACATACAAGCTTCTGCACAGCAAACGAAACCATAAACAAAATGAAAAGACAACCTACAGAATGGGAGAATGTATTTGCAAATGAAGCAACCGACAAGAGCTTAATTTCCAAAATATACAAACAACTCATACAACTCAACAACAACAAAAAACCAACAACCCAATCAAAGATTGGTTTTTCGAAAAACACTTCTCCAAAGAAGAAATACAAATGGCCAACAGGCACACGAAAAGATGCTCAGCATCACTGATTATTAGAGAAATGCAAATTAGAACTACAATGAGGTACCGCCTCACACCAGTCAGAATGGCCATCATTCACAAGTCTACAAATAACAAATGCTGGAGAGGGTGTGGAGAAAAGGGAACCCTCCTACACTGTTGGTGGGAGTGTAAATTGGTGCAGCCACTATGGAAAATAGTATGAAGGTTCCTCAAAAAAACTAAAAACAGAGTTGCCATATGATCCAGCAATCCCACTCCTGGGCATATCCTGAGAAAAAATGATAATTTGAAAAGATACATGCACCCCTCTGTTCATAGCAGCACTAGTTACAATAGCCAAGACATGTAAACAAACTAAATGTCCATCCTCAGAGGAATGGATAAAGAAGATGTGGTATATATACACAATGGAATATTACTCAGCCATCAAAAAGAATTAAATAATGCCATTTGCAGCAACACGGATGGACCTAGAGATTATCATACTAAGCGAAGTAAACGAGAAAGACAAATGCCATATATCACTTATATATGGAATCTAAAATACGATACAGATCAGCATAGCTATGAAGCAAAAACAGACTCACAACTATAGAGAACAGACTTGTGGTTGCCAAGGGGGAGGGAGGATAGGAATGGGAATTTGATTTTAGCAGAGGCAAACTGTTATATACAGGATGGATAAACAACATCATACTGTATAGCACAGGGAACTATATTCAATATTCTGTGATAAACCATAGTGGAAAAGAATATGAAAAGAATATATATATGTATAACTGAGTCACTTTGCTGTACAGCAGAAATTAATACATTATAAATTAACTATACTTCAATAAAATTAAAAAAAATAATTTATGAAAAAATATTCTTCTTTTTTTGGATACATTAAAATGAATACTTTGTATATTTACAAGTGACATTGAATAAAAAATTCACGTCAGTGAAGAAATAAATAAACTGCCCACCAGAGCAGCGGTGTGAAAAAGGGCTTGTCCCCACTCTACAGACAGATGGACACACTCTGGCCCCATGTTGGATTCATCAAATCCACTGAACAAGTCCCAGAACTGACACCATTTCCAAGGAGAGTTGCAAAAACACAACATGCGTTTATCAGTCTTGAATGACGATACTCTAAAAGGCCACAAGATGGAGACACTTCTCCTCAAAAGACCATCCTTACAAACTGGGTCCCATTGCACTTTCCAAAGGAAAGTTAGGTTTTCCTTTCTTTAAAATGAAGGGGAAAGAAGATTTCAAAAAAGCTTTTATTCCCATGACATGTGTGTGAACTCTCTAGGATAACTGAACAGCATGAATAACATGATTCCAAAATTGTAAAAATGGTACCTGTTGTGCCTATTTACAGAGATGTGTCTGGAAGAATGGTCACTATGGTAATGGTGAACTTTAGGGTAACTGCTTTCTTCCTTTTTTTTAAAAAAAAACTATTCTGCTCTAAGTTTTCTGTTGTACAGTGAACATTTTATAAAGATAAGAAAGTAGTCAGAATGCCCTTTCAAACTTTTTAGTGGTAAACACTGTAATAATCAACTCTGATAATATTAAACCAACTTAAGATTTTTTTTTAAAAAGCCTTTAGTTTTTATCATTAAAGAAAAGATGAACAGCATCAGTATAGGAGTTTGATTTTTGCCACCCAGAGTTTTGGAAGACTCTAAAGATGCTCCTGCCCTTAAAAAAAAAATCTTACCGACCATAATTGAGCTATATTTTAGTTTGATGGATTTTTCTGAGTTTCACCCACAACCTGCTCTTAATGCAAAGTCTGATCAGAGGAACATTTTCTATTTCTCGCCTTTCAAAAAACAGTAAATTAACTTGATTTTCGCTAATACAAAATAGGTGGTAAAGAGCTCTTGGCTGAAATGAAGATTTCTCACATCTGATGTAAAGAAACAAAAAAGAGTGGTGGTCTGGTACCTCTGAAGAGAGATGGCTGGATGGGCCTTTTAAACACATGGAGGCACACAGGTTTCAGTTTGGCTGTTCAAGTCCCCTGCCTTTGTGCCATTCTGCTCAGTTATTCTCATCATGGCCTATCTTTTAAAAGTCCTGCTGGTAGAAGATATCTCTTAGATCAAAATCTTGGTACAGTCACAGAGCACCCGGAACAGAGCAGATACTGACCGCTATCCATATTGATGAATATGTTAAAGAAACCTGACTACAGGAGATCACCGACAAGCTGGTTTTTTCCCCCAGGGGAAAACACACACAGATTACATTCTACAACTCCTCTATCTTTAAGATTACATAAGTTACTCCATGTTAAAAAAAAACAGATCAAATTTGATCCACTTCATCCAGCAACTTTCTATGTGCACTTGTTCTCAAAGGCAAGGCTCACCTATGAGGCTCTCTGATGAACACCTTGAAAAATAGAGTTAATAAAACTCCTGAGTATATAAATATGTACAAAACCACGACCACAGAAAGCCGCTCACATTAGGGTTCAGTACTGACAAGCAGCGGTTGGTAGCAAAGGTTTAGAAAACATTTATGCGTCAAAACTTTGCAGAAGAGAAAATTCTCCCCGTGAACTGAATTTCTGGGTGGGCGCACCGGGAAGACGCTGCTTCACGTCAGTGGAGGAAGGTCTCACTGGGTCTGTGAGCACCTGGGCTGAGGCACCACTGCACACGGAGTCACTGCGTGTGGGAGTTGACACAAACAGGCCCAGATACGATTCCCCTCAGATTCTTCACCAGCTGACCCAGGAAATGCTGTGCACACACCCCCTACACCAGTGGGCACATCTATGAGGGTTCCCCCACCCCACAAACTACTGGACGTTATCCCACATCTAGGGAGACTGTAAACTCATGGCCACAGCACGCTGCTCGAGCCTTCCTGATCCAGCTCCACATTCACTAGCTGTGTGACCTTGGGGAATTATTCAACCTCTCTGTGTCTCTGCATTTGGAGATGAGGCATAAGATTAGTAGTTAGAGCATAGGGGTTTTGTGAAGGGTGTGAAGATCAGGGAAACAGCACTGCAAGGATGGCGGTGATTCAAGCGGGAGCCAGACGAAACCAGGACCCTGGGGCGAGGGGTGGGAAAGGAAGTATGGAAGGAAAGGGCGACGGAGGCAAGCTTGCACCTGAGGTGCTCCTCAAATGCTCCCTGAGAAATGGATTCTGTTTAAATGCAGGATGGGAACTCCCAATTTCAGGGAATCTCCACAGAACAGACTTACCAAAAATGAATAATGTTGCATGTGTGTGTATTTATTTATAAAGTGAGGCGATATTTTTATAGATGTAAAAGAAACACTAAAAAATTATATTTCTCACTCATATTGCTTTTAGGATCAGAACTCTAAGCACTTCCCCTTCAAAAACTTAACCACTGACAAATTAACAAAACAACCTGTAAATAAATGCTTCAAAAATTATTTTAAAAGGGTGTATTGGTAGCACTACAGTATCATGATCAGGTTTTTGGCACGAGCAACCTTTTTTTAATAGTTACAGCCTCAGCCATCTATTAATTTCTTTTTAACATTGTTGATTTGATTGTAAGACAATCTAAGGATGAATCTTTGCTTCATCCTTTTTAAATGCTTAATTTCGAATTCTTGTAATTACAAGAATGGAGAAATAGCGACTTAATCCCGAGGGTCACTCTTTAAAAACGGTGTAGGGGAATTCCCTGGCGGTCCTATGGTCGGGACTCGGTGCTCCCACTGCCAGGGCGCAGGTTCAGTCCCTGGTCGGGGAACCAAGATCCCCCAAGCAGCTCAGCGTGGCCAAAAAATAAACAAATAAATGAAATAAAATAAAATAAAAAATAAAAATAAGTGTAGGTATTTCTTTCACTTTCAACCACTGTTCTGATGTGGCTACAAGGCAATCCTGCCTAACTGGCAAAGGACATAACGCAGATGTTCCTTGTCTGCCATGTTAAAATCTCAATTTACAGACTCAACAGGTGCAGTGCCCTAGTGCCACCCAGTAGACTCTTTCCTAGAGGTCAGATGAGTCTGTGGACTTCTGCCCTGTGCCACTCTGAGGTCCCAAGGGAGATAAGAGGTCACAAGTGGACCAAACACTTGGCGAAGCTGGTCATCCACGTGTGGCTCAGGAATTAGGAGCACACATCTGCCAGAGGGCTGACTGTTCTGAGGGCCCCAGCTGTGTACGTACAAGCCTGCAGAGCCTTCCTCTCAGTGGCTCCTTAGATCCGCTCCTTTCCCAGAGGCCTTCCCATCTGTGGCCCAAAGCTGGCCTGTTATTTCCACCCCTCCAGGCTCTCTAGGTCACCTTCTCTCACATCAAACAGGGAAAGTCTTGTCTGGCACATGAACTGGCAGCTTTCAGATGCTTGCGATTCAGTGATGACACTGAGCTTCCATCTGAATAAGGCATGGAACAGTTAGTCCCAAATTTTTAAAAAGTGACCTTGATGGTCATCAATTCTTCTTACACTTACTATATGCAGCTAAAACCATCACAAGTATTCTTGGGATCAGCGTCCATATTCTCAGTGTTAAACTCACGGCATTACCTACATTTGCATTTTTAAAATATTGTTTTTTTATTAAGTATTTTTCACTTTTGCATTTTCATAGCTGGATGCCTCGTGTCACCTTGCGTTGTCATTTATCCTGCAGTGGCTTCTGTTTTTTCCAAGAGTGCTTCTCAGACACTTGTATTTGCTGGCAATGTTCATCTGTAACCAGTAACAGTTTTTACTTTTTTCTGTCTTCTTTTAAAAAATATCTTCTTGTACGAAAACTCCATGGTGTCACCAGTAAAGGCAAATTTTATCTCTTCATTAGTCTCCCTTAGAGCTTTTTCCTATATAACAGCTTGTCAGAACTGTAATGTAATGACAAATTGACGTGGTGAAATAGGAATTTTAAAAACATAAAATGCAACAGCCACAAGATCTTGGTTTCCTTTGCTCTTGGGTGCTCAGCAAGAATAACAAGTATTATGAATCCCCGATTTGTTGCTTCTTCTCATGCAAAATGAAATGCCATTAAAAGACTCACAGCTGACTGAAGGTTTCAGCAGAGAGGATTCTAAGTGATGTACTGGAACGGATAAATATTTATATCTCCGCATGATAGTGTGAACCTGGGCTCCAGCTCTTGGAAATTGCTGTTATTATCATGTTTCACTCATTTTTTTTAGAGGCTTGAAGTGACAATTTAATATAGCATCAAATTAATACTTCAATGTAAAGTCTTGCTTCAGTTAATGTTTTTGAAAGGTTAAATTATCTGTAATCCTTATTGCGCCTCTGCCTATGTTTACAGATCGCTGCAACAACATTCTTTTCATAACGGTGGGAGGGGGAGAGAAAGAAAGAAAAAGGGAAAGAAGGAAGGAGGGAAGGAGAGAAAAAGGAAAGAGGAAAAAAAGGAAGGAAGGAAGGAAGGAAGGAAGAAAAGACAAAGAAAAGAAAGAAGCCAGCCTGAAATTAAGGATTGGTTTGCTTTAAAAGGACCAAATAAATAAATAATCCAAACATTCCTTGAATATTTTGAATTATCCTTCAAAATTCCTTGAATTTTGGGATAATGGTCCATGTCAGTTAATATGATATCTTTTGGTTTCAAATAGTTTTAAGTCATAAAAGAATGTAAGGATGACTCCATTTAAGCTAATGTAAGTATAAAATTTTACTACTTTTCTTAAACTTAATAAAAAGCAGGCTTAAAAGGAATAAACATTCCTCTGCAGTATTTACAAACATTCTTAGTACTGAGATACTGCAGAATATACCTGAATGCAAACATTGGTGCCCCTGTTTGTTATGCTGTTCTAGAGACCCATACATAACATCATCATTAAAGATGAAATGGCTTTGTAAAAAACGCCTTATCAGGGACTTCCCTGGTGGTCCAGTGGTTAGGACTCTGAGCTTTCACTGCCAAGGGCCCAGATTCAACCCCCGGTTGGGGAACTAAGGTCCCACAAGCCGTGCAGTGTGGCCAAAAAAAACCAAAACAAAAAAACTCACCTTACCATAAGTATAGATGGAGTTTACTCAGTGGTTACACCTGAAATGCAGATGGACTGCCCCAAGCATCCAGGTGTTACGCGCTCTGGGAGGCCTGGCTGCCCAGCTCTGGACTGCAGTCAGCAGCCTTTGGTTGGCAGCTCCTTCTGGGCCTGCCTTCCTGTCCCTTTGGCCCAACATGGCCATATCTGGGTGGAGGACCCCAAAGGGCCCCACCAGGTTGGCTGGCAGCCTGCCCCTCCCCCTCTGTCCAGTCTTCCTCCTTTCCTCCTCCCTCACTGGCTTCCATCCCTAATCAGTATCCTGACTCCACATGCTGTAGGCCTTCTGCTCAGGCCAGTCACTCCTGAGCAGCAGACGCAAGAGGCAACAGATTCAGGACCTCCAGGAATGGCAGAGCTTAGGACTACCGGAAATAGAACTTGAAGAGTTATGCATAGAGCATTTGAAGAAATAAAAGGATGCAAGTTCAGAAATGAGCATATATAATAAAAAACGATCAGGAGTGCACTGGTGGATTTTTTTAAATGGAACTTCTAGAAGGAAAAATATGATCGTTGAAAAAAAGAAACCATTGGACGGGGAGGCAACAGATTAGAACAGCTGAATAGAGAATTAGGAGTGGGTGACACAGCTGAGAAATTTATCCCAAACGGAGCAGAGATGTTTGGAGACGGAAAACGGAAAAGGAAAGTGAAGCGCCGTGGAGGCTGGAATGAAAATGTCAAATCCGTAGATGCTGGAGAGAGGCGGGGAGACAGGCGGTGTATGAAGAAAAAAGAACAACGGGAATTCCAGAAACTGGAGATAACGTGCTGCAGGAAACACGTGCTGCTGAGTGGGCTGCGCAGCTGGAAACCTGGGGAACGACGGCTGGGACGCTGGGAACAGACGGTGACGCCCCCACCTGCAAAGTGTCTGCAGAGTGGAACTGGAAGGGGTGCTCAGGGACCCTGGCGGTGGCAGCGCCTTCCAGACTTTACTAAGAGAGAAAAAAGAAAAGTATGTGCAACTTCTGAAGGTACAGAGGCTCTGCTGGGAGTTGCCTTGAATCTCATAGTTCCAGGTGCTTATAGGGCTTCACACTTTAATGTGCTTTTCACATTTCGACTGGCCTCTCCTCCAAAGAGAACAGAAAAGCCAAAGAGCAGACTCGGAACGTTTCTCCTGCTCTGGAAAGCTGGTCCTGTGCTGCCACTTACAGGGGCTTCGTCAGCATCACCCGGGAGCACGTGAAGAACACAGCACCTCAGGTCCACCCATGATCTACTGAGTTGGAATGTAAATTTTTTACAAGATGCGCGGGGGTTCCGTCTATGATCGGCAGTTTGGGAAGTGCTGAAGGAGTGTGTAACTTCTTCTCTTTGGGCAGCACGCCCTCAATTTTTAAATTTTAATTTTTGGCTTTTAAGGGACCTATTTTCTCGGTTTCTCTCTGTTTGTGGCCAATGTGACTGTCCTTCATGGGAGGATAAAAAGATGTACTCCAAGGAGGTTCCAAAAAAGTCAGGCATTCACCCCCCAATCCTTTACTGAAACTTGAGGTACTAGCCAGCTTTTTCAACAAGGATTTCAGATTTTTAGGTGTAACTTCTAGATTTGGTTCCAGTTACTGTCTCCCAAATAACAAAGGATAAGGAAGGATTTTTAGGTTACTTTATCAGTTTTGTCAACTCAGTCACTTCGAAATAAAAAACAAATAAATTTAAACACTACATTGCAAAAACATAAAAGATATTCCTAACACTATTTTCATAAGGCATTTCTTGATCATCTGCATTGGAACTTGTTCCCTCCGCTAAAATTTCTAAAATTTTATTGACGTTGACTCTTAATTAAAGCCGAAGCCACACGATACCAAAACTCCCAATGAATTCAGGTCAAAAAAGAAAAATCAGTCAATTTCGAAGAAATAAGACATTCAAGAAGGTTCTTGACCATTTTTTCCTTTCTGAATGCTCTTCAGCATTGCTCAGCTAATCAGGTGATAATCGTCATTTATTTATTATATTTTAAAATTTTTATTGGAGTATAGCTGCTTTACAATGTTGTGTTAGTTTCTGCTGCACAGCAAAGTGAATCAGCTGTACATATACATATATCCCCTCTTCTTTGGATAATCGTAATTTGTAAGACCTGAGTTTGTCCTAACCTAACAGAAATTTGAAGAAAAGGATATTTACACCAAAGCACTAAGTTATTTTCCCAACCATAAAAAAAGAGAAAAAGGAAAAGAGACATAAAAGTTTGCTCTGCTTAATATAAATTTTCCATTCGTCTGAAAGATGATGCTATGCTTTCTTAGCGAACAGTGGAAATTAGGGTAGGATTTGGGCAGCAAATAAGGACTAAGGCAAGATGCTGGAGCTTGGAAAAAAAAAAATCTAACTCCTCATGGTTTGAATCTTCAGATTTTTCTGCATCTGTGCCACACTCTACCAGAAACCAGGCCCCCTAGTGGATTCAAAGAGCAAATGATTTCGACACTGGGACTACGGCAACTAAGTATGTGCAAGAAAGGTATTTAATGATCTTATTCGATCATTTACATAGCACTTATCATATACCAGGCACTATTCTGAGCAGGTTATATAATAAATATCAATTCACCTGATTAGTACAACACTGGATGAAGGAGGTACTATTATCCAAATTGTATAGACAGAGAAGCGGATGCAGAGAGGATGGGAAACTTGGCCAAGGTCACACAGCAGGTCGGGAGCAAAGCAGTCAGCTGCAGAGTGTGTGCCCTGAAAACCACCTGTCACACAGCACTGCTGGTGAGGTTGGCTCATCAGAAAATTAACCCTAAGAGGAATTTATTTAAATATCTAGCAATGTTCTACTTCTCCAGAGGCTGGCCTCGGGGTAATTTTAACCTTCCAGAATACAGCTGCACCTCCGGATATATCTTACTAAAACAATAAAACAATGAAAGAAAAGAAAAAAGAGACGTCAAGCGCCATGGAGTAACCAAAGCTGTCAGAAAGCCCATCCAATTTATTCCGCAGGAGCCGCCCTCTCTGAGAGCCTGTCCATCTACTGATCTGGGATCTGAACACGCCTACTGACCTGTCCAGATGTGGGGGGGGGGGGGGGTTTCAGAAGCAAAGGCACATTCGAAGGTAAAAGCAACAAAAAGCAAGAAGAAATAAATGAACTGACAGTCCCCACACCGAAGCAGGAGACAGAAAAATTTTGACTAGACATAAATCCTAAAAGTAGTCTAGGCCACCTTACATCCTCTCTGGAATTAGGTCAAGAGTAAATACACGGCACAGGGAAAACAGTCAATAGTATTATAATAGCTTTGTGTGGTGCATAATCTATAAAAATATCGCAGCACTGTGCTGCACACCTGAAACCAGTATAATATTGTAAGTCAATTATACTTCAAGAAGAAAGAGGGTAAATACATGCACAAACGAATGAAAGGGTGAACGAAATGCAGATGGGGAAACTGAGGTTCAGAGATCGCTTAAGTAACCAGTTTGTGACAAACTATGACTTAGGTCTCCTGACCTTCAATGTAGCGTCCTTTAAATAAATCATATTAACAATGGTGACTCTCAATCACTAAGACCCTTTACCTCTGTTTATTTAAAAATTGTTTTCTTCCAGCTTTATTGAATATGATTGACATACAGCACTGTACAAAGTTTAAGGTGTACCACATAATGATTTGATTTCCCACATACGTCATGAGATGATGATCACAGTAAGTTTAGTGAACATTCAGCATCTCATAGAGACACAATAGCAAAGAAATAGGAAAAACATATTTTCCTTGTGACGAGAACTGTTAGGATTTCCTCTCTTAACAGCCTGCATATATAACACACAGCAGCGTTAATATTTATCATGTTGTACATGGCATTCCAAGTACTTATAACTAGAAGCTTTTACCTTTTGACCACCTTCATCCAATTCCCCCACCTCTGGTAACCATAAATCTGATTCCTTTTTCTATGGCTTTGTTTGTTTTTCAAGAATAACTGACCTACAACACTCTGTTTTAAGGTTAACACTAAGACCCTCTATATTTAAAATACTTTTCTTCAGCAAAACACAGATGCTGAAGAAATGAGAAATGAGCTTTTTCTGGATAAAGAATATACCAAGAAAATAATCATTCTGTAGCAGTGAAATGAAATATTTAGTACTGTGACAGCCCCTGGAGCATGTTAATATTTTGCTCCCCAATGTATTTTATGTAATAATGATGATATGTCAAATCTGCATGTTTGTTACAGTAACTACCCCAGAGGAGACGTTTCAAACTGTAATTTCTGTAGAGTCAAAAAATTCTGGACTCAAAGATGTCATCAAGAAGTTGATATTTGAATTGCATGTCACACTGTATTAGAATAGTATCATAGTCACTTATCAGAATAATATGTTTTCATCAGTCACTGAAGTATCACATTGCTTTAAGAGTTCTGAGACAATTTTAAAAAAGCAGAAAAAGAATGCATCAGCGCGACATTAAGTTCCAGAGAGGCGTGAATGGCTAAAGCTGCGTCCTAGAATTCCATTTATTCAGAAGCCAACGCCTGAGCATTTTTACCCTCATAGGTACTAACCCAGCGCTTCAAAATTTCCTTCACAATCGGCAACAGCATAAGCGCTGTAGGACAGATTTCAAAAGGAATAGATGTTATAAAAGAGTGATTAGATGTTTAATGGATTTAGAGGCTGAACAGTGTTTTTGAGAAAAACAAATGAGGGGCAGTCCCAAGTTTCCAGAAACAGAAGGTAGCTTCAAGATGTTCACAGACCTCACTGCAAGCAAAATGCAGTTGATCAAGCTCGGTGCTGTGTGTCCACCTAGAGGGGTGGGATAGGGAGGGTGGGAGACACAACAGGGAGGAGATATGGGGATACATGTATATGTAGAGCTGATTCACTTTGTTATAAAGCAGAAACTAACACACCATGGTAAAGCAATTATACTCCAATAAAGATGTTAAAAAAAAATAAAAAATTTTTAAAAATGCAGTTGTTCATATTTGAGAAGAATAAGCAACTGCCAAGAAATAATTCCTGGGGCTTCCCTGGTGGCGCAGTGGTTAAGAATCTGCCTGCCAACTCCGGGGACACGGGTTCGAGCCCTGGTCCGGGAAGATCTCACATGTCAACGGAGCAACTAAGCCCGTGCGCCACAACTACTGAGCCTGTGCTCTAGAGCCTGCGAGCCTGCGAGCCACAACTACTGAGCCCCCGTGCCACAACTACTGAAGCCCGCGTGCCTAGAGCCCGTGCTCCGCAACAAGAGGAGCCACCGCAATGAGAAGCCTGCGCACCGCAACGAAGAGTAGCCCCCGCTCGCCGCAACTAGAGAAAGCCTGCATGCAGTAACGAAGACCCAACGCAGCCAAAAAATAAGGAAACAAATAAATAAGTAAATTTATAAAAAAAAGAAATAATTCCTGATGCTACAGCAGAAAGCGTGACAGTAAAGGAAGGAAGCTGACTTTTACAGGCACCTCAGAGCCTACAAATCCAACCAAGCAGTACCTTTGAAGGAGTCATTTTGAGAGGCTGGTACTTGATGTGATGGTTTAAACACTTGAGAAGCCTCTGGTTAACAGCAACAGCGTGTGTGTATGTTTGTGTGTGTTTCAGTGTGTGGTTTAAACACCAGTTCTCAAGGTGGCTGCTGCGATATTGCCATCAATGGTCATATTCATGCCATAAGACTACACTTTCTCAAGGTGACACTGTTGTTACTGGCCACTGGTGTAGGACTTGATGACTGCTATGACCACCACCACGTGTGGAGAGCCTGGCGTGTGGCAGACACTGTTCTGAGTGCCTGCCCTACAATCGTCAGGGCTCCGGAGTCAGCTGATGTTTCCATCTCCACCGTATAAATCAAGAAGCTGAGGCTTTAAAGTCTGGAAGTCACGTGGCTATTAGTAAGTGACAGGGCTGAGATCTGCACCCAGGACTGTCTGACGTGGGACTTCACGCTGTTACTACTTCACAGTACGGCCTCATACAGCTCTAGCTGGGGGCTGGGATCGTGTGCTCTACCAGGCCCTTGTGCTGGAACGTCGTACTGAGGAAGGGAGTTGGGGAGGGGGGATTGGGGGGTGGGAAAGAAACAGAAAGAGATGGCTGTTCCCAAGGGTAGTTTCACTTTATGCCCAGGTGATGATGAGGGGATAATGCTGACGTGAAAAGGAGGTGGTGAGTAGACAAACACTTTCTAAAATCAGAAACTTCTCTGGGCAGGAGATTGTGAGTGGTGGTGGTGGGGGGGTGGGCCTTTCTGGGGCCAGGACAGGAAGGGACCAGTGCAAGCAGGAGAGGATCTGTAGGTGTAAATGAATAAATACTCAGAGGTCAGCACCTCACTTCCAGCACGTGCAAAATCACTTCCGAAATGTTGCCAAACCTTAAGCAGAGTGATTTTAAAATCAGAGTGGTAATCATCACAACTATTGTACAGAAGGGTATTTAGATTAAACGTGTTACGTCTATTAACTACCGATCTATTCATTCCTAAATGTTAACTGTCGGTAATCCAGCCACAGTAATTTTTAAAAACACAGCTAGAGGGAATTTTTCTGTCAAATGTGTTCTAGTCATGTCCTAACTATATATTTAAATCTTTGGCCTTGATGATAATTTGTCACAAATGTCAACCTTCTCAGAGTTTCACATAAAGATAAACATTACCTGGTGGTATTTCTTTAGGATGTTGTGCATTTCAGCCACATCTTCACTCGTGATGGTCTTGATGATGTACCTCTTGTCGTAGGACGTGTGGAACCGGGCTCCGCTGCGGGCTTGGGAGTCGTTGGGAAGGGGTGCACTCCTGGTCAGGGAATTCTTCCCGTGGGATGACAGGGGAGGAGGGAAGAGAACCGGTTAAAGACTAATTTCCAGGTCATTTGTTGTCACCACAAATTTTCAAAAACATCTGTGTTTGGAAGAAGTTGCTAAATAGGAGGACAACATTTTCTATTCATTGTACCTCAAATGGCAGAAATGAAAACAGCGATTCTAATGTCTAGAATTATAATCAAAGTTACTTTGTTCACCTTGTTCTTTTGAGTTGGACAAGAGCTGAGATTTACCCCTCAATAAAATTAGGTTCCAGCCATGAAAGGACATCTTACTTTCCCTGAGTGTTTCCTTGTATGACAGGTATTCTGCCAAGCGTTATACACAGAGGACTTCTCCCAACTCTGATAACATTCCCATGAAATGGTTACTAGTGATATCACCGTCGTTGTACAGACGAGGAGATGGGGATCAGAGAGGTATAATCGTTGGGAGAAAGTCACACAGCTAGTAAGGGGAAGAGCCAGAATGCCATCTGCAGTGTGGCTGGCTCGGAACCCAAGTTCTCAACTAGTCAACTACTCAAGTAGTAAACAACTTAATTACTAAACGCTGTGGCCCATGGCTGCCCTGGGAGGGCCTGGCCTGGGCAGGTGTGCTCTAACCCAGCTCCAGAAGTTTCTGACCTGGCCCATCCTCCACCCCACTTCAGCCATTTTTGAGGATGATTCATCTCCTGGAGAGGATGGGGCAGGGCTCTGAGTGGGCGCTCTTCTGCAATCACTTCACTCCAGGATCTAGCATTCCATTCCATACTCACTGTCACTCCTGCTGTCTCCCCTGCTCTCACCTGTGACTCCCCTGTTTGAATCTGTTTTCCTAGAGCCTCCAGGAAGTCTGTCCCGCTTTCCCCCAACCGTCTTACACTGGTCACCAGGCTAGTGGATCAGCAAACCCCCAGCATCTGAGGAAGCCTGGTCTTCGCCTCTGCTAACTGTGTCCTTGAGAACCCACCTCCATTCCCTGCCCAGCCCCACTGGACGGCGTATGAGGGATTCACAGGGAAAGACAGTCCCACTTCACCTTCCTCTCCCAAAGTGGGCATTTGAAAGCCCCAATGAACCAAAGTCTGTCTAGTTAGGGGGACACAGATATCTTTAGAGAGGCAGGTGGTATCACTGCATCATGACTGTCAGGGAGAGTTCCCCATCAGTCTAGAATGTTCAAGCCTCCCTAACCTTTCCTTCTTTCCCAGATGAAATCCACCAGGACGGAGCCGTATGAGGACTTAATGACACTGCGGTGGTGCAGCAACTTGTGGAGGGCCTCCTCGGGCTCAGGGAAGTGAGCACATTCTCATCTCCAGGACCAGCCCTGGCACCTCGGCTGCTGTCTTTACATCCTGAGACAGCACATCCTGATCTGAATGTAGCCGGGCACAACTGCCAAGTGCAGAGCTGCTCCTGCCAATTAACTGAATTTGCTTTCCTTAGCTTATTAGAAAACCTGAGAGAAGGGGGCGGGAAATCAGTGTAACTCCCAATGATTTTAAAAAGCAGGAACTGGCCATGTTAAATGATGAAGACAGCTGAAACTCATCAGATAGGCTGCGAAGGAGGAAAAGGATTTTCAGGATGAAAATGGCTATAACAACAAGAGTCTGATTCTTACTTATATTGATTTTTTCCCTCAAACATAAAACTCCTCCTTTATACCACTTCCTACTAAGAACAAAAGGGAAGAAAATCAAAGTGAATGCCCTCTTCGGGGGTTTTAAACACTGGCCAAAAAAAGCAATCATTGCTCTTGGCTTAAGGGTCTTTTTCCTCCCAAACATTAATTTGTAAAAGGTTATTCCAAATAAAACAAGAACACTAGGAACTGTAAGATTACAAATTACTTTCAGGGATAAAAATCAAAGCAGGAACAATCAACTTAATGAAAGACAGGCGGACCAGGTTATAAACTCTGTAAAACTGACAACACATGTAAAATAACTTTTTGGGGGGAGGGGGGAATAGTAAAGGATAATTATATTTAGCAAAGGACAGAATTACAGCAGCATCAGTTTCATAGCCTGTTTTCTTAGGCGTACTGGATATGAAAATGTAACATTCTATTACGGACCAGTGGGAAAGAACAGAATTGAAAGCTGCAGAGTCAGTGATTCTCAGACTCTAATGAGCAACGGAGTCACCTGGGGATCACGTGACAATGCAGCGTCTGACCTGGCAGGTGTGGGATGGGGCGTCTGAAGCAGCAGAAGACGCCGATACAGCTGCAGCGGGTCTGCAGACCACACGTGAGAACCAAGAGTCTACTGAATTGTGGCTACGAGGGGATTTGTCTGGTGCAGAGTGTGGAGAGTCTAGTGTATTAAGTGTGTTATAATTACAAACGTACCTGCCTGAATGCCTGTCCCGTTATAGTCTGTCCAACTCTGGTTTGATTAAAATGTGAAACTTTACAGTGAAGAATGATAGTTCACTGCATTCACTGCATTAATTCATTAATGAAATGTTTAATAATACTACATTCAAAGCAACGTATGGATTGACAAACTAAAGGGCTAGAAAGGCAGAGTCAAAAATGTACAAACTCCTTAGCACAGATGCTATCTCCTTCCAAATTCTTTGCCTTTCCCTTCAGTTTCAGACATTGATAATTATTTATTACAGATTTTGTATACGGCCATAGGCCCTCCCATAATGGCCTGGCATATAAAACTTTACAAATTCTCATCTTGATTCTGCCTTAACTCAATTTTTCAATAATCACATAAGTAGTCCCAACCCACAATATCTACTTCCAATGTGTGGAGGAATTTTTTTAAGGCTCATTGTTTTCCAATAACCAGTGAAATTAGGAACAATCACACTGTGTCAAAATTCAGAATGTACCTTTTATAATCACTATGAATATAAAAATATATGAATCAGATTTAAAGAAAGCCTGAGACAAACAGACGATCAGAAGAGTGAATGCAATTTTACACAAAATGTGTGATCCTTGGAATGACTCTAAGGCCTGGAAAAATCCATACTCATTTATTTCCACAACACTCCTATGTGATAGAAAGAGCCAGGTGCATTTTTCCACTTGAAGATAATAAAACTGGGGTACAGTGGAACCGAGTGACACGCCTAAGGCTCCCGCCTAAAAGCTTCCTCTGAGGTAACAAAAAGGGGCAATTTACAAAGACAAGGCTAAACTTTTGCCATTAATTAATACCAGAATCACTGACTTTTTGTAACCTTTGACGAGATAGAAGTGAGTGTGTGTTGGTAAGGGCAGTACCGAGTAAGGAAGGGTGCTGGTCTGGGACCTAGAACATTCTCTCCACTCACCGATCCTTGGATACGGCATTCAGCATCTTTGAGCCTCAGTTCCCGGGACTATAAAGTGACAGAGGATAAGCCAGGGGAGGGGGCAGGCTGAACTAGGTCTCTCCCTCAGACCTCCTATGCCTCTAAAAAATGTATTTCCTCGAAGATATGGCTCTAGGAAGTGCAGGGCAGCACAGGCCTCCGAAGGTGATTTGATGTTTTCCAGCGGAAGTCCAGTCACAAGAGAGTCCAACCACCATCTGAGCAGGGGCATGATGATGGCTTAGGACATCTGGGCCAGGACTAAAGAGAGATGGCAATAGTTCTTAGAGCAGCATGGAAATAACACATCAGAGGTTCCAGATGTACTTGGACAATTTCAGCAAGAACGAGAGGACGAGCTAAGGGAAGGCGGTTGTGGACACACATGGAATGTAGTCAGAACAGTCTGCTATCTAGAAACTGAATATTGAAATTCCTCAGTGTCCCTTGTTGTGTCACAGAGGAAGAGTGAACCATAGCCTCATACAGGATGCCTGGGCAAGTCTGGGAGGCCAGGAGGAGAAAGGCCTGAGAGAAACAGAGCTGGGGAGTGACCTCCAGAAGCCCCAGAGGGTCCCCTTATGTGTAAATAAACGTCATAATCAAAGAGCATGACAGGTGGAGGCAACCCTGGAGATTATTCCAAACCACCCAATTTACAGATGAGAAGACAGAGGCCCAGAGGGCAGAAACCACTTGCTTTGAGACCTGAGTGGGACGGCATCCGTGGAAGGCCTTGCAGAGGCCTCCACCCCCTGACTGGTCTTCTGAAATATCCTAATAGACCTACCCTAGTCTAGAAGCCATCAGAAGAGCAGACATTCTAAGCCCACGATGTACACACTCATCAGAGGGTTCTGAACATCAAAACTATCTCTTGTGTTACATTTAGTTTATTCATATTCTCTCAGGTTCATATTGTCATAAGCAGAGGTCTGATGACCTTTCAAGTTCCAAATAGCTCTGATATTGAAGCTAGAAGACAGGATAAGCATATACACGGGTGCTCTACGTTAAGACTGTGTGACTTTGGGCAAGTTATTTAAGCTCTTTGTACCTCAGTTTCCGTACTAGTAGAAAGGTAATAATGACGAGAATCACCATCACTAAAAGTTTGCCTGGGGGTTAAATTAGATAAGACAGAGTTTTGATAATAGTGCCTGGAACAGTAGCACTCCTTAATGGTAGCTATTATTATAAATAGCAAATTTCAACCTGGAAGACATTTAGAGGTGCAGATCAACATTAGCAAACTGCTCTGTGAGCTGGTGAGTCAAAAATGAAGGACTTACGGAATGGGTTCTTCCTGTTGGCTCCTTTCTTTGGCTGCACAGTGTGGCAGGCGGGATCTTAGTTCCCCGACGAGGGAACGAACCCGTGCCCCCTGCAGTGGAAGCAAGGAGTCCTAACCACTGGACTCACAGGGAAGTCCCTTCAGTTGGCTCTTGAGTCCACCCTGGCCAAGCCTCTGGTTCGTACCCAGTGAAGATCAAGAACCACATTCTTGTCACTCTCATACTCTCCATTTCACGGCTTACTTTCCACAGCCCTCAATAAGAACCACTTGCAGTTTGAAAAAGAATTTAAAACATTTTACACAAGTAAGTTTCAAGTCAAAAATGCCAGCCCCACTAGGTCTCCCTTCTATCCGTGGCCCCTGCTCAGCTCCCAGCATCCTCTCCAGCCGAAGGGCAAGAGGGATGGCAGAGAGTAGGCCAGTTCTTTAAAAGATGGAGAAAGCACGGGGGAGGTAGCCAGGAGAGCTGGGGTGACCCCTTCCCGAGGAGGGGAGGAAAGCAGGCTGGCTGAAGATGCCAACGGACTTGAAGGTACAGGGAAGGGAACGTCAGGGAGCCTGACGGCCGGGCCTCTAGTGACCTTGAGGTGGCGGCAAGGGCAAGGAGGGTGAGCCGCGGAGGGCTGTGGGAGGGCTTGAGGGGAGAGAAGGTTTGGAAAAGCAACCTTGGGATGCCGGTCTGGAAAGTCATTTGTGTAACGTACTGGGCTACCACAAAATCCACAATCCCATTCAACGCAGAGCCTTAAAAGGCTTATTTAATTCAACACTGAAAATACAGACGTAATAGAAATCTGACATAGCGTCTGCCCACAACAGTCACTCCTTTACTACCTTTCTGTCCTTTTCAGGTTTTCAGGTCTCAGCATGTATGGCAGAAAGAGAAGCAGTGAGAAGTTGAGGGCAGTCAGACCCCCCACTCCTTACTCTGTTATCTGGTTATCTGCAAGGAAAGACAGTGGGACTTAATGGTCTCTAGGTTTCCTTCTTGCTCTACTAATTAGGATTCATTAATGTGTTACTGCTTTCAGTTTGTGGAGACTTAGCAAATGGACGATGATTTGCTTTTAGTTTGGGGGAAATCTAATGATAAATGTACACAAACCGCAACAAACTTGCTTTTATTCATTGGCTACCCTTCTCTCCTATACGTTTGATAGCTGTATATCATAAACTACGTAATTCCTTAAATTCACTTGTTCTAAGTGGAAATACTATTAACATCAGCCCCTACATCAAGAAAAAGGCAGCCAAAATCAATGGTGGAGGGGGAAAAAGTTCTCCTATTGAATATAAACTAATCTGAAACTCCAAACATTCTTCTTCCCTAATGGCTTTACTGAGATACAATTCACACACCAGACCATTTACCTATTTAAAGCATACAAATCAATGGTTTTTAGTACGGTTACAAAATTAAACAACCATTACCACAACGGATTTTAGAACATTTTCATCAACCTCAAAAAGAAACCCTATACCCATGAGCAGTCCCTCCCATTCTCCCTCCACCCCCCACCTAGGAAACCTCTCATCCACTTTCTGTCCTAGAGATCTGCCTGTCGGGACATTTCCTATTGCACAATCATCCAGCACACAGGCGGCTGTGATTGGTCCAAACATTCTTCCCCCGAGTCCCCGGAGCACACGCACCCCGAGGGGTCCGGCTGTAGACCCTGGGCCGTGTCTGGGCGAGCGAGGCGACATCATGGGTGCTCCCTGTTCAGTCCAGTGTGGTGGACCCGTGACAGCCAGCCCACGCTGCTTCTGAGGATGCTGCCGGGCTTGCTGGGGAGCTGGGGATACCATAAACCGCTGGACAAAAATTAAAGTTCTAGGGCTTCCCTGGTGGCGCAGTGGTTGAGAGTCCGCCTGCCGATGCAGGGGACACGGGTTCGTGCCCCGGTCCGGGAGGATCCCACATGCCGCGGAGCGGCTGGGCCCGTGAGCCATGGCCGCTGAGCCTGCGCGTCCGGAGCCTGTGCTCCGCAACAGGAGAGGCCGCACCGGTGAGAGGCCCGCGTACCGCAAAAAAAAAAAAAAAAAAATTAAAGTGCTAGGGCAAAGCTAGTAGATGCAGGGCACGTAAGAACAGGATGATTTAGTCCATTTTGCTGGACGATCTTGCCTCTGGATAAGTAAGCTCACTGTCCACCACTCCTGTTTTCCACAGCCAAGTACATCACAGATCTACAGAGACAGGCTGGGACCTGGGACCCTCCGCTGCACTGCTTGCACCTGGACAAGCATCTCCTCCAGCAAGAGATACAAGGAAACTGTAAGGGACTAAAAACAACTGCATGCAGTCGGGGCAGATTGTGAACAAGATACAAAAAGACCAGAAACACAACTGCCACTTCTGAGGTGTCGGGAGAAAAGCAGGGTCCTGCACACGATCCCTGCACCCAGCACCACCTGGGGGAGGGGCTGACCACCCTAAGCCCCCCTCCATCCCACCCCCACCCTCACCCCGCTTAAAGGACCAGCTTGCCCACTCAGTGAGCGAGCATGGGCACCTGTTACGTGCTTTCGCTCCCTAGTGCTGCAGTATGAGTCCCAGTAAGGCCTTGCCTGAATTTCTCGTCTGGCCTCTTATCAATTTCTGTTGATTAAGGAGTCCAAGAACCCCAGTGGGTAGCATTACAACACCACATCTCAAACCTCAAGAGCTGTGTTTGAATCTCTAGTGCCATGTCAGCCCTCAATGAGAAATAAAGGAAGATAATGAGAGATGAAACTCACTCTTGAATGGCCTTCCTACATTTATAATTGGAAATTTATTCTCCTTTCCCCAAAGAAAGGGATTAATGGTGCTCGCCTCCAAGCCTCTAAAAGTCTGCATTGAAGATGTTTATTTCCACAGTGGGAGGTCCAGGATTACTGGGGCCTCCAGGGGGGTGGAGGAAATGTCAATTTAATTAGCTCATCTTTGCCACCAATTTTTCTATACTTCTCATAAAAATGTCACGATCTATCAACATCAACCATTACGGTCCCCTATCCATTTTTTCAATACCCAAGCATTTTGAACATTTAATACCCTTGAACTACTCATATAGTCTTACAGACATTTGGGTTTTTTTTTTCCATTTTGATATGAGTTTGTATTTCTGCTAAAAATAATGTATGAAAGTTTTTCCATTTAGTCAACAGGAAGGCCATGTACAATCAATTCTGCCATGCTCAAATGTGTAAAAGCCAGCACCTTACAAAGAAGACACGGCAGTATCATGTACAGGAACCTGAGTGACAGTCAGTGACCTATTGGCCGTGACTTAATAACAGATTCAGAAATGTGGCAGCTGGGAGGGCCTCAGAGAGCATGGAGTCCTTCTCCCTCATTTCACAGATGAGAAAACTGAGACCTACCAGGGCTAAGCGACCAGATTAAGTCACAGTATCCGTCACTGAAGATCCAAGACGCAAACCAGCTTCTCAACTCGCAGGAAAATGTTCTTTCTCCCAACTCGGGCTACCTGTTTCATGGACCTGACACCTGCCCTGCTGACAACTCAGGATTACGATTACACGCCTCAAATCACATGGCCCAGGAGCCGGGAGCCACAGCCTGGACCTGGGTTTGCGTTTGACGGATCTGAGTGAGCAGATGGTCCTCTGACCTCATCAGGGAGGGAAAGACCAACGTGCTAACATCATCATCAAGGATTTATTAAAAGCCCACTGTGTTTAAAGCCCTGTGTTATGCTCTTGGGGAATTTCAAAGAAAGTCTGAGCTGTGATCCCAGGCGTGGAATGGCTTTCACTGCAGAGGGGGGCAGAACACTGTGCAATTGAACACTTATTAATCATGAAACAACTTACCAGAAAAGAAGGAAACAGATATGAACAGTAATGACCAGCAGAGAAAGAAGAAAAGTTGCAGGAACGTCACTGAGCGCCGTGAGATCGCCTTTACAAAGATCAGGTTGGTACTTGACTCAGATTAAAATACCAGAGGCCTGTGTCCGAGGCTCCTGATAAGCAAACAGGCAGCATCTGCCCTGGACAGGAGCTCCCTGGCAGGGATGATTGTCAGCGCTCGGCTGAAAACGAGGAGACTTAACCCAACGTGGGCTCAGGAACGGAAAACGCAGGCCAACAGCAAGGCTGAGCTGTCAGGTGGGGTCAGTTTGTGGTGGGGCAGTAATTGGTTCAACACTTGAGAAACAGCAGAAAAAGCACGTGAAAAAAATCTGAGGATGCTGATGGGCTGGGAGCGAGTTTTCCCTAAAGTCTGTCAGGAGAGACGTCCAATCTGAGGGGTGCCCTTTGGCTTCCAGCCCAGGTGGAGTTTCTGTCCGCTATTCATCGTGAGAATTTTATTTTTAAACTTGAAACAAGAACATCAAAAGTTTAAAACGTTAGCTTTTTTTTTTTTTTTTGCGGTACGCGGGCCTCTCACCGTTGTGGCCTCTCCCGCTGCGGAGCACAGGCTCCGGACGGGCAGGCTCAGCGGCCATGGCTCACGGGCCCAGCCGCTCCGCGGCATGTGGGATCTTCCCGGACCAGGGCACAAACCCGCGTCCCCTGCATCGGCAGGCGGACTCTCAACCACTGCGCCACCAGGGAAGCCCTAAAACGTTAGCTTTTAAAATTAATTATTTTAAAATTAGAATCCTCTGTTACCAATACAAAGAAGACAATGCATCCAATGTGAATAACGAGCGATTCTAATTCGGAAGATGCGGCAGGGGAAAAGCAAACCTAGTACTATCCTCCACAAAGAACCAGAGGGCTCAGTTTCTATTATATGGTGTATTTAGCTTTAACTGCATCATCGCCATCCTGTATAACTTTTTGGTTTTTGGTGGGCAATCCTTCCTGCAGCTCAGAAACTTCAACCGAAGCCTCTAGTTGACTTCCCAGGCCTGTCATAAGAGGTTCTGATACTATGAGAGACTGGAAAGAGGGATGCAGGTTTTCTTTAAGAACAATAAAAATCAAGATGCCTGGGTTTCTGTAAATGTCATTAGCATCTAATACAGAATCTGTCATGTAATAGTTAAAAAAAATTCCTTCATCCTTTCTTCTCTTCTGCATTCCCTATGATGTCTATCACAGAGCCTTACACACAGTAGGTGCAAATAAACACACACTGAGTTGATAATCGTGCGTGAAATCATCCACCTATGGGGAGCGGAGCTTAAAGTGGCAGAGGAGATGGAAGAACAGAACTGTAGCAACCGTAACAGCGAGGCCTCTGGGGGAGCATTCAACTTGAACGACATCTTAAAAGAACGGTCATGGGGAGTCACATTGTCCCAACAATGATCAGAACACAGTTCACCTCTGTGCATATTACAAACCAGTGAAGTGATTTTAAAAAGCCCTAATAAGTTGGAGAAAATTTTGAATCTGAAAGCACTGAGCATACATGCATACACATACGCACACAGGTTTACATATGTATGTTCAGTGACACTGTTGTTAATAATGAGTATTCTAGAACTGTTGCTTGAATTTATCTTTAACAGCAAGAAAAAGAAGTTGTTTTTAAAAGACATTTTCAAGAAATCAAAACCAGAGGAAAGATACAAGTGTTTACGGAGACAGCAGGGATGTTTCTCAGTTCCTTTCACGAAGTTTAAGTTGGCTGAGGGAGGTCAATTAAGTTGGCTAATTACTATGTTCTACTTTGATCAGATGGATCGATACTGACTTTTTTCAGGTGCAGCAAAACTGCATTCACACACGCAAGGCAGGTGGCGAACATTTATCCATTTGATATAACATGAAGGTTTGAATACTAAATGAACCGCACGGTGGAACTCCTTTTCGCCACAGAGATTTAAAAGTCATTTGTCCAATAAGCAAGCGCTTCTGAAAATTAAACAGAGCAAGGCAAGGGGAACAGTGAGGGGCCTGGGCCCCTTGAGCCATCCAGTGCCTCCAAAGAGGATGAGACGCCGGGTCATTGATCCCACTTTTTAAATCAGATTGAGAAAGAGAGTTCAGTTTGGCACTAGGTGTCAACTGATACCTGTTACCTGTTCTGGCCACAGTGAATGAAGTGTCCGGGCAGTGGTGAGCCGAAGAGCCGAGACCACAGCCCCGCCGGCCCCCGCAAGCGCACTGCACTCCGCCTCCCTGGCTTGCGGCGCGCAGGCACCCAGACGCACCAAGCCAGAGCCACTGTTGGCACAACTTCCTCCGTTTTCCAAACCAAGTAGCCAACAAGGTGGGCTAAGCCCCATGTGTACCATCTTATCTTCCGTTTAAACTCAGGGGCCCTGCCCCAGCTGAAAAAATTTTAAGAGGTACAAACATTGGGAAAGGAACATAGAAATGGGGCCAGTACAATCAGCCCTCCGTATCCGCAGATTCCGTATCCGCAGATTCCGCATCCGCAGATTCCGCATCCGCAGATTCCGTATCCGCAGATTCCGCATCCGCAGATTCCAACTGCAATTTGATCTACAGTTGGTGGAATCTGTGGGTGCAGAGGGACTGTGTATGTCTGGTTTACTAAAGTTACTGTAAACACCCACTTTTTTATTTTTTAATAGAAATACAGTTGCCAAAGAGAAAGCAGCAATCTAAATGCCAAAAGCACCAGGCATGGCTGAGGGAAGGAGTGGTGTTCAAATGATTAATTACACTCACACCGGTTCTCCCTTGTACTGATCTCTCACGCTAAGAGCTTAACAGACTTGCCAATTAGTTCCGTGTGAATCATCCTCCACTCGCCTAATTTGCCTTCAAAGTTTGTATCAGCAATTTGCACTTACTTAAATATCAACTTACATGGTTTTGTTTTTAGGGGGGAAAAAGAGAGGGAAACCCCGTTCCTGTCTTAGTATTTCAGCAACTAAGGATCTAATAGATCCATTTGGATCTCATTTAACAGGGCTGGTTCTCAGAAGAAATATAAGGACTTCACTGTGGTAATGAATTGAGGAATTTAACAAGATCCTGTAGCACAGGCCCTGAAAGTCAGTTTCTGTGAAACGCCAGTATCGCTATTTTATTTTTAAAAATTAAAATTAAAAAAAAAAAGGAGGGGCACAAAGGAAGATACACACTTGAATGTAGCAACAGAGTCAGAGGAGATTTTCTTAGGATGTCAAAGTTATCAGCTGTTCATTCTTTTCAAAGCATACTATTTTCATAGGCCTCTTGAAATGTAATAACAGTTCTTACATAATGTAGAATGATTCCTTTTTATTTTATACGAGGCTTTTTTACAATTCCAAAATTTATTCTTTAAAGGTGACTTGGCTTTTGCAGCAGTAAATTCAAGTCCAAGTGTGATCGAAGTTCTTTCTCTCTTACACATGAAGCCCACACCTGAACACTGGCTCCATCGCAGTTTTTAAAAGCAAACCGAGCGCTCACACCCTCCCCGCCCACTTCCCCTCAGCCCTCTCCGGGGCGCACCCGAGCCTCTGCTCAGAGCCCGGACCTCGGTGGAAACCTTGGCCAGGTCCACAGAGGAGGGAACGTCACCGGCAGCCTGGCCAGCGTTGCTTTTTCAAAACATGGCAGCTTCAAGGCTTCTCATGCCTGAGTGAGCCTGTGAGAGATTCTTGGAAACTTTCAACAATGGGGCAGGGCAGGGAGGCCCACAGATCTATAAGAAAGCATGCTGGCTAAGCTTGATTTGCCTTAGGGCCCTGTTCTTTAAGGGAAAGTACAGGGTGAGCTGTGCCAGTATTCACCTTGTAAGGTCACCCGGGGCAGCAACAGGACACGTAATGCAAGATAAAAGGATTTCTGGTTTGGGGCAAACGAGAGAAAGTGTTTACCACATTTAAAATAAGTCAGTACTCTTATTTATTTTACTCTTAGAGTAAAATAAACGGCCTGCCATAAAAGACCAGAAAGCAGCCCTTGTATCTCCTGACTTAGATTTCTGCTCTTAAAAACATCCTTGGCTTTTACGAATCTGGCCAGCTCTGTGAAAATCAGGTAACTGATGCCTGGTCCGTTCTCAGGAGAAATGACCAGAAATGACCAGATCTGACAGCGATTTAGAAGTTGAAATCGAGAACTGGGCAAACATGGGGAGAAAAGCAACAGGGCACATCTTTACATGGTGGGTCCCAAGAGCAGGAGACGGTGCTGCACAGAAGTGTCCCTGGGACTGGCGGGCTCCTGGTGGTGACAGCAGTGCTGCAGTCACTAGGCCGCTGGGCACTGCAGGGTTCTAAGGGGGTCTCTGACAAAATACCACGGGGAGGGCCAGGGTGGGCCAATTCGGCAAATCAGCAAGAACGAAAACAAATTTCTAAGATTCCTAAGTGGCCTCTGCAAATAAAGGAAATGTGAATTCAACACACATACACAGCCCTAGGGGCTTGCCAACCCGTTTGAGGGCAGAAAATCAAAAGGAAGCTCTGCGGGCAGAATACTTTCATCTGTGAGAATATTATATAAAACTCACAGGCTTGCTCCCTTCCCAAAGAATAATTTCTTCTGCGGACTACTGAAATCATATTGTATAGTGGTCCCTAACTGAAAGAACCCTTTATTTCAGAAAGAACACTGAAAAATTCTCATACAAAATGAAAATTACTCTTATCTAATTACTTGTCATGACAAAAATGTGAATCCCATTTTACAGCGTAAAAGGCACCGATGAAACCCATGTGAAACGAATGTTACGAAAGCAACTCACCTGGAAATCCTGATCATCGATTCCAAACCTCTCCCGCAGGTTACGGAAAACCATCGGGCAGTATTCCTTAAACTTGAAGTGGCTCGGCATGTTTTCTCTGAAACAGGTTGTGGAATAAAGTTCAGACGTACAAACAGTGAACCAGACTTGAATCTGCCACCATCATGCTCTCCTGCAGCCAAAGAAGCACTTGGGGTTCCCGACCCACAGAAGGCACAGGTGGGTTTCAAGGGGCCAACCAGAACCCACAGTAGGGTCCGGGGGACAGAAGGGACAGACACGCAGGGGAAACGGTGAAGGAAAAGCAAAGAGCTTGGCGAGGCCGGGAGGGGCAGCACAGAGAGCCACAAACAGGGCTCCCACACTGGTCCTGGGTTGCCTGCTGATGAAATCTTATAAAACAAGACTGACTCTCACTCCTAGATCGACCTGTTTTATCTTTTATATACATACCACATTCTATATTCACATAGAAAAGATCCCTTCAAAAGGTCAACCTTTAAAGGGCATTATGAGAATAATTAACACATCAGCTTCACATTAGAACAATGGCCCCATTAAGGAATTTCACAATTGATCTTCACATGGGAGGGATTTCTCTGGGGCTCATCCCACTCATTCAGAATTGCTTCCCCCTTTGTGTTCACACGCACACACACACACACCCTGTGCCCCCACTGTGGTACTCCACACACTAAGTGATGGTAATTTGTATATGTGTCCATTTTCAACCAGCCGCCTGACTGTGAACCCCCAAGGGCAGGACTGTTTCTTATACATCGGTGTATGTCTGGCTCTCAATGGACTGCCTGCCACAGAAGGTGGTCCATAATGATGTCTAAAATGACATTCAAAAGAGGGAGAAATAGTCTCAATGCCCAACATGGCATCCAATTATGTTTTATAAAAATGCACCTTCATTCTTTATTGTTTTAGGAAGTAGTCATTTCTGTTCATTAAGGAATCATCAGGAGAGTTTTGTGTAAGAGAGCTGAGGTCCATAGCTGCCCCAAAAAAAAAAAAAAAAAAAAGAATCCAAGCAATGTACAGCTTCAAACATTTAAACAGTAATGAGAACATCACTTTTAACATATAAGATATGCATAGAGAACAATATGCCGTATGCAAAAAGATATTACCCAAGAGGGCCTGCTGCTGCTTCTCTGAAAATGACAGATGGTTATGTTTATCACAGCATAAACTTTATCAGCAAAACTTCACTCTCACCCATTGAAAAATAATGGGATTATAGAAATTCACAGAAATTAGAATTCACACTCCTGGCAGCCACGTAAGTTGTACAAAAGGCTGTGCTTGTACTTACTTGTTAAAAAGGTGATTGTCCACCTTTATCTTTGAATAGGCCTTGAAGTCATCTGGCATCAACATAACAGGGATTTGAACATGGCTCAGTTCATTGATCTAGAAAAATATAAAATAAATGGCACAGGTTGTAAGTATCTAGGTGGGAAGTGCTTGACTTAAACATGTAATTTACCAAGAAAACCTCCTGGATGCTTGTATTTCCTGGCCCACATTCCTCCCTGTTCCTGCCCCAAATCATCTCTTCTGATGCCTTCCCCACTCTTTTCATCAGCCGTCACCACTGCGCCCAAGCACACATCGGCTGCAACTCCCCGGCTCAGCCCTGTCTGCCGCTGGCCCCCCGGATGGCAGGGGCAAGGGAGGGGTTCTGGAGGGTGAACACTCAGGGCCAGCTGTCCCTGCTTCTCCCCGTCCACCCTCCCACTGCCCCTCCAGAGCCTTGACCCAGAGCTCCTTTGATCCCATGTCCAGGTCAATTTCCCTCTGTAAAGAAAATATTCTCTCAAACAAAAAATCCAAAAACACAAAAACAAAAACAACAAAAAAACAAAACAAAAACAAATAAAAAAATTCTCTGAGAAAGGGCTTTTTAATTTCTGATATAAATATTTGTTGAATTAATCAATAAGACTATTTCTTCACACTTTGGGGTACTAAAAAGGAACACTGCCATTCATGTGGTCTTTACCTTTCTTGTGGGAAGTAATTTAAAAATAAGTATTGGGATAGGGCATGAATTTACCAGAAGAGGAACCTTCATGAAGGAAAGGAAGGAAGCATGTGGCCCTGCAATTGGATGAGAGGGAGATGGGTTGGCCAGGGGTCAAGACAAAGACACATCTTTATGTGGTTACAGAGAACAAAAGGTTAAATCCATTTCGGTTTACATTCCAGTGAATGGCAGGGACAGGGACGGCTTTTGACACCTGACTTTGAAAAAGTTGAACCTTCTCTTGGTTAATTATTTTTGCATTTAGCTCCCAAGTGATAACTCCCTGGTTGCTAGTAATAAAAACCACTTTAAAGGTTTATACTTCCAGTAAATGTGAGATACTTGGAAGCGTTCTCAGTTACAAAAACAAACAAAATGAGTTTCTTGATGGAGCAGAGTTGTTAACCCACTGCTGGGTTCACAGAAAGCAGAAGGAAATTTTCAAGACCTTCCTTCCCCTAAAGTGAGTTTAATCATCCAAAGGGCATGTGGTGACCATCAGGTAAGTGTGAAAGGAGGGGTTTCTCTGAAGATAGATGCCAATTTCACACTTTGGGTCAAAGCGTAACTGCGGAGCTCAACCCAAGACTTCAACATTAAACTAGGACCCCTGAAGGAAGTGAAAGTGGTCCCAAAACCCAGTGGAAGTAAATGTAAAGGGTGCCTGGAAGAAAACACCCTTAACACAGACCTCCAGGATTCCCACAGATTAAGTTCAACCAAATATGAGTTCACAAAGACAACAAGAGTGGAGTCAACAGCAACAAAGACTGATGTTATTTTCAAGGCTTCAGCTAGTAGGACAATCAGATACAGAACAGAAGATAAAAACTATGAATAAAACGTATGAAGAGAGTAAGAGATGGACTAGCAAAAATGAGTAAACTATGAGACTTTCAAAATGACCAGTCAGACTTGAAAAAGAATCAAATAAAAATTTTACAAAATGGAAACTATAACTGTTGACTTGAAAACAAAACAAAAAGCCTCTGACCTAGTAGTTACGCAGCAGATTGGATAACTGGTATACCAGAGGGTAGATCTGAGAAAACCACCTAGAATACCACAGACAGAAAGAATGGAAACGTAATATATGAGAGGATGGTTAAGACGGGGAGTGGAGTGGGTTTAAATGGAATCTTAGAGGAAGAGAGCAATACAGAATATGGGGAAGAGATAATATCTGAAGATGTAATGGTTGAGAATTTTTCATGACTTTATAAATCTGTACATGCATAATACCCAATGTACACAGAAGAAACCCACACCTAGAGACACTGCAGCTAGACTAAAGGATACCAAAAGCCGAGAGAAGAAAAGTGGTCAGGGAGAAAAGACACAACACAACAAAGAGATGACTATCAGACTGACAGCTCACTTCCCAACAGCAAAACTGGACGCCCACAGACAGTAGAAGGATATCCTCAGAGTGGAAGATTACTGTCAACATAAAATTGTATACTGTGGTATAAGAAGAAATATATTTTGATCACTGTCTGGGTTTCTGGCACAAATCTCCTAAAACCCTTGCAACTTCCTAAGTGACGGGAGTATCTTCTGTCGTTCACCAGAAGCCCTTTCGGGGCATACCTGAATTCATGCTAATGAGGTGACTTAGGTTCAGACCCCTAGATGGCCTCAGGAGGGGGCTGGTCACCAGAAAGACCAAGTGACTGGATGGTTGGAACTTTCAGCCCTACCCACTGACCTCAGGGAAGGGGAAGGGGAGATGCTGGAGATGAAGTTCTGTGTAAACTTTTGAACAATAAGAGTTGGAGAGCTTCTGGGTTGGTGAACACATCCATACGCCAGGAGGGTGGTGCACTCCAGTTCCATGGGGACAGAAGCTCCTGCACTCGGGACCTATGTACCTCTGCATCGGTATCCTTTATGTTTATGTTGTTTAAAAATCTGTATCTTTCTTAATTTTGTGTCTGTTTAAACTGTCAATAAAAGCACATTCAAATGTTCCTCTATAATGATGGATTGCCCGTTTTCCCTGAGGTCCTAACAATTTTTGCTCTGTACTTTCAGGCTAATTAGGTGCTTATAAAATATGAATCCTATCTTCCTGGCTAATTGAACCTTTTATCATTGTGCACAGACCTTCTTTATCCTTAGTAATGCTTTTGTCTTAAAGTTATTAGTTTATTTGATACTACTAATAATAAACTGGTAAACATATATAAATAATAAACTGGTAAACATATATAAATGTTTAAACATACAAAATGTTTAAACAAATGTTTAAACATATAATAATAATAAACTGGTAAACATATATAAATGTTTTTCAGAGTTCTGTGAGCCGCTTAGCAAAATAATGGAACTGGAGGAGGGGACTGTGGGAACCTCTGATTTGCAGCCAGTTGCTCAGAAGCACACGTAACAACCTGGACTTGTGAGTGGTAACTGAAGTCGCGGAAGGGGCAGTCTTGTGGGACTGGGCTAATAACCTGTGGGGTCTGATTCGATCTCCAGGAAGACAGTGTCAGAACTGACTTACTGCTTCAGGATATTGGAAAAAAACACATGTGGGACAAACCCATTAAAACTATCTTTCAGTATATTGGAAGATTGGGATTGACATATACACACTACTATATATAAAATAGATAACTAGGGGCTTCCCTGGTGGCACAGTGGTTGAGAGTCCACCTGCCAATGCAGGGGACACGGGTTCGTGCCCCGGTCTGGGAAGATCCCACCTGCCGCGGAGTGGCTGGGCCCGTGAGCCATGGCCACTGAGCCTGCGCGTCCGGAGCCTGTGCTCCGCAACGGGAGAGGCCACAACAGTGAGAAGCCCGCATACCGCAAAAACAAACAAACAAACAAACAAAAATTAGATAACTAATAAGGACCTACTGTATAGCACAGGGAACTCTACTCAGTACTCTGTAATGGCCTATATGGGGAAAGAATCTTAAAAAGAGTAGGTGTATGTATATGTATAACAGATTCACTTTGCTGTACACCTGAAACTAACATAACATTGTAAATCAACTATATTCCAATAAAAATTTTTAAAAAAACTATGTTTCAAAAAAATGAGAGCAAAATAAAGGCTTTTAACTGAGAACTTATCTACAACACACCTCCCTAGAGGAACTTACAAGCTTTAGAAGCACATTATTTAGACTCTATTAAAGATATACTTCAGAAAGAAGGTAAACATTGTGGGTGGAAGGTCTGAGATAACAAAAAGAATTAGTAAGTAAATAAACTGGTAAATATGAGAACAAATGTAAGTAAACATCATCTATATAAAGTAATAATGCCAAATTTATGAGATTAAAAAGGACAGAAATACACACTGAATAGCAACAGAGTATGAGTTGGAAAGTAGATGGCCACGGTTATAATGCTCATGGTATTGTTCAGGAGGAGAGGTAAGATATTAACTGCAGACTTTAAGTATTATGCTACAAATTCAAGGGCAAACATTAAAAGAATAAGAAACACAGTAGATAACTTCCAAACTAGTAGAAGGGGAAAAACAGAATAAGAAAACAAAACTCAATTAAAAAAAAAAGAAACGTGGGGCTTCCCTAGTGGCGCAGTGGTTAAGAATCCACCTGCCAGTGCAGGGGACACAGGTTCAAGCCCTGGTCCGGGAAGATCCCACATGCCGTGGAGCAACTCAGCCCGTTCACCACAATTACTGAGCTTGCACTCTAGAGCCCGTGAGCCACAACTACTGAGCCCATGTGCCACAACTACTAAAGCCTGCGCACCTAGAGCCCATGCTCCACAACAAGAGAAGCCGCTGCAGTGAGAGGCCCGCACACCGCAACAGAGAGTAGCCCCCGCTCGCTGCAACTAGAGAAAGCCTGTGCACAGCAACGAAGACCCAACACAGCCAAAAATAAATAATAAGTAAATAAATTTTAAAAATAAAAAAAGAAATGCAAGCAAGAGATAAAAATTTGCACAACAAAAGTGGGACAAATAGAAAGTTAGTGATATAAATAAATCTGGATATATACCTAATCACAATAGGCATAAATAGGCTAGCAGTTAAACATAAAGACTGTCATAATGAATTAAAAACTATAAGGTATGTGCATGAGACACACCTAAAACATAAGAACTCAAATACATCAAAAGCTAAGGGACAGAAAAAATATATTAAATAGTACTAAAAATTACTGAAAAGCTAGCCTACTTTTATTAGTATCAAATAAACTAATAACTTGAAGACAAAAGCATCACTAAGGATAAAGAAGGTCTGTGCACAATGATAAAAGGTTCAATTAGCCAGGAAGATAGGATTCATATTTTATAAGCACCTAATTAGCCTGAAAAGTATAGCGCAAAAATTGTTAGGACCTCAGGGAAAACGGGCGATCCATCATTATAGAGGAACATTTGAATGTGCTTTTATTGACAGTTTAAACAGACACAAAATTAAGAAAGATAGAGATTTTTAAACAACATATTGAAGCCAATATGTTGCATACCTATTATATTATGGCCAAGCATTCTTCCAGATGATTGGGATACACTGTGGAACAAAACAGATTAAGATGCCTGCCCTCTGGAGCTTCTGTTTTAGTGGGAAGAGCCAGAAGATAAAACAATAAACTTAGTAAATTACTGTGTTAGAAGTAAATTATCTACTATGTTAAAAGGCTATGGAACAAGGAAAAAGAGCAGGACAAAAGAGCTAGGGAGCACGCATCAGGGCACAGGTGAGAGTCACTGAAGTATTTAAAACAGGGTGGATTCAAGTAGGCCAGAGTTTGGAGGAGATGAGATTTAACATTGCAGTGCAAAGGCCCTCGGGTAGGGACATGCCTGGTATGCTTGGGACAAGGAGACCAGTGTGGCCGGAGCAGATTATGTGAGGGCAGAAACAGTAAGAGCTGAGATCAGCGGTAAAGGCAAGGGGTTCCTATAGGGCCTTCCGGGTCACTAGAAAGACTCGCTTTTACTCTGAGAGATAAGGGAGCTCTTGCAGCTTCTGGGTGATAAAGAGATGATATCAGTGAACTTAGGGCTTAGAAAGATGACGGGGTGGTGGGCACAGGCATAGAAATAGGGAGACTAGTTACACGCAAGTGTAGTAATAGCCTGTTTGTTTTGGTTTTTGGGTTTCTTTTGGCCGCGGCTTGTGGCCTGTGGGATCTTACTTCCCCGACCAGGGATTGAACCCACACCCCCTGCAGTGGAAGCACGGAGTCTTAACCGCTGGACCGCCGGGGAAGTCCCGTAATACCCTGTTTTGACCAGGACGACAGCAGTGTAGTTAGAGACGGGGAGTCAGATTGTGGATATTTTCGGAAAGTAGAGACATGATTTCCTGGAGCTCTGAGCAGGGGTGTCAGAACGACAGAAGCTCAGGCCCACTCACAGGCTTTGGTCTGAACAATTAGAAGATGGAGCTGCCATCGACCGAGATGGGGGAGACTTCTCACCGTGTTTCTCTTTACGCTTTTTGATTTTTGAATCATGTTAAAGAATTGACTGGTCTAAAAATTTAATACTTCTTTAAAAACCCTATGACAAAAAAAATATATGCAAACTATCAGCTACAGTTATAAAATATATATTCATACAATATTTACTACTTATAATAATTAGTATAGAATTATATTATGTTGAGCACTGCACAGATTTTCAGATTGGATACCACCACCCTCATTTCTGGATCCACGTTGACTTTCATGTGGTATTTGCTTTTTTTTCATATAACCGTTGAGATTCCAGCTTCCTAAAGATTATCACTGTGCTACAGGAAGTAGTACAAAGTTGAAATTGTGAACTCCCTCAAACCAGCAGTTTGCATGGTGTCTCACAGATGTAGAGAGCGCCCTGTTTCCCTTGAAATTTTAAAATCTCCCTCCGTACTCCTTGTGAATTTGCTGCAGTGTCCCAGGGCACTGTTTGGGGACCACAGCTATAAACAGCAGCAGATGTTTAAAAGAGCAAATGACATAATCTAATTATAGAATAAGATAATCAGAATAATCCCCTAAATGCATTGTACTGGATTATAACATATAACCACTTTATATTCACCTCAAACGACCTTCATTACAATCACCAGTTAATCCTCAGCCCGTATAAACTGATGATCTCTATAACCTTCCCAAGCAAATAGCTTTCTTGGGATAACGCTATATCAACTGCATTTGTGCAAAGCCAAATTACAATTCTGTTCCTATCAAATTATGGCAATAACTTAATCAGACATCACTTTTAGCCCATTCTATACTATATTATTAAAATCTCCTCTGTGTTATGGCCCATAAAAATGTATGAAACTTCCACTAGACTGATTTAAAATCATATAATCTCTCCCATTCAGTTTACTCATGTATCTTATAATATTAACTAATTCTCAGAGTATATTTGTAAAAAATTAAAATCTATATCTCTTTATGCTAGCACTGGAATATCAAAGTTTGGGAAAAAAAAGAGAGAGAGAGAGAGAATAAGACCTGGAAACCAAGACTTGTGACAAGCACAGTTAGAATGAAGCTGGATGGCAATTAAATCCATTTCTCAATATCGTATGGGAAATAGAAGAGAATAAATAAAAACAAAGGAAATTTACAGGGTGACAAGGAAAAGTGAAGGAGCAGACAACTTCATGTTGCTTTCACCAAATTATACAGAAGAAAGTTGGAGAGAACATAATAAGTGATTCCTGTCGCATCTGTGCTTCCAGTGATTTCTGAGAAAGCAAAACCCCACCTGGCAGCAGGAACATGGAAATCCATCCATTCCACTCTTGTGCTGCTGCGATCTGTGTTGGTAACAACAGTATCTTCCTTAGAAAGCCAGCAGGGAAAGAGGAACTTTGGAGATCCTGCTCTGAAAAATGTTTTGTTCTAAAAACATGAAAACCTTCCAGCCCAAATGGAATGTGTGATCTGTGAATTTCCCTCATCGATATGTGTTCCATACCCAGCCTTGTTATGTGAGCATCCGCTCTGCTGGGCGCCGTGCAGAGACCAGTGTTCACCCAGTCCACAGTCCAGAGGGGCCCACATGTTAGCTGAAGAAGTGCACAAATGTAAAGTTCCAACAATGACTAGTGTCAGGAGGAAGGAGGTCATCGGGCTATGAGCAAGCGGGACGGAGGCGTGGCCCAGGGCGGGGATGGAGGTGAAGGAGGGGACAGCCTGGAGCACGAGGGGGAGGGGACAGGGGTTCCAGGAAGCAGGGTAGCAGATGCAAAGGCCCTGTGGTGGGGTTGTGTGTGGGGGGTTCAGTTAACTGGAGAGACGGCAGCTTAATGTGTTAGGAGTGCAGGAATCCAGGCGCACGAGACGGGATGGCGCTGAACCGCCTAAAAGGGCTGTAACAGGCCACAGGAGCGCTCCAAGAGAGGACGCACGGGGCGGAGGGGAAGGGAGAAGGTTCTGGCGATACAGCACGGGTCTAAACACGGGCTTGTGGGACAGGACAGCGTAGTGCATCTGTCGAGGGAGCGCACTTCAAGGGAAGAGTCCAGTTTTGAACTTGTGAAATTTGATGTGCTCTTGAGACACCTTATGTGTGTCAGGCAGGCAGGTGGACTTGTGGCTCTGACATTCCCAGGGGAGACGAGGAGTGGGGTGGGAGAGAGGAAAACAGGCACGTTGTGTGTAAGACACAGGTTATCCACGGGGGCGGCGAAGGCGAACAGGAAGAACTGCCTGCAAGGGAGGGAGTGAAAGCAGGGTCAGCTCGTGGGCAGCAAGGAGCGAGCGAGTCGAGAACAGAAGGGGACGAACAGTGGCGAATGCTTCTGAGAAGTGGAGTGGGACGGTGATTATAACATGGCAGTTGGAAGCATTTGGGGCCCTTGGGCTGGGGGCTCTGATGGAGGACAGCCAAGGAAACCAGGCTGGGGAACGCTGAGGAGAGCAGGGGGAGGTGGGAGAAGGCAGACCCGGATCTGGCTAGGTTTTCAGAAGTCTGGAAGGAGAGAGATGCGGAGGGGTGAGGGATGGAGGAAGGGGCTGAGTCTAAAGATGGGATATTCCTTCTTGGGGAGGTGTGGGCTCCGGACTCCCAGCCTGCCTGAAGGGAATGGCTTTGGGGAGGCAGTCAGTCCCTCCATCAAGAAGAGGGAAAGGGGACAGGGGCTGTGCAGTGTGGCAGAACCTGCCCCAGGGGAGACGGGGTTCCCTCCACGGGCTCCTCTTTTCTCTGGGAAGGAGAGCCATGACGACCTGCTGAGGGTGAGAGGCAGGCCGAGCGGTGCGGGGGCTTAGAGAGAACACAGAGAAGCTGAAAAAGTGATTGCAGGATGTGGGAGAACAAGTCTGAAGAGAGAAATGTGGCTGGGCTTTGGGGCAGAGCTGGGAGTCCGTTCGCGGTGACGGTTAGTGTGCAGGGCACCAGGCGAACCCGTGCAGTGGCATTCCCCAGAGCCGGGCCGCAGGAAGAAGCTGCTGATAGAGGATGATTGGGCTTCTTTGGGTCTGAGGTTTTTGCTAGTTGGGTGTGCCAGAAAGATGACACAAAGTGTCACGGAGAGAGCAATGGAATTAATTCTAGGATAATCACTCAGAAATGGAAAGTCAGTACAAAACACTCATCCCCGACCACAAAGAGTTTCCCACTGTAGTTGATGGGGCAGCACATACACAGTGTGAAGGACAAAGCAGCAGAGCAGGAAAGCTAGAGTCCAGACAGTAAGTGTCCCAGGAACTCAGGGCAGGGACCTGTGACAGGTGTGCGGAAGGGCTTCTGGGAGGGAGTGAAGCCCGATGTGGCTCTTGAAAGATGGAGAGACGTGACTAGTGTTTCATTTAAATACATTTCGACAAGTTCCGTCTTCACAAACCAAGAGTTCCCCAGGAAGAAGGGAATGTTTGGCCCTCGTTATTTGAGAAGAAAAGAGATGAGAAGTCAAAGCCAATCATGATGAAATTAAAAGAGACCCGTAGCAAAGGAGAGATTTTCATGAGTTCCTGCCTAACCTTTTACAAGCACCGCCAAGTTAATAGCTCTGTATCTTTCTGGTGTTTGCACTATGTAATGCTTTTAAGACCTGTTGATTCTGTTGTGATTTTTTGTGTATTAAATATTCTTCATTTTTCCAAATAAATAAATAAAATAACGGAGACCCATAGCGATCCCCCAGTCTAATGCTAATGTCTCACTGTGCAGATTACAGCACCCCCTGGTACGGCCGAGCCTTTATAATCGAGGAGGAGCTTGCCACTGAGTTGTACTAGACAGCTACTGCATCAGCATTTCTTCCACAATGCCTTTCCTTCACAATGCCTTCACGTTTCCTTTGGGTTTCTCTCCATGCGCCAGCCAGCCCCCCCCATCCTCTCCCCACACCCCTTGGTCAGGTGAATAGCTAGATTTAATGATTTGCACACAAACACTTCACAAACCACAGGCTCTACCACTTAAAAGAACCTCTTAAGTAGTGAACAATATTTTTCAATAGTGTATCCGTGAGCCCCCCCCCTTTTTTTCTATAAGCACATTTAATTTTTTTATATATAGGGCTCACCAGTCATTCATAAGTTTTACCAAAATATTAACTACAGCGCTGCCTGATCATTGAAAGGCCTGGATAATTCTCTCCTGTAGCCTATTACTTTGACATCACACAAACTAAAATATATCCTTGTCTCTAATTCACCTTAATGAGCTATCATCTTGAATAAGTCTGAGTTGATTTTATTTGTCAACTTCTATCTTCCACATAGGGCAATGGACTGTGAACTTTCAGATTTTAGGACAAAATTCTTGGGTTTCAAAGTCTTCAGTCTGAGAAAATTTTAATTTATTAGTTTGGCATTCTACCTAGCTCAACCATTCTATTGCTATATGGCCTACCTCGAAACTGGTGGCACAACTAATAATGGTTTATTATCATTAGCTTACATCAGTTTTACTTTTTTTTTTTGCAGTACGCGGGCCTCTCACCGTTGCGGCCTCTCCCGTTGCGGAGCACAGGCCCTGGACGTGCAGGCTCAGCGGCCATGGCTCACGGGCCCAGCCACTCCACGGCATGTGGGATCTTCCCAGACCAGGGCACGAACCCGTGTCCCCTGCATCGGCAGGCGGACTCTTAACCACTGCGCCACCAGGGAAGTCCTTTACATCAGTATTTTAACAAAGCATTTATACTTTTCTTCCTGTCTTTATAGATATTCTATACATATAGGAAACACACACACATATATAGTTTCATTTATATATGCTACATAATATTCATGAAAGAAAACAAAAAGATTTGTGTTAACCATTACTATTTTGAAGGAAAAAATAACACACCCCGCAGGAATAAGCATGCATCATGAAATCCAAATAGTTTTTAATTTATGGAGATAAAAGTGCTTTTGGAGTTTACTTATTAAACTTTTATTTGGTTAGTTAAATAATAAACTGGAAGCACTAGTTGTATTATGAAGGCAACATTTAAAGTTCCTTCAGGTTGCAAATATTTAATAAACTCTCACAACAAAGGTGCAATACCACTTTATACTTAATAGTTGTCAAACCACTTTGGCAAATAGTTTTTCATTTCCTATTTGTGTTGACAGTCACATTCAGAGTCCTATAACGCTCATGATTGTATATTGTAGATACTCCCACACAGAGAAGCTGTAGGCTTCTCCCCGGTGCCCTGGGAAGGGCCTCTTGTTCCTGTTTATACCGTGTCAGTCCAACAGACTGATGTGGACCAGCCCAGTCTTTCCGCTGAGCCACTGGGCATCAGAGTGGACAGTGCCGGAGCCCAACATAAGACATTAAATAAAGAAGCTTTGTTGTGAACGTCAACAGACACAAGGGCAAAGTGGAGGGTGGGAGGGTGAGGAAAAGGTTTAGTACAAAGTGCCCAAGTGTTCCTGATTGTATTACAATTCTAGAGTCGGGGGAGAGTGTGTAGAGGGGAAGATATTGTTGACATGGAGGATGGTAGAGGGAGGAGGGTGGGGGGAGCTGGTGAGGTCTAGGCTACCCTTGGCCTTGACTCACATTAATACTTGGCATTAACCTTGCTGCTCATACTTAGTGGACACCTGCCAAGCATCACATTCAACACTCTAGACACCGTATCTCATCTGATCTTTAACCAAATGGAGTAGGTACTAGTATTATTATCTCCATTTTCCAGATAAGAAAATTGAGGCTTAGTAAGATTAGGTAAACTAGTCCAGCCTAAACCTTCCTCAGTCAGGCAACTCACATGAGTTACCTCAAATATGCAAGTCAGAGAGCACGGCTGGCTGACCCTAAGATCCTTTGGAGATCCTGACAGCCTCTGAGGCAAGAGTCACAGCAACGTCAGAAACCATCCACCTGAAATTCAAGTCTTCATCATGTTAAAAACTTCTAAAGGAGTCCTTTCCTTTTTTTCTTTAAGGAGTAATTAAACAGATGTTTAGAATAAATGATTAAATGCATGTTTAATTGGATACGCGCCATAACCTACAATGACATCAGCTGTGATTTTAATAAGCGCAATCTAACTTTGCAAAGACCTGTATCACTGAGAAGTTTTCATTTCTCTGACATCCCTTGTCATTTCAAAAAAAGGGAAAATACTGTAAATTAACTATATTTCAATAAAAAACCAAAAAATACACAAAAAAAGGAGAAAATAAATATTCCTCAAAGTTTCATTAAATCCTAATGAATCATAAATAGTATCCTTAAAGGATACGAAATTGATTTCCAAAGTATTTATTTATTTATTTATTTAAAGTACGCGGGCCATTCACTGTTGTGGCCTCTCCCGTTGCGGAGCACAGGCTCCAGACGCGCAGGCTCAGCGGCCATGGCTCACGGGCCCAGCCGCTCCGCAGCATGTGGGATCTTCCCGGACCGGGGCACGAACCCGCGTCCCCTGCATCGGCAAGCGGACTCTCAACCACTGCGCCACGAGGGAAGCCCGAAAGCCATTATTTATTAAAGCAAATTGCTGAGTTTTCCCTTATGAAAAGTATGATTAACACATGGTACAGTAAAACTCATGTGACTTACTTTTCCTTTTATATTACTAAATGACCCAACTCACAAAAGGTATCTTGATCACTCTCTTCAGCAAAACATTCAAACTTCTATCCCACTCAAGTCACCTCCAATGCTGCAAAACATGGCCTTTGTTTATTTGTTTTGTGTATTAAATCTGCTGATTGCAAGGGGTGTCATTCCTGCAGAGGTAACACTGAATTCACACTGGCAAGAAAACCGAGTTTGCGGTTAAGCTGCAAACCTGGGAATGATAAACAACTACTGGACAAGGAATAAATAAGTGAGACCCAGCTGGTAATGGTTCTGAAGTGAAGGCATACAGACGTGTCCTCGCATGGCCATTTCACACTGAGACATATAAAAAATCAACTTCACTAATTTACATGATTTTTTTCAGTCAAAACCATGTTTATAAATCGTGAGGCATTATTAATGACACTTCATTAATTCAGATATATGCACCCTAGACACTATGTTCCCAGACGAATGCAGAATTGTATTGGTTTTCATTCAGCCAAGTTTACACAAAAAGGACTGAAAAAAACCCAGAAATCTCTCACACGCAGTAGACACTGAGATATTTAATCTGATTATAATAGACAATTCACTACAAATTATGCCACATTCAGGTGAAACAGGAGGCATCCAGCACGTCAGGCCGTGGGGTATGGTGCTGGGTATGGAAGCTGGTACATGGGCACTGGTGGGGGGAGCACGTCCCAGATTGGAGCAAGTCGGACACGGCAGGAGTGGGAATTATCTTAAAAGGGCTATTTATTCCTCCTCAAAATCTCAAGACACAGATTGAACCAGGCTTATTTTATCTCCTGAACATTTCCTACCACTTAAATATGAATGCATATTTTAAAACACAACTTGATGATAATAATAATAAAAAGGGTAGACTGAACAATGAGAAAACGGAACAACATAACCACAAAGGATTCAAGATCAGTAAGGACCCACTGGGAAAAAGAACTATAATGTGTAACTTGACGTGACTGTAATTTTGGATACTATTTTAACTTTAATTAATTTCTTAGGGAAATCAATAAATATGTCATACCAGATCCCCTAGACTTTACAAGTTTTGCAATTGCGTCTAGCTTCTACAAAAGAATCCTGACTTCACAATTTAAAAAAAAGCGATACAAATTCACCATTAATGTTAAAACAAAAAAATCTCTTTTCCCCCCTCCGTATTCCTTCATATCAGTGTCTGAAAATAGATACTTTTCACTTACTGGACTCATCCTAAAAAAAACCCCACAAAATTCCTTTATGACTCTATGGTTGATAAGCATAGGATTCCTCCCACCCGATAATTTACTCTGAACATTTCTGCCCCAGGGTTCATTGGCTTTAGGAAGTGAATGAGTCGAAAACTAAAATTACTACTACCAAGAGATAATAGTTGAGGGTGTTCCAAGAGCGATTGGAACAAATCACAGCTGGATGGTCTAATGCTTTGGTCCCTGTTCCACAAACAGCAGGGGTCGTTTAAATGAGAATGGGAACTTTCCCTGGTTCTCCCCCAAAGGTGTACAAAATGACCTCCGGCGCATTTTTAAGAAAATAGTTTCCATAGCGTGACCTAGAAAAGGTCACCAAGATTGTGCAAGTCTCTCCACACTCTTGTCCAGACCATCTGCCTCCCTGTTTCTGGAGAGGGTGGGGAGCGGTAGCTTGGAGAGCAGCCACGAAGCAGAGAGGTGTAATAACATTAAGGGTTGTAATAACAAACTTTAAGCAATTAGGTAGCCTGCCTGGCATGTACAGAATTGTCCAAATTAGGTGCAATACCTATGACCACCCCTTCCAAATACCTTCTGAAGAAGACTTCTAAAAAATTCTTGAATTATATCTGTTTCTTTGTAAAATGGGGATACCGCCACCAATTTACATACTGAAGTTTCTATTTTATGGTGGTGGTAGCAACCATAACAATCTCAGAACAAAGAATATCATAAAAGGACTTTTTTCTACTAATTTTCTTAACAAGTTTGTGGCAGTGGGAGAAGATCACCTAAAATTTTTAATCTTATTTTTACTTTTTGATACCTAATTTCTTATTCTATGTTTTAAATTATATATATTAACTTGAACATCAGCTCTCATTTGGAAATAGTTTTATAATCTTGTAAAGAATATAGGCTGAAATAATTAAGAATTTAAAAAACTGATGTCTCAACACGATTCTAGCATGAAGCCCACTCTTGGAGAGGTGTGGCTCTCATTACAACTTAGACTGCAAATTGAACAGCAGTTTGAAAGTTCTGAGGTTTCACAGGAGCAGACACGGCAAATTAGAGTCAATTACAGAGGCAGGAAAAAACAAGCAGTTGAAAATGTTTGTGAATTGTGTTTTTATCTGTCCTGAGGCAAGAGGTCAATTTTCAACAACTGCTCCATCAACACTCATTTACTAAGATTACCATATTTTAAAAGTTAATATCTTTCTGTGTGCAGATAAGACAAAAGCAAAGACACACGTAGGTTTCAATTAAAGCCTTCTTTTGAAATGTGAGCTACCTTTAGATGTCTAGAAAATAAATGTTTTATTTTGACGAGACAAATAAAAGTGTTCCAATAGCAAAGCTGGATAGAGATGTGAATCAGAGTACAAAGGTCTGCCATTCCAGCATCTATAAACTCAAAAGCCCAAGTTAGTAACCTTAAGGGGATTTTTGTGTTGAACAAGGATCATTAAATCAATCTTTTGATTAATGACTACTTGACTAAAATTAAAACATCATCAGGAATACTTAAACTCTTGCTTAGAATCTTACTTTAATTTGTATCAGAGACGTACACTCTACCATAGACCATCTGCCAACGTGGTATCTTCAAGCTCGATCAGACACTTCTGATGGGTGTTTCTCACTGGTTGACCTGTGGCCAACTTCAACGAAAAGAATGAAGTCACGTTAAAATTTTACCTCCCAAAGACTCTGACATGGAATTATTGAAATAGACCAAAGATTTAGAGGCTATTACAGAGGTAATACAGGCTTTAAAAGAATTCAAGAAAAATTTGCTGATGAAAACAATGTGAATGTGGTCCATTCAAAAGGAGCCTGGGCTTGGAGTCAGGAGACCTGTGACAGAGCCCTGGTCCTCCTACCACTTCATCACTGCCTACCCTTGGGCAAATTGTTCTCTTTTTTTTTTTTTTTCTTTTTTTTTTGCAGTACGCAGGCCTCTCACTGTTGTGGCCTCTCCCGTTGCGGAGCACAGGCTCTGGACACGCAGGCTCAGCGGCCATGGCTCACGGGCCCAGCCGCTCCGCGGCATGTGGGATCTTCCCGGACCGGGGCACGAACCCATGTCCCCTGCGTCGGCAGGCGGACTCTCAACCACTGCGCCACCAGGGAAGCCCCCAACTCTCATGATCTCGCTTTATACTTTTAAAAAGTGAGTTGGAGAAGATAGAGATTGCAAATGATGTACTGTTTGGCCTAGACTGTGATTTAGAAAATGTCTGAATTAATCACCAATTTTTTTCAGACTGGAGAAAATTTACATACGGATTTAGATCTCTGGCTTCTTTGAAAAAAGGGAAGATCTGGCATCCTGCCCAGCATCACTCACCCGGCGCTGAGTAGTGGCAGAGATGCGCCCCTAGTCGGGCACAGGACCCACCATTCCCTATAGTCTTCGGCCTAATGTCTTTGCTCATCCCAGGGTTTCGGCCACCCCTGGGCTCCAGTGCCTGGCATGCAGCAGACAGTCTCCCAAATGTAAATGAAGCGTGAAACAACTGTCCCCAGAGATTCTCTTAATCCTAGAAGAAACAGAAGACCTCATGAAGTATGGCGTTAATATGGGTGGAGGAGGCAGGGACAAGGTAGAAAGATAAGCCACAGCTCCAGTATTATAATCAAGAACAGGCATGATTTTGGGCCTTCCTTGAAATCGACATAAAGATGTGGAAGGGATGCTAAACGGAGATGTACGCCTGCAGCTGCCTGTGACTGTGTCTCCAGAGGAGCATCAAGGTGGACTCACAGGAAAGGTGGAATGAGAAAGACGAGAGCCAGGTGGAGATGAGATGACCTGGTGTATCTGAGGCCAGCCTACCCACGCAGTACCTCCCAGATACGCAAACCAACCAACCCTCTAAGCCAGCGGAAGTTAGGTTTCTGACACCTGCCACTGAAGACATCCAAATACAACACTCAAAACACTTAGTGAAGATAGAATGAATATAAACCTCTTTCATCTGGGGGAGATGAATGCTAGCAGCAAGGACACAACACTTCTGGAAACTGATCCTGAAAGTTTCCAATGAACATACTTTACTTCTCATAGTCAGAGATCTAACATATGCCAAAATCACTGAATACTTCCTGATGGCTTTCTGGATATTCATCCTGCAATGAGGTCACCCTAAAAGGAGGGTCCCCCAAGTGGATTGTGAAAGAGAGGCTTCCATAAGGCACTGGAAGACCCGATGCTGGCAGCAATTCTGGCAGGGGGCCCTAAGTCCCACAGCCCTCCAGGAGTGGGGCCTGGCTGGCTACGGAGAAGACAGGGTGGGGTCCGGTGTGGAAGACAGCTATCTCCCCGGTACACCCAGGGGACCACATCTGCTGAAAAATCAGTGAGAGATCGCATGCATTTAGAAAACCTATCACTCACACACAATCAATAAAACCTACCAGATGATGGAGAAGGGGGTGAACATGTATAGTTCAGCATTTCTTTTTTTTTAAAAAAGGATTTTTTCAGCAGTTGGGACCTATATTAAGATTCCAGAAGGGAAGCACTGAATTCCTGATTTGGTTAGGGCTGAACTTTTGTTTTCCTTTCCATCAGCAGAACAGAGGGGCGGCTTGTTTTATTGCACAAGAAAGAACAATATGAGGAAGGTTACCATTATGCAGTTTATATAGCTTTCCCGGATTCCCGTGTCAAGTGATGAATTGACCATGCGTTTTTATCTCCTTCCCTTCCAGAAACCCTGCTAAAATGACAATAAAGGAAGCTTGCAATGGAAAAAACAACCCTAACAAAGAAAACTGTAACATGGACAACATAAGAGGAGAAATGTCAAAGAATCTTTCAAAGACAAAAAAATAAAGGGAGGATTGTTAACTGATAAAAGAGGAGAGAAAGATGCTACTTCAGTGCCCATGGCCACTTTGCTTCAGAGATGCAGAGGCCAGGCGCCCAGGGTTCAGGTAACAGAAGGTGCACTGCCCGTTGCCAACCACGGCTCCCCGCGGGAGACAGGGGATGGATTCTTTAGAGAACTGAACCCAGGAGGCTTCAGAGTTGGGAACACCAGGCCCAGAGCAGGGCTGGGCTGGGGCACGGGAGGAGTGGAAATCTCCGCTGTCACCCCTGGGACCTCAGCCCTTGCTCTCCGCTCTGCTCCAGACACACCCAAATCCAGTGGCCATGCCTCTCAGAAGGAACAACCGCTGAGAAAGGCTGTCCCACTCCCCACCCACCTTCATGTAAAAGCCCAGCAGGTCAGGCGTTGCCACGTGCCCAGAGGGCGGGATCTGTTTTCCAACATCTCATTCTGAAATCTGAATGGATAGCAATGCACCACCAGATATAGAAGGAAAGCTTCTAATATGGAAGAAAAGGACTGAAAGAAATCTACAATTTTTAGTGATATATAACATCACATAATATTAAATCACCAAATTCAGTACTTCACAAAGTACTCAAAATAACTGAGGCAGGGAATTCCCTGGTAGTCCAGTGGTTAGACTCCATGCTTCCACTGCAGGGGGCACAGGTTCGATTCCTGGTCAGGGAATTAAGATTCCCACAAACTGTGCAGTGCAGGCAAAACCCACCCCACCGGCAAAAAAAAACAAAAACAAACAAAAAAATCTGAGGCCTAGTAAGGTGAACACTATTCCTTTAACCAAAAGCTGTGTATTATTTTAGCCAAAAGGAGGGATGGAAGGAGAAATGAAAAGGAACAGGAAATATAGCATCATCTATCATGGCAGAAAGTCAACAGGTGATATCTATAATTGACAAATTCATAAACAACAGTATAAGCTTATTACCTATAAGCATAGGGGTAAATACCAGGGGAAATTATTATTATGAATATCTGTGTGTGCTAATATGGAAAGTTCTCTAAGAAACAGTATGAAGTGAAAAGAGCAAGATGCCTTTAATACACCCTCATTTCTGTTTTTGAGAAATGTTATACATTCATATATTTGTATATGAAACTTATAGGAAGTACCTAAAAGCTAGAGGAGCAGGTTTGGGGGTCTGGGGTGGAGGTGAAGTTCCTCACATGCTTATTCTCATAATAATGATGGAGGGGAAAACCAAAGTGCTCGTGAAGTTTCTACCTCAGGGGCATATCATGTAACTCCAAGTCAATGGTTCCCCACAAGCAGTGCATGTTCCCCTGCAAGGAGATTGGAGCATTTCTATTTATCTTTTATCTAAGAAAATTAACCTTCGCGAAATTTATTTTACAGTTTGACATATGGCCTCTGCAATCCATATATCAAACTGTCATGTGCTGTATATTGTAGGGGAGATCACCTGAAGAAATAGTAGGAACCCACGTCTTGGCAGTGGAGGGGTTGGCAGCGGGAAACAGCCCAGCTTTGTCCATGCCTGGTGTGTTGCAATGGCTTGCATTGTACATGTGCCCACCTGGGTGGATTTACAGAACATACCATCTGGATTTAACTAAGCTAAATCAACCCTCGAAAAACAGACCTGTGCTTAAGAGGATACCCGAAAAGAAACCACCAAGTGAAACTAATACTAAAAACACAAGCACCAGTTAACAAGACTATGGCAGCGCTAAGAGAGCAGAGCTTCTGCCACATTCTCTCCACTGACTATTTATAAGCTCAAAGAACTGATGATTTAATCAGATAGGACAAGAATAGTTCGAGAACAACTGAAATTACTGAGAAGACTGTTTAAAATGTGGACTCCCATACATTTTGGTTAACTGATATACGTACACTTCTCTAAGTCTTAGTACGTTGTACCTTGAGACATTAGCTGATGACAGATGGAGGACAGCTATCAAAATGGGCAAGTCGTTTAAAAACTAAGCACTCAACCAAAGACAAACAGCTGTAGTTTTTTCAATGATGTTTAACATCATGTAATACTAAACTACCAAGTTTAGCACTCCACAAAATGTTACGAATTTAATGATTAACATACTGAAGCTACTTTCTGGGTTCCTTTAACAGCCAAGGATTAAAAACCACATACCACTCATTATTCCCACTTAAGGTAAAAATGGCCAAAAGTACATGAAAAACCGATATGGCACCAAATCCAAATGAGTTCCTTTGTCGGCAACTACTACTGGCAGATACACAGCAAATACTGGTCAGTATCTTAAGACTTGAGGATGAGAACAAATTATGTAGCCTGCATGATTTCCTTTATAGCTGCATCAAAGTGAAGAGGATTCTAACATGTTTCTGCTTTTGGTATTTGCTAAATGATCCCATATATTCAAAGAACCACTGTGTGTGGCTGAGAGGGAAGCAGAGCCCTTGTACTTTAAAAAGCTGTGGAATTTAAGGCATGAGCCATGCACTTTTCCTTCGCGAAAACACAAGTGTTCCAAATTCGTGGACCTTTGCAGGGGTGGGAGGTGCCTGTCAGTAGCATGCTACTGAGAAGCAAAAAAATAAACATGTGTTAAGCTTCCTTTCAAAGTAAAGACTCAACATGGGGTAAGAAAATAACTGCTTTTTAAGAGAAACCAAAGCTTTGAAAAGAGAAGGTTCTAAGAAAACAGATGTTGGGAGATGTTTCCACTGTTTTGTGATCTTGTAGCCAAAAACAGTGTAACTGTGCCATCTGAAAACTCCTGTGTCAGCACACTCAAAGCCTTGGAAGTAGAATATTCCAGCCTATTAGAAATCTTGCCAAAGAGTTTCAAAGCTTATTTGTTACTACTGGGTGCCGAACCCATTTGTTAAAACTTTAAAAACAACAATACCTTCCAGTAAATTTTAAAGTTTTCAGGAAAATTAAAATTTAACATCTGAAAGTCAACTAAAAGCTTTGTCAAGTCAACTGAAACTGGCAGGATGGGCCGAGACAAGGCATATGATGATTTAGTGACAATGGCTAGTGATACACCTCTTCTGTTTCCATTTATAAATCTTTGTGAGTATATTTTTCAGTCATTAAACAAAAGCCATTAAAACCAAGAAGCGGGGTGGGGGGCGGGAAAGACTGGGAGTTTGGGACTGACATGTACACACTGCTATATTTAAGACAGATAACCAGCAAGGACCTACTATAAAACAGAGGGAACTCTGCTCACTATTCTGTAACAACCTAAATGGGAAAAGAATTTGAAAAAGAATAGATACATGTATATGTATAACTGAGTCATTTTGCTGTACACCTGAAACTAACACAACACTGTTAATCAACTATACTCCAATAAAAACAAAATACATGGAACCTTAGAGGTAGCTTTAAAAAAAAATCAATATTAAGACAAATTTTTCTTCAAATACACAAAGTATACTTCTCTCACTAAAAAATTAATCATTTTTAATGAGGGCAAAAGACTTTTTTATAGTGTTAAAATTATTTTAACATATTTAATCTTACCATTTTTCACTTTTGGAGATGCTGTAACATGTACACAACATTAAGGTTTGCATACGAACATTATGTATAAATAAGTATACATGTTAGCATGCTTAAATTTCATCCACATGATGTGTGATCAAAAATAGCTGGAGTAGGGCTTCCCTGGTGGCGCAGTGGTTGAGAGTCCGCCTGCCGATGCAGGGGACACGGGTTCGTGCCCCGGTCCGGGAGGATCCCACGTGCCGCGGAGCGGCTGGGCCCGTGGGCCATGGCCGCTGAGCCTGCGCGTCCGGGGCCTGTGCTCCGCAACGGGAGAGGCCACAACAGTGAGAGGCCCGCGTACCGCAAAAAAAAAAAAAAAAAAAAAAAAAAAAAAAGCTGTAGTACATCGTTCTATGGGGGATTTTTCAAAATGCACCTATCGTTACCCATCCACTAGCCCTGTGGTGGGGAACAGGAATTTGGCTGTGTGTTCTGCAGAATAAAAAGTCCCCAGGTATTTTTGACAGAATCCTCTCCCCCCTCTTTTTCCCCCCCGCACCCTCCCCCCAGGAAGCCAGCGGGCCCTCTGCTGCTCGGAGCATTTAGTGATCACGAGTGAGGAAGAAGCTTGATCCTGATACATTTGTGCTGGCCAGAGGCAGGCATACGGTTCAGCATTCGCTTGGCCATGGCAACAGCTCATTTTAAAAACTGTCCCCACCAAAACCTTCTTGTATACCTGCTTTTTCCCTCGTAACAATGACGTAGGATTATTCTCACTGAGCAGATGAGAAATAAAGTTAAATAACTCAGCAGAGAGGGTAAACGGCCTCCCTCAGATCATGAGAAAAGGTAGAACTAGACGCCTCTCCGCTAAGCCCTATGCTCGTGCCAACCTCGCACACACGGTTCTGACACCGGACCCTACAGTCCCGAAGGGGGTGCCCCATGGAAAGAAATCGTATTGCAGCCACCCCTGTGGCCCCATATTTTACAAAGGAGCAGGGGTCCAGCTGAGCCCCTTCTGTGGGTCTGTGGGAGGATGCGTCCGGTTAGCACAGGTGGGAGGAGTTTGCACAAACTTTTGAAAGTTGGGAATATAAATGTATATCAAATGATTGCAAGGGATTAACCGCACTTTTAGTATCCAATCTTCTAATCACAATCTTCTAGGTTAATTTCTCCTCCCCCCTCCCCCATTTCTAAAATACATTTTGTTCAAAAACTTTAGAGTAACCTGCTTCTGAGCCTTTTTATCTGATGTACTGAATTAATCATGTTTTCCTGGTGAGTTACATTCTTTAGCCTAAAAGACTATTCCAAGCATGTGTAAATGCATTTTCTAAAAAATGAAAGCCAATAGGCAACTCAAGTTTTGTCCAGAAAAGAAATAATTGTTTAGCAAACAACAGACCAAAGCTATTTTATTCAGAACAATAGGATACTGTTTCTAAGACATACCAAACTACATTTCTTACATAATTTTCTTTTGTCACTGAAAATGCTTCTGAAATTTGAGGATAAGCTCAACTTAGATTTCAGTTAAAATACCTACACTTTCATCACGTTGAACTACAGAAAATCACTTTTTTGTACAGATACAAATTTATTTTCCATTTGCTATAAAGCACAGGGGTGTGGTTTAAAAAATAATCATTAGCTTGGCTAATTTCTTCTTCATGGCTGAAAATAGGATCTTTTTAACCCTTTACTTAGGTGCATATATACTCACAAATAAATGTCCTGAAGTGTTTTACAAATAATACAAGTAACAAGCACTTTTATTTAACCTGGTTTTAAAAAAAAACTGTCACCATTTCATGATTCATTAATTTTCAAAAAGATGTCACACCAATGAATATAGATCTCCTATCCACAAATACTCCTAATTCACAAACTATCAAAAGAACAAAAAATGCTGTTTGTTTTCATTATTTTAGGAAAAAGAGTACTTTTCATCACATGAGTTTTGCATAAATTAATCTCTCCTTTCCCCACCTCCTCCCACTACATTCTATGTACTCTATCAGCTATAAAAATAGGTAAGCAAAAATCCCCAGAGAATTAGATGACAGAGAATCTTAATTCCTAATTAGCTCAACCGACATTAATTTCTCATTCTCCACATGCTATGAACATGAATTAAGGATGCAACACACCAGATTTAATCCAGGCACTGCTCATTTGATTTTTTTTTTGTCTTCTTTCTTTTTCTTGTTTGAATTTTATTTTATTTACTTTTATACAGCAGGTTCTTATTAGTTATCTATTTTATGCATATTAGTGTATACATGTCAATCCCCATCTCCCAATTCATCCCACCACCAGCAGCCACTTTCCCCCCTTGGTGTCCATACATTTGTTCTCTACATCTGTGTCTCTATTTTAAACCTGGAAACTTCTAAAAGTCTGGACAGGGAACTGTACTCTTAGCTGTTACAGAAGATCCAAATGTTTCTTTCCTCATTATATTTCTTTCTTTTTCTTTTTCAATTTGTCTGTGCTTGTGGGATCTTAGTTCCCTGACCAGGAATCAAACCTAGGCCCACAGCAGTGAAAGTACGGAGTCTTAACCACTGGAGAGCCAGGGAATTCCCCCTCATTATATTTCGATCATCTTTTTTCTCAATCATTTGAGGCTAATAGTGTTCATTAAGATAAGGAAAAGACTGCAGGAGGGCATTTAATCCACTCCCTGCGCCAGCATCACAAATATATTCCCAGGAACAACACAGGACACAGGGCTGCCCTAAGTGGTCTCTCCAAGGTAAGGTATGAGGTTTAAGAGGCAGATCTTAAAATAGTGCATTAGTTTTTTAAATATTTTCTCAGGAACGTCTCCTTTACCTTAACTTCAGGAGTCAACTTTTGCATTCACGTATATTTTCCTCTTTGATCTTAAAGGCTAAAAGGTTCAGTGTCTGAAGCATGCTTGCCTTTGGAAAACATGACTTAAAGAGCTAAACAAAGTTTATCAGTCACATCTCAGGTAGAAGGCATATTTACTAGAAAGAAATGTGACATAACTCCAAATTCATGTGTTGTCAGCTCTGAATAAGTTCATTCCTGATAATTTGGTTTTTTTCTATTGATACCTCTGAACCTACTTAAGGTAAAAATCAAGGAAATGCTGTGTGAAGTTCCATGAGAATCATGAATATTTTTTAATTCTAGTAGAGAAAGACCAAAATTTTATTGTTTCATTGTTAATTACTAATTTTTCTCATGCTCTCTTTTTTTCCCCTTTTGTCACAGGTCAACACAGTATCTCAGGAGAGGCCAAAGGACTTGAATTTTCCTATGTCTCTCAGTAGCAGGAAAGGACACTTTTGGCCACAAGCAAGTCGTTGTGGCCTGATGGAAATGTTCAGTGATGACACACAGGAACCACTTACACCTTTGAAAGTGAAGAACGAGAGTTTTAACCAATGCTCACTGGTACCAATTCAAGATAAAAAAGAAAACAAAACTCAGACTCTCTGTGGTAGACCATGAACAGGAAGGCAGCCAAAAACTACTGTATTGCTTTTTTCTGCTCATTGAGGATGTGAGCTCTAAGAAATATTTGAAATAAACCTGCATTTGTTAAACCAAAATCTAATATGTGAACAAAGAGAAGGACAGCCACTTAAAACCCTGCTACAATACATGACAAATTATGCTTTTCATCACTGCCTTCTAACTATGATCAAGGCCTTTACTGTTGAATTTAAGAATCCCCATGATATTCAGTGACAGCAATTATTCAAGGGCCCCAATGACCCCTTATCTAAGGACAAACTATGGAGACTATGCGACTATAGGCATTTGCCGTAACGGCAGAATAAAGCAAAATTTCTCATATTAAGAAAAGTTGGCCCACAGTCAGGTTTTTTACCCCAATAGATTATAAGCACGTTAAGGGTGGAAACTAGATTTTATTCATCTTTGTACATTCCTGCCCAGCCCAGGGACCAACTACAAGAAATAGTTGCTGAACAAATTTTAAGCTAAATCTATCACTTATAAACTTAAAAGGGACTCTACTATTTTATCTAGCAAAGACAAGTCCTGCTCTTTGTATCAATCCCTCAGAAAACCAAAACCTGCAATGCCAATGACTAATTCCTATTTACCAAGTTATCAAAGTTTGGGCTGATAGAATGCAAGATGACTTATGGAAAGATCATTTTACTGGCATAAAATCAAATAAATTAAATATTCTCCAACCCTATCTAATTCTACCAGCTGAGCAATTCTTGAGGAAGATAACGTTTGTTTTTGTACATCGGCATAGCATTTCAAACTTACAAAGGATGTTCATATCTCTTACTTAAATCATCGTTATACTACATGAACCTCTGACATCATCCAAAGGCCCAGAAATCACAGAAAAAACGGTACCCTAAGTCAGGGGTCCCCAACTCCCAGGTACTGGTCCACGGCCTGTGAGGAACCAGGCCACACAGCAGGAGGTGAGCGGCAGGAGGTGAGCGGCAGGCCGGCGAGAGAAGCTTCATCTGTATTTACAGCTGCTCCCCATCGCTCGCATTACAGCCTGAGCTCCGCCTCCTGTCAGCATTATGGTGACTTGTATAATTATTTCATTATGTATTACAATGTAATAATAATAGAAATAAAGTGCACAATAAATGTAATGCGCTTGAATCATCCCGAAATCATCCCCCCCCCACCACCGGTCTGTGGAAAAATCGTCTTCCACAAAACCGGTTCCTGGCGCAAAAAAGGTTGGGGACCACTGCCCTAAGTACTTTAAAGTGTTACTTTACACTAAGGGAACAGTAATTCCTCACATTAACGAAACAAAACAAAACACAAGTTCCTCTCCCACTCCCATATAATTTGTTGACAGCAAATCAAACAGAATAGAGCATTAATCAAACTTAGTTCAATAAAGCTTAAGAATGTATTGTTTTAATACACAAGCATCTTTAATCTCACCATCTCTAAATAAACACTATTGAAAGCCTGAAAAAGAAAAAAGAAAAAGAAACCAGCTATTATAAGCATGCTTTACTTAATACTTTACTTAACATCTGGTTAAATGTCATCTACTTGAGTTCTTTAAAAATGTGGATTCATCAAGAGCTCGAGAGACCCTGGATTACTCTAAGACAAGGACAGTAATATCCCAAATGACACAGTAACCTAGAGGGGGATGACTTTTATTTCAAGGAAAGCAAAATATCAACCGAGTTAACTATAAAAAAAGGCTGTCCGTTAAAAAAAAAATTCTATGCTATATTTCAAAAAGAGTGACTTTTAGATAATAAGTAAATAACACTGTAGATAAATTTAAAATACAAATAATAACATAGCCAAATGTAATATTTGAGGTGGTTTACAACTTTTACTGAGAAGATAGGCCTAACCTCACCAAAGCTTTAGAAAATGTCATTTTCCTAATTTGTTGATTTGTTAACCCAATCTCACCATTTTCTCCTATCTTTTCTATTTTTTTAACACTCTAGAGGGATATATACTTCCTATGTAAAGTATTACTTCACAACAAAGATGACAGAGCCTGTAATTATTGATGGCAATAAATATGCTCTATTCTAAAGAGGGGGGAAAACCTTCCTTTCTAAAAGATTTCTTTCAAAACGGGATTAAGAAAAAAAAGATATGTTACCTTCGCTAAATGATGGAAAACAGAAAGAGGTATTAGGTATTGCTATAGTCTGAGTATTTGTGCTCCCTCAAAATTCATATGTTGAAGTCTTAACCCCTAAATATGCTGGTAGTAGAGGTGAGGTCTTTGGGAGGTGAATAAGTCATAGAGGTGAAGCCCTCAGGAGTGGGATTAGTGCCCTTATAAGAGACCCCATAGAGATGGCTACACCCTTCTGCTAAGCGAGGACACAGAGAAAAGATGCCAGCTATGAGCTAAGAAGAGGGCTCTCACCCAAACGTGACCATGCCTGTGCCTTGATCTTGGACTTCTAGCCTCCAGAACGTGAGAAATAAATTTTTGCTGTTTATAAGCCATCCAGTCTGTGGCATTTTGATACAGAAGCCCAAATGGACTAGGACAGATGTTCTCCCCAAAAGTCTGACCTTTTAGTTGATTGGATAGTGTACATGATGGTCTGTACTTGATAAGCAGGTTCCTCCTGACTAACTGCTTGCCCACTAGGCTAGGTTTCCAACCAGAGGCCACAGCATGAATAGAGTATATAGGACAGACTGCCTTCTTGTTTGATAGGAAGCTGTTAATGATACAATACCATTTCCTCCACCCAACTGCCAATTTTAACAATGACTTATAGTACATCGATGATTGCAATAACAGTTTCATTACGCAGCTTATACTCTTTCCTCTAACCCTATGACATAGAACACTAAAACTGAGAGTCCTGACAGCGTGTATTATATACTGTGATGTTACAAAGATTGTTTCAAATGTTCTACTTTGCAGCCATTCAGAATATGTTACACGTTTCTAATTAGATATTAAAATACAGAATTACTAAATGACTGTTACACATCTAACTAGATAGAGATGATCTTTATAACACATGGAATGGAGTTCTGCTTTACCTTGTAAATGTGAGTCCACCAAGTCAGCAGCTTCTAGAACTGCTGCATTTATTCACTTTACACCAGTGACCATGGTGTTCTGTTTTTAGACATTGGCAACTGTGTGATTATCAGCAAAATTTTAGAAAGAGCCAGAGAAGAGAGCAAAAGACTCAAAACGACTAACAGAAAACTCATGTTCTACAAGTCTTACTTTCAGGAACCACAACACCCACTAAAGCTCAGACACGTGTGCAAATTTGAGGTCTGATTCATCACCTGCCAGTTACCGCGATGCACCTGAGTTCTGAGTCCTCTTAGCTCCCTCTGTCCTCCATCCCAATTAAGCCAAAGACTCAGGCCAAGTTTGACACATCAACTCTCTCACTCTTTTTACAAGAGCAAACACTAGTGAATGGAAAGAAGGTTGGCAGGAACTAAGATGCCAACTTCTCACAGGTCAGGAGCCAAGTCATGTACGCTGCCCAGATAAGACCATGGTACACTCCCCACACCAAACGATGTGCACTTGAACTTGGTGTTGATACTCCCTCTCCCAAATATAATTTTTTAAATAAACTTTTTGTAAATAACAGTAATAATAGATTGTAACCCAAAGAATAAGAATCTATGAGTTCATGCTAAGGTAACAAACAGACAGAGGAGAAGAGGAAGTGATTCCTTACAATACAATTCCAACTAATAAATGTAGAAGGAATGATGGCAATTTAAAAAAAAATCACCAATTGGCAAATACTACAGTAATAACTGTTTCAGGCAAGAATCATCAATGGATGCTAAAATTAATGAGCAAAAGTATGGTGAGAAACGGGATGTTTACATAGTCTCCAAGTATCTCCCCACCAAATGCTTATTAAGAACAAAGGGAAAAATAATTAACTGTACAGTGGAGGAAGCTGATACCACTATTATCAAGAGATCAAAGTTAACATCACCAGTACTGAGATAAATCAACATCGCATGTCTTCTGATATGATGCACTGAGATGGACACAGTATCGATAACCTGGTATTCTGATGAAAAGCACATAATCTGAATCCAATCATTAGGAAGCAAACCCTAACTGAGAGCCATTCTATTAAAAGAAACTGGTTAGTGTTCTTCATCAAAAGCGTAAAGATCCAGAGAGACACAAAAAGATGGAGAAACTGGTCCAGACGGAAGGAGGCTAAGGAGATGAGACAAGCAAATGCAACACGTGATCCTGGACCAGAAAGGAAACTAAAATGGGACAACTGGGGAAATGTGAATAAGATCTATTAATTTCATAATAACATCGTATCAGTGTTAATGTTCTGATTTCATTAATGTATTCTTGGCTACGTACGATGGTAACATCTAGATGAAGGGTATATGGGAATTCATTGTACTAGTTTTTGCAACGTTTTTATGTCTGAAATTATTTTAAAATAAAAAGTTTAAAAAAATTAAAATTGTGTTTTTAGTATAGAACATCCATCGTTTCTCTCTTCAATCATCTGCACCCTGTTCACTGAAGTTAACTTGGTCTTACGTCAATTTGCAGCTCTTATGCCACATATGCATTTTATATAGTATTAACTGGAATATTTCTCTCATGCCCCATTGGGATAAGTGTACCATCTGTTCTATTCCATGAACAAGAAGCATGTCCCTCAGGGGTAAGACAGGTATCTACAGCCCAGGCACCAGGCTCAGTGCCTGGCTCAGTGTTGAATGAATGAATCAATGAATGGATCCTTAATGCTTACTTTTTTAAGAATTAAAATTATGGGAAAAAAGTCAAGGGGAATAGAAATGATATATTCTTGACTCTGTTCATTATCAAGTTTTATGAATAATTCCCAGTCAAGAGGGGGAAAAAAAAGCCTTACTTTTGGAAAGCAGTTGGGTTTTATTTTTTGTTTTATTTTTATTTTTTTGGTTTTCTATCTATGCAGCACCTTTTCATCCTCAACATTCATTATTTCTAAAAATTAACAACAACACATTCTCAAGGCTAACATTTATTTAGGGCTTACTATGTGTCAGGTATCTGCAAATTGCTTTATAGTCTTTCATAGGTAATCATTTTAACAACCCTGTGAAATGAACAGGACTGTTAGACTCTCCAGCCCTAAACAGATAGGAGGCTGAGAGCAGTTCAGTGACTGGATCAAGGTCACAGTGACCTCTACACAGTGTGGCCTGATTCTGTTCAGCCGTCAGAGCAACTCCAGAACCTGGGCTCTCAGCCATGGCACTCAACTGCCCCTTGTCTTGTATACACATAAATAAATAAAAAGGACACAAATTTAAAAAAGAAACAAACAAACCAAAAAACCGCCTGTTCAATTACTTAAAGTAACCAGAGGAAAACTGCTTAGGGGGCAGATGGCAACTAATTAAAACAAACCAAAGGCTCTATGTAAAGTACACTTGTCCACTTTAAGTTTACACAGTTTTCTGCTCTTTTTAGGTTACCCAGTCACCCACAGTAGAAATTCCTCAGGAAAAAAATCCTAGCTCTGCCCGGTCAGTTGGTAAAGAGAGGGAAAAAACAATGTTACCCTCATCATTCAGTGTAGGCTGCACCTTCTGGGTGCTCCTCCCAGGAGGAGAGGGTGCAGGGAGAAAGGGGGGGGGGGGGGGCGGGGGAGAGGGACATGGGGCAAGAAGCCCAAGAGGGAAGGGGTGCCGTGGGGGCCCAGGGCAGGCCACCCCCAGATGCGCCTCAATGGCATAGTGACTATTTTGAATTAAAGTGACTTAAGAAACTGCCAACCCAAGAGGGACACTCTGACCCTCCTTTCTGTCTCCCTGAAAGCAAGACATAAATTCCCATGAAAGATGCCCTCCCTGCCTGTGGAGGTGGAAGGACACCCTTATCACCAAAGATAGGGAGTTGCGGCCAGAAGCCCATATAAACAAACCTGGTTACTTCTTTCATTGACGACCCCAAGCCCAAACTCTGTTCAAATTCTTCACTAATTGGGTACTCCAAACCTAAGCTTCTTTGTCCCATCAATTCCTTGCAGATTGATTTCTTTGTCTAAAACATGTAAAAGCTGCCTACTTTGGCCACTCTGTAGGTCCCGTTTCTGTGAGACCTCCCTGCGCATGAATTAAAATGTGTTTCTGTTTCTCTGGTGAATCCTTCTTGTGTGGATCTGATTCTTAGTCCAGCCACGTGAACTCAGCAGGGGGAGAGGGTAGGGAGAGGGGGAGAGGGGGAGATTTCCCCCTCCCGGACGGCGCTGATTCCTTCGCAACTGGGCTGTCATTCTGTGATGCCACACCCAAAAGCTGTTCATAATTTTATGCTCTAAAAACACTTCATACAAGTGACAACCAAAGAGGTGAGACAACAAATACTAAGCATTTTAGGGTAGTTTTGTTTTCTCAAATTCTCGCCCCAGCCTGGGGACAACTGGCCATAGGAAGTTAAAGTTCTACACGTAGACAAAGATAGTGTATCTTTTCGAGGCATCTCAGACGCAGTGTTCGGAGCACAAGCCCATGTGCTTGGGGTTGCTGGGAGGACCCCACTGAGTCTACAACACTGCCTGGCACTTGGTCATCGAGCCTGGCTGTCATTGTCATCAATATCCCCGGGGTGCTGTCCCAGAGAAGACCTTTAGTAAATCTCTGCTGACTTTCATTTAAAACAAACTGTGGTTACATCAAAATGTGATTATTTAGATAAATAATTACTCGGGATGCCATGTACAACATGATAAATATCATTAATGCTGCTGTGTGTTATATATGAAAGCTGTTAAGGGAGGAAATCCTAAGAGTTCTCATCACAAGGAAAAATATTTTTTTTCCTATTTCTTTAATGTGTCTCTATGAGATGACGGATGTTCACTAAACTTACTGTGACAATCACTTCATGACGTATGGAAGTCAAATCATTACACGGTACACTTCGAACTTATACAGTGCTGTACGTCAATCATATCTCAATAAAACTGGAAAAAGGAGAAATGCTTATTTGGCTTAGAGACCTGATGAGTCTGCAACTAAAGTGAGAAACTACAGCTGACATTCCACAGAGCAGATGCACTGCAGCTCAGAGTCCAAGGCAACCCCGAGCGCCTGGAAAATTTCTGGCCACAAATTACAGCAAGGACCAAAGAACTCAGTTGAAAGAGGATGGGGGAAGGAGGCTTGACCAAAACAGGACTGTGTTCCAGAAGTTACGTTGCCCGTTTCCTTCATGACCATTAGCAAACCTGAGACAACGGTACATCACACCTTTTGTTCTGAGAAACTGTGATGATGTCTTTCTCTGGGGACTCCCCTTCCTTTCCTATAATATCTCTTGTTTACTGTGAACCTTCATTTCCTTAGTGGTTGCAGATCTGCGGAACATTTAGACACTTGCTGACAATGCTGTTCACACAACTTTAGAACCCTGTATATGCTTTTGTTGAGCTCTCAGCAGCAGTTATCATGCTCTGCATACATTACTGCTAACCTGTTTGGCGTTTACTCACTTTTTAATTATAATGAAACACCATCTTGAAAAAGTCTGAATTTAGAAAGCTAATTAAGAGGTGGTTATTCTACATTAGAAAAGGAGGTGGCTCTAAGGAAGAATCCACTGAAGTGTTCTTTTCCACGGCCCAACTCTCTGTCTCTGTCTCTCAATTCAGCAGAGTACAAAGCTTTTAGGAAGCATAGATTTTTTAATCGATGGAGAAACCATTGAGGAAGGAGCACAACTGTTACATGAAGCAAAGATTATCTCTAATTTCACCAAATACTTGTTGACCTGAACTAAGCTGAAGAATGTCTCCCAACTGTCAAGGTTCATTGTTCTCTTGCAAAGGCAACCTCGTAAACTTGGTGCTGTGTTCCCCCCGCAAAAATACCAATTTGTGTAAAATCCAGACCTTCCATAGGAGACATTTACTGCTCTTCAGGTGAGGTTTTAAAGATGTAATCTACGTATCCATATTTTTTAGAGATCTATGTAGTGAAGGGAGACTAAGACGACAGGGCTCAAAACCAAGTGACAGAAACAGACATATGTAAGTTGAGTGAAAAGTACCAGCAGCTTTGGGGGGGAGAGAGGGAAAAATAAGTGGAGCACAGGGGGTTTGGGGGGGCAGTGAAAATATTCTGGATAATACTATAATGCTGGATACATGTCATGGTACATTTGTCAAAGCCCACAAAATATACAACACAGAGTGAACCCCAATGTAGACTATGGACTCGGGTTGGTAATGAGGTGTCAGTGCTGGTTCATGGACTGGAACGGAGGTACTGCCTGGATGTGCAGGATGGTGATGGTAGTGGTGCGCCTGGGGGCGGGGGTGAGGGAGAACTCTGGAACTTTTCCCTCAATTTTGTTCTGAATCTGAAATATCTGTAAAATATAGTCTATTAATTAAAAAAAAAAAAGTGCTACTAGCATCAGGTAGGAAGAGACTGTTATCCACAGAGTTTGTCTGAGGAGATGCTGGAGCTGGAGCTTGGAGGAGGGAAAGGACTTGGGTTTGGATAAGAAGAGAACGTGGCACTAACTTGGAAAATGACGTGGAGTTTTGTTTTTGTTTTTGTGGTACGCGGGCCTCTCACTGCCGTGGCCTCTCCCGTTGCGGAGCACAGGCTCCGGACGCGCAGGCTCAGTGGCCATGGCTCACGGGCCCAGCCACTCCGCGGCATGTGGGATCTTCCTGGTCCGGGGCACGAACCCGTGTCCCCTGCATCAGCAGGCGGACTCTCAACCACTGCGCCACCAGGGAAGCCCAAGACGTGGAGTTTTTCTGTTTTGTTTTGTCTGTGTCACGCGGCAGGCGGGATCTTGGTTCCCCGATCAAGGATCTAACCTGCGTCGTCCCCCCCCCCCCGCCCCCCGCCGCCGGCAGTGGAAGCGCGGAGTCTTAACCACTGGATGGCCAGGGACGTGGAGGACTTCAAGGGACCAACTGACAGGAGTCTGCGTGCCGGGTCCAGAGGGCTGGTTTCTGTTCCGTGGGCAGTGAGGAGGTACAGAAGGTCCTGAGCCAGAGGGTAACAGGACAAGGACCATCTAAGGATTTAGCTCCTTACTATGTGGGCTGGAATTTGGAGCAAAGATGAAGCCTGGAGGCCACAGTGAGGCCTGAGGCAATGAGCTGGGGCACAGGATGTGGCGGCAGGGACCCAGGAGGGGAGGGGGGAAGGGAGGGGCTAAGAACGCTTAAGAGGTTTTTGAGCCTTTGAGACTAGAACAGTGAAACCATTACCGAAAATAGGAAATACAGAAAGAGAAGTAGATTTCGGGTGCATAGAAGATGTATTATTTTGGGTGTACACAGATTATTCATGTGGAGAAGTCTAACACGCAGTTACAAATGTGGTTCTGAGGCCAAAAATATTTAGAAGTAACCTGCAAAGAGACAGTAATTAAAGCTTTCAGAAGAACCGCCGTTATAGAAATTGATAACACTGCAAAGGGACTCATTCAGAATGAAAGAAGAAAGTGGCCAGAATCTTCAGGAAGAGGACTCAGCAAAGGAGTCTGAAAAGGAGTACTTAGAGATGGAGGAAGCAGAAAGCAGCAGGGAATGCTCCCTCCTGGCCACACTCGGGGATACAGACATCTACCCCTATCATCACAAATCATTCACACGCCCCCTCCCCATTTCACTACAGGGCACAGATATTGTTAAGCAAAACCTACACTGTTACTTTCTGAAAGTTTACTGTCTAGGACAAGGAATACAAATGTGTACTTCAAATCTGAAGTACAGACTTCTAAACTATAAGTTCAGGGGATGAATATGTGGTAGGCTGCACATTAGCGGTCCCCAGTGGATCCCTTCTCCCACATTCACACCCTCAGGTAGCATCTGCCTCACTGACTCTGGTCTTGGCCTTGCACGTGGCTCGTTTTGGCCAGTGGGACATCAGCGGAGGAGACAAGACCATAAGCACAAACCTGACAAGTTTCTGTGCCCTGGGCTTGTCCTTCTGGGCTGCCGCTGCTGTGACAGCCTCAGCTGACCGCTAGACACTTGAGAGGGGCCATCAGGGGCCAGCCAGCCTTGGTGGGTTCCCCAGGTAACGGCAGCCGCGTGAGACCAGAAGCACGGCCCGGCAAAGGCTGGCCCAACCTGCAGGATCATTACCGGATAAAGAGCTGTTGTTTCTAAGCCACTGAGTTTTGGGGTGATTTATTGTACAGCAATAACTAACTGTTGCGGAACATTTTAAAGATGGGGGCAAAGCACCTGTATGTGGGGAGACAAGAAAGAGCAAATGTGGAAGAAGTCTGACGTTCAGAATGAAAGGTTAACTCACTCTGTCTCCACAGAAGATTGAAAATGGCCCCAAGATTTGAGACTGGGGTTCGTCCCTCTGGCACTGAACACCTTTACCAGACGGCTCTTTTTATTTTTTAAATTTTTATTTATTTTCTGGCCGCGCCTTGTGGCTTGCAGGATAGGATCTTAGTTCCCTGACCAGGGATCGAACCCACGCCCCGCAGTGAAAGCACCAAGTCCTAACCACTGGACGGCCAGGGAATTCCCAGATGGCTCTTTTTAAACTGTTACATTCTCACCTGTTGTTTCCATCCATAATAATCTAATTTAAGAACAGAGAGGTTCTAGAGATGACCAAAAGACAAAGAAATTAAAGCCAAAGCAGTGACTCATTTCTAAAGCGCCGCAAATTAATTACTTCTAGCGTCAAAACCAGAATCCAGAGCTGCTACCCCTCAGCCCGATGTGCTCTGGGCTGTACAAACCTGCCCGGTCATAACCAGACTCTAGGCATAGTTTAGTGTGTAAGGACTCTATTCATAGACTCACTGTCCGCAAGACAGCCAGCCTTTTACATGCCCTAGTGCACACGGGGTGCACGGTCTTTTCCTCTTCGTCAAGTCAGGCTCAATGGTTGGATGGAATCATCCAGGTGGTGCTCGATGAAGTAACACGCAGCAAGGCAAGGAGCATGAAGTGCACAGGCTAAAGGGTGGCAGTAACCACGGGGCCGAGACAAGCCCAGAACTCCGGCTGCCACCAGCACCAGAGCAACTGAAAACCACGCTGCTGCAACAATTAGCCTTGATGCACACAGAGTCCCAGGATGTACAGTACTTGTTTACTGAAAGGGTTTCACAGTACGCTTTGAAACAGGCATTTCTGACTCACAGGATTCACAGGATGATTTAAATGGATAATTTGAAAATAAGCGCCAAGGCAATTCTGTGATGGCTCTGCAAACAAACATTGTCTCTGGAAAATCTGCCCTTTGGTGACCCAGCGCTCGCAACTTGGCTGCCTTATTCTCTCCTCATCCCTCTTTCTGAACGGTCCCCCGGGTTCATTGTAAACCTACAGTGGAATTTGCACTAATGATCTCCATCGGGGCTCCAGGAGGGTTGCATTTGGGGTAATAACCTGCATTTTGAAGCAGGTGTCATCTTCCTGGTTGACTGTACTTGCTAAGAATAAGTTAATATAATTAAAGTAAAAAGGATTGGGACTTCCTTCGTGGCGCAGTGGCTGAGAATCCGCCTCCCAATGCAGAGGATACGGGTTCAAGCCCTGGTCCGGGAAGATCCCACATGCTGCGGAGCAACTAAGCCTCTGCACCACAATTACTGAGCCTGTGCTCTAGAGCCTGTGAGCCACAACTACTGAGCCCACGTGCTGCAACTTCTGAAGCCCGTGTGCCTAGAGCCCGTGCTCCGCAACGAGAGAAGCCACCGCAATGAGAAGCCCGCAAACCGCAACGAAGAGTAGCCCCCGCTCACTGCAACTAGAGAAAGCAGCAACGAAGACCCAACACAGCCAAAAATCAATAGATAAATAAATAAATAAATAAATGAAATAAAAATAAAAAGCATTAGGATTTGACTTTAAAAACACTATATGGGGGCTTCCCTGGTGGCGCACAGTGGTTGACAGTCTGCCTACCAATGCAGGGGACACGGGTTCGAGCCCTGGTCTGGGAAGATCCCACATGCCGTGGAGCAACTAGGCCCGTGAGACACAACTACTGAGCCTGCGCGTCTGGAGCCTGTGCTCCGCAACAAGAGAGGCCGTGATAGTGAGAGGCCCGTGCACCGCGACGAAGAGCGGCCCCCGCTTGCCAGAACTAGAGAAAGTCCTCGCACAGAAACGAAGACCCAACACAGCAAAAATAATAAATAAATAAATAATCCACCTTTCTGATGAGGTAGATTAAGCAATGTTTATAAAAACACTATATGATATAAAATGAGGTGTAGAGATATTAAAAGCACATCATATTAAACGAACTCCATTGTCTCTACCACACTGTCCCTTTTCTTTGAATAATCTCTTTATAGCTCCCTGTTAACTTTCTATATATGTGTGGCCATGTTCTTTGGTTGATTTGACCTAAACTTATAACCTGTCTCAGTAACTTCTCTCCTCCCCTCTCCAGAGAATCAATTTTCCTGACTTCCTGCCTCCAATTATCCTTAAAGGATGTCTTGAAAGTATCCCATATTTAAGTGTGAAACCAAAAGGAAGGGCAGGAAGAGTCCACAACTCCTGTCCCTCCTTCCCTCTTCTTTTTTTCCGACTTTTTCTTGATCTCATCTAAACATTTTTCAAAATAAACATTTAAAATAGAAACTGTCTACTACCATTTCCCTAAATGAACAGGAATTTTTTTAAAGGGAAGGAAAAAGAAAAACACTTTTCTACTATTATTCTATGTTCAATCACAAGAAATTCTGACACACTTTTTTTGGTTTTTGTTTTAGAAGAATTCTGTGGGGCCTTGAAGTTCAAAGAAGGAGATGGTCTAAAAATTACAGTGTCTTGGAATATTTATTACAGTTTTTCTCTAAAATATTAGCAGTGGTATACCCAAGTAAAAATCTTTCTTGTAACTATCCACATTTTTTAATCTTCACTGATCTCCGGCATCTGTTCGAAAATAAATAAAAGTATTTTTGTTAACAGCACCCTGAGGGTGTGCTGTGACTAACAGGGTAGTTAAGCTGGCAGGTATATTCTCGAGGCCAGAACCAGATGCACTAGCCTGTACCTTCAACCAGAGGCAGCAAAATCAAATTAGTTTGATTAACAGACAGAGAAGACAAACTTACAGTTACCAAAGGGGAAAGGTGTGAGTGTGGAGGGGATAAACTGGGAGCATGGGATTAAAAGATACACATGACTGTACATAAGATAGATAAACAACAGTGACCCACTAGGTAGCACAGGGAACTATACTCAGTGTCTTGTAATAACCCATATATATATCTCTATATATACATCTATATATAGATATCTGAATCACTTTGCTGTATACCAGAAACTAACACAACATTGTAAATCAACTATACTTTAATCAATCAATCAATAGTCTGGTTATACTGATAGGAAAAACAATTACCCAAACATGTGATCAGAGTTGGCAGGGCGGGGCGGGGGGAATCCTCAGTAAAAGGACACCCATCAGGGCTTCCCTGGTGGCGCAGTGGTTGAGAGTCCGCCTGCCAATGCAGGGGACACGCGTTCGTGCCCCGGTCCGGGAAGATCCCACATGCCGCGGAGCAGCTGGGCCCGTGAGCCATGGCCGTTGAGCCTGCGTGTCTGGAGCCTGTGCTCCACAATGGGAGAGGCCACAACAGCGAGAGGCCCACGTACCGCAAAAAAAAAAAAAAAAGGACACCCATCAAAAGGAAGATATCAGAGAAAAAAAATAAAGTAAAAGGCAAATAGATAATCCAATGAGACCAGGAAAAAATACCTGAAGCACATTTAGATCACTGTCAACTTTTACCATGAAAGTAAGCAAACCAGAAACTGCTCACAGAAACCACAGCTCAGCTTGCCAAAAACGCCCTCCTGGGCTCCCCTGTTTATACTTAAGAGAAATCAAAGAAGGTTTAAAAGGAATTAATATTTTAATTAATTGAGACAAAATAAATGCATTTCTCTTACTTTCACCATTCAAGGGTCATGATCAAGAGCTTTTTAAAAAAAGTATGTATATCCTCAACTTTCATCAGGTCCAAACAGACTTGGAAATGAGTAAGGAAAAAAGTGGATAACACACCCAAGAATGCAAATCGGTAAAAACACAGAGCGTGCACCATCGCAGACGAATACCGTACCTAAAATTTCTTTAAAATCAGAGCACAATTTTTCCAAGCCCAAAATGCCTCTAATTTTCCCAATCAAAACACTTATTTGCTATAGCTATAAAAAGAAGTACCTACAGCTTAAAACTGAGCATCTTTTTTAGTGATCTCTTACTTCAATACGCATAAAAGGACTTTTATGAACACCGACAAAACTAAAAAGTTGTATTTAATTCATCGAAGCGGGAACAATTAGTCGTGCTATGTCCTCATCTACACAAATCCACAATCTCTCCAAGCAGAACACACAGAACACAAGAAGGAAACTACTATGCTGAATTTCATCCAACTCACAGCTGTATTCCAATTTTCAAACTTAATTAAAACTGGCAGTTTTACTGAGAAGAATCAAATTTCAATCAAATGGGTATGTTGTCTTTTTTTTTTTTTAAGAAAAAGCAAAAGAAAAATCAAGATGTCCCAAGCAAAGGATTAACAGAGCTTTGATTAGAATTGAGAGCCACGAGTTAAACAGGTGTTTTGAATTACCACTTTTATTAAAACACAATCCTTTACATGAAGCCCACTGGATTTTTCATTAGTTCTAGAATACTGAAGGAAAATGTTTGTTTAGCTTCACATAATAGGGACTCATAAATCATGGAAGAATGATGACGGTATTACATCTGGGAAATTCACGCCTTCAATATCTCCCTTGGTAGCAGCACCAGGTATTTTAGAACCAAAAGAAACCTTGGCAACACTCAAGTGCTCTTTCTACAGACACAAGAGCATGCCAGTCCTGGGGCAGGGCGAAATGAGAAACGAGATTCATCCCATAGATGTGTCAGCTTGTTGGCCAACACGTCTTTTTCATGGGAATAAAAAATTAGGGGAAAGCATTTAAGGAGCAGCAGAATAGGCTGGTAGGACGGCAGCTGTGGCAGGCAGACAGGCTGGCCGAGACCCCCTGCCCCACAAAGGACCCCGGGAGTGGATTATGCTGATGCTGTGTGATAAGGCAGCACTCCCGGTGACCTGGGCACCGCCCTGGGGACTTACTTGCCTGCCCTCTTCATGGAGTTCTGCTGAAAAAGACAATTATGGGCACATCCTAATATTCAGGCTTCTTGCTCGCTCCAATTTACTTACCTTCTTCTCAGCCTGTGGGAAAATGGAATCTAGACTCCAGTGATCGACACTAAGTTGCTTAAACATGGCTCCGTTTTGTATTCCCTATTGCAAAGCAGAAGTAAAGTGCAGCTTAGATAAAGGAGAAGCAGTTGTAGTTAGATGAAAGAGAACGACATTTAAGACTCTATATAAGCATGTAGCAAAGAGGTGGAGCCCAATGAGATCTAGGGGAAAATTATCAAACAAAAAGGCAATGCACAGTTCCAAGAAGCAAGAGAAAGATTTTGGGGAAAAAAATACGTAATATGTTTCACATTCCATTTTGAAAAAAATATTGTAATGCCTCTACCATATCAAACCTTATCAAGTAGACAAGTGCAACGTATGCTTGTAGGGCAACAGCACTTTTAAAATTTATCATCAAATCTCATGGTAAATTTATGATATTCTACAACAAATGACGCTGCAGACAGAAAAGCAGTTTTAGATTCAGAGGGTACCCAGTACCCTGCAGACCCCCTAATATAACTCCCTCATTTTATAAATGAAGAAACAGGCTTGAGGGCTTTTTGAAATGGTCCTGAGCTTACCAAGGCCACTGTGTCACGACAAACACAGTCTGTCTCAGAAAACAGATCCTCAGAGATCACATTAAGCTGATGACACTGGCATAAAAAGTGAACTGTTATTGTCTTCAAGAGACCTCATATTTACTCATCTAATGCACACTCAGCCACCTCTTTTGAATGCCCTGCTCACCACTCACATCCCTCCCCACACCCACCTGTTTAACACAGGACACAGGACTCTACTGACATATACTAGGACCCTATTCCCTGGTCGTCAGACTTCCCCACTCCCTGCCAAAGCTGCCCTGTTCAGGGCTGGCCCCAGCCCCACGCAGGTGCAACGAACCTTCTTCCCCAGGTTGGACTGGGGAGCTTCACGCTGGCCTCTCCCTGCCGCTGAATGATGAGATACAAAGAATGGAGGCTGTCAGCATCCTCCACAATTTGGCCTGGAGAGGGCTGAAGCAGAAGATGAAACAGACAGGTCCTAGCAGTGTCGGTAGCCCTGGTCCCTGCCATGCTGCAGGCTTTAACCTCCAGAAAGCACCCTAGTATCCTAGAGACAAAGCCCTCTTTCTGCTCAGCTACAATCGGATATAATATTTAATAACATAATTAACCCAGGTAAAACACTTTTCATTTCATGATCAACTCCCCTAGGAAACTGATAGCCCTGGTAGTGCACAGCAGATCAACAAATAGGACCACATCTGAAAGCTAACTTTCCACATGCACTACAAAGAAACATCTTCTCTGTTTTCTGCAGGCTGGCTCTCTGGTCATGAGGGACCCACCTCTGGGGTGATGATGTGTCTCTCAGTGAAGACAGGGCCTGTCCCCAAATGTAGCTGGAGAAAGGGCCAAGAGAAGAGAAGGGAAGGTTAAGATTTCCTTGGAGTTCCAACTCTATTTTTACTTTAAAAAATAATTTGATAAACAACAAGGTCCTACTGTGAACCACAGAGAACTATATTCAGTATCCTGTGACAAACCATAAGGGAAAAGAACATGAAAAAGAACACATATATAAAACTGAGTCACTTTGCTGTACAGAAGAAACTAACACAACATTGTAAATCAACTACACTTCAATATAATTTTTTTATTAAAAAATAATTCAAACCGTCTGATACTGCATTTTTATTCTTTCACCTCACACCAAGGAAGTTAACTGAGAGCTTGTATTTTGCTTGCATTTTGCTTCTAGGTGGGTTTAAGTACACACATTTTTCTTACCCACAGCCTTGGGCTCCGAGAGACAGGAAGCAGAGGAGTTTGGATGGCAGGAAGTCAAGACCACCCTTACTTCTGCTGGGAATAATTGTTGGGAATGCCATCTGTTTATCAGAGTAAAAGCTACAGTCTCTACACTGAGTTTCTAACTTACGAGGGACATGTTTTCCTCCCCTTTTGAACCCGAGCAGGGGTGGGAGCCAGCGTGATCTCCCTGGAAGAATCTCCAGGAAGCTGCTCTCTTTATAACCTCTACCTGCAGAGTTAGGACGACCCCCAAGTGTTAGACGCACACATCAAAGAAAGACCAAGATCATTCTCAAGATAAATTGGCTGACATAGTCTTTTCTTTAATTACTGCCTTCTTTTCTGTAAGAAGACTGAGTCTTCTTACAGAAAAGAATCAGCAGGAAAAAAACAAACAGGATGAAAGTTGACTAGTCTGTCAACTCGGCTGACCGCCATGGATGTTTTCTCTCCTTAAAATAAATAAACAATATTGTTTGCTTACACTACAAAGTTTTTTTCTAAAGAGGATGGATACCCACTTTCTAAAAGAGACTTTATGGCTCTCTGGCAAAGGCAGAATAAAGACAAGGCTTTGGGACTTCCCTGGCGGTTCAGTGGTTAGGACTCTGAGCTTTCACTGCCGAGGGCACGGGCTCAATCCCTGGAACTAAGATTCTGCAAGCCTCGAGGCGTGGCAGAAAAAAAAAATCCCACAAATAATACAAGGTTTCATAACTCCCATTGTCATTATTCTTCTCATTGTTTCCTGAGCTCCAAGAAGCCTATTAAGAGTGGCCACATGCCTGTCATTCAGTAGCACCAGCAAGGAGGGAGGATCACATTCTAAGTCTTCCCAGATAATTCGGTGTCTAAATACTCTGTGTGTGTGTGGTGTGTGTGTGTGTGGTGTGTGTGTGTGGTGTGTGTGTGGTGTGTGTGGTGTGGTGTGTGTGTGGTGTGGTGTGTGTGTGTGTGGTGTGTGTGTGTGGTGTGGTGTGTGTGTGGTGTGCGTGTGGTGTGTGTGGTGTGTGTGTGTGGTGTGTGTGGTGTGTGTGTGTGGTGTGTGTGTGGTATGTGTGTGTGTGGTGTGTGTGTGGTGTGTGCGTGTGTGGTGTGTGTGTGGTGTGGTGTGTGTGTGGTGTGGTGTGTGTGTGGTGTGCGTGTGTTTTCCTGCTTTGTCATAAAGTAGATGTGCCATTATTTTGTGAAAGGGTTTGGGATGTAGGTAGAGGCAGGGACACAGACAAGAAAATGAAAGGAGCATCAGGAGGTTTTAGTTAGAGATAAACACACACTCGCACGATTCGCTGGTTAAGGCATCCCCTCTCAAACCCCACCTGAGACCCATCACAACGTGCAAGACAATAACAGAAAAAAATGACAAGTATTCAGTGTGCCTTCAACTATATGGAAAAAATGAAAAGTGACTGGTGCGATGGTTGACAGGGAATGCTTCTTCCCACAACTAGCCATCGCATCTGTGTTCCAAGTAACAAGGGAATTGCCCCTGAAAGGTCACAGAGGATGGGGCTGTGGAGACTTGCTGTGCATCGGGTCCATTGAGGAAGCTGCCAAATTAAGCCACAGTGACCCAATGAGAATATGCTACTGACAACAAGTATACGCAAAGTGACCCTTTTGGATTTCATGCAATAAAATCTCCAGTGAGTAACAGAAGTCAGCCGTAGCCCTTGGAAGCAGAGGGCTGAGAACCACAAAAAAAATACAATGTGAGAAAAGAATTAAGAATTATGTTCCAAGAAAAACATTTAGAAGATAAAAATAAAATATCAAGGAGAACATCTCAACCGTATCTTTTACCCCTGGGAAATCATTCTAAAAACCCTCCCGAATCCTTTCCTACATCTACCCATCCTTGAAGGCTGTTCAAATTTGATCTCTCTCCCCCTCAAAGCCATCCCGGGATGTTCCAGCCTGACTGATCTTCTTGCCAGTCAGTGAGCCTCTGCAGGATATTAACAGACCATTCAGTGTTTATACATATAGTTTTCTCCCTCTTTTTCTGCAAAGGTTGTATCTTAAAATAGACTGAGTAAAGTAAAAAGGAAAAAAGAATATTAGGCACCAAATAATCAGTGATATTATGAATAGAAAATATTCGGACAACAAAAACAACTAGCACTCATTTAAATGAAGGGGCAAAGCTGCATAATGCAGTCATTCTGTGAATCTTCTGTTCGCCAACATTAAATGGCCCTCAGGTTATTACCGTATCAAAGAAGAGGAAAAGTAATATCAAGGAATTTTCTTCCACGGAACAGCTTCTTTTCATTATTCCTCCTATTCAAATTTTTATGAATATCTTTGAAGATCTTTAACCACTTGTCCCAGACAATGAACTCTCTGCGTCTTTTAAGTATTTTTCCTCAGACTGAAAAACAATCATTAATGTGAGTTTGACTCTTTTCGGTCATTTCATAAATCTCTCTGATTTTATGGGAGGGGATCCTGGAACACTTTTTTTTTTTTTTTTTTTAATGCAGTTTAACTCCAGGAAGAACAGAAAATTGATTAACCACAATCAAACATCACAAAAATGTCTTGCTCTTTGTGGTCTGAAACAGGCGTGTTTTTTCCACTTGCTTCAAGGCAACAAATATAATTAAATGTAACTATTTAAAACCTACTCCAAGCCTAACTAGCAAGAAGTGTCTTTGCCAGACCACAATGTCTATGAGAGATCAATTTGGCCAATAAAAGCTGGAGAAACACATTCCTGAAATAAGAAAGCAGAGAGATGTTTCTGATTATGAGAATGTAGCCCAAAGGTATTTGCTTAGGGGCAATAAGCACATTCTTGACACCAATACCTTACCATCAAGAAGTAATCTCAAAATCTCATTTTTACAAGTCGGAAAGCGCTGATTTAAAAAAATCACTAACATAGGCACTGGGATATTTTCATTCATAGTGCTGACTGGAGTTTAGCTTATATGTCATTCAAGTTTTGAGAAAATTTCTCCAGAAATTCTTGCAAATGTGAGACTGAGCATGCATGCATTTGTTTAATGGATTCTCTAGAAGGCTTTGCCAAATTCTAAATGTTCCGTCATGCATTTATTCACCAGTTAGCAAGCAACTTATGAATAATTTAACATTTTCCAGTATTCCACTGACTATCAGATGAATCTATGATGTCTCGAAGTTTCTTTCTCCTTCGACTGTAATTTTTCGATTCAAGAAAAGTTTCTTTGTTAGGTTCACATTTGAAAATATTAACTTGGCTATCAAATGATTCATGTTCCACACATAAAGGGCAGAGTGATGGGAATCACTCTGGAATGTGAGAAAATATTCCGAGCCCCAATACATGCCAAATTGCCATTTCTTTTCTACGCAAGTGCCATGTTGCGTCTGGTACCTTGTCTAGCCATGGGGCCCATGGCTACACAACGGAACAGGGGATTAACTCGATAGGAGGAACAAAACATGACTCCTTGTGCAGTGTAGGAGGGAGGTCTGATCCTGGACCAAAATGCTTAAGCAGATTTTTTCTTCAGCAAACGACCACCAGCCACTTCTTTTCTGTGTTTCCCTTAAGGTCATTCACACCACCCTCCCCTCCCATCTGGCTACAGGAAACCAACAAGAGCACCCCCAGTCTCTCTGTTATCGGTACTTGTTCATCCCTTGGGGACTTCTCAGGTGACAGACAGCTGATCTGATGATCCATCCGAGGAATTTATTAGGGGGTGTCAATGTTTGGCTGTCAGGTCACTCTTTTTTTTTAGCCTCAGTTTTCTCAACTGTAAAATGGAAACAGGCACCATGAGATATCAGGGCACACTGTAACAGTGCTCTATCGATGTGAGGCCACATTTGAGCTGGATTTTGTTAATAATCGGGATTTCTGGTCTCAAAAGTATAGTCTCACATTTAGGTATCACTCACGGTATGCCGCTGACAGTTAACATGATAGAAATAAATTCATTATTTTATTGTTTTTAATATTTATTTACTATTATTGTTATTTGGCTGTGTCGAATCTCAGTTGTGGCACGCGGGATCTTTGTTGCAGCATGTGGGCTCTTCGTTGCAGCGCACGGGCTTCTCTCTAGTTGTGGCATGCGGGTTTTCTCTCTGAAGTTTGCGGCACGCGGGCTCTCTTGAGGCGCGCAAGCTCAACAGTTGTGGCTCGCGGGCTTAGTTGCTCCGCAGCATGTGGGATCTTAGTTCCCTGACCCGAGATCAAGCCCACGTCCCCTGCATTGGAAGGCAGATTCTTTACCACTGGACCACCAGGGAAGTCCCAAATTCATTATTTTAAATGAACTTTTCTAGGCATGGTCTAGCTGCTAGCAGAACAGGACATACTGAATTCATCTCTCCAGTTTTTAGAAGTGGTCTATTCCAAAAAATAAAGATTCCCCACCAAACTTGATGAAGTGTTTCCTCTTTTTTGGAAATATACTGATTTTGCTTGAATTTTTTTTTTTTTCCATCTTTTACTGGCTGTCCCCACTCTGGCCCATTTCTACGTGTCAGGGTTGGCTGGGCTCAGGCCCTCTCGTGCTACATCCTCTCCCAAGGCTCTCTCTTCTGCTGCTGGGTGTGACAACTTCCGATTTATAACCCCAGCTCACACTTTCCTCTGATCCAGTGGCTTTCCTGACAGCTCCATGGAGATAGGTCAAAAGCACTCACTACCCAGTTAATTATGCCAGAACCCAGGAAACTTCACTCTTTTTTTTTTTTTAAAGTCTACAGTGGGGCTGGGAATCTGTATTTTTTAAAATTAATTAATTAATTAATTTTTATTTTTGGCTGTGTTGGGTCTTCGTTTCTGTGCGAGGGCTTTCTCTAGTTGTGGCAAGCGGGGGCCACTCTTCATCGTGGTGCGCGGGCCTCTCACTATCACGGCCTCTCTTGTTGCAGAGCACAGGCTCCAGACGCGCAGGCTCAGTAGTTGTGGCTCACGGGCCTAGTTGCTCCGCGGCATGTGGGATCCTTCCAGACCAGGGCTCGAACCCGTGTCCCCTGCATTAGCAGGCAGATTCCTCAACCACTGCACCACCAGGGAAACCCCAGAAAACTTTATTCTTGACACTTCTTTCACACTGACCCGTGACACTCAATCACTCCCTGAGTCCTGGAGAGTCCACTTCCTAAATATGCATCCGTATCTGCATCTCTCCATCTCCACCACCGTAATCCAAGCCAGCTCCACCACCTGGTCTGTCTACCACACTAGCCTCAAAACTGGTCTCTGCTGGCATCATTTAAAAACACTCATCTGCGGGACTCCCCTGGTGGTCCAGTGGTTAAGACTCCGCGCTCCCAATGCAGGGCACCCGGGTTCAATCCCTGGTCAGGGAACTAGATCCCGCATGCCACAACTAAGAGTCCACATGACGCAACTAAAAGAGCTCACGTGCCACAACTAAGACCCGGCGCAGCCAAATAAATGAATAAATAAATAAATAAATATTTTTTAAAAATCGGGGGTTGCTTAAAAACAAAACATTCATCTCCTATCACTCTGTACTCAAAAGATGACTTCCGATTGCTTTTAGGAAACAATCCTTCTTGGGATCTCAAAGCCCTGCCTGATAGGACCCTGCCCAGCTCTGCAGCCCTGTCACCCGTCACTCCCCCAACGGGCCTTCTCGCCTCCTTCCAGTGAGCCTCAGGTCTCATGTGTGCTTCTCCGCCTGGAACTCTCTTACCCACCCCACTTCCTGCTTCACCTGGCAAGCTCACCTCCATCTTTAAGGCTTAAAGGCATCTTCCTTAAGAGCCTAGCACCCCCCCACCACCTCCAGTTCAGATTAAGTCCACTTATTATTATCTTTATTTATTTTTTTTTTGCGGTATGCAGGCCTCTCACTGTTGCGGCCTCTCCCGTTGCGGAGCACAGGCTCCGGACGCGCAGGCTCAGCGGCCATGGCTCACGGGCCCAGCCGCTCCTCAGCATGTGGGATCTTCCAGGACCGGGGCACGAACCCGTGTCCCCTGCATCGGCAGGCGGACTCCCAACCACTGTGCCACCAGGGAAGCCCAAGTCCACTTATTATTAAGTTACATCTTGTACATGCCCTTTTCAGCCTCATCGTGATTGTCTTGATCGCTACTGGTGTCATGTGTTTAGTGTTTGTCTCCCCAGGAGAGCAGACCAGGACCCTTAAGTTTAGTGCCACCCAAGAGTCCGCTCAGGTTCAAGCTCCACGGATCGGACAGCCTGGCCAGCACTCATTCCCCATTTCCACTCCTTCTTGTGTGCCTTCCTGTACTGCCAAGGCTGGGGGCTAAAAACTACATTTCTCAAACTTCCTTGACAGTAGCCCTCTGGATATAAAACCAGAATCCCTACCTCCAGCTCAACCTAGAGCCGCTTCTTCTGCATTTGCAAAGATTCTTTGAGCCACTGTTAATACCCACTAATCCATCTGATTACTTATCATCTATTTACTTATTTTTAGCTGCGTTGGCTCTTGGTTGCTGCGCGGGGCTTTCTCTAGTTGTGGCAGGTGGGGGCTACTCTTCGCTGCAGTGTGCGGGTCTCTCATTGCGGTGGCTTCTCTTGTTGCGGAGCACGGGCTCTAGAGCTCAGGCTCAGTAGTTGTGGCACACGGGCTTAGCTGCTCCACAGCATGTGGGATCTTCCCGGACCAGGGCTCAAACCCGTGTCCCCTGCATTAGCAGGTGGATTCTCAACCACTGCGCCAGCAGGGAAGCCCCTTTATTATCTAGTTATATCAGCTGCAGTAGCTTCTGATTTCTGTAACTGAACTCTGACTCGGACAGTGCTTGACGTGGGTTGAGTGACCACCTGATATTCATGAACAAATTTATAAGCTACACACGTGGCAATTTTTAACTATCCACTTTAGCGACTGTCTTATAGACTTATAGCTGAACTGTGATATTTTGTGGGGTGATTCCTTTGGCAAAGCAATGTCTTCAGAGTGATGTAACACTGTGGTTACCTTTCATTAAGAAATAATTAAAATCAGAAAGTTTAAATATCTGTGATAAAAAGTCATCAAGCCTATTATTTTATGGGTCGAAGGTGAACGATTGCTTTTAAGATAGTCAAATGTGTCTTAAAACTCAGAATCAAAAAAGTCTGTCACTTGGATAAAGAATATGTGGTACATATCTACAATGGAATACTGTTCAGCCATAAAAAAAGAATGAAATAATGCCATTTGCCGCAACATGGTTGGAGCTAGAGATTATCATACTAAGTGAAGTAAGTCAGAAAGACAAATATCATTTGGTATCACTTACATGTGGAATCTAAAATATGGCACAAATGAACCTATGAAACAGAAACAGACTCACAAACATAGAGAACAGACTCGCAGTTGCCAAGGGGGAGGGGGTGGAGGAGGGAAGGACTGGGAGTTTGGGGTTAGCAGATGCAAACTGGTATATATGGAATGGATAAACAACAAGGTCCTACAGTATAGCACAGGGAACTATACTCAGTGTCCTGTGATAAACCAGAAAAGGAAAAGAATATGAAAAAGAATGTATATGTATAACTGAATCACTTTGCTGTACAGCAGAAATAAACACAACATTGTAAATCAACTATACTTCAATAAAAAAATTTTTTTAAAAAGTCTATTACTGTGTGCTAAGTTCAGTCTTAGAACTCAGGTTATATTTATTATGTGCGATGCAGAGAAATGGAAAATGATAGCTGGTTTGATGAACAGAAAACAAATAACTCTCAATGGAAAATGCTGCTCCGTGCTCTACTTCAAAGCTGCTTTAAAATGTTTATGAGAAAGGCCACCCCTGGGGGTGTGAATCAAACTGCATGTAAGTGAAGTTCGGGGCCTCGCCAAAGACAACTCTGAGAAGGTCCCCCGAGACCCTGAGCCAGGCTGATGCAGAAAGCTAACTCTCAAACTTCTCAATCCTTCTGTCTTCTCTGCACTGCCCAGTGTCGCCGGGGAGGTGAACTCCAGCATCAGCAGGCTACAGGTTCCACCCCGCAATCTTCATCTTTTCTCAGAGACTTCAGTCAGCAGAGACACTGCACACGCTGCCCTGAGACAGAGAGAAGAGGGGAAGGTGCTTCCTGCCCATCAGCAGCTTCTAACGGGGGTGGTGAGAAAATGACTGGGGGTAAACTTGCACAGACACCTCTTCTGTCGGCTTAAAGAATCCTGCTGGGAGGCGGTGCTCTGAGATTCCCACCATAGCTCTGACAGATGTCAATCTGACACTCCCAAAGTTGGTGGAGACTTCGGTGAAGGTCTGCAATCTGAATAACTGTAGGTCAGTATTAATGCCGAGACCAAACAGCTGTAGCCTCTGAAGTGACCGTACGTTTCGTAAAGTTGGATTTTGGGGCAAGTGCATCGTGTCCCTGCTTGCCAAGGGGCATAGATTTTAATAACTCGGAATAAAGGAAATCTCCTGGCTAGGGGATCTGGAATGGTAAATGACTTTCTGCTGGGCAGAGATGCCCAAGGCCATTCCTATTTCCAATTTAATTTTGGAAAACAGATGTTTCAGGAAATTTTTCAGGAAAATTTAATCTCATAATCATTTCCAGAAATGCCATGAAAAGGTTCCTGAAGGATGAAAATGATTCTATTTCCCCAAGGTCGGCTGGTCAGTTACTCAGCACTTCTTGAACTTTCCCCTAGGAGAAACATCAACCGTTAAGGAAATGGAAAACATAGCTCTTGCTTTCCAAGAACCTACAGTGTAAGGAGGAGGGGAAAAAACGGAGAAACACAGATCCTTAGTGGACAAATGATTCCAATCACAAAGTATAAAAAATTACAAACTAGAGAATTCTATTAACAACTACATCTGTGAAAGGTGTTCTCAACACGGGCTAAGATTTCAGGATTTAAAAGGTGTTGGGAGGGATGGTGGTTAGCTAGACTGAAGAGAACTAATTTAGTTGTCTCTGAGAAGCAAGGCCTTCAAATGGTGGTAGCTTATAAAGAGATGCAAGGGCGGGGGGGTCACCATGTAATTCCCAGCAAAGGACCTGGTCCTTCTGCTGGTGAGACGAAAGCACTCCCTAAAGTGTGAACCAACGCAGTGCCATAGAAAGTAAACTGATCGGGAGCCACAGGACCTGGTTATGTGATTCCAGGCGAGTGAAAACCCCTTAGCCCTCTCCTCACACTTTGAAATAGGGGTTAGAACATTGTCTGGCTATATCACAAGGTATCCAACGAGATGCGTGAGACTGTTTTGAAAACTATGAAGGGTTACGCCTGCGACTCTTCAAGTTAAAGCCAAAGAGGAAGGCCCTGGCAAGAGCAGGTCTGGAGCTTCGCCAAGGAAAAGGCAGGGGAAAGAAATCAGGGGGTGAAACAGTGCCTCTTCAGAGGGAGGAGATGGGGCGCATGCAAGATAAGTTGACGGAGGTCCTGGGGTACCACCAGGTGGAAGAATGATTGGACCCAACGCCAAGGAGGCAGAGCTCCCTAGATTTCCAGGGAGGGAGGAGTTCTTAAACCAATGGGTTAGGCACTGTGGAAAGTTTCGCTAACACTGCACCTGTCTCTGCACACCTGGATGGCATCTTCCAAGCTGGAGCTCTTTGCAGGAGTGGAAGGCCTGTCTGTGACCTCTGCCCTGACGTTCACAACTGCAGAGATCCCTGCTCTACCTCTGCAAAGCCTGATGCTCCACGTTTCAGACACCACCACCTCTTGATTTAGCTGGTTCACATTTTATTTGTTTTGAAAATACAGGTGAGTCTCAAGAACAGGGGCAACCGCATATCATTTTGATGGATTTCCTTCTAGCCTTTTTGGGTTCAAAATCGTTTGCAGATGGCTGAGCCCCTAACTGTAGGGGTTTACTGAAACCATCCTGCAGCCTACTTTTCTCCCTTAAAAAGTCTTCAAAATATTTTGGTGCATAGGTACTCAGTAACTATTTATTGAAAGGTAAACATGACTAAATGGCTAGAAAATATTCTAACATGCATCTGAACCATAATTCATCATTTAAAAAAAAATACCGTTGACCCCCATATTTTGTCACACCCATGATTTGCTCAGGTGGAGGGTTCAGTTTCTCAGTTCCTTTATCAGGCTAATGGCTGGGTCTATTACGCAGTGTTGCTTTGTTCCACTGGAGACTCACAAAGGATTGGAAGGGACACCATTAATTCTGACAGCATGAGCCATCAGCCTCGTCAGCATCTTGGGAGAGTTAAACCAAGAATTCTACCCATCTTTAAGGACCAAGTTCACGTGCGTCTGCTCTAAGAAGCTTTAATGCCCTCGTCACTCCAGCCCTCAGTTGAGAGCCCTACTCTCAACTCGTATAGCACATTTGATGAAATGATTATATAATCGCCCCCAACTGTTAAATGTCATGTTATTTTTTTTTCCTCTTGGATTAGTCCTGTCTCCCTGTGATGGACACCTGCTGTTCTTGCCATTCAGCATCTACTCAGCTCCTTCTGGTGATGGCATCCCGTGTCCTTACCTGGGGCAACCAGCCCCTCTCTGCTTTCCAGCCCAGCCCCAGAAGTGGAACACGTGAACACCATCAGGGATAGAGGACCCAGTCTGAACCAGTGACAGGCCCAAGACTTTTATTCAAACTTTTATTAGGGCAAGAGACACTTTCCTGCTGGACTCAATGATGAAAAATGTAGAGCTGGGGCAGTCCAAGCCATCTTGCCACCACAAGGGTGAAGATAAAGCAAACACCAAGCAAGTGGCGTTGAGATAAAAAGGAAGACGCAGGGAGTGGTGAACTCTGGGAGCCTCTAGGCTGAACGACACCTGGATTCTGTACATGTGGGACAGGAAGTGCCCTTCTTGATCAAGCCAGCTTGAGGTATTAAAACTGATCTTAGAGTCCTAAATTATTTGCCAACTGGATTTTAAATTCCCTGAGCCTAAGTAAGTGTCCTCTGGCTCCCAACAATATCGAGAATAGTGTTCGATGTTTAATGTAGACCTTGGGTCTAGGAATATGTTTTATTTTGTTTTGTTTCTGTCCTAGCACCTAATACTGCGAAGGACACACCAAACATCTGTTTGTTACTTTTCAGAACTCATACTTCCAAATGGAATAAGACAGTCTCCTAAGTATCAATCCCATCACAGCCTGCTGGTGGAGACAGTGCTGTTGGTAATGCCGTGCTTCTTGCCCTCTGCCTATCCCTCTGGGTGTCCAGGAAGAACAGGTGAGAATAACCCCAGATCACTTAGGGCGATGAGTGATTTTTTAGGAATAAAGCACCAGTCTTCTGTCAACACCTCCAAATTTCAAGGGACTAACATCTGCCTTTTCAAGGAACTTCTTAAATTTGATTTTTTACTTCTGTTGGGGCTATAACAATTCCTCCAAGAGCAATTTCAGATTTGTCTCTTCACCTGAAGGATTCCAAAAGGGTGTCTTTAATCTCCACACTCCAAAGCAAAGAGAAAGACCCATGTCACTGAAAGAAAGACTATTTTTACAAAAACAAAACCAAAAAAGACTAAAAACTAGAACTAATTTAGAGTCTATAGCACTAAACATTCTGTCTTTCTTCCTTTTTTTTTTAATTGTGAAAGGAACACTTAACATGAGATCTACCCTCTTAAATTTTTAAGTGTACGATACAGTATTGTTAACTTATAGGCACAATGTTGTAGAGCAGATGGCTAGAACTTAATCATTATTTATTTAGTTAGTTAGTTTTGGCTGCATTGGGTCTTCGTTGCTGCGCACGGCCTTTCTCTAGTTGCGGCGAGCAGGGGCTACTCTTCGTTGCAGTGCACGGGTTTCTCATTGCAGTGGCTTCTCTTGTTGCAGAGCATGGGCTCTAGGCGCATGGGCTTCAATAGTTGTCGCTCGCGGGCTCAGTAGTTGTGGCTCGCGGGTGCTAGAGCGCGGGCTCAGCAGTTGTGGTGCACGGGCTTAGCTGCTCCGCGGCATGTGGGATCTTCCCGGACCAGGGATTGAACCTGTGTCCCCGACACTGGCAAGCGGATTTTCAACCACTGCGCCGCCAGGTACGTCCTGACCTTAATCGTCTTGCTCTTTGTTCTTTTTTTCTTTTTTTTTTTTTTTGGTACGCAGGCCTCGCACAGGCTCAGTGGCCATGGCTCGCGGGCCCAGCCGCTCCACGGCATGTGGGATCTTCCCGGACCGGGGCACAAACCCGTATCCCCTGCATCGGCAGGCGGACTCTCAACCACTGCGCCACCAGCAACGCCCCTCTTTGTTCTTAATATAAATGTGTTCTCAAAGAATATACCCACCAAGGAAGACAAGACTTGATGACAAGCTTGAATTTTGGAAATGTGTTCGCTACCACGTGTGACTCTTTGAAAGGCATATAGTATAGCTGGCCTGTCTACCTGCAAAGCTTAAAGTCCAGGCATGAGACAGGAGACAGTAGATGGGAATATTATTATTACTATGACTTTTTAAATGGCTACAATCATACTAAATTTCAGAACCAGTATCTTTTCTTTTTTTTTTTCTTTGATGGATATAAGCTGGCACTATTGTGAAATCATTTTCAACTGGACTTACAAATAGGACCAACCAGTTTGGATGTTACAAACCATACTGACGTCACTGCTACAGAACTATGTGACACCAAATGTACAGACAGAAAAAGAAACGTGTAATTTTTTTCTAAGCAATCGGCGATGAGTAAAATGCAAAAATACTTGACTCAACCCAGAGGGAAACTGTTTTCGATAAACTTTTGTTGATCTTTTCAGAATTAGACTTTCAAGGCTTTGCTCTAAGTTGAACATGTGGCAACAAAATGTCATGCCACAATATAAATCATTTTAGAAAAATACTGCCAATTAGAAAATGCAACAGTTATGAAAAATGACTCCAAGTGTTGAATGTGACATAAAGTACAATGAAAGAGATTTTTTTCATTGTTGGAAAGAATTGCAACGCTTTGCAACGTAATACCATCTTTAACACTTGAAGTCCATGCTCTGGTGGAGAAATCAGCCATGTGGTACGTTCATGTTTTGCATATATATAGGAATCTGAGAACTTTAAAAAAAATTTATGTTGAAGTGATGATGCAAATACATTGAGAAGAAAAACAAGAAGGATAATCGGTTTAAACCACAAAAAGGTCGAAATACAGTGAGGCAGTGAAAATTACTCAAATTCAAGAATCGCAATTAGAAGAAATTCCATACCTATCTGTTAAAAAAAAAAAAAAAAGAAAGAAAAACCTCAAAAAAAAAAATGAGAAGCTTCTTTCACTAGATTTTTACCAGATCTCTATCTCATCAACCCACAGGGATTATATAGTTGCTATGTAGCGAAAGATCCCAAAGGAATGCAGATGAGAATGTCCTTTTTAATTAACTCTAAGCCGCTATCCTAAACCCAGTAATATCCTAGGCATTTTACATATATTATTCCCTAATGTCTGCAGAACAATTCCATTAGATATAAATTTTTATCTCCACTTGAAAGAAGAGGAAACTCAGTTCAGAAAAGTTAAATAACTCACCCAAGATCACAAAGTCATATTTAATCCCACACAAAACCCACAGCTTTTCAGGTCCTTTTGATAAGGGCTCCAGAAGGCCCCAGAGCAGATCTCCAGGCTCCCGGAGGCTGCCTGGGGCAGCTCAGGGCTGTGGAATGTGCACCAACCAGAATCTCGGAGATCTGGAGCTGTCCCTGGCTCCCCTCGGGCCAGACACAGCCCCAGCCCTTGGGCCTCAGCTCAGGAGGAGGTTGGACTGGGTGGGTCCTGGTTCCTCCTCTTTCTAAGAGTTGAGTTCAGCTGGAGAAATCTAGCTTTAAGCAGGTGTCAACGACTTTCCTTTTCTTAAGCATGTATCACCTCATACACGCACAATACACGCCACTCAACACCTTTCAGCCACAGAATGACTCACCCTAAGGACAAACTGGACAGAGGTCATACGGGACAGACCTATTGGGAATCTATTGGGGATCTTTCTAGAGGCTGTTTTCAGGGTGACAGCGCTGTGGTAGGGTTGGTGATCTCATGCAGCTGAAACGTCCTGGTCTTAAGCAGCTTTCCCTCCCACATACCTCCCACCCACAGAAGAACTCAGTCTCTCCCAGCTGCAAACTGCAGACAGTGTACCCTTATCACACCCTGCGGCAAGCTTTGATGGTTGTTTCCATGCCTGTCTGCCCTGCAAGATGTGGGCTCCCAGACGGCGTGAACACCATCTCACTTATCCCTACATCCTCGGCACCGCCTCCTTGCTACGATGCTGCGCACATAATCGGCGTTCAATAAACGTTCACCTGAAAACTGACTTTCCTTTCTTTCTTTTCTTTCCTCCTTCCTTCCTTCCTTCCTTCCTTCCCTCCTTCCTTCCTTCCTTCCTTCCTCCCTCCCTCCCTCCCTTCTTTTTTTAAAGGCAGGCAGGAAGGCAGATGAGAGAAAAGAACCTAGGTGATCTATATGCCCTATGACTCACAGATCCCATTCAACACACACCCGAGTACAGGCCTGTCTCATTTTGCTCAAAAGACCTATTCCTGAAAGACAAGGAGATTTACGCATTGAACTCATATTGCTAATAATTTCCAAGAATCTTAACCTTAATTTCAGATGGAGCATTTCCTTACATTTTTCTTTAATAATCTGTACATCCTCCATCTCCTGACGACAATAAATACTTCAATATACTTGACAGCCTCTATCACTCAAGAAAATTTGCAGCATTTTTTTTAAAGCAAAAAATGTGCCATGGAACCTGGACACGACCCCAGTTAATCTACACTGTTAAAGACTTGAGTGTTTTAACCGAGACCCTTTGTTTACACCCACAGTTGCAAAACCACAGCATGACAAAATCATTTGTTATCTGCAAGCGCCTAAAATGAATCAGATGGAGTTTTCCCAGGAAAGATGCATGCTTATCCTCCAAATTCATCTTGTTTTTAATTCGGACTTGTGTATATGAGGGTATACTATCTGTATGAATGCTGTTAATACATGAGAACAAAGACGTGCAATGTCACTTGCTCTGAAGCGGGCCATGGAACCCCCATCATCAAGGACACCTTCCTCCCTCCAGACCCCATCCCCAAGGTGGAACCAATCAATAAGCCTTCAGAGGAGGCCATTTTAATCCAAGTGTGAATCAGAAGGCAAGACGGAGCAGACTTTGAGAGCGATGTTTCCTAATAATGGAAGAGCAGGGCTGACAATATTAATGAGGAAACAGAAAAGCAGTGTGCCTGGACAGCAAAGGGATTCCTTGCCAGAAATGGAAAATCCCACCCACAGGGTGATGAGATCACCGCTGGAGAGAAGCTCAAGGCTCACAGTACACCCTCAGCCACTCAGCCCTTTCCCTCCCAGCTGCTCCTTTGCTGGTGTGCAAGCAGCCAGCCCATTGCCCTTCACATTCTGGAACACTTTTCTTTGCACCTCATTCTAATTGTCGAAATCAATGGTCTAAATCGAAAGGTTCTTTTAAATTAAACCATAAACTCCTTGAGGGCAAGGAACTTGCTTTTTACTGATGTTCTTCCCCTTCCCCTGACACCTGGTATAGGCAGTAGGTACCAAACAAACGCTGTTTGAATGAATCAGTCAATAAATGAGTATATTCTTTTTGGTATTTCTGAGCAGGGCGTTACAGATGCTTGATGCAGAATCTAGGGTTGAGGACCAGAGAGAAGAGGCTGAAAATGAGAGAACAAGTCACAGGAGGAAAAGCACAGATGAACACTGGGAAAAATGAGGAAAGGGGATGGGATGTGGAAAGAATCCTATGAAATTCAGTCAGAGGCCAAAATGGAGCTCACAGTTAGTTAGAATAAAAATTCCTCAACCAGCAGAGACGACAGCATCTGACTCGGAAACATCTGACTCTGAAAAGCTGGGCACAAGCCATGACAAGAGGAAAACCCAAGTAATTAAACACCGATGACTCTGGAGGAAGCAGAAATGAAAAGCTATCTAGTCTCCACACCAAATCAGTATCAGGTCAACATCAGATATATAGTCAATACTGGATCTGCACCATTTCTTATCTACTTACATTCTCCACCTTCCTATTCCACCACATTTTCATTTTTATAGATAGACTGAAATCGTTTAATCTCATTTTTCTATCAGATTTCATTGTTCCATCAGTTCTATCTCCTCTCTTCCCACATTCCAAATCCTTTCCTTTTCCACTTTCCTAAATATAACTCAAAGATCCAAGAGGCTTTTGTGAGATCAGAAGCGTTCTCTCTGGTTTGGGTCCAACATTTCAGTGGGATTCTGCTGAATGCTGAAGAGGTTTTCTGAAATGTAACGCTGTGAGGTTTCTAAGAGGCAACCTCAACTTGATACTTGCGAGCATGCCAGCAGATGCAGTTGAAAACATTTTACACATAATTAAGGATTCTTGCCTTCAGTGTTCCGCTTTTGCCCTTTAATATGCAAGGCACATCATTGTTCATCTGGGGGGAAAATACACTCCTGAGCCGGGTTAAAAGCTTATTTGACAAGATGTGAAGTCAAGCAACATATAAGGAACCTTTGGCCTGATCTGAGGACCGCCTGAATGGCTTAGAAACGAACAGCACCCCCGCCAGGAAACAAAGAAATTATACTAACAGTGTATCTGGACTCACAGAGGTGGGGAAATGGCTAAAAGCCAATGGCAGGGACATCTAAACATGGTGATGCAATTCTGACCATCTGACCATGCCTGGACACAGGGTGGAATGCACACATGAAGGAAGGTCTGGGACAAGCAGTGCAGCCCACATGTGGTTCTCCAACATCCAGAATATGTAGCCCAGGATGAGAAGAGAGGGGAGGCAGCTGGTAAACTCTAATATTCTGGGATCACCCTGGAATTAGGATGCATATTCTGCGAATCCTACCAACAGTCTGGTGACCACTGGCAGATTAACCATTCGAGCTTCGTGTCAGCGGTAAATTGAGAGGATCCTGGCGATTCTAACTGGATGTCAGTCCTTGGCTTTCCAGTTAACGCACCATATGATCTCCAAAGGCATATTTCTGGGTCTATTTCTTTTTCTGTAAAGAGGTCTGTTTGTTGTGACTGTAACACAATAGTAGGTGTTTAATATATATTTGCTAACTTAGTAAATAAAGGAATACTTAACTGAAATAACGTATGCAAAGAACTCGCACACAGTTGGGGCTTAATAAATGTTCACTGCTTTGACCCTCCTCTTCCCCTCTAACTTTGAACTTTGTGTGTTTTTTCCATGTGGTTTTCCACTTGGCTTTTTCTTTTTTTGGCTTTTTTTTCATTTTATCAAATGAGAAAAGTCATTTTATTCTAATTATAAAAGTAATACATGTTCATTGTAGAAAGTGAAAATATTACACGCTACATTTATAAGTCGAGAAATGCACTTGTGCGTAGGCACCACATTTCATTAAAAGTTTGAGGTTATCTCAGAATGCTTAAACAAATACAAAGAGAAGAAGATAAAAATCACTCACTCTATCATCCAGGGATATCACTGTGTCTCAACATATATTCCTCCGGACTTTTTTCCATGCAATACTCTATAAATATTTTTTTTTTTACAAAAATGGAAATCATACTATATATATTATTTTGCAATTTTTTGTATTGATTTTCCATATTAATACAGTTACATCATGATTAGTATTAATAAGACTCAACTATGTATAGCCATACCATAATTTAACCATCCTTACTGTTATGCATTTATAATTTTCATATTTGGCCCTTAGAGCTGCATAATAAAGATCACTATACATACTTTTTTGGGAAGATGTTTCTAATTAGCTAAATCATGACAAATTCCAAGGAGTGGAATTACTGGGTCAGAGATATGCATAATTTGAGGCACTAAAATATATATATATATATAAAATTATATATGTATATATAATTTTATATATATATATATATATATATATATATATACACACACACACCAAACTCTTGCCTGGAAAGACCTTACTATATTCTTTTTTTTTTTTTAAAGGGCTTCAAATGCTTGGCTTATTTATTTATTTATTTATTTTTGCTGTGTTGGGTCTTCATTTCTGTGCGAGGGCTTTCTCTAGTTGTGGCAAACGGGGGCCACTCTTCATCGCGGTGCGCGGGCCTCTCATTATCGTGGCCTCTCTTGTCGCGGAGCACAGGCTCCAGACGCGCAGGCTCAGTAGTTGTGGCTCATGGGCCTAGTTGCCCCGCAGCATGTGGGATCTTCCCAGACCAGGGCTTGAACCTGTGTCCCCTGCATTAGCAGGCAGATTCTCAACCACTGCACCACCAGGGAAGCCCGACCTTATTATATTCTTATCAGCAATGTATAACTGTTGTTTTAATTTACCTTGCTTACTACTATAATTGAACATTTTTGTATTTACTGGTTGTTTATATTTCTTTATCTCTGGGTTTTTTTTGTTCATGTTTATCATGTTATTTTCTACTGAATTGTTTTTTCTTGATCACACACACAAAATAGTATGCTTTTATGGTTGCCAAGTTTTCTCCATTGTTTTCTTTTGATTTTACTATAGTAAGCATTGATGATAAGACGTTTTCATTTTTATGTGGTTATATCTATATTTTTCCCTTTATGTTTTCAGTCTGGTATCCATGCGTTTTTAAACAAAAATTCTACAATTTTGAAACTTACTTTTTAAGTTTTAATACTAATAAATGGTATTTATTACACAGATTTAACACAAAAGAAAATAGCTTTATGATGTATACAAATTACTATCCCAGAGCCAAAGATTATTTTCATTTTGTAAAGAAATGTATTTCTACATAGGCAGCACATTTCATTAAAGGTTTGGGGTTTATATCATAATGACAGGAACACACAATTGAACATTAGACGGCATTGTTCGCTTGTTCCCTGCTGTAAGAAGTTTTATTCTTGTTCACATTATATTGACATGGGGTTTTTGGGGGAAAAAAATTCAAATAGAGAAAAATTAGGAAAAAACAGAAAAACATTACTATAATACTAATACCTAAGGTGACCACATTAATATTTTAAACATTTTTATATACATATCTTTATGCATATACTCAATACATTCATATAGAGACACACAGACATACATATACACACATAGATACTTCTACATAAACAACTGGCTCTATAGCTGTCTTATCACTTCACTTTTTTCCCCTAACCTTCCTGCCCCTCCCAAGATATGACAGTAAAAGCACTGCAGAGAGGAAAAAAACCACACACACATTAAAAAAAAGAACGCAATGCAGAGAAACATTCTGTATTTTTAAAATACGGAATCTTATTACATACACTTCTCTGAAATTTTCTTTCCCTTAACTACATCATAGAGTTCACCCAACTGGTCTAACTCTTACCCAATTGGTCTAACTCACTTTTAACAGCTGCCCAATATCCCAGAGTATGAGTGTATTACAGGTTATTTGGCCATTCCACTCCTGAAGGTTATTCACTTTGTTTCCAATATTTTGACACTATATACAATGATGCCATAAATGTACTTGTATATATAAGACCTTCCTGCCCAGTGCTTTTATTTCTAGGGAAAGACTAACATGAGTGGGACTGTGGCTATGGTCTATATATACTTTTAATGTTGATAGTTATCTCCAGATCATTTTCCAGAAAGACTATAAACATATAGCCTTATCTTACAATGTTTGAGATAGGTTTCTAATAAACTTGACCATGTAGAGATTGACTTATCACTTACATCCTGAGGAAAAAATTAAATACCCACTGACCACATTTTAATTATTCTCCCCAAATTCTAATGATACAGTTTGTGCTACTTTTAATACTATCTTTGTTTGCCACTAACACTATTTTTTTAACATCTTTAACACTCTAATTATTGATACTACTTAAGGAACACAGAAAATAAAATTTTCCACCATGAATTTCAAAATCAACATCTGAAAAATGTTGAGCGTTATAATGACTTTAAAATATATTGACAAACTTACTGATTATCAACCACAGTTTTTTATGCTAGCCATCTAAGCTCCAGGGGGGAAAACACTGAGTATATACAAAAGTCACAAAGGAAACCAGGACCTTTCAAGTCCTCTCTCCCCAGTTTATCAAAGAATACCTTTTTATGCAGCAGGAAGGCCTTAATTTAGGAAGTCTGTTTTGAAATTTTATCAATCCAAAACGATATACTCAAATACTTAGGGAGAACCAAGGGGCAGCTCTAAAATTCTACGCAGAAGGCAACTCCAAACCCGAAAACATCTTGCAGCTGGCTTATCATCAGACGCTTTGCTTCAGTGGCCACAACCCCCAGCTGCAGGTCTGCTCAAGGACCTAAGCGCTCACTGCACTGTTTCCGGGCACGCACTTTTCCACAGGCCCTGTCAGACACGGAGTTGAAGCCCCATTTGAAACAGAGCTGCTCCAGCAGTCACTTGCATTTGATAAACGCTACCCCTTTGCTCCCCAAATACACATTTTCCCATTACCTTTGCAAAGAGGTTTTAATAGTTCTATGCTGATGAGTGATATGCCAGTACAGCATCAGAATAACCAGCATTCGAATCTCTACAGGAAAGTTCATCACTGGCTGATGCCATTCTATGGGCCATGTGTAAAAAGGGCAGGTGAATCCAATTCACTACTTACTTTAGGAAAACTTACTTTTAAAAAAGGAAAAGACTTTGACAATATTAATAATTATACCAAATAAAATGAGAAGAAAAAAATACTCATGCTTCTAATACACAGACTGTAACTTTGTAAAATAAAAAAATAATCATAATAATAATGTGTGACTGGCACAAAAATTCATCAGATTCAGAATAATATTTTCCACATCATGTAAAACACCTTATTTTACCAGGTACGAATGCGGGTACTAATGGTTTCATATGATGCTTAAAAGAACAAGATCTCAATCAAGTAGCAAGGAAATTAAAATAACTATACAGTTCAATTACATTCCATTAAATAGTCTTAAATTAAATTTCCCATCTAGGAAAAAGAAAGTAACCAGCAAATTTTGATGTGTGTATTCAAATACAGCATACTACTCTTTTTTTTTTTTTTTCCAGCATACTACTCTTGAAACACTGCGTGATTATTTCATAGAATATCAAATCACAATTATGGTAGCAAATACCTTAAAATCTCATTATAAACTCCTTGGCTTTGAATGTGTTGGCTTTCATCCAAAAGTTTTAAGTGGGAAAGTCACATCTATGTGGTTTTTAATCATTCTTCAACAAACAAAGGGTCATTTATAAAACTAATGGTCATAAAAACAATTAACACCTAACAAAGGAATGAATTCTCATGTTACATGTTTCCCTGGACACACATTTTCACACCAAAACATTAATATGGGAGGGTTATAAGATTAAAACTCTCTTCTAAAGTGAATCCTTTACTTGTATTTCTTAATTAGAAAATATATGTGTCTTTCAGACACTTTTCCCCACTTGTAGAAAGAACATTGGAAAAAAACTTTGAACACCAGTTTTAAAACCCCTCTGAAATATTTTAGAAGATAGGTCATGCTTTCATGATTGATATGACTCTTAGCCATGGAAAATCCTGAAGTTTTCAGTGGACTTACATAAGTAATATTTTTAAATTGTTCTTTTAAAATCTCTGCATTAAAATTTTCAAAATTCTCTAGAAGTTTCTCTGTAGGTGTTTTTCGTCAGCGAATTAAAAGACAATGGGTTGTCAATGAAAACTAAGGCCTTTCCTGGCTAATTACCAAAAAAAGCTTTCCTTCTGCTAGATGAACTAGATGCTTCTGGATCGTGTTTCAACATGGTACAAAGTAAAAGTCCTTTGTTGGCTTACAAGTTAAGTAGCTCCCAATTCAAAATGCATTTTCCCTAAAATTTAATGTTATAAATAGAAGTTGGTTTTCCAAATGAGTCCACAAAATTCTATGACCCATATGTAAATGAATACTATTACATGGGTTTCAGTGCAGAAAATACCAGAAAATAATTTCCTTTGCAATATCCATTCTATCATCAACATTAGACATTAAACAAAAACCAAACACTAATGGAAATTATATTAGAAATTTTTACTCATCTTGAAGCCTGGTGCTTGAAGCAAAACATAATTTGGGCTGTTTTTGTAAAACAAACAAATGAGACAATTTAATAGCAAAAATTTAATAGCAAACTTTGGGGATGTATCAAGTCTGGCTTCTGTCGTGGTTTTTTTGAAAATTATAAGTATTTATGAATTTGTAATGCATATATATATTTAAAAGTAATACAGCAGAAATTAATACATTGTAAATAAACTATACTTCAATAAAATAAAATTTTTAAGAAGGTAATACAAAATTATGGTGGGTAATTTAGGGAGTTAAAAAAGTATAGAGAAAAAACCATTTGTAATTCTGAAGTCTGGCTTCTATTAACTTCTGTTCTACATGTTTCATTTTTAGTGAAACCCTGGTTTCAATACCCATTCTTTTCTTGCTAGCTAATAATACACTACTATTATATAGAAAATTATCAGTTTAAATTTATTTAGGAAAAACATGCTTAACTGGAGAGAAAGACGATTTAAACATTTCTACGGAGCTTTCAAGAGTTCGGGAGACAGAGGACACTACTTAAGCCTCACTTTAATTCAGAATGTATGGTTCTGAAATTCTCTAATAGGCGTCACAAGTGCTAACCATATGTTTTTCAACTATAATTAGGGGAGACTTTTTTGGTACACAAAGAGAAAGAGGAGAGGTTGAAGATCAAGAAAAGAGGGGAGGGAAGGTATGTTTATATAAACGATAAAAAAAAAAAACCTCTCTGAAGTGGAAACTAAGTTATGAAAGAAGGAGAAAGGACAACCCTGGACCATAATTCATCTCCACCGAGTTAGAAGAGCAAGGCTTGTGGTGGAACGGGGCAAAGCTCTGGCTGGAAAGGAGGTCACAGCTCAGAGAACAGCAACCGTACCGATGGTTTGCAACTCACGAAGTTCCAGGCGTAGGTACCAGGGCAGTGCAGGACTGGAAGATTCGGCACATTCACTTTTTAAATTTTTACCAAATAATCATTGCTAGCAAAAAACAGGACTGGTTTTCTGATTTATGATCTGCACATTTGTTTATTTGCAGAAGCGCAGTGTAAATGAATATGATCTGTTTGCTGACATACTGACCATGGTTACAGAAAGGGAGGTTGTGCTAGCTGAGGCTTCATCACAGTGTTGGAGGGGTCTCAGCATTTATCCAGGTATAAATGATTATGCAACATTACAATGACCTATACTGTCTCTTAGTGCTTTCATCAATTGCAGTCTTAACGGAGTAACCATAACAACACACATAATGTAACTCATTCTGACAATTAAAAAGACTGCACACCCATTCTGCAAGTTCTACCTGATTAATTTCTCCCAGATGTAAACAGCTGTGCCCTTATTTGCTCGGAAGCCTCCCTTCTATAAAGTCCAGGGGTTCATTTATTCATCCTCTCATTCAACAACCACTTATTACATATGTATTGTGTTCCAGGATCTATTCCAGGGGCTAAGCAGTGCAATTAATAATGACTGTAATTTTTATATTTCTTGCTCATCCATATTTTCTGCTTTTACCATAAGATTATATTGCTTATATAACTTTCAAAGCTAAATCAGTAAGAACTCACTTTTGTACTTCTCCATGGTACCTAAAAACAGTTTACTTCACACCATGGAAATCTTAAAAAATACATTATAATATGACTACTTGACATATTATAATGAACTGGTACTTATCATTAATCATAAAAATGCTTGGTTATCTTTTTCCACTAAAAATTCTTGCCAGGGACAGTAATGTAATTCTAACCTTTAATTAAAAAAAAAAAAAAGGCAAGACAGTTGATTAGTTTCACTTCTAATATAAGTGTGACACTGGAAACTATGATTTGATTGCAAGTACGGTCATAGCTGCAATGAGCACAAAGGTCCTGAAATGAATGGACTCCAAGTGAGAGAGCAGGAAGGAAAACATCACACTGGCATCCTCGCACTGGCATCCTCACACTGGGCATCCAGTGACTAATGACTGTTGTGTGAATGCCCTTCCCTTTACTGAATACTCACCAGGCACTGCGGTGAATACTGGTGCTTACGGTAATCTCTTAGTGAAGAGTTGGGGAAAACCTTTTATATATACTTATGTGTGTATATATAATACATGTATATATATAATACACATATATACACATATGCATGTATATATAATCATATATATTTATAAATATACACACATATATATGAAGTAAGAATATATTGGTCTAAAATATTATCAAAATAGCTAATTAAATACTATTTATTTAATGTCCTTAGTAATAAACAATTGTAGAAATATGAATAAAAATGCAAAGAACGAAGGGGGAAGAAAAACCTAGTGAACCTTAACTGCTGGTCTCTTCTGGATGGAAACAAAGCACTGATTAATTTTTAACAAGAGTTGATATTCACTGATTACGTACTATGGTCAGCCATTGTTCTCGGGTGTTGACCTAAACCATCTCATTTCATCCTCAGGACCATGTGACTAGGGCACGCAGCTGGAAGGGGGCAGCCTGAGTCCTGGCACTGCTGGAGATACAGCAATAAACAAGACTGCAAGGCCCCGCTGCGTGGAGCTTCCACGCTGTGTGAGTAATCATGGGCGTGATGTAAGCAATTACACACGGGGTGCCGGGGGGCAAAGGGGTGCAACCAGATCTAACAAGCCAGGGCAGGACTTCTTGAGGAAATGTCATTTGAGACTTGAAAAAAGGTTACTGAGAAAAGACACTTCTCACTCTTACTTGCCTTAATTTCCAGATTTAGTTAGAATCTACACATATATGCACACACACAGACACACACACAGACACACACACACACACACACACACGAATTAGCAGTCCAGGACTTTCCTCCAAGAATCTTCTTCTAGCTAAATGTAAAAGAAAAGCTGTTCTTTCACGGAGGATGCAGGCCCATTACCATTAAGAAACATAAAAATGTTTGGACTAGCACCCACTGGGAAGAATAAATTATCAAAGTAACTAATAACGTGTTGATATGAAATAATTTCTTTCAGCAACCAAAGCTCCAACGTAGATCAAAATTATTACAAAAATATGCAGCTATGTCTTACATATATTCTAACAACGAAAACCATATAAGGTATATCTCAACGTCAAGCAAAGGTTCTCCCTCAAAAAGACTCCTCGTAATTCTAATTCTTTTAAGGATAAAGACCAATCAACAATATGCAGTTATTGTTAAAAAAGAAAAAAGGAGCCTAGCCATCTAACACCCTTAATTCCATTACACCATGAATAACATATCAGCAGGGGCAGTGTCCTCAAACAGTGAATCTATTTACACCTTCACATTCTGCTTCCAGAGAATTTCAAAAATGGATAAAGAGATTCCTTGTCCACAGTGATTTAACCTTACAAACATGCTCACTTCAGTCTCTTTTTATGCATATTTCTCACTAGTGCAAATATCTGAAAATACAAAAGAATACCTGAGGATATGCATAGGGGCAAATCCAGCCAAATGTGTGGGACAGCTACACGTATGGGGGATGGGAACTGGGGAAGGACTAGAGAAAACAGAAACAAGCATTTAGGTCCAGAAGAGATGGATGCAGGGATAAATTCCAGAAGAGATTAGGAAGGGGCAAAAAGAGACACACGGAGACCTACAGAACAAGACAGACACGGAGATAAAGACCAACAGATACAGACCGGGAAACGTAAGGAAGAGTCTGACATCTCAAACCTGAGTCATGCCAACCTTGATTCAGGATGTGCTTGTTCAAAACGATGCCAAATGCCAGAGAGTAAATACCCAGCCCTCAACGTCCTAAAAAGGTGGGCTGAGGGGTAATATGTTATCAACCAAGGAAAAGCAAAGGGGATCAAGACATGACACCCCAAAATATGCCACATTGACATAAGAATTATTTTAAGCTGAAAGTCATCTGAGTTCCGGAAATCCTGTAGCTTCTGTAGCTTCTGCTTAAAAGCAGAAGCTCTCAGAAGAACTCACAGTCATAGACCCCATCTCTGGCAGCAACTCTGATCTTCCCTTCTGGGAAAAAGAAGCCAGCACCAAACCCAGACAGATCTTGTTGTCACGAACTCTTACATCTCCCATCTATTCTTCTAAGGGCCCGTTTCCAATGACTTCCAGTGACTTCCAAAAGGTCATTCGCTTTTCCAAAAGCACCTTCTGTCCCTCCCTTTTCCCTTCTAAACTAGGGGTATAGACCCCCAATTCTCGCCAGTCCTCTGAATTACTCATCACTGGGTACTCACAGGTGTGTGTATCATGCACATGTTAAAAAACTTGTATTTGTTTTTCTCTTGCTAATCTGTCTTTTGTCAGCCTAATTTACAGGGCCCCAGCCAATGAATCTATGATGGGCAAAGGGGAAAAAAAGACATTTTTCTTCTCCTATAGTAGCAATGTAAAATTTTTCAAGAAAATTAATGAGTTCTTTGGAAGTGTTCTAATATTAACTCAGCCTCTTTTTCAGGTGCAGAAACAGATCCAGGGATCTCATGTCCTGCCTCCTGGTCCAGGAGGTGGACCAATAACTCCTCTGAAAATACCCAGATACTATTTGGACCAATAACTCCTCTGACCACTAAGTCCTCTGAAAATACCCAGATACTATTTGCCTTGCTGTGCGATTGCCTCTGGCCCAAATATCCTACAAATCGCCTGATCCCCCAGGGTGGCAACTTCCACTGAGTTCAGGTATCACCTCCTCCAGAAAGTCTTCCCCACTGTTCCCCACCAAGAATGGTTTGGGCTCCTTCCCTACATCACAAAATAGTCCATACACATTATCATCATGCTTATCATGACTAAACTGATTTTTTAAGGGCAGGAACTGGGGTCTAGTGCTTTGTTTTCCAAGAAATTAATGCAGGAAAATGCAATCAATGTTTATGAATTAATTAATTTAAATGACCACAAAAGTCAAAGGCAGACCTAGAACTAGAACCAGGTGTCCCCGTTCTGGTCTGGGGGTCTGGTTTCAAGTTGAGGATATATTAAACTAAAAAGTAGCATGCAATACCAACAAAGAAATTTTGAAAGGTATACAAATTCCTCTAACAGCACTCAAACATATACCAAACACAATCCCAAAACAACCATAACTGCCTTTTCTGGTCCTGTAGCATCTCACACCAGACCCTTAAGAAAAAAGGGGGAAAAAAATCCCACTATTCACCTAATTGTGGACTATTATGTAACAGGGAGATAGAAGACACTGTTCCCAACCCAACCAATAATAAACTAGACCCTTGCACAGAATGATTGACAGTCCTTTTAATTGTTATCCCAGGGAGAACAATAATAGATACTATTTTTATTCATACCAGTATTTAATCCTTTTTCCTCAGTAATATACTGGATGGCACTAATTTCTATGGGTTAATTATATATTCCCTCAAACAGAATAGGTTTTTCTTTAGCTTTGTTTTATTGAATTCACAGAGCCATCCCAGAGGATTACAGCCAAATGAAGTCATCTCGCCAACTAAAGACCAACTTATTTTCTGCAGAAATGTGCTGTGCAAGCAAACCTTCTCTACTCCACCCTCTTGGTTCTACACAGAACCTTTGCTTTGCTTCTGCTTCTTCCTCTTTCTAATGTGGTGTCATGTCTATTTCATGCATGCTGACAATGAAACATTTAACCACCGGGAAGCCGACTCTCACTTTCCCTAACATTTTAGCGTTAAAGCAACTGGAGATAGTACCTTGCTCATCGTGGGTACTTACAAAACTGTTAACTAGCCTTGACATCTGTATCGACACTTGTCTCCCTAGTAATCCCTTTCATTTCACTTCACTTTCTTTGGGTGAATCGTCCCTTCAAAAGCAGTTTCCATGCTTCTTAGACACCTCTACTCCTAAGAATCATGCTACAGCAAAGAGAGACAGACAGACAGATAGACTGACAGACTTGGAAGCAAAGAAGGGGAAGCTAGCTGCTTTTTACAAGTTACATTTCTCTTGGACATTCTAGTTAGGGCACTCTGTTCATTTTTTTTTTAATTATGTGTGTAGATTGTTTCTGTAATCTGTGAGTTTCACATCAAGACAGTAAAGGAGATTACAATTATGTTTTGCAAAAAAGGAGGTGTGGGATCTACCCGGGTTGAATATTCCGACCATGGAGCCCTCGCTCACCGGGTAGTCACCACGAATCACGGGCATGTCTGTGCTGCCCACCCCGCCTCCTGCAAGTTACATTACTGTGGGAAGTCAGACTGAAACTTACCAAGCAAGTCAAACAGTTAAATAACCACCAGCTGTAAAGTTGTGGTTATAAAGGAAACAAACAAACAAGGGGTTTGCAGGGAAAAGGGGTGAGGGAAGGTTTGTTTAGATATGGGAGTCGGGGAAGGATTCCCTGAGGAGGGAGGGCAGAATGTCCAAACCGGCTGTGAAGTGGTATCTTACACTCGAGGCTCATCTAAATTCAGACCTGCCACAGCCCACGTGTTCAAGAGCCACAGCCCTAGTGGCTGACACGCAGGATGACTGCACCGAACGATGAGACAGAATCGGCTCTAAGATGCTAAATGCTGAAGATGAGGAACAGGTTCATGGGGGTTCAGTACACTAGTCTCTCTAATTTTTTCTTTTTTTTTTTTTTTGCGGTACGCGGGCCTCTCACTGTTGCAGCCTCTCCTGTTGCGCGGCACAGGCTCCGGACGCGCAGGCTCAGCGGCCATGGCTTACGGGCCCAGCCGCTCCGCGGCATGTGGGATCTTCCCAGACCAGGGCACGAACCCGTGTCCCCTGCATCGGCAGGCGGACTCTCAACCACTGCGCCACCAGGGAAGCCCTATTCTCTCTACTTTTGAAAAGTCTTAAAGTTTCCATTAATAGAAAGATTTTTTTTTTAATGCCCTCAAAAGCACCTCTAGTTGTTAGTTTCCTATAAATGATTTACTTAGTTTAACGCATAACAGGCAACAACAGATTCTAAAACCATCAGAAAAAAATTTGTTAATGAAGCTAAACGATAACTCTCAGTCAGTCACTGAGGCATCAAAGTGGCCCTCTCACCAGAGTCTAAATAACAGCAATGATACGAAGATTTATTAAAAGGAGGCTGAGTGTGTCCCACGGTAGAGTCAAATACGACAGGCCACTAAGGGCTCTTAAAACAATCTAAAACTACTAAAACATACCCTGCTACTCTGGTACTTTTAGGTGAAAAGCTGACCAGTAATTATGTTAAAATAGATTTTACAGGGCCAGGACATCAGTTAAAACTCCTCTAGGTTTTTCACTCCTTTTAAACCAGTAAGAATAAACGATACAAAAAATAATATTTGATTTTAATTGCTCGACTTTCATTTCTAAAATGTCTTTATTTTGTCACAAACGCCTGAAAAACATCAGGTACATCCTTCTTAGCCCTGCCAATCCCCCCTTCAACAATACATAAGAAATTAAATATCAGTTACGGGACCTCAGCAAAGAACCAGCACAGGCTCCACTTTCCCAGAGCAATCCCATTAGTTTATACATCAACATACGCTGGGTATGTGTGTGTCCTTATGTGGACCACCAAAATAAATCCACATAGAAGATGGGGCACACTGAGATACTGTTCTTAGTGGCTATTTCCAAGACTTTCTGCATTTCTTTCACTCTGTTGGTCTGTGGAAAATAGTCTATTCTTCCACCATAGAATATTATGAAGCTATTTTTAAAAATGTGCTTCGTATGTATTGTCCTGGAGGGGGTCTGCATTTAAAAAAAAAAAAAACCCAACCCCTGTCAGTACTAGCTGTAGAGTTGAAAATAAATGAATAAAATAACATATTTTAAAATTCTCTAAAATCTTTGTAACCTTGGCTTAGGCAATCATTTCTTAGATATGACACCAAAGGCAGAAGCAACAACAACAAAAAACAGATAAAACAGACTAACATCAAAATTGAAAACATTAATGCTGCAAACAATGCTATCAAGAAAGGGAAAGAGGGCTTCCCTGGTGGCGCAGTGGTTGAGAGTCCGCCTGCCGATGCAGGGGACACGGGTTCGTGCCCCGGTCCGGGAAGATCCCACGTGCCGCGGAGCGGCTGGGCCCGTGAGCCATGGCCACTGAGCCTGCGCGTCCGGAGCCTGTGCTCCGCAACAGGAGAGGCCACAACAGTGAGAGGCCCGCCAAAAAAAAAAAGAAAGAAAGAAAGGGAAAGAAAACCCACAAAATGTGAGACAAGATTTGCAGAGTACATCTCTGATAAGGGACTTGTATCCAGAAAGAATTCTAACTCCGTAATAAAAAGACAACCTAATTGAAAGATGGGCAAAATATGTGAATAGAGATTTCTCAAAAAAAAAAAGATATAAAAATGGCCAATAAGCATATCAAGACACGCTCAACATCATTAGCCATTAGGGGAGTGTGAATCAAAAACACACTGCACACCCACGAGGATGGCTATAATCAAAAAGACAGTATTAAGTGTTGGCAAGGATGCAGTGAAATTAGAAACCTCATACATTGGTAGTAAGAATGCAAAATGATACAATTGCCTTGGAAAACAGTTTGGTAATTCCTCAGAAAGTTAGAGTTACCATCATGACCCAGCAATTTCACTCCTAGGTATATACCTGAGGAAAACAGAAACATATGTTCACACATAAACTTGTATGTGAATGTTCAAGTGGTATTATTCATAATAGCCAAAAAGTGGAAACAACCCAAATATCCATCAACTGATGAATGGATAAATAAAATGGGATGTATCCATATAATGGTATATTATCTGACCAGAAGAAGGAATGAAGTACTGCTATATGCTACAACATAGATGAACCTTGAAAACATTATGCTAAGTGAAAGAAGCCAATCACAAAAGGCTATATGAAACTACAGACAAGAAGGAGATTCATGTTTGCCTACTGCTCGGGATGGGGGTTGGGAGGGTGATATGGTTTGGTTTCTTTCAGAGGGGATGAAATTAGATTGTGATGATTGTTGTAGAATCCTGTGAATATACTAAAAGACACTGAATTGTACACTTTAAATGGTACTTAAGTTGTACATTTGTATGGTAGGTGAATTACAGCTCAATAAAGCTGTTAAAAAAAAAAGTTTGCTGTAAAAATATTCTCTAACTAGCAAACCTAGAAATAGAAGATGAAGACCTTGTAATAAATACCTTTGAATTATGTGAATTTTTTATAATCCACTGAAATAGGTTGCTGTGGTCATTAAAAACCATGTTTTTGAAGTATATTTAATGATGGTATAATAGTAAACAAATACAGCAGAGTACAAAACTACATATAATTTTATAAAACAAGAATATATTTGTAAAAAAATGAAAAAAAGGATTCTCTCTAGGATGGCAGAATGGTGAGTAATTTAAATACTGTGCTTTAGAATTTTCTATCCTTTTTCTAAATTTTATCCAACAAGCATACATTATTTTTACAATCATAAAAGCAGCTATTTAATTTTTCAGATGAACCACATGCACCAGGAACGCAAGCATGTGACTGTAGTTATTATTTAACTGCAGATCCTTTATTAATATCGTATATTAGAGAATATTTTTCCCTTTCATTTTTCATAGTAAAAAGTCGCATATATCCCCCAACTTTTCCCATTGGCTAATTCTGCATAACAAAGCACTCCAAAGTATAGTGGCTTAAAACCACCACCATTTTGTGGGCTCACAATTCGAGAAGGGCTCCACCCCGCTCTCCAAGGTGACCCCACTCTGACTTCTGGGTCTTGGTGATGGCTGTCAGCTGGACGGCCTTCCTTCTCCCTCCTTCACCATGTGAGAGCCCAGCTCAGGCCTCTTTTCCTGGAGGCTGGTGGTCAAGAGGGCGAAAGCGGACTGCAGGAAGCCTGTACCTGCAGCCACCGAGTATCACAATCCCCATATTTCACTGGTCAGAGCAAGTCAGATGGGTCAGATTCAGAGGGAAGAGCACAGACTCTGCCTGTCGAGGAGAGAAGCAGTACGTGACGCAAGAATGGGAGGGATTGTTGGGGAACCTGTCTGCAGGCAGTTTGGAGACACACCCAGAGAAACCCATTACCAGTAGAGTCAGCCCTAACACAACAGATAAACTTTGTATTTGGTGAAAGGCTGCTATCTGGTCCCTATTTTCTTTCCTTTTTTTTTTTTTTTTTTTTTTTGCGGTATACGGGCCTCTGTTGTGGCCTCTCCCGTTGCAGAGCACAGGCTCCGGACGCGCAGGCTCAGCGGCCATAGCTCACGGGCCCAGCCGCTCTGCGGCATGTGGGATCCGGGGCACGAACCTGTGTCCCCTGCATTGGCAGGCGGACTCTCAACCACTGCGCCACCAGGGAAGCCCCTGGCCCCTATTTTCTACTGTTCTTGTAAGAGATGCAGTCTACTGAAAAATTGCTGGCCCCTTCATTTGATAAACAGCCCCATTCCATTTGCTAAAACTTCACTATTTAAAAAAAAAAAAAATCACAGAAAAAAAGAGGGAAAACTCGATTTTAGTCATATTTGGCTATAGCAGAGAAGATAGTAAATATTCTAGGCTTTGTGGGCCATACAGTCTCTGTCTCAACTACTTGACTCTGCTTGACTGTAACACAACAGCAGCTACAGGCAGTATACAAACGAAACAAGTGTAGCTGTGTTCCAATAAAACTCATTTATGGACACTGGAATTTGAATGTCATATCATTTTCACCCGTCATGAAATATTCTTGTAATTTTTTTAAACCATTCTTAGGTTGTATGCAGAAACCATGCTTGGCTCAAGGGCCATACAGAAACAGGCAGGGGGCCAGATTTGGCCCACAGGCTATAGTTTGCCAACCCCTGTGCTATAGTTAATTCAAAAGATATATTAAAATGCCAAGAGAGGAAATACTCCGCTGAGTACCTTATACACACACAGCCACATGCATTTCCTGTGTAGAACCTTCAACCTGCAGCTACCAAAGTTCTCACTGCCCTCAAACTGTTCTACCGAAGAGCCGTTTTACCTTCCGTTCAACTTTTCTCACTACTTCAATTCTTGGTTTCTTTTCTTTTGTTTTGCTACTGACAACAGTAAGGCCTGTGCTCTTCCTGTGTCAGCCTTCCAACCTCAAGTGAGCCCACTTTGCCTTTATTTACTAGAAAATGCCAGCAACCTAAAAATGACAAAACTACCCTATTCTGGTTATTTTATTCCTAGTGTAGTGTTTTATTCAAATGATTAAAAAAAATACTGATGATCACATTAACAGTATCCAGGAACATAAAAAAAAAAAATGTGCAGGCGACTAGACACTTGTCAGTTTAGCTCAAAACATACGAAAGGAACAAACAACGCTCTTGGTGATGGTATGGTGGCAGGACCAAGCTGCCAGGTACAGAGGGAATGACGGCCTCTAAAATACTAAGAGTATCTGCTCTGACACTGAACCTGCCTTGTCTGTGAACTCCTCGCATTTGAATCTGGCTCTTAGTCTTTATTCAGTGAGGGACAACTCGAACATGACGTCAGCTAAGGGGTCAACATACCACATTAACCCTTGTTTGGAACACTTGGCATTCTCACCAGGCATCTGAAGAGGCACAGATGGTCCGGTAATCTTTAAATATGCATGATCTGCCTCTGAAAATGCTGTCAGCGCCCCTGCCCCAGGAAAGGAGCAGTGTTCCGTCATCTCCCGTGTTACCTGCAGTCCTTTTTTCAAACAAGACTGATCGTTTGGATCCTTCAGGTTTTTTTTTTTTTTTTGCCTAGCAGAGGCCATCTCTGATACCAAGATTAAAAAAAAACTTATTTTACATGATAGTACAGTACAAACAAAAATGACGAGACTTTATATTGGATCAAGTCAGTAACCTTATTCTATTCAGTCCCCAACCTTTCACCAAGGGAGCTAAGAGATGACAGGTTACTGTCTGTGACCTTGACTCTCCAAAGCGATGCTAATACCACCACAGAGTCAAGGCTTTCCTTGAGGATCTTAATACTATTCACATTTCACATTTGCACTTCATTACCTAGAGTCTGCCATCACATTTTAAGTCACCAAAGAGACAGGCTCCACATGTGGGGCGTATTGATCCTGAGTTTTTCAAACACGGAGGTGGGACCACTGCCCGGGGCCTGAGTCAGAGCTGGGTTTGCTCCCGCCCCTGTTCCCCCCACCCCCCCCCAACAGTGTCTGCTCAGCCAACTGGCTCCCTGGGCTGTTTTCTTATCCATCAAACGTGAATGATGACCCATGCCCTCTGACCTCTCAGGGCTGTGTAAAGGTCAAGCCCGTGACAAAGGTACAGCTGCTTTGTAAACGTTAAAACAAAAGCTATTTTCTTTTATTATAAACCTTCTTCCTCAAGCATCAACAACTAACTTTTGTTCAGGTCTGCAGGGGCTGGGAAAGAAGTCAGATGAGCCTATGTTTTTGTTTTGGTTTGTAATCACAGTTTCATCTTTCCAGACTGAAGAGTCCTTTTTGATTTTAATTTCTTCTCCTGGTTTGGTAGGTCTTTTAGTTGTTCCTCTTAACTCTTTCCAGCGCTCTTGTAGCCCTTCTACCAAATAGCAACACACACACACACACACACACACACACACACACACACACGGCGCGCACACAAGCGTGCACATGATTCAAAGCGTAAGATCTTGAAATATTTATAACTGTCCTGGAACCGCCCAGCATTTCCTGGACGTCATCGGCTATGACAGGCAGCACATGAGCCAAATACCTGTTAGAAACAGTCTGAATGATCCTGAAATACAACTTTGGAGCCCGATGACTGGCTACATATAATGTAGGCTCTTTTTTTGTAGTGGTTCTAAGTGCACTGCCTTACCGTTTTCTTTCTGTACACGATGTAGCAGGCTGGCTTGCCCACTCCTACAGCTTCAGAGCTGGGGCAGATCACCTTCAGCCTTATCTTCCCCATTGGTTTGTTATTTTCCTATCTGAAAATGCTTAATATCAAAACATAAATTCAGGCAATCTCAAAGATATTACAGACTGGGTCCCCTTTTATTAAAAACCAGCATCAACGTCTGTGATATTAACAGTCAACACTAAGTATCCTTTGTCCTGTCCCTTGTTTCTTCTCTCACAGCCAGTCCCTCCACTTCTTTTGCCAGAGGAAGCTGTCGAAAAACTTTTAAGCCTCTCTCTCTGTGCCCCCCACCCAAACCCCAGCTTACAGCCAATGTGTTTACCATTATTCTTTGAACTGTACTTGTTCGTGTCATTATACCCTTTTGTGTACATGTTTATAATAATATATATATATATACACACATACCAGCTCTACTTATGCCCTTAAAGATATTTCCTACCTCAAAAGGAAACTATATTAGTGAAACATCATTTATGTCTATCAGAAAACTGGAAGCTCCCTCCCAATATACACTATCAGCTCACGCTCCCTGTTATCAAAGGGATTCCTGGTCTACAGGACACCAGAGTCACCTGGGGCATCATCCTTGGAAGCAGAGTCACCTGCTGAAAACTGTTACGATGTCTCTGGTGGATGGCAGAGGGACTTGTAAAAATACCCTTAAGTTCTTTGAAAACTTCTGGGACAGAGCCCGGTCCATTACTGCTGTTTCCTAGCATTTCACTGCTCGGCCAAATCATTTCAAGTTGTGCTCTGGTGGGTCCTTAGAGCATTTCTTATGCCCATCTTGCTCGCAGCTGTTTCTCTTTAGCCCAACATGTACAGCTGCTTGACTGCTCGTACTGTCGGCTGTTTCGGCAAGTGTCCAGCCTCGAAAAACAGCAGGTTAAGAAGGATTACTTTCATGCTCGTGCAACAGATGCAAAGGAAAAAACTCCTCGTTACTGGTGACAATCTTGTCGTTTAATGTCAACTATGGCAGATAGGCCATGTGTACTTTTTTTCTGGAATTCTCAGGTTTACATTTTCAATAGGATTTTGATTCTTAAAATGGTTCTGCTTTCATTTGAGAGTGTTTAAAGACATGGAATGAAAATTATAATGTATAATGACAGCATAAGAGATTTTATGCCTATAATTTTTAAGAGGAGTTTAACAGAGTACCTGTGCATATTCTTCAGTTGATTTTCTTTTATTTACCCAGTGATTTTTATATTTAGTATTGGGTCAAGTACTTACTGCTACATAGGGACATAGGCAGAATGGGCTAGGACATAAGTCTCTACTTCTCTGAATCATAATGTCAACTGCAATACATTTCACAAGAAAAGTGAGTCATTAAAATAAAATTTTTCCTTGTGAATTTTTGGTCATGATACAGACTCAAAGCCCCAGGGTCAAGAAAGTTAAAACTTGACCCTGTACAAACAACGATATATAAAATTAGATACATGTATATATTGTAGAGCCCAGGGAGTAGAGCTAATAGTTTATAATAACTTTAAATGGAGTATAATCTATAAAAATACTGAATCACTATGTTGTACACTTGAAACTAATATAATATTGTAAATCAACTATACTTTAATAATAAAAAAAGAAAGTTAAAAGCTACCTAATCCCATCACCTACGTGGTGCTGCCACCCCTGGATAAGGACAGGCCTTGGGGCAGCCGCTGTCAATTCCAATGCTGGAAACTGGGCACTGCTCAGTTAGCAACTGTGTTCTTGGTCATTTGACACCAGTAATAATTACAGTTTTGTAATAATTCACTTTTTACATAGGAATGTGAGTAGAATCAAGACCACTGTATCTCTTTGCCTCTCGCTTTGATATCCATTCCTGACCGAGGGGTTAGGGGTGGGCTTAAGGCTGGGGGTCAGGAAGGCCACCCAAACCCAATGTGCCCATGGGAGTTGCTCCGGGTGTGAATGTTTACGAGTCTTGTCTACCACCGTGGAAAAAACTGTGAAATGTGCTGACCCAGCAGTGTCGGAGAATTTCAGGAACAGGAAACTCATTATTCCCAGGCAGCTGACTTCATCCTTGGACAACTTGACCTCCTAGACAGTTGTTCTTATCTACGGAAGGAAATCTAATCTCCAATCAGCTCTGTGTATTACATCTTCATCAAACACCACAAAGGAATGGAGGGAGAGGACACGGAACCCCTGGGTTCCTTTCAGAGACTTGAAAAGTGATATTAATAGGTGTCAAAGATGACTTTCTTCCTGGCAGTGATTCTACCTTAAAGAGACAATCAGTAATTGAAGCAAGCAAGCTCTTCTTTCCGTTTTAATCTACGGACAAAGGCCAGTGTGGTAACGAGTGGGTTAGCACCACTTTAATATTTTAACTTTGAAAAGGAATACAGTTCACATCTTATTAGAGAGGAGTAAAAGGGCCCACCAAAATGAAAACACTACGAAACATTTTCCGACTACGTTAAGGAAGCAATATGAATAGAAAAATTTGAAAATGATCACGTAACACGCAAGAGTTAAAATAGGGTGTCAATAGAAAACAGGATTCTGCACAGACTTAAAACAAAGGACTGCACCTAATAAACCTGTACACAGTCTCAGATATCAAGCACAAGGTTAAAAACCACCTTATAGGATTTACTTTCATATTTCCTCAGTTGTAGTGCTGGCATATGATAGGAAAACTGCACGGTTTCTAAAAGCATGAAGTGTTTTACTCACAAAAGCCGAGGCACTCCTATTTCCGTTCAGTTCTTTACGTATGTGCATGCCTGGAACCCAGAGCCCAAAGATCTGGGCTTATGATAATTTATCCGCACATCTCCAAATAACCGATTACATCAAGACTTAGATGTGAGAAAGGAATCACGTCAGGATTCGGCTACATGTCTGTCTACAACTGGAAAGACACCGACCTACCCTTTTCTCCTTTCTGGGCAAGGTTTTCCTTCTAGGTGAGTTCACAAAGCGGGGCTTGCGGGAACCCTTCACGGGGCTGCTGGGGCGGGGCCCCCTGAGCTCCAGGTCCTTCCTTCCTTCTAACCCCCCCCCACTCCCCACCCCCGCCCTTTCTCCAGGCCGCTCCACCCAGAGTCCTTCTTCCCCTTTCACATACCTAGAAATGTTAACAAGCCGACTGGTCTGCAATGTCACTGATCCCTCAGATGAAACAGACACAGGTATTCCTCCGTGAATACCACGAAAGGAATATATGGCTTTGGTGTATCTACCTTGGGAAAGTGGAACCCGAGGAAAGCAACTAACGAAGCGTGACCACCGCAAACGGAGGGTGTTGGTACAACGCCCGGTAGGGTCTTCACTGACAGCTCAAGCTTTTCTTTGGCAAAAGCTTTCATGTCAAAAAAGGATGGATCACTCTAAGGACAGCCCTGAACAAGGCCCAAATTTGCTTACTACTCTTTTTGGACAATTGAGCCCTGAGGAGTGTGGAAAAAAAAAGAGTCTTGTAGTAATTGCTTATCCCTAGAAAATACTGTATTCTAATTATTTCTTTAAATGTGTATTAATCTTAACCTTATTAGCATTACATCAGTGGCAGCAGTAGAATCATAACAAGAATATAAAAAGCAGGTAGTGCTAGTCACTGTCCTAGGAGGTTTATGTATATGAACACATTTAATTCTCAAAACTACCCTATTTTGGGGGCAGGGGAGAAGGACCCTATGAGCTAGGTGCTAGTACTATCCCCCGCCATTGTACAAATGAGGAAACTGAGGCACAGAGAGGTTAATCAACTTGCCCAAGATCACAAAGCTAACAAGTGATGGGGTCAGGATTGGAACCCAGTCAGTCTGGCTCCTAAATCTGAACTCTTGGGCACCGTGTGACTGTCTTTCATAAGTCTCCAATACAGAATCAGGTCCCACTTAAATGATTAGGGTACCCCCTCCTTGGAAATCATTCAGCTTCAAAGATTTCCTGAGATTATTTACCATCGTAACGTGTGGTCCACGAACTAGAAGATTTTAAATAAGGCCAACCCTTTGTTTATTATGCAACGCTGCCTGGATTGTAAAATCAATATATATGTATTTCCTCCGAACGAGAAGAAAAATTAACAACGGGAGTCAATGTAAAACACAAGAGCAGTGGGTATAAGTTGGCTGTGGGGTGCTCAAGCAAACACTTCTACCACCCCTGCCCCTTGGTCAGCACTTGCTCCCGCTAAAGGACTGGAAGTGTCCTTAATCGCCGAGCTCACGTCATCTTATGTGTCCCCACAGAACAAACTGGGAGAGGCAGAGGAGGGGATGGTACTCACACTTGACAAATAAGAAAACCGAAGAGTTCTGGGGAGGCCTGAAGAAGACTGGAGGCTCAGACGACGCTGATGCTTAGTGTCTGTTGCCAAACGACAGCCGCCGTCCACACTGCCCACGACACTCCGTGCTCACTAGCAGCGTTCAGGATGGCGGCTGGGATTCAGCTGAACCCCGAGGTCTTTCCCTGGCAACCTGCCCTCAGCCCGACGACATCAGGCTTGTGCCCTCCTGAGTCCTTGTCATCTTCCCTCCTGCTCTGTCTCACAGGACCTTGGAGGTCAAAAACCGGGAGTGCTTTTCCAGATCCATCACTTTTTTCTTCACATCTGTATATGACGGAGCCCCAGGTTTCTTCTCATTCTCTCACACCTTCTCCGCCTCCTCGGGATGACTGACTTCTATCCCAGTAGATTTCGGTGTATATGCGTCGTCGCATGAGAAAGAGGGGGCTGGGCTTTTATTTCCTCCAGAAGGACTTAGAGAACTTTTTCGTTACTGAGTTTTTAAAGTTTTTTACTCCTTACTTTTCATCATCAAATATAAGTCCTTACACCGTCATTTGTACAAAATACAAGTTCTCTAACACTTAGAATTGCTCTTTATTTATGTGTGCCCCACCTGATGCCACAAAGGATGAGGTGGTTTATCCATGACTGTGACAGCTGGATGTCATTTCCTGCATTTTCAGTTGTGAGCCCCTGATAGAAAGGAAACGCAGCTCTCGGCAGAGGCTGGACCCACAGGGCTTTCGTAAGGGACTTTCAAGAACACACTTCAAAGCAGCACACGGCTAACGTCTCAGAAATAAGCTTTTCTTCATCACATTTCTAATAATTACTGAAAACGAATTATTGGCATTGCCCATCTGGACCAGGTATCAGAAAACTGTCAGTTTCTTAGACAACAGAAAATAGTCTAAAATCGACACCAGGTCATTTGAGGAAGAGCGTAGGGTAGGATATGCTCCTAAGTAAGCATATTACGGAAGCTGTATTTGGATTCTTCTCCTGTAAGGCAGGTACTTGCTATCTCTACCCTAAACGCTGTCTTCCCTGCTCTAGAGCTCAGGATTTGGGGGCTTCAGCTTAGTACTGCTACTGAATGCTTCTGAGAAAGATCCAGGTCCTGCCTGTGACCTTGACTTAGACAGAGATGGCCCTTCATTATGATGGGTCCACGAGTCAGGTTCTCATCTTACATGGTCTTCACTACCTACCTACCAACATACCTACAGTATACGAAACTTCTCTCAGTCAGCGATGTAGAAAACACGTCCTTAGCCACTCAAGAATGACTTCATATTGTCACCAAGCCAGACTGGAAAAGCTGATTCCTTAAAGCAATCATTTATTCAAGCTTTATCTCTGTATAAAGCCAGACGAGGGGAAGGCCATACACTTGGCCTACATTACTAAGTCCCCGTGTCACATTCTGCCCTTGGCTTTCACTGAAGTCAGTAATAAATAGTTATGCATATCCAATAATTTTAATCCTCTTTTACTCAATCGGGGTCATTCATTTTGTCATTTAACTCCCTTCATAGCAAATTCCCCTCAGAACCAGGGAATGGAAATAAACTAGTATTTGTCTTCTCATTAGACAAGAATAGTTATATAACAGCTTTCTCAGGGCTGCTATGAAATTCAAACCTAAGTCTCAAGTTCAAATGTCCTTAACCAAGACTGCAAAAATTTATAGTAAATATATATGGCCCTCTCCTTCTTTCCAACTTGATATTTTCACCCCGCTTGCTTTCTGTTTTATTTTACCTATATTTTCATTGTTAAAAGCCTCAAAGGTTTTTGGAGAGCTGACACCTATAAGGATTTCATCTTCATCAAGAAAAAGAGTCAGAGTGATGATACACTGCATCGTGATTCACTTAGAAGGCTACTTCTCAGGAAAGAAGACTCAGTAATATCTAGACGAAGCATATGTGTCTATGATAAAAGGAAGGAGAAAGAGAAAGATGAAGATGATTTCAAGGCCATATGCTTGGGAAGCAAAAGAACACAGCAGAGAGATGTGGGAAGGAAATTAGTCTTTAGGAAGCTAGTTATCAAAGAATCTTCACTAGTCCACATCTGGGCAGCTGTTGGTCATCTACACACTCTCCAGAGATGAATTTAACAAAAACTAACCTGGTGCGAAGTCGGGAAACGTCGGCTCTATCACTGAGTGTTGTCTCTTTATTTCTGTGTCTGCTTTCTCATCTGCAAAACGAAGCCATTAGGGAAAAAAAAAAGTCGCAAGCACTATCCGGTTCTAACATTTTATGATTTTTGAGATGGAATCTAAGAAATGAAAAGAATCTGATGAAAGAGATGTAAAGCTGGAGTCACTCCTTCATTTACATACTGTACTAGAAGAATCTCCTTAGGGGTGTGTATGGGGAGAGGAGTAAGCAAGACAGTCGATCTACTGGTGCAAGAAAAAATGACCAGAACATCCGTTCATCGTTCTTTTTACCTTAAAAGGAAAGAAATGCATCTTAGATCAACATCAGCACCCTCATTTGGGTTCACTCGTTAGATGGCCCTATGTCAAGCGTCTGGTTTATTTACGGTAGGAAGTCATCTTTGTGGTTTTATAAAAAAAAAAAAAAAACCTTTAAGCAATGAGGTGAAGAGTGACCACAAAAATATTTTGTACTATACAGAGGTGATATAGTTACTTTATGGCAAAATACATAGAAGAATTTGTTCTAAATTTACTGACGTATTCTATGATCACAACTGGACTGGCAGATTTTTTTTTTTTTCAATGAGCTTACTTAATCCCTTCAAGGTAAAGATGAGGTTTTAACAAGTGCAAGAAAATAGCTGCCTTTTGGAAAGAAACATACTATGGAGAAAGCATTTTGAAAAGAGATGTGCTTTTGTATCTATAGAGAACTTAGAAATACTTTTCTAATCTATTTTAACTTTTTTTTTTTTTTTTTTTTTTTGCGGTACGTGGGCCTCTCACTGTTGTGGCCTCTCCCATTACGGAGCACAGGCTCCGGACGCGCAGGCTCAGCAGCCATGGCTCACGGGCCCAGCCGCTCCGCGGCATGTGGGATCTTCCCGGACCGGGGCACGAACCCGTGTCCCCTGCATTGGCAGGCAGACTCTCAACCACTGTGCCACCAGGGAAGCCCTACTTTAACATTTTCAATAAATATAAAAAGGTTTTCTTATTTTGAACTCCCTCATCCTTATTAATATAAACTCTAATACCTTTTGTGAGAACATAATGAAAATAGAAATTTACCAGACAGATTTTAACCAAAACTGTTGCATAACTGGTAGATTGTTTAAAAATGAGAATTAATGTTAGTTAATAAATTTAGCCAATAATGCTCTTCGTCCATTTGGATCAATAAACCTTTGTGAGGTAACCTTTTTTTCAGCTATTGTAAGTTTTAAAACCAAATAGCAAAATAAACTGAATGTAGGACTAGACTTTCAAATTGCTTCCCCGCTAAGTGTTTACCGAGATTTTTAAAGACAATGGTATAAATTCATCCACAGTACCTTCATTAAGGTAAAAAAAAACACCCCACAACATATCAATGATAATTTTTAACAAGAGCAAGTTCTTAGCTTTAATATTTATTTTATCTTTAGTGCATCCTTTTAAAATTCCTGTAGATTATAAAACATAAAATAATGCAGTAGTACACACATGGCACGTATAAATTAAAATGCAAATGTTGAGAGCATGTGCTCAGATTTTTTTCCCTGATGTGATGCACAATAAAAACTTGGACACCTGGTAAATCTGTGGTAATCACACCAATTTATCTTTGTTTTTCCCAAGCTCGCAAAAAAGTAACAACCTTTAGAATCATTATTTACTTAATCATTTCTCCCAATACAATAAATGACGCCTTAAGTCAAAGGATTTCCTGGGATGGCTCCCCAAAGAAAAAAATCCCTTGTACCAAGCAAGTATATCTATTTCACAAACAGAAATTTACAAGTTATTTCTGCCTCATCAAATTCAATATGTAAAAGATTTCTTTCCACCCATCACACCCTAGTACATGTCTTGTTTTTCTAACTGTAAAAGTACTGCAATGAGTAGTAGTGGGGAAAATAAATCAAACTATAAAAAGACAGAAGTAATCACACACAGAAAAAGATATAAGTAGAAAGTGAAAAATCATCTACACTCCCTTCCCTCCTCAGAAAAGCATGTAATAGTTTTTAAATGCACTGGCTACTTTCTCACTCAATATTCAAAGTCACTTCTCCATAGTAGAACATTCACCTCCATAAACATGTTTAATAGTTCCAATGTATTTCAACATACAGATACATCTTATTTCACTTAGCCCAAATATCACACTAATGGACATTCATATTATTTCCAATTCATGTACTACTATGAAAGATCTGTGTTTTGGTTTTTGTTTTTTAACGAAACACAGGATAGAAGGTCTCTCCTCAGTTGGTGTATCCAATAGTTTTAGGTAAATATTTCTAGCTTATAACTCATTATTTAGCACTATTCTGCATATCATCAGAACAGTCTTTTCTTCTCATAAATACCAAGTTGAAATGAATTCTTAAATGGTCTTTTGTTTGAGATTTGCAGAAATGGGGACAAATTTGTTCTGAAATAGTATTTGGCCACTCTGGTTAAGTGGAAAACAACAATTCCTTTCAAAATGTTACTGTGCACTGAAGCTTTTTCGAACTCTTGCAAAAATTTTTCACATGAGGAAACAAGGTAATTTCTTTAAAACAAAAAGAATATGAAAGATTTATATTCATAATTCTAAAAGTCCTTATTTTGAAATTAATGAAAAATTGATATTGTTTATTTAACTGAAGTCACACTATGTTCTCATTCAACACACTTCCCAAAGCCTATTCAGAATGGTCTGTGACTCATAACATGTGAATAAAGAGATTTCTTTAATAAGACAGAATATTTTCTGCTTTTTGTATCAAGCATTTAATATTTTAAAATAATTATAGGATAGGAATATTTCTCTCTTAGGTAATCAATCACTCAAGTTAAATATATATTACCATCTTTTATAAAAGGCCCTTAATTTTCTAATTCAAGCTTAAAAAAAAAATCAATTAAGGTTCAATTTTTAAACGAATGTATTCCCCAGGGGCTAATTTTAAAGCCTGCATCCATCTGAAATGTCAGTAATTTAGGCCTCCCGAAAACTAGTAACTGTATCTACTACTGTCACAACAAAACACATTCCCATGAACTGGAAATAACAGCTAATCTGGACGGCTCTGGTTTATAAGAATTCCTTTCTTTCTAAGAGTTCTACCTTTGTTCCTTCAACTTTCTTCAATGTTCTCAGTTTTCTTCCGCAAAAGAGAAATGTTACTTTTTATATTGTGTAAAAGAATTAAAATAGGTAATTTTATTATATTATGAAAATACACGGTATACTCATTCATTTCTGCCGAAAGGAAAAATTACCTTGCTTTCTCCTTTCTGTATACCAGTTATCTAAACAGTAAGGAGCCGGGCACTCACAGTTAAAATTGGCTAAAGCTTCAACCTCCCCTCCCCAGCCTTGCCAGGCTGCAGGATGGCTGTAAAGTCAGCACAGGTGACTGACATGTTTACATCAGATAAGGCCGAGCAGAGCGCACAGCACACACAATCAAGCTCCAAGCCAACAACAGGACTACACACGGGTGATAAAAAGTAAACACATACACTCTGACTGTGGACTCCGCTGGACGTCCATGACATCTTCTGAACAGATTCATCTGAATCATTCATAAGTCAAGTCTGATGTGAAGTAGCAAGACTAAATAACTAATGACAAATTCCTGACTCGGACACTTCTAGCTGGAGAATTTTGCCTGCCGATAAACGCCATTGGGTTCGGTGTACCATAAGTTACGTAGGGTAGGACCAGTTAAAGTGAGTCAACCACAAACAGTGGATACCACACTGCTTCTGAGATCCAAGGACTCTGCCTGACAAATCACCAACTTCCAGTGACCCACACCACCGTCCCACTCTATCTCAGAGCAAAGAGGAAGGGAGGGAGGGAGGGAGGGAGGAAGGAAAGGAAAGGAAAGGAAAGGAAGGAAGGAAGAGGAAGGAAGAGGGAGGAAGGAAGGAAGGAAGGGAGGGAGGGAGGAAGGAAAGAAGGAAAGGAAAGGAAGAATGAGAGAGGCGGGAGGAAAGGAGAAAAGGAAAGGAAGGAAGGAAGAGGAAGGAAGAGGAAGGAAGGAAGAGGAAGGAAGAGGGAGGAAGGAAGGAAGGGAGGGAGGGAGGGAGGGAGGGAGAGGGAAGGAAGGAAGGAAGGGAAGAAAAAGGAAGGAAGGAAGGAAGGAAGAAAGGGAAAGGAAAGGAAAGAAGGAAGGAAGGAAGGAAGAAAGGAAGTTAGAAAATTATCGAGCTTTATTTTCAGAGACACTGAGGATTCTAAAGCAGAAGGAAGAACGAAATTGTGAGAAGTGGGTCAGCTGAAAGCGGCTCTCCTTAGAGGGCAGACTCCTCTGTCCGCCAGCCTACCTGGTAGCCGGTCCTCCATCCCCCACACTTGACGCCCCCATACTGCCCATGTGGGCACGCCTTTTATTATTCTGCCTAAAACTTCTCTAAACAGAGCTTGAAAAAGTTAGCATCCTCTTAAAAATATATATGTAAAGAAAAATGTATCTTTTTATTCCAATCTTTCCTGTTCAACTTAGAAATACTCAATCAAGAGTAGGAGATATGGGCTTCCCTGGTGGCGCAGTGGTTGAGAGTTCGCCTGCCGATGCAGGGGACGCGGGTTCGTGCCCCGGTCCGGAAATATCCCACATGCCGCGGAGCGGCTGGGCCCGTGAGCCATGGCTGCTGAGCCTGCGCGTCCGGAGCCTGTGCTCCGCAACGGGAGAGGCCACAACAGTGAGAGGCCCGAGTACCGCAAAAAAAAAAAAAAAAAAAAAAGAGTAGGAGATGTGGTAAAGCGCTCTCACCCACATTGCTGGGACTACAAACTGGTGCAGCCCCTCCGTGAAACAACCTGGCAACATGTACTGAGAGCCTTAACATATTCATACCCTCTGAACAAGTAACTCCCCCAAAGGGGAATCTGTTCTAAGGAAGTCATCCAATATAAGAAAAAGTTTTATACAAAGAGATGTTGATGGCACCATTATTTATGGTAGCAAAGAACTGGAACCAATATACAGGCTATTGAAACTTCATTAGACTTCTAGGCAGTCATTAAAAATTGTCACTGTGAAGAATACTTAATGATATGAGGAAATATAGAGACAGTATAATCTCAAAGAGATTTTTTAAAAAGATATTGGAAAGATACCCACCAAAACATTGACATTGATTGCTTCTGGATAAAATGATCACGGTAATTCTTCACTATATTTGTCAATATTTTTCAAGTTTTTCATATAGAAAATATACCCCCCCACACACACACACACGTCTCTCCTCTTAAATGCCACTGAAAACCATGAAAAGCTCTAGTTCACCTAAACAGACGTAAGAAAAAAGAAGTTCCATATAACACAAAACAAAAATATTCACTGTGGCCTATTTACTGGACCAAATTTTCATTGACATGTTTTAAATCTGTGAATATCTGATGCTGAAACTGCAAAAGAAAAGTAAGTCAAAGGGACACACTAGCTTCTCCTAACCTATATTTTTCATTTAAAATGCCTCTTAAATTTGCTCCTGTCCTCCTACTTTGGCTCAATGTGCCAAAAACAAAGAAGTGTCTTCTGGGTTTATCACAGTTGTTTCTGAACAGTTCTTCCTATGCCAAAGCATTTGAACTTTTCACCTGTGTGCAGGCAGAGTCTCGTTTATGAATGGGTTGTATTCCAAGTGTTCATTTGGAAGGTGGCTGTTTGTTTCAATGGGGAAACGTATTCCAATTCCTAATGGAGTAAAAGCCTGGGGTCTTGGTCCTATGAGGGAGGGGTTAGTTGAAGAGAAAGTTTCTTCTCAGGCTTCTGGGCACAGAAGAAAGCTAGAGCACAGTTTCAAAAAGGTAAAGCTGATTAGCAGCACAGTGAAACAGGTCATTTTGGAGCATGGAAACTTCAGGAGTCAGGGAAGACTTGTGAAAGATGCATGAACACCGCAGGCCTTGGGTGTGTGAAAGACGGAGAGGGCCACGTGGTCGGGCTGGAGGAGGATGACTCAGGAAATTCAAGAGTAAAGAAATTAAGTTTCTGCTTATTTAGATGAGTGTCTTCAAATTTTTTAAGACTATGGATGACTCAGTCAGCAAGGCTTCCAGCACCATTCATACCTGGTAATCCCTGGAAACAAAACAATGACAACTGGGCTTCCCTGGTGGTGCAGTGGTTAAGAATTTGCCTGCCAATGCAGGGGACACAGGTTCGAGCCCTGGTCCGGGAAGGTCCCACATGCTGTGGAGCAGTTAAGCCCGTGCACCACAACTACTGAGCCGTGAGCCACAACTACTGAAGCCGGCGCACCTAGAGCCTCTGCAACAAGAGAAAGCCTGCTATGAGAAGCCCGTGCACCACACGAAGAGTAGCCCCCGCTCAGCGCAACTAGAGAAAGCCTGCATGCAGCAACAAAGACCAAACGCAGCCAAAAATAAATTTATTTAGAAAAACAAAACAAACAAAAACAATGACAGCGATTGTGTGTAGCGGGATTCCAACCTGGGTGTACGGGTATGCAAAATAAACTGTAAATACAAATGTTTCTATTTATAATGCGATAGGTGTGTTCTTGAAAAACTAGGTTCTGCCTAACACCAAAATAGATTTTAGGGAGCACACTCAAAACCTGTGGAAGGCTTAAAAAAAAAAAATGTTGGGCTTCCCTGGTGGCACAGTGGTTGAGAGTCTGCCTGCCGACGCAGGGGACACGGTTTGGTGCCCCGGTCCGGGAGGATCCCACATGCCACGGAGTGGCTGGGCCCGTAAGCCATGGCCGCTGAGCCTGCACGTCCGGAGCCTGTGCTCTGCAATGGGAGAGGCCACAACAGTGAGAGGTCTGCGTAACGCAAAAAAAAAAAGAAAAAAAGAAAAAAAAAATGTTAAAAATATACATGTCCGTCTTCAAAACTGTTTAATTCCTAAGAAAAACAGAAGGAATTTTACCTTTAAGAATACAATTGTGAAGATCATTCAACACAAATAATACAAGGAACGATTGAGTTTATACAGACTAGAACCGAGTGCACATAGACTGGACAGAACCATGAAATCAGTTCTTCCAAGACATTGGACCTGGCCACCTGAGTCAAGCAAAGAGCAAGGACAAGGGGGACAGGTGTCCCGCTGTCCTACCTGGTCTGCTCCTTTGGCCACATCGGGTATTTTTGCATCCAGTTGCTGTTATCTGGAGGCATTAAACAGTGCTGTGCCCAAGGAAAACTGTGTAGGGACCAATTTCTGCCTCGTATGCCAGCACTCCCCATTGACCAAACTTGTGTAAACTGATTTGTGTAATGTAAACACGCACATAGCAAAAAAGCCTGCATGATTACGCATTTTCTAAAGTAGATTCAAATCTGTAAAGGAAACCCCACTTTCTTTTCTTCCATCCAGCCTGACCACCGCGTGAAAGCTTCCTCCAGGATACCAACACTTAGGAATTCCAGATGAGAAGTCTGGGATGCATGACCTGAGAAAAGCAGGGCAGCTGCTAGCACACAGGGCACCTCTGTGCACATCAGAAGATGAACTTCCTCTGTGCAGGCAAATTACAAAAAGGGAGCTGTGGCCCTCTGCCGCGGGTGGTTGGCAGTACTGCCCCTTCCACCCAGGTGCCTCTGTGCAGGTTATGTGATAGCAGGGCCATCCAGGTCCCTCGTTCTGGGGTCGGTTAATACAGAAGACCTTCCTCAACATGCAGGTGGAAACAAAAACAGAGCATGTTTATTACAATTACAAATAGCACTAAGCTCTGAATGTTAGGGGGTCCAGCAACTTGCAGATAGGATTTGAATCCTAAATGACCAAGCCCAAAGGAATCAATGTAAACAGAAGCAAGTTAAATAGGAATACGTGGGACTTCCCTGGCTGTCCAGTAGTTAAGACTCCATGCTTCCACTGCAGGGGGCACGGGTTCTATCCCCAGTCAGGGAACTAAGATCCTGCATGCCAAGAGGCACGCCCCCACCCAAAAAAAAAGGAATACATGCAAGAGAATGGAAAAAAACAGAACTGTAAAAATAGAAGATGGGAAGCATAATGGCACCTGAGGAAAGGTTCAGCAGGTCCCTGAAAATGACACAGGCCCTTTATGCTTTTTTTCTTTCTTTTTAATACATTTATTTATTTATTTTTGGCTGCATTGAGTCTTCGTTGCTGCACGCAGGCTTTCTCTAGTTGTAGCGAGCGGGGGCTACTCTCTGTTGCGGTGCGCGGGCTTCTCACTGCAGCGGCTTCTCTTGTTGCAGAGCACAGGCTCTAGGTGCGCGCGCTTCAGTAGCTGGGTCTCGCAGGCTCTAGAGCGCAGGTTGTGGCTCATGGGCTCAGTAGTTGTGGCTCATGGGCTCAGTAGTTGTGGCTCGCGGGCTCTAGAGCACAGGCTCAGTAGCTGTGGTGCACGGGCTTAGTCACTCTGTGGCATGTGGGATCTTCCCGGACCAGGGCTTGAACCCGTGTCCCTTGCACTGGCAGGCGGATTCTCAACCACTGTACCACCAGGGAAGCCTCCTTTATGCTTTTGTACATGCTGCTTACTCTGCCTATGACCGTCTTCTCCAGCCTCTTTGAATGCCAACTCATTCATCAAGATACAACTCAAATAGCACTAACTCTCCCCGGGCAGTTTATGGAGCCTCTATTGTCTGGAGATCTGTGCACACAACCTGGGGAGAGGGGTTCCTCGTCCAGAAGGATTCCAAGGCTTGAGAACTATCACTGTCCCTCCACCCAGGTGCCACCCAGCAGCCAAGCCTGCACGGCAGGAGACCCAATGGCCGCAGCTGTCTGATCTGATGGCTGCTCTCTTTTTTGTCTCTACCCTTCTCTCCCTCTTACGAAATCTGAAATTAGGATGTAGGGTGACTAAATGCCATCCGAATGGACCTGGATCTGGGGGCAAATAAACATAGTTGCTGTGTGGGGTCTACTTGTACAAAGCAGCTGAGAAAAGACAATATTATTAGAGAAAAGGTTCACGAAAAGTGATGCAAAGATTAGCGAGAAAGCGAGGAAGGAGGAGCTTTGGATCCTGGTCTCTGTTGGACTCTCAACGCCCATCTGTTCCAGGAGCTGCCCCATCACCCCTCTCTGTGTTTTCTTTTAGCTGATCTGACTGTCATTTACAACCAAATAAACCTTGAAGGCAGTTCTGTTAATTCACCAATTTAGCACCTTGTTTACATAATTACATGCCTATCTTCCCACTAGAACTAGGAATTCCTTACAAGCAAAAACTGTCTTTTTCATAATGCTTCCTCTAAGGCCTTAAAGAAAACACCTCAAAAAAAAAAAAAAAAAAACACCCTAAACCAATTACAGGTTATTGGTAGTAGAACTTTAGATATGAAAATGACATTTTACAAAATGAAGTACATCAAATGCTGGATTTACCTATAAATTGGAAGATTTGTGAAAACACCAAAATAGGAAATAACATCATTTCCACATATGAGTAACCTAAGTGCAGGTAATAAGAACTCCTTTTGGCTAATAGCCCAAAAGATAACCGTTAATGTAATGGAGAGTGTGAACGGAAGAAAACTATTTAGGTACCCAAACTAGAAAACCTGGGGTCGCCCTCAACTCCTTCCCATCCATTTCCCCCGGGTAGTTACCAAATCCAGCTCAGTCAACTTCCCAAACATCTCTGGGGACACCCTCTCTCTGCCACCACGGAACTGCCCTAATTCAGACTCTGGTCGCCTCTTACCCAGAGGACAGCAATGGCTTTAGCAGAGTCTCCTCTGGTGGCACTGAGTCCCGTCACTGACCCATCCCTGGGGTGGCCACAGAAACACCCTAGCACCGCGGGGCTCTGACTTCTCCCTTGTTGCCTGTCACTCCCTCTGTTTAGAAACTTTGATGCTGATTTCCATTTCCGCTAATAGGGTGGAACTAGGTTATTCAAATCAACTCTGCCACTGAAAACAGCTAAACATCCTGAACAAAATATTTTTTCAAACATCTCCTTAAAGGCATCAAAGCGCTGAAGAAGCAGGAGTTACCTTGCCAAAATCTGAGTGAAAGCAGAGTGCGAGAGCCGTGAGCTCCCACGGAAGCCACTCACTCTGACAGCTTTGATGGTCCCGTGGGCTGAGAGGAACAGAAGTCGGATCCCCAAGGTGGGGATCTAATAGGAAACCCTTTCTCCATAAGGGTAGGATCCAAAAGGGTCACAGCCTCAGCGTAAAGGTGATCCCAAAATAAACCCATTCCACCCCCAGGGGACTGCAGCCCAAATGTATATCACCAGCAAGTCCAAAAACTCCCAAGCTGTGAGCTTAGTCTAAAATGGCCTGGGTCTGTAGTGCCCCTAAGCCACCTGGCCCAGGAGACAATCCTCTCTAGGGACACACTTTCATTCCAAGACTTGAAAATCCTCCTCGAGTAATGGTTCAAGGCAAATGAGCAGCTCATGGCCAAAATTACCAAGCAAACATGGGAACAAGGCACCATGACTAAGAACCAGCAGAAACGTAACATGGTAGAAAGATACCCCGAAGACTCAAGGTACTAGTATCATCGCTATTCTCACAATGCTTGAAGAACCTTAGATTTAACTTACGGCACGTTTCTGAACACTAGAACTTTGAGAGGCATGCCTGAGGCTGTTAACAGGCCCCAGCTACGTGGAATAAAGCAGAAATGACATTGCAGTGCACTCTTCTATAAAATAAGGTCTCAGATTGTTCAGAAATGCTTTCAATGCCTCCACACAATTGACTTGGTGAGGTTCTAGGACAGAAGCTGTTGACTCTCCCTGAAACTTCTCTGCCATGTTCACAAGGCAAAGTTCTCGCAGGCGGCTGTGGCCATCGGCTCTTGGTTTGTCATCAGCTTGTGGTTACCCCACATCTCTTATCACCAGCTTGCAGCGAGTCCTCCCCTACTCTCCCAGGCGTTGCTCAACCCGCTCAGCAAACCGCTCTCAACACTCTGCTCAATCCTAGCAGAAACAGAGCTTACGTGCTGATGAAAATTCAACGTGGAAGGGCTCACAGCACACCCGTGGAGCACTTCAGCGGCTCCACTAAGTCATTCAACAGTATTTATTGCGTACCCGCTACATGCAAGCACCGTTCCGGGTGCAGGGAGGTGGCAGCAAATATGACCTGGTCTCAGCTGCTGGTGAGCTGAAGTTAACAGGTTCACAGCCCAGCCGGGGGAGAGAAGTAATAAACATGTAAACACCTCCTTTTCCGACAGTGTCAAGTGTCACAGAGAGGACAAGAGCTGTGTGAGAGTGGAGGGGCTTCTTTAGATGTGGTCAGGGAGGCTCTCGGAGAGGGCAACCCTTCAGCTGGCAAAGTAAAATGACAAGGGGCCCGAGGGAAGAACATTCCAGACAAAGAGAAAAGTAAACGCAGAAGCTCTGTGGCTGCTCTGAACTTGGCTTGTGTAAGGAACAGAAGACCAGCGTGGCTGGAAGGGAAAAGGCACAGGAACGTAGTCGGGGCCAGGCCAGTAAGAAGTCTAAGCCACTGGAAAGAGCTCGGGCTTTTTTTTTTTTCCTCTTCAAGTTTGTACTTTTTGTTTATTTGGTTTTTAAAAAAATTTTTTTTTGATGTGGACCATTTTTAAAGTCTTTATTGAATTTGTTACAATATTGCTTCTGTTTTATGTTTTGGGTTTTTTGGCCACGAGGCATGCGGGATCTTAGTTCCCTGACCAGGGATCGAACCCTCACCTCCTGCACTGGAAGGTGAAGTCTTAACCACTGGACCGCCAGGGAAGTCCCTCAAGTTCGTTTTTATTTTTTTACTTATTTTTTTCTTTTTACAATGTTTGTAAGTTTCAGGTGTATAGCAAAGTGATTCAGTTATACGTATATAGGGAGGCCTCTGGAAGGTTTTCTCTGAAGAAGTGACAGGACATCATTTACGTTTCAGAAAGATCACTGCCACCGCTGTTGAGAACTGGGACTGAGACAGGGCAAAGGGACCACCGAGGGACCTGAGGGCCCCTGCCATGTTCTAGAGGAAGAGAATTCATACGGAAAGAGAGAAGTATGCAGAGTCAGAACTCAGAAATGCGGGTCAGGAGGGAGAGGTGAGGAAAAGAGAAGGATCAAGGTTGGTTCCTAAGTTTGGGGCTTGAGCACCTGGGTAGATGGTGGTCCACTGACTGAGATGAGGGAGAAATTAGTTCAGAGCATGACGGGAGGTGGGGCAGGGCAGGGAGAGGGAACCAGGAGTCCTGGTGGGGACACATCTGAGGTGCCCGTTAGGTAGTCAAGTGAAATATCAAGTAAGAAATTGAAATATGGAGCCCGGCAGGGAGGTCAGAAGGGAAGATGTCCATTTCTTAACTATGAGCGTGAAAAGCCACGGGACTAAACAAATAAGGTCATGCAGATGAAATACACTCTGTAGTTCCAGAAGAAGACCCTGGACAGAGTCCTGGGGCGCTCTAACATTTAGAGACTGAAAGGATGAAGAGTTCGATAAGGCACCTAAGGAGTGAAGGAAAACAAGAATAAAACCAAGAAGGTGGCTCTGGATCTGAAAACATGAAGGTGAGGCTGACAGGGGCAGCTTCCCGGGAGCGGTGAGGGTGGAAATGGCAGGTGGGACGCAGGGGGGCAGGACAGCCACTACAGACCACAGGACACAGCGGCTTCAGGCGAGGGTTTTCAACTTCTGCTCTAACAAGGAGCAGAGAAGCAGAGTGGACGCTAACATGAGAGATGTGACACCAAAGGAGGGTTTCTGCTGTCAGGGCTGTTTATTTTGTTTCCGAGATGGGAGGTCCCAGAGCCGGGAACGCCGTCCAATACCGAGTGAGGCAACAATGGAAAGAAAAAGTCTTTTTCTCCAATTCGGTGGCCACCACCCACAGGTGGCTATCGAGCACTTTAGGGAAATCTGAATCATAAGATTTAATTTTAATTAAATGAGATTTAAATAGCCATCTGCGAAGAGCAGCCAGCAAACTAGACAGCACGGTGCTCCAGCGCATCTGCAGGCTGATGGATTCGGTGTCCAAAAGCTGGTGGATTGGGTAGCAGGGAGAGTGGAAGGCGATACCTTCTACTTGTTCAACGCCTTCTAAAGCCTTAAAGGTAATCAGCTAGCGGGTGGGGGAGACAGAGGGACAAAACACCAGAGGGAAGTTTAAGGAGAGTGGAAAAGTAAGAAATAGATTCAAAGAGCAGAGAACACACTGAGAGAGAATAGTACAGTTCCAGGGTTGAGTACCACTTGCTTTTTATGGTAAATTTTAAAGTGGCCCTTGTCAGAACTGTTAAGTTTTTCTCTGGCAAACAAAGCCTCCTCGGCCTTTGAAAATCTGCCCTCAAACTACCTTCTCAACCATCTCCTAGCACTCCCCCTCATTTACCTCTGCGGTTTTCGATCTTGGTGGCAGAACCTTTTTTCCCTTGGACCTGTACAGTATGTATTCCTTGCCCGCAATTTAAAAAAAAAAAAAAAAAAAAGTTGACAACGATGAGAACAAAACCAAGCTGCTCTGGATGAGGCTGAGGCGAGGGATAAATTCCCCCACCAACTCAGCCCCCTCCCCCCAGCCTCAGAGGCACCTCCAGGGAACCCCAGGGTTTGAAACCAAAGAGTTACCCCAGACAGTGCTTCTCAAACTGGAAGGTGCTTACAAATCACCTGTCTTATTAAAATGCACATTCTGCCCCAGAAGGTCTGCAGAGGGGCCCACAGTTCTGCCTTCCAGCAGGCTCCTGGGTGACGGCTGTTGCCATGCGTCTGTGGATTACACCTGGAGTGAGTGGCGAGGCCCGAGGCCATGGCCACAGCAGAGCCCTCAGCATCATTCACTCGGTCGGCTTACTCTGGCCAGTATTTCCCCTTGGCCACACACACCCTTCCTTGCCTTCTCCAGCTGGGAGATTCTATTCCATCTTCAAGGGCCTCTCAATGTCAGATCCTCTTGAACCTTCTCCAAGAGTCCTGGGCAGAAGTAATCATGACCCAGTCGCCCCCACCTCCAAACCCCCCGCACTTTGCCCCTTTCTCACTCTGCTCCAGCCACACAGGCTTCCTTGCAGTTTTCTAATCATGCCAAGTCAGCACCAGCCTCAGGGCCTTTGCATGAGCTATTCCTTCTGCCTAAAATGCCCTTCCCCCAGATATCCTCATGCCCAACTCCTTCATCTTCATCTCTTTACTCCAATGTCTTCTTCATAAGGTTTATACTCTGACCACCCTATATAACACCCTCCACCCCAGCATTCCTGATACTATAGTCGTTTATACACATTTATGCATATGTCTGTTTCCCCTGCAGTTATGAGCAATTTGAAGGTACGGTCCACAATATATTCATTTTGCATCCCAAGCGTCCTGCACAGTGTCCTTATGTTAAAAAAAAAAAAAGGTGAAATATCAAATTAATAGCTGACACAACCTGTAACTAATGAATCTGAATTACATTTTTGACTCCTTGAACTGCCTGATCAAGGCGTTAAAGATACAAAAAAGAACACTATAACAAAGCAGAAAAAGACATCAAAGCAAGGGCACAAAGATAACTCTAAAATGATTAACTTGTAACTCAAAGATGCACAAGGATGCCAAGTGCAATGGTGATGTTTTGTCTGTGAACCAGGATAAGAGAACAATTAACATGCGCTCTAGTAATTTTCCATGTTTTGCCATTTAAAATACTTTAAAAATGATAAAATGAAAGCTAACATTTATTAAGAACTTGCCATGTGCCAGCAACTCCTTAGGCATCTTACAAGTACCAACGTATTTAACCCACATAACCTCCATAATAAGCACTATTAATATCTCCTTTCATAAGAGAATTGTGACTAAGGTCACACAGCCAACCAGACAGTGTGGCTTCAGAGCCTGAACTCCTAACCACTGCGGACCGGTGAGAAACTATGCTTACTTTGAATGTCAAGGTTTATCTTTAGGTAGGTTACTGTTTTAAAACTCCCTACAAGACTTTTCGTAAAGAAGTTTTATATATGCCCTCCTCCTACGTGCTTTGAATATAAGCAATGCTCTTCTTTCTGTAAAGGAAAAACTGTTTTCTCTTTTTCTCCATGCTAATAGCTAATACTTTGTCAAAGCCTTTAAGACTAAGGAAGGAAAGAAAAGATCTCCAAGAAATGCATAACTCCCGGGCCTGTCCCAGGTAGCACAGTTCCACGGTTAAGGGTACGAGATTGAATCCCACCACCTACTAGCACTGTGATCTCGGCAGGTAATTAATTCAACCTCTGCCTGTTCCTACTATTCTTCCGAGCCGCTGGGCTTCCCACCCCACACCATCCCCAACTTATTCTTGCGACGGTTCTTAACTGGGTTCCATGAACCCTCAAGTGGTCCGTGGATAGAATTCAGGGGATCTGTGAACTGGGTAGGATGTATCCTATGTGTTTTCATTAATTTGTTCAAAAGCATTGTTCTAAGAAGGGATCCACAGCCTTCACTGGACTCCCGTGGGGTCCCTGGCACAAAAAGCGGAAATGTGGTTAAAAGTATATACCGAGAAATAAGCTAGGAGGTATTTTTAACTGTTCAAGAAAGGAAATAAACCTGATTTGGTTGGTAGAGGTGAGAATGTTAAGATATGGAGTCAAGGGAAATACCTAGGTATTCCTAAATAAAACGGCATCTTTTACCTCCCTTCTAACCTTCTAGAAGAAGCTGCCCCACTTCTACTCATTGGCTCCATAAATCTTTAAGCTCTCACACCTGCACACACACATCCGAATCAACCACTGTCTCAAAAGTACATCCATGAACACCGTGGTCTCCGGCACATCTAATTCCGCTAACCTTCCGGCTGACTCTTCTCTTGTCTCACATTTCTTCCTTCTCCATCCCTCCCTCAAAGCCAAGCGTCCCAGGTGTTCCTATTTCTCCCTCAGAGATTGAATTTACCCCCATGGCTTCAACCACCAATCCTGCATGGATAACTATCAATTCTCCATCCCAGCCCTAACCTTCTCCTGAGCCCCAATGCTACCTTCCAACACCCCGCAGGTGGGCACAGTCATTAGACTGTCCACCACCATCACCTGCAACTCAACACGTCTCAAATCAAAAATCTGTGTATCCTTTCTCAACACACAATTCCTTCTCTTAACTTTTCAAGCTCGATCACATGGTCACCATTCTTCCGAGGATTCATCACATGCTGTCAGAGGACAAATCCTGAACATTTTTCCTTATTTTTAACGATATTCCTTCTACTGTATGGCTACTTAAAGTACAGGCTGTGGACCAGCGGCGTCTCATCACCTAAGAGTGGGACAAAAGCAGAATCTCAGGACTCGCCCCAGACCTGCTGAGTCAGAATCTGCATTTTTAAAATGTCCCCAGGTGATTCAAACACACATTAAATTTTAAGAAACACCTGTCTAGCGCTTATTAATATGCTACCAGCCTAACAGCATCGGAATTTGTTCATTTTTAGGTATCAATTACTGAATCCTTATTATGTGCCAATTACAGTGCTAGGCTTTAAATACATTATCTTACCCTCAAAATAATACTGTGAGGTAATCATCATCATCTCCATTTGTAAGAATGAGTAAACTGAGGCTCAAGAGAATAAATCATCTATCTGCTCAAACAGCCCATCAAGATGGAGGCAGGATTTGAACCTAATCTGTCTGAACACAAACCATTTGGCCAAATTGCACCAATTCCCTTAAATTCCAAAATTTGTATCTCCAAGGGTATGTTGGCAGATTTAATTACTCTGGGTGACTGCATTTTCTAATCAACATAAGGTAGATTTTGTTTGTTTATTTACAATTCTTGCTGAAAATCTTTCTAAAGACATAGCAGACATCCTATCATAGAAAGAGAAATCATGGTCTTGCCAAGGGCATCATTCTGAATATTCAAGTTCATTCTAAGGTAGTCAATAAATGGAGAACAAAATGTATTCTGTTCTCAGGATGTAATCCCAAGTTTTAGGGGGTATGAAAATATTTCCCTAATAATAAACTTTGTGTGTGTGTTGTGTGTGTTGTGTGCTTGGCATTCTTCTTTTCTCTAAAGTAAAGGGAAGAAAGAAAAATTGTGTGAGACTAGTTCTTGAATGAATGGTTATTTGGGTTCCATTCACTGGGTTCATCTAATGTCTAGCTCATTACTGTTCTCATTTAATTGCTTCATTACGTTCCATTCAGACACTATTTCATAATTATTTCACTTTTAAACCCTAGTTTCCTTCTTTTACCTTTTTCAGTGCCCAAATATAAACCCATGAACCTAAAAGACATCACTATTTCTTCAATATTATTTCAATTCCAGGACCTTGTTGAGAATATAACAAAGGCTACGATGCTCAGCTCAGAAAACCGCGTTATCTGCCAAAACACACAAAACATGGCGCATGGGCACCAAGACAATCTTAGGCGAGTACTAGGTAAGTACTAGCTCTAACACTAGGATGGATACCTGCCTGATGTCACCTGTCCCTTCTCTGGGAACTGTTCTTCCCCAACTCCAATGGGCAAGAGCTGCCACCTTTTCTCAGCGGCTTGGTCTAGGGAAATGCCACAAATGATGGAAGCCAAACCAGTCAGAATCCTTCCATTGGACTTTTATAACTGAATCGGAGACAGAAAGACCCTTTTGGGGGGTGGAAATTACAAAATGTGAAATTCAGGAAGTATTAGTTCCCTGCCCTGTGGAGGAAACCGGACAGCAATGAGCAAGAATATAGCCAAACGCACCCAAGGACACCCAAGCACCTGGTTCCAATTATTGCCAAAGCCCAGCCCCAGCCCTGCTCTCCTGGTCTGCTTACCAATTTGTCCTTCCACCGTGACCTCCAAAACCCTCCTAATATTTACAGATTTTGCCTCTGCTCATCCACATTTCCACAGCTTGCAACCAAAAAAAGGAACACTAATGTTGGTTACTTCGAAACACTACGTTTGTTTTAAACAAGTTTTATGCCCTTTCAATTTTTTCTATGCAAAGGTCTTCCTTTAGATATTGAAATAGGCTTTTAAATACTCATTTCTAAAAGGCCCTCATTTCACTCCGCATAAAAATCTTTTAGAATATCTATTTAAAACAAGGCTTGACTCCTAACATTCTACATGCATGCTCCACACACTATTAAAATATAATTGTAAGAAGCTAACTCCCTGATCGTTTTTAGTTTAATTCCAAATGTAACAAGACAAAATTGCCTCAAGTCATCTTTTCCTTTATGTATTCAATTATATTCTCCGCTTAAAATACTTAAAATAAAAATTGGCAGTGATCCATTCACTGATGGGTAGTCTAAGTCAGAAAGCAGTAACATATCGAATTAACCACACAAAGTCAAGCTTATTCTTGTCATTGAGAATTACCACCACAATGGACTTGAAATTTTCCACCTTAACTGCAAGTTTCTATATTTCAATCAAATAGACTTGGACTTAATAGACTGCAACGCAGTCCGACTACAATCTATCCCACAAACTCTTAGTTCACACATCTCTTGCAATCACCACAGATTTCCTTGCCCCAACCATGGCCTTGAAAATTCCCTGAGTGTGGCTGCATTTGCAAGGTTATAATAGCGATGCAACTTTTGTTATACACTATTATTCTTCCTAGTCTGGGGCTCCTAACTTAATGGTAGGAACCTACTCGACTGTAAAAGGAGTCGAATCTTGAAGTTAGAAAAAAAGTTGGAAATCATCCATTCCAGTCACCTTAACTCACAGATACAAATATCGATACAAAAATAGTTAACAGGCCCAAGGTCAACAGCATTAGAGAAAGAATTAGAACATGGATCCAATGAGCATTTTACTATGGTGTGTAGATGACTCCCAACCTTGTAAAATGCTTAAAGGATCCTCCATGTAGTAGATGACTATGGTTCCCCTTTAGTGCTCCAAATATATGGTTATTTCTAAATGTCCTTAAGACAAATGCACATGAATTTTCAAAGCAAGAAATTGCTATGTTCATGACATCTTTTCCCATTTATCCTGATCACATTAGAAATGTAGGGAAGGACTGATTTGAATGATCTCTTCCTGCTCTACTAGGCTTTCTCAAATGTCTCCATTCATACACAATACAACTGACAAATTTATTTTCATATTATACTGTAGACTTTGGTGCATACAAGGTCATATGAAAACATTTATCTAAGACTTTGTTACCTAAAATGAAATCAACCAGAAACACATGGCATCTGAGTGTAGATCTCATCTTTATATACCCGTCCTTTCTTTAAAAAAAAAAAAAGAAAGAAAGAAAATAAACATTTTTAAAAAGAAGCCTGTGAAACAGACCTTTCTTATGTCAACTCGAGCCCTAAAAATAAAAATATTTGGACAAAAATGTGAGGGGCATTTTTAGCAATCTTTTGCACAGAGGCTAGCACAATGTGCCTGATATATATTTGTTGAATGAATAACATGGTTATACTGCATACTATGGAAATGACTCCTCTGGATGACTACACTTAGACTTGCTAACTTCTCTTGAAAGCAAAAGAAAATGCACTATCTACAAATCACATTATTTTAATAAGCTTTAAGTAGTTTCAAAATATTTCCAATTAGCAAGAAACTCTAAAACAAATGTAGCAATTCAAACGTATAAAGTAGCAACAGAAGCGGGTGCAGTAAAACACCACACAATTACAGGGTTTTCTAAAGTAAACTGGAGTTGGGACTAATTCCCAGACAGCACACCCTTTCAGAGGCACATTATCATCACTGCTTTACTAGATTAAACGCTCAGACACAGACACTCTCCTGACCAAAACACCAGAACTTCAAAGGAGATAAAAGCACCCATACATACAGAACTAACAATATTATTTTTTTAAAAAGCAACTAACAGCAACATAATAAAAAAACTTAAATTTAGAACATAACTCTAAACTGTACACTTATTACACAGGAAAAATAACACTTTGTTTACTTTAATAAAACGTAGGGGGTTTTTGATGCAGTAGTGTCCGCTGTTGCAAAAGCTTGCATTCCTAATTGCTCAAGAAGTTATCAGGAAGTTAAAATGAACTCCAGGCGATCAGGCATTAGGCTGATAGGAATAATCAAGTCTCAACCTTCTTAAAAACAGTCACTGCTTGCAAGCACAATCGATCAATCCTGATACAGTTTCACCTTTTCCCCAGCTCAGCCTGGGAAAGAAAAATACAAATACGATGCTTTTGAGCCATTTCAACCAACTTCTTCACTACACCGAGAATGTTCTTTCGAAATCCAACATGGTTTTCTGTCATTTCTATTATGCTGAAAAGGGCCCACAGACATCCATCGAAATCAAAAGTACGGAAGGCAAGCGTACACTTCTCCTCAGAAGCTAACCGACTGCAGTGGGTAAGGTCATGGTCAAAATTCACAGGCTCATTTAAACTTTCATGGCTCAGCCAACAGCTCCTATCAGATTTCCTGATCCCAAGAAGATTAAAATTGCAAGAGTTTCTCGCTGGAAGATCAGCAGGAAACTATTTCGGACCCTCAGACCGCAGTCCGCATAGCCCGCAGCGGCGCATCTCCAGGACCTCGGGCTAGCGGGTTACGCTAACCTTTCCAAGCCGTCTCCTCCAACCTCTGAAACAAACCCCCCCAAACGGGTGCAGTCAACTCAATACAGCCGTCCACCGCGCCCGCCGAGACCCCCTCCCGCTGTCATCCCCAGGCCGCCCTTCCGCAGTCGGCGACTTCGGCCTGGCTCCCCAAGGTGGGGGAGGAGGTCTGGGGAGCAAGACTCCCCGCCAGGCAGCTCTTCAGCGGGCACAGCGGCAGGGCTATGCGGGAGAGGAGCAGAGGAAGATGCTAAACACCAGAGCCATATTTACATTGGCTTTATCTTTGCCAAAAAGATTCCTGGCGTCCAAGAATATCGCCTTTAAAGGGAAAAAAGGACCTAAGCACTAAGCCGCTGCCCAAAGCTCCGCGATCTCCAGTATTCTCACCCCTGTGCCTTGTGTGGGGAGGCTTCATAGGCTCCCAGCCTCGGGCAGATACACCTGCCGGACGGCGGAGGACCCGGCCTCCCCCGCCGCCCCCGCAGAGGAAGAAAGCGCCGGGACTCTCGCCCCAACAGCCCCCGCTGGGGTGACAGCCCAGGAGGAGTCGTGCCCCGCACAAACTTCCCAGTTCCCGGGCTGCAGGGGACAGATCGGCCAGCAAGCGGACGCACGGACCGGGGGCGACACTGGTACCCGCCGCAGGGCTCCACTGCAAATGGGACCCCCTCGTCCTGCATCCGGCCCTAGGTCCCTAGGGGGTCCAAGTGGCGCCTGGGCGGCCCCGAGGGGCGGGCGCGCGGCGCGGGGCTGGGGGCACCGAGGCGCCGCGGCGAACGGGCAGCCCCGGAGGGCAAACATCCGTAGGGCCCGGGCCCCGCTCGGGCTCCCCGCCCCTCAGCAGCTGCAGGGGGCGGAGGGGGAGGAGGAGGCGGCGGACGAGGACGACGACGAGGAGGACGACAAGGAGGACGAGGAAAGGGACCGCGCGCCGCAGCCCGAGCCCTTACCGAGTGGTTTACCCCCCACATCAGGACGCTGAGCAGCGGATCGCTGGCCCGAAAGAGCTTCACTTTCTGCGCTACGAAGTGCTTCTTCTTGGTCTTGGTCTTGCTCGCCAGGACGGAGGACCCCAGGTTGCCGGGGGTCGCCATGGCCGCCGCCTCTGTCCCCTCCACCGCCGCGCTCCCGAGGCCGGGGACCCGCCCTCTCTACACGCCGGCCCGGGGAGGCAGCTGCATCCCCCCCGGCGGCGGCCCCGGCGCGCCGTGCCCCGCTCCGGCCGCCGGCACTCTTGTCCCGCTCTGCCCGCGGTGCCCGCTCTGCCCGGCTGGCGAGGGAGGCTGCGCTCGGCTCGCGCTCCGGCCCGCTTCCCGCGCCCGCCGCGGCTCCGAGCTCAGCCCGCGGCTGGACCGGGCGCGCCGCGAGCGGCTTCCGCGTTGGGCGCCGGCGTCATGACGCAGGGGGCGGGCGGGCAGCAGCTGCGGCGCCGCCGGGCGGGGCGCGGAGCGCGAGGCGCGGCCGCGGGACCGTTAAGCTGCGCCCTCGCGCTCCGGCTCTGCGGCGGCCTGGCCGCCCCCGGGTCGCAGGCGAGCTCGGGGCGGCAGCTCCCCGCCGGCCCAGGAGGCCGCGGGGTGGGCGTGCGGCGCGGGGAGCGTGAGGACTCCCGCAAGGTATCCCTTCTGCAGCTCAGGAGAAAAGAGGGAAGGATGGGGAGAGTAGGGAGATCGGAGGAGAGGAGCCCCCAGAGACGGTGGTCAGGCGAAGGAAGGAGGCTCGGGGCATCGCCGCTTACCGGTGCCAAGAATCAGGAGAGCTAGTGAGACGTGAAACGCTGCGTGGAGACCAGGGCTTCCCTAGCACCGAGGGAAAGGACCTGGGCACATGGTTGGCCGCCTCCCAAAGTAGCCCTGCAATGAACTTATTAATCCTTTTGTGCCTTTAACCATGGGGCCTTTTGGACCCTAAACTTGGGCCTTCCCACATGCATGCAGAAGGGAGACTCCCACCTAAGCCGCTGGGCTGTCATTCCCACCACCACTAACGCCCTCCCTAGATGGGACCCTGATTCCTCATTTAGAGCCCTTGGTTTGGCCAGGAGAATCATGCCCCAAATTGCACCTTCTATGTCAAATCCTCCGCGATGTTTCCTATATCCGTTTAATTCATCTCACTCACCTTCCGCAGAAACCTTTTCACTGTCTTCATACACGTACACCTAAATTTAGCCCTTCTTAATGCTGGGAATACCTGAACCACCTCAGGAAGCTGCCATTCCAAGTATGTCTAAAAACCTGTTGTCCCTATATCTTCCCCAGTAATCATAACCCTGTTCAGCCCACTGGGCAAGTCATTATATATCTATTGTCATTAATACTCCCCCTCAAGTATAGTGGTCTCCTACTGTGTACCAGTTAACCTGCTTGGTTCTCTCAGGGAAAGAAAGCATGACAGATCCTGATCCCTTAAGGAGCTTGATGAGTCTCGAAGGGTGGGAAGTGACAGGTCACGTGGTCACCTTCATTTGCTCCTTTTTGCTTTGACTGTTTTTTAAACACAAGGGTTGCCCCAACATCCTCTTATTCTTTCTCTCTTGCTTCATACTATTGTCCCAAATGTTATCTGCTCCCCCAGCCTCAACCATCACCACTCTTAGTGGTTTAAAAAAAGAACAACCTGAATTTGCAGTGAGAAGAGGTGGGGTTGCCCAGTTCTCCCACATATTTGAGCAGAGAACCTCTCTGAGCCTCAGGTTCTTTGTGTTAATAATAGAATAATCAGGGTACTTCTGGTGGCGCAGTGGTTAAGAATCCGCCTGCCAATGCAGGGGACACGTGTTCAAGCCCTGGTCTGGGAGGATCCCACATGCTTCGGAGAAACTAAGCCCTTGCGCCACGACTACTGAGCCTGTGCTCTAGGGTCCGCGCACCACAACTACTGAAGCTCGCGTGCCTAGAGCCTGTGATCAGCAACAAAGAGAAGCCACTGCAATAAGAAGCCCGCAGAACCTCAACGAAGAGCAGCCCCCGCTCGCCAGCAACTAGAGAAAGCCCACACGCAGCAACGAAGAGCCAATGCAGCCAAAAATAAATAAATGTATAAAATAATAGAATAATCAGACACAAAGGTCACTTTAGGGACTACTCTGGGCCTGGTAATTATAATCCTGCCCTACGTACTTCATAGGATGTTCGTTAGAATCAAAATCAACAGTAGACAATGGCTCTGAAAAGCACTCTATAAATCATACAGCACTGTATACATACAAGATGAAATGCAGAGTACTTGTGGATGACCCATAAACTCTCCCCTGACCTCAGAGAAGTGCCTCGTTGAACATCTCTACATCAATTGCCCACAGACAGCTTAAAAATTGTCTAAAACCAAGTTCAACATTGTCCTTCATCTCACATGTTGGTTCATTTTTCTATTATATTGAAAATGGCATTCATATCACTGCGTTACTCCAACCACAAGTTCATTCGTTTAACAAATTTTCATTGACCCAGGCTTCAAAGCTTAGGATCATCACTGATTATTGCCTCTCACCACCACTCCACATAAACCCTGTTACCAGGTCCTGTCCATGAAAAAAATTGTGCTCCAATATTATCTCTTCCCTCGTGCTCTCACTGGTCCCCCTAGTTGAAATTAATCCGTCCACCTCAGTGCTTCCATAGCACTTTATTCTATGACGGCTCTATTGGGTTTAACTGTATATTAATAATGGAAGATGACACGCTAGCTGTGAAGGCTTAAAAGCTGAATTTAGTGATGACAAAGTGTTGAATGAACCTACAGGAAGGGAAGATGGATATGTGTGGGCACTGTCAGGTGAGGTTTCACTTAGGAGGGCGCAAGGTCTGGATGGGCGCACAGTGTCATCCCTGTTAGGGGCAGACTGAGGTGCCGGCATGGAGATGAAAATCCACGTGGTATTTTCAGATAGTAGTGAGGAGACCTGTAGCTTTGAAAGGACAGAAATATTTTTCCAACCTTATTAAGATATAAGTGACATATAGCATGGGGTAAGTTTAAGGTGAACAACTTGATGATGTATATATATATATATATATGATTTCCACCTTAAGTTTAGTTAACACGTACATCACACATAATTACCGTGTGTGGGTGGGTGTGTGAGTGTGCAGTGAGAACATTTAAGATTTACTCTCTTAGAAACCAGAGTTTGTAATAGAATCATGTTAAGGGACAGAATTTTGGGTGATTTAACTTACTTTGAATGGCATTTACGATAATGCCATTCAGGAATAGGTCATGAGATGATTTTTGCCAATGACCTTTCACACTACCTTTGTACTCTGCAGAGGATGTATGTGGTGTAGGAGTTCTAGAGTTGCAGAAATGACCTCAGAAAGTACCTAACCCAGTTCTCAGATTATCTACATTAGACAATGGAGATCTAGAGAAGTTTAAGTGATTTCCTGACTTGTTGGGAGACAAACTCTTTGAAGGCAGGGTCTGTGTTATACTCACTCTGTATGCTTCCAATGAACCTAACATACTCCCTTTCCCATAGCACCTATGGCAAACTTTTGATGAATAAATGAAAAGGAAATTTTCATCTCTCACATCAAAGTTACAAGATTCAACACCCAGGAACTGTGTGTGGAGGGGTCCATTTAGAAATACTTTATTGGGAAATTAGGTTAGGTTAGGCATAATATTTAAACTTGAGGGTTAGCCACATTTGGATTTAACAACTTAGCAATTTGATCACTGTTTTCCTTTGGAGTTTGTGTGATAACAAAACAATACACATGTCTTTGGTTCAGCATCTAATTCAGGCTGCTTATATATCAAGGGTGGAAGCACCCCAACCATCAACAATCGACAATGGTCTTGATGAGGGGCGTGGCTAGAGAAAGAAGAGGAAGGAAGTTCCATCTCAGGATGGGGATGTGGTCATGTCAGTCAAGGAGAAGCCCATTCCCACCTCTTTGCATTTGGCCTGTTGGGCTGTTCATCCAGCTTCCAAGGCCATCACAGCTGCCAGAAATGCTCCAGCAGCCAAGTTCACCAAGAAGCAGGAAAGAAATGTTGGGAAGATTGAAAGCCTCCCAATACTGACTTGCTTCTGCTTGTTGTTAGTTTTTTAAAAAAATACTTTCTTTTACTGTAATCAAGTTTATTTACTGTCCTAGAAGAGTACGGTGAAAGTGTTATGTTAACTAAGGTACGCAATACCAGAAATGGAGGTTGAAATAGGGTGGATGCTCTGAATTTTTATTTTATTACCCTTTTCATCAAAAAAAAAATACTTCCTCAATTTAATAATTCAATTAGAATTCTTCCTTGAGAAAATAAATTCAGTAACTTCCTTAGTGCTGTTCAGAAGCTGTTATGCTTTCCATTGCTCTATGAAGAGATCAGAGCAAAATGTGGGACAAGGCCGTTCGATCTTCTGTAGTGTCATCCAGAGCCTTGCCATTAAAAATGGTATTATTTTAGAAGACCATTATTAAAGTGCATATACAGTCAAACTCAGCCAGAATGCCAGCCAAATAAATGGGATCCAAGAATTCAATTGTGACATATGAGTTACTTTTGCGGGGGGAAGATGTTGACACGATGCAACACAGCTTGCCATCCGGGAGTTCTGAGGGTCTAGCCGCGCCGTCCAAATGCCTCCTGAGCTGGCTGTGGTTTGGCACCCGCTGGCAGGGGTTGTCCACCCATTTGAAAATGATGGTGATTCTTCTGGCTTCTGCAGCTGGCTGGCACTTCCAGGACAGTGGCAGCAATTCCAGGAATCTTCTTCTTGGTTGGCAGTTATTTTGTTGGCCTGACTTGGGCAGATCGGACAGGGAAGACAGTATATAAAAAAGCCAACACTAGGGTGACCACTTCCCAGCCTGCTTTGCCTTCCCCTCCACTCCCCAAGCAGACGAAGAGGACTTTAGTCGCTCCCTTGGGAGACAGGAAGCTGAGTGGAGGACAGGAGTCAATCTCCAATATCATCATACCTTTATTATGTATACCTTCATAACAGAAATAGAAATTTCCAACATTGACAGAGCAATGAAATGTATTACAGTAGATCCCTATGGCAGACTATAATGCAACCAATAAAAATGGTAATTTCACATAAAATGTAATGACATTAATCATGATATTAAAATAAGTGAAAAAATAGGATACAAAATTGTATATTGTATATTAAGATTAGAAGATGTATTTGTGTATGTATACATGTAAAACACTAAAAGAAAATACATTGTACTGTTGTAAAAATTCATGTCTTTTATAATAATTTTTAAATTATTGTCTAAATCCATCTTTTATAAAAAGATGCAACCATCTTCCCTCATTAAATAAATAACACAGTAACGGCATTTAACATAGTAGTTCAATTTCTATAAGAGAACAGCTTTTTAAGTTACTTCTTGCTATTTATCATAGTTATTGTTAAAACAAGTCTTAGTGGAACAGGCCATTTTTCTACATGTAGAGGGGAGGGAAGCTTCCCTGAGTTCACAAAAAGTCCTTAAGAGAAAGGAAGGCTACAAATACGAGGAAAATAGAATAGTGTTGTTTTTATCTATTAGACATCATATCCCCAATGCATAGGGCCTATGAATTTTTATTTTTTTATTTTTTATAAAAAGTTCGAAATCAGGAAAAAAAATACATACTCCAAAAGAAAACTGCAAAATTAATATTCTAATAAACACTTTATTAACTGTGCACAACACGTAACATAATACTAACAAGTTTTTTAGATTTTATATAAAAAATATCATGACAGGGCTTCCCTGGTGGCGCAGTGGTTGAGAATCTGCCTGCCAATACAGGGGACAGGGGTTCGAGCCCTGGCCTGGGAAGATCCCACATGCCGCGGGGCAACTGGGCCCGTGAGCCACAACTACTGAGCCTGCGTGTCTGGAGCCTGTGCTCCGCAACAAGAGAGGCTGCGACAGTGAGAGGCCCGCGCACCGTGATGAAGAGGGGCCCCCGCTCGCTTCAACTAGAGAAAGCCCTCGCACAGAAACGAAGACCCAACACAGCCAAAAACTAAAATAAATAAAAATAAATTAAAAAAATAAATAAACATTTGAAAAAAAAATCATGACAGAAGCTGTTTGTGAGTTAGGTTTCGTGTTACAAGTATGCATAATGATTGCCTAAAAATATAATAGCCAATCAAAAATTAAATGTCAGTCATAGCCAAAAATTCTAAGAGCAAAATTCTAACCACCTTTTCTAATATATTTTACAGCAAAAGAATTGTATTAAATGTGGGATATGAACTCATCTCAGTATGCTTGATACAATGAGTGGGTGGAGCCTCCAAAAATAAGAATACCGGGCACTTAGTTCTGGGAAGAAGGGAGGTTCCATTCTTTGTTGATCAACAATGTCCATACAAATTGGTGTGACCTTCAGAAGTCAAGGTTGAATGAAAAGACCAGAAGAATCAGAAGATTTTCGCCTGAGATTTTGGTCCCGGCTAAGGGAAAAGTCCACGGTGTCCAGATGCAGAAAACACGGGAACCCTGACCCTACTAGGAAGATAGGAAACCCTGCAGGGTGCCTGTGAATTTGCCCCAATCCCTTATGGCTGTGGCATGAGTTAAGTCTGACTGTTGTTAAGGCGGTTGGTATTTTCCACATTTATTTTTTCATTGACGCTTAAGAAAAAACGTGTTCATGCAGCTACTATTTATCGATTGCACCTACTATGTGCCAGGTACCATAGTAGGTACTGCGTATGACCTCTTCCCTCATAGAGTTTACAGATCGAGAGGATAGAGTAGAAGCAAGTAAACAGACAATCCTATAATTACGGATTGTGATGAGGGTTCTGAAGGTAACAAACCCGGCACCTTGATAGAAAATAGGCAGAGTGTCAAGGAGATCCTCTCCAAGGAAAAGATACATAAGCCTGAAAGATGAGAAACAGTCAGCCATGTAAACAGTGGGGTGGAGAGCAGCCTGGACAGAGGGGGTCATCAGGCATGAGAACTCCCGTTCTAGAACCCCAGGAGGCCTAGGTTGGCAAGGCAGGCAGGGCTCAGCACTGAGACCCTGGCAAGGATTTGAATTTTATTCTCAGTGCAACGGGAGCCCTTGGGAAGCTGAGGATTTGTTTATAAAAAGATCCCTGTGGGGCTTCACTGGTGGCGCAGTGGTTGAGAGTCCGCCTGCCGATGCAGGGGACACGGGTTCGTGCCCCAGTCCGGGAAGATCCCACATGCCGCGGAGCGGCTAGGCCCGTGAGCCATGGCCGCTGAGCCTGTGCGTCCGGAGCTCTGTGCGTCCGGAGCCTGTGCTCCGCAACGGGAGCCTGTGCTCCGCAACAGTGAGAGGCCTGTGTACCGCAAAAAAAAAAAAAAAAAAAAAAGATCCCTGTGGACCCAATAGATTGAAGGAACGTAAATGTCAAAATGGAGAGGCAGGGCTTCCCTGGTGGCACAGTGGTTGAGAGTCCGCCTGCCGATGCAGGGGACACGGGTTCATGCCCCGGTCCGGGAAGATCCCACATGCCGCGGAGCGGCTGGGACCGTGAGCCATGGCTGCTGAGCCTGCGCGTGTGGAGCCTGTGCTCCGCAACAGGAGAGGCCACAACAGTGAGAGGCCCCAACAGTGAGAGGCCCACGTACCGCAAACAAAACAAAACAAAACAAAACAAAACAAAAAAATGGAGAGGCAAACAAGGTAAATATTACAGGAATCCAGGTAAGAGATGACGGGGAATTGGACTAACATCTTGACAATAAAGATAAGGGAAAAGTGGGCAAATTCATCTAGGAGGGGCAGTCGTGTTTTAACGTGGATGGGTGTGGAGGAAGTGCCGACTTGGCCTCAGCTTAACGGGGCACATAGTGGGAGATCTCAGCCACTGCCTCATTTGCCCTTTTTAACATTCCTGCAACCAAAGGGCACCCTGGTTTAAGTGCCTGCTGCTCTTCACAAAAAAGGAAATCTCCCCTAAAGTCTGCTTTCACGGAAGTATTTTTAATTCTCACATCTAGTATCTGCTATACTGATGCTACACTAAAGAAAACCTAAGAGAGAGAGTTGATGTGTATATTTGAAACACATCCAAAGAAATGTAACCTGAAATCAGCATAAAGAAAATGATCACAGCCATCTTCATGCTGCTGTGTCCAATAGTCTGAGATGGGATGGTTCCCACTGCGCTTGAGAACCAAATGGAAGATAGAAAACAATAGCCTTGAGAGTTAACAAAGGACAAAAGCCTTCCTATCCTGGTAGCAGCCAGGGTCTGAGCTGGTTAACCCCGGGCAGGTCTAGTCCTGCAAGCCAGGGAGGGGAAGAACTGAAGTGGGAAAGAGGAACGAGAGGTTCCTGAGAGATTCCCAGACCTACCCAGGTTGTTTCCACTTCCTCCTCGCTGCTCTCAGTTCCTGAACTTAGCTGTTCCTGCTTCCTGCGTAAGCAGAAGCAGCTCTCAGTCAGGAGGTGTGCTATAAAGGCATCTCTTAGGCACATCAGTGTTCTCACACCACTTCTCCCAAACCTGGGGAGCCTCCATTTTCGCACCCCAATTGCACCCCTGAAAGTTATACAGAAGTATGCAAAACTATTGACTCTCCCAAACCTGGGAAGCCTACATTTTCACACCCCAGTTGTACCCCTGAAAGTTATACAGAAATATGCAAAACCATTGAACCTTCCCTGTTACCTGTACAAAGATTTCAGAATTCTATGCCTGAGTTTTCTCACTGTTTTAGGTTTGGGTGCCTAGCCTGTAAAGTGCTGGTCAATTTCAGTCATCATAATCTGGTGTCCATTCTGTCACCCCAGCCATGCCTTAGTCATGTCTCCTACATTTTAAAGAGGGGGGGATGGACTTCCTGGGTTGCTTAGACTCAGAAGAGTACCTTTTAATTCCCCTAAATATTTTTGTGCCAGCTAATATTTAAATGTACTAAAAGGAGGCTACAGATGAAATCATTATTACATAAAATTCTAGGCCTGAATTTTAAAGATTGGAGATTGTTGATCATTCATTATATTCATGGCCTTTATTTGTGCTTTCATCTTAAATATGACATGGCTCTTCCTTAGAGAGCTGGCAGAAAACTAACTTTCAACAAAGAATGCTGCTTTCCCTTTATTAATTTAGGCTTTTTATGTTTTAGCTTTCATATTCAAATTTTAAGTAGATCATAATAGTAATATTTTAAAACCTGATAAAATAGAACTCAGAGACAAAGCTGAAGTCAGAAATAGGTTTATGATAATTTTTTTCCTTATTCATCACATATGTGTTGAGGTCCTAGAAGATTCTGGGCACAAACATGACTAAGATGCATCCTTGCTTTGAGGAGCACATAGTTTAGTGGAGAAGATAAATCCATGAGTCAATTGTTTCCAATGCTATATACATGCTATAGTGAGACCGTAGGGATACATGGAGGAAGATCACTGGATCAGGTAGAGGAAGGAGGGAAACTGGGTGGTCAGAGCCAGAGAGGGTGGTCCTGAAATGATGGTTCTTGAGTAGAAGAGAAAAAAAATGCAGCATAATCATTGCATCACTTTATTTCATTGTTGTATTTACATAAAAAGTAGTTAAGTGCATTCCTGTAAAGAGTTCAAGCTGTATAGAAGGTCATGAACTAAAAAGAGAAAGTCTCCCTCCCACTCGTCCACCACATCCCCCTCTCCTTTCTCCTTCTCCCTCCCTCTCCTACTCCCTTCCCCCTCCCACTTCCCTCTGCTCCCATTTGTATATAGTAATGTGCCCTTATGCTGGAGGATGTGTTCCAAGATCCTCAGTGGATGCCCAAAACCGTGGAGAGTACTGAGCCCTGTACATACTATGATTTTTCCTGCACATACATACCTATGATAAAGTTTAATTTATACATTAGGCACAGTAAGGGAATAACAACAATAACTAATAATAAAATAGAAATTTCAGTTGCAAAATAAATGAGTCACAGATATGAAATGTACAGTGTAGGGAATATAGTCAGTAACTATGTAATATCTTTGTACACTGACAGATCAAATCTAGACTTATTGTGGTGATTATTTTGAAATGTATAGAAATATCAAACCACTATGTTGTGTACCAGGAACTAACATAATTTTGTAAGTCAATTATACTTCAAAAACAAACAGACAGGGACTTCCCTGGTGGCACAGTGGTTAAGAATCCACCTGCCAATGCAGGGGACACGGGTTTGAGCCCTGGTCCAGGAAGATCCCACATGCCGCAGAGCGGCTAAGCCCAGGCGTCACAACTACTGAGTCTGCGCTCTAGAGCCCGCGAGCCACAATTACTGAGGCTGCACGCCACAACTACTGAACCCGCGTGCCACAACTACTGAACCCGCGTGCCACAACTACTGAAGCCCACGTGCCTAGAGCCCGTGCTCCACAACAAGAGAAGCCACCGCAATGAGAAGCCTGCACACCACGACAAAGAGTAGCCCCCGCTCACCACAAATAGAGAAAGCCCGCGAGCAGCAACGAAGACCCAACACAGCCCAAAGTACATAAATAAAATAAATAAATTTTTAAAAACCCAAACAAACTCATAGAAAAAACAGATCAGATTTTTGGTTACCAGGGTTGGGGGGGTGTGGGGGGGTAGGGGGTCGGGGGAGGGAGAATTGGATAAAAGTGATCAAAACGTACAAACTTCCAGTTGTAAGATAAATATGTACTGGAGATGTAATGTAACATGATAAATATAATTAACACTGCTGCATGTTATATACGAACATTAAGAGAGTAAATCCTAAGAGTTCTCATCACAAGGAAAAAAATTATTTTCTATTTCTTTAATGTTGTGTCTCTATGAGATGATGGATGTTCACTAAACTTACTGTGATCATCATTTCATGACGAACATAAGTCACATTACTGATATTATGCTGTACATCTTAGATTTATACAATGCTGTATGACAATTATATCTCAACAAAACTGGGGGAAAAAGCATTTGAAGAGAGAAAATATTTGCAAGTGGCACATGTGATTAAAGACTGTTATCCAAAATACGTAAAGAACACTTAAAACTCAACAATAAGAAAGTAGACACCTAGTTTAAAAATGGGCCAAAGACCTTAACAGACAGCTCACCAAAGAATATATACAGACAGGCAATTAAGCATATAAAAAGATGCTTCATAGCATATGTCATCAGGAAAATACAAATTAAAACAACAATAAAATACCACTGCACTATTAGAATGGCCAAAATTAGGAACACTGACAGACCCAAATGCTGGTGAGGATGTGAAGTAACAGGAGGTCAAAATAAATAAATAGGTAAATAAATACATTAAAAAAAATAGAACAATTACAACCATCTACTGTAATAAAAGTTATGTGACGGTGGTCTCTCTCTCTCTTGAGAAATATTATTGTACAAATTTAACGCCTTTTCCACCTTAACTAAGCCCTTATCACCCACTGTGTCCTTAACTTTGCAGTTTGAGGTGTTAACAGCAAAACTAGCGTGAGTTTCTTTTTTCTTCTTCACAATTTCACAGATAGATTTGTGCTTACTGTAGACCGTAGCAACCTCAGCATATGATTTTTTTCTTTCCTTATTAAGTTGAGAACTTTCACCTTCTCACAGGAAGCACTTTGCAGCTTCTCTTTGGCATAATCTGAATTGCCAGCATCCTCTTTTGCTCTTTGGGCCATGAGTAAGTGAAACAGGGGTCACTTGAACACAAGAACTGCCATATGCAACAGTCAATCTGATAACCAGGATGGCTACCAAGTGATTAGCTGGCCGGATATGCTGAACAAAGAGATGATTCAAGGCCTGGGCTGGACAGAGTGGGATGGCACAAGATTTCATCACGATACTCAGAATGGCACACAATTTAAAACATATGAATTGTTTACTTCTGGAATTTTCCATTTAATATTTTTGGACCCAGGTTGACCATGAGTAACTAAAATGGCAAAAAGCAAAACTGAGGATAAAAGTGGGGAAGACTACTGCAAAGGGGAATATACCTTACATATTGTTTTACGACTTGCTTCCTTTCTTCTTAACACTATGCCTTGGAGATCTTTCCATAGTTTAGTAACAGGGACTGATCTCATTATCACAAATCTCATGTATACAAAATTGTCTTTTTTCTTAATCCATTGTGTACTTCATTTAGCTTTTAGCTCAGTTCTTAGCTGAGCCGCAGAGAACTTGGTCGAGTCCCTTCTGGATAAACTCGGTCAACTCTGAGTTATTCTCCGTCTCCAGTATGTAAATCGTCAGTGAAAGTCAATTCCCCTCTTCCTAGGAGTGACTTGGGATGGGGACAGGGGGCTTATGCGCTGTGGCCTGGGGACCACTGATGCACTGTGGGCATCCCCTTCTCCTGGTGTCCACCGAGATGACCCCTCTCACAGCACAGTCTCTTCTACTTAGGCCCCTGCGGTCAGGAAACTTCCCAGCCCAACTCCAGTTCCCTTCACACCTACCCTTCCCCCCTCAGCCATCCAGGCTCCCTAAGAGAATCCCCTGGGCTCTGGGCTACTGGCCCTTCCCCCTGGAGCCTCAATCAGTCAGCACTGCTCCATGCCCTGGTCTTTCCCTGGCTGTTCTCTGTGAGGCTCTCAGCCTCCTGGGACACACCCAGTCATCAAGGCCTGGACCTTCTCTGATCTGGGACTCCTACCCCTTACCAGGGACGGATTCTGCTGCTCTTCTACTCTGAGAAAATCTCCAGGCTACACCAGAAGTGTTTTTCCCCATCTCTCTCTAAAAGGCATATGTTCATCCCCAACTATCATTTAAGGATAACCTTTATGCTCAAGTCCTTTGGATACTTGGCTTTTGGTTACACGAAAACCTCACATTTCTTATTTTTTAAAATGCCCTTGAAGAAAATGCCCTGGCTTTCAAGATGATTACCTTCTCTGAGTTTCAAGGACCTATTCTGTCTGGAAGGAAAAGCCAAGGATTTTCGCTTTGTATTTTCTGCTCTTTGGCCTTTCTCTGTGGAAATAGGTGCCAGCATTTTCCTTGCCCAGATACAGATCAGAGATTTAGTGGCACCTACTGCAGACGGTTGTTGTGAGGATTAATGTAATGAATAAAGCACTTTCCACAGAGCCTGGCACAGAGTAAGTGGTCAATAAATGGTATCTTTTTTTTCTTGGTGGTACGCGGGCCTCTCACTGTTGTGGCCTCTCCTGTTGCGGAGCACAGGCTCCGGACGCGCAGGCTCAGTGGTCATGGCTCACGGGCCCAGCCGCTCCGCGGCATGTGGGATCTTCCCGGACCGGGGCAGGCATGAACCTGTGTCCCCTGAATCGGCAGGCAGACTCTCAACCACTGCGCCACCAGGGAAGCCAAATGGTGTCATTTTTATTCATTCATTTAACAAATATTTATTGAGCATCTACTATGTGCCAGATTCTGTTTTAAGCATTGGAATAGAGAATAACACAGAGTAAAAGACCTGTCCTCATAGAACATTCAGGGTAGAAAAATATAGAATATGTATATAGGAAAAATAACTAAAGAGAAACAAAGCAAGGGAGGAAGAAAGAGAGTGCTTGCAATTTTAGATAGCACTGCCAGGGAAAACCTCCCTGAGGAAACATTGAATCATGACCTTGAAAGAGGAAGGGAGCCGGCCAGGCAGGTACCTGCAGAAAGAGTATTTCAGGCAGAACATCTACAAGTACAAAGGCTCCAATGCAGAAAGGTTAAAAGGAATTACTGAGAATGAAAAGCTATGGGTTTATGACACAAAATATTATCCTACTACATGAGTATCTATAGAAGAACATGACTTTTAAAATACTTCATGGTTCCATGGTACAGTAAGACTTGGCACACTGTTTCCTGAGGACCAGATCCAGCTGCCACCTGGTTGGTTTTTTTTTTTGTTTTTTTTTGTATTCGCCGGGTCTTAGTTGCGGCGTGTGGGATTTTTTAGTTTCGGCATACAAGATCTTTTAGTTGCAGCATGCAGGCTCTTAGTTGTGGCATGCGGGATCTAGTTCCCTGACCAGGGATCAAACCTGGGCCCTCTGCACTGGAAGCATGGAGTCTTAACCACTGGACCAGCAGGGAAGTCCTGCCGCCTGGTTTTATGAATAAAGTTTTATGGGAACACTGCCACAGTCAACATTTACATCTTGTCTGTGGCTGCTTCTCGCCATAGCAGCAGAGGTGAACACAGACTGTATGAGCTGCAAAGCCTAAAATAAAACGATTACTCCCTGGCTCTTTACTGAAAAAGTGTTTGCTGACTCCTGGTACATAGGTACTGTCACTTATTTAACGTGTCCCCTAATTATGGTCATGAATGCTCAACAAATTATGTTAATACTCTTTTGGCTGCAAGATTTACAAACACTTTAAACCAGTTTTAGCAAAATTAGGGGAACTGCTGATTTTCTGAAGTAGAAGATTTAGGCATAGCTGGATGTGGAGACTGAATGATTGCTTCAAAGATCAGTGCTTCCATCTCTTGATCAGCCCGTGTGTGTGTGTGTGTGTGTGTGTGTGTGTGTGTGTGTGTGTTGGTTTCATTTCACCAACAGGCTTCTTCATGGGCCAGGGAAGATGGTCCCTGACAGCCCCTGGCTTAACTCCTCTGTACCAGTGTCTATCCATCAGTTCCAGACCAGGTCTCAGATTGGCCATGGTGGAATCAGGGTACCCCTCTGGATCTGTCACTGGTACAGGTGAATGAGCTGCTGTGGTTGATCAGGACTCAGTTCTGTGCTTGCCATTGTGCCTAGATAGAGGAAGGGGCTCGTATTAATCAGAGTTCTCCAGAGAAACAGAACCAAGAGGATAGATACAAATATAGAGATAGATATAGACATAGGTATAGATATAGATCTACAGAAAGAGGTTTATTATGAGAGTGGCTTATGTGATTATGGAGGCTGAGAAGTCTCATGATTGGTCTAGGAAAGCTGGTGGTGTAGCTCCAGTCTACACCCAAAGGCCTAAGAACAAGGGGGCCAGTGGGGTAAGTCCCAGTGTGAATCCAAAGGCCCAAGAACCAGAAGCACTCATGTCTGAGGGCAGGAGAAGGTGACTGTCCTAGCTCAAGCACAGAGCAAATCTGTCCTCCCTCTACCTTTTTGTTCTATTCAGGCCCTCAATGGACTGGATGATGCCCACCCACACTGGCGAGGGGGAACTTCTTTGCTCAGTCTACTGATTCAAGTGCAAATCTCTTCCAGAAACACCCTCACAGACACTCCCAGAAATAATGTTTTACCAGCTATCTGGGCATCCCTTAGCCCAGTCAAGCTGACACATAAAATTAACCATCACAGGCCTATTGTAAATGACAGCTGCACCTGCACTAAGTGAGATGCGAAGAGGTGATTCCCCAAAGGAAGGAAAGCTGAGATTATAAACCAGCACACGTACCGTTGTTTGCAGTTGTTCACTATTAAAAATGTTTCGATGAAACATCTTTATATATGTCTTTTTATACAAAGGTACCAGAATTTCTCTAAGATAGGTACCTATAGGTGGAATTGACAGGTTATGGCAAATTGCTTTACAAAGATAATGTACCCGTTTACTTTCTGATAGTGTATGAAATGTTCTTCTCCCACACCCTCACGGACCCTGATACTATCAGTTTTTGAAAATGTTTCCAACCTAATGAGCAAAATGGGATCTTTGATTTAAAAAAATTTTTTTTTCATTTCTCGAATTACTGGGGTCTTACTGGGGTAAGACATCTTTCCATGTTCACTGACTGTTGCAGGTCAAGTTCTAGGAGGACAATGCCGAGACGCAGATTAGGGTGCAGGAAGTTATTGGGGAGTGCTCTTTTGATTACCATCCATGGGGGAAGGGAGGGAGACAGGAACAGGCAGAGGGAAAAGTTGGGCTGCACAAGTAAGGCCTCAGCTGACCTCTTGGTGAACTCTGAAGTCAGAATGGCCCTTCGGAGTTGTCCTGAGTAGCATGTGGTGCCAGGCCCTTACACCCCTGTGCTGCCCAGTCCTTGGATGAAGGCTGCCCTGGGAAGGCACATACCCTTGGATGAGGCAACTATTTTCCACTGAGGGTCATTTCCAGAGAGGCTGACAGCTGAGGGCAGTCAGCCAGCAACCCTCTCAGCAGCTGGGGGAATAAATCCTTCAGGACTAGGGCACAGCACAGCACGCACTACACTGACTGTATTTATTAATTTGTGCATTGTCTGTTCAGAGTCTTTCTGATTTTTTATTGATTTGTAGTGGTGCTTTATTCTGGATATTAATCCTTTATATATTGCATGTGTTCCAAATATTTTATCTCAGTCTACTGCTAGTTTTCAACTTTAAGGGGTCATTTATTTTGAAGATCTATTACATTTTTAGATAATCAAATTTGTCCATTTCTCTTCTCCAAGATTATAAAAATATTTATATTTTCTTTGCATGGTTCCATCTTTTTAAAGAAACATCTACAGCTCTTTAATTCCTCTGGAGTTTGTGTTCGTGGTAAGAGGCGATGTCCAACACCATGTATTTAGTAGACTATTCTCTATAGATAGATGTAAATGGGTATACATACTAGGATTAAAATTTTCACTTAAACGGGAATATTTTTTGACTCTGCAATTCCAGTAATCCGTTATCCGTACTTAAGCATTTTCTCTTTCTTATGAACTTGAGAATAAACTTGTCTTATTGATTGCATTAAATGTGCAGACTAAACTGAAACATTACAAGTTCACAACATGGAGACTCTCACCAAAGCACACCTCTCTCTCTCTCTATTTAAGATTTTTAAAAAATTACCTTTAGTAAAATTTTATATTTCCTTCGTATAGGACTTTGCATTTCTTGTTAGGTTTACTTCTAAGAATTTTGCTTATTTCCCTCCCGTTTGTCAATGGAATCTTTTTTTTTTTCTTCCAGTGATGTATTACATTACACATGTAACAATCTGCTCGTTTGGTTACTAACATTTTAGTATACCTATGTTCATAAGTGAGATTGGTTTATAATGATATTCTTATTAACAAGTCTTACATAGTTTTGGTAACAGATAAGTTTGAAACTTTACATGTTTTTCCTATCACATTTAAATAAAATAGGATCCATCTGTTCATCTGGTATAGCAGAAAACACTCATAAAACCCTCTTGTCAGAGTGTCTATGTGTGGGTTTGGAGGGTAGTTATTTACCTGTTCAGTTTTCTGGACTCAATTTTGATAAGATACATGTTTCTAGAAAATTATCCACTTAGGTTTTATATTTTATTGATATAAATTTCTACATAGTAATCTCCTGTAAATTATTAATATCTTTTATACCTGGAGTTATGTACAATTTCAAGTTGTATTTTTTTTTGTTTTTTTCTTGAGCTTATTTGACAGAATTCCAAGTATTTTATTCTTCCTTTCAAAAAAAAAGTTTTATTGATTAAAATAATTTTATAGCTTTAATTTTAGTTTTTAAATTTCTTAATTACTTTCTGTGGATTACTTTATTCTTTTTCTAGATTCTTGAATGATTAGATGTTTTGTTTATTAATTTCTAATCTTTCATCTTTTCTAATATATGCCTTTATATCCATAAATTTTTTTCGGAAATTGCCTGGTGGTACAGTGGTTATGACTCCGTGCTCTCACTGCCAAGGGCCTGTTTCAATCTCTGGTTGGGGAATTAAAATCCCACACGTCTCACAGTGCGGCCAAAAAAAATAAAAAGTATGTAAATATTTTCTAATTACCACTCTGCCTGCATCTCACAGGTTTAATGTTTCCTCATTTTTGCTCTTTTCCAAATAGTCTGTAATTTTATTTTGAATGTCCTTTTGAACCTAATATTATTTGGAAATGAAATAACAAAATATAACAAAAATGTTTTTAGTAAGTAGCTCAGCAGAAATAAAAAAGATACCTTAAGAAGCCAGAGGGCTTCCCTGGTGGCGCAGTGGTTGAGAGTCCGCCTGCCCATGCAGGGGACACGGGTTCGTGCCCCGGTCCGGGAAGATCCCACATGCCACGGAGCGGCTGGGCCCGTGAGCCATGGCCGCTGAGCCTGCGCGTCCGGAGCCTGTGCTCCACAACAGGAGAGGCCACAACTGTGAGAGGCCCGCGTACCGCAAAAAAAAAAAAAAAAAAAAGAAGCCAGAAATAAAGAATGAAATGATATAACTAGGTGAAAATGATGCCATGTTTGCCCTGTTTCCTAAGGCTGATGGGAAAAAGGCCTGAGGGGCCATCTGCTAAAGTTTTCAAATCCTAGGAGTCATGACCTAGGTTCTGCACAGGTTTGAAAGCTAGAACTGGGTCGTGTGCATAAACCTGAGCTCAAAAGTCAGCCCCACCCATGAAGAGAACAATAGAAAGAACTCGGCCACTTTCCTGGTGAAGGGCCAGAACAGTTTGCCATTCATCTGGTAAGTGCTGGGCAGGCTACTTTCTGCAAACCGACTAAATCCACGGGAAAACTTAAGGCTTTTTGCCAGACTTTTAGTTTCCTCCTGAGGCTGTAACAAATCACAGTAAATCTGACAGAACACTCTGACATGTCAGGGGGCTGCTTCTCCCTCAAGACAGGGGTCTCTCCAAGAGAGCTTGGATGGGGAATGTGGGCGGGGGAGTGTAACAAATGCATGGCTTAAAACAACAAAACTTATTATCTTCTGGTTCCGGAGGCCGGAAGTCTGAAATGGATTTCACTGGGCTAAACTCAAGGTGTTAATAGGACTGTGTGTTTGGAACTTAATATTTTGGCATTCCTTGGGACCTATGCTTAACGTATGTTCCTTTAGAGACGATGCCAGCTTGGACCTTGTTTTGCCATACAAATAGTATGGCTCTGGCTCCCCAAGCTGCGTGAGTACACACTGTGGCTGAAGTGCTACAGACCTGTCAGTCCTCTTATTACTCTACCCAGAGTCAAGGCCGACACAGGCAAATACTTTTTTTCAAGGTATATCTTTCCTAGTTCATCCATTTACAAAATCATCTTTAGCGGAATGTTCTGGCTTTTGTGGGCCTCCTCTAGTCTGCCCTTTACTCTGCTTGGCCTTCCGATTCTGGGCCATCAGGGATCTCCAGATGCCCTCAGGTTAAACGCTGGGTTGAGTGATTGGAAATCATGCTTTCAAGTGCTTTACAGCCTGATTGTTTTCCCTTACGTTCTCGACAGCAGAGAAACATCTTTTTGAAACATATTCTTTCCTATTTTTATCCATAACTTAAAAAGGGTTCTGTACCTGGATGGTTACACCAAATTTTACCAAATTGCTGGAAACAGAAGTCAGGAGACAGTGTTTTAAAAGATAATGATTGAGAATTTTTCAATCATGATAAGTTATAAAGGCTCTAATGTAAGGACACCTAGTCTAGACCCGAATGAACTAAAACATCAACACCTAATCATGTTATAGTAAACTGCCTAATGTCAAAGACAAAGAAAAATATTAAAGATAGAGAAATAAGTCACCTAAAAAGGATGACAGTTAAACTGGTATCTATCTCTCAGCTGCAACGTTAGATGCCATGTGACAACAGATTACTGAGTAATCTAGAAATCTAACCTGAACTAAACTGTTCCATATCTCTTCCATCAGATTGGCATCGATTTTAAAAAATCTAATTACGCAAAGAATTAGTCAAGATGTGAGGAAATCAGAAATCTTAGCCACTGAATTCCAGTAAATGTAAATTGGTGGAATGTAAATTCATGCAACTTCTCAGCACAATCTGACAATATCTAGGGAAGCTGATGATGTGAATTGCCTGTTCCTCAGCAATCCCACTTCTCTGGGAAATGCCTTTACATATTCCTACAAAAGTGCATACAAAGGTGTACACTAAAGAATTACTGTCATGGCAAAAACTTAGAAGCAACCTAAATTTTATCAGTGGGAGAATGGATGACTGAATTGAAGACTTCACAGCAGCTAAAATGAATGAACTTGATGTTACGTGTTTAAATGGATACATTACACATCTAATACATCTCAATAAAGCTGGGGAAAAAATAAAGGGATACAGCTTGGCTACTTTATTTTGAATTTTAAAAATATCGCAGAAAGATACATATTTAAATAAATTAAGAGACAGCAGACAGGAACAAAAAAAGCTCTCTGCCCTCCCCCTGTCTGGCTAAAAGCAGGACATACATTTCCATTTGTAAAGGAAATGGACTCTCTCCAGTACCAGGAAGAGGAGAACTTTTTGTTGGTGGTTTATTATCTTTAAAAATTTCCATTTTATTGAGATACAATTGACATATAACATTGTATTAGTGTAAGGTGTGTACAACATAATGATTTGATATATGTATATATAGTGAAATGACCACCACAACTTTAATTAATATCCATCATTCCACATAGATATAATTTTTTTTCTTGGATGAGAAATTTTAAGATTTACTCTCTTAGCAAATTTCGGATATACACTACAGAACTGTTAACTGTAGTCACCGTGCTGTACATAAGAGGAGAACAACTCATCATCACCTGATCACTCTTCATGTCCAGGGATGACTAGAGACTCGATCTATCAGCCTGGAGAGGATTTTGCCTGACAAATCTCACTCAACCGCCCTTGTCTTCCCTCAGTTTCCCCATACATTTACCTTCCCACAGTTTGCCACCCCTAAAAGTCTAACCACCTTTTCCTTTGTCTTGTCACTTCTCTACAAATGTATTATTCTTTGTCAAGATGCTATATAAGCCCCAAGTTCTAATGCCACTTTGAATTACTCATCACTGAGTTTCTACCATGTGTGTTAATAAACTATGTTTTTCTCTTGTTGATCTGTCTTTGTTAGTTTAATTTCCAGGGACCCACCCACAGAACCTAGGAGGATAGAGATAAAGGTGTTTTTTTTTTTCTTCCCTACAGTGTATGTATTAAAAATACATAAAACAATCCTATATATTACTCATGAAGACATATATATGTAATGAAAATATAAAAACAGGGTGGGAAGTTCACCATTGTAGTACAGATAGTTGTTACCCCCAGAGAGGAACAGAGATAAATGGGATAAGAAAGGGTTGCTGTACCTGCAGCATTTTATTTCTCAAAAACAAAAAAGTAAGAACTGCTTTAATATAAAAGGAAATTTGACAAAACACCTTAGAAGTAAATAGATTAGAAAATAAGTTAAAATGTAGATTAAATTTACATAATCAATAAACTTAATCAAAGAGTTATATTTTAAGAAAATCTGTACCAGACGTATGGGAAAATGCATTTAAATAGTCTTTAGTTATTCTCATTTGTACGTATTATTTCCAACATAAAAAGTACAGGGTGGGCTTCCCTGGTGGTGCAGTGGTTAAGAATCTGTCTGCCAATGCAGGGGACACAGTTTCGAGCCCTGGTCCGGGAAGATCCCACATGCCGCGGAGCAACTAAGCCCATGAGCCACAACTACTGAGCTCGCGTGCCACAGCTGCTGAAGCCCACTCGCCTAGAGCCCGTGCTCTGCAGCAAGAGAAGCCACCACAATGAGAAGCCTGCGCACCACAACAAAGAACGGCTCCCGCTCACCGCAACTAGAGAAAGCCCGTGTGCAGCAACTAAGACCCAATGTAGCCAAAAAAATAAAAATAAATAAATTAATTAATTTTTAAAAAAAGTATAGGGTACAGCCTTGTACCTGCCAATGAGATTTTTTTAAAGTCTAAACTTTAAAAAATATTTGTTTAAACCTTTTTGTATTTGGGAAAATCCCTACACTTGGTGTCAGAAGCCCTGTGAGTGTAGTAGTAGTGTGTGGGAAGAGTCAGGGAGAACCGTGGGAGGAAGACAGTCTTTCCTGAACACAGCCCCATAAAAAGATACATGGAATATATAGAGATTCTAGAACACTCAAAGTATCAGTAAGGAAAACCCTCCATATTCCCATTCTAATTCTGGAACAATGAAAACTAAAGTTTAGTCACTCTAAATCTCGTAATATAGCCTCCCACAACTAGGGGAACATTCTCTTTGATTACTTTGCAACCCAACTGGCTACAGCCTAGATGATCTAGAATTTTTAGTTATAATAGTGATCAGCATACCAAAATCCAAATCGCTTTTAATCTGATAGAACAACAGTATTTGGAACAATTACAGAATAGTAATTAGAACACAGCTGGTACGTTACCTATTTTGATTGTTTTTGTCCATAATCTTTATTATATTAAAAATGTGACCTTTGAGAAAGTTGTGGGACTTCATTGTGCTTTAGTTTCTTTTCTTAGATAAAAAGGATAATATTCTTTTCTTTCTAACTTAGCTTTGTTTACCAAACATTAATATATCTCTGATGGTTTTTGTTCTCTCTCCCTGGATGAGTTAGGTCTTGCTGGGTAAAAAACCACCCCACAACTCAGTGGCTTCAGTTAGCTCACAAGTCTGTGGATCAGCAATTTGGAATGAGCTCAGTTCTACTGGTCTTGGCTGGACTCACTCATGGATCTATGGTCAGCATCCAGGTACACTGGGAGCTCGTTAGTCTTGGAGGCTCAGCTGGGATGGCTCACCTCTTAGCTGGGACCACATCACTTAGTCTCTTATTAACCAGTAGAAATCCCAGGCTTTTCCACATGGTAGTGGAATCCCCAGGAGATAAAAGAGAGCAGGCTCTAATGTGCAAGTGCTTCAATCTCCACTTGAGTCTCATTTGCGGATGTTACATTGGCCAAAGCAAGTCACATGGCCAAGCCCAGAGTCAAGGAGTGGAGAAATAGACTCCATCTCCCCAATAGGAGAATCTGTAAAGTCACTTCACAAGGGAATGCAGGCAGGGAGGGAAGAATTTGTGGCTATTTTCACAATCTATCCATTCTCTTTAGATTAACATTACATTGATATGAAGTATTATTTACCACAGTGTAGCACCAAGTTCTCATTAACATTTTCATTGTTAAATGATGTTATCAGAGCCTCTGGTTGAGTGTAAATATTGAAATGTTTTCTAATGAACTCCTTGAAATGCAAATACTATGTAATCTTTCACTGACAAACCTTGTTAAATAACACAACAACCTCAAGAACAAGGTAGCAACATTTTAAAAGGTTTCTTTGTTTAAAAAGGTTATTGTTCTTAGATAATGTTATCCTACTAGATTAAAATAACATTTGATTTTAAAAATTTATTTACATATTACTATAAATACATATATACTAGGGTGGGGAAACCAGGAGGGAGGAGTCTTGGGGGCTAGCCTTAGTTTTGCCTCTATGCTTTTCCATCTTAGGCAAATCATTTGATCTCTTGAAGGCTCAGTTTCTTTATTTATAGAATAGATGCTCTGGGGAACAAGATCACTGTTTTATTTCAGGAGTAAAATTACAGCTTCTTTTTTGAGGAATAAATCTATGGCAAAACCAAAACCCAGGTATCTATAAGGGTAGAAATATCAAAGTGTTTAGTTAGAGCCTCAATTATTGAAAATTATTGGAAAAATTTTTGTGTAGCTACCTGGTTGTAGGTAGAAGTCAGACTATTTCTCTTGCACTACGTATCCCATTTTGTTACAGCTCAATTCTATTTAAAAATATAATAAAATAATGGATCTGAAAGACTTTTGATAAGATAACTTCTAAAAAGCCTTTTTTTAAAAAAAAAATTGCTGAACAATCGTGCTTCTGATTAGTTCAACATTAGAAAACTATCTACAAAGGAAGACATGGGCTTCCTCAATACTTGGAACATTCAGTATTTCTTGCTTAATATTTCCTCTCTTTTCATTGATTTTATAATTTAATTGTACTGTAATTCTCTGAAAAGACAGAACTTAGAGGAGAATTCTATACATTTTTCAGTTGATAGCTCAACAGCCAACATTTATTTAACAACTGAATGAATTTGTTCCAGCTCTGGAAATAGCCTTCTCACTTGCTGGTAGAGATCGAACATGTCCTATTTGCTTTATTAGACAGTCTTTCTTTTTTTTTAAAAAAAAGCTATTCTTAGAGGTACTTTGCCACAATGATATTTAACTGAAGTTAAGTGGAATATGGGAATAAATTATACTTAAGCTATACTGGCATTTTTTACTGATGCAAGTGGCAGTGAACATTATCAAAATAACTTCACCTATGCATATAAATGAGAGGCCAAACAGCACAGGGGGAAGGGAACAGGAATTTGAACAGGGCTTACCTAATCAACCAAAGTAGAAGTCCATCCACAAAATGGACAATATGTGAATTGCAGTGCTTGTAAATTGTCTTCTTGCAACTTACACAGTATTTAAGACATTTAGAATATACACATCAGTGGAAATAATCCTTTGAGGGAAAAGAATTCATAACCTTAAAGCGTTTGTCGTTTGGAAACCAGTCTTTCTTGCATCTTATCTTCTTGACCTCTCAGCTGCATTCAGAGCTAGTGGCTGCTTCCTTCTTCTTGAGGCCCTTTCCTCCTTTAACTTCTGAGACTGGCTGTTTCTCAATTCCGCTTTCATTTCTCTGAGCGTCCCTCACTGCTCCTTGCTTGTTCCTCTTGCCTCTTAAATATTATTGTCCTTTGGGTTCCACGCTGAGGCTTCTCCTCTTCCCCTGCCCAAGCTCATCTGCTTCGATGGCTGCAGCTACCCACCAGTGTCTACGCTGTAAGCTCCCCAGCCGTCTCAATCTTGAGCTCTCTCCCAAGTGTTAGATTCACGGATATTCTCTGGACACCTTAAACTCAATAAATTTACAATGGAACTCATTTTCTTTTCCCAATAACCTGCTGCTTTTCCTGGGCACGCATGTGCGTGTATGTGTGTGTGTGTACGTGCATATGTGTTGCCTCAATGAACGAGAAGACCCTAAGAGTCTCTATATATTAAGTTCTGAAGCTACTGTCCAGCACCCAGTGGCTCTCCATGCAGTTCTTTCTTGACCACATGTCCCAAAGAGGCGATAATTCTCACTTTATCACTTGGAGGGTCTGCTGTGGACAGGACCCAATATCCTCTGGCTACCTCCCCCATATAAGCAAAAGGTCACTTTTTTTTTTTAAGCATTTTATTAAGAGACAGGGAATCTGTTCTAAAACTAACACAATGTAAAGTAAAATAATTCATTGAGCAAATATTTATTGAGTACCTACTGTGTGCCAGATGCTGGGGATACCAAGGCGAGCACGAATGGACATGAGCTTTTTGTTGGCCTCTAAGTCTGGGAAGAAGCAGGGTGGGTGGGGAGGGGAAGAAACAGACTTTAAGCAAAAAAAAATCACACAAATACATGTGGAATTCCAACTGTGACAAGTGCAGTGAAGGAGTGGTTCCTGGAGCAAGTCCGTAATAGTGTGATTTAATCTGGGCTTCCCCCAAGGAAGCTTATCCAGAGGCAAAATCTAAAAGATAATGTGGTAGATAATTACAGAAGTGTCCCAATTATTTCCGTCCTTTTGCAAGGTGACTTTCGACTCCTGCCATCAGGGGAATCTATTCAATGACCGTCTTTATCTGGGCTGACTCTGTGACATCCCTTAGCAGAAGAAGTGATGGTGAGTCAGCTCTGAACTTAGTCCTTAAGAGGGTTCATGGTTCTCCCTCTGAAAATTCCGACACCGCTATATGCATAAGCTGAGCTAGGCTGCTGGATGTTAAGAGACACATGGCCCAGTCGCCCCTGACCCCTTCACTAACAACAAGCTAACTGCCAGACATGTGAGCAAGGCCATCCAAGACCAGCTAGGCCCCAGCTGACCTGTTAAGCAAGCACAGACCTACGAGCGAGTCAGCTGAGATCAGCCCAGCCTGGCCCAGAGCAGCTGAACCATCCAGCTGACCCACCCATCTCCAGCCACGATCAAGTGATCGTGGTTTTAAGAGACTGAGTTTTGAAATATTTATTAGCTGTAACATCTAACTGATACAGATGGGTAGGGATAAACCAGGCAGAGAGCTTTATTTTATAGACAGAGGGCCACACGTGCAGATCCCAGTGAGAGGAGGGAGCATGGCAGTTCCCGGGACTGAAAGAAGACAGTGGGGATGGATCAGAAACAGCTCGGGGAAACGATGTGAGCTGGGGCTGAGTGGGGAGGGGCAGGGCTGCGCAGAGCCTGGGAGACCCTGTTAAGGACTCGAGTCTTGATTTTAAGAGCAATGGGAGGCCACATGAGGGTTTTAAGCAGGAAAGATGCATAACTAGATGTGGGTTTGGGAATTTGTCTGAAGCATGAAGAACAGATTCAGTGGGGCCAGAACAGAACAGGGAAGGTGTTGCAGCAATCAGGCAAGAGACCATAACAGTGTATGCTAGGCTGGTGATGGTGACAGGGCCATACCCTCGCCCAACCCCAGGCAGCTCTGCTATTCACTCTGTTGTTTACGAGAGTGGCTGCCCCTAGATTTGTGCAGTGCATCCCTTGGGAGCAGGGAGAATGGATGGATGCAAGGGAGAGTTAGGAAGTAAGATAACAGGTGTTGCTGACTGATGAGCTATTGCAAACGGCAGGTTTCTAGGGACCTATCAAAGGTGACTGTTAGGTTTCTTTTTTATTTTGTAATTTGAAAATTATTTATTTGCATACCTGTAAAGTCTAAAGAGCATTACAGTTAATTGTTATTTTTTAAAATTTGTTTTAGGGTCTATTTTTTAAAGAGCCCTTTTAGGTTTACAGCAAAATTCTTTATGCCCTCTACCCCCACATGCATAGCCTTCTCCATTATCAACACTCCCCTAACCAGTGTAGCACATTTTTCACAATTGATGAGCCTACATTGACACAACATAACCACCCAGAGTCCATAGTTTACATGAGGGTTCATTCTTGGTGTTGTACATTCTGTGGGTTTGGACAAATATGTATTGACATGTATCCATCATTATAGTATCATACAGAGTATTTCCACTGCCCTACACATCCTCTGTTCTCTACCTGTTCATCCTCTCTCCCATCCCAACCCCTGCCAACCAGTGATCTTTTTACTGTTTTCATAGTTTTGCCATTTCCAGAATGTGATATAGAAGGAATCAAATAGTATGTAGCTTTTTCAGTTTAGACTGCTAGGCTTCTTTCTTGGTGAATGAAAAGAATCATTGAGAGAGAGAGAACAATGTAAGAAGATCAGATTTGGAGAGAATGATCCTAAGTTTGGATTTAGACACGTCAATTTTGAAATGCTTTTGAGATTCCTGAGAAGATATCCAAGTAGGCAGTGGGGTAGATGGGCTGGAGCTCAGATGAGGTCTGGCTGGAAACATACTTTTGAGCCATTTGTGTATATGGGGTCTAAAAGTTCATACGTCATCTTTCTGACCAATGGTTGGCTACTGCCTCCTTTTTGCGTTATTTAATCCCAAATAAACAATAAAAATGGTGCTGCTTTTTGAAACCACTGGACTGCATGCCATTCATCTAACTAGAATTTGGGGATACACCAAAACGATCACTTTTGTACTTTTCCCTACAATGATACACTTAAAAACTCAGGAGTTATTTCCTCTCCAGCTTGTATCTCCAAATGTTAGGAGTTGCCCTTCTCTTGAATATATCCCATTCCCTCATATCTTTCTTCGTCTATTTCTGGTCTCCTCATTTGCCTCTTTTTATTTTCCCCCAATACATTTTTTAGACAGCTGTCAGAGACCTTTTTCTAAAATGCCTATCCAACCATATCACTATCCTAAAGTGCTCTCGGGAGAAAGTGCCAACTCCTGCAGACAGCTCTCAAAAGCTTTCTGCCTACAGCCATGGACTTTCCCAATCTTAGGTCTCGCCACTGACTTCCTTGCTCCTGCCCAAATCTACTTCTAGCCTTACAGAACTGCTCTCATTTCCTCGACTGTATTGTGACTCTTTAAAATAGGTTTTTAGGAAGAAAAGCATATAAAATGGCCTGCACCTGTTTTAGTGATTGGCCAAATCAAAGCGATAAATAATTGCTCTGAGCAGGCACAAAACCGGTACAAGAAAAACTATGTTAAATAAACAGCCAGGGTCACTGAGGTTTATATCATGGTAGGTGAAATTGAGCTTTTGGTAGCTGCATTCAAACTGAAGTTGTAGGATCACATTTGCCTCATGCTTGTAAAATTGTTATACATGTTTGGTTATTGCTGTATTTCATGGCTCACTCCATTTAAATAGTGAACCTAGAATTTATTTCATGTCGCTATAATTGCTCTCTAAAAATATTTAAATTCCATATGATAGTACCCAGTTATAGTTATGACCAATAATTTTATTCCACTCTTCCTATGAAGTAAAGAAAATGTTTGATACAAATAGCCATTATCTATTTTTCTTAGAATTTTTATTTTCCTTTGAAAGGAAGGGTTTAAGTTTGAAACTCTTCAGGATGATTTCGGTGTTATTCACTGGTTCTGTTCCAAATGATTTTAAAATATCCATCATTTCTCTCAGATGATAACAAAATATTGCTTTAGGTTTAGAAGACAAAGAAAAATATCTTTGGCTTCATTTTCAAGTTCTTTAGAAAGAATTTCTGTAATGTTAGCACATAATAAAAATTTGGAAGCAACAGATAAATCCAAATCTGGAAGGAATTATCAGCCAACCACTGGATTCAATGCACACCTGTGTGAAAAAGTCTATGACACAATTCCCGGTTTTTTAATAATCTCCAGAAACTTCTCAGTCAAGCTAATAAAACATAATAGTGTCCAATATGCTTTTTCTAAAGTATACAGCATTTTTATATCTATATTCCACGTATAATTCCCTTAAAAACTTGATCATTTCTTTGCAGATGGGTGAATGCTGTTGTATGTTGAAAGTATTTTTAAGTCTTAAAATATTTTCACAAATCCTCGTGATCATTAGACCCATTGATTGACAATGTTCATTTAACATTCTTGTCTCTTCTCCACACTTAATTCTTAAAATGTTCCCTCTTGTTGGCATTGCCTTCATTAGGCTGGCCATCTGTTGTAATTCAAATCAAGTCTGATTTGCTGTCGATAAGGTCAAGTCTTGTAGGGCAGCCACATCAAGATGCATTTAAAATCTGAGCTTTATTGCATGTGGCCTGGGATATTTTCTGGGTGTGTGTTACACACATCGACAGCTGTTCTTGCATGCTGCCATTCATCTCTCATCACATTTCTTTGAATAAGCTGAGGAACAGAGTTCATTGATGATGCCCTGCAACATTTCTGTCTTTATTATTCCAAATATTTTATCTCAAGAATTCATATGTTTCAATATGTAACTATTTTTACTTTCTTGATTATTTCCAAGTCCCCAACCTATCACTTTCATTCTCAGTAAAACACTGGTTTAAAATAGAAAAAGGTTTAGCTCTGATTTTCAGATACTCTCATCTCCAAATTTATCAGTCATGTTTCGTCATCACCTTCTGGCCAACAGTGCAGTAATTTCAAATAAAATTCACTGCTTTCATGGTCTCTGAATGTTTTCGTATTTTAAAGCCAGAATTGGTAAATAGTGTAATGGTTAAGCCGGACCTGGCTACCTAGGTTTGAACCCCAGCTCTATGCTTACTGGTTGTGTGCTCTTGGGAAGGTCATTTATTTAACCTCTCTTTACTTCAATTTTCTCATCTGTAACATGGGGATAATAACAGTGCATGCATCTCAGGATCCATTTTTAGCATTTGTCTTGAGGATGAGAAAAGCACTTAGAACAATTCTTGGCATATGGTAAACACTATGTAAGTGCTGGGTTTACGTATAATATTGTAATTCAAACATAAAAATCTAAATACCAAAGCTTTTAAAAACTTACTGAGCTGCAAAAACCCTTTTGTACTTTGTAGGTAACTTTTGTTTGATATTACCCATCACTTATTTTAATGCATTTCAAACCGTGGACAGGCTCCTGCCTTTAAATTGCATAATTCTCTAATACATATTAATCACAGATGTACAATGATTAGTTATTGAAGAAAATGAAATGCTAGATTATTCTATGGTCCTATTATTTGGAATTCCACCTGATGAACAGAGGGGTAGCATAGAGAAGAAATGCTTAGAAATTTTGGTGCAAAATGGGTCAAATCATTTCTTTAAAAATAATTTTCAAAAATTTGGGTTACCAATAAAGAAACCATAAGAACCACTGAAGAACAGTAAGAAATCTGTGCGCCGATAAGTGCCAGCCCTGTGTGTACCAACATGAATCAACACGTGTGTGTCTCGGGTTGGCAGAACGCTGGCTGGAGGGAGCTGATGCAATTGAAGTGTCCTCAGCAGTTGAGTTACAACAAAGGGATCAGGTTTTCCTTGCTTTGTTTTCTATCTTCATGAAAATAAGCAAAGTAAATTATCAGAGAAAAGAGAAAAATTTGCTGTTTTCCACATATAATTTGTTTCCCATGTACTTTGGAAATTCTCTTTCCCTCTGCCATTTTATTTTTCCATTTGGGACGTTGGAGTGACTCATGCCTCGCTCACTGATGCTCTCAATTCTGTTTGTGTATAATCCTTGGAGTGTGTGCATGCATGTATGTGTGTGTGTGTGTGTGTGTGTGTGTGTGTGTGTGTGTGTGTGTTTACATCTATTCTTTAGAAGGAAGGAAACAGGAGCAGAGCTTATGATACAAAGTTAGCTCTCTTAGAGAATAATGAAATATTTTAAAGTGATGTATTATAATTAGATATTTATTTATTCAGCAAGCTTAAAAATTTTTTGATTGCTTACAGTGTGAGAAGTGCCAGGTGATGGGGAACTCATGACAAGAAACAAAACAAAAATCTCTTTCCCACATGAGGGTCATCCTGGGGGAGACACAGGCATGAAGAAACTGCTAAAATAAAGACTTAGGTGCCCCTCAGCGTGGTGCACAGGACACAACGAGAGGACAGAGCAATTACACACTTATTTCTAATTAGAAAAAATACTTTCTCTTTTAGCATGACATCATAAGGCTCTAAACATGCTGTCAAAATATTTTTTAAAGGCAATCATTATTTTGGTAATGCAAGCATTCTAGCAAAGCCAAGAAAAATTCCCAAGGAGAAATAACAAGGCAGAATTTGCTGTGCTCCTATATGCGCTTTTATGATGAAGCTGAAATAATTTAACCTGGGGCTTCCCTGGTGGTGCAGTGGTTGGGAATCTGCCTGCCAACGCAGGGGACACGGGTTCGCTCCCTGGTCCGGGAAGATCCCACATGCCGCGGAGCAACTAAGCCCGTGCGCCACAACTACTGAGCCTGCGCTCTAGAGTCCACGAGCCACAACTACTGAGCCCACATGCTGCAACTATTGAAGCCCGCGCGCCTAGAGCCCGTGCACTGCAACAAGAGAAGCCACCGCAATGAGAAGCCCCGACACCGCAGCGAAGAGCAGCCCCCGCTCGCCACAACTAGAGAAAGCCCACGTGCAGCAACTAAGACCCAACGCAGCCGTAAATAAATAAATAAATGAGGAAATTGTTCATGTTCAGAGCAATTAAAAAATAATAATAATTTAACCAGTGGTACTGGCACAGTACTAGCCAGAAAGCTCAATTAAACAGAGTAAGATGGCATAAAAGTCCAAAGAAAATGAAGACTTTCCCATTGATCACAAAAAAGATGATTTAAAAGAAAAATCAAAGTGTTATAGCAAAAGAACAAAAAACAAAACAAAACAAAAAAAGTGTTACAGCAATTGGCTAGCTATTTAAGAAAAAAATGATTCTCAGCCTCACACTAGATGCCAAATTGATTCCAGATGGATTAAGAAGCTAACTTAAAAAAAAAAAGAAAATTTATGTAGAAGGCCTATTCAAGCATAACACAAAAGGTTAAAGGATAGATTTGGGTAATGAGAATAAAAACTTAGTATACATCAGGGACTTCCCTGGTGGTCCAGTGGTAAAGAATCCGCCTTACAATGCAAGGGATGTGGGTTCAATCCCTGGTTGGGGAACTAGGATCCCACATGCCGCGGGGCAACTAAGCCCACACACCACAGCTACTGAGCTAATGTGCCTGAACTAGAGAGCCTGTGTGCCAAAACGACCGAGCCCACACGCTCTGGAGCCTGTGTGCCACAACTACAGAGCCCATGCATCCTGGAGTCTGCACACCACAACAAAAGATCCCACATGCCTCAAAGAAGATCCCGCATGCTGCCACTAAGACCCAATGCAGCCAAAAACAAATAAAATAAATAAATAATAAATAAATCTTTTAAAAAATACAAAAAATTTTTAAAAGAATTATGCAAGTCATACACATATACTCTTAAAAAACTTAATGTACATCAAAATATACCACAAACAAAACTTAAAGGATAAAAAAAACAGGAAAAAAATTGTAACTTGTGTTTTGTAAAAGGGCTTTTACAAATTCACAAGAAAAATAAATACATCAAAGAAGTCAAAAAGCCACAATATACACAGTGAAATGTAAATACTTATAAAGACTGAAAATATATACAGCAAAATGCTAACAATATTAAATCATGTACTGAGATTATGAAAATATTAATTTTTTCTGTTTGCTTATGCTTTCTAAGCATTCTTCAATGAATATGTTATAAAAATGTACAATAATAGTAAAACAGAAAAGAGAGTAGAAGGAAATAGGCACTCTAATAAAATACTAATGAAAGCATCAATCTGGCATATCACCTCAGAAGGGGAATGTAGCAACATGTACCAGAAGCTGCAATATTTTACACACTCTTTGAATCAGTGATTCTTTTTCTAGCAATTTATTCTAAAGAAATAACCAGGACTATCCGAGAAGAATGTAGCTGCAAATGTAGCTGCAAGAATGTTCATGACATTGCTGTTCAACACAGAAAGAAATGAAAATAAACAAAACATTTCACAGCACAGGCTAGGCTGAATAAATGTGGGCTGTGTCCTCAATGAAATATCAGAAAGCCATTAAAAAGGTATTGCAATGGCATGGAAATATTTGGGTTGAATTATTGAACCAAAAAGTCATATTATGAGATAAATGATTTCAGACAACATTTTAATAAAGTCTATAGCCGTATCTATATTTCTCTCTCTACATATATATTTATATATAAAAAAGACATGAAATCCTGTAACCTAAAATATTAATAATGGTGACCTCTGAGTAGTGAGATTCCAAGTGATTTAAAAAATTTTTTGCTTATTTGTATCTTCTAAAGTTTCTTCCAAAAATACGTGTGTGTATGTGTGTGTATGTATGCTTTTTGAAATAAAGAAAAAAGAATTTTTAAAAAGGCAATCATTTTGACTAGCAGTGATACTCAATGAGTTCATTATTGGGTTTGTACTAATTATTTTTAAAATTCAAATATGAAAAAGACTTCTTTCACACAGCATGGTAAATAAGAAGAGCCTTCCTGATACAATGATCCTAATCCTTATTCCATAGCCCCTTAAAATGAGGTGAGATATTTCTTTACATCAATTATCTTTGATGAGCTTTGAGAAAGATCTGGCTTATATTAAACTCTGTAATTAGGGAGTAATTTTAAAACAAGGTTTGAATATCATTGCTGAATGACTAATTTTTGTTACAAATGTAATCATATTTGTTTAGAACTGTACAGCTTACACAGCTCTTTTATCTACACTATTTTATTTTAATGCTCATAACAGCCCTGAAATATGAGTATGGTATTTTTCCATATGAGGAAACTGAAATTTCAAAATGTAAAGGTACTTGTTCTGCATCACCCTGCTAATAGCTGGTGGAATTGGGCTTAAACCCAGGACTTCTAATGGGAGACAATCAAGAGGGAACAAATTCCATACCCTTCGACACACCATTTTGGTAACATTTAAAAGTAACTTATCAGGTGAGAGTTCAAACCTAGTATTACGTTGCCCCATTCCTATTCCCAGCGCTGCTTGTTTGAAGAGCCTATAAAGGGCACTGCAGTTATTCCATCATGTGACATTTCATCCAGAAAAACAGTCCTATGCACAAAAGCCATGAAATCCTCACAGATTATAAAAGGTAGATTAGGGTACATTAGAGCTCTTGTGTCATTGTATCACGGCCATTCTAAGAAGAACCACAGCCACCATACCGCTATATGCTAGGTGCAACACGCACATTAACACACCAACAACCTATGAGATAGGTTCTCTTATCCCCATTATACAGATGAGAAAACAGAGGCTCAGGAAAGTGCCCTTGGTCACACAGCTGATGAATGGCAAATGTGGGATCTGAATTCAGTCATCTCTGACTCCAGACTCTTTTTCCTACCCAATTCTGATGCCCTGGATCCAACCTGTGTCTGGACTGTGCAGAGAAAACATGTGCCTTCCTAGTGCTAACAGTGTGGATTTCAGAGCACATGGCTCTGCTGAAGAGGAGACTGTATGTTTGTTAAACGGTGATCTAGCCCAAAGCCAAGGGAAGGTTACATCACTAGAAAAAAACAGCTTATCATAGACAAAAGAAAGCCTTGGGACCTTTTCTATTTTCCTTTGCCCTTTCGTACATTTTTGTCTCACTAGTTACAATTTCCTAAATCTCCTTAATGTAGCTTCTATCATTGAGGATGAGAGCCTACCAAAAAAAAAAAAAAAAAAAAAAAATCAAGAAAAAACTATACTGTCTTTTCTTAAGATTTTGATGAAGGCTCTGCCACCTAAACAGCTTTCCCGTCTAGCAACTTTAGCAAGTTGACCTTTTGCTGATCCAGTGCAAAAGGACCCTTTAACAGTTCAGATTAGTACAATTCCAAATATCTGGAAATACAATATATATGTTTGGTATTCTGGTTATTGCTCCTATGGTCTATGATAGAAATAACCTTTGCTAGAGCACAGATTGAATCAGATCTCAAATCATGTCCACGTCATGAGCAAAGGCAATCACATATTTTATTTCTGTTGACAGTTATTTACATAACAGCTTAAAAGTTTTGGTGTTAATAAAACTGTGTGATAAGGATGAAAGCTGCAACTTTCAGTTTCAGCCCAGTGTTAAGCATATTTGCTGTTTTCGATCTATTTTAAAACCAATAGCTTTAAAATGTTATTATTCTAATGCAAAGGGTTACAAAATGATGTTATCAATTAAAATGAGTGGGGTGAGCTGGAGGATAAAATATACAGATTTAGAGTAAAATCCAAATATATTTGTATGTGTCTATATATGTATATACACACAAATATATACATATGTATACATATATACATGCATATACATATTCACACACATATACTTTCTGTGTGTGTGTGTATACATATATTTTTTCAATACTGGGCAATTTCTAGAAAATTGCAGATCCTGTTTTCATTACCTCCAAATCACTTTTATAAATCTCAAAGGGACACAGAAAGATTGCAATATGGGTGGTTTCCCAAATTGTGCACTTGTTAATTCTTAACTAATCAGACACCAGGAATATCTTTTAATTTCTGTGTTTTTTTTCTTCTTCCACATTTGAGTTTTTCAGAAGATCAGAAACAGAGTTAGGAGCAAAACGGTACGGTTCAAAGAGGGATGATTTCCATTTCTTGAGTTGCTTTTTAAACATTAACATGATATTTGAGAAAGGAGTTATTAGTCACAATTTTAGAAGTGGAATTTTAGAACGCTTATAAATACAAACAGTTCCTGACTTATAAATAACAGACAATTGCAAATGTTTATTCTTTATCTCCATGCTGGAGCCTCAGCTACTCCCATAAAAGCTGTCAAGCAGCAGGGAGGGGGTCAGGAAGGAGCATTTAGAGCCTCTCCAGTTTCAGAAAAGGAGGAGGAAAAGGGACCATGTAAAGCAGGTATAAGAATCTCCTTCAGTAGATCTGGTGCATTCACATGCTCAGATCGCTCTCAAACTAAAAGCCTTTTTTTTTTCTCTTTTAAAATCTCATTTTACTTTCCCCAACATCCTACCTGTTGAAAAGCTGGCTTCCTCTCCTCTCTCTTTCTCTTTCTCTCTCTCTCTCCAGGATATTGTTAAAAAATGCAAATGCCTTTGAATGTTAAAAGACTCTTAGTCATTCATATCAGTGCAAATTGGCTCAAGAAGGTTGCTTTTCTTAAAGTATCTAAAAAATAAAGGGTACCAAGTTTGCTGGGGTTATGGAAGAATTTTGAGACATGAAGCAGTTCAGAGGGCTGGGCTTGCTGAGCCTGCAAAGTCCCAGCCATGCTTTCATGGGGGGTGAGTGGGAAGGACTGGAGAAAATATATAGCCAGGAGGCCCCAAAGTTGGGACAGAAAGGCAGAGAGTAGCATGGTGCCAGGAATAAACTGCCTACTTTGAGAATTTGTCTCAAGGCTTTCATTTTTAGTTTAGAAAAGAAAAAAAATTATCCACTCAAACATCCAAATCCCCCCGCACCCGACCCCAGCAGCCCCGCAGACCAACTTCTAGTTGTCCCCTTACTTCAGGCAGGGAGGGGTGGAGAATAACCCTCATCTGAATTGGTCCAGCAGTTTCCTATTTCCTGTTTTTGTTGTACCACTGGAAAATTTTCCATATGTATCTGCAGTGCATTACAGACTCTCAGAACACTAGAAAAACTGGAGAGCCCTGTTAGTTCCCTTCATGTGTAAGAGAAGTTCTTGAGTGTCCAAAGCAAATTGGTGGCAGAGCCAACGCTAGAAAACGCCTTGCTGGTGGTACTATTAAGTAATAGATGCTTTGCATAAAAATGTGGAAAGCTAAGTAAGAACAGTGAACGGAAGTAGACTAATTTAACTTGCCAGTTTCACTTTCCTAAAGTGCTGTCTTTTGCAAACCAATTTTTTGCAACCTAGGAATATGTACAATGTCTGCAGAGCTGATTACTCTGCCCCACCTTATTCACCACCATCTTTTTTTGTGGAGTCTGTCTTATTGTCTCAATCTGCTGGCTCACTTTTCTCCTGTGCTCTTTTAGCTGCTTCTCACTTTTTAGGGAAGAGAGGCAGTGGTGGGTGGTGAAGTCCTTATTCCATTCACAACTTCCTTCTCCCTTGGGAGAGGGCCAACCAGTGCATTCAATGCTTGGGGGTTGTCGGGTTTTGGACCCTTGGCCCAGGCCTGCCCTGTCATGTACTAACTTACATGAAATAATTAAGATGTCACTTCATGGGGCTCCCCTGGAGGCACAGTGGTTAAGAATCAGCCTGCCAAGGCAGGGGACACGAGTTTGATCCCTGGTCCAGGAAGATCCCACATGCCGTGGAGTAACTAAGCCTTTGTGCTACAACTACTGAGCCTGTGCTCTAGAGCTTGCAAGTCACAACTACTGAGCCCATGAGCCACAACTACTGAGCCCGTGTGCCTAGAGCCCATTCTCCGCAACGAGAGAAGCCACCGCAATGAGAATGCACCGCAACAAGGAGTAGCCCCCGCTCGCCACAGCTAGAGAAAGCCTGCGCACAGCAATGAAGACCCAATGCAGTCAAAAAAAAATAAAGTAAGTGGGCTTCCCTGGTGGCTCAGTGGTTGAGAGTCTGCCTGCTGATGCAGGGGACACGGGTTCGTGCCCCGGTCCGGGAAGATCCCACATGCCTCAGAACGGCTGGGCCCGTGAGCCATGGCCGCTGAGCCTGTGCGTCTGGAGCCTGTGCTCCGCAACGGGAGAGGCCACAACAGTGAGAGGCCTGCGTACCAAAAATAATAAATAAATAAAATAAAATAAAATAAGTAATAAAATAAATAAATTTATAAAAAAAAAGATGTCACTTCATCTAACAGGTGAAAGTGAAATTAACAACGGAATTTGCATTCACCCTGGGGTATATTTCGCCAGAGCTTTGGGGGCCATGATACTGTTTGCAGTAACCGCGATACTGTTTTTACATGCCAACAACAGCTTTCCTATATGGCTCCCTACTAATGTGGTTTCTTTAAGATGGATGGATTTACGGTCCAAGGCCCAAGTTAACACTTGACATTGATGGGTCCAAAATTATGCAAATCACCAATGGTCCACTCAAAAGTTGTACGATCTCCAATAGTCAAGTTTCAGGCAATTTGTTTTGCAGAGTACATAAAATTATCTGAAAAGTCCTTAATTTACATGCATAAACATTATCACATTTAAATGTATTTTACACTCTGAATAATATAGAGTGTGGGTTATTAACCCAAATAAACTTGGGTGGTGGTCCTTAAGCCCTATGAACATTTGTGTGAATGTGCAGCTTCATAGCTGTCATCAGAATCTCAAAGGGTCCTATGATCCAAGCAAAGATAAAGAACCATGAATATGGATAATAAATGGGTCATTTAAACCAACTCACCAAATATACTGATTTTTTTTCTCTGTCCCATTTGGATGCATTTCCTCATTGATTTTCTTTAACTTATGTCTTAAAAGACTTCAATTTCCAGGATTTTCTTACATCTGTTCTTTCATATGCTGTTGATTGATTTGGGACCACAGTTGAGTAAAATAACAGGCCACAGACAGAACAGGACTTTGATGTTCCAGCAAGATGATTTCTGACAGGGGAGCATCACAGGCTTTAGAATGAGCAGACGGAGCTCTGCTGTGGTACAAAAGGCATGTAAGAGCTATTTTATAATTTGAGTCTCAGTCTCTGATCTGCATATTGAGAAAGGGGCAGTATTTCACAGCGTTGTCATGAGGATGACAAAAGACAAACATGGAAAGAACCTACTGACCACAGTTTGTGACAGCCAATAAATAGGCCTTTCCCTCTCTTCTCCAGTTTGAAACAGACTACTGGACTTGGTTTGATTTCTTTAAGTTACACCAGATGCAAGGACCCTACCCCTGTTGATATCCGTAATATTTACTTCTGGGTTGACCTTTTATTTTTAGGCCCAGAAACTTTACCTTCCACTTTCCCCATTCTTGGTCTCCTACCTCTTATTCCTTACTTTTGGCTAATTGTGTCCCCTTTCCCAGCATCCACAGGAAGAGTCAATTCATTGTTCAGTGTTTCCAAGGACCTCAGAGAAAAAAAGGTATCAAAGGGAAGAATAAATATAACATGTTTAAAGCATGACAATAAATTACTCAACTTCATCTCAGATTTTGCTCTGGGGAAAGGTTGACATGAAACGTTTGAAGAAACATGAAACAGATCCTAAAGACAGATGATTTTTCAAAGTGAAAGGCAATTTTTTTTTTTTCAAGCTTCAAAGCAAGGGTTCCTTTTGTCATCTGCCTGATACGTTATTTTTGACAGGATTTAACTTATGAAATTGTTCCAATGCCCTTTAAAAGGGTCTGGACACACGAGTGTGCTAGTGAAGATGATGAATGTTAGGTCTTAATTGAAAATTTTAAAATATCCATGTGGCAAAAGCATAGTAAACGCATTTGGTCTTTTGTGAATTAAAAAAAAAAAAATTGAGTACCTTTTATAGCACTGTGTTTACACTCAATAATCAATAATAGGATGATCTGAGAAATAAGCTAGGGAAAAATATATCTTCTGGATCAGTTTTCTTCTTCTTCTTCTTTTTTTTTTTTTTTGCGGTATGCGGGCCTCTCACTGTCGTGGCCTCTCCCATTGCGGAGCACAGGCTCCAGACAAGCAGGCTCAGAGGCCATGGCTCATGGGCCCAGCCGCTCCATGGCATGTGGGATGTTCCAGGACTGGGGCACGAACCCGTGTCCCCTGCATCAGCAGGCAGACTCTCAACCACTGTGCCACCAGGGAAGCCCCAGTTTTCTTCTTAATGCGTCCCTTGCAGCTTTGATTCGTCAAACCTTTCAAAGATCTTTTTTCTCTAATTTAGACATTATTCTTTATTATTTCATTAAGAACCTTAACATATTACACCAATAAAAAGAGTGAATATACCTATGGAAATTACTAATAATTATTTATAGCAATACAGAAACCTATTTTTTTGTTTTTGCTACAGAAAAGTTGCTAAGTTTTCAGCATCACTTACAACTTCAAAGGAGCTTCATAAAATTGTATTAAGAAGAAATTTAAGCAACTTAACTGTGATACAGGCTGAAGGATTTTTCCAGCCACATAATAAGCTACACTTTAGCTGCATAAACTAATAAAATATAGTTATTACAAAAATTTTAATAAACTAGAACTTTGAAAATATTCAGAATTTCTAAAAAATTTAATTTTGGAGCAACACTTTTATAACCACCATGTCAAATGACAATTATTTCTTATTCCAACAATATCTTAATTTTACACAAATTATGTTTCTGCAAAGTTGTCTTTATGTTTTATAGTTATAAATTGAATCATATAGCTACACTAGAAAAGTTTGTTGTTTTTAAGAGTCCATAGTACCTCCTTTGGTAAAAGTGAATAGCTACTACCTAAATATCATTTTATGATTCTGAATTTGTATACAGCATGGGAGAGGGGGGAGAAAAGTGGAGGGTAGGGCACTAACATTGATTGAATACTTCTTTTGGGCCAGGCATCTCCTTTAATCCCCAAAACAACCTACAAATTGGATATTCTCACCTCATTTTCATAGAAGAGGAAATCATTCAAGTCCACATAGTTAATGATGGAAAAAACATATTGGTACTTGACAACATGATTTGAATAATTACGTATGATTATATTTATCTTTACTATGAAAAATTTAAAATAATTACAAATGTCTCTTTATCACCCAGATTAAACAATTATTAAGACCGACGTGTTTGCTTCATCTCTCCCTTTTTTCTTTCACTTTTTCAGTTTGCTGAAGTATTTTGAAGGAACCCACGAGATGTGTCATTTTACCCCTATATATGTCAGTATCTGTCTCTAAAAAATATGGACTTTAAAAAATAACAGCAATGTCATTATCATACCTTATAAAGTAACAATGATTCTTTGGTATCATATGAGTCAGTCCATAATTAATTTCCCTAATTGCCTTAAAAAGATCTTTTTTCACTTGATTTGTTCAAGTCAAGTTATGACCATTCATTTTAACAAGATGTATGAGCAAGTTCTTGTGATTCCAGAAAAGAGAGCGATGATAGAGACATGAGGTCTTCAGTCTAAATAACTAGTGAAGGTTCTGCAAAGGATGCTGTAATATTCTTAGTTTTCTAGTCTATCCATTAAAAGAAATAATTGGCAAGATCCATAAGAGGTTTTTTGTTTTTTTCTCTTTAAAAAGAAGGAAAATTTACGTTCTACTAATACCATGTTATGAACTGAATGTTTTCTCTCAAAATTCCTATGTTGAAACTTAACCCCTAATGAGAGGGTATTAGGAGGTGGGGCCTCTTTTATAAGGGCACTAATCCCATTCATGAGGGATCCACCCTCATGAACTAATCACCTCCCAAAGGCCCCACTTCCTAATAGCATTATGTTAGGGGTTAGGATTTTAAAATATGAATTTTGGAGGGACAGAAACATTCAAGACTATAGCACAGCCTGAGACCATTTTTCAAAAGGGCATTTAATCCACAAATGTAGAAAAGATGTCATCTCAGAAGGACAGGCCTTCCCAGGAAAGCACATTTAGTAAATCCGTAAATGATTTCTAGAATATGGATTTGGCAACTGAAAAATACTTCAAAATTAGTAATATCAAATGTTGCTCAGGAGCTCAGGGCAGGCTACCCAAAAATATGCCACAATGGCAGATTATTTTGAATTAAAGTTACTTAAAAAATGACCAATGCAAGACGGACATTGTGATCCTCCTTTCTGTCTCCCTGAAAGCAGGAAATAAATCTCCCATAAAAAAGGTGACTTCCCTGCATCTGGAGGTGGAAGGACACCCTTAACGTTAGAGATAGGGAATACAGGCCAAGAAACCTATATAAACAAATCCGGTTACTTCTTTAATTTACGACCCCAAGCCCAAACTCTGTTTAAATTCTTCACTTACTGGGCACTCAAAAACTGAATTTCTTTGTCTTGTCAATTTCTCACAAATTTATTGTTTTGTTGTCTAAAAAGTATAAAAGCTGTCTGCTCTGACCACTTCCTAGGTCCTATTTCCCTGAGACCTCTGTGTGTATAAATGAAAATTTGTTTCTTTTTCTCCTGTTAATCTGTCTTGTGTCAATTTTATTATTAGTCCAGCCACAAAAACTCAAGAAGGGTAGAGGGGGAAATTTCCCCCACCCAACACACTTACACAGTAAAAAAATAACATTATCCAGTATACTTAGGAGCAAAAGCGGGAGCATAATACGGTGGTTGAGCCAACAGCGTCTGAAGTCAGACAGACCTGACCATTTACTCAACCTTTCTACACCTTAGTACTTCCTCTGTCAAATGGGATAACCATAGTTCTACTCATAAGGTTCCTGTGGGTGGACATGTAATGTAGCTAATGCATTATCTGGCACATAAAATGTACAGATCTTCCTCAACTTACCACGGAGAAACGTCCCAATAAACCCCTCATGAAAGTTGAAAATGCACTTAATACACCTAATGTCCAGGGCATCATGGCTTAAACTAGCCTGCCTTAAACATGCTCAGAACACTTACGTTACCCAACAGTTGGGCAAAATCATCTAACATAAAGCCTATTTTATAATAAAGTGTTAACTATCTCATGTGATTTATTGAATACTGTACTGAAAGTGAAAAACAGAATGGTTGTCTGGGTCCAGAAGGGTTGTAAGTGTATCAGTTGTCCACCCTCGTGATCCTGTGGCTGACTGGGAGGCATGGCCCCTGCCCAGCATCATGAGAGAGGATTGGACCACATATCACTAGCCCAGGAAAAAGTCATAATTCAAAATGTGAAGTATGGTTTCTACTGAATTTGGATTGCTTTTGCACCATTGTAAAGCCAAAAAAATTGCAAAGTCAAACCATCATCAACTTGGGGACTGTCTGTACTAAAATTCTAGCTAGCTGTTAGCTTCTAAATTTTCAGACGATTGGCCAACAAGACCACAAACTCAGCCTCTCATCTGGATTTCACAGGAACTTGGAGGGTTGATGAAGAAACTCCATTTTTATCTCCTCAAGGCAGATGGTTGTCTTCTCTGCCTGCTGATGTGTTGAGCAGCTAGAATGAACGCTATCTGTAGGGAGAAGTGTTTGAAAGAAGTGAGATTAAGTGTGGACAGGGTTATTTTTTTCTTGTTTGTTAAACGCTTTCGTGACTATGAAGTCTTTCTCAATACGTCTCCCAAGTTGACGTGTTAGTTCATATTTTCCCAGCTTTTTCATACCGCAATTTTTAAAGTGACCAGTTGGTAAAAACAAATTCAAGTTTACAGATTGAAAAACCAAGGCCCAAAATAATTACGTATCTTGCTTACCATAATAATAGCTACCATTTCTTGAGAAAATCTTCTGAATGCTTTCTGTTTTATCTTAACTCATCTTTATCCTCAGAGCAATCCTGGGAGGTTGGTGCAATTTCATGTCCATTTTAAAGATGAGGAGACTGAGGCTCACAAAGGTTAAGAAACTTGTCCAGGACCTCTTAACCGGTAGGTGGAGATGCCAAGATCCATACTAGGCAGTCTGGCCCCAGAGTCACTCTGCAATATCAGCAGACGATTTTCTAAATTGAATACTCTTGTATTTAAAGAGCAGCCCATCATCATGGGCTGGGATTAGGGTTTGACGGGGGGAGGTGGGCAGCCCTCCTCTAACTCCTGTCAATGGCTGCATCTCTTCTCCTTCTACCCCCTGAGCCAGGAAGGCAAGCAGACACAGTCTCTGCCCCCTCCTCCCACCTCAAGACCCCACTGTTCCTCTTTGTTTCTTTTTGGTGTTTCACAAAGATCTATTTGTTTGATCTTTCCATCTCTTCATTGTTTCAGTCTAAACTGAGAGACAGGGATGAGGGCAGAGGAGGAACTGAAACTAAACCCTTCAGAGGGTGAGAGGTGAAAATGCCAGGGTATCTATCTGACTTGTCAACTAGATATTTCCTCAAAATGCCGTCTAATGTCACACTTTTTTTTCTTCTTGTGTCCTTTAATCTGATTGATTGTGTGGCTATCAATTGCTTGTATGTCTGGGGGGAAAGGTCTGTCCATTCTGAATTCATGTTGGCCATATAAAAGCTGTGACTGTGGCCTTGCCGTACACACAAAACCCAGGTTGACTGAGGACAGGGTGAAAAAATATTCTTCCACACTGTTATCCTGCAGTCATTAGGGCGGAGAGAGGCACCTTCAGGAGAGAGAAGGAGCCGGAGAGATAGTCCAGTAGTCATTCGTTTGAACAGAAAAACTATTCTTGAGAGGCTAGAACTCAAAAGTTCCAGTTCTTTGAAAACCTTATTTTTATTCTTTTACTTGCTTTAAACAATAACAGCATCTCTTTCAGATTAGGTTTGGATGGTGCCATGTGTTCTCTTCAGAATTTCTGACAGTTATACCAGCTACGCACATCCCCCTTGTTCTGCCTTGTCTCCATGAGTCTACAGTGTGACGCATGCTCTGGTAGTTGCAGGACGAGAAGCAGGGGAGAAGCAGGGGAGAAGCAGGGTCCCAGGGCCCAGCGAATGCTACGTACAAAAGAGCAAGTGCCCGAAGGAAAAGAGCGAGCTCAGAGTCTGTATGCGCAGGGGCCTGGGGCATAAAGGGTTTCACGTGGGTGTGGTCGAGGCATGACAGGGCAGGGAGGGGCCGGGGATACTGGAAGGATGCTGAAGGGCACACCCAGCTGCATTAACATCCTTCTCGATGCCATGGGGAGCTGCCATGGAGAACCAAGGAAGGGCTCTCTATCCTATCCAGGGGCGTAGGTATGATCGCTGTTTTGTTTTGGGGCATCCCTGCCTCAGCATTCTGGAGAGGAGGGGCTGGAGGGGGAGCATGCAGAGAAGGCTAGAGAAGACCCTGTGCAGTTATCCAGGTAAGAGGTCATTAGACCCTAAGGTGAGAGGACGGTGAGCCTGGAGCCCCCAGGGCAGATTCCACGTGGGCTTAGGAGGTAGAATTGAGAGGACAGGGTGATAAATTGGATGTGACAGGTCGGGGAAGGAAGAGGTCTAGGGTCATTTGTGTGATTAAGTTTTGGTATGTAGGATTCACTCTGTTATTGCCAGTTTGGACCTACTTAGCAAATCAAAATTATAGCGTGGAGAAACAAGCCTACAGAAGTCCAAGGCAATGGCTGCAGGCAATGATCCAGGACAGAGGGGTCTGGTTCTCAGGATCAGGAATCAAGGAAAACAACTAGAGCACCAGGAACAGGGACTCTGGCTTCCAAGACCAGGGGTTCCTACCAATTCTGCTGGACACTGTCTAACTCGCCCTGGACTGTTTTTAAGATGGTTGTACACCCATCAGTATAACCGCTTCACATACTCAGGCCACTGCCCAAAACTGGTCTTAGGCAAGAGCTTCTGAAAAATGAGACAGTAGACACATGGACAAGGAAGCTAGCATCATTCAGGCTGGCCTCACACACACACACACACACACACACGCGCACACACACACACACACACACACACACGTGTGTCGTTTGAAGTTAACTGGGAGAAAACAAAGTGTGTGTAACACTTTGGACCAGATGCTGATGCTCTCACACCCGGGGGTCTTTTGATGCCCCAAGATGTTTCTTCTTCTCTCTCTGACATGTGTATGTCAGTTCTAACATGTTTTCCATCTATTCCACACAGAACGGGAAGTCTGAGACTCTTTTTACAGAAGGGAAAGACCTCAGGATAATTTTTGTCCTGGGGTTGGTCCTATTTCCTTCCTGGTCCGGTTTAATGGAGAGAGTAAACGTCCAACTCAGATTTCTCCAGACACTGCTCTGCTCTCACTTCAAAGCATAAGACACTTCAACTACATTCATCAAATAAAGACATGATATATTCCCTTTACACAGCCCTTTAAAAGAACAAGCTAGACTTGTTACCAACAGATAAGTGTATAAACATAATGCTAAATAAATAAACTTATGCCAGTTGCATGATATATCTTAAATGCAAATATCTCCCAGACCAAAATTACTAGTGTCTCTAGGACCATGATATAAATAACCTGTGCTTAATACTCAGCTCATAAAAAAGATGGCAAGAGTAATGAGTTTTTAATAGTTTCATAAATACTATGTCTGAAAATAGCTCACAAATATTTGGGACTCATTTATGAAATGCTAACGTGTTATTTCAATAAAGGAGATGTTTTGTCACAGTTTAGTGGCTGGCAAAGAGTCTGATCAATGGTGAGATTAAGGAGAAGTGTACAATTTGCATAGGCTTCGATTTAGGTAGCAGAGAGTTCTCACATGTAAATTGTCTGTAGCTCTGACATCTTACTGTATTTGCATGAAATGAACCCAAAAAAAGCAAAGGGCGACATATTGTGTAAAATACAAGACCCCCTTAAATCCCCATTTGGTTGTACACTGTTTGTTGCTACATCTGAAGATAAAGTTGTCTGCACCACGTCCTTTTCCTTTGTTTCAAATCTGTCCTCCGAAGATAGGCTACATGTGCACCCCTGAAGGAAGGGCATATTTGCAGCCCAGGCTACTGCAGTTGCTGTGTTAAGTGGTCAACACTTTTTTTATCCAACTGTACTGAAGTCCTATATTCTGTGTAGGATGCAAGGAGGAAGTAATAACAAACTTTAATGTTGTGACTTCTTTGAAGTCAATATTTGCATGGGGTAAGGTGCTTGGCAGTTATTAAAATATTTCTGTCACATAAGACATTTTAGCTCCCATAAAAATTCCTCCTTTTTTCCCCTCAGTTGATTATTGTTCCTCATTCTGATTCGAGGCAGCTGTTGTATTTACTGAAATACAAAGAATCAATGTTTCAATGATTTTAGACTGTATTCATAATACAGTGGATGTTTTAAAGTAGCCCAGAGGACTTCCCTTGTGGCGCAGTCATTAAGAATCCACCTGCCAATGCAGGGGACATGGGTTCGAGCCCTTGTCCGGGAAGATCCCACATGCCGCGGAGCAACTAAGCCCGTGCACCACAACTACTGAGCCCACGTGCCACAACTACTGAAGCCCATGCACCTAGAGCCCGTGCTCCTCAACAAGAGAAGCCACTGCAATGAGAGGCCCGCACACCACAACAAAGAGTAGCCCCCGCTCGCCGCAACTAGAAAAGGCCAGCACGCAGCAACAAAGACCCACGGCAGCCATAAATAAATAAATAAATAAATTTTAAAAATAAATAAAGTAGCCCAGAAAGTTACTGAGATCTCCAAATTGTCAGTCTAACTTATTTCCTGAAAGGTCTGCCAAAAACTGCAGAGAAGATATGACAATTTTAAATGGGAGAAGAAAAAAGACCTTTTCCTCTTTCTGTTCAAGATAAGGGCATATAATCGGCCACATTTATTCTAGGATTTCCTTCACTAGAAACTGACAGCCCAGAAAACTCATGGCCGCAGTAGAAGGGCCTTGAAATCCAAGAACCTACTCCTCTAGTGGGTGAGAAGGGGGAGAATTAAAGAGATTTCCAACGGCAAACTGATGGCTTCTCTATACACATCTCCTAGGATCGAATGCCTGTTCATAAAGCTGGTTTCACACATAGAGAACAACATAAAGTGTTTGTAAAAAATAACTTCCTTCTTAGCCTGCTGAAGAGGTTTTTACTACTGTTCCTCAGTGGAGGCTATTGGTGGAAGCATCAGTATATCCACTCAACCAGAAGCCAGTCCTCCTTTTAGTTCTGCCTCCTAGTCTCAGGTCTCTGCTGCAGTGAAAGCATCCCTTTTCTGGGCTCCATGTAGACAGTGGTTCATCCCATTTATTTGGCAGACAGCGTATGCTGACTGGTGTTATTAAATATTTGTAGGTTCTTCTTTGCCATTTACAACAACATGGATGGACTTGGAGGGCATTATGCTTATTGAAATAAGTCAGACAGAGAAAGACAAATACTGTATGGTATCACTTATATGTGGAATCTAAAAAAATACAACAAACTAGTGAATATAACAAAAAAGAAGTAGCCTCATGGATATAGAGAACAAACTAGTGGTTACCAGTGGGGAGGGGGAGGGGCAATATAGGGGTTGGGGAGTAGAGGAACAAACTATTAGGTATAAAATAAGCTACAAGGATATATTGTACAACGTGGGGAATATAGCCAATATTTTACAATAACTATAAATGGAGTATAACCGTTAAAAATTGTGAATCACTATATTGTACACTTGTAACTTACATAATATTGTACATCAACTATACTTCAATAAAAATTAAAAAATATATATTTGCAGGTTCTTGTTCTGGCTCCATAACTGAGTTGTAAGTTTAGAGCCCAGTGGTCAAGAGTAATGGCTCTAGTCCCAACCACCTTATTCAACTTCCCTAAGCCTCAGTTTAGGCATCTGTAAAATGGGGCTCACCATAGCACTTCCTTTCAGGGTTCTGAAGATTAAATAAACTGGCACATACAGTGCTTGGTAGAGGGCCAGGAGCCTTAGACATCCTCAGCAAAGATGATCTATTATTAGTAAATGTGTTCTTTTGATAAGCAACATGTTTTTACTCAATCAAGAGTCAAAATACCTATAAAATCAGATTATACCAGATAGCTAACCATCTTCCTTTTGGTGACTCAAGTTAACAGCATTTAGGAGAAGATAGCAATGTTGGCTTGAAGCTGTTTCCCCGCCCCCCCATCTTTAAAGGGAGCAGAAAAAAAGAAGTGTGGTCTCGTTCTGAAGAAAACCAGGTCAAGCTTTGTTTCCCTTTCAGACGGTTTGTGTATAAATGCATATCATGATTCCCAGAATTCCTTTGTGACAGCTCCCTTAGTTAATGGGCAAGGAGGATTTTCTCAGGCTAGGCTTACACAGATCTGCCTCAGAAGAGAAAGCCAAATAATTCCTATTTTTTGGCCTTGTGCTTAGAAAAAAGGGACAAACTGCTTGTTTCAAAAAACTTTCTGGGACATTAAACAACAGTTTTGGTTTTTTTTTTCCCCTTCTTTTTTAAAGGAGGGGAGATCATTTAAAAAGGAAACGACCTAGTAGTCTCTACAATTTCACTCTTTTAGGAGAAAAAAAATTTTTTTCTCATGGGCTCAGTTTTAGACATGACTCTTTCAATAAAACACATCAAAACTGGGTGATTTGCAATGCTTTAACTCAAACCAAGGGCTAATTTCCTTAAGGAGGGCTTTAGCCACTTTGGAGGCTTTTCTACCTGGGTGTGATATGCTACTATCTATCCTGAAAAAGTGTCCACAAACACTAGCAGGTATCTGAGATTTCCTGCAGCTCGAGGCCTTTGAGTAAAGTCTATTTGTCAGTCCTCAGTGGGGCTGGTTCCTCTGTGTTGAGCTCCCATCTGGGAGGTCTGACAGCAGTCTTTGGGTTATTTTTAGCACAAATCATGCAATTCTGAGTGCCTCGCTGGATGGTCTTTTGGTAGGTTAGGCCCCATTGCGTACTTTTGAATCCATGGTATGGTGGCATCTCTCCGGTGATGGGTACTGTTATGACTGCGCATAGCACAGTACCTAAGACTGCCTCAGGGATCAAAACAATTCCTTGCGCTCTACGTTTCCAGCCAGGTGAGGTATGATCAGGAGTGAAACCCTACTCTTTGGGCCTCTCTTCGTCCTTTTCTACAAAGAAGATTTTGGCTCAAAAGAGGGACTGGACACTCTGGCATATATAAGAAACTATGTTTCAGGGTGAGGTCTCCTAGCTGGCATTCTAGACGTTGTAAGAATGAACGATCTTCTACTCCAGAGACTCCTGTGATTGGGATGGATTGAGATGCTTTCTGCGCCACCTTGGTGTTTACCACAGAGTATACTGCGCCTGAAGTTTATCAGAAAGTCAATCAGCTCATCCAAAGCCCCTGGACCTCTCCATTCATCAGAAGATGAATGTGCCCCTCTCCTTCTACCATACTAGATGCTCCTGTCTTTTATTGTTTGCCTTCCTATTTAGCCTAGGGCAATCTCTTTTCCAACGTTCCTCCTCTTTACAGTGGGTGCTTTGCTCCTTCCCCAGTGGGGGCCTCACCTCTTTTTGGGTTACTTGCCTTCTGGGAATCCAATGCCAGAAAGATGGTGCTCCACTTTGCATCTTCTTTCTTCTGCCCTTGTTCCCTGTTGTTGAGCGCTTTAACGGCAACATCTACCAACTGAGAAGGGCTCATTCCAAATGCACCATCTCAATTTTGCAACTTTCTCCAGATGTTTGAGGCGCTCTGAATTTACCATTCTAGTATTTTCAGGGGCCTTGGGATCTGCATCAGTATAACATCTGTAGGCCTGATAAATTCTTTCCAAAAATTCAGAGATGTCTTCATTTGGTTTTTGCTGAATTTCCTGAATTTCGTTCAAACTCTTTTGCTTTGGTTCCCCTTTTCAAAGCCCTGCCAAGATGCACTTCTGGTAGTGCTCTAATAAGGACATTCCTCCCTCACTGGGTCCCAACTTAGTTCAGCTATGGGTACAGCCAAGGGGGCTTCAGGTGCACCATTTGGGTCTGTTAGGTGGAGCTGGTATGCTTATTCCCTGGCTTTATCAACGACCATTCTCCTTTCATCTCCTGAAAGCATCACATTGAGAAGAATGTGTATGTCTGTCCATGAAGGCTGGTGGGTAGCAAAAATAGAAGTGAGTTGGCGGGGGGATGACTTGGGAGATTGGGATTGACATACATATGCTATTGACACTATGTATAAAATAGATAACTAATGAGTACCTACTGTATAGCACAGGGAACTCTATTCAATGCTCTGTGGTGACCTAAATGGGAAGGAAATCCAAAAAAAGAGAGGATACATATGTATAGCTGATTCACTTTGCTGTACAGGAGGAAGTAACACAACATTGTAAAGCAACTATTCCAATAAAAATTAATTTAAAAATATTTTTTTTAATTAAAAAAGAAAAAAAAGACGTGAGCAATTCTATCATTCGGAGAGGATCCTCCCTATAAGGGGGGTTTCAATCTTTCCAATTAAACAAGACTGAGGTGGGGAAAGGACTATCCACCCATAGAAACCCAGCCAGCTGGCTGTTTGCATGTAGGCTCCCTCTGGGATACAGCATAAGGGAAATTGCCCTGCCTCGGGAATGGTTCCTGGCCCAAACTGGGTGCCCTGTCAGGTCTTAGACGGGGATACCAGACCAGGCCCCTGTGACCCAGGAACTAACATAGGATTTTTCTAGTTGATCCTTATAAGGAAGGGGAGCCCGTTCAACCATTCCCTGAGCCCCAGTGTTGGGAATTGGGGCTGGCTGGGAATGGGAGGTGGGGAAGGGGTGGATATGTTGCCATAACAGCTGGGGCAGCTGGGACAGCCAGCTTGGCCGGAGGTTGGAGCAACATAGCCTCACCCTCACTCCCTTCTTTTTCCTTCCTGTATGACAGAGTTTCCCTTGGGTTCCTTTTACCATAAGGTGACAACTGTCTGACTTTTTCCCACCCTGATGTAATAGCACAAATGCTTGCACATAGAGGATTTCATCATCCTTCACAGAATAGCTATTGAGCCACCCAAAGGCCACCATAAAACCATAAATAGCAATTGATAATCTCTAACCATTAAAAGGCTGCCTTTTGCCTTGGCACCAACCAACTGGGCTGAATTCTGGGATAGGGCTTTTGGTGATACTAGGAACAAAGTGGAACCTTTCTCCTGTCCCTGAGAATGTCCCACTTTCAGACAGGAACGGACAGGTTTTTTTGTTACTGTTCCTTTCCTCCACTTGACATCAGTCTGTAAATGGAGAAATGGTACTAAAACAAAACAGAAAATCCTAAATAAACCCTCAAGTTTGGTCTGAGGGTTTTACACATCACAAGAACCACAAACTCAACCCCCATGCAATGTGACTCCTTGGAGAGCTATTGGATCCAGGCCAACAACACAGGAGACCACAAACGACGTAATTAACATAGCAAGGGGGACAGTACATGGTCCACAGGGTCTCAAGATAACCCTGCCTAAACCCCTTGTGGAGATCCTAACAGCTACTGTGGCCAAGCATTGTTAAATACAGGACAAACAAAGCACAAAGGGCACACAAAAATGCTGGCATCCGAATAAACAAACTGCTTCACAAATTGGGTGAAAGTCTGGCCATCACTTCCTCTCTCCAACAGGGTACCCCACTCAAATACAAAACAAACCGGTCTATTCTGCAGAATGAAAGCCCCAAACGGAGAAGAAATAAAGTTTCTGGCTGTACACCCTGGAGCGACTTACCCTACTGTATGGAACCTGTCAGCTCCCAGATGTCCATTCCTTGCTCCAATTGCCAAGTGCTGGGGCAGCCGGTGCCGCTTCGGGTAATTTTGAAGGGAAGATCCTCAGGACAAGAGGTCCCAGTAGCTGCTAGGGCCTTACTGGAACCCAATCAGGGCAGACTGGCCACAGCAGCAAGGCTCCTGGCTGGCTTCACCAAAATTTGTTACCAAGTCTAAGTTCATACTGCTTGCCACACGACAGGTCAATCAGTCAAGAAATGAGGTGTTGGGCGAGGAATAGCCATTTTATCTGGAAAGCCAGCAGACCGAGAAGATGGCAAACTAATGTCCTAAAGAACCATCTTCCCGAGTTAGAATTCAAGCTTCTTTTATACCAAAAGGGAGAGGGTAAGGTCCTGGTTCCGGGCAGACTCTGGAGGCGATGTGTTACTTTCTTCCATCCTGCAGTTATTCACAGGTGGGCCTGGTCAGGATGTTTCCTGTGAGGTAAACAAAGGTATTTTAGATTAAAGCTCATTACCTGGGAGGCAGGGTTCCCAGAGATGGGCCATTATATATAATTTAAACTTATAGGCAACATAATTTTAGTGATTAACTTGTAATAGAATACAAAGTTTCTTCACTATTACATAAATTTATCTCCCTGGAAAATTAAACTACATATAGGAAGGATGTATAGTATCATATTTAAGGTTAGCCTTTGGTACCAAACCCATTTAGGTTTTTTCCCCCATATTTAAAAAATTTATTATTTTTAAAATATTGAGGTATAGTTGATTTACACACCCATTTAGGTTTAACTCCTGCCTTAGCTACTTTACTTGCAGTATAAACTTGAACAAGCCACTTAACCTTTCCAAACCATCCTCACTCCTAAAATGTGTTTTTTGTGTGTGTGTGTGAGTGTGATACTGTGATATATAATGAAAAATATGTTTGGTTTTTGTCCGGTTCCTGGCACAGAGCTCCTAAAACCCTTGGAATTTCCTGGGATGGGAGCAACAAAGGTGTCTTTTGTAATGTTAATGAGGTGACTTTGGGACTGCACCTGAGGATGGGGGTTGGTTGCCAGAAGTGACTGGTGACTGGAAAGTCTGACCGTTCAGTTGTGTCTCCCCCTCCCCCCCATGACCTCTGAGGAGGGAAGAGGGGCTAGAAGTCAAATCAATTGCTGGTGGCCAATGATTTAATGAAGCCTCTATAAAAACCCAAATTGATGGGGTTTGGAGAGCTTCCAGATTGGTGAACACGGGGCTTCAGGGAGAGTCGTGCACCCAGAGGCCTTGGAAGCTCTGTGCCCTTTCCCCATACCTTGCCCTAAGCATCTCTACCACCATGCTCTTCCTGAGTCATATCCTTTTATAACAAACTGGTAATCTAGTGAGTAAAATGTTTCTCTGAGTTCTGTAAGCCACTCTAACAAATTAATCAGACCAAAGAGTAGGCTGTGGGAACCCTGGATCTATAGCTGTCAGAAGCACAGGTGATAACTTGGGCTTGAGATTGGCCTCTGAAGTGAGGGGCAGTCTTGTAGGACCCCTTAAGCCACTGGATCTGACACTGTCTCCAAGCAGATAGTGTTGGAACTGAGTTGAATTGTGGGGCACTCAGTTGGTGTCTAAGAATTGCTTGGTGTGCGGTGAGAACCCCACACATCAGAACTTGGTGTCAGAATTGTAGTGAGTATTAAAGAAGAAAATATATGCAAAGCATGTAATATAGTTCCTGGTACACAGAAGATGCTCAATAGAAAAATAATACATATTTGTTGCATGCCTAGGATATACTAGTCCCTGGGCAAGGCACTGAGGACAAAATAGACAGGGTCTCTGTTCTCATGGTGCTTATAGGCTGGTGGAACTGGTGCAGTTAACCAATGCTTGGGAAGAAGATCTTCCTTCCTTGTGTCTATCTTACACAGCACAAAACAAAATAAAATGAAATATTGGTAATTATCTGGAAAGCTGATCAAAGAAGAGGGCCAACCTTCTCTCTTTGCACACATTACACTCAGATACCTGGAAGTTACGTTTGACTCTCGCTCCCAGCTCTGCATTTTATCAGCCCCCAAGCCCAGCCTGTTCTGTCTTTAAATCCAGTTTCTTCTCCAGTGGAGTTTTATACTTTATAGCAACATCATTTTGGCCTGATTTACCAAAACACCCTCCAACCTGTTTTACCTAAGTTCTCTTATTAAAAAACATATTTATTGGACATCTGCTCTATGCAAGATGCTAAGAAAAAATTAATAAAAGAGAGGTGCTGTGATAAAGGTTTACCTAGGAAACCAGGGTGGGGTAGGAACACCTGGTTATGTGGATGTTGAGGTCAAAAGAAATATCTGGGCTGCAAAGAACGAATTGGGAGTGGAGGAGGCTCCCTAGGAAAAGGCTGTAGGATAGGAGTTGACCTGGGGTGGGGGAGGGCAGCATAGAAGTTTAGGAGCAAGCAGCTAAGGAAACTAAGGAGATGGGGAAGCAGCCAATAGGGAAAGAGAAACAGAAAACGGGGAGGGGCCGGGGAAACCAAGGGAAGAGAGTGTTTCCAGAGGGGGAGAGGGGTCGGAAGTTTCTGACACAACTGAGTAGTCAGGGAAAAACAGAAAAGTGTTGAGAACCTTCAGGTCATTGGTGACCACTGTGAGTGTACAGTTGTCCCTCTGTACCCCCAGGAGGGTTGGCTGCAGGACCACCACCTCCTCCCCGCTCCCCCACCCCAGGATACCAAAGTCTGCAGATGCTCAAGTCTCTTACAGAAAATGGCGCTGTTTGTATATAACCTACGCACATCCTCCCATATACTTTAAATCATCTCTAGATTATTTAGAATACCGAGTACAATGTAAATGCTGTGCGGATAGTTGCCGAGTGAGTGGCAAATTTAAGTTTTGCTTTTTGGAACTTTCTGCGTTTTTTGTTCAAATATTTTTCATCCTCGGTTGGTCACATCCTGTGGATACGATGGAATCTGTGGACACAGAGGGCCAACTCTAGTTTCAAGGGAGTGGTGGGGGCAGAAGCCAGATCCTAATGGGTAGAACAGCGAGTGGGAGATGAAGAAGGGGAGGAAGCGAGTATGGGCGACTCTTCCTTTGGAGGAAGGGAGAGAGGTGAGAATACAAACGACTCAACACCATGTGCCGTGTGATAACCAGTGATTCATAGAAGAGGCAGGACATACACCAGTCACCCTGGGGCGTCTGGAGGCTGACTGCTCAGCTGTGTAAGCTGACTCTGCCACTTGCTCTCTGTGTGACGCTGGGCAGGTTATTTTACCTTCAGTACCTCAATTCCTTCATCTGTAAAATGGGGAGAGTACTAGCGTCTTGCTCTCTGAGTTGTTGTAAAGATTAAAGTGCCTGGGGTATAGTAAGGGCTAAACATGTACTAGCCTTTATTACTCTATTTGAGATGCTATAGAAACACAGGATAAGACTTGTTCAATTCTGTTAGGTGAGCAGAGTCAGAGAAAAATTTGTAGAGGAGTCTTCGAAGCTGGATCATAAAGGGTAAGATTTTTTTTTTCAGGTAAAGGAAAAGAAAATCAAAAAGCATACATGAGAGTTCAGCACAAATTAGATAAACGAAGGCAAGTAAATGTGAAATCACAGGGTGAGTTTGGTCAACAGTCACACCAGGAATTTAGAAAGATCCATTTGTAAGATTTTTTTTTTCTTCCAGTTCTATTGGGATATAACTGACATGCAGCTGTATAAGTAAGTTTAGTGTGGACAGCATAATGATTTGACCTACATACATCGTGAAATGATTACCACAGTAAGTTTAGTGAGCAGCCATCAACTCATATAGATACAAAGTAAAAGAAAAAGAAAAAAAAGTCTATTTCTAAGATTTAAACTTTTTTCTCTTAAAATCTTTTATTTGGGGCTTCCCTGGTGGCGCAGTAGTTGGGAGTCCGCTTGCCGATGCGGGGGACGCGGGTTCGTGCCCCGGTCTGGGAGGATCCCACATGCCGCGGAGCGGCTGGGCCCGTGAGCCATGGCCGCTGAGCCTGCGCGTCCGGAGCCTGTGCTCCGCAATGGGAGAGGCCACAACAGTGAGAGGCCCGTTTAACACAAAAAAAAAAAAAAAAAAAAAAACTTTTATTTTGAGATAATTGCAGATTCACACCCAATTGTAAGAAATAATACAGAGAGATCTCGTATATTCGTCACCCAGCTTCTTTCCCCAAGGGTACCATCTCGCAAAACTACAGTGTCACAACCAGAGAATTGACATTGGTACAACCCACCAACCTTATTCAGATTTCACTAGTTTTGCATGCACTTGTGTATGTGCATTAATTTTATGCTATTTTATCACATGTACATATTCATGTAACCATCATCACAGTCAAGATACAGAACTGTTCTATCACTATAAATGTGCCCTTTATGCTACCCTTTCTCAGATTATTTTTATGTTTGCTGCTTAGAAGAGAAAGAGGAGGACGGTAGAGGAAAATATCTTTTTCTCTTTTCCTTGGGTGAAAGAAAGGTCTACCTTGGGAAAATTCTGAAATAATTGGGCACCTGCCTTCTTCCCTTTTGGAGGCTTCGAAATACCTTGTGTATTTGTATTTCCCCAGGAAAATCTCCTTTGCTAAGTGATAGAAGAATAGTCATTGATTAAACTAATTCATACTTAGATAGGAATGACTTAAAGATCATTAACTCAGCCAGAAGAAACTGTTGTTTTAAAAAGAGGATGCTTGCTAGCCCCAAACTATTTCTCCTGGGTATTTATTTGCAGTCTAACAAGGTGAAATGAAGCAATTCAGATAGTGTGGGGCAAGATAATTTGGGGACAAAGATTATTATCATTTTTAAATAAATTTATTTATTTTTGGCTGCATTGGGTCTTCGTTGCTGCGCACGGGCTTTCTCTAGTTGTGGCGAGCAGGGGCTACTCTTTGTTGCGGTGTGCGGGCTTCTCATGGCAGTGGCTTCTCTTGTTATGGAGGCGCAGACTTCAGTAGTTGCGGCACACGGGCTCAGTAGTTGCAGCACGCGGGCCCTAGAGTGTGCGGGTTTCAGTAGTTGTGGCTCGCAGGCTTCAGTAGTTGTGGCACACAGGCTCAGTAGTTGTGGCTCGTGGGCTCTAGAGTGCAGGCTCAGTAGTTGTAGTACACGGGCTTAGTTGCTCTGGGCCTGTGGGATCTTCCTGGACCAGGGCTTGAACCCATGTCCCCTGCATTGGCAGGAGGATTCTTTTTTTTTTTTTTTAAATGTCTTTATTGGAGTATAATTGCTTTACAATGGTGTGCTAGTTTCTGCTTTATAACAAAGTGAATCAGCTATACATATACATATGGCAGGTGGATTCTTAACCACTGCGCCACCAGGGAAGTCCAACAAAGATTATTAAAAAGACCAGCTTTGTCTTGAAATCTGACCTTTTGATACAACCTCATAAGCAGGTTTTTTTCAACTGAATTTTATAACTTCTTTTTTGTCTACTTCTGTACCTTCAGGTTTTCTAGAAGCTCCATACGGTTTTCCACAGTGTTTCCTGTCATGGTAGCATGGAAGAGACAGACAAGAGAAGAGGGGAATGTGTAGCAGCAGATGTAAAAATTACGTGTTTCTAAGTCATGGATACCTGTAAAGGTAACCACATGCTATTTTAACTCCCTCTTGCTTAAGATATCAATTCTATGCTTCGTTACTTGTACTTCTTTTTTTTTTTTTTTTTTTTTTGCGGTACGCGGGCCTCTCACTGTTGCAGCCTCTCCTGTTGTGGAGCACAGGCTCCGGACGCGCAGGCTCAGCGGCCATGGCTCACGGGCCCAGCTGCTTCGCGGCACGTGGGATCTTCCCGGACCAGGGCACGAACCCGCGTCCCCTGCATCGGCAGGCAGACTCTCAACCACTACGCCACCAGGGAAGCCCTACTTGTACTTCTTGAAAAATATTGTACATATATCACAACTACAGACAAAAAGCTGTTACCGTTAGTGAGGGAAAACTTGGCAGTAAATTTATTATTTGTGTTTTGGTTTCGATTTCGATTTGAAAAGCAAATTGTTTGGCTTCATGAGTGTCCCCGGTCTTGCCGATGGCCCTTGCATATCCAGGCTGTGTGGTGCTGGCTTTCTGGAGAATCGCTTTAAATGAATTGTGCTATTTGCCTGTGTTGGCAGAGCAGTAAGAAAGAGCCCTGTGAAATGCACCATCACATTTACTGTAAGGACTCTGTTGAAAATGGACTTCATTACATTACGTGGTGTTCTGTTTACGAGGATCCTTAAGAGGCTGTCTTTATCGTCAGACTATAAAGAATAGTTGTGCTTCTTAATCATATGGTTTGGTTTGATGATATAGGCCCCATCATTGTGTTTGGTCTCTGCAAAGACTGCTAGAAAGCGTAGAATACATCTGTGGTTCAAGCTAAGCAAATCCTGTACATTTCACGTCCTGGCCTAATTCCTGGCTCCACTGACATTCCTCTTCTCTAACCTCTTTCCCATGTGCTCCAAATTCATGTTCTTTTAATATGTGGTGTGTATCTTTCAAGTTACCTTAAAATTTTTTTGAGGTAGAATAATAGTTTAAGACCATGAGAGCTGGAGTCAAAATGTCTCATTTCAAATCCTTGTTTCACCATTACTGACTGTACAACCTTGGGCAAGTTGTTTAATGGCACGAAACCTCCGTTTTCTCACCTGTGAAATGGGGATAAGAGTCTTTACTTCATAGAATTTGGTGGATTAAAGGAAATAAATCATGAAAACTACTGAGCACAATGCCTGGCACATAGGGGGCATTCAACAAATTCACATTGTTATTGCCATTCCATTATCTTATGTCAATAGTAAACATGATATAAACATACACACATATATGAAAACATCTGATTGTAACTCTTAGGAAATTAAAATGAGTCTGCCTCCTCCATGTTTATTTGAGATTCACATGCCTTGATATTCATAACAAGAAGCCAATTTCAGGAAATAGATTTTCAAGTGTTAACAGCTCAAATCAAGACAAAAGATTATCCTCGATAATTAGCGTCAGTCTCAGATGGCTATACAGAAACAGTGCTTTTTCTATTTGTGTCTCTTACTACTCCTATGAGCTAGTGTTCTGTCTTTAGGCTGATGTATCTATATACATAGTTCTAGAAATGCTAGTGAAATGCAGAAGATTATCCTATCTTGCAATTTAAATGAAGTATGGCACAGATCACTTCAGAAAGGAATTTTCCAGACAGCGAGAAGTAGTTCTTAGCAGCATGAAAGACCAGAAACAATGGTAGATCTAATTCTGCAAAGAGCACAGCCAAGCGCTGAGTGCACCATTTCATTTTTACGACATAGATTTAATTTCATGTGACAATTTGGCGTCTTTTTCCTCTGGTCTTCCTTTTTTCCAAAGAGCCTTGTAAATATTAAAATGCAACCAAATAGGAAAAGATTAAATTTGTGAGACTCTGCTTGCAGGGCACTGTGGTTATTATGAAGGCAGTAAATGAACAAAACAGATTAAGGAAAATGCCAACAATAGTTGTATGATCTAAATACATCTAACACATAACTGATGAGGATTCTATGTGCACAATAAAATGTCACCCTATATATCTAGCTTATTGTTTCCAAGACCATTTCCATCTATCATATTTATCAAAGAAATGTAATAATTCTTCAGGGTATCATAGTCATTTATGCACTATTTCCCTCTCTTCACCAAGGTTAAGAAGGAGAATTTGCCTCAGGTTTTTTTTGAATACTGTCTATCAAATCTTTTGTAACAGTCCTTTATTTAATTAAGATAGTTAAAGTTAGCACATTTACTATATAAATAAATTATATTTATTATATATAATATTTATCATACATAATTTATATTTATTATAAATAACAATAATGTATAATTTATAATATTATATATAATTTACTTATATAATAAATGTGCTTTATTTATATAGTAAATGTGCTATAAAAATAATTCTCAGTGACTTATACCTAAATATTAAAACATTTTTTTGTTGCTTATAAGAAAATAATAATACATTGCAATTTACTGTGCAAAAAATGTAATAGGAAGGTTTATCTCATTCAGATTCCTACTGAATTCATTTATTGCATTACACAGCTCATTTTAGGTCTCATAGTGCTTTTAAAAAATAGAATATATATATATTTATTTTAATCATACATGATCATTGATTCTTCTTTTAAATGTCATTTGATGATACAGAATTTCATATTGTGACTTAGAAAACATAAGTTAGAGATTGGAGGTCCAATGACGTTTTTTTCCTCCCCTTTTTTCAGTCTTCTTGTGCAGTAATTTTAGAAAAAGACACTCAGGGAGTCTTTGATCATCTGTTCCAAATTGTCAGTCTAACACCAGCCTTTATAGATGTGCTGGTTTCTGTGACGTGTGGAAGTCAGGGCCATTAATGTTCTTATAATGGCCAGCTCAGTGGTTACTACATCACCTGCGGCAGGTCGGCCTGTCCCTTTTCCCTCATATTTCTTGTCTGTTCCTGGGAGAAGAGAAATTCTCATTCTATCAGAATGGTGCTCATCAAACTTCTGAAATGCACTTAGAAGACTATGGTCAAGGATGGTACACAGAGCAGTCACTGATGTATGTCTAAGTGTCTTTCTTCCATCCATTTATTTCCATAAGGAGTCAGTATTACTACTGCAACTTTTGGATGGTAAGACCACAGCACAGAAGGAATTAATGAATTTCTAATGTAGCGGGGGAGTTGAAAGCAGAAATGAAATTTCCAAAATCTTAATCATCTGTTTTAAATGTTAAGTATTTTGACTTTCAGATAATTCGGTGAAGAATTCTATCTTGATTTAGCAAGACTGATTTTTTTTTTTTTTTTCCGGTACGCGGGCCTCTCACTGTTGTGGCCTCTCCCTTTGCAGACCACAGGCTCCGGACGCGCAGGCTCAGTGGCCATGGCTCACGGGCCCAGCCGTTCTGAGGCATGTGGGATCTTTCCGGACCAGGGCACAAACCCGTGTCCCCTGCATCAGCAGGCAGAGTCTCAACCACTGAGCCACCAGGCAAGTCCAAGACTGATTTTTTTTCTTTGCAGTTTGTCTAGATTGCACTGAGATGCATCTATGAGAAAGAAACAGATTTCTATGGGGTATCCATTATTGCCTAATACTTGACATGCGCTAATTCAATTTAGTCCTTATAACATCCCTATGCGGCAAATGTTTTTGTCCCCATTTTATAGATTAAAAACAAAATCTTTGTATTCAAAGAGATTCAAAGAGATCTAGGATGAATCGCAGCCTTCTGGGTTAGATTTAGGATCACCAGCCCAAAGTGGGGAGGAAACCATTGTTAAGTGTTGTAGAATATTTTCAAATTTCACTCTAAATTTTTTGTACTTACTGGTGGTTTTTATGGTTTTAACAAAAAGCACTGTGTAATGAAAAAGAGTGAAAAGGATTTTCTTGCTCTGGAGCATGCAGCTGGCTCATTTTCCTGGAGCATCAACTATTCAAAGATTCGGTGACAAATACAGTTTTTCTTTTCTTTTCTTTTATTGAGGTAACATTGATTTATTACATTATGTAAGTTTCATGTGTCCAACATTACATTTCTACTTCTGTATACACTACAGCGTGCTCACCACCCAAAGTTTAGTTTCTATTCATCACCGTACAGTTGACCCCTTTTACCCATTTCCTACTCCACCTCTGCCCCTCCCCCTGTGGTAACCACTACTACTCTGCCCTCTGTATCTATGTTAGTTTGGATTTGTTCATTTATTTATTTTTATATTCCGCATATGAGCAAAATCACATGGTATTTGTCCTTCTTTATCTGACTTATTTCACTTAGCGTAATACCCTTAAGGTCCATCCATGTTGTCACAAATGGCAGGATTTCATCTGCAATATACTGTTTTCATATTAAAATAATCTCTGATGTTACAGAGTTAACACAAAATTCACTAATGTTGGTATAACATTTTAAAATAAAACAAAAGGGCTTCCCTGGTGGCGCAGTGGTTGAGAGTCCGCCTGCCGACGCAGGGGACACGGGTTCGTGCCCCGGTCTGGTAAGATCCCACATGCCGCGGAGCGGCTGGGCCCGTGAGCCATGGCCGCTGGGCCTGAGCGTCCGGAGCCTGTGCTCCGCAACGGGAGAGGCCACAACAGTGAGAGGCCCGCGTACGGCAAAAACCCCCACAAAACTTCGAAGACCTTCCTGAGAGCTGTAAGGATGTTCCAAACTTCCAGGGGGCAGGGTTTGACTCCCCTCTGTTGTGGGAGCACTTGATGAAAAGTTGGGGAAAACTTGAAACACTGTCTTTAATTATTGCAATTGTTCCCCGGGTTTTGCCACGTCACTTTGTGGTAGGCTTTCAAAGTGGATGAGAATTTACTTCTTAGAAAAATCAACTTTGGAAAATGAATCACTCTCCCTGGGAGGGTGGCAGATCCAATATGTGAAAAAAAATATGGTATTTAGGGAAAGAAAGGAAACTTCTTTTAGCAAGTGCTTAATGTAATCAAGCTTCTATAGATCAAAGTCGGTTAGCGGCGTGGTTGATGTCAGCAATGAGAATAAGAAACGTTGTGGCTCTGCATGCCTACTAGCAGAAACGCCAGAACCCTGAAACTCCCTTGGCCTTTGGTTCTGGTGCCCCTGAGAGCTCATGACTTTTTTTTTTTTTTTGCTCATGACATTTTTTGATGGTCACTTAAAATGTCCTGGGACGAGGACAGACGGGGCTCTCCTCAGCCCCCTGTGTTCTTCATCTACCTCTCCTCATCATTGGGCTGATCCTGGTGTTTGCCTTTGAGCCTCTCCAGTCTCCCGACCTTGACCTTGATGTTACTTCTCAATGGGAGACAGTGTCCTCCAGGGCCCATGCACCCATTGCTCCCAGCACTTCCTGTAGCATTGCTCTCAGGCACCTCATTGTAATTGCTCGTTTAACTGCCATCTTCTCTGCCAGACTGTAAGCTCTATGAAGGCAGGGTCTGTTGCTGCCTTCCTCTCCCCCCTAAAAGAGGTGCTTAAAAATATCTGATGAATGAGCAAAGGAATGGATCCTCCCATTGCTTTCTCAGAAGTCAGGAGGGCTCTCTTCCCAACAGAGTTACAGTTCTTCACCGGCTCCTAGAAAATCACTACCCGCCTTCCCACCTCAAGGAACCACGGTCAAGTTCCTGTGCATCTAGGTTAGAGGATGTTGGAGAGACACCAAACAGTCCCTTCTGCCAAAAATTAACCAGCGCTGTAAGTCAGAGTCCAGACACTTGGGCTCTTCCCTTTGAGCAGAAGGTGGCTCGTCCACAGCCAACAATATAAAATTAGAGTTGGCTGCTGTCCACCCTCTTTATCTGATGGTGTTATTCCAAGGGCTGACCCATCACTCAACATGTGCTGGTAAAAAGCATGGTTCTGAAGCCAGACTGCTGAGGTTGAAAATCAGGTCCATCACTTCTGGAGGTGTGGCTCTGCGCAAATTACTTCACCTTGATAAGCCTCAGTTCCCTCATCTGTGAATTGGGGCTAAGACTGGCCCACCTCCCATAGTCCTCATAAGGATTCAAGGAGATAAACCTTGAAAAGTATTTAACACAGTGCCTGACACATAGTATGTCCTATGTATCTGAATACAAACATTCCAGTACTGTTATTTTACTACAGCTGGCAGGAGGCCCTCATGTGCTGGAACTCCCTGAAAGTGTGGCCCGTCTAGGTTAGGCCCCTAATTTGTTTACATATACATGTACACACGTATACATGCATGTGCACACACCAGTTAATGAACTCAGTTGAGGAGCTAGAGAGCTTATTCTGGAAAATGGCTTAATTGAATTAAGGGAAGCAAAAGCATGCTTGTATTATGAATCTATGACCTAACCAGAAAAAAAAGAAATAGTAACCTATTTCAAGAAAAAGCAATCTCTTCGGCTGCTGGCCCATGAAACTGCAGCAACTTCTGCCACTGTGGACATTACTCTCTGCTCTGGCGTTCCTTCTTAGCTGCTGTGGGATGCTGGACCTGGTTACACATTTTTAACTGAATCAAATACACATCAGGGTCCCCAAGAAGTGAAAACACAGTCAGTGTCTTCCAGAGCGACGTGGGCTTCTGGGTACTCATCTCTGGAGGCCAAGATACCCAAAGCTCAGGGATGAAAGACCTGTTCCATCTGGACAGGGACTTAAGGAATCCCTCTAGAAGCATCTGGGCTATTCTCAGTGGGCACAGCAGCCTGGCCAACATCACAGGGAGACCAGGAAAGGGCCCTTTGTCCACTGCCCAGCCTCCCAGTGAGATGGGTCTCCTGTTTGCAAGCTCATGAATATCAATGAGCTCAAACCACATGCGAAGGAGTCAGAACATATTGCAACGGCCAAATTGCAAGTTGGCTCTTAAAACTTGGCCAAAGGAGCATATGATTCAAACACTGGGGCTGAGGCTGGCACTGTGCCTGAGCCCAAAGGAGGGATGGAAGAAACCTTAGCTCAAACCCCTTGAGGATCAAGAGGAAAGACTGGAGCAGGAGTGCAGAAGCTTCCATTACTGCCACTGTCAACTCGGCCGACCAGTCATCTGGAAGTCAAAGTGGATGGTGTGCTTCACCAGAGTACACGAGAAAAGAGCCCAACGCCCCAGAATATGGAAGCTGCAAGCTGACTTGGCATCAATAAGAACATCATGAACACTGAAAAGCAATAATATTCTTTCATTCAATACATAACTCCCGGGCATTTACTATAGGTCAGGCTCTCTGCTAGGCACTGGGAATACAAAGGAAAAGAGGACAGTTCCTGATCTCAAGGGGTACATAGTGACAGAGGGTGTGTGTGTGTGTGTGTGTGTGTGTGTGTGTGTGTGTGTGTGTGTGTGTGTGTGTGTGTGTGTGTGTGTGTGTGTGGTGGAGAGGCAGATAAAACAAAACCGAATTTCAGTGTGGCATGTTGTTGCACATCTCAGAAGTCTGTCCCTTCACATTGCCAGGGAGTGATCTATAATTTGTTCTTCTATTCATCTGTTGATGACGTGTGGTGTGTTTCCAGTTTTGGACTATTATGGAGAAAGCTGTTATGAATATTTGTGTCTTCACACGGATGTCGATTTTCATTTTGCTTGGTGAATATGTAGAAGTGGATTGCAGGTCATATGGTAAATGTATATTTAACTTCATGAGAAATTGACAAAGGGTTCTCCAAAGTGGCTGTACCATTTTGCATTCCTATCAGCTGTGTATGAGGGTCTTAGTTGCTTCACATCTTTGTCCACATTTGGTATTGCCCAAATAAAACCAAAAATTCTAGTCATTATGGAGGGTATAGAGTGGTAGCCCATTGTGGTTTTATTTGCATTTCCCTCATGATTGATGATGTTGAGCATTTTTTCCCCCATGTGCTTATTTGCCACTAGTATATCTTTTTCGGTGAAGTGTCTGTTCACATCTTTTGCCCATTTCAAAAATCAGGTTGTCCTATTATTGTTTTGTGAATTCTTTACAAATTCTGATCGACTTAGTTCCAAGTTATAGTTGCTTTTTGGTAGATTCCTTAGAATTTTCTACATGTGCAACCACATAGCCAGTGGATAATGACATCTTCATTTCTTCTTTTCAAAATAGTGTGGCTTTTATTTTGGTTTCTTGCTTTATAACATTGACTAGGAACTCCTGTTGAATAGAAATGGCAAAAGAGGAATTCTTGCCTTCTTCCCAAACTTAGGGGAAAATAATTCAGTTTAAAATTTTTAAGTATGGTGTTAGCTATAGGTTTTTGGTGGACTTCCTCTATCAGATTGAGAAAATTTCCTTCTATTTCTAGCTTGCTGAGAGTTTGTTTGACTTTTTAATCGTGATTGGGTGTTAAAAATGTGAAATATTATTCTGCATCAATTGAGCTGATCATACAGCTTCTTTAGTCTGTTAATGTGGTGGATTACATTTATTAAACTTTGCATGTTGAATGAATCTCACATTCCTGAGATAAACCCCACTTGGTCATGATGCGTTCCTTTTTTGTATACAGCTGGATTTGATTGACTAAAATGTTGTTAATGATTTTGTGTCTGTGTTCATAAGGAGTATTGGCCTGTAGTTTTCTATCCTTTTAATTTCCTTTTTTAGTGTTGGTATTAGTGTAATGCTAGCTCCATAGAATAAATAGCAAAGTCTTCTCCACTCTAATTTTTTGTGTAGGATTGGTTTTATTCCTCCATTAAATATTTGGTAGAATTTACCAGTAAAGCCATCTGGACTTAAGGGTTTTCTTCAATTCTACTTCAATTTTTTTAATATAAATTGGGGTATTTAAATTATTTCTTCTTGAGTGAGCTTTAGTTCTGATTTTCTAGGAATTTTTTCTGTTTTATCTAACTTGATGAGTTTATTGGCTTAAAGTTATTCATAATATTCCCTTATTATCATTTTAGTGTATGTAGAATTGTTCATTCCTGATATTGGTAATTGTCCTCTATATACTTTTATTATTCAGCTTGGCTAGAGATTGACCAATTTTATTTTCAAAAGATCAGCTTTCGCTTTCATTGGTTTTCCCTATTGTTTGTCCATTTATTATTTTATTGATTTCTGGTTATTTCTTTCCTTTCCTTTCACTTTGGGTTAAGTTGCTCTTCTTTTTCTAGTTTCTTAAGGTGGAAGCTTAGATTTTTGATTTTGAAGTTTTCTTCTTTCCAATGTAAGCACTGAAAGTAACAAATTTCCCTTATAGCACTGCTTTAGATGCATACCACAGTTTTAATACATGCTGCTTTTGTTTTCATTCAGTTCAACATATTTTCTAATTTTCACGTGTGATTTTTTTTTGACCTATGTGTTACTTAGAAATATGTTGTTTAATTTCCAAACAGGAGTGTTTCCAGATATCTTTCTATTATTGATTTCTTTTTTTTTTTTAACATCTTTATTGGAGTATAATTGCTTTACAATGGTGTATTAGTTTCTGCTGTATAACAAAGTGACTCAGCTATACATATACATATATCGCCATATCTCCTCCCTCTTGCGTCTCCCTCCCACCCTCCCTATTCCACTCCTCTAGGTGGTCACAAAGCACTGAGCTGATCTCCCTGTGCTATGCGGCTGTATTACTGATTTCTAATTAATTTCATTGTGGTCAAAGAATATGGCACAAATGATTTCAATCCTTTAAAATTTATTGGAGCCTTGTTTCATGGCCCCTAATATGGTCTATCTTAGTAAATGTTCCATGTACACTGGAAAATAATGTTTATTCTGCTGTTGTTAGATGGAATGTTTTATAAATGCCCATTAATTTAATTTGGTTGATATGTTATTCAAGTTGTTTGTATCTTTACTGATATTTTGGCCCACATATTTTAATAATTATCGAGAGAGGAGCATTGAAATCTACAGTAATAATTTTGTCTGTTTCTTCTTCTACTTCTATCAGTTTGCTTCATGTATTTTGAAGCCCTGTCAGCATTGTTGTCTTCTTGATGAATTAATCCCCTTATTATTATGATCCCTTGATCTAAAATCTGTTTTGTCTAATACTAATATAGTCAATTCCCTTTCTTTTGCATAGAGCTTGTGTGGCATATATTTATCTTTTTACTCTTTTTTAATAAACTTTTTAGATAACTTAAAAATTACCCTTTTGTTTTTAACCTGCTCACGTCTTTATATTTAAAGTCAGTCTCTTACAGACAGCATATAGTTGAGTACTGCTTTTCCTTATCCAATCTGACAATCTCTGTCTTTTAATGGAGCGCTTTTTTAAAAGAATTGCATTACACTTGATATATAATATTGTATTAGTTTTAGGTGTACAACATAATGATTTGATCTATGTAATAATGGAGTGTTTAGACAGTTTACATTCAATGTAATTATTGATGTGACTGGGTTTAAATTTACCATTTGGGCACTTGTTTTCAATGGGTCCCAATCTATTCTTTGTTCTCTTTTCCCTTCATTTCTATTCATTTGTAGTAATCTAATCTTTTCATGATTCCATTTTATCACCACTATTGGCTGACTAGCTATACCTCCTTTAAACATTTTTTTAGTGGTTGCTCTAGGGTTATTCGACTGATCATAAGTAATCATAGTCTACCTTTAAATAATATTTTATCATTTCATGTGACATGTAAGAACCTTACAAAAGGATACTTCTATTTTCCTCCTCTTGTCCTCTGTATTTGTTGTCACACATTTTGCTTCTACATATATTATAAACCCCACACACTTTATTATGTTTGCTTTAAATAGTCAAATATCTTTTAAAGAGATTAAGTAGGTGAAAGAACGTTTTTGTATTTACCCACATATTTACCATTTCTGGCGTTATTTATTCCTTTATGTGGATTAAAATTTCCAACTGTTATCATTTTCCTTCTGCCTGAAGAGTTCCTTTAACATTCCTGCAGTTCTGCTAGTCACAAATTTTTTGTTTTACCAGGAATGTTTACCTTTCACCTTCATTTTTTTCTTTTTCTTCCTTTGTACAGTACGATTACATTTATAATGTTGGAACATGCGCGTTTAAAAATGCCTAGAGGCTTCGCTGGTGGCGCAGTGGTTGAGAGTCCGCCTGCCGATGCAGGGGACACAAGTTCGTGCCCCGGTCCGGGAAGATCCCACATGCCGCGGAGCGGCTGGGCCCGTGAGCCATGGCCGCTGAGCCTGCGCATCCGGAGCCTGTGCTCCGCAACGGGAGAGGCCACAACAGTGAGGGGCCCGCGTACCGCAAAAAAATAAAAAAATAAAAAAAATAAAATGCCTAGAGCGCTTGCTTCGGCAGCACGTGGACTAAAATTGGAACCACACAGAGAAGATTGGCATGGTCCCTGCACAAGGATGACACATAAATCCAGAAGCATTCCACTTTTTTGCACTTAATGCACTGAACTATATACACTTAAAAATGGTTAACACAGTAAATTTTATGCTATGTATATTTTACCACAATAAAAAATACATAGAAATGGATCTAGAAATATACATGCAAAATTGTTAACATTGACCTACTCCTGGGAAGAGGAGTTTGAGGTGGAAGGCTACTTTCAGGGTTTTTTTCCTTCAATTTTTAAACTTTTTATTTGGAAACTATTTCAAGCATGGAAAGGTTGTATGAGCAAGGGTATTAGCAAGAATACTGTTTACCCAGATTCACCTGCTATTAACATTTCATCCGTTTGCTTCATCATTCTGTCTCTCATACACAGTTGGCCTTCCATATTCATGGGTTCCACATCCTTAATCAACCTCAGACCGAAAATACAGTAAGTCCCCTACATACCAGTGATTGCCATTGGGAGAGCGCGTTCGTAAGTCCAATTTGTTCATTAAGTCCAACAAAGTTAGCCTAGGTACCCAACTAACACCATTGGCTATATAGTACTGTACTGTAATAGGTTTATAATATGTTCCACACAAATAATACATAAAAAACAAACAAACACAAAAAATAAAGAAAACATGTTTAATCTTACAGTACAGTACCTTGAAAAGGACAGTAGTACAGCACAACAGCTGGCACACAGGGGCTGGCATCGAGTGAACAGGCAAGAAGAGTTACTGACTGGAGGAGGGAGAGGAGGTGGGACGTGGTAGAGCTGAAGGATCGTCAGCAACAGGAGATGGAGGGCAAGCTGCACAACAACTTGTAGAGGATGCATGCACATGACAATGTACGCCAGACACGTGAACTAACTTCACGTGACTGGACGTGTGAAAGCACATTTGCATCTTTGAAAGTTCGCAGCTTGAAGGTTCATATGTAGGGGTATGTAGGGGACTTACTGTATTCGGAAAAAATTTCCAGAGATTTCCAAAAGTCAAAACTTGAACGTGCAGTGTACTGCCAATTATTTACAGAGCATTATATTGCACTGGGTATTATAAATAACCTAGAGATGATTTAAAGTATGTGGGAGGATGTGTCTAAGTTATATGCAAATACTACACCCTTTTATATAAGAGACTTGAACATTTGTAGATTTTGGTATCCACGGGGGTCCTGGAACAAAACCCTCATGGATACCAAGGGATACTGAGGGATACACTTTATGTCCATGCAAATATTTTGCTCCTCATCAAAATTTCCTTCTGGATTCAGCATCCACTGATGATTTCTGCTGAACCGATCCTTACTATCATGGTTGCAAAATGGTTATTTTCCAATTCTAGCACTCCCTCTCCATTTACCATGTGGCACTTGGTATTCCATTTTAAGCAGGAACCCTCCCTATTTGTCTCAGTTATTTCTATATTTATTATAGGTATGCACTCATTATACCTATTTTTTCAATGATTTATAATTCACTTCTGTATATAATTATTTGCATGCTCAAATTGCACCTGCTATGGCCAGTGGAGCCCCTACAAGCTGGCTCCTGTGATATGTGATACCCCTCTCCGCATCATGGTGAGCACTTCCTTAATATCTGGCGTAAAAAGATTTTCCAGACTTTTCTTGTACCTGCCTACCCCAGCCTTGAATTCAGCCATTTCTATGAAGAGTCTTGGTTCCTAAGGAAAGATGTTAGAAACCAAGATCTTGGGGTGACATATGCTCATTGCTCCTGGAAGTCTTTCCTTCTTGCACCTTTCAGTTGAGTGAACTAGAAACTCAATGGATATTTATACATATACATACATACACATGTATATATGTATACACACATATGTGTATAAATATGCACATAAAATTTAACTGTTCCCTCAATTGAGCGAGCTAGAAAATCAATGGATAGCATATGCATAAATACATGTACACATGTATACACATGTGTACACGTACATATATAGACACACATGCAAATATACATAGACATATACGTGTATGCATAAATACATGTACATAATTTAGAAATCATGCATTCATAGCAATAATTTCAATCCATCCAGCCCCACAGGGTTTATCCTTGCTTTTTTCTATTCCATACTGGCATGAGGTTTTTGGGTTTTTTTTCAGTGAGAACCTTGAATCCCCAATACAATACATTTACTTATTTGTTCACTTGCATAAAACATCTAAAATGATTTCAGAATTGCTTCATTATTGCCTCTACACAAACCAAACCTACTGAAAAGAGTTCAGGATTTATTTGTAATTTCCTCCGTGCCCCATTACTCTGCCACAAACTGAGGGCATACAGTCCAATACTGTGTTCAGACCTTGCTCAGATTAGTTCTTTCTTTTTCTGTTTTCCTTCTGTGTAGCTATACAACTCATTTGAAATCTAACTGGTCTGATTTGTTTCAGTTTGCTCTCTATTTTATTTTCCCCATGCCATCCTTATTAATTTAATTTCTGAATATGTAGAAGGTTATATTTCCAAAAGAAAAACTGTACAGAAAGGTATATTCATATAAATGCCACTCCCTCCTCAACCCCTATTTCCATATCCCCTTATATGTAACCAACTTGGTGGTTTTCTGGTTTATCCTTCCTGGGTTTCTTTTTGTAAAGGTAAATAGATAGTCACAGATTTTATTTTTTCTGCTACTATATATGCTCTTTTATAAAACAACTACACTGAGGCATAATTTACATGGTATAAAACTCACCCATTTTAAGTGGCAACTAGACAGGTTATAGTAAATTTATACAGTTGTGCAACCATCACCACAATCCAGTGTTAGAACAGTGCCATCATCCCATTGGCTTCTCATGTCTGTTTGCAGATGATCCCCACTCCCATCTCAGCCCCAAGGTAACCACCGATCTGTGTTCTGTCTCTATAGTTTTACCCCTTCTATAAATTTCACATCAATGGAATTATACAATACGTAGTCTTATGTGTCTGGTTTCTTTCACTAGCATCACGTTTTTGAGGTCCATTTATGTTGTTGACTGTATCCACAGTTCTCTCCTTTTTATTGGTGCACTGTATGGCTGTACCACAATGTGCTTATCCATTCATCAGCTGATGGGCTTTTGAAGTGTTTCCAGCTTTTTGCTTATCATGCATAATGCTGCTATGAACATTGTGTGGAAGTCTTGGACATATGTTTCCATTTCTCTTGGGCAGATACCTAGGAGTGAAATTGCTGGATCATATGGTAAGTGTATATTTAACTTAAGAAACTGACAAACTGTTTTCCAAAGTGCCTGTATCATTTTAAATTCCCATCAGCGATGTGTTTGTATTTGTTATATTAATTGTAAGCAAATGTATTCTCATAAAGTTGCTGAAAGCTCTTATCTTAGGGGGGGCAGTTATTGGCCTTGTAATCATGCTCATTTTTTACTTACAGAGCCCTTTTCTTCATAGGTAGTTCAAAAAGTAAGTCAGATAGACACAGCATCATAAATCAACTATAGTTCAATTTTTAAAAAAAGGGTAAGTCAGATGATTCCTTCTTGAATTATAATGAATTTGGGATGGATGCAACAACAACAAAAAAAGAAAGAAAGAAAAAGGAAAATTGTTTCCTTTCTCTTAATAGGGAATGGAAAGATATAGATCGGGGGTCCCCAACCCCGGACCATGGACTGGTAGCAGTCCATTGCCTGTTAGGAAATGGGCCACACAGCAGGAGGTGAGCAGTGGGTGAGCAAGCAAAGCTTCATCTGTATTTATAGCCGCTCCCCATCGCTCGCATTACGCCTGAGCTCCGCCTCCTGTCAGGTCAGCGGTAGCATTAGATTCTCAAGGGGGAAGAACCCCACTGTGAACTGTGCATGTGACGGATCTAGGTTGCCCGCTCCTTATGAGAATCTAATGCCTGATGATCTGAGGTGGAGCTGAGGCCGTGATGCTAGTGCTGGGGAGCGGCTGCAAATACAGATTATAATTAGCAGAGAGGTTTGACTGCACAGAGACCATAATAAATCAATTGCATGCAGACTCGTATCAAAACCCTATCCGTGAGTGGCAAGTGAAAACAACCTCAGGGTTCCCACTGATTCTGCATTATGGTGAGTTGTATAATTATTTCATTATATATTACAATGTAATAATAATAGAAATAAAGTGCACAATAAACATAATGTGCTTGAATCATCCCCAAACCATCCCCCTTGCCCCCGCCCGCTGGTCCAGGGAAAAATCATCTTCCATGAAAACGGTCCCTGGTGCCTAAAAGGTTGGGGACCACTGATACAGTTAACATTATTAGGGGAAGGACTTTCTAGCCTCAGTCTTTAAAAATAAAGGTCGATTGCACCAGAAACATGAATTTACATTCTTTCTGATAATAGGGCAGAAAGTGAGGTTAGCTTATGGATGAAAGTACCTCTTTTAAATGATAGATAATTGGGATATTGACTAAAGTTAGGATAGGGTCATTAACTTCAAATTTTGAGAAATCAGAAGAGACTTCAAGAATCTAAAGATTTTAAAAAGGACATCTAAAGATTTTAATATAGTTCCCAAGTTGTTATTTTTATTTTAAAAAGAGGGCATGGTCGTTGCAAAGAGGTGATCCTAGAAATGAAAACCACAACTGCTTCATTCAGCATTTCCGTTGAGTTGGATAAATGCCAGATCTTCTTGCAACACCCTAAAACGCAACTGGACCAGAACACACACCCTTGTGATGCCTTAGAACATGGCTAGTTAAAACTGCAGCCTCTTGAAAACCAAAACGCACTTTGTGGCAGCCCCCGTGTAGGGTGTCATCCACATGGCACATTGGGAATGCCACAGGCTTCAAGTTACACCCCAGGAAAAACCATGTCAGTTAACAGACTAGTTAGTTAATTTTAAAGTTAAAATTAGCTAGATTTTAAAAAAATCGAAGGTTGCCTTAAAAAACAAATCTCTTCCCTGGGTTTCCCTGGTGGCGCAGTGGTTGAGAGTCCGCCTGCCGATGCAGGGGACGTGGGTTCGTATCCCGGTCCGGGAAGATCCCACATGCCGCAGAGCGGCTGGGCCCCTGAGCCATGGCCGCTGAGCCTGCGCGTCCGGAGCCTGTGCTCCACAACGGGAGAGGCCACAACAGTGAGAGGCCCGCGTATCGGAAAAAAAAAAAAAAAAAAACTTCCCATCCCTTTCCAAAGATTTCCTCTCTGCTTTTGATACTCCTAATCTTTTTTGTCCCACACCAAGTGCAGAGGCATATGTTGTTTTGTTGGGCTTGAATGTAGCCCCACTCTTACAAAATGTTCACTTAAAATGATTACACGTGTATCCTGTGTTTCAGGGAAGTGAGGGAATATTTGGGCAGTAACAGGGTTTTCCTGGGATGGGGGAGGACTCCAGCTCAGATAGAATCACTGCTGTGCTTTCACTACAGGTTTCCCACCATTTTCCAATGGTCTCTCCTCAGGTTTATGGGAAAGACTGATTATACGGTGTGTGGAAACTAGCTGACAGCAGTGCTCTTATGCCTTGTGACTTACTCTTTTCCCTTTCAAACTCCTACTTGGTGCCCCGCCTGAACAGATGTTATATACGTTACAGGTGTACAATACAGTAATTCACAATTTTGAAAGGTTATACTCCATTTATAGTTATTATAAAATATTTGCTATATTCCCCATGATATACAATATATCCTTGTAGCTTATTTTATACCTAATAGTTTGTACCTCTTAATCCCCTACCCCTATATTACCCCTCAAAATTTCACTTTCCCCACTGGTAACCACCAGTTTGTTCTCTATATCTGTAAGTCTGCTTCTTTTTTGTTATATTCACCAGTTTGCTGTGTTTTTTATATTCCACATATAAATGATACCATACAGTATTTGTCTTTCTCTGACTTATTCACTTATCATAATGCCCTCCAAGTCCATCCATTTTGCTGCAAATAGCAAAATTTCATTCTTTTTTATGGCTGAGTAGTATTTCATTGTATATGTATACATATATACAGATGTATACCACATCTGTATATTTTCTTTATCCATTCACCTGCTGATGGACACTTAGGTTGCTTCCATATCCTGGCAATTGTAAATAACGCTGCTATGAATGTTGGGGTGCATATTTCTTTTCGAATTAGTGTTTTTTTCAGATATATACCCAGGAGTGGAATTGCTGGGTCATCTAATATTTCTTTCTTAAAAGTAGAGTTGGGAAAACACTGGCCCTCAGGTTCTACCTCAGGTATCTGGCTCTGAATATGGTCTCCAGGATCACTTCTTCATTTATGCTCTAGTTATAAAAACGTTTCATTGTTTAATGGTAACATATTAAAAAGCCACTGTTTGCTGTTACTTTTTACAAGATTCTCTCTCTCTTGCTTTTCCATACGTTTGTAATTTTTTCTGTATCTCTGTTTCTATTTGGTCTTCCCTCCTTTTCTCTTCTTCTTTTTTTTAATGGCCATAGACTATTTTTCTTTTTCTATTTCTATTCTTCTTTTCTCTCTGGGTCTTTTAATTAGTCCACAATATAGAACCAGTGTATTCATTTCTATCATTTGCTGTTTTTATTGAATAGAATGTTTTATTCTCTTCTTAATTTAAACAGTATGTGAATAGTATGTGTTCCCTTTCAAATAAAAAATAACATATATTTTACTTATGAGTCCTTTGATAGATTTTTTTGCAACTGCCAATTGCCTTTGAGAAAGAAAAGTAATTCTCCTACAACCATCTTAAACACTCTTAGTTCAGCCTGAGAGAACCCTACCCAGTGATAAACCAATAGAAGTAACAAATCAAATTTAAAAAACAGGCTTCAGGAAGCTGGAACAGCAATGTGCTATCAACATGAGCCATTGTTACCAAAACTTGAAAGACAAAATCTGAAGATACTGTAATAACCAAACATATGTACAGCACTAAGGTTTGAACTGGCCAATGACATTTAGTCTAAATTCTTGGGTAACCTGGCTCCCTCACCTGTGTGCTGTTTTTGAACTAAACAGCAAGAGAGGATGGCTAAGTGCTAAAATGCGTGCTGCATGTGTGTTTGAATCAGGGAGAGCTGCTCCCAGCTGGATGACACTAGAAGTGTGAGCCTGGCAGAGGGCACGATACACTCGCAGATGCTCCATCAACAGCCAAAGTGGTGCCCATTGTTTAGACAAGGATGCTTAGTTTTACAGCTTAACACATATGCAAAGCTTTGACTCTGCAAGATCAGAAAGTAGTATTTCATTTTGATGGGACCTTAGTAGCATACTCTGTGTACTCTCAGAATCACAGTTTAGAAACTAGAAATGTCCAGAAAGGAAGCTACAAAATTATTACCATCTTATAAAACAAGGCCTACAGGAAATAGAAAGGTCCCTGGAATCAATCAACCAACAGAGATAAATCAGAAAACTTCTTGAGGATGGAGATCAGGGCATGTTCCTTTTTGGATCACTCCAAGTGTCTTATTTTGCACGTAGCATAATTATAAGCACAATAATCTCTATGGAGATACTTGGGTATTAGGTGTTGGGGCCTTAGTTGATCCAGGATGCCGAAACAAAAATGCCACATATTAGGTGACTCATAAACAACCGAAATTTATTTCTCACATTCTGGAGGCTGGAGGTCCTAGATCAGGGTGCCAGTAGGGCTGAGTGAGGGCCCTTTTCCAGGTTGCAAATTTCTTGTTGTGTCCTCACATGGTGGAAAGGGTTAGGGAGCTCTCTGGTGTCTCTTTTTTTATAAGAGCACTAATGTTGTTGATGAGGACTCTACCCTCCTGACCTTCCAAGGACCCCACCTCCTAATATCATCACATTGGGCATTAGGAATTCAACACATGAATTTTTGGCAGGGACACAAACATTCAGACCACAGCAGGGCCTAAGACCGCTATCGCCTCCAGCCTCTGGCAGATGCACTCAATTAAGACCTATCTTATGGGGACCAATAGGCACACTTCTAAAAAATGATCAGATCAGGAAATTCTTTGGTGGTCCAATGGTTAGGACTCCATACTTTCACTGCTGAGGGCCCAGGTTCGATCCCTGGTTGGGGAACTAAGATCCCACAAGCCACGCGGTGCAGCCAAAAAAAAAAAAAAAACAGGAAAGAAAAAGAAAGATCAGATCAAAGACTCTCCTCCCCTGTACTTCCCGACCCACCAATGCAGGAAAAGTGTGTTAGAGAATGTGATTACAATCTAGGGCTAAAGTAAGGATCCTAACTCCTTTCCTTGAAGATTTCCAGGCCCTAGAGTACCTTGGGGAGAGGGGCATGGGGTGGGTTTTAGTGCACTTTGGGACCCTTGGGGGATAGGAAGCAGAGGACATCAATGGTCCCCCTTGTCTATCCAGAAAGGGAGAATTTGGGCCAGACAGAACATAGCGACCCTTCATATGAGTGCAATGTGGCCTGATGGATGTCAAGCTCTTCAATGCCCCCCGCCAATGCCCCTTTAGGGGTGTAGGTAGATGCCCCTTCCTTCATGAGCCAAATTGGAATTTTGAGTGGGAGGAATAAATGTTTCTCCTCATAATAAAATGGGCAAGCATGGTTTAAATTTAGATCAAGGAAATTCAAGTTAGATCAAGAAAGACTCTTCTCTCAATAAGAATTATTCACCCTGAAAACAGTTCTCACAAAAATGCTCAAGATGTGGCTTTTAATCAGATGCCTAATTAAAGTCTGGCTTCCACATTGTCCATGTGCGTACTAAAAGGAATGAGAAGGGGCGCGTGCAATGGAAAAGTAGGAGATTCCAGACACAGAGAACACAGAAAAGTGTAGCAACGTATTCCCAAGAGATTGACAATCATTATTCCATAATCGACCATAAATGATTTGTTTTCAGAACAAACGAACGACAGATTGAGTTGAAATTTATGTTTCTTAAAGGAACCAGAAGTGTACGGGAAGATTAACCTTCCATCTTTCCCATGGGAGGAAGGTTCCGTTTGGTTTCTGGGCTCTACCTGACAACAATGAACTTTCACATGTCTTTGTCAGATGCTCAGGTGTGAGAACAAAATCTACCTGCAGAGCCATTAACTCAAAGTACGATTACCCCCTGCCCACATCTCCCAGCACGCCAAGCTCCCGTTCCTGAGCTATTTCTCCTTCTCAGATGAAAACTTTTTCAAATCTCACCCGCTAGATGAAGCTGCTTTTCCTTTTGCCAAATGACCCAAATAATCTGTGGTTCAAGGTGATTGTTCCTCCAGTCCTCCAGGTGCCTAATCTTGCAAGGCATACAACGTTATTCCATGGGGCTTTATCCCAAGGAATATTCTTCTGAGTCTTGATACAGCTGGTGTCACTTGAGAAAGTGTGATGAGACTAATTGGGTGAGCTGGAAACCAATTACTTTGGGGTAAAGGAGGAAGAAGCCAGGGAAGATGGAATACGGTGAGCTCGCAGGGGTACATCTGCTGCTGCCTGACTTATCTGTGACCCCAGGATTGCTACTTAACCACAGTTCAGAAGGTACCATGAAAAATTCAGAGAAATGTCTTTTTAAGCAAAATTTCACGTTAGCTTACCAACTCCCAAATAATATCAAAAACGTGGGCAATGTAACTACAACAACGTTTTAGAAAATGTATAATTCATGGCATTGTGCCAGGAAACCATCAATCCTATAGGCCTATGGGTAAATAATGAAATTGTTATGCCTCCTTTAGCTCCCTATTGATTTGGAAGACAGAGTATGTTTCAGAGGAAATTTATAAATGAAGGCAAGTCTCGATTTGGATTCTCCGTGAGTAGCAGAAGGTTCACCCCACCTTTATCACTTCGCAGCATACACCGTAGACACATATTTTCAAACGGGAAATAACAGACCTGGGAAATTGTGTTTTCTTGAAAAACAACTTCAATAGCATGAAAGACACACACTTGGTGATCACCGTCTGCTAAGGCAGGTTCCCAGGACTTTGTTTTCCATCTCGGAATCGCTCCCTGTTTTCCTTTGTGAAGCTGTGTCACGTGAGCACTGGTGGCCTAGGTATTCTATTAGCATTTACTGTAATCAGTGTGTAGAAAACCCAGATGACTAAAGTCATTGCTTTTAAAGCCCTTTTCACAACTGAATTTCCTGTGGAGAAGCAATATCCCAGGAGCATAATAGATTTTCTCCCCTCTTCTTCCATTTCCACAGACACTTTCACAGCTAACTAATCAGCTGCAATTCTAATCTATATTTCTGATTTGTTTACATGCATCATGCAGGCTGGCAATCTTTTGAATTTAAATGTGACTTAAAGTAAAATAAAATAACCACAAGTAAATGACACAGAATTGCTAACAGTGGGAACCTTGTTTACATTCCACATTCTGAAAATATTTGGTTCAGCTGGCTGAACCACATGGCTGAGACAGACTGGGTGATGACTGGGTTTACTGCTTGGCTGGAACCGGAATGGAAAAAGGATGGTGTGTGATGTGGCCGTCTGTCACCTCAAGCCCAGAGAAAGAACACATTCTCAGCACACATGTGATCCCTGCTTTAACAGAAAAGCTCTGATAATCCTCGCCAGATCATCATGTGCGCCTGGCACTGGGCCAGGACAGTATGCCAGCCTTTTTGAGTGCTCGGATAATAAGCGTCTCTTCCTTTCTGTAGTCGCCCGCCAATGCTGCTGCTTTCATAAGACTCTCTCGGAGCCTATTTGTTCTTCAAGTCCTTTGTTCCCTCCTACTTTCTGGAATTATCCTCTAACACATTCATCTCTCTCCCTTTCCACCTACATTTGAAGGTCTATTGAGAGGCTTCTGCATCCCCAGCACCCCACTGCCTCTTCCCAAATGGTTATTCCAGCCCAATTAAATGTAATTGAACAATAGTCCTGAACAGTCACTGAGGGCAAGGCAGTCCTAGAGACCACGGGAAACACAAAGCTGCTCTTTAACACAGTCCCCGTTCTGCAGAGGGAACATCTCATCGGATCGGCCTGTAGTGGGGCACAAATGTGCAACTGTTTTGTGTAAGAAACGAGAAAGGAGGGAGGGGCAGGAGGAGGAGGAGGATGGGATTTAGAAGAGAAGAATTAGATGTTTACAAGACTTTTCTAATAGCAGTTACTCCTAAGGTGCAACTCAGAAAAGAAATTGTTTCATTGTCTGTTAAGAATACATAGCCCACCTTAAGAGAACCAAAGGCATGTTTTCTTTAGAGACCTAAGGAAGCGTTTACATTTCCTTTGAAAAACAAAGCTCCTTAGGCCCATTCGCATCTTGAGAGCTCTTATAGGAACCAGTGCTACTTAGGGATTTCAAGAGCCACGACAGGGGTACTCGGAAACCTTGGAGGAGGGTGGAGAGGCACGGAAGTTCCGAGCCTCTTTTCCCAGCCTCCCATCCATCCATCCATAAAGGAGAGAATTTCCAGGAGCTACTGTGAGAATCAGAAGAACTGGAACCATTCCAGATTCTGTAGGTATTTCTCCAATTCTCTGCCCTCAGGGGAAGAAGAGAGGCAGCTCCGCCCACCTGGCCCCCTGACTGGCCTTTCCCTGTGGCCCCAGCTCTCCTCAGCCGGCCTCCAGTCTGCGCTGTATGCCTGATGATCCGGGCTTGGACATAACTAACTGCCCTGCTTGCCTGTGCTTAGGCCGCAATCTGAGTCCTGCTCTCCACAGGCAGGGGTGGAGTGCAAAGCCCCAGCCCTCTCCTGCTTTCTGCTCTGAGATCCCAAGTCCCACAGACCCTCTTCTCCACCCACCCCGAGCCTTCCCATCCAGACTTCCAGGCTTGGGAAACAGCTTCCCAACATACTCATCAAAGACCAACAAATTTACCCTCTAAAACAAGAACATAGAAGGCAAATAGAATTGTGAACAAATTTACCAGCAAATTTATAATGTATTATTGCTTTGAGAAAAACCTACCCTGTCCCCATGAAATAGATTTGCTCATGGAACAGAAGAAAAATGTAGTTAATATTTCCTTAGTTCTCAATAAAAAAGTATATTTGGAATAAACACACACATACACACAAACTAAAATAAAACTTTAATTGAAAGGAATAAAAAGTATTATTCTACCTAACACTGTAGAAAATTGACTCATGTGTTGATGACTAGCTCAAGGAAATGATTTAGAATGCAAAGGAAATATTTCTTTTTACAGCATCGAGGTATAATTTATACACAATAGAATTGCACGTTATAGGCAGGCAGTTTGATGGCTTTTGTTAAATGTACACAGTTGTGCACCACAGTCAGGTTTTAGAACACTTTTACCACCCCAAGACCTTCCTTGTACCCCTTTTCACTCAATTCCCATTCCCACCTCAGCCCCTAGTCCCAGGGAACCACTGATCAGATTTCTGTCATTCTAGTTTTGCCTTTTACAGAAATGTTTATGAATGGCATCATATAGTATATACTCTTTTGTGTCTGACTCCTTTCACTTAGTATGATGTTTTTAAGATTCATTTGTGTTGTGTATTTCAGTAGTTCATTTCTTTTAATAGCTGGATCCCTTGTATGGATATACCACATTGTGTTTATCCATAGATAAACATTTGGGTGGTTTCCATTTTGGGGGTTATTATGAATAACGTTACTATGAGCTTTTGCATAAAAGCTTTGTAGGAACATATGTTTTCATTTTTCTTAGCTATGCACCTAGGAATGAAAATGTTGGTAAATACATTGGTAAGTTGGTGCATGCATATGGCAAATGTATGCTTAACTTATCTTTTTAAATTTTTTTTTTAATTTATTTATTTTTGGCTGTGTTGGGTCTTCGTTGCTGCACGAGGGCTTTTCTCTAGTTGCTGCGAGCGGGGGCTACTCGGTTGTGGTGCGCAGGCTTCTTATTGTGGTGACTTCTGTTGCAGAGCACGGGCTCTAGGCGCGTGAGCTTCAGTAGTTGTGGCACACGGGCTCAGTAGTTGTGGCTCACGGGCTCTAGAGCGCAGGCTCAGTAGTTGTGGCACATGGGCTTAATTGCTCCGTGGCATGTGGGATCTTCCCAGACCAGGGCTCGAACCCGTGTCCCCTGCATTGGCAGGTGGATTCTTAACCACTGTACCACCAGGGAAGTCCCTGCTTAACTTTTAAAGAAACTGTCAAACTGTTTTCAAAGGGGCTATACCATTTTAAATCCTCACCAATAAAGCGTAAGGGTTCCAGCTCTACAACATTCTCACTGACACTTGGTATTAGCAGTCATTTAAATTTAGCCATTCTAATGGATACATAGTGGCATCTCATTAATGATTTAATTTGTATTCCCCTACTGCCTAATGATGCTAAACATCATTCCATCTGCCTGTTGGCCATTAAAATATTCTTCTTTTGTCAATGTCTAGTCAAACTTCTGTGCCCATTTTTCAATCAGATTGTGTATCTTCTTATTGTTGAGTTTTAAGAGTTCTTTTTATATTCCAGATACAAGTCCTTTGTCAAATATATCTTTTATTTTAATTTTTTTAAGATATTTTTTGATGTGGACCATTTTAAAAGTCTTTATTGAATTTGTTACAATATTGCTTCTGTTTTATGTTTTGGTTTTTTGGCTGTGAGGCATGTGGGATCTTAGCTCCCTGACCAGGGATCCAAACTGCATCCCCTGCATTGGAAGGCAAAGTCTTAACCACTGGACCACCAGGGAAGTCCCTCAGATATATCATTTATAAATATATATTTTTTAATCTGTGGCTTGTCTTTCCATTTTTTAATCGTATTTTCCAAGAAACAAACATTATTTTGATAGAGTTCAATTTATCATATTTTTCTTTCATAGTCTGTGCTTTTTATACCCCATCTAAGAAACCTTTGCCTAACTCAAAGTCACAAAGATATTCTCCTATGTTTTCTTCTGAAGAAAAAAAAATTTTTTTTTTTTTTTGCGGTACGCGGGCCTCTCACTGTTGTGGCCTCTCCCGTTGTGGAGCACAGGCTCCGGACAAGCAGGCTCAGCGGCCATGGCTCACGGGCCCAGCCACTCTGCGGCATGTGGGATCTTCCCGGACCAGGGCACAAACCTGTGTCCCCTGCATTGGCAGGCGGACTTTCAACCACTGCGCCACCAGGGAAGCCCTGAAGAAAAAGTCTAAATAAAGAGGCAGGTATGGAGAGCTGCCAATTGTTATGAAAAAAGTAAGTAGAGAAAATAGATCAGAAATAATAATGAAAAGTGAACAGAGAAAAAAATCTTTTTATAAACCTAATAACATTTAACATATAAATCTAAGAACAAAGGCTCGAGATGGGTGATCATGGGCAGGTAGAGGAAGGTAACAGAAAGAAGATATACATGCATGTTGCAAAGACAGTGCAAAAACAAAGTACATATTGTAGTTAAATGTTTAAATCTAGAAAGGGTCCTATCTTTCTATCCCCAGTCCTTGAATCTAGGCTGAGTAATCCACTCACATCACATCTCAGGCTCCTGAAATGGACCAGAAGGCTTCCCTGATCCTGCTCTGATTCTGTCTGCTTTCTCTTGCCCTCCTATTCTGAACCCTGAGGACACTGGGTCCCAGAACCCAGGCTTAGTCCCTACCTTGTCCTCCAGGCCCTCACAGTGTCTCTTCTCAGCAGTTAACGGTCTAATGGGCCTCAGAGGACTCTAGCCAGGGGAATCCAGGCCCCACATTGGCCATGTGGCTGACAGCTGACTGTGCATCATTCCATGGAGTGGGAGAAGGAAGGCTTAGGAGGATATTATTTCCCAAAGAACTAGAGCCAGCTTAGCCTAAGACTTCTCCTCTCCAGCAGTGAACACAGGAGGTAATAGAACAACATCTACAGAACTTGGAAGAAAAAAGAGAATTTAATAATCCAGTTGAAGGCAATTGAAAAAGAAACACACACATTTCCAGAATATAGCTGATCCCAGTGTGGTTTTGGCAAAAAGTGCTTTAAAATGTGCTAAAAATATACCACATACTGATCAGAATGGCCATCATTAAAAAGTCTACAAAAAATAAATTCCGGAGAGGGTGTGGAGAAAAGGGAACCCTCCTACACTGTTGGTAGGAATGTAAATTGGTGTAGCCACTGTGGAAAACACTATGGAGGTTCCTCAAAAAAACTAAAAATAGAGTTGCCATGTGATCCAGCAATCCCACTCCTGGGCATATATATGGACAAAACTGTAATTCAAAAAGATACATGTATCCCTGTGTTCATAGCAGCACTATTTACAATAGCCAAGACATGGAAACAACCTAAATGTCCATCAACAGATGAATGGATAAAGAAGATGTGACACATACATACATACACAATGGAATATTAGCCATTAAAAAGAATGAAATAATGCCATTTGCAGCCACACAGATGGACCTAGAGATTATCATACTAAGTGAAGTAAGCCAGACAGAGAAATAGCATATGATATCACTTACATGTGAAATCTAAAATGCAACACACATGAACATATCTACAGAACAGAAACAGACTCACAAACATAGAGAACAGACTTGTGGTTGCCATGGGGGAGGGGGTGGCGGAGGGAAGGAGCGGGAGTTTGGGGTTAGCAGATGCAAACTAGTATATAGAAAATGGATAAACAGCAAGGTCCTACTGTATAGCCCAGGGAACTATATTCAATATCCTGTGATAAACCATAATGGAAAAGAATATGAAAAATAATATATATATGTATAACTGAGTCAATTTGATATACTGCAGAAATTAACACAACACTGTAAATCAACTATACTTCAATAAAATTTTTAAAAATAAAATAAAAATGCACTAAAATTAATTTTTAAGAGGCAAGTCAGAGGAGAAATGAATTAATGGGGAGTGTGTAGATGAAAAGGACTGGAAGCAGACTTTAAAATCACCTGAAGATGAGGATATGGTTAAAGATACTAACCCATGATTAGGATACAGGCTGTTCTCGAAATGTCAAAATAGTGTTAGCAAATAGAGCACGGAATTATGAGTGGTTTGAAAGATAATAATCAGGAAATAAGTGAACTCCCAAAGATGGGCTGAATTTGCTACATGTAAAACACTGAGCTAAGCATTAAACACCAGGACGTACACAGGCACTGGCCCTGTTCTTGGGGAGCTTATGACATAGTTGGAAAAACAAGGCTTAGAATCTTAGGCTTGGGAATTACAAGGGAGCAACTGGTCATCAGGGTCTACTGCCCAGGAGCCCGTCTCAGGTACTAAACTAGAGCATAGGAAGTTTGAATAAAGTGGGTCAAGTTCTACAGAAAATACTTTTGGAAGGCCATAGAGCATCTGTGTGTACCTGTGCCAGAATGAAACCAGGGTCTAGAAGGCAGGAAGCCAGGTGGAAAGAGCATCCCAGGGTTGGCTCAGGCTGGCATCTGGAACCCAGGAGGCTGGTGGCTTTCCAGTAGCTTCACAATCCAGCCAAGCACAGAGATAATCCACCATCATCATCCCTGGGTGGGTGTTACTCTTTCTGGGGACAGACTTCCTGTCTGCAGTCCTGGTGCTGCTTCTTGGACAAGCTTTGGGAATCCCACTGCTGAAGGGGCGCACCATTCAGATCAGCTTTTGACGACGGGGGCATCTTGACCTACCCGACTGTGAACAAGAAACTTCACAATGCCTCCTTGGGAAAAGCCTCTAGTTTAGTGGGAGATGCAGATGCAAAGACCGATGGTTTCTGTACATTGAGCTAAGTAGTCAATACAGCAGTAGAGCACGCACAGTCCCTGAATGCAGAGAGAGGGACACCCAGCCTGAGTGTAGGGACTACTAAGGAAGGTTTGCTGGAGGATTGTAGGAATTCGGCTTGTGTAGGTAAGGGGGAGAGGGGAGGGACATTCAAGAGAGAGGAAAAGCTCGAGGAAAAGGAGTGAGGTGTGTAAGGGCACAATGTGTGCAAGGTGGTAGTGCTGGAGCTTAGGACAGCGTGAGGCAAGGGATGAAGAGGGACACGCATCCCCAAGGGCCAGTCCTGAAGAGACCTCCATCCCATACTAAGAGCCTGGATCATATCCTGTGGAGGATACAGAATGACTGAGAGATTTTAAGCAAGAGAATAATACTGCCCGTCTGGCATTTTGGAGAGCTCACTGTGGTGGCTGCTGGAAAAGAGAAGCTGACCAGAGACAAGGAGGTTGGCTGGGAAACTACTGCTTAACCCCCAGTAAGAGATAATCAGGCCTGGATCCAGATCAGTGGGAGAAGAGGAGGGAAGTAGACAGACTGGAGAATGTTGAGGAGGTAACATCTGTGGCGGGTGAGGGAAAGCCAGGTCTCTGGTGGGGCTCCTGGGTGGATCTGGGTACAACTGACATGTAACGTGGGAGTGGAAGCAGATAGGAGGCAGGGACAGGTTAGCTGGGATACAGGGAGAGTTCAGTCTTAAAAAGATAAACTTTTACTGCAAAAAACTGTAGATTATGTACATTGTAGAAAGTTAGAAAATGCAGAGAAGCCAGAAATAAGATCATAAAAGATCCCATTCCATTGCTCACTGATTATCACTATTAAATGCTCAGTGTATAGCCTTCCACATCTTTTTTCTAGGGGGTCCTACTGTTTGTGTTGACTTGTTAGTTGCTTTTTTTCAGTTAACGATCTACAACTTTTCATGTCCCTAACTTTTCTTCTTATCTACCATCCTGTTTGTATTACAGTTTCTCCAATTGTGCTAAAAAAAAGTCCTTTATATCTAGTTTGTCCAAACCAGGTTTGAACCCGAAACCATGAAAGACATCTGATTGTTACATATCATAGATATTATTTCATGTGTCACAGTCTCTTTTTTCATGGTACTGTCTCGTTAAAGAGACAAGGTCAGATGAACTGCAGAATGTTCCACCTTCTGGATCTATGGGGTACTTCCTGGAGGAGGTGTAATTTAATTTGTTCCTCCATCCTGCAGGGAGATTCTTCCACAGTCACTAGTGAAAAGGTAAATAATAAGCATGGAACACGACAAGTCTAAATGAGGTGTGCTAAGGGATGAATATGGCCCCCCAACATCCATATATTGAAACCTAACCCCCAAGGTGATGCTATGAGGAAGCAGAGCCTTTGGGATGTAATTAGGTCCCTACAATGGCATTAGTGCCCTTATGAAAGAGGCCCAAGAGAGTTCCCTTTCCTCCTTCTGCCACGAGAGGATACAATAATTTTGCAAGCCGAAAGAAGACCCTCATCATGCTGGCACCCTGATCTCCAAATTCTAGCCTCCAGAACTGTGAGAAATAAATTACTGTTGTTTATAAGCCCGCCCAGTCTGTGGTTGTTGTTTTAGCAGCCGGAACAGACTAAGACAAGATGTAAAGACAGCAAATGCCGTAGAATTTCAGAAAAGGGGAAATGATATTTGAGCAGACCCTTGAGTGTGGGTAGAATATGGATCGTTAACCACGTAGAGAAGGATTCCAGTGAGATGGCACAAGAGTAAAGGCCCAGATAAGGGAAAATATAAGAATCTGATCTAACGACTTCAGTTCAATCTTTTTTATTCAGAGGATGTTGGCACTGCTTATCAAAATTACTGAATGATACAAGTAGCTGCTATTCTTTTTTTTTTTTTTTTTTCGGTACATGGGCCTCTCACTGTTGTGGCCTCTCCCGTTACGGAGCACAGGCTCCGGACGCACAGGCTCAGCGGCCATGGCTCACGGGCCCAGCCGCTCCGCGGCATGTGGGATCTTCCCAGACCGGGGCACGAACCCGCGTCCCCTCAGTAGGCAGACTCTCAACCACTGTGCCACCAGGGAAGCCCATAGCTGCTATCCTTGATTGCTGTGATATGCAATTGGAAACATTATTGCTAGGAGTGTTTAAAAGGCTATCTTCTTTTAGACTGTCCCACTGAAGAATACTGATGTTTCCATCAATTTCACTGAGAGTTAAAACAAATGAAATGTATTCAGAATGTGCACTTGATACAGAAATGTATTACTATTCGTTCACCTTCTGCTTGTGTTTTATTTGGATCACTTAAAGATGTACTCTGGCCTATAAATTCAAGGATGATATAAATCTTCAGAATGTGTTATATACATGACTGCCCTACTGAAAACCTTTTTTATCTGATAAAATTAGAAAGCTTGTCAGACATCGGGATAGATATTTTCAGTTAGAAGTTAATTGTATTGAAAATAATGTACATCTGTGCTTCAGAAAATAAATTATATCAAATGTCCGCTTAAATTTACCGTTGTAATTTATACATCCTCTGGAGAGTCGATCACTGAAATGAACAGGCCTTTACTTCCAGTTTGTTTACCTAAGATTGCCTTTGTAATCCTAACAAGAAGATTTTATATGCTATCTTAAAATGTTGAGAGATCTGTATTTTCCCTTCATGTTATTAATTTGGTGAGTACCACTTAGATTTTCTAAACTTTAGAATCATCTTTGTCTCTTCCCTCTCCTTTGTTTCATGGAACACCAGTGTTGAAGTCTCATGGACTCTTCATCTTAATACCTATTCTTTCTAGTTCTTATTACCTACACTTGTTTCCAGATGCTCAGCACCTAGGTTATCACAGTAATAAACTGACTCCTGTTTCTGGTTCTTCACCTTCATACTTTCTACCAGATAAATTATTATGAAACTCAAATATCAGCATACATTAATCACAGGCACACACACATGCGCACACACATGCATGCGCGCGCGCACACACACACACACACACACACACACACATACACACACACACTCTCTGTTTTCCCCACCAGGAAACTTCTGATCCAACTTGGCTCATCTCCTGGGTGCTTCTTCATGCCCCCCATTCATTCGCAACTCCAATCTTTTGCCTCTGCCATTTCCCTGCCTTGGCTACACAAATCCTGCCCGTGTTTAAAGGTTTATCTTGAGTCCATGGAGCTCTTCTCAGTGACTTTAAGCCACAGTTATCTCCAGATTCTATGAAGTTACATAAGTCAATTTATGCACGTCACTCATTTTGACTTTTTATTACTCTCAGCCTGTTATGGTTACTCAGCTATGTTTATTTATATGTCTTCATATTCACCTTCATTGACAACTGACTAGAGACTATGGACATTTTGCCTGAACGGATTTTGATTTCTTCCCTGATAACCGTGCACTGGTTGTAGGTATACAACTTCTGCCTTACCTGTGAACTTCTCTCTGATTTGACTTCAGTAAGTGCTTAGCTGTCTGCATCCCAGCATTTGTCCATTTGTTTATTCATTGTTTAACTAACTGATTCATTTATGGGCCACGACTCTGGGTCAGGTGCTCTACTGACACTGGGATACATGAGTGAATAAGGGGTCATCATTGTTCATGAGAACTTTAAATTCTACACTGCTTCAGATGAAGAGACAACAAAAGTGTTAATTCAGATTTTGGATAATACATAGAATTGATGACTCAGTCTGAATGAAGTTGAATAAAGAACCACAGAGACATAGTATTAACTAATTCTCATAGAACAAGTTGCCAAGGACTTTAAAACATCCTTGGGCGCTAAATACGAAGAGCCAACATCAGGAAATAATGAGGGATTAATTGGGAGCTTGGGACTAACACACACACACTACCATATATAAAATAGGTATCCGACAAGGACCTACTGTCTAGCACAGGGAGCTCTACTCAATAACCTGTAATAACCTATATGGGAAAAGAATCTGAAAAAGAATGAATATATGTATATGTATAACTTAATCACTTTGCCGTACACCTGAAACTAACACAACATTATAAATCAACTCTACTCCAATAAAATTTTTTTAAATGAATGTGATATACCACATTGACAGAAAAAAGGATATAAACCACACACACACACACACACACACACACACACACACACAGTGTTAAATTCCCAGGACAGCTATATTAGGCTAAAATGACTAATTTTTATTTTTGCTTAAAGAGTTAACATGCACTTCCAACTCTGTTCCTAAACTGCCCCAAATCACAAAATAAATTCAATATTGTGTCTATGTAGGCAGAAGAATCACAAAGCAAATAAAGAGAAAAAACTAAATTAAAGAAAAAGAGGAAATAATAGTAAAGGTCATAAAATGAGACAGTAGGGAGCATTCATTGATATTTTTACCTACTTTGGCCTTTCATTCTAAGGTTGGAGAGATGGCTCTTAAGAGAAAGATGGAGGGAATGAGCAGAAAGAAAGAACATGAACTCTACCTTAATAGCTGCTTTTGCTTTGTTTTATTTATTTAGGATTTCTTTAGGAGGATGAGTGAGGAAAAGTTATCTCCTTTGAATCATGGTATATCCAGAGACTTTCATAGAGGCCAGGTTGTAGTATTCAGGTAAGACCTCTGTCTAAAGCAGTAGTTTATAACCTCAGCCACACTCCCGAATCACCTGAAGAGCTTTTAAAAAGACTCTGCCTGGATCTCATACAGGAGAGATTCTGATTTAATTAGTCAGGGGTGCTGCCTGGAAACCTGGATTTTTAAAAGCTTCCCAGGTGATTCTAATGTGCAAGTTTGAGGACCAGTGAGCTTGAGTCAGGCCTCCAATACAAAGCACTGCCCATTCAGAGGGAAGGCAGCCACACAGGGTGTCTTTCCAGGGAGCCGGGAGACAAGATGTTACCAAATGTGGCCTTTTCTGGGAGAAATTAAAAACACATTCTTAAAGGATTGAATTGAAATCTAAATGGTAACAGGCATCCATCAACTGAATAACAAAGAAACTACATAGCCAGTAGTTAAATAAGAAGAAAACCCCAAACAAATAAGAAAAGGGTTTTGTTAATAAGCATTGTTAGATAACAGTGACATAGATTGAGAAAACCTGCAAACACGTATGGAAGTGTTATATTAGTTTGTGCTTCGCTCTAAAGTATGTATTATTATAAAGAGTTTTTTCCATAAGCCTCTACTTCTAATTAGTTACCCTAACCCTCTGTTGTCAGATGGTTCAAGAGTTTACCTTTTTCTCTGCTCATGTCTGGCTCATGGTTGTGCTCTATTTCCCCCATGGTTGTATTTTGTGAGAAATGGGACAGTTAGGGAAGAGGAGTGCTTATGGTTCCTTCTTCTGTGCCATTTTTACTCACAACACTCTGACACCAAATACGTGGGGTTTCCCCACACCAGTTAATTCTCCATCTTTCTGCACACAAACTGGGTGTACTACAGTTCAATTCAATTCTGATACAAACTACCCAGAGTTAGAAAGACCCACAGGCTCGGGGCTCAGTCCCACAAGCCTGCCCCAACTTCAGATACCAGTTGCAAGTCCAGGTTGTCATCCTTAATGCTGACCAATCTGCCATAAATCCCACAACCTTCCCGTCCTCAGGTTTGACAATTTTCTAGAGTGACTCACAGAAGTCAGGAAAGCACTTTACCTACATTTAGTGGTTTATTATAAAGGATACAACTTATGAGCAGCCAAATGGAAATGATGCCTAGGGCAAGGTATGGGGGAGGGGAGGGGAGCTTCCATGCTTTCTCTGGGTGCATCACCCTTCCAGCATCTCAATGTGTCCACCAGCCTAGAAGCTCTCCATTATTTAGGGTTTTTTATGGAGGTTCCATTGAGTAGGCATGGTTGATTAAATCATTGGTCAATGGTCATTGAACTCAATCTCCAGCCCCTCTTCCCTCCCAAGACGCCTGGGGGTTGTGACTGAAAGTTCCAATCCTCTAATCACAGGGTTGGTTTCTCTGGCAACCAGCCCCCATCCTGAAGCTATTTAGGGTCCCACCAAGAGTTACTTTATTAAGGTAAACTCAGGTGTGGTTGAAAGAGGCTCATTACGGATAACAAAAGATGCTCCTATTAGGAAATTCCAAGGGTTTTAGAAACTCTGTGTCAGGACCCAGGGACAAAAACCAAATATTTATTTGTTATAATCACACTTCTTCTGCCCCAAATCTCTTCTGTTGGGAGAAATAAATCAATCATTATACTCCCAAAAATAGGTGCTTTAAAAACTCATTGATTTTTGAAGGAAGTGGGCAAATAGAAGGGGAACCTATCTTGTGGAATCCACACTGTGAGGAACCTACCATTAACATCTAAACAAGCCCAACAAGAACTGAGCCAATGAATAGACCTTCAAATGTGGAAATACTCCAGAGACCTCAGACAGATCTACCACTGTCTTTCTCTCTCATCTGCCTCCAAATTCCTTCCATCAGAATCTACTCTGAGTTAGACATTCAAGGCAGGGCAGCAGCTCCAGAAGCTAAGAGGCAGAGGCATTATAGGGAAATCTCACTGTCTTTCAAAAGACAATACCCTATCATCCCTAAGCCTCATGCTGGCAAGGGAATATCTGCTGAGCAGGACCATTTGACCCAGAATTCCAGATGCTGAGTTTCCCTCCCCAGGCTCCCACCATGCTGGTCTCAGAGAGGTATGGCTCCTTTCTTACTCTGGTTCAAGTGTGGGAAAAACCAAGGGACTTGATTTCCATGGTACAGCTGAGACACCGCACAGTGTACAGAAGATTTGATTAATAGATATGACAGTGTCTGTCATCAAATGCTTCACAAGGAAGGGAGCTGCAGGGGATCTTTCCAGAAATCTCTTCCTTTTTGTCCAATGAACCTCTGAATTCCAGACACTGACACTAGGTGAGGTTCCCTAGGGTTCCCATTAATACGATTCATTTAGCTTTAGTGCATCAGTTTCAAATTTAAAATGATGAATTAAAATCAGAAAATGTTTGATGTTCGTGAGATGGAAGTTGATAGTTTTATAAGGGTCAGAAGGAGTATTTCAAAGTACACACATTTGCCTCTAACTGAAAAGGTCATAACCTTTATTTTAAACACAACAGGGACCACACTGTAGTACTTTATAGATGCTTAATATTGTTTTAATCAATAGATCAAAATGAGGAATAGCCTGAAGCCTTTCACTTCATTTAATTCTAATAATTGTTATATAATAATATGTCTCACGTTTTACCACCTGAGAGTTAAATCTCATTAGGTCTGAGGACAAATAGATCCCGTCATTGAATTTTATGTTTAGAGAGGTTACCACCTGATTCATCTTTTTAAGCTGAATGATGACATTTTTAACGCTTTTCACCATAGCCTAACCTCCCTCCAGTTTAGAAGACAATTTTAGTCTAACACTTGAAAAGAGAGGTTGAAATTCCTGGTTGATTTGGATATACAGAAAGTACTTAGATAAACTTGGTGGAAAGGAAATTTGTTAGTTGTTTGCTACAAAGTGTAAGATGTTTAAACAGATGGTGATGTAGGGGAGCAAAATTTGCCACCCAAAATGTCTCTCTGGCATGCAGGTTATTTTGAGCTGAAAACAATAAAGGCCCAAAAGACTCAGGAAGAAACTCTGACCTTCCCCCTAACTACTTAAAATAATGCAGATAAAGGACCTGTTCCCAGAAGGGAATTGTTACCATAGACAACTATAGCATGAACTAGGTGTGAAGACAGGGAGGAACCTAGCAAAGTCTGTTTGTTAGAAATTCCCCTGTGTGTCCCAGTGTCTCTGCAGGCCCAGCAAACATTTGTTTACCAACATTTGCTTTTCCACCTCCATGTGAATTGCCCTCCTCCCCTTTGAGGTTCCAAACCACTGCCCCAACATCCTCTTTTGTGTTTAGCTGAAGATGGTATTTAAGGTGAGGGATTCAGCCATTTTGGTGAGTTATTCAGGTTTCCTGGGTCTCTCCCACATATACATATCATTATATTTTTGTTTGATTTTCTCCTGTTAATCTGTCTCAGGTCAATTTAATTCTAAGACCAGTCAGAAGAACCTAGAGGGCTAGAGGAAAACTTCTTCCCCGACAGCGATCACAGTCACGAGTCCTGGTGAAGTGAATTTTCCTTTTTCCTAAGTTCCTTGCAGCTTCTTCCTGATTATAAGCTTATAATTTCGGTCATCAGATTTACCACAAAAGCAGATCAGATACATACTACATTTGCAACACTACAGAGGCTAGTCCAGGACTCATGGAGATTTAAAGTCATTTTGCAAATTCATTCAAGGCCAGTTAGCACCACCTCTCTTGCTTCTCCTCCCAACACCTTTTAACCTATAAAGGGCTCTCCTCTTTCTGCAGTTATTCTGTTACTTATAAAATTGGGACAATGCCAATAGAAATTTAATTTAAACAAAAAATAAATTCAGCTATGCTTTCATTATTTACTTATTTTCCTTCTTTTGTCTCTTTTCTTTTGATGGAAGATGTAGTCTTATTTATTTGTTTTCAGCTTTATTGAGGTATGACTGACAAATAAGACCATAAGATATTTATGTATTTTTTGAATTTTTGAATTTTATTTATTGTTTATACAGCAGGTTCTTATTAGTTATCTATTTTATACATTTTAGTGTATATATGTCAATCCCAATCTCCCAATTCATCACACCACCACCACCCCTGGCCACTTTCCCCACTTGGTGTCCATACGTTTGTTCTCTACGTCTGTGTCTCTATTTCTGCCCTGCAAACCGGTTCATCTGTACCATTTTTCTAGGTTCCACATATATGCATTAATATACGATACTTGTTTTTCTCTTCCTGACTTACTTCACACTGTATGACAGTCTTTAGATCCATCCATGTCTCTACAAATGACCCAATTTCGTTCCTTTTTACGGCTGAGTAATATTCTATTGTATATATGTACCACTTCTTCTTTATCCATTCAACTGTCGATGGGCATTTAGGTTGCTTCCATGTTCTGGCTACTGTAAATAGTGCTGCAATGAACATTGGGGTGCATGTGTCTTCTTGAATTATGGTTTTCTCTGGGTGTATGCCCAGTACTGGGATTGCTGGGTCAGATGGTAATTCTATTTTTAGTTTTTTAAGGAACCTCCATACTGTTCTCCATAGTGGCTGTATCAATTTACATTCCCATCAACAGTGCAAGACGGTTCCCTTTTCTCCACACCCTCTCCAGCATTTGTTGTTTGTAGATTTTCTGATGATGCCTACTCTAACTGGTGTGAGGTGATACCTCATTGTAGTTTTGATTTGCATTTCTCTAATAATTAGTGATGTTGAGCAGCTTCTCACGTGCCTCTTGGCTGTCTGTGTGTCTTCTTTGGAGAAATGTCTATTTAGGTCTTCTGCCCATTTTTGGATTGGGTTGTTTGTTTTTAAAATATTGAGCTGCATGAGCTGGTTATATATTTTGGTGATTAATCCTTTGTCCGTTGATTCATTTGCAAATATTTTCTCCCATTCTGAGGGTTGTCTTTTCGTCTTGTTTGTAGTTTCCTTTGCTTTGCAAAAGCTTTTAATTTTCATTAGGTCCCATTTGTTTATTTTTGTTTTTATTTCCATGACTGTAGGAGGTGGATCAAAAAAGATCTTGCTGTGATTTATGTCAAAGAGTGTTCTTCCTATGTTTTCCTCTAAGAGTTTTATAGTGTCTGGTCTTACATTTAGGTCTCGAATCCATTTTGAGTTTATTTTTGTGTATGGTGTTAAGGAGTGTTCTAATTCCATTCTTTTACACGTAGCTGTCCAGTTTTGCCAGCACCACTTATTGAAGCGACTGTTTTTTCTCCATTGTATATCCTTGCCTCTTTTGTCATAGATTAGTTGACCATAGGTGCGTGGGTTTATCTCTGGGCTTTCTATCCTGTTCCATTGATCTATATTTCTGTTTTTGTGCCAGTACCATACTGTCTTGATTACTGTAGCTTTGTAGTGTAGTCTGAAGTCAGGGAGTCTGGTTCCTCCCGCTCCGTTTTTTTCCCTCAAGATCGCTTTGGCTATTTGGGGTCTTTTGTTTCTCCAGACAAATTTTAAGATTTTTTGTTCTAGTTCTGTAAAAAATGCCACTGGTAATTTGATAGGGATTGCACTGAATCTGTAGATTGCTTTGGGTAGTATAGTCATTTTCACAATATTGATTCCTTCAATCCAAGAACATGGTATATCTCTCCACCTGTTTGTGTCATCTTTGATTTCTTTCATCAGTAAGACCGTAAGATATTTAAAGTGTACAACTGACGATTTTATATGCACATACATTGTGAAAGAATCCCTCCTTCGAGTTAATGAACCCATCCATCCCTTCTGTCTTTAAAGATGCTTCCCTGGCATTTTTTCTGATGTCCTCAGTTCTCCATTTTCTCCTTTGTCTTAGCCTTTGAGTCACAAGTTCCTATTATCATTAAGCATTGTATTTTGCCAAAGAAGGAGAGAGTCTGAGGGTTCAACATCAGATGCTTCTGGCTCTCTCCATAAGTACATTTAGATAAATAGAAACTAGAGCCTATAAATATATAGGCTGGTAAATAGGGTTAACTAGCTCTTCAAAAGTTTTAAGTAACAGTCTACTTCTCCCATAAATACAAGGGTGTTAGATTTGTATACTTAGAACATTTGTGAAATATTAAGTGTAAGTGGGTGGCAGAGAATGTGGAATTTGGAAGCTTGTTGTAGAACCAGACCTTTGTGATTATAGGATAGATAGGTAACCAACAGCTTCCATTTCATGTGACTTTCTATATGCTGGGCCCTGCATAAGCACTTTCTATGCATTATTTCATTTAATTTCCATGACAATCCTATGAAGAAGGTATAACTATTATCCACATTTTACTGGTAAGAAAATGGAACCTGAAATAGGTTAAGTAATTTACTTGCCCAGGGTCACAGAGCTAGAAGGATTCAGAGGGAGAACTCAAGTTGGATGTGAGCCGAACTGAACGCTTGTACTCAGCCCCATCAGGCTGCATTGCTACGTGGCGTGATCTGATTCATCGCGGCTCTCATTCTGTCCCTGGTGCCTGAAATTCCACTACTAACTGAAATGTATTCTTTTATGCTGAGGTGTAGTCCCTAGTTAAAATACTAATACTCTGGGTGTGTCAATAGGGTAAGCTGATATAGTCATTAATACTCTCATGTGAGTTATTGTATCACATTCTTCCTACTGTGACTAATGTTCGCTAAAAATAGCTGGGAACTAATGAAAAAGAAACCCTTCTTCACTAGGTTAAAGTGGTTGTGTTCTTCTTTTAGTCTGTGGGCGTTGGTGATAAACAATAGAGATTTCATATCTGACTTGTCCTTGGGTTAGATGACATTTCTGCAATAAAATTTCATAGAAAGGCAATCAGAATAACTGGAATGTAATACTTTGAAGTATGTTTTTATCAAGTCAGTAAAGAAGCCTTAATTTAAAGACTAAGCAACAAATCAAACAAAACTCTCTTCATTTTAATTCTGGTCTTATGAAAGTGGTATTTAAAAAGTAGCCCAACTTGTCAGGAGAAACTGATCATGGTATTGATTGGTGTTGCTAATTTCCAATGTGTTTTAAACTGGGATTCATGGCTCCTGCTTTTCCTCTTGGGGCAGAGTTTCCATTAGATCTGTGATGCCCTTCCTATACAATTTGCTAACTTGAAGTCTTTGGACATTTTAAGAGCTTTTACATATTATTTTAAAATGGTCCTTTAAAGTGTTTCCACTGACAATTTTGTTAGAAGGTAGAAGCACCAAGTGAGGGATGTAAACTAAAATGAACTAAGTGAAACTGAACAATTGGCAATGTTTCACGTCCTTACCAAGTAAGGGAGACAGGTGACCTCAGCTCACAGTGTTCACAAGGCCACCCAAGGCCATGTCTGTGCCACTGGCCTTTTCTCTACCCTCCCCCACCTCCTTCATTAGGCCCTGTCTCTCCAGCCACAGTTGTGGGCAAGGGACTCAAAGTGGGTGATTCAAAGCACTTCACCCTACCTGGCTCCTGGCAGGTTAAGATTGTGTCTGTTTAAGGACCATGGCAATCAGGCTGCATTATTTGGATCAATTTACTTTTTTCCCTCTATTTTAATTAAACACTTTTTTTTTTTTTAATTCAAGGAATCTGGCCAACAAGGTGAACCCTTCTGATAAGTACTGTTAACTGGTCTGACCACTCCAGGCACTAAAATCCTGACTGAAACATTCAGTCACGGTGCCCAAGCCAGATGGGTATCAATAACAACGCCTAAAAGGACTTCCTTTTACCTGAGACATTGGAAGGCAACAAAGGAATTAAGTGAATCGGACAAAAGCCAAACACTCGTTGCCACTGAACATGCGAATTGTACAGCTAATTCCTCTTGTTCTGATTCTGGGCTTACCAAACAAAGTTCTCATAAACTGGTGTTCCACAAAGCTCAACCAGGGTGGACTGGGCGGGGAAGGGGGGAACGCCAGTGTCGTTTTACCCACACGTTGGGTTCATTACAAATGAACCAGCTCGCCTGCTGGTCTACTAACTTCATCTCTTGCGCTGTTGGCAAGGGTGAGTCAGCCCCGAGTCGAGCCAAGCTGCACAGGGACAGGAATGAGTAAGCTGGTGGGCTGTGTCCTGGACTATGGGGAATTGGAGCTGGTGTCCCTTGGGTGGTCAGTCAGCTGTCCTTCCCCCAGGAGACACCTGATGTGACTGCTCACCTCTGTTTTAAACTTTTACACCGTCTCAGATCTCAGGATGAGAATTTTGTGTCTGATTTGCTGCAGCAAGAGTGTGTGACTCAAGCAGCTATTTGGGTTAGAAGACAATCATCTGTCTCTCACACAAATTCTCTGTAAAATTCTATACTAACAGGAAAAGGGGAAAAATGTTTTGACCCAGATTATACTGCATGATACACATGGTTGTCTCAAGTAGACACAACTCCAATGACTGAGTCTGAATACTGTTCCATTTATAAAATGTTCCATTTATAAAATGAAGAGGATAATAATTACCTGAGCTACTAATTATAGCTAAAAATCTAAAATTATTTTTCCTCACACGGAGCACCAATAAGTATGTAAATTAAATAAATAAAATTATTAAATGGAAGAAAAGTGCCGCCTAAAAACAAGAGGCTTAAACAAGATGCATTATTCCTTGTATATGCCACTGGATTTAATTTGCTAATGTTTTATCTATAACATTTGCCTCTGTGCATGAGGGAAATTTTATTTAATGCCATTTTCAGATTTGAGTTAGGATCATGCTGTCGTCATAAAATAAGTGGGAAAGTCTTTTTCTGTGTAGTCTCTGCAAATGTGTGTTTACGTTGAGCTGTTTCTTCATAAAATACCTGAAAGAATTCACTGTTATATCTATTGTGTTTGGAATTTATTTTATGGAAGTTTTAAAAACAGTGAATAATTTAAAAGTTAATAGGGACCATTGAGTTTCTATTCTTTAATTGTTAATTTTTGCAATTTGTAAAATATATTTGTCTGTGTCATCTAAATTTTCAACTGAATTAACATAAATTTGAAAGAAAAATAAGGTAAGAGAGCATATTCCCTTGGATTCAACGAACATTTTTTTGGAGCGCCTACCACGTATTCAGGTATTCTGCCAGGTACTTTTGCCTGTTAATTCACTTAATCCTAAAAACAATTCAGTGAAGTGGGCATTATCTACATTGCACCAATGAAGAAACTACAAGTGGTTTCTTAATTTTGGACCGTTTAGTAATCTGATTAAAGTTGAAGGAAGCAGATTTCAGAACCACATTTTTTTTTTTTTTTTTGTGGTACACGGCCTCTCACTGCTGTGGCCTCTCCCATTGCAGAGCACAGGCTCCGGACGCGCAGGCCCAGTGGCCATGGCCCACGGGCCCAGGTGCTCCGCGGCATGTGGGATCCTCCCGGACCGGGACACGAACCCGTGTCCCCTGCATCGGCAGGTGGACCCTCAACCACTGCGCCACCAGGGAAGCCCCAGAACCACATTTTAAATCCACATTCTCTATCTTCAGATCTGGATTTCTCAGCCATATCTTATGCTGTCTTTAGACTTTTTTCTGGAGTTATGAACAACGTTTGAAAATAAGATATTTGTGTTAACAATGGGAAGTACTCTAATTAGAAACTGCTAAATACTGATCATTCTCTGGCTTCCTATTTTCTGTCAGAATCATCAAAGATAGAAAATTCCATCAAGCTAATTAAGTAAGACATAGATGTTTTACACTGAAAGAAAAATATATATTCCTTAGCAGATAAAACTTGACTTATTCTTGGCTACGACTGTGAACCAAGACTAAACTTTAAATTCTGGGCCTCCAATTCTGCCTAGAAGTTCACTGCTGGATAACTACACTGATTTACTTCAGTTAAGAAATGTTTATTGTCCTACACATACATGGACGATTAATTTACGACAAAGGAGCAAAGAACATACAATGGTGAAAGGACAGTGTTTTCAATAAATAAATGTGAGAAAACTGCACAGTCAGATGCACAAAAATGAAACAACCCCATTTCACACCATACAAGAAAATCAACTCAAAATGGATTAAAGACTTGAATGTAAGACCTGAAACCATAAAACTCCTAGAAGAAAACATAGGCAGTACATTTTTGGCAAGGTCTGAGCAATATCTTTCTGGATAGGTCTCCTCAGGCAAGGGAAACAAAAGCAAAAATAAGCAAATAGGACTATGTCAAACTAAAAAGCTTCTGCACAGCAAAAGAAACCATCAACAAAATGAAAAGACAACCTACAGAATGGGAGAAGATATTTGCAACTCATGTATCTGATAAGGGGTTAATATCCAAAATATATAAAGAACTCATACAACTCAACAACAAAAACCAAACAACCTGATTTTAAAATGTGCAGAGGAGCTAAAATAGACATTTATCTGAAGAAGACATATGGACAGCCAACAGGCACATGAAAAGGTATTCAACATCACTAATTATTAGGGAAATGCAAATGGAAACCACAATGAGATATCACCTCACACCTGTCAGAATGGCTATTATCAAGCAGGCAAGAAACAGCAAGCACTGGCAAGCATGTAGAGAAAAGGGAACCCTCATACACTGTTGGTGGGAATGTAAATTGGTGCAGCCACTATGGAAAACAGTATGGAGGTTCCTCAGAAATTTAAGAACATAACTACCATATGATCCAGCAATTCCACTTCTGGGTATTTATCCAAAGAATATGAAAACACTAATTAGAAAAGATATATGCACCCCTATATTCATCACAGCATTGTTTACAATTGCCCAGATATGGAAACAACCAATCAATAGATGAATGGGTAAAGAAGATGTGAGGTATATATGACACAATGGAATACTACTCAGGCATAAAGAGATGAAATCTTGCCATTTGTGACAACATGGATGGACCTTGAGAGTATTATGCTAAGTGAAATAAGTCACAAATACCATGTGATTTCACTCATATGTGGAATACAAGAAGCAAACAAACAAAATAAATGAACAAACCAAACCCAACAGAAAAAAACATGCAGATTCAGAGAACAGAGTAGTGGTTACCAGAGAAGTGTGTGTGGGAGGGCAAAATGGGTAAAGGGGATTGACTATATAGTGACGAATGGAAACTAAATTTGGGGTGGTGCACATACTGTAGTGTATACAGAGTAGAAATATAATGTTGTACACATGAAACTTACATAATGTTATAAACCAATGTTACCTCAATTTAAAAAGTGTTTATTGACCAACTACTATGTGATACACTCCCTTAAGGACAAGGCATGAACAAGCAAGTAAATAGGCAGCTACAATGAAGTGTAAGAAATACCACTAAATTCCAGAGTTGTTGAGGTGAAAGCAGAGAAATAACAGCATAACTTTGTGAAGATTTACTGGCCATTCCCATTGTTGATAAACTTTTGAACCAGGAAAAACCATTCTAGTAGGGAAATCTAACAGTAGGGTTATCTCCAGGTGGTGGTATTACTTTGTTCCTTTATTTTATTATTATTTTTTAAAGTCTTTATTGAATTTGTTACATTGCCCCTGTTTTGTTTTGTTTTGTTTTTTAATATTTTGGTCTTTTGGCCCTGAGGCCAGCAGGATCACAGCTCCCCAACCAGGGATCAAACCCACACCCACCGCATTGGAAAGCAAAGTCTTAACCACTGGACCGCCAGGGAGTTCCCACTTTGTTCCTTTATAATTGTCTATACTTTTTGGATTTTCTAAAGTGAGCGTATATTGCTGACAATCTGAAAAAATGATGAAATAGCTGGGGAAAGAAAAAAAACAGCAAAAATGCACACAATTGTTCCTCCCTTTGCCACAACTGACTTAGCCCTGCCCTCATCATGGGGTCAAATTGTGCTGGCCAAGCTCTGTGGGTGGATGGGAGCAGGGCAGGTGCAACCACAGGTTAGAACCTGGCAGGTAAAGAACGAGGTGCCCAAACTCAACCTGTGATTCTTTTTCTTGTTTTTTTTTGGGGGGGAGAGGGGTAGATGGGGATAAGGGGCTGAGGCCTGAATATGATTGGGTCTACAGAAAGATAATGATCTCAGCAATTGATTTACATGGATTCTGTGCCCTAATGAAGACTTGAGAAGTAATTTCCTTTGTCAGCCAGGTGAGACTGGGTTGAGTCCATGGCCATGACTGTAGATGGACACAAAGTCTGTGTATGATTTCTTTTTTTCTTCTTCAGAGCATCTCTTTTCCCACATTGGTCTAATCAGGTGCACCACTGAAGGAGAAAAGAGGTCAGATCCCATTTCCATCCTCTTGATGAAGGGGTAGGAGACAGGATGAGGAGAATTAGAAAGCTGTGTGAAGCAAAGTAGTGTCTGAACAGCTATGAAGCCACAGAGGGTTTCAAAACAGGCTACTCTGTCTCTCCTCAGGGATGGAGGACTCTTGGCATTCCTGGATGTGTTGAATACAAACTATAAACGGGCAGTTTAGAGTGAGGCTAGATAAATACATGCTTTAGCGGCATAGATGTTAGGCTCTTGAGGGAAAGGACATATTTTATTTGATTCTAATTTTCCCAGAAAGTGCCACCTACCTCTCAAGCATGGTCAGAATAGCCTGTAATAATTTGTCATATTGTGCCTATGTTATCTATTTTTGCATTTCCCCGTGAGAAGCTATAAAGGATGTGTTTACACTGGTGTAGTGGCCTGCTTTGCCCGCGGCTATCACTGTTGGATGAATCCCCTTGACTCTGTGGAAACAATTGAAAAGTGTTACAGTGTATTATTGCTGAAAGGACAATGTAATGATGGTTTGGAAAAGGCCCCTTGCCTTTAGGATGCAGATGAATTGTGATAGTCTAGGCTGAAAGAGCCCTTATTTTTGTGTTCGCTGTCTGGAAAAATGACACGCTAGAAACAGAATAAATACATTCTGATGGTTCTCGTGTCTTCTGTGAAAACAGAAGCTTTGTTGATTCTTTAAATGAAAAACCAAAACATATTGCACAGTATATTTTGAAGCGTTTTATTAATATATTCTGTTTATTACTTTTTATATACACACACACCACTTACTTTGTCTATACCCAAAGCAAATAGATAGTTCAGGCCAAGAAATAAAGTATTTTTTAAAGGAAGTTGAGGACTTCCCTGGTGGTGCATTGGGTAAGAATCTGCCTGCCAATGCAGGGAACACAGGTTCAGGCCCTGGTCCAGGATGATCCCACATGCGGCGGAGCAACTAAGCCCACGTGCTGCAACTACTGAAGCCCGCACGCCTAGAGCCCGTGTTCCACAGCAAGAGAAGCCACCGCAATGAGAAGCCAACGCACCGCAACAAGGAGTAGCCCCTGCTCACCACAACTAGAGAAAGCCCGTGCGCAGCAACGAAGACCAAATGCAGCCAAAAATAAATAAATAAAATAAAATAAAAAGGAAGTTGAGCCAATGTTTGTATGTGTGCCACAAAATTAACTGAATATTTCTCTTAATTTGTCCTGAACTTTGGTTCAAATGATATATTGGAAAGGTCATAGTTGTTTGTTTGTCTGTTTTCTTTCTTTGGCTCCACTGGAAGAATTTATTGTAGAAAAAGACAAAGGGACAAAATGGGCAGTATATAGATTGCCCTTGTGAAGCAGAATGAAAGTTTCCGGACAGTGAGGTTGACACATTGTTAAACACATGGAAAAAAGGAAAGGCTTGAGCGTGTACTCTGTTTAGAGCACAAGATAACACACTCACGTGCTAGATTAACTCTCTAAGATTTGATATTTAATAAAGCTGGATTTATTACAATATGAGTCTCGTTTCTTTTCTATAAAATGTATGAATTTCCTAAGAGAAACGAAACAAGATAATCTGAAGGCTACATCAGGTACGAACCCTAGCCACTCGGCCAGCAGAGACAAGAAACAGGTGAGGAAGGCCGGAATGACAGGAGGGGATTAGAATACTCAGGTATCCATTAGACAGCAGGCTCGATCTGCTGTCACAACCATGGTGCATATTCTGGGATAAAATAATACATGTGTGCTGATATTACTGTTTCTTTTGTATCAATGCCTGGCAGAGACTAGTCTACAGAACCATGGTTCTTTAAGCCTAGAATGAGAGAGGAAAGGAAGGGTTCAATCCATGTGGCACAGAGTCACAGCCTTCCACACTGCCATTCAGACCCAGGATGAGGCACTGTCCAAATTAGACCACGTGGAAGCGTTCTGAAAAAAGCACAGAGGACCCAGGTTCTCGTGTGGTTTGCCTTAAATCATCTGTGATTCCAGCTTAACAGAATGAAGGAAGAGAAGATATCAGAGCATGTCTAGTTTCAGATATGAATCAAGACTTTTTATGCTAAGTTCTCCACACATTATAGACACTATGCTATCCATGCTTGGATGGAGAGAGAAGAAAGTTTAAATGCCTTTGTTTATTAAAATGTGTTATAATATTTAAAAAATAGTTAGGCCTTTCTAAATATATATTGAAATGAACTAGGATAAACCCTCTCCACAGGCCAAATAAGATTTACTATTGTAAGTATTACTAATGATTAGCGTGACTATTTTAACTTCTATAGTTTTAAATATACCTTATGATCTTTAACTACACAATGTAATTCAAAAGAAAAGTAAAACACCTTTCTATAGAAATTTGATGTGTCTTTATGTAATTTTGGTCTTTGTCCTTAGTCAATGTTTTATTGCTTTAACAAAAAATGAAACCTTTCTTTCCCACAGGATCTCCATCTATCAAATGGAAAGGTTTTATGGAAATTAGCAAATAATAACACCTTTAAAAATTTAATTCAATCAACATTTATCAAATACCTAATGAATACCAGGCACTTTGCTAGGTATTGGGGACGGAAAACATAAGCGGGACAAAGGTTACAGTCCAGTAAGTTAAACAAGTCTTTCTTCAAAAATACAATTTGATAAATTTGTAAGAATAGTAAGAAAAGAATGTTTGTACAATGGGAACGTAGTACAATGGGAACACATCTGAAGACTCATTTAGGGCAGTACCTAAAATATACTGGCATACTCCCCATCTGAATGTTCAACTAGTTTGCTGTCAGGAAGTTCCCCCTCACACATAATGTAAATTCCTTTGTAACTGGAGAGAATATAGCAGCCATTTAACCACAAATATCATGGCTGAACATCCTTTAATGTGAGGGTTGGCTATTATCAAAGAAACAGGAATAAAATATTTGGCCCCCACCATTTGTTGCTCTTCACGCAATTGCTACTTGTCTAGGGCTTAATATCTATCAGCTTCCTATTTCTCAAGTACATGCTGATTTTCTTAGGGGGTTACTTTTCCTGAGGGTTTTTATTGGGTCACTGCTCCTGACAGAGGGGCTCAAAGTAGAGTCTCCAACTGTATAAATGAGAGTTGTAGATAATTTGTAAAAATTAAAGAGATTATTTCATCTGCTGTTGTATGGTACTAGGTCACTCTCTTTCTTGCTATGAAAATCACTTTTTGTTGATATTTTTGCTGATATTAACGGTTCCAAGCTTCTTGTACAACTTTACACATCTAAGAAATTTTGCTGGTTCAGCCATCTTTTCCTATTTTACAAAAACTTTCAAAGTCACTCCTTGTTAATTGAATACAAGCCAACAAATGAATTTTATAAGTCCACATGAGGTAAGGAAACACACTTTCAAATAAGAAAAATTAAAACAAAGTTTTAGGGGGCAAGTTTTCTCTTTGTAAATTGTTTTAAGCAAACATTTAAGAAATTAATAGATCAACTACATATACGTTGTATCTCAAACACATTAGTAACAACATTGGTTTTCCCAATACCTGTTACGAGTCTCAGTGATCTTGTGAAGAATAGGCTAGAACAAATGATTGGTTGGGTCTGGCAGAAAGGTAGCTTAGGGATCTAAGATTCTGCTGAGAGTAGCAGCTGTAACCATGCTCTATTTAATTCATCCCACCACTGCTTTGTGAGCTGCATCGTGTATCCCAGCCCAGTGCCCGCTACAAAGCCAATGTCAATGTTTTTTGAATTAATGAATGAAAGATGAATGGAAAAGAGCATAGTTTCCTTGAGGGATCATTTAGAAACCAGGGCTGCATCTAACATTTAATAATGTTTAATGGGACGGCAAGAAGGCAGAAAACAAGCAATATACGTTTTTATTTTTGTTTTGTTTTAGGAGGATAGTGAGATAAATTTCTGTTTGAAAATCTGAAAGCCAGGAGCAGTTCTAAATATATTTTTATGTACCTAAAAATTATTTAACGATTTGAATGATGACCGTATGCTATTAAGAAAGTGTGCACCACAAGTAGTTTAAAAATTGCACATTATTAGGGAATTAATAGAGGAAGTGACTTTGTGAAAAAATGGCTAAAGGAGGGGATGACTAACAGAGAAGGAAAGTGAAACTTTTCTCTTTCAAATGGGAAAGCACAAATAGTTGAAAATACAGGGAAGTTAGTTGTACAGAAACCTTCAGGTTTGAAAAGGTTTAACCAAAAAAGTTCTGCCTTCTCTATTCAACAAGGTGTGGTTAGTTAGTTTGTTCTCTCTAGTTTGTGTGAGGAGAGGCAAGAGAGTCAGAGAGAATGGGATATTACTAGAAAGATAATATATATTTGATTAATCGGCAGAAATAGCCTAAATAGGATAAACAGCCTGATTATTAGCTGTAAAAGTGGGAAGACACAGAAGATGCCAGCAGCTGTAAGAAACTACAAAACCTTTTTGTTGCTAAACTGGTCTGAATTCCCAGAAACTTGGCCAAAGCTAGGAGAAATTTTATAGGAGTAAGTTTTCTGATCAAGTTTAGGAATGAAGCCAAAGACGGACCCAATTGTAATAGGCGGTAGTGATGGGTAGTGAAAAAGCAAGCCAAGGCTTATCCAATTGGCTCTATTTTATTTGCAGAGGCTGTGTTTTCTATTGTTTTAGTAGAGAGTTACTGCACTGATATTTTAAAAGGAACAACGAATGAGGAATCATGCTCACCTCCAACTTAACTGTACCTCTCAGCAAAGCCTAGTAAAGTGGCTGCAAACAAAACTTTTCTTTTGGCCACACCAAGAGGCATGTGGGATCTCAGTTGCCTGACCAGGGATCAAACCCACACCCCCTGCAGTGGAAGCGCTGAGTCTTAACCACTGGACCTGGACCACCAGGGAAGTCCCAAAACTTCTTTCTACAGCCTGGGAAGTTACCACTGTTACTGGCAGATATAATTTTACTGACTGAACGGTCAGTAAACTTCTTAAAACCTGAATTTATAATGTAAAAATGATAATGTTATAAGTTAATGAACACATTTAAAGACTCATTAAGAAAGTATCGGAGTGTAATGAAACAAATTTAGTCAGAAACCCAATTTCAAATTATCAGGGTATCTAATGCAGTATGTCATTAGATGTTATTTATTGTCACTCCATTCTCTCTGCTTTAGGCTTAAGTTCTTTAAAGAGAGTGATCCCCTGGGCTTCCCTGGTGGCGCAGTGGTTGAGAGTCCACCTGCCGATGCAGGGGACACAGGTTCGTCCCCCGGTCCGGGAGAATCCCACATGCCGTGGAGTGGCTGGGCCCGTGAGCCATGGCCGCTGAGCCTGCGTATCCGGAGCCTGTGCTCCACAACAGGAGAGGCCACAACAGTGAGAGGCCCGTGTACCGCAAAAAAACAAACAAATAAACAACAAAAAGAACAACAACAACAAAAAAAGAGAGTGATCCCCTGAGCCAGAACCGTGCCTGGCACATTAGAAAGCACCCTATAAATATGTATTTGATAAATAAATAAATGGTTCATTCATAAAAAGTCTGTCTATTTATCTATCACATATCATCTATCTGTCATAATGTCTACTCACCCCAAAGGACTTTACAATCTAATTTTGGGAAGCTAACTAGTAACTACAAGTCCCTACAGAGTAAGTACTATAATAGTACTAGGAAGAAAGGACTTCAGAGCACACATCTCAAAGGAATTAATTCCAATTTGGGCATCCTGAAAGCTTTATGATGGAAGGCACATTTGATCTGACAGTGAAGAGACAGGGAGACTAGAGAGAAATGCATTCCAGGTAGGAACAAAAGTAGAATGGAGGGGAAAGATAAGGCTGGGTGGGGAAACAAGAACATATGACCGAGCTAAAATACAAATTGCATGGGCCCAAAACTGGGAGACAGGGCTGAGAGGGAAGGTTGAGTGAGATAGCGGAGGGCTTTGAACGCCTACTTCCGGGACCTAGTCTTGCCTTCCTCAAAGATCCCTTTCCGGGACTTCCCTGGTGGTCCAGTGGTCAGGACTCTGCGCTTCCACTGCAGGGGGTGCAGGTTCGATCCCTGGTCGGGGAACTAAGATCCTGCCTGCCACACCGTGGGGCCAGGAAAAAAAAAAGTGATTAAGATAAAAAAAAGGATCTCTTTCCTATAATGTGGTGATCCTAGTACTCCTTGATTATACACCCTATAGGTAAAAATTTCTAGTGCATAACCTCAACATAGGAATACTAAGTTTTAAATCATATATTAATATACACTACTACATTTATAAACTATACTCCTCATCTGGAAAAGCAAAGTGAAGCTTTTCTATGATGAATAATACTTTTAGGAATATAAACTCAAATCTATTAAAAATAAAGCAGTACTCATACCTTTTGGTTCAGGCTTTCCAAAAAGTTTTCTGTAGGAACTTATCCTACAGAAACCACTTTTGAAATGCACAAGGAGGTTTATTAGCTCGTTTGAAAAATACTTATCACGAGCCTACAACTTTCCAGGCACTACGCTGAGTGCTGTGGATGCACAAGGAGCAAAACCAGGTAGACCCCTGCACACACAATGCTCGCAATCTGGAAGAGGCCTCGGATTCTAATCAAATAATCACACAAGTACCTGAAAAATTCGAGTCGGATCAGGCAACAGTGGAGAGATCGGTGGTGCTGTGAAAGCATGTATTAGGAAAGCAAACCTAATTTAGGGATCAGGGAAGATATCTTGAAAAAGAGACAAATGGGCAGAAATCTGAAGACTCGGTAGGATCAAGAGTGCTCCTTGTAGTACTGATTGTAATAAAAAGGTAGACCAAACTGACTACTCACAAGATAATTAAATAAACCATCATATAGCCATTTAGTGCAATGCTATCCAGCTATGAAAGGAGGTAGAAGGAGGTATTACCATGGAAACAAGTCCAACATGTATTGCCTAACTGTATGACACTATATTTTATAGAATTCCATTTATATTAAGAATGTTCCATATATAGAAAAAGTTGGATATACACATATACATATATGTACATACACATATGTACATATAGAGAGAGATTGCTTTGGGGATTATGGGAGATTTTCATTTTCTACCTTGAATATTTTTGTAATACTTGAATTTTGTGTAGCTCTGTATTATGTTTAGAATCATAAAAAATAGCATTTAAAAAAGTGTGTTCTAGGTCTTACTAGTGGTTTGGGGGCTGAAGAGCTCACACACATATACACACATGTACATGTGTAGTAATTATGGATAATTCTGATATTGATGTATACAGTCACAGCAAAAGCTATTTTAAAACATACATTCTGAACTAACAGAACAAAAAGCATAATCTCCATGATGGCACCAAATTTCTATTCATTCTGGCTGGAAGGAGAGAGAGTAGATGATTTCTTGAGCTTTCCACCCTTCTCACCAGTTTCCTAAGGACTTATAGTTCATAGAGCAAGATGTTTTGTCAAAGGGATACAAACATTCTGTAGGTTTTTATCTGTAAAAACAGAGGTCCTGAGAACCAGAGGCCTTAGGAAGTTACCAGTTTCACACTTCAAAATTGCCAAGAGTTTGTTAAAACGGTCACATAGCATTGCTATCTGGTTCTTAGCTTTTCATGCGTATGGGAATCAGTGGCAAGCTTGTAAAATCTGAGGATTCCCGGGCTTGCTTTGGATTTGCTGAGTCAGAATTTCTGGGGGAAGGCCTGGGGTCTGCATTTTAAGATCTTTGGTGCTTCTCCAAGCCCCACTTTAGGAAACATGGTGACTTTGGATCCAACCAATCAAGCTCTGCCTTGACAAAGAGGGTGTTGCTGGCCTGAGATGAGGAAAATGCCAGAACAAGAAATCCGCGTCTCCTTCCTAACAGATTTTGATTAGTGGGTGAAAGGAAAATTTGAAGCCAATTAGGAAAAATGCTTTTCCTCTTTCCGTTTCCTCAGACTTATGAAAGACGAGACGTCGTAATAAGAGCTGCTTTAGCCCATTATTCATCTTTTGTTTCCTTAGCGGAGCACTGGCTTATTAACTGGAAGCCAGTGCCTTTCTCAGTGGATGCAATCCATGAGCGCCTTCACGTTCCCTGGACGGTAGGCTGGTTCATCTGAGCACACAGTGCACGGTTATGTTACAGGGAAGCCACTTCAATGGGGGTTATGGGGGAGGGGGTTTGAGGAACGGCAGCAGGGAGGGAGGGGAAATGTGTGATGTGGAGGGAAAGTCCTATCCAGACCCTCAAGGGAGAACACTGTACTTTCTTGGTCTTATAATGATAATTATCAGTGACCTAGTTACTACTATTACCATTCCATAGAGGAGACCATGGCAGCACTGTAAATATACCTGTTTCTGTAATTTAGATTTCATGTTCTCTTAGAAAAACAACATTCATGGTTTTTCAGTTTAAAAGAGAACACATTACTTCTATGATTTACAACTAGTTGATAGAGAATTCATAAAAAAATAAACTAGACAACTGCACCTGTGATAATAGAAATACTCTTTGTATTTAATACAAAATAGTATTTAATACAATTGTATTACAAATGCAAATTAATTGTATTTAATACAAAATCCTACCATCTAGGAATTTCAGAGTATAGAATCAATCAGTTAATTTTTCTTACTTTCTAGGTGTCAATCAACCTCCCACCTTCTTCCTTCTCTCTCTCAACAAATACTCAGCAAAACAATGGGAAATACTGCCATCCTTTACAGAAGGCCCTGATTTCCCATCCTTATAAAAAAATTAACAGGTTTGAGGATAATTAATATAAATGATTGTTTTCCAACCCCCAAATAATTAATTTATTAATTAAGGTATTTAATTAATTAAGGTATTAATTAATTAATTAAGGTATTTCTAATCCCCACAGTAAATCCCCAGTAAGGATTTCAAAATAGCATGGTTTATTAGGCCTAATTCTAAAAGAAGCATGTATTCATTTTTTAAAACTAAAAAATTCAGAGAATTATAAAAAATGAAATAGATGATCATTAATCTCACTACCTAGAAACTACAGTTAACCATTTAGTATATTTCCTTCCAATCTTTTTTATTAATGTACATTAAATGTATATATTAATTAATTTTATTAATATACATTTAATATATATTAATATACATTAAATTATATATATTTTGGGTCACAAACTATACATAATTGTCTATACACAATTATGTTTTTAAACTATTTTTACTTCTAATACCAAGAACATTTTACCAAGCCATTAAATATTATTTGACAAAGAAATATTAAAATGTCTCCAGTTTCCCACCATATGGAGTGCCCTTAATTTAAGTAACTCTTCACCTATTGTTGGACTTTTCAGTAGTTTTCGAATTTTTTCTACTAAGAAACTAGGATGAAAAATATTTTATTACTTGATTCTAGAGCTCTGTTTAGAAGGGGAATTGTCTATATTTAGGAGACAACCATGAGAAGCTGCTTCCAGTCATCAAAGAACTTTAAGTATATGAATATCAAATCCAGTTTTAAGTTGTTTGAATCACTGTGGTTTAAAACAATCTCCCCAACCTCAGCTAAATGGGATAGACTGCACACCTCTGCTTTGTGTGAGAGGTTTGTGGGAGAATCAAGGAAAGGGCTTGAGCCGGGGTGGCGGGGCGTGGAGAGAGGAAAACAACCATGGTGAGTCATGAATGAGATCAAGTGTCCAGGGGTGAACAGAAGTGACGGCGAGAGTGTAAGTGCCCAGGAATTCGAAGAAGTATCAGAGGAGGGCACTGTGCTTCCCCAGGGACACAAAACTAAAGGCTCGAGCCAATTTTATTTTAATTTTAAAAGGTCAAGATGACCTCAGCTGATATCTATGAAATAAATAACACTGACAAAATAGGACACAGTTAGATTTTGTTTTTTTGATCCATTAGGGGAGTCTTTGTCTTCTAATAGAGGAGATTTTAACATACACATTTATCTTGTTAGCTCATTTCATGCTTTCAGTTACAAAAATACTCTTTATAAAAATTATTTTTGGTTTCATTTTAAATTTTACTTTAGCTGTACTTTGCCCTTTATTCCCTAGAGTGATTTGGAAGTCACAAATTGTCACTGGTCAGGTTCCCCAAGAAACAGGAGATTTGCCTGCAGGAAGTTTGCTAGAAAGTGCACTCAGGAGCAGTGTGAGGAATAGAGGACTGGGCTGAGGGAGAAGCTGAACTTCGGTGCAGTTGCATCAGAGGCCTCAGTCTCATCTACTTGGAGCTCTGAGATGAGGGTGGCCCTTCTAGAACATTCCAAATTGAGGTGTGGGGGAGGGGAGAGGGAGGGTTGGCAGGTGGCTAGGGATTTATACTCCTGCATTGGCCAGTCATGGGTATGGGCTGCCCCTGGAGAGGGGTCATGTGGTCATGTCCTAAGGGCAAGGGAGTTCCTCCAGGGGAGGGCACTTCCTGGGAGAGACCCAGCCTGAGCCTTCAGTGGGCAGCACTCCCAGCAGCTGCAGGGAATGACAGTCCCCCTCCTGAAGAGGGGGTCTGGGTGGCGCCCACAGTGCTCACCATACACTGCTTATTCTTCTGCTAGCATTTTCCTGTAAATTAAAAACACCTGGACTTCTCTCTCCCTCTCCCTCTCTCTCCCTCTCTCCCTCTCTCTCTCTCTCTCTCTCTCTCTCTCCCCCCCCCTCTCTTTTTTTTGGCTTCGCCATGTGGCATGTGGGATCTTAGTTCCCCGACCAGGGATGAAACCCATGCCCCCTGCAGTGAAAGCGCACAGTCTTAATCACTGGACAGCCAGGGAAGTCCTTCTCTCATTTTAATGTCAATAATTACATCATATTTTAATGGAAAGAATTATTGACTTCCTTTGGGGGGGTCTAATAAAAAATTTAGCAGGATTTAATTTCTTCAATTCCTAGTTTTAGTTGATACAATCTGGCATTTTGGATGGACATAATTAGCAGCATCATGCTATGTTTCTGCAAGGTTTATCTTATCTTGAAGGATTATTTTTGTCATTAGTATTACATTTTATAACCATTCCAACATCTTATAGATTGAACTGCTTAAACTCATAAAAGCTAAATGTCATTTTTTTCCCCACTGCCTTGATGTGAAAAAAACAAACAAAAGGCCCAGAGCTGGGGAGAATTATACCTGCTTTGCTGCTAACCCCAAAACCAACATTCCCTAACTGGCATCCATACTGCAAAGTTCCTATTTTAAAAATCTGATCGTGGAAGGGTGCATTCTGGCCTGATTTTTTTCCCGTTTTGGTCTCACAAGAAGGTGACTTGGAATCCTAGCCAAATATATTTAGTTAAACAATGTAAGCTGATTTGAGTTCTTCCAATCTGTGAGGGCTCTGGCAGCAACAGACAAGAGGCCAGAATCATATTCACTTTGATCTGTTCGCCCAACACGTTTTTCTGTATTTAATTCTTCTACCAACTTGGATGAACTTGGGAAAAGCACTTTGATCCTTAGGAATGCAGCAGAAGTACGCCTCTACATGATAATCAGCACAGGACATGCAACAGTTCGAGTCTAAAGCAACAAGATCGACAAGATCGTAACCTCAGGTAATAGCCAGATTCTATCATTATCTCTCATATGATATCAGCTTTTCAACAAATTGCTGAATCTGTTATCAAATCCATTCTGACATTCATTCAAATGGGGGGTCCTGGGAGGAGAGGTGGGACATGAGATGGGCTCAGAAGTATGATTCAGAGCATGAATGCTCTTGTACAGATGTAAACTATGGAGTTTGCATGATACCCTCTGATAAAGAGGCATCTTTCATTAAACATGTATTATTACAGATATCTAAGGCATGGGCCTCTCAAAGGCACTCCAGTGGTTGGTAGGCATATCAGTAATAACTCTCGATTTATTTTAATGTGGAAGTTTTAGCTACTTGACTATGAATTGAAGGGAATTTGGATGGAGTTGATGTGGCTCTGTAACATGCAATGTGGTGGCATCATTCTCCAGATTCTGGGAACACTGGCACAACCCGGTCGGTCTATGAACTATCATTGCAGGCTTAGTTAGATATGGTTCAAAACAAGAGGTGAGACCCTGTATTCAGTAAAATGCTACATTAGGTCAGCCTGAAGGCCTTTTTTGAATCACTGTAGCCTGTTAAGATTTAAATTCCTCAGGCTTCCACTGTTTTGTCTGGTAAACGTATAAATAACCTTGCATAGATGTTGTTTTTAATTTGGTTCTGTTTTTTTCAATTGTTACATGCAGGCACTGTTCATATCCGTGAACATTAGTTTTATATTAAATGTTGAAAAGTTGGTTTTTGCTACTGTATATTTTTCACTCTCTAATTAGATAAGAAGTAATAAAAATCTCCATATATATGTGTTTTCCTGAAGCCAATGTGCTTTATAGTCAAGCAGTTCTTTTACTGATTAGATGCCCACAAATAGACATTTCTTTAGAGCTGGTGACAAGAAGTATGATGGCCATGAGGACTTCTTTTGTCCTTAGAATGCCCTTTTCTATTTCCATGTGAATCTCATTGCATAAGGATTGACGTAATTAATCAGCCGATTTGTAGGTAAGTCTTTCTGACAAGCTAGCCACCTTCCTTTAGCAGAAGTGTAAAATGAGCAATCTCAGAGACATGCATTAAATTCACTAATTAGATTAAATACCAAACCAAGGACTTCCAGGGATCATGTTTCTTTTGTAAAGCAAAGGATGTTTTATAATTAATAATCATGTTGCAGTCAATCATTTAATTGCAAATAGTGCCCGATTTTAAGGGTAAATGTATAAAACAACATTAAAGATCAAATGTACTTGTGTGCTAGAGCCTGAACATTTCTACCATTATTTTTCAGATGACAGTTTCTCCATGGATGTTATTAGTGAGGAAATTTTTTCTGGAGTTATAAGACTGCTCCTGTATCTTTCTAAACCCCAGAAGAGAGAATACACAGATGAGCATATCATGCATACTAGAATCTTGGGCTATACTGGTGGTGTGACAAGAATGTCACTTTCTATTTCCAAAAGATGTTGTCACGCAGGAGGATAATTATTGCAACCCGTGCCCACTGCAGGGGAAGCATAACCTCAGCTTGGTGATAGTCAAGTAGATCCTATGTGTGATGGGAAGTGGAGGCCACTGCAAGGCTCTCTGCCCCTGGGAATAGGTGCTTCCTATGGAATTGTCATCCATCCTATTTTGCCTGTCACACCTTTATGTTCAATGAAAACAGTGGTGACTGGTTAAATCTGCAAGTAGGTGTTGAGTACATGCATCCACAAATCAGGAAAGAGGTCTGAGTTGGCATTACGTATTTCAGAGTAGAGAGTCCTCAAGGAGAGGAGACAAAGTGCAAAGAGGAGATGCAAGGTGGTGGCCTGAGGGACAGGAGTGCTTAAGTGGTGGGGGGAAGAGGAGCATGGGAAGGAAGCTGCATGGAGTGAAGGAAGTCAGACAGAGGGAGACTCATATCATATGATATCACCTATATGTAGCATCTAAAAAAAAGATACAAATGAACTTGTTTACAAAACAGAAACAGACTCACAGACATAAAACAGAAACAGACTTACAGACACAAAAAACAACCTTATGGGGCTTCCCTGGTGATGCAGTGGTTGGGATTCCGCCTGCCGATGCAGGGGACACGGATTCGTGCCCCGGTCCAGAAAGATCCCACATGCCGCGGAGCAGCTGGGCCAGTGAGCCATGGCTGCTGAGCCTGCGCTCCGCAATGGGAGAGGCCACAGCAGTGAGAGGGCCGCGTACCACAAAAAAACAATGGTTACCAAAAAAACTTATGGTTACCAAAGGGGAAGCAGGGGGGAATAAATTAAGGATTTGGGAGTGACATATACACACTACTATATATAAAATAGATAACCAACAAGGACCTACTGTAGAGCACAGGGCACTATATTCAATATCTTGTAAAAACCGATAATGGAAAAGAATCTGAAAAAGAATAGATATATAGGTACATGTGTAACTGAATCACTTTGATGTACACCTGAAACATTGTAAACCAACTATAATTCAATTAAAAAAAAAAAAGACAGGAATAACTCAGACTGCCAAGCCAAGTTTAGAATGAGAAGCAACTCCTCAGAGGAACAGCAGCGAGGACAACATGTACCAGAACTGGGGCTGAGGAGTCCTGCGCTCCGAGAGTAACAGGCACCGCCCGGGACAATGAACCACTGTGACTGCCCGTCACCACTGTGGTGCAGCTCCAACCCCCAGTGCAGCCTTTTCCATCCCGGAAGGCCCTGGTAGGAAGCAAAGTCTGCTAAGTAGGGAAAAGGAGAAGCTTAGGTGCAAATCAGTGAATGAAAAAAGAAGAGAACCCAAAAGTTTCAAACTGAAACCCAAAATATTTCCTTTATTTCAAATTCCATGGTAAGTGGAATAATATTATATACCATTAGGGAAATCTGAAATAAAACTGTTAGACAAACGGAATATTTAGATTTTTTTAATCTAAGAGGAACATGTGGGTAACAAAGGATGTGACTTCTATATTCTAAGAGCTGATTTTAAAGAAAATTATCCTTTTCCCAAGAATTAAGTTATGGATTAGACAGTAAATTTATATTCATATGGATTCACACAAAGAATAATACTGGTCATGGGACTTCCCTGGTGTCACAGTGGTTAAAAATCCATCTGCCAATACAGGGGACACAGGTTCGAGACCTGGTCTGGGAAGATCCCACATGCTACGGAGCAACTAAGCCCGTGCGCCAACTGTGGCGCTCTAGAGACTGAGAGCCACAACTACTGAGCCCTAGTGGCACAACTACTGCACCTAGAGTCCATGCTCTGCAACAAGAGAAGCCACCGAAATGAGAAGCCCGCACACCACAATGAAGAGTAGCCCCCGCTCGCCACAACTAGAGAAAACCCGTGCAGCAATGAAGACCCAACGCAGCCAAAAATAAATAAATTAAAAAAAATAATAATAGTGGTCATGCATCTATGCATTCATTTGTTCCTTTAACAAATGTTTATTGATGGTCTACCTTGTTCTTGACACTGGACATGACAGTGGTGAGCCAGGCCAACCTGGTACCTGTGCTCACAGAGCTCCCCTCTGGTAGGGGAGAAAGACATTAGTCACACAATCATACCAATAATTGTAAAACTGGAACCATACTCGAGGATATTTGATAGTAGGGAGACCTGACTTAGAGCCACAAGGGAAGTCTTAACTAAGGAAGTAACAATTCCAAACAGAGGGAACCGCATGAGCGAAGGCCCTGTGGCATGAAGAAGCATGTCCTGAAAGCTCACCATGGCATCATCTGAAGAAGCAGAACAAAGAGTTTTATCTTTAAAAAAAAAAAAATCAAGCACAATTGATTATCCAATCTTATTGAATACATTAGTTTCAAGTTTCATCTTTATTCTTAGAGTAATGGAAGCTGTGGAAGGGTTTTAAGCAGAAGAACGGCATTCCCAGAATTATGTTTCCAAAAGATCACTCCGGCTCCTGAGTGGAGGAGAGGGGGAAAGTGTGGTCCCTGGGAGATGAGTGTAGTGATCTAGGTAGTTGCAGGAAGAGGCTACTGAAGTCATATAGACAAGTGGTGGTGGCTTGGGTTAAGGTTGAGAATGGATTTGAGATGTTTAGGAGATACAGCCAACAGGACCAGATGTTAGAATAAATATGTGAGTTAGGAAGAAAGGGAGGTTAAGGGTGATTCCTAGATATCGGGCTTATACAACAGGAAAGACGGGAGTGCCTTTTGCTGAGATAAGGGAAGTAGAAGAGGACCATGGATTGGTGGATGGTAAGGTCATGAATTTAATTCTAGAACTGTAGATGTACCTTTGAGACATCTACATGGAGATGACAAGTTGGCAGGTGGGTCTGAAGTTCTGATGAAACGTCTGGTCTAGATATAGGCATTTGTAAGTCATCCGCAAATGTTTGGGATTGATCAGTACGTTAGGAAGAAAACATAGTGAAAAAAGAGAGAGAGAGAGGGCCTGGCACTGTGTGTTGAATAGTTAATGGCCAAGTATAGGAGGATGAGTGTGTGAAGGACAGGTGGCAGCCAGAGAGGTAAGGAGAAGAAGAGAGTTCTATGTCACCCAAGCCCAGGAAAGAGCATGTTTCAAACAATGAGACCAGGATCAGCCATGTTAGACACGGCTGTGCGACGGAGTGAGTTGAGGACTGTGAATGTCCATTGAATCTAGGGACACGAAGGTCATGCTGACCGTAGCAAGACTGGTTTTAATGGAGAACTGAGTGGACGCCAGAAGGAGGAGTTGGGGAACACGTGGGACATAAAAGGGGAGACAGTGAAGATAGAAAACTCAAGTGCTTTGGCTGTGATGAGACAGCTGGAGAAACGGCTGAGTGGGCATCAGAGGCTGAGTACGTGGGAGGCCCTTCAGTGTGACAAAAAGATTCACCTTGGAGAGAGAGTCTCCTTGAGGGAGCCGTTACTGGAGAGTGTAAGATTCTGAGGAGGTGGGTGGAAGGGAGAGTGAGGAACGTTTGGTATCCAGACAATGACAGACTCCTCCTGTCACAGCTTCAGTCTTCCTTGTGTTGTAGCTGTTTTTCTGCAGAGTGAGGGAGGGGAGAATGTGTATGTTTGCCTGTGTCTGTGGTGTGAGGGCAGCTGGTCGCAAGAGCGGGGAGAAGCTGGGCGGTAGTTTTTGTGGAAAGGAGGAGAGTGAGTTAATCAGAGAAATGCAGTGAGTGGGTTCACCTGAGATGAGCTTATATGCGTTGACAGTAAAACCAACGTGCTCTCGTGTGACTTTCCTGGTAAGGTTCAGCTGCTGGGGGCTGGACGCAGATCGTTGGCTTCATCAAGGATGAGATTTTGCCAGACAAGGGAAACAAAAACCGACAAGGGCAAGGGAGTGGGGAGCATTGGCGGAAGCGCTCTAAAATCCTGAACCATAGCTCTGCTGAAGGAGGAGGTAAGTCAAGACAGGAGAAGGTCACCGCCCTGTGAGGCTGAGGCTGGAGCGAGGAAGCAGAAGTCCTACCGAGGCTGAAGAATGGTCCCAGTGGGAGGAGCTGAGCAGGAGGGAAGAAGTGATGTGCACAGAGCGTTTGCATCAGAGATCCTGAAGGTTGAGGAGTTGCAGGGTGGCAAGACCCAATCAGTGTACGTGCACTGGAGTGGATAACCTGCAGTAAAGTGTCGGAGAGGAGAACTTGAGGAATGAGGCCATTTCGTCAAATGTCACGTATGCATTGAAGCATCTGAGGGTGGTGGCAGGGCTTACAGGCCACATGCTAAGACTTTGAAAAATAACAGGGAAGGGAGCGGCCAGGAATCTGATAGAAGACAATGACAAGAAGGAGAGGTAGAGATGAAAACTATGAAGGTCATAAAAATGAGATTTTTTTTTTTGCAAGAGGAAACACTAGCATGGGATGGACGTAGCAGCAAGGGGCCAGGAGGACGGCAGCCCTGCCTCCTGGTCCTAAGTACGTGGTGGGGGCGGAAATGTGAGGGCAATGGGAAGAAGCATCCCTGGGGTGGGAAGCGGGCTTCGGTTCAGTCCAGATGCATGAAGGCAGGTCAGAGAGAGCAGAGGAGTTGGGAGTCTCTCCAATGGCAGAGAGGGGAAGAGGCAGGCGAGGGGCAGGGCCTGGATCAGGGCTGGGAAGTACAGAGAATTATTGTCAACACCAACAGGAGGTAGGTCTGGGGGAGGAAGGATGCCTTAAAAATCATAAGAAAGAGAAAAGATTAGCTGCTAATGTCAACCAATGTTAAGCTAATTCAAACCAGGAAGAGAAGGACTGCCTCACCCCCCCACCCCAGTAGGTCCCTGACCGCCCCCCGCAAGCAAGGAGGACGTCCACCTTAGAGAAAAATGTGTCTAAACTAGGGTTTGGGCCCCATTTGAGACAGTTCTCTGAATATTTAACCCCAAATATTCATATTGCAGCTAAAAAATGTTTCCTCCCTAGTGAAACAGCTGAATTATACATATATACAAGCTTGCCAATTAAAGATGCCAATCTAGTTACCTCTTGGCTTTCCCTTCTGAACAATCTCAGACCCTTACTTTTTTGCATAGGTCTTATTTTCTAATCCTGGCTGAATTTAGGGATAGAATGTTCCCCATGTTCTTGGTGTCCTAACTACAGAACTCAGGAAGGGACCCAGTGCTCTAGGAAAAGTTTGGCGAAACCCAAGCATAAAGGGAAGATGACCTCGCTGTCCTTCCAGGCTCTTGTTTTTGCATCCTAACAAAAAGCTGCTGTTATGACTGACTCCCCCTTATCTATTTCCATTGCTGGCTCCTGTTTAGACATCCTTGCCTGTAACCAGTCACTTTTCCTCTTCTTTTTGCATAGTTCATTTCCCGCTCCTGAAGGTAACCACCCTGCATTTATCTTCAGTGAACTTAAAAAAGAATTCTGACCACTTCCCCAAGTTAGTAAGCTTATTTTAAATTTTGTTCTTCATCAGCAGGCTAATGTTGGCCTTCGCACTCCTTGGTGAGGAAGTGACTCATGTGTTCCGAGTTTCCTTCATGGCAGCGCTGTGTTCCAGGGCATCTGTTTGCAAACATTTTCAGCCTGCATTGTTATCTACTACTCCTGTGGCTTCTACTCTGTGTAGGTCAGGCCTTGATCATCTCTCTTCTGCCCTTCATCAACATTAAGAGAATTAATTCCCTAGTGTTTCAAAGCTTAGTTCAAACTTTTGTAGATATTGAAGAGAGGTATTTCTAAGTTAATATGTGCAACAAGAAATTAAACTTTTACATTCAAAATCAGCACCTTGATTAGTATTTTTTTTAAGTTCTTGTATATATTGTGTACCTCAAGAAGCACGTGGGCCTGTGAGATGTCTCGTTCTAATTTTTAACCCAACCATTGCATAGAGCAAGGGCATCATCAAAAATTGATGGAAAGAGTCAGAAAATGTTGGAAAGGATACACCTCAGCATGTACAAATCCTCCCTCAGGAAGAATTAATCTCTTGTCTGAATTATGATGGATTGCATTTTATTTCCTTTCCTTTTCTTTCATCTTTATGACTCCTTTGTAGGTGTTATTACAAACATTTGTGTCTAAGTCTTGTTTCATCCATGGAACTATAGGCCTGCTGAGGAAAGGGATGGTGACTAATTTATCTCACTCACTGCATCTTACATAATGTCTTACAACAGCCAGTGCTCAATAAATATTTGTTGACTGAGTGAACAATTTAGGAGAGTTCAGATCCAAGTTGGATTTTCTTTTCAGCAAAGTAATTTGATTTTAATCAAATTCCTTGTTCTTTCTTATTCGAAATTTTAATTGATTTAAATGGTAAAAAGACTGAAAAAAAATCAATTGAAAGCTAGAAATAAAGATGTTTTTGTAGAAAAGAGTAAATGCTTGTGTTTTTTCTTTAAAAAGCACTCGTATCAATTTTCATAAGCAAATGTAAGAGGAAGTCATGTGTTCACCTGCCCCTTTCAAATCTGGACAAAATGTTTGGATGGACCCAGTGTGTACCTCCAGCAGTCCCCTATTACAGCAAATCAGAGAGAGCCATATGCATGGATCCTATTAGCTCCAAACAACCCGATTATGAGCAGAAAAAGCAAATGCAAATGAGTATTTTTGGATAAAGCACACATTAAAAATGAACAAGGCAGTTTAGGAAAAAATTAGATTGAATTAAACATGTAAATCAGATGCTTTGTTATACTGTCACTACCCATGCAGAGTCATCTAGACCTGGCCAAGAAAGCTATTGTTTGTGATAATGATTATTGTAGGTAATATTGAACTCCTGCTAATAAATAGTCCTTTATGTGTCAGGCAGTCTAATGCACTGGGTCCAAAAGGATGCAGCAGCATCACAGGACTATTCATGTTTACAGCTTGGCATTTTCTCTATGGATTTATAAAAAGTCTTAGCTAATATAAAATGAATCTTCAACATTGTGATGGGAAAAAAAAATGGCAACGTGTAAGAAATAATCACCTGCTCAACTCTCTATTCTAATATAGTTTGCTACATTAACTAAAGGTCAGCCTCCGTGTTGAGGTTTCACATGTCATGCGAAGGCAGGATAAAGGAAAAAGAAATAAGGTATTGTGAGCCACAGTCTCCTGCAGTACTCACAAGCTCACCAGGACCCAGTCCTGAGCTTCTCCAACCAGATCTAGAGGAAAGCAACAGCCTGAGCCCATTGTCTTGTGGAGTCTGAAATCATTTCTGCCATTGCAGACCCTGCAGGTCAAGAGAGAAATTTGGAAATGGGGGTGCCCATTGAGTTGCAAAACACTCCTACCCCAATGAAGAGCTGGACCAGCCTAAAGAACATCAACACTAAGAAAAAAACCTAGACCCTTCCCAATACTAAATACAACTATATTCTTTTATTGAAATTTCTCCCTGTTAAACATTATACTAAATGCTTCATATATAATCTCATTTAAGTCCTCACCACTACCCTAGAGGGGGGCATTATTAGTCCCATTTCATAGATAAAGAAATGCAAGATTGCAGAAGATTAGTGTATTACCCCGAATTGCCCATCTAGAAAGTGGCTGTGGGAGCCTTCCAAACCACATCTACCTGATTTTCAAGCCCAACTGTTCACTCTGATCTGCTGCCATTCCATCGAAGATAGGGCTCACTTTGACCCTGTGGCTTTGGAGCCCTGACATAAACTCCGAACTGCTTGGCAGAAAACCTGGAACCAGTTCTAACCAGTCCCCTCTATCAAATGTGCTTGATGAAAGAGTTGTCCTGCAAGATGATCTACAGAGAAATGGATTCCAGGAGCAAAAAAAAAAAAAGGGAAATGCTGCAAATGGAAGTCCCTCTTGGAGATTCACACTTTAAAGCAGCATCTTAAAGCCTCTGGGAAATCTTGCATTAAAGAAACACCACCTAACTCAGTGTTTCTTAAACTGATTCGAATACAGAACCCTTTTTGTTTACATAAAACCTATTAATAACTATGGGAATTTATATTCTGCAAAAATGTCTTAAAAAATGGTGACTCAGAACATTTCCTAAGTTCTTCTCTCAAAAATGTCTCGCTTTTTTGACTCCTTCTACCCAACCATTCTTGTTCTTGTATCCTTTTGGATATCACACTGCTTGGATCAAGCTGGATTTTGCTGCAATCCTCTGGATCTCTCTAAAGGGGTCAATTTCCAGCCCGAAGCCCATTCAGATCCCATACCCCTCTCCCTATGACCTCATGTTGCTGAGGTCACAATCACAACAAGAACAAGATCCATCTCAAATAAGAAAATAAGAGAAATATGATAGGAACCAAGGAACAGAATGAAAAAGAAGGGAACAGGTGACAATTTTCTTGTTTGAAAGCTCAACCACCACTTCCTTAGTGACTTATGATAATGTACAGAATGTATTTACAAATTTTCTTATTCTTGAACCATTCCCCAAAGACTTAACAAACTATATTTTTGTATACAGAATTGCAAATTCAAAGTGAGAAAAGTTCTCAGGCTTCTGCAACAGGGATAACAGTCAATGAAGGAAGTTCTATCATCCAGTTAAGTAGAGCACCAACCTTCAGTAGAGACCTCATTTACTCATTCAACAAACATTTATTGAGCACCTCCTATATGCCAGGCTTTTTAAAATGTACTTAAACAAATAGGTTAAAAATACTGTGTTGCAAGGTGACAAGTGCTATGGAAAAATAGAACAGAAATGCTGAATAAAGGGGATCAGCTAGGTAGGCGGAGGGGTACAGATCGCACTGTTAATAGACTTGTGAGATCAGACAAGGGGAAATGTGGGCAAAGACTTGAAGGAGTTGAAGATGTGTATTTTCATAGCCACGCTTTTTCCTCATCTCCTCTTCCATCCTCTTTTCTTCCTCCTATGCTTTTTGTTTTCTTTTTGCCTATGCTTCTTTGATTTTTGTCAGCCTTTATTAATAGTTTAACTGTTTTTAGAACACGGATATTAAATTATTCAGAAAAGTATAAATATGAAATCCAAAATGACCTGAAATTTTACCATGCATTACAATTTTGGTGAAAATTCCACTCCATATCTCTATGTATATGAACACAGAAACTTGCAATTTTTCAAAAATGGCATCATGTTGTATGTACTACTCTATAACCTGCTTTTCCACTAAATAGTATTTTTTCTGTCATTTTCATGGCCTTAAAAAAACTAGATTCTCATAGGTGCTCCATCACATTTTTAAAAATCAAAATGTTATTAACATATATACATTACAAAATTCACTCCTATTTTTGTGCCTATCCTCCCTTTTCCCTCCATAATATTACTTAATGCACATACAGCAGATATAGATTTATATCCTTACTCCCCACCCCTTACACATATATGTACACCATACACTGTTTTACATTTCGCTTTTTCATTTAATGCTAGGGCGAGCTTTCCCATATTAGCACATAGGGGTCCTTTTCAACTGTAGGCATTTGTTGTGTGGATGTACCATAGTTTATTTAGTGACTCCTAACTAGTTATTGATGGTTATTTGGGCCCAGTCAGTCTTAAACAGAAAATGACATGAACTTGAAATAGAATGTGCCTGAAACAAAATTTAAGAGATGCTACTAATTTTTTTCCTTGAAATTATAATTGAAGTCAATGGGAAAAGATGTTCCACAAAACTTCTGATGAAGTTATCTATTACTGCTTAAATATCAACATCCCTGGGCAAATGTTTATGAATGAGAAAATTTGTTCTTTTCATGTTATTTCCCATGTTATAAGCAGCAAAAATTTGTAATAAAACATTTAAAATAATACTTTGTAGGTTTCTTCTGGTTTTGAATATTTTGTAAGTATCTATCTGGTCAACATAAATTTTTTTCTATTTCAATACTAATGGTAAAACTAGTTAAAAATTCCATGTCAAATATTCCTATTGCAAATTTTTCATCGACTTGATTTCCCCAAAGGCTAAAATTTAATCATTGTAAGCATTAGTATAAGGTTATTCTTCAAAATAATTTATGTTTTGGGAAACATGAATAGAAAAAGTAACAGAAAAAATGAATACCATGTACCAGGTGCATCTAAAACTTACCTCACATGCCCCTTAAAAATCTATGAGTTAGACATTATTATTCCCTTTTACAGGTAAGGAAACAGGATCAGAGAAGGAAAATGTTATGCCCAAAGTTAGACATAAATTCAGTTAAAGAGCCAGGATTCAATCCTCTCAGTTTCTGTGCTTGTCCAGTGCTTTACCCAGACTCTTGGGCAAGTTGATTGTACATGGCCTCTGATCATTTATTTTTTGACCATTCATCACAGATAAATCACCTTCTTTTAAATTAAAAAAAGAAAAATCATTTTGCCATCTTTTAAATTAAGAAAAGAAAAATCATTTAGGGTTTCCCCAGCTATTCAGGGGCCTGGGTCAGCTATCTCTCTCTCTCTTTTTTTGCCCTCAGGGATAAAGCAGCTCTGAAAATAAGTGATACATATTAGATGTCTCTAAGAGGTCTTGGTTTCTAAAATTTAATAGTGGGGCAACACACTTTTGTAGACAAACCATTGTCTCTTACAAAGATAAAGGTAGAGAGAAACATAGAGAAAATCACTGTGGAGCACAATTATCAGTTCCTTCCACAGAGAAACCAGATCTGGAGAGATAAGTGTGGCACCGAATAAAAGAAAGTAAAAGAAAAATGAGGTAATTAGAAGCATATCTCCAGTTTCATAGAGCACAACCATATTATAACAGTTCCCTATTGACAGAAATATGCTATAATCTACTGCTGGGGGTTGTCACTTGACACAGTATGTTTTATAGACTTATATAGGAAAAGAAGTTCAAAAAAAGGGCAGTGGGGAGGTCCCACGATTCACATACTGGAAAAATCTTGAGTTTAAAGTAGATCATCCTCTTGTCTAGGTTGTTGATGTGTTTTTTGAAATGTTTTCACACTGAGATTTTCCTTCCCCTATCATTGGTCCATCTTCCTCTTTCTCTCAGAATTGAAGTAATTGGATTTGAGGTTCTCCATTGTGAAGTAACTCTGGGCAGGGAAGCTGTGAATGCTCTCTATGCCTAAAAAGTCAGGGCATTCATTTGCAAGAAATGAAGTCAAAAGGATGTTAATGGAAAAATAGAAAAATTTTACAGGTAGGGCAGGTTCAGGAGAAATGGATTCTCTTGAGTGGTGAGAACTGTTTGATTTTAGATATTCTAGGAACCTATGGACTCAGTGAATGTACCTTCCCAGACACCAGTCCCCATATATCCCAACTCTATAGGTGTTCAAACCTCTTAGTCAAGAACTGCTTCAACCTGCATGGATTCCTGTATGTATTCACTTCAGAGCAGGTCCAGGGAGGTGAGAGATAGGACAGTAGGTGGAAGCACTTCCCTGTTCACCTCAGTCAATGATGGGCAGAGGCAGCAAACCCCTCATGGTCTGTGGGCAATGAACCACAGGTACCTGAGAGAAATGACACAGCTGGAAAAATAAAAAGGTCTTTTCCCCAAATGTCCTCTTCTCAGGGTAGAGCTAGGGCTATGCACCAGGAGACCAAAAGAAGGTGTCCACTGCGAGAGTTACACACATGTAAAAATCTTTTTTGATAAGAAATAATGGAAAATGAGGCATTGGAGATATTAGTCATACTTGTATGTTGTATTTTCTTGATATATCTTCCTGGAACATACCAATAAAATAAATGAAAATTCAAAAGAGTGATTACCCCTGAGGAAGGGAATAAAATCTGCAAAGGAGTACAAATATGTTGTTAAACAATTCTGGTTAAATGTCATGTCTTTAAAAATAATCTGAAGCAAGGATGACAAACTTGAAAATTCGGTAAGCTGGTTTACTTATGGATTGTTAAATGAATTTCACTGTGTCTTTTTCTGATGGTCTTAAATATTTTATGCGTTAAATATGTATTGGTGGGCTTCCCTGGTGGCGCAGTGGTTAAGAATCCACCTGCCAATGCAGAGGACACGGGTTCGAGCCCTGGTCTGGGAAGATCCCACATGCCGTGGAGCAACAAAGCCCATGCGCCACAACTACTGAGCCTGCGCTCTAGAGCCCGTAAGCCACAACTGCTGAGCCCGTGAGCCACAACTACTGAGCCCGTGTGCCACAACTACTGAGCCTGCAATCTAGAGCCCGTGCTCCGCCACAAGAGAAGCCTCCACAATGAGAAGCCTGCGCACTGCCACGAAGAGTAGACCCCACTCTCCGCAACTAGAGAAAGCCCATGCGCAGCAACGAGGACCCAGTGCAGCCAAACATAAATATATTAAAAAAAAAAGAACGAAATGGAACTTCCCAGAGATGGAAAATACAATATTTAAAATAAAATTTTATTGGATAGGATTAGCAGCAGATTAGACATGCAGGGAGAAAAAGATCAGTAAACTCAAAAGCACTGCAAAAGAAACCACCCAAACTGAAGCAAGAAGAGGAAAAAAAAAGGATAAAAAAAATGAACAGAGTAGTGAACTATATTCAATATCTCATCATAAACTATAATGGAAAAGAAAAAATAAAAATGAACAGAGCCTTGGCATCCTGTGGGGCAATGAATATCAGGTGGTGCAGATTCCTGTAATTGGAGTGTGGAGGAAGAGGGGAAAGGACAAAACAGAAGTCATATGAAGATGCCTGAAGAAATAAGAGCCCCCCAATTTTCAAGTCAAATAAAAAAATTATAATCAACTTGTTGAGAGACAGTGAAAAACAATATTAAAGGCAGAAGAAGGAGAAGGGGAGGGAAGACATTACACACAGGAGGAAAAAAGAATAATCACTGACATCAGAAACAATGCAAGCTGGAAGAGAGAGGAAGAACATTTCTAAAGTGATGAAAGGGGGAAAAAGACCCTAAAGTTTTATATCTAGGAAAAATATCCTTCAAAAAGACAGACAAAAAATAAATAAATGTTCAGGCAAACAGAGAAACAGAAAATTAATGGTCAGGAAAGCTGCACAACAAAAAACATTAAAGAAAGTTCATTCTTCAGGCCATTGAAAGATGATCCCTAATACAGATTCAGATCTACATAAAGGAATGAAGAACACCGGAAAGAGTAAATATATGAGCAAATATTAATGACTTTTTTCCCTTATTTAAAAAATAATTAAATAGACAACTAATGAGAACATACTGTATAGCACAGGGAACTCTACTGTGGTGACCTAAATGGGAAGGAAATCCAAAAAAAGAGGGGATATATGTATATGTATAGCTGATTCATTTTGCTATACAGTAGAAACACAACACTGTAAAGCAACTATACTCCAATAAAAATTAATTAAAAAATAAAAATAAGAAAAAAAAATAATTGGCTATGCAAAACAAAATTAATGCCAATGTATTTGTGGTTTTTACCACGTGGAGAAATAGTGTATGATGATAATAGCACAAAGGATAGGAAGGGATTAAGTGAAATCACAGTCTATGTAAAGCCGTATAATATTATTTGAAGGTGGACAGTGACAAGTTAAAGACGGATATTATAACCCCTTGAGCAGTGATGACATCAGGGATCTGGGTAGAGGTCTGTGGGAACTCCGAGTACTTCTGCAGCTTTTCTGTAAGTCTAAAATTATTTCAAAATAAAAAGTTAAAAAGGAACAATATATGTATTGGGTACATTGGATCTTATGTTAATTTTATCTCAAAAACATTGATTTTAACAAAGATGATCCAGCTATGTCTCCTCTCTGTGTGTCATAGAGTCAACTTCATTTCCGAGGTGGTTCCCATAAAGGTCTCAAGACTTCTGCCAGCTGCAGCTGGGACTGCTAGTTTCATCACGTCTATCAGGGGAGAGGGCGAGCACCTTATAGGAAGTTCCCATAATTCTTTCACAGAGAGCCCCTAAACATCTTATATCTCACTGCACTGACTGGGTCACATGTCTACTCCTGAACAGAGCCTTGTGGCCTGGAAAACAGCATATCCTGAATTACTGAAGCCAATCAGGGCTCACCCTGGAGCTGGGGGTGGCGTCAGTCACAACTAAACCTCGCTACTGGGAAAGTCAGGGTTTTGTTAGGACAATGATAGAAAGAAATGTATGCTGGGGAGGCAGCCGACAAATGCCTGGAAGAGATGGCTTCTGGGTTGCTATAAGCAAAATATATGTTAAATTCCCAACCTAAGAGGTTCTAAAGACTAATTATCAGCATTACTTAACTACAGCTATTTTATCATTCTACTTGCTTTTTCCAATCAGAGAAATTTCCAAAGAATTTGGATGGGCTTACACTGGGTAATACCATTTAGATAAAATATTCGATAAACTCAACTCAATGATTTTCATGACTTCCAGAAGACACACCATTCCATTCTCTTTCCTCTCTCCTCTACTTGACAGACTCTTTCTTTCTTTTTCCTCCTTCTCTTATTTTCCCCACTCTTTTTGTTCTGAACACCTTGTTTACAGTAACACAGGTAGAGAAATCCTTGAGTCAAGTGCAATGCCAAGTGAAATTAGTTTGACAGTCCTGCTGCTTTCAAAGAATGTCTGTCCTACCAATGCTGGGTCTTTGATTTTTCCAATGGCTATGAAATGTAAAAATGGTTAGTGTTACATATAAAAAGGACAAATGTTCTAACTGTGAGCTCTTTCCAGTGGGAATAATCAGTTTAAGAGTGAGGATTAGAACCTCTGCAAACAGAAGAATGCATTTACTGAGAGTTTTCCCTCACTCTTGCTTACCGTACCCAATTTTCTCAAACCTTCATTGGTAGATGTTTCCCCAGTGACTGCCATGGAAGAAAACTGTCATTTTCCTAAGCCTGCTTAAGTGCTTCTAGGCTTGACTGTTTCTAGCCTTGACTGCATCTAACACTTTTGGGACAAATTTCAATCTTCCTAGGAATAATAATTAACTAGTTTCAGAGTTTGCCAATAACGGGAATACACATCAAATAATATATTGTCTGCAATTATGTTTCAGTTAGCATGCTATTATATAATTAGCAATTTTTAGATTACTATAATAATCAAAAGAGCATATATTTTGATAATGTGCTGATTACATGGCCCACAAAATATCTTAACTCTTCAGGAGAGGCTTGTCTCTGAGCATTTTTAAAATTCATACTGTAGAAAGTCAGCTCATCTAGATTCTCAGCTGCAAACCACTTAACAAATCCAGAGTGAATTTTAAAAATGCCAACCCTGCTATCTGAAGAGCCTGCTATTGTGCCAGATTCCGCTGATGGAAGAATGTTTTCACAGCTTGAATATCAATCCTGAAAAAATATCCAACAGAAAGCAGAAATAGTAGACAAAGGAGAAGACTATAAACCCAAGAAAGGATGTATTATTTCCCTTAGCTATAAGTGGTCTGGACTAATGATTCCCTGAATACTGACTTTGCACATTTGTCCATTTTAGACATGTTACTTTTACTTTTACTATTTCTAACATTAAAACATTTCACACTATTCACTGTTAATAATTCACAATTTAGTTGAGTGTTAATTTTTTAAAAGGCTAAGTATAATGTGTACATATTTAACCAAGTTTACAAATCAAAGCAAATAATTATTCTTTTTTCCCTAGAACATAAAATATTCTGTGATATTTCAGTGGGAATTGGAAAAACTAAATGTGAGTGGGTGAAGCCAGGATCTACAATAACTGACCTCATACCCAGCCCAGCGGGAGAGTTAAGAGATTCTACAGCCACGTTGTCCACGAGAATATAGTGAGAGCCACATAGGTAACGTCTAACTTCCTAGTAGCCATATAACAAGGCAAAAAGAAACAGGTGAGATTAGTTTTAGTAATATATTCTATTTAGCCTAATATATGTAACATATAATCAATATACAATTATTAATAATATATTTTGGGGCTTCCCTGGTGGCGCAGTGATTGAGAGTCTGCCTGCCGATGCAGGGGACACGGGTTCGTGCCCCGGTCTGGGAAGATCCCACATGCCGCGGAGGGGCTGGGCCCGTGAGCCGTGGCTGCTGAGCCTGCGCGTCCGGAGCCTGTGCTCCGCAATGGGAGAGGCCACAGCAGTTAGAGGCCCGCGTACCGCAAAAAAAAAAAAAAAAAAAAAAAAAAAAATATATATATATATATATATATATATTTTGCTTTTCTCATACTATGTCTTTGAAATCCAGTGTGTAGTGTACTTACCAGCACACCTCAACTTGGACCAGCCACATTTTAAGTGCTCCAGAGCCACATGGGGCTGGTGGATACCATATTAGACAACCCAGCTCTAGGTAGATTTGCCAAGGATCGATATCATTTGCTTCTCAGACTTTTGGAAGACAAATTAGATTAATAGTTTGTTTTTTTTTTTTTTTTTGCGGTATGCGGGCCTCTCACTGCTGCAGCCTCTCCCGCCGCGGAGCACAGGCTCCGGACGCACAGGCCCAGCGGCTATGGCTCATGGGCCCAGCCGCTCCGCGGCATGTGGGATCTTCCCGGACCGGGGCACGAACCCATGTCCCCTGCATCGGCAGGCGGACTCCCAACCACCGCGCCACCAGGGAAGCCCAGATTAATGGATTTTTTAAATGTAAACTTCTTATTGAAGTATAAAAAAGTACAGAAAAATGCACAAATCCTAAATGCATTTGGATGAGTTTTCATGAAGAACATAGCTGTTTAACTATAATCCAGGTCATGAGATGAACATTAAGAGAACCACAAAAGGTCCCTCAAAATCCCCTTAGATTTTTAAAAATTAATTAATTAATTAACTAATTAAAATTTTTGTCTGCGTTGGGTCCTTGTTGCTGCCCATGGGCTTTGTCTGGTTGCGGCAAGCAGGGGCTACTCTTCCTTGGGGGGCGCGGGCTTCTCACTGCGGTGGCTTCTCTTGTTGCGGAGCATGGGCTCTAGGCTTGCGGGCTTCAGTAGCTGCAGCACGCAGGCTTAGTAGTTGTGGCACACGGGCTTAGTTGCTCTGCGGCATGTGGGATCTTCCCGGACCAGGGCTTGAACCCGTGTCGCCTGAATTGGCAGGCAGATTCTTAACCACTGCACCACCAGGGAAGTCCAGATTTTCTTTTAATATCACAAATATGAAGACATTGCTTTCCTCACCCTCCCTCCCTCAAGTGGATCTACTTATATAACCAGGAAGAGGATATTGCTGACGCACACTGAAAGCCAGTCCTTGGGTGCTCAGGGCCATGACTTAGTGGCCATGAATCTGGATTATGGGCCCTCACAAATGTGAAGAAATCCTCATGGGATCATGCCAGGAAAGCAGGCTTGGGAAAGCAGGACATCCCTGACTACATAAAAAAATTGGCTCTACCTATATTTGTCCAGGCTCTCATTTCGTTTCAAATATAAGGTGATTTAGACTCAAATAGCTTTTTAATCTGCTTTCTTGCTTCACATCGTCATTACATATGAGAGTAGGGTAATGATGAAAAAATTATTCTCAGTTATACCAACTTGCACAGAATTTTGTGACGACCATAAACGTTTTTGATCAGAGGCAAAATTCTCTCTTGGCATAAGAAGAGCTGGGTATACAACATATGCTCTGGAAATACTTGGTAACAGGAGCATGAGAGGCCAGAGCAAGCATCCAAGCATTTTATGTATTCTTCTGAAAAAATATTTTTTGGAAGGCTATATCTGAGATTTATAGACGTAAAATCTTTCTAGAGCCAGGTTGGGGGCTGGGGCACAAAGGGTCAGAGTGAGGATAAGTATGAGTGCAGGGAAGCAAACGCAGCCAAGCTAGAGATTAAATCACACACCTCTGACCTCTCCTTTAGGACCCTCTGCCTGGGACGGGAGAGCTGCACGCCTTCAAGGCCCTTCCCAAAAAGAGAGCGTCTCATCAACAGCATAGATCAAAATGGCTCTCCCAGGAAATAGAACACCTTGCTCCCACGGTGAGCGTGATGTCTCTCTCTTTCTTTCTGGCACATCCTTCCCAGTAGGGTGACTTTCTCTGGGGGAAAAAAGTGTCTAGGCTATTTTCAAGCACCTGACAAATGAAGATCATAATGAGAGCCGGTCGACCACAGAGCTATTTAAGCGGTTAAAGATAGAAAATGGTATTGGCGAAAACCCAGTCTTTCCGTAGCTTAGTGACTATTTTGTCATAACCTATTCTGGAGAAAGTGAAATCATTTTATAATATTGGTGTCGAGGAAAGGAGGCTGAGGATTCCATGTTATATCGTTTGTTCTATCTCATAGAATATGACTTAACCCTTTCTGTATCTGAACGTGATGGAAATCCATATCTTCATGAGGTCTTGGGGCCTGGCCAGGAAATGGGGTGGCAACACTAGATCTGCCCGGGAATGAACCCTGTCCAATTTCCCACAAGACTTCTGGGAAGGTTGTTTGATTGAGTACCTCTGAGAAACTTTTTGCCCAGATGAATAGGGCATTAGAACGTTCAAGAATAAAATAAGTTAGTATAATCTTAATAATTACGTGCAAAACAGATCTCACTTCCCAGAAAAGAAAACCACAAGACAAAGTAACGAGAGTTCTAAATTTACTTTTTAAAAATATTTTCAGCTTTGTTGAGGTTTAATTGACATATAAAATTTTAAGGTATTTAAAGTGTCCATCGGGGAGATATGATAGATGTCTACATTGTGAAAGGATCCCCTCCATCAGTTAATTAACACATCTCTCACCTCACCAAAACAGTCAGTGATAGCTACATAGTTATTGCTTGTATTTAGCAAAACGAGTGGAGATCTAGCTCCGTGAAGGCAGTTTTTAACAGCAGCAAGAGCCTGATCGCCAGATAACCGCGGACAATGCCTAAAACCCACCCATTTCCATTACAACGCAGCCTGAGGAGGAAGGAGAAAAAGAAGAGAAAGATGGCAACCACGTGTAAAAGAAACCATGAAGTTTTACTTTCTCTGGCTCTTCCACCTACCTTCTGTCCCAACCTACATTTTACTCCCTGATAAAGCTCTAAATGGTTAATCTGAGCAGAGTACATAGCTAAAGCTGTACTAGAACTTTTCTTTGTGTACATTCTTCCCTAGATAAGCTTATCATTCTCCTGAATTTGCATACCTTCTATATATTCATACCAACAACTCCTAGATCTATCAATATACATCCACGGCACAAACCTTTCCTCTGAGCTTCAGGCACACAAATAGAGCTTCACAGTAGACACCTCCAAACACATGGTTTATAGGTACAGCAAATTCAGTAAGTCCAATTGAGCCTGGGATGTTCCCCTGTTCTCTTGCAGTGTTCTCTGATTCAGTGAATGGCACTTAGTTGCCCAAGTCTGACACCTGGGAGTCATCCACCACACGTCCCAGGTCAGTACTCCAACTTCCAGTCAATCACTAAATCCTTTTCATTCTAGCTCCTTCAAATATTTTTTTAAAAATTAATTTATTTAGTTTATTTTTAGCTGTGTTTGGTCTTCATTGCTGCACACGGGCTTTCTCCAGCTGCCACGAGCAGGGGCTACTCTTTGTTGTGGTGCGTGGGCTTCTCATTATGGCGGCTTCTCTTGTTGCAGAGCACAGGCTCTAGGCACCCGGGCTTCAGTAGTTGTAGCACAAGGGCTCAGTAGTTGTGGCTCTTGGGCTCTAGAGCGCAGGCTCAGTAGTTGTGGTGCACGGGCTTAGTTGCTCCGTGGCATGTGGGATCTTTCCAGACCAGGGCTCGAACCCGTGTGCCCTGTATTGGCAGGGGAATTCTTAACCACTGTGCCACCAGGGAAGCCCTAGCTCCTTCAAATCTTAAGTCCATCCACTTCAGCTCAAGGTGGAGGGCACAGTCCTCCAGACTGCCAACTCTGCCCAAGACTTCTGACACCAGCCGGAAGTTTGGGGGCTCCCAGAGCTACCCTCACTTCAGACACTCTCAGGCTTGATAATTTGGTAGAATGACTCACAGAACTCAGGAAAGTACTATATGTACAATTATGATTTTATTACAGCAAAGAGTAAAAGTCAGAACCAGCGAAAGGAAGAGATGCATGGGGCAGAATTTGGGACTGAGAGGGCTCCAGACTCAAGCTTCCATGTCCACATGTTGGTGTCCAGAGATTTTACTGAGGCATTAAGTAGGCATGTTGATTGAGTCATGGCCTACTCTGTTAAACTCAATCTCCAGCCCTCTCTCCTTCTTAGAGGTCAGACTGGCATCACATGGCTCAAAGTCCCAACCCTCTAATCACATGATTGATCTCTCTGGTGTGGCCAGTCCTCACTTTAAGACTTCTGGTGTAGGAAGAATCCTCCAATGAGGCATCTCTTAGCATAACCTATCAGAATGTCCACCATGAGTCATTTACCAGCAAAAACTGTTAGGTGTGCTTTGAGGGGTCACCATGAATAACAACACATTCCTATCACTCGGGACATTCCAAGGGTATAAAGTTAACCCCCGGGTGCAGGAACAAGGCCAGCCCTCTCTCTGAGTAAAGTTAATTCATCACTGTCCGCATCTTAGATCTGGCAGGTTGGTGCTCAGGACAGACAGGCTGCATTCTTTTCTTAACTGTATATAAGAGACCAAAGGCCAAGAATAAGCAAATTAGGGCTTAGGGAGATTTTAGTCTACAAATGCCATAAGCACACTTTATTTTGTCTTCAGCTGCTAAAACTTCATGGTATAGACAAGGAAGAATTAATATTACCAGGTATACCCCCAAACAATGACCGCTATACTAAGGCTTAGTTAAACCAAAGGTTACAATAATTCTGGCTTACCTCCTTCTGGTTATTTATAGTTTACAAAGTGCTTTATATACCTTATCCTTGGATTGTTAGTCATACTGTAAAAAGAATATAAAAATTAATTCAAAAATTGAGCAACAGGACTTCCCTGGTGGCACAGTGGTTAAGAATCTGCCTGCCAATGTAGGGGACATGGGTTTGAGCCCTGGTCTGGAAAGATTCCGCATGCCATGGAGCAACTAAGCCCATGCACCACAACTACTGAGCCTGTGCTCTAGAGCCCACGAGCCACAACTACTGAGTCCGCGTGCCACAACTACTGAAGCCCGGGTGCCTAGAGCCCGTGCTCTGCAACAAGAGAAGCCACTGCAATGAGAAGCCCGCGCACTGCAATGAAGAGTAGCCCCAGCTCACCAGAGCTTGAGAAAGCCCATGCACAGCAACGAAGACCCAATTCAGCCAAAAGTAAATAAATAAATAAAATTTTTAAAAAATTGAGTGACAATTAGCAGAGCAAAAAGATTATTCAAATTAATTCATTTAAGAATTAAGTTGTGCTAGAATTCATTTTTCTAACAGTTGATATGCTAATTTAGATTCCTCTAGGAAGTCTGTTATGTGGCAATCCTTTGTTAATATAGTTCAAGATATTTTGTTAATTTGAAAGTTCAGAATTTCATATGCAATAGTTTTTTGAGTTTTTTTTCTCTCTAAAACCAAATTTGTGTTAGTGTGACATGAAAAAATTAAGATAAAGTAGATGATGAGGGGCTTTCCTGGTGGCACAGTAGTGGTTAAGAATCCACCTGCCGGGGCTTCCCTGGTGGCGCAGTGGTTGAGAGTCCGCCTGCCGATGCAGGGGACGCGGGTTCGTGCCCTGGTCCGGGAAGATCCCACATGCCGCGGAGCGGCTGGGCCCGTGAGCCATGGCCGCTGGGCCTGCGTGTCCGGAGCCTGTGCTCCGCAACGGGAGAGGCCACAGCAGTGAGAGGCCCGTGTACCGCAAAAAAAAAAAAAAAAAATTAAAAGAATCCACCTGCCAAGGCAGGGGACACGGGTTCGATCCCTGGTCTGGGAAGATCCCACATGCCGCGGAGCAACTAAGCCCATGCGCCACAACTACTGAGTCTGCGTGCTACAACTACTGGAGTACTCGTGCCTAGAGCCCACGAGAGAAAGCCCATGCACAGCAATGAGGACCCAACGCAGCCAAAAATAAATAAATTTATTAAAAAAGAAGTAGGTGATGAAATTTTTTTTGGAAGGAAGATGTTTGTCATTTAAGCAGAATATTTTCCCCCTTTCCCCTAAATAGGGTGAAATTCATGTCTCTTTTTGAGAATGTGTGAAAGTTCTTTACTTCTGATATAATATCAACCTACCTACCAGTAATTTTCAGATGCAGAAAGTTATGCCCTCACCCTTTCCTTTCAAATTTTCTATATTTAAACTTTTCACAAATTCATACTGACCAAACTAAGGAGGCTTAGCTATAATGATGATATTTTTCTAAACCTTTAAAAAAGTGGTTTCAGATACTTTATTTAGAAAAAAACAACTAACTAAAGGATCTGGTCATGACAACAGACTGAGCTCACACCAAAAGCTTATTCTATGCCTCCCAAACCCTAGAAATAAGATAAAATAAATATAATAAACTAGTAAATCTATAACTATTCTAGAAGATAAGAATAGCAGTTGAAGACCAAAAACTATAAGGTTCTTCTAAAGTATGGAAAGCAGATAGGTCCAAAATTTTAAAACCACAGCTGGAAATTCAAGAAGAACTGCTATAAAAGGCCATTTATGAATCGATAGATGTATTCCAGTGTATCCGTTAGGGAGGGAGAGAAACAGGACCAGTAGTGGAGATATCTACATCCCTATGTACAAAGAGATTTGTTACAGGGTTACCACTTGCTTAATTGTGGGAGCTAGTTAAGTGGTCTCTATGAAGCTATTGTCTCTGCATTTGATGCTGGAGCTTGAAGTCCACAGGGCAGACCGTCACGTGGAAAGATTGTGAGCAGAACGGAACCCACAAACGCAAACTGGAACTCCATAAGGACAGACTGAAACCTGTGCTCATTCTTGCTACTCCTGACATTGGTGTCATTGGTGCCATTGTGTCATAGAGCTAAACATGCAAACCTGACTCAGGGGTCAGAGAAGTGGAAGGGTGATCCAGGGGAAGGGAGAACAATTGCAGGCTTAGCTATAATTGCTTTGTGCCTGTAAGATACCTCAGCAGATGGGTAACAACATGTGAGCATCCTAACCAGAAACATACAAGAAAGGGAATTCTAGGAAATGTAGTCCAGCCTACCAGCCAAGGTTAGCACATGACAAAGCTGGAATGCAAGAAAAGAAAAAAGAAAAGAAATCAGTGAAACAACTTATTAAAGCTAAATGTGCTAGAGACAGACAAATACTCTATGATTTCACTTATATGTGGAATCTAAAAACCAAAACAAATGAACAAACATAACAAAACAGAAACAGAGTTATAGATACAGAGAACAAACAGGCAGTTGCCAGAGAGGAGTCGGGGTGGGGGGGTGGCAGAATGAGAGAAATAGGTGAGGGAGATTCAGAGATACAAACTTCCAGTTATTGGTATGAAATGTACAGTGTGGGCAATATGGTCAATAATTATGTAATATTTTTGTACAGTGAGGGGTGGTAACTAGACTTATTGTGGTGATCATTTTAAAACATACAGAAATATCCAATCACTATGTTGTGTAACAGGAACTAACACAGTGTTGTAGGTCAATTACACCTCAAAAACAAACAAATAAAGAAGGTCATAGAAAAACGGATCAGATTTGTGGTTACCAGAGGCCTGGAGTGCGGGGGAGAGGAAATTGTATGAAGGTGGTCAAAATGTACAAACTTCCAGTTAAAAGATAAATAAGTATTAGGGTTGTAATGTACATCATAAATATAATTAACACTGTTGTATGCTATATATAAAAATTGTTAAGAGAGTAAGTCCTAAGAATTCTCAACACAAGGAAAATATTTTTTTTCTATTTCTTTAATTCTGTATCTAAATGAGATGATGGATGTTTGCTAAACTTATTATGGTAATCATTTCATGATATATGTAAGTCAAATCATTACACCGTATACCTTAAACTTATATAGTGCTGTATGTCAATTATATCTCAATAAAACTGGAAGAGAAAACAAACAGAAACTAAAATTTAACACTATTTTAGTTTCCTAAAATGTATTAGGAAAAATTGGCTAATGAAGGGAGATACAGAAAAAAAATACTAGGAAAAAAAAAAAAGGAGAAAAATACACTTAAATGTGTTGATTTTTTTTTTTAAAAAATGTAAAGCAAAATCAATAAAAATTACAAATAATATTTTAGAAGAACTCAATATATGAAACAGTAGGAGTGAGGCAGGAGGGAGTAGAGGGAAAGGAAAAAACAAAATGTTTCTGAGATTCTGCTGATTAAGTAAAAGATATAGCTATTGGCTAATTCTAACAACAATAAAAAAGTGACTTTAAGAATGCACTTTAAAATTATGGAAGCAAAAACAAAAGGGTGAAATAAAGACTTTCTCAGACAATAAAAAGCTTAGGAAATTTTTTTGCTTATAGCAACGCACTTTAAGAAATGCTAAAAACTGTTTTACTGACGGCAAATGATACTAGATGGAAACTTAAATCTATGCAACTGAATAAAGAGTGCTGGAAAAGGTAAATATGTGGGTAAATATAAAATACTTATTTCTCATTTTAAAATATCATAAAAAGACAATTGACTGCTTAAGGCAAAAATAATAATACTTTATATTTTATAACATATATAGAAATAACATATATAGAAGTAAATATTTATATTTTTATAACATATATAGAAGTAAAGTTTATAACATATATAGAAGTAAAGTAAAGTAAAGTTTATAACATATATAGAAGTAAAACGCATGATAATAGCACAAAGCAAGGGAGACGGGTAATTAGTGTATATTGTTGTAAGGTTATTATATTGTGCAGTGATGCAATATTATTTGATGGTAGAATGTTATAAGTAAAGATGAATATTGCAAACTCTACAACCACCCCTGGTACCCTCAAAAAACAAACAAATAACAAGCAATTCAAAGAGATATAGCTCTAATGAAAAGCCAGTAGAGAAGATACAGTGGAATACTAAAAAAAAGTCAAAAGAATTAAGGAAAAAACGGGGAGAAAAAAAGAACATATGGGACAAATAAACAGCAAAGAGCAAGATGGCAGACTTAAATCCAGCTATATCAGAAATTAAATTTAATGTAAGTGGCCTAAATACTCCAATTAAAAGACAAAGCCTTAGTGAAATAAGTCAAACAAAGAAAGGCAAATACTATATGATATCACTTATATATAGAATCTGAAAAATAATACAAATGAATGTATATACAAAACAGAAACAGATTCACAGACATGAAAAACAAACTTGTGGTTACCAAAGGGGAGAGGGAAGGGGGAGGGACAAATTAAGAGTATGAGATTAACAGGTACAAACTACTATACATAAACAACGAGGATTTACTGTATAGCACAGGGAATTACACCCATTATCTGTAATAACCTATAATGGAATATAACCTGCAAAAATACCGAATCACTATGCTGTACATCTGAAACTAATACAATATTGTAAATCAACTATACTTCAATAAAAAGAAAAAACCTGCCAGACAGGATAAAATGACAAAAGCCAACTACATGCATGTTAAAAGAGATGCATATTAAATAGAAAGACACTGAAATGTTGAATGTTAATGGACAGAAAAAGATAAACATAAACCATAACAAAAGAAAACTGACATGGCTACATTAATACTGTCTTCTGGCTTGCATAATTTCAGACAAAAAGTCTTTCTCTTTTTTATATTTGTTCCTCTGTATATAATGTGCCTTTTATTTTTTCCTGTCTGCTTTTAGAATTTGCTCTTAATTATAGGCAATTTAATTATGCTAAGTCTTGAGGCATTTTTCTTTGTTTTTATCTTGATTAGGATTTGTTACTATTCTTAGATCCTTGGATTTATACTTGACCTCAGATTCACAAAAATGGTTTGCCATTTTTCTGCTTTCCCCGTTCTTCTAGGACTCCAATTACACATATGTAAACGTGTCTCATAGATAATAAAGGATCTTTACTTATTTTTCCAGTTACTTTTCTCTTTACATTTCATATTAGAGTTTCTATTTGCTATGCCTTCTTCAAGTTCACTGATCTTTTCTTCGGCAGAATCCAATCAGCTGTTAAGTCCACCTGGTAACTTTTTATTTCAGATTTTGTATATTTCAGCACTAGAAGTTACATTTATATAGTTTCATTTCTCTCCTCATTATGTTATGTATTCCTTTCATTCCTTGGCATATTTTTAATAGCAATTTTACAGTCAATTTCTACTAATATTATCATCATCATTCTGGTTCTGTTTTTATTAACTAATTTTTTCCTGCTGAATATGTCACATATTCTGCTTTTTTGCACAGCTGGTAATTTTTTTTTTTTTTTTTGCGGTACGCGGGCCTCTCACTGCTGTGGCCTCTCCCGTTGAGGAGCACAGGCTCCGGACGCGCAGGCTCAGCGGCCATGGCTCACGGGCCCAGCCACTCTGCGGCATGTGGGATCTTCCCAGACCGGGGCACGAACCCGTGTCCCCTGAATCGGCAGGCGGACTCTCAACCACTGTGCCACCAGGGAAGCCCTACTTTTTTTATTGGATGCTGGATGTGAAAATTATGTTGTTGAGTGTCTGAATTTTTAAAAAAATTTTCTTTAAAAAGTGTTGAATTTTGCTATGGCTGGTAGGCAAATTATTTGCAGATCAGTTTGATCCTTTTGATGTTTAGTTATAAGCTTTGTTAGGGTCGGCAGACAGTGGCCTTTACTCTAGGCTATTTTAGCACTATTACTAAGTTGCAACCTTTCTATGGTCTCTGCTGAATACTCCAGCTTTTCAATATGGTTTCTCCATTGTAACTAATTAGAAAATAAAACATCTCTCAGCCCAATGTGAGCTCTGGGAATTTTCTAGTTTATAGCTCATTTGCAAAGCCTTATGGAGTTCTGCACTACACACGTGCAGCTTAGTATTCAGCCAAAACCTCAACAGACCCTTATGCAGATTCGTACATTTTTGGAGCTCTAACTCTGCACAGTTCCCTCTTCCCCAATATTTTGCCTTGTAAATTCCATTCACCTTGGCATTCCCAAACTCCAATCCCTGTCTCTTTAGCTCAGTGAGACCACTGTCATCTGCCTGCTGCTCCCTTACTGTACTACAATATGGAAAGTACCTCTGGGCAGAAACCAATGGTGATCATCAGTTTCACTTTGTTTCATTTTTTCAAGTGTTACAGTCCTGACTGGTTTCCAATTTCTAAACACTGTTGTTTCAGATATTTTGTCCAATTTTCTAGTTGTTTATGGCTAGTCCAGTACCAGGTATTCTGTCATGGCTGAAAGAAGAAAACCTCTACACTTTCTCTTGTTTGTATCATTGAACCAATGAATCACATGAAAAATTACCTACCTCTGTACTTTTTAGATACATGACCCAATAAATTGCCTTTTTATTTTAAGACACTATGAGTTGGATTTTTCTGTTGCCTACAACCAAAATTTGTATCCTAAGTGATATACTATATAAAGACTTGGATTCATAGCTAAAAAGTGAAATATTTATTTAGTATTTTATTATTTCGCCTACATTTTTTCCCAGATTGATCTTTAGCAATGCAAGCATTGTTCTAATTCAGTTCAGTTGCCTTCTGTCAACTACAAATTGGCACTTGACATTGGCATTTGTCATCTACCTCTACAAGGATTAAACCATGTCCTGCTGCAGCTGCTGACTTTCAACACCCGCTGAAAGGAGTTCATTGTGGAGAGCAGAGATGAGGCACTCTGTGCTCTGGGAAAAACGAGCAGAACAGGTCTTCAGATAGTTAGATAATTTCAGGAGCTGATTTTATGAGCCCAATTCTTGTATCTCCTCTTATCTAGAAAAGTACTAAAATCCTTCATGGTGACATCTGTTCCTCATGACTAACAGTAACCTTCACAAGACTAGCAGAAACCTTCTGCAAAAAATATGTGCTTGATTTCATGTACTCTCCCTTCACCAAATTCACATATATACTGACCTTCCCCCCTACCTCTGTGGAGCAGTTTCTCAGAGCTAACTGAAATGCTGTCTCCCGGTCTATAGTCTTCATTTTGCCCCAGATAAAACTTAACTCACAACTCTCATGTTGTGCTTTTTTATTTTTAAGTCCACACTTCTATACACATTTACTGAAATGTGTCTACATACATTGAGCTAAATATAATTTGATGATATGCTAGATACCAAGAGTGTAAAGATAAAGTTACTGCTCTCAAGAAGCTGATAGTCTACTAAGGGGAGCTTACATATAAGCAAATAAGGACAATACAGTTTATTGTGGATTGAATTGTATCTCCTAAAATATGCAGAAGTCCTAACCTCTGATATCTGTGAATGTGAATTTAAGAATTTGGATAAAGGGTCTTTGCAGAGGCAATCAAATTAAGATGAGGTCATACTGAATTAGAGTAAGCCCTAATCCAAAGACTGCTTATCCTTATAAAAAGGAGGACATTTGGACACAGACACAGAGAGGAAAGCACCATGTGAAGACAGAAAGGCAGAGACACAAGGGAAGAAGGCCACATGACACAGAGAGGAAAGCACCATGTGAAGACAGAAAGGCAGAGACACAAGGGAAGAAGGCCACATGAAGACAGAGGCGGAGACTGGAGTGACTCATCTGCAAGCCAAGGAATGCTAAGGATTGCCAGCAACCACCAGAAGCTAGGAATAGACAAAGAAAGGACTGTCCTACAGAGCTTTCAGGAAGAGCACGTCCCTGCCTACATCTTGATTTTGGACTTTTAGCTTCCAGAACTGTGAAAGAATAAATTTGTCTTGTTTTAAGCCACCCAGTTTGTGGTACTTTGTTATGGAAGCTCAAGGAGACTAATACAGTTTTATACACACAATGGTGGAAGCACATGGCAAAAATGTAGCACAGAGGAAGGAATAAAGCTTCTCCAGGACTCATAAGTGCTATGATGCATCTACTAAGTAGTGAGTAGAAGGACCAATTACTAGGCACCAATCCAAGTACTTTCCATCAGTCAGGAGAAGCCAGAAGGGAAGGGGAGGCAGAAAAATATTTCAAGAAATAATGGCCAAAATTTTTCCAAAATTGAGGAAAACCTTAAACCCACATATTCAAGATCATCAAATCTCAGGGGCCAAAAGCAAAAAGATTTCTCATGCACACAAAACTCACTGTGTTTCTGGGAGACCATGCCAGGTACTTGTCATGAAGGTGATGGCTCTGCAGGATCTGCCTCAGCTTTCCAGCCAACAACATCACACCATCCTCAGGATGGCCCCTAGTTGGTGATAAGGACGGCAATATATCAGGGCCTAGTCATTTGCTCCAAATGCAGAACTCCTCGGAAGGGCAATCTTTGCTCCAGAGTTCTGTCTTCCGGTGGCAGAGACTCTGTCCTGTCTGCCCTGTGGTCTGACAGCTCCTCCTGCCCCATCCCGCTCCCTCTCCCTTTCCTTTGTAACTTCTACTTCACAATAAAACATTTACACTTCTGACTTCAGTACCACAACTGCTTCCTGGAGAATCCAACCCGTGATCCTCCTCTTAACTCTCCACCCCACCATCAAGGGAGGAATTTGGAAATCAAAGTAAGACAAAACGAGAAAGGTAATTTTTCTGGTTTGACTCACAAAGAGATACTTCCTGCTAAACTGAGAGCACATTCTAATGAAAACAGACCCAGGTAGAAGGCAAAAAGTTTTTAGCACAATAAGAGGTATTACTGTGTAAGATACATGGCCTAAGTCATAGGAGGAATAGGCAGTCTGTGGTCTCAGAATACTAATTCCTGATAGAGTCAGCAGAAGCCAGCTGCAATCTCACTGGCAAGAGAGGCCAAACTGTTTCTCCCAGAATCCAGGAGCCAGAGCCCCTTTTCCATTCTTTCAGAGCCAGGTCACAGCTGGGCAGAGGAAAACCCATCCACACCCAAGCAAGGTCTAGGTTGGCAGATTTCTGTAAGCCCCGCAAAAGCGGCTGGAGATGACACTCCTTATCTAGCAGGATTACCAACCTTCCCCCCAAACAGGTGATGTAAAGGGATCGTAGGCAGTAAAATCCCGACCAGCAGTGTAGTGGTACTGTGCTGCTCAAGGATGCTTACAGGAACATTCAGTGATGACATTTTTATTTTAAACTTTTACACAGGCTGCATTTACCTCCATCCCAGTTTAGTGTGGTTTAATCTGGGAAGCGAGGCATGGCAATGTTAGGAAGGGGCGGTTTCCGTTCCTGATCACCTGGTAGGTCACTGTCTGAGACAACCTTGGTTTCTCTTAATGATCCCTCCCTCCTGAGGGTCGCAAGGGACACCCCGGTGGAATGAGAAAGTATTCCCATCATACTGGTGATATGATGATCGGTCTGGGTGTAGAATTTCCTGGGTGCAAACTGATCTATTTTAATTTTATGAACCTCCGTAGTTGTCTTTTTTTATAAAGTGGTTTTCCAAAATGTACAGGATAAAACTCAAAATGCTTTGCATAAACCCCTTGGGCATAAGGTCCCTTCCTATATCCCAGCATCGTCTCCTGTCCCTTCTCATGGGCTGTCAGCTCATGTCATGATAACTTTCTTGCAGTCGGCAAAAGATATTTTGTTCATATTATTTCCTCTCTCTGAAATGATATCTACCCCACTGTCTATCTGGCTAAAATGTAACCAATTCTAGAAATTCAGCTCCTTGGAGCCTGCCTGCACCTTCTTCCTTCTCTCCTGGACCTGGCGGTGTCCTGTCCTATTGCTTTTCTCTGATCCTTTTTATATCTAATCACTGAGACTGAGAACTATGAGTTATTGATGGAGTTTATATAAAAGACTAAGATTTTGTGGCCACTAATGAACTCTTCTTGTAAATACGGTACACCTATTTCTTAACCTGTTCATATCATTCAGATGAATTGAAGTAGAAAAATCTGTGAAACAACAATAGTTTTAAAATATAATAACTTACTAAAATAAATCACTAATATAAATATCCCAATTGCTGTATTCTTTAGTACATAATCCTGAAAAAGGGGGCCTTATAGTTAGTTCATGAAATATATGATGGGCCAAAATCTCAACAGAGGAGTGAGGTAGAAATTTAAGTAATCAAATAGTTTTTAAATAGATTCTTCTTAGCAATCTCAAAATTTTGCTTCTGAAACTATTAGTCTAATTAAGAACTAACATTCTAGGGAATTCCCTGGCAGTCCAGTGGTTAGGACTTGGCACTTTCACTGCCATGGCCCGGGTTCAATCCCTGGTCAGGGAACTAAGATCCCACAAGCCTCAAGGTGTGGCCAAAAAACAAACAAAAAAAAGAACAAAAAAATCTAACATTCTAGTGCTAGTTCCACAGATGGAGTATGGGTAAAACACCAATAAGTTTCCCATCTCCTGAGACACAGCGGGGAAAAACAAGAATGGTCTTTGATAAGGTAGGGCGTTCATTCAGCATTAGAGTTTCTTACCATTTCTGATGGTAAGAGGGTAAGTGTCCACTGTCACTCGAGAGGGGGGATAGATTTGTTTCTGAAATGCCTAAGTTTCTAAGCAGCTAGATTCTTCTCCACTGGTTAGAGCAGGAGAACACTGGCATTGGCAGTCTCAACAGTAGTGGAATGGGCTGGCTGTGCATCCTGTCACCTCAGATTGTTCCTATAGGTAGGGACCATGAACTCTGGATACACCCAAGGTTCTGTCAAGCCTAACAGGTCATCCTGGATGTGGGCTACCCAGACACATTACCTGTTATTCTTTTCTTTCTTTTTGCTTTAATTTTCCACTTAAAAATTATCATTAAATGGGTAATATAATCACGTTACACAAAAGGTATCAAATGCTATACCATGAAGAATAAGTCTCCCCACCCTTGTTTTCTAGCCAGCCAGTTCTCCCCCCAGATTCGAAAACTGTTATCCCCTGCTTGTGTGTCTTCTAGAGTCTTTTCTCCACAAATGGTAGCATAATATTCACACTGGAATGCACCCTGCTTTTTTACTTAATATCTTTTTGAGATTATTTCCAATCAATACATATATTTCATTCTCTTTTTTTAACAACTGCATATTATTCCATCAGTAAATGAATTTCATTCCCTAGCAATTGCAAATGCTAGAATGAATATTCTCCCTTTCAGCTTTTATGAGGTATAATTGACAAAATTGTAATATAACATTAAAAGTGTACAATGTGATGATTTGATGTATGTATATATTACAAAAGGATTCCCACTGAGTTAACTAACATATCCATCACTTCTCATATTTACCTTTTTTTTTTCTTTTGGTGAGAATGCTCAAGTTCTACTCTCTTAGCAGATTTCAATTGTACAATACAGTGTTATCAACTATAGTTGCCATGTTATACATTAGATCCTCAGACTTATTCATCTTATAGCTGAAAGTCTGTACCTTTTTATCAACCTATCCCATTTCCCCCACCTCCCAGCCCCTGGCAACCACTTTTCTACTGTCTATGAGTTTGACTTTTCAAAAATTATTCCACATATAAGTGACCATACAGTGTTCGTCTTTCTCTGTGTAGCTTATTTCATTTAGCATAATGCCCTCCAGATTCATTCATGATGTGGTAAATGGAAGGATTTCCTTCTTTTTTTTTTTTTTTTTTTGGCCATGCCACGGGGCTTGTGGAACTCTTAGTTCCCCAACCAGGGATTGAACCTGGGCCCCAGCAGTGAAAGTGCTGACTCCTAACCACTGGACGGCCAGGGAATTCCCTCCTTCATTTTTTAAGGTTGAATAGTTTTCCATTGTATAGATACCAAATCTTCTTTACCCATTTATCCATCGATGGATGCTTAGGTTGTTTCCATATATTGGCTATTGTGAATAATGCTGCAATGAACATGGGAGTGCAGATAGCTATTTAAGATAATGATTTAATTTCCTTTGCATATATACCCAGGAGTGGGATAGCTAGATCATACGTTAGTTCTATTTTAAATTTCTTGAGGAACCTCCATACTGTTTTCCACAGTAGCTGTACCGGTTTACATTCTCATCAAGTGTCCAAAGGCTCCCATTTCTCCACATCCTCACCGGCATTTGTTAGCTCTTACTTTATTGAAAATAGACATCCAAACAGGTGTGAGGTGATATCTCATTGTGGTTTAGATTTGCATTTCCCTGATTTTTAATGATTTTGAGCACCTTTTCATGTACATACTAACCATTTGTATGTCTTCTTTGGAAAAATGTCTATTCAGGTATTTTGCTCATTTTTAAATTGAGGGGTTTTTTTTGCTATTGAGTTGTATGAACTCCTTAAATATTTTGAATATTAACCCCTTAATGGATATGTGGTTTAAAAATATTTTCTCCCATTCCATAGGTTGTCTTTTCATTTGTTGATGGTTTCCTTTGTTGTACAGAAGCTTTCTGGTTTGATATAGTCTCACTTATTTATTTGTGCTTTTGTTGCCTTTGCTTTTGTTGTCAAATCCAAAGAATTATTGCCAAGACCAACATCAAGGAGCTTATCACCTAGGTTTTCTTCTGGGAGTTTCAGGTCATACATTCAAGTCTTTAGTCCATTTTGACTCAATTTTTGTGTATGGTGTATGGTATATCCAGTTTTCCTAACACCATTTATTGAAGAGACTATTCTTTCCTCATTGTATATTTTGCCACCTTTGTCAGAAATTGACCATATATGCATATGTTTATTTTTGGACTCTCCATTCTTTCATTGATCTATTTCTTTGTTTTTATGCCAATACCAAACTGGTTTGATTACTCTAACTTTGTAATATAGCTTGAAATCAGGAAGTGTGATACTTTTAGCTTTGTTCTTTTTTCTCAAGGTTGCTTTGGCTATTTGGGGCCTTTTGTGGTTCCATAAGAATTTCAGAATTATTTTTTTCTATTTATGTAGAAAACACCATTGGAATTTTTTTTTTTTTTTTTTTTGTGGTAGGCAGGCCTCTCACTGTTGTGGCCTCTCCCGTTGCAGAGCACAGGCTCTGGATGCGCAGGCTCAGCGGCCATGGCTCACGGGCCCAGTGCTCCGCGGCATGTGGGATCCTCCCGGACCGGGGCATGAACCCGTGTCCCCCGCATCGGCAGGCGGACTCTCAACCACTGTGCCACCAGGGAAGCCCAACCATTGGAATTTTGATTGGGTTTGCACTGAATCTGTAGATCGCTTTGAGCAGTGTGGACACTTTAACAATACTAATTTTTCCAATTCATGAAATGTCTTTCTATTTATTTGTGTCTTCTTCAATTTTTTTCATTTGTGGTTTATAGTTTTCAGTGTACAGAGCTTTCACCTCCTTGGTTAAATTTATTCCTAAGTATTTAATTCATTTTGATGCTATAGTAAATGGAATTTTTCTTAATTTCTCTTTCTAATTGTTCATTGTCAGTGTATAGAAACACAACTGATTTTTGTATATTGATTTTGTATCCTGCAACTTTACTGAATTTATTTGTTCTAACAGTTTTTTTAGTGGAATCTTTAGAGTTTTCTACATATAATATCACATCATCTGCAAACAGAGACAGTTTCACTTTTTCCTTTCTGAGTTGGATACCTTTTATTTCTTTTTTCTTCTTTTTCTTTTCTTTCTTTTTTTAAAAATTCCTAATTGCTCTGTCTACTAATGTACAACAGTGCTCTATAAAGTAGCTTTGGCCATCAAATAGTTTTCTCAATAGTCATAATACTAGCAAATCCACATTCATAATTAAATATATACCTAAATATTTGCATCAGTTACATACTTTCCCCAAACACTAGAAGCTTTACTTGAGTCACAGGGCAAGATTGTCATCTAGTGTTTTTAAGGCCGAAGAAATATATGGCAGCTGATTATTTTAGCAGATATGCATCATTTCCTTAACTTTGGCCCTTAATATGAGTTTTATCTTGATTGAAGCCAACTGGAGAACCATCTTATAACTTTCAAATCATAAACTGCAGTACTCAGAACTAGTGGATAATAGAACTTCCCGTCTGAGCTGCTACTGTCCACTCTGATGAATCAACTGAAAAAAATCTGTAGTTAGGCAATAGAAATTGCAAATATTTCTAATCACCAAAACTATAATATTCTTTAAAAAAATTCTTTTGAATAAATATGTAGCATACTAACTTTCTATTTGAATTAGTTTTCAGGTGCTGTAATTAGTATTGCCAAGCTTAGAATGATAGTTTTTGACTTGGATTATGTTCATTAAGATGCTCAAAAATGTGATGAACATAATCCAAAACTGCAAGGTTCACGTGAAATATGTGTACGGTGAACATTAATAGGTTCAAAGAAAAAAGTCATTAGTGTTTAATTACTGTTAGAATTTAATGCTAAATAGTAAGAACAGTAGAGTAACATTGGTTTACGCTTACTTTCTCCAATAGTATCCTGTGACTGCAATGAAAACAAACTGCTTAGTAAGTGGAATATACATAGAACTACATTTTCTGGAGAGGTAGGAATGTGTTTGTAAGAGATAGAGACTAAATTTGAAGTGAAGAACTCATCTTATTTTGAATAGAGGAAAAACAAAATCTCTCTATTTTGGCATTGTTTTCTTTTTGGACTTTATTTGAATATATTAAGTCTAATTTAATATAAAAAATTAAATTAGATTAAGATGATAGAGAAAATTATTTGTATTTAAGAGTTTGTTTTGTTATTTAGTTTTTGTGTGAACTTGGTCTGTCTTCCATTAAATAAACATTTCAGAATATTTTATCTCTCTTTAATTTTTTGATTCTTACAAAGGGGTCATATTTAAAATAAGCCCTACAACCTGAAAAAACTGTTCAGAGAATTATAATTATTTTTAACATCGTTATTGGAATATAACTGCTTTACAATGCTGTGTTAGTTTCTGCTGTATCACAAAGTGAATCAGCTATATGAATACATATATCCCCATAACCTCTCCCTCTTGCATCTCCCTCCCAGCCTCTCTATCCCACCCCTCTAGGTGGTCACAAAGCACCGAGCTGATCTCCCTATGCTATGCGGCTGCTTCTCACTAGCTATCTATTTTACATTTGGTAGTGTATATATGCCCATGCCAGTCTCTCACTTCGTCCCAGCATAGCCTTCCCTCTCCCCGTGTCCTCAAGTCCATTCTCTGTCTGCGTCTTTATTCCTGTCCTGCCCCTATGTTCTCCAGAACCTCTTTTTTTTTTTTTTTTTTTTAGATTCCATATATATGTGTTAGCATACAGTATTTGTTTTTCTCTTTGACTTACTTCACTCTGTATGACTGACTCTAGGTCCATCCACCTAAATACAAATAACTCAATTTCATTTCTTTTTGTGGCTGAGTAATGTTTCATTGTATATATGTGCCACGTCTTCTTTATCCATTCATCTGTCGATGGACACTTAGGTTGTTTCCATGTTCTGGCTATTGTAAATACAGCTGCAATGAACACTGTGGTACACGACTTTTTTTTTTTTTTTTTTTTTTTTTTTTTTTTTGCGGTACGCGGGCCTCTCACTGTGTGGCCTCTCCCGTTGCGGAGCACAGGCTCCGGACGCGCAGGCTCAGTGTCCATGGCTCACGGGCCCAGCCGCTCCACGGCATGTGGGATCTTCCCAGACCGGGGCACAAACCTGTGTCCCCTGCATCGGCAGGCGGACTCTCAACCACTGCGCCACCAGGGAAGCCCCCCATGACTCTTTTTGAATTATGGTTTTCTCAGGGTATATGCCCAGTAGTGGGATTGCTGGGTCGTATGGTAGTTGTATTTTTAGTTTTTTAAGGAACCTCCATACTGTTCTCCATAGTGGCTGTATCAATTTATGTTCCCACCAACAGTGCAAGAGGGTTCCCTTTTCTCCATACCCTCTCCAGCATTTATTGTTTGTAGATTTTTTGCTCCATTTATTTTTTAAACTTGTTTTACTTGGCATTTCTTAAAATAAGTGATGGAAAATATAACAACTTTGAAATGAAAGTCTGATGATTCTGCCCAAAATTAAACACAAAACGCCAATAGTTTGTGGAAATTAAACTTACTATACCTGAAATGATGCTGCTTTGGAACCAGATCCATATAGGGTGGCCCACCCCTGCAAATAAGGAGGGCCTTCCAAATTCAGGCTCAAGAACCCTCCTTGGGTCAAGGTTATAGTCACCAACTGTCATTGGAAAAGCATGCGCTCAGACCTCCTTTTCTAGCAGTAATCATGTATCAGTCATGATCCAGCTAAAATCTCTGGCCCAATTTGGTTAAGAAAGCCAAGGAGGGATCAGATCCAGCAGCCTGGCCTCAATAGTACCATGTGCTATTGTATTACCTTATAACTCATCATAACAGGCCAAGAGGAGAGCTCAGAGAACCCTCTCCTACTAATGCACTTGTTTTCTTGGGAAGTCCCCAAACCACATTATATTCAATATAGTTTATTCTTGTAAGTCTGATCTGGGTTGTATTTTAGATCAACCCACTTATTCTCAGTTCAAGGGATCCTTCCTTAAACAGACACAATTGTTCAATTTCTTTTTAAAAACAAGCTAAATGCCAGAAGCCAACTCGGGGAATGTCTTCATGTGCAGGCGTTACTCTGACAGCAGTTCCTACTGTGTATCCACAAGCATAGGTTACACATTCTGTGTAGAGGGCTGGTCAGTGGTGGGGAAGTCATTCTGGAGCATCCTTCACAAAATGAGATGTTATCTCAAGTGGATAAGTTGTCTCAGACTTTCTGTAAGTGGGATGCATCCTATTTTTTCTCTTAAACCTCTAACCTGTAACAAACAGGAAGATTATCTCCACAGTGCAAATTATAGAAACTTGAGTTCAGAGTCCAAGAATGTAAAACCTAGACTAAGAACTAAATGACTACTACATATGGAACCAGTCCACTAAGTTAAGCTGATTTTAAAGGCCTGGAGTCAAGTACATGATGAGTAATGTTTACTTTGTAATTCTATCTTTCAGGCTTTTCAATGATCTTTTTTATGGTGTGGCTGCCTTTAGTGTGAGTGGATCTTATTTTTAGCAGTGGGAGCTTAGTCCTATTACCCTTTTGAATGGCCAGCAGGGCTCCCCACTGTTTCATGACCATTTGCAGAACAGTGTCAGTCTCTGGGGCCCTTCATTTTTTTCTCCCCTGGTACAACAAGACAAATGCACTGAAATTGTGCCAAGATTTCGCTTCAACCCTAGCATGAGATAAAGAGGATTTACAGGCAAAGAACTCCCTTGAACAGCAGCCAAAAAAGCAGATAACTTTTAAATAACACAATGTGGTGGAAGAAACTGCCTTGTGGCAGTCTACAGTGGAGGAAAATAGCAACTATTTACAGTACATGTTGGCAAACTATCTGTTTAAGCTCTAGAAAAGGTGAAGGGTTACCATACTGTTTATGCGTTTCCTTACACCGCTAACACTGAATTCAATGTTACAAACAGAAGTCTTACATTTTTACTGTTTATCTTTAACCAAGTTCAATTGATTTACAACAACCACTTGACTAAGTCAATTTGAATGGAAATGAATTCAAAGGATACATTAAAAGGAATATATTATGATAAATTACCTAATATTATACAGAGGTACCCCCTCCACTTTAAGCGAATTTAGATTTATAAAGTAGATAAATAATATATAATTGCTTTCTTTTACTGAAGGGCTCTTTTCTTTTTTTACATAAAATGATTCATCCTCAGATTTCTCTAAATAGTGAACTCTCAATGTTCTTAAAGTATAATTAGATTGCAAAAATTCTTTTCAAAAACATATTTTCTGGAACATATCTATTGAATCAAATGAAGTTTGTTATGCTAAGACTCTCAAGTCGTTAACATGGGAGAGTTGATGGTGTTGTGAGGTTTAATTAGTTTACAAAACCACAGTACTTGTGGGTGGAGCATGACAGTGATAATATCTAAAGACACTGATTTTTGTTGTTGTTTTGTTTTGGCCATGCAGCTTAGTTCCCTGACCAGGGACCAAACCTACCCTGGAAGTGAAAGCCCAAGTCCTAATTCTCAAGGCAGTATACATTATTATATTTCCTGTGATCTTTCCAATGTTGGCTCATGTTCATTAACACACTCAAAATATTAGTTCATACATTTTTTTTAATTAATTTTATTTTTGGCTGTGTTGGGTCTTCACCGCTGCACGCGGGCTTTCTCTAGTTGCGGTGAGTGGGGGCTTCTCTCGTTGCGGAGCACGGGCTCTAAGTGCGTGAGCTTCAGTAGTTGTGGCACTCGGGCTCAGCAGTTGTGGCACTTGGGCTCAGTAGTTGTGGCTTGCGGGCTCTAGAGCGCAGGCTCAGTAGTTGTGGCACAAGGGCTTAGTTGCTCCGCAGCACGTGGGATCTTCCCAGACCAGGGCTCGAACCCGTGTTCCCTGCATTGGCAGGCGGATTCTTAACCACTGCGCCACCAGGGAAGTCCCAGTTCATACATTTTTTTAAGCCAACAAACCAACCTTCCAATTTTCAAAGTAAGAATTATCTATACCCACACTTACAGCCAAAATTTTAATTCTTTTAGCTCAGAAACTCTTGAGAAAATTTTTCATTGGTCATCCTCTTTGGTATGAACTGGCAGAGTGTTTTTTTCATCTTAATTTTTGCATAAAGCTGTAAACAGCTATGACTGCAGTGGCTTGGATTCACCATTTTGAGACTATCATTTAATGTAGAATATGGATCCATGGAAAATCTTTACACCAACATTTCTCTGTAATCAAAACATTGAGTTCTTTCACTGATAGGATTTTGGGAACAAACTATAGATGTAAACCCTTTAACCTACAATTAAACCATCAATACATACATTTAAGCAGTATTCCTAATACATCTTATTTGTTTCAAAATATTCATTAGCACTTTAAATATTTTACCTTAAGGTCTTTGTTTTGGTGCCTCTTTGCAGAATAAATAATGTCTTTTTTGAAGCATTACTCTTCAGGTTATGTAACTAGATCTATTAACTCGTCACACTTCATAATGTCTGTGGATTCATCAATCATTTGATTTAATTATCTTCTAGATTAGTGTTATTTTTATGGCACCTCACATGCCTTAAATGCATCTACTTATGGTGCTCTTCAAAAATGACATCTTTTCGCTGCCTTTGCCTTGCTGGTCCCAAACACAGACAATTTTCACAGAGGCTGTTAAACTGAACGATTCTGCAATTGTGCGTGTGTGACTTGGCTTTAGCTATGAAATTGAGCTTAATTTCATAAAGGTATAACTATTTTCATAAAAGAATTTCATTTTTTATTTTGAGCTTGCAGACGCTTTAAGAAGTTTAAATCTTTCTCTCTTCAAGGTCTAAGTTGTGTGGAGTGGAGCTGGCCTGATTCGTTAGGCACTATTGCTTCACTTGATAACTTTTCCATGACAGCAACAACCAAAAAACTGGCTGAGGAGGAAAAGAATTAATGAAGAAGGTAAATGCTAATTGGAGAAAATCCTCCTTATTCTGCATGAAAGTGACTTAAACTTCCTGATTCCTTGGCTTTCTTGTTTGGCCACTTCTGCAGTATTTTTCCCAAGCTTTATTGAGATATAATTGACATACGACATTGTATAAGTTTAAAGTGTACACTATGATGATTTGATACATGTAGGTATTATAAAATGATTACCACAATAAGGTTAGTTGATATATCCTTCACCTCATATAGTTAACATTTTGTTGTTGTTGTTGTTATGATGAGACTATTAAAGCTCCATTCTTATAGCAACTTTCAAGTATACAATACAGTATTGTTAACTATAATCAACAGGCTATACTTTACATCCCTGGATATTAATCTTATAATTGAAAGCTTATACCTTTTGATCAACATCTTCCCATTTTCCCAGACCCCTCAGCCCCTGGCAACATCATTCTATTCTGTTTCTATGAGTTCGATGCTTTTAGGTTCCACGTATAAAGTGAAATTATATTGCATTTGTCTTTCTCTGTCTGACTTATTTCACTGAGCATAATGCCCTCAAAGTCCATCCATGTTGGCATAAATGGCAGGAGTCCCTTCTTTTTATGGCTGAATAATCTTCCATTGTACATAGATACACATTTTCTTTATCCATTCATCTGTCAGTGGACACAAGTTGTTTTCACTTCATAGTTATTGTGAATTATGCTCTGCAGTATTGTTTTGAAAGTCATCTCTGAAATATCAGCCTAGAACCTGTTTCTCCAGCCTTTGCAACAATGCTATAAATCTCTAATTCCCTGCTAACTAGAACAGATTTTGTTGTCTGCAATGGGACTTCAAATGACACAGTAATTGAAACTAGAAGTGATTATTGATCTTAGAAGTTCAAAGATGTAAATCTGGGACTGGCTATTTGACCTGATTAAATTTGAAAACTGAATATTTGCTTACTTTGAGAGGATGGCTTATTGGGAGTCACTTGTGGTCTCCTAAAAAGAAGTACCTATTGAAGAGTTCTGACAGAATAAGTGACTACTGCCACAGCACAGTGTGGTGGACAGAAGGGTTACAAGGGATATGGGGAGGGTGAACTACTTCTAATTATATTTAGTAGTTCTGAGACAGAAAATGACAGCGTTAAGATCCCAGTAGAAGCCGTGGCTAGAGAACCAGAGTGCCTATGCCTGCCCCACAATGATATCTTATCTGTTATAACCATGGTCTGGATCTGTAGATATCTGGTTTATAATGTGTGCTGAATTCAGAGCTTCACCAGGCTTCTGAGAAGGCCTAGAAGGAATGACCAACCTAGTAGCAATGAGCAACGCTAGTGTTTAGATTATGGTCTCTAAATTTCATTTTCCACTATAATGAACCAGGTCCAAAAATATTTCCAAATTATATATATGATAAATGACCTGATCCAGAATGTATAGCAAATTCTTGCAACTCAGTAATAAGACAAACAGCCCAATTAAAAGTAGGAAAAATATTTGAACAGATGCTTCACAAAAGAAAATGCAGAAATGGTTAACAAGTACAGAGAATCAGCTCATCATGATTAGTCATGAAGGAAATGCAAATTAAAACCAGAAGGAGATAGCACTACATACCCAATAGGAAGACTAAAATTAAAAGCCCTGACAATATCAAGTGTTGTAGGGCATATAAAGCAACTGGATGTCTGACTCATTGCTGATGGGAATGCAAATATAGTATAGTTCCTTTGGAAAACAGTTTGGCAAGTTCTCATAACATCAAACACACACATGGCATAAGATCCAGAAATTACACTCTTGGGTATTTTCCCAAAGAAGGAGAAACATATGTTCACACAAAAACCTGTGTATAACTGTTTAGAGCAGATTTATTTATAACAGTCCAAAACTGCAAAGAACCCAAATGTCCATCAACCAGTGAATGGATGTTGTACATCCATGGAGTGCAACACTACTCAGCAATAGAGAGAAACAAACTATTGATACATGCAACACCACGGACAGATCTCAAAAGTATTTGCAAAGTTAAAGAAGTTAGACCAAAAAGGTAGTGTACTGTGTGGTTCCATATATAAGATGTTCATAAACATGCAAAATTAAAGGGAGAGAAAACGGATCAGTTTTTCCCATGGAAGTGGGATGCAGAGAGAGATCTGACTTCAAACGGGCATGAAGGAAACTGAGATGATGGAAATGTTCTATATCTTAATTGTGGTAGTGGTCACACAACTGTAAACATTTGCCAAAACTCATCCAACTGTATAAATAGGACCTCAAAAAAAATAGACATGTGCAGTAAAGACTAAGTCTGTGGGGAAAAACAGAATCAAAACAGCAGTTTTAATTATTTCATGAAAACCCTTTACAATTTGTTATAACACCGAATTTTCAGGATGGGCTGGTATGACATGTTGGTTCAGAACATGACTGACAGTCAAGCTGACCTCAGCTCAACTCCTGGCTCTGCCATTTATTGATAGAGTCCTATGCCAATTACTTCATTTGTACCTTACAGGGTTATGGTGGGGGTTTAATGCTGCATTTTAACCACTTCATAATTGTCTGGCTCATAATAAGTACTCAATAAATGAGTTATTTGAAGAATATTCAGAAACAGCCAAGGTGGGGAGACACACACATTAACAAAGGAATTACAATATCATGTGAAAATAGCAGAAATAGAGCAGGTGTAAGGTACAAAATGAGAAATGTTTATTATGTTTGGAGAATTAAGACTTTCTGGAGGAAATCATGACTAAAATAAAATTTGAAAGACAGATAGGTTTCAGGTTGATTAGGAGAGTTAAGGGCATAAAATGTCATGGTGTCCTTGAAGAATTATGAGCAGTTTGCTATTTTTTTTTTTTTTGAGTGATTAGAGAAGCTATTGCAGTAGGGAGGAGTCAGCCAGAACAAGGTCTTGAATGCAAATTTAGGAATCTTATTGCATCTCATCATGTATGTGGTGGAGTGACTGGGGACCAGCGAGGAGAGAGACAAATTACAAAGATTACCTGGGTCATCCTGGAGAAGATGGACTGAAGCCAGGAGAAAGTTAGAGGATGGGAGACGTGTCAGAAGGCTTGTTTGATGAAATCAAGCAAAGGATGGTGACACTCTGTACCCAGGCTATGGGAATGGAAAAGTGAAAATAAATTCAAGAGACTTTTAAGGGAATCCAAATAACTGCATACGAGGGAGAATAAGTCTAGAATGACTGTCAGACTTCATGCTTGGGTATCTAGGTGGGTGGTGGTACCCCTTGATAAATAGAAAAATGTTTATATTGGGAAAATAATGAGTTTAGGTGGTAAACACCTGTGGACATCCAGGTGGAGCTTTCCATAAAAAGAAGGATACATGATATAAAATATAGGTAACCAACAAGGACCTACTGTATAGCACAAGGAATTATACTCAATATTTTGTAATAACCTATAAGGGAAAAGAATCTGAAAAACAATACATATGTACATATATGTATATATGTGTGTGTATATATATATATGGGAATCTCTTCGCTGTACACCTGAAACTAACACAACATTGTAAATCAACTATACTTCAATTTTAAAAAAAAGAAGGCTCTATGAGCCTATAGCACAGTACTGGAGTCTGGTGGGGAGCTATATATATGGCATTTGAAGTCACAAAAATAAGTAAAATCACCCTGAAAAAGCTATAATATAACAAGAGAACCAGGGACAGATCCTTGGGAAATATCAACATTTCAGGCTGTACAGAAAGGACCTTAAATAATGCTTATGAAACTAGGAGGATCAAGGAAACCCAGGAAGGTGTTTCAAGTACGAGGTATCATCAAGAGTGTTATTTGCAGCAGCAATGTCAAAAGAGATGAAGTCTAAGTAACAGACAATGGATTTGGGTAGTTTTAGTGGTAGGACCAAACCGGATCACTATGGCTTGAAGAGTGAATGTAGGTTAAAAATGTGGAAGTATCAAATGCAAGCTACTTTGGGGGAAATTCATGGTCAAGAAGAGGAAGAGAAAAACAGAATGATAGCTAGAAGGAGCCACAGGTTCAAAGGAGCTTTTGGTTTTTTGCATGAGGCAAATGAGAGATTTCACAGCATTCATATACTGAAGGGAAGAGAGAGAGAGGCTGAAGATAACAGGAGTGTATTATTCAAGGTCCAATCAGGAGATGGAAATCACGTTATTTGACCATACAAAATCTAATATAAAGAACTGTTAAATATGTATAAAGCTGTTTATCAGGTAATTGAAAAGGTAAGAAGAGGACATAAAGAGATAGGAAAGAAGCAATTGTAAGAAGCATCTAACACTCTTAGGACTGGGAGGCCAACGGAGACAGGTAGCAGATGGAGTTCAAAAAGCCTGAGGGGAATTCAGGAGAGGGAGAGATTTTTTTGCTAAGATCAATCAAAGAGTATTTTATGAAGATGGCATTGGAGCTGGGCTTCATTATGCAGAAATGAAAGAAAATTCCAGAAGTTGTGCAAGTTGCCCATGACCTGGCAAATGGTGGATACTTAATAAATATTTGTTGAATAGATGAAATGATGAAGGAACAGAGTGAGCAAAAATCTAAAGGAGAAAAGCATGGAAAAATTTGGGGGAACAGTAAGTTTGGCTGGGGCTTGTGTTTGGGACAGGGGCGGGCTGCACAGATAGAACTGGGTGGAGGGCAGATGGCTTTGAAGAACAGGCTAACGAGCTTAGACTTTACTTTAGGAAGCCGCTTAAGTCTGAGTAGGGGAGTGACATGACTAGGGCAATAATTTCCGGAAGGTTGATCTGTGGTACCAAGAAAGCACTGGAAAGAGAAACCGAAACCATCACTTAGAAGGCAAAAAATGATGACCTAGACTGGGGTGACAGTAAAGATTTAAGAGAGGGAATAGACGGGACAAAAAGTGGAGGGCGGATTGCTTTAAGTGCTGATTGGAGTTGGGGGAGGAGGGGGAAGGGAAACTGAAGTTCTAGGCTATTGGGAGAAATGGCAGAAAGAGGAAACAGGTGTAAGAGGAGGAGGTTCTGAAGGGACATGATACGTTCTGTGGGGACAGACGGGACACCCTCGTGCATGAAAAGTTAGCAATGCTGGTCTGCAGCTCGGCGGAGTCCGGGCAGAAGGTGGCGATTTGGAAGTCACCTCACAGAGACTCTGGCCGAGGCCTGTCGCTGGGAGAACGCATCCGCACCTCACAGTATGTGAATCCATAGCCAGTCCTCTGGCCAGCAGCTGAGGCGGCCCAGCCTCCCGATTTACACTTGTCTCTAGGGTTGGCCCTCAACAACTGGAAGGAGAGGATTCCCAGTGTTTATCCTGCCCCGAAGCCCGGGACTTACGTACAGAGGTCGCACACGGTTCCTCGGGTACCTACCTCTACCCGCGAAGGGGAATGGAGCGCCTCGGGAAGCCGAGCGCGCGCTTCCACTGACGCGGCGCACGCGGGCGCGGATTGCGCAGGCGCGGCACGCTGTCGCCTAGCAACCAGGCACAACAGTGGACTAGAGACGCGAGCTGGTTGCAGCCGGTGCAGTTGGCCAGGTCTGAGAAGCCGCTGCCCGGCGGGATCTCCCTGCAGGTAAAGGCGGGAGGGCGGCTGCACCGCTACCCCTGCGGTTTGAAGAGAGGCCCAGGGTAGAGGCCCCAGCAGCCTTTGGGGAAGGAGACAGTGCCCCGCGTGTGGGGGGCATCTGGGGCAACTGAGGGAACACCTCGTAAGGACCTCTGGGTCCCTGCCTTACGCCCGCAGTGTTAGACTGTGGTCCCCGTGGATTTCATAAGTGTGCCGGCCGCCTCCTATTTAACAAAGAGGTGACAAAACTGAGGCCCAGAGTGAGGATCTGAGGGTCTAAGATTCCGTTACTTGACTCTGAGCAACTCAAAAAGTGGGCCCCCAATTGTTCTAGCCCTTCTCAAAATAAATCTCGTTAGAAAATGTTTAAGATCGCATAGGCTGAAAGTTCACAAAGAAGATCAATGAATTCGTGAAAAAATGTGACTCCTTTCCAATAACCAAGAAGATGCATATTCAAAGCAGATTTGTTTTCATGTCCAATGCCGTGAAGTTCATACCTTTTCACCTAGTAGTTATTTTACTACTAGGGATTTCTCCTAAAGAAACAGTTGCAGATGTGGATGAAAATTTTATTGTCTAAGGATGTTCATTTGCAGCCTTGTCCATAATTCCAGAAAATTGGAAACAAATGCTCAACAACAGGGGACTGGCTAGATGATGGATTTTAAAATATTATTTTAAATGACATGCTGATCCACTAATGATGATTGAAGCAATAAATGGAGAATGAGATTTCATGAACTTGTCCATTAGTTTAAGAATTTAATAAGAAAATGGTCCCAGGAAGGGAAGTTGAGAATAGCAGATAGAAATCCAGGTAAGATGGTAAAATCACTATAGAAAATACACAAAAAATGAGCTATATCCAAATAGTGCTGATCTCCCTGAACTTATTTCTGAGTGATTTTTTTAAAATTCCATATTCCCTTCCTTGTTTTCCAAATTCTCTGTAATGAAATGTTCTACCTTTATAAGTGAACAGTAGACACAGAATTATACACTTAAAAAGTTAAAATGGTAAATTTTATGTGATGTATATTTTAGCACAATAAAAACATCAATGGGCAGGTGGTAAAATAGTCAAGGAAAACAGGTTTAGTTTGCTTCAAAAAGTCAGAGATTTATTTTCTTAATTTGACGTCTCTGTAGCTTTAAAGGGAAATGAGTCTTTAAAGAATAAAATAAGGTAATTTAGTTGTATCACGTTGATTACAAATTTAAAAAAAACCTTAGGGTCATCTCTGGGGTACACTGCCCCTGGACTATGTCTGCTGTGTATTTTCTCCCCTGTTAATTGTTATATCCAATATGGTAAAAACAAAAACAAAAAAAAAACAGGGGCTTCCCTCGTGGCGCAGTGGTTGAGAGTCCGCCTGCCGATGCAGAGGACACGGGTTCGTGCACCGGTCCGGGAAGATCCCACATGCCGCGGAGCGGCTGGGCCCGTGAGCCATGGCCGCTGAGCCTGCGCGTCCGGAGCCTGTGCTCCGCAACGGGAGAGGCCACGACAGTGAGAGGCCCGCGTACCGCAAAAAAACCAAAAAAACCCAAAATGCTTCCTACTTCAGCATATTGCCAAGGGCCAGTTCTCTGTAATCCTGTATGTTTAGGCTATTCCAGCCTCTGTATTTTTCAGTGTGCAATTACTCAAAACCACTATCCTGAAATGGGAAAAATAAGTTCCTGAGTGAAAATCAGATGACTTCAAGTAACTTTCTATGAGTGTAATTTACTTGCTTCTTGAATGTTATTCATAAGGAATTCTTTTGTAAAGCAAAGGCTGCTATATCTTGGAATTGGTTATAAAGAGCTGTGAAATCTCTTTTTCCTAGAGAAATCACAGGTCAGATTTTCATCTGTCCAGAATAGTCTGTGTGTCTGCCTGAAACATTATAGGCACAAAGTCTGGGATCTGTGTGCTTTTCAAGTATCTGTGAAAGAAAGATATTTGGGGTCTGAAAAAAAGCATTTGGTCTAAAATATGAAAAGAAAATTCAAAAATATTAAGTGTTTTATTAATATTAAAATTACATTTGAAAACAATTTTCTTATTTTGCAAGAATTTCCAGGTGTACAAACTGATGAGTCATTTCAAATGCAAAATTTCAAATCTTTTTTATGATGAAAATTATATTTAACAGGGGATGTGGGTGTATTTTAATGTTTTAACATATTAGGTATAGCATGAGGTAGTGCATAGCATAAGCTTGCCCAGGCCCTCAAGGATCTTGAAATTTATGTGACTTCAAGTTAGGGACCTGGAATAGATGTCTTTCAGAAGTCACTATGAGTTTCTATGAACATGTGGCTTTTTAACTTATGTGATCAATTCTTGGAGTTGCTGTTGTCCCTTGGCAAGCCATCTGAACTAACCCTGACATTGTAGATTCTCTCCAAAGATTTCCTACTTCCCAAAATTTTCTTGAGACTATTGTAATTACCTTGAGACTAGAATATACCATCTGAGATTGCCCTAATACCAAACATAACCCCACAAACTCTCATTGGAGAAAACATGAAAGATTTCTAGGGTTATTTATTTATTTTTTGCAGTACGCGGGCCTTTCACCGTTGTGGCCTTTCCCTTTGCGGAGCATAGGCTCCGGATGCGCAGGCTCAGCGGCCATGGCTCACGGGCCTAGCTGCTCCGTGGCATGTGGGATCTTCCCGGACCGGGGCACAAACCCGTGTCCCCTGCATCGGCAGGCGGACTCTCAACCACTGCGCCACCAGGACAGCCCTAGGGTTATTTTAACAGTCACCATCTTGGAAAGTTCTCTGTACCTAGGTGGAGTTAGTAACCCCAGTTTCCCTAGAATACATCTTTTGAGATTCTCAATTACTTTTTTATTGAGCTATGGAATACATTAGAGAAAACATTTTTTATATGGAATACATTAGAGAAAACATTTTTTTATATGGGAAAATGACACAAATGTTCACTTGGTAGATCTTGGATATCATTCAGAAAATAATTACCCCCAGGAACAACAGAGTTAATGATTTTTATAAATGTCAAATGCCCAGTATGTACCAGACCCTGTTCTAGGTGCTTGGGATAGATCAGTGCAAGAAAGCAGACAGAAATCCCTCCTTTTGTGGCAGAACATTCCTGCAGATCTCAAAAGTAATTTAGATTTAGTCTCCCAAGCCCTACACAAGTGAGCTGTAAGCATGGTAAACCATTACCTGTTATGTAAGTAAAATTTATGTCATTTATGTCATTAATGTATTCTCCTTCTTTCCAAACTGGAAGCCAGGACAAATGCCCAACAATCTTATCAATAAGTTCCTTTAAAATTGTGAAGTCTGGGATGTAGGTAACATATTTGTATATGTATTGCACATATTTGTATATGTGCAATAATTTCTACATATATTGCCTAGTTTCTTTTTAGGTAAAATTTAGAGGACGAAGTACATCTCCTCCTAGGAATGCAGGTAAGTGAGAGATTTGTGCATATACAATGTACAAATGACATTTTAACCATTTGTGGCATCTTTTTCCAGAATGGGTAAAAAGATAAAGAAGGAATCAGAGCCCCCTCCCAAGGATGTGGTAAGTTTCTGATTTGAATACTAGCAGCATGTTAACAACCAGTTTTAAAAATAAACAGTTGAAACAGTTTGGCATGTACCAGTATATACATGAGTGCACGGTGGCAGAAGTCCAAAGTCTGACTAATGATAAGATTAGTCAGAGAAATCTAACATTATGTAAACAAACATTTACAACATTGTCATTACTTGATTAGCACAATTAGAGAGTAATTATTGGCTTTTCCAGTATGTGGATGGCATGTTTATAAGCCTAGTTAATGAACAAATAGTTTTGGTTTGTTCTTTCAAATACTTTAAATTTACATTTGCCAGTCTCTCATTAATGTTAATTATCCAAATGAATTTTAAAAAATGACTGGAAGTTATGCTATAGCTATTAGGTATGTACGTGAGGTTGTCTTAAGATGACTATTTGGACATTAGAAGTCCTGTATTTTCCAATTCTATGGAGAGAAAAATCTGTGTTCATCACCTTTTTCTCTTTCCAGTGCTTGAATAATGCATTCCCCACAACACAAAACCTTGTCTCTCCCTTTTAAAAGCAGGGTTCAACAATGTCCAATAGGTTGGTCATTTGGGACAAGGTGATCCTAGAAGTTGTAAAATAATTTAAAGTGATCATGGTAAATAAGCATGGATCATACAAAAAATTATTTCCATAGCGGTAGTGATTATAGAAGTAACAAAAATGTTTTATAATAAAAACTTAGTTAAATAAATTATTCCATTTTGATAAAATGATGTCACTGAATATTTGATAGCATGGGAATATGATCACAATATTTGAATTAAAAAGCTATGATATAAAGAGGAAAGAAATTGAGTTATTTGTAGTGAGGTGGATGGACCTAGAGTCTGTCATACAGAGTGAGGTAAGTCAGAAAGAGAATAACAAATACCGTATGCTAATGCATATATATGGAATCTAAAAAAATGGCACTGATGAACCTGGGGGCAGGGCAGGAATAAAGACGCAGACGTAGAGAATGGACTTGAGGACACGGGGTGGGGTAAGGGGAAGCTGGGATGAAGTGAGAGAGTAGCGCTGACATATATACACTACCAGATGTAAAACAGATAGCTAGTGGGAAGCAGCCGCATAGCACAGGGAGATCAGCTCAGTGCTTTGTGACCACCTAGAGGGGTGGGATAGGGAGGATGGGAGGGTGATACAAGAGGGAGGGGATATGGGGATATATATATACATATGCTGATTCACCTTTTTGTACAGCAGAAACTAACACAACATTGTAAAGCAATTATACTCCAATAAAGATGTAGAAAAAGAAAAAGAACCCATCTGAAAAAAATGGAAACTCACCAATTTTTGGTTTCTGCTATGCTTACTGGGATACTGAGTTAATCAGTTTATAAAAAACTACTATTCTTGAACTGTAGTTGTTCTACGGAAAGTGGAGATACAGAACCTATTCTAATTACAAAAAAAAAAGCTATGATAAAAAATTAAAGCAGGGTTTTATTGTCTCTCTTTAAAGTTTATGAACTACTGATTATGTTAAAAATAGAAAATGTCCTCAATTTTCAATTTAAAAACTTATTTTGAAACAGACATTTGGTGTGGTTGTCTTCAAATAAAATGTGAATGGGAAAAAATTGTGTATAGTCAAAAGACTCGCAGGATTTTACTGTTTGAAAGAATCTGAAGTTAGTGCAGGAATTTTCCTAACAACACTGGAACATTGTGGTTACAAATGTGACCTCTGTCCCAGCTCTGCCTCTCATAAACTGTTATTTTGGTGAAGTTGCCAAATTTGGCCAAGTTATTTCAGCCTTTTTTTTTAATCTCTTAAATGAGAATTGTCATGTCCAAGTCATTTTGGTTGTTCTATCGATTACAATGAGAGTATATGAAGTTCACAGTGCCTGGCACATAGAAAACACTCAATAAATAAGATCTGTTGCCTTTCGAATTCTTTAGATTCTGCTACACACACACACACACACACACACACACACACACACACACACATCCCTATATAACTTCTGTATGATCCTTCAATGCAGCTGGAAACAGAGGCTACAGAAGACCTGTCTGCCCAGGTCTAGGAAAGCTTTGCAGAGAAGGTCACTGTGGTCTCCTGATATAGATCATCAGTCTGGCTGCTCTCCTTTGGACATACCCCTAAAATGTTCTAAATTCTTTTAATTTTTCACTGCATCTTATTTGCATTACCCTTCTTTTTGCTGCAAAATAGCATTATTGACATCCTATTACTACCAGAAAGTGGAGTCATGAACACAGTACTTGACGACAAACACTTTCTGATTAAAATTAGAATTAAGGAACTAGTAAACAATAGATATATTTGTCTAATACACTCTCCATAATTTTATAATGTCTTGCTGGTGTTGTCCTCTGTACTCCAGTCCTTGAGGAGCACAATCAAGGACTGAGAAACAATTCCAATCCTCAAGTTAACAAAAATCTAGCTTTTGCTTCCTTGGGTCACAGCAGTCTTGAGGGCAGCCAAAGGCATGTGTAACAGTGACCGTTGCTCTCTGACAATCCCGAGGATCCTTCCATCCTTCCCCTGCCCTGATTTTATGTTAATAAAGCTGATAGAGTGGTATTAAAGTATCTAACTGCTGTTCTGTCTTATAAATTCTAATACTTCAAAACACTATAGCACAGTTTAAACTATCTGAACTTGGAATTTGTTCCGAGGTATACCTCTTCAAAGTCTGTGAAAGGTTTGTTGTACAAATTAGAAATAAAAACCAGATTTAAAAGAGGGATATATAAGTGCTTGAGAAAATAAACTTTTCTGTGTCAAGTCATGGCAATTTGCTTCTTATATATCTCCTAAAACATTGTTTCCAAAGATTTTTATTTTTATTAGTCTTTCATCTACTGGTTAAAATGGGTAACGGGGACAGAAAAAAAAGAGTGTTTGGTGATAAGGTTAAAACAAAATGCTCCCTTTGCTTTTGTTAGTATTCTCATTGTCAAAGCATACACTAATGTGTGCATTTATGGTTTATTATTCTCCGTTTCTTCTCATAAAGGAGAACACTAGCTAAGAAGATGCCTAAATGGGGGGAAGCTATGGCTTGAATAACCAACACAACTATATTATGCTTTCCCAAATCAATTCCAAGTCTGGCTGAAAGGCTGTTTGTGATGCTTTAACAAAAGGCAGACTTTTTCTGTGGACTGATTGCACGAAAGAATTATTAACAGAAACAACGTTAGTAGGCAATGTTTGGTATAAGGAATGATATTCGGTAACTGAGTATGGGCTCCAGGGTTATACTGTCAGAGTCTGAATCCTCACCTCATCATCCACCATCTGTGATCTGGGGCAAATCTCCTAACCTTGGTATTCCCCAATGAGGATGTAATCATGTCCACTGCATACCCACTCACAGCAGTGGGGTAAGGTTAGAGATGTAAAAGATGCTTAGAACAGTGCCAGGCATTAGATAAGAACTTAGTAAATATAATTATTAATGATGTAGTTGAGGGTGCTGTCCATCATTGTACAAAACTGTTGAAGTTTGCGTGAACTGTCCAAGGAGGCAGGGGTATCGGCTGTGAAAGCCCATCCGGCCACTGAAGTTCCCAGAGGCCTAGAGCACAGCCATCACAATTCATGGTCAGGTCTTCGAGTTTAAGAGCACGGAAATTTTGTTCTCTTATGTTTCAGAGGCAGTTGAACTTTAGTGGGTAAATCCACAGTATTTAAACTCACAAGAGACTATGATTTGGCCTTGGAATCTTAGTGGTTAAGTATCAAGTCAACTGAACATTTATGTTAATGGGTCAACGCCTTCCTGCTAGGTGCATACAGGGAACCAGCATGGTGGGTGTTGAATCAGAGGAACGAGGAATAGTGGAAACTGCTCCCTCACCTGGGCAACCAAACCCAGTTCCCTGGAAGAGTGGGATGTCCCCAGGGTCTTGTTTTTCTGGACCCTTTTCATCAGCCTCAGAACTCAACCTTTAACTCTGTCATAGACTGCCAAAACTGCCATAGACTTTTTTTCTAGGAATGAAGCCTCTTAGGGACTTTATTTTCCTATCTTTCTCCCTTATCACAGATGTATGTATAAATAACGTACATATACAAAACTGTATGAATAAATATCGGCTTGCTCACCTTGCTCTAAAGATTTGCTATTTTGATTCAGGTTGTAAAGCAAATGAAAGGCCATTTTAGCGGTTTTCATTTTAACCTTTACCCTTTTGCAGATTTTAAGTGCTGTCTAGAGAGTCTGTACTAAAAGTCCATGCTCGAGTGGTGCAGTCTACTTCCTTCTGTTTATCTGTCTCCCTTTTCCTGTGCAATTGGCTTCTCGTGATTGGAGACCACTGACTTGGTAAACACATTCCAGCAGAAATCAAAAAAGCCTTTTATTTGCACTTAACGGCAGCATAAAAATCACTCAACTCATGATTCATCTCTTTTCACTGAGTTCAGCTTTATAATTGTATGTTCCTTTAGACTGGTGCTGTCTATGTATACAGTAGCCACTGGCCACATGTGGTTATTTACATTTAAAATAACTAAAATTGTATTAATTAAAATCAACAATAAAAAATAAAGGGAAAAATTCCGTTCCTCAGTCTCATCAGTTACACTTCGAGTGCTCAGGAGCCACATGGGGCCTGTGCCTGCCGCACTGGACAATGCAGGGTCGGAACATTTCATCGCAGTTCTGTTGGGCAGCCTTATCCTAATAGTCTTATTTCCTTAACAGAGGTAGAAAAGCATCTCTACAAGTCTATGGCTTCTCTAATTGACTGGGTTTAAAACTCAAAGCTTAGCCAAAACGCTTCCCCTTTCTTTCATTCTCTTTGTAAATAATTTTAGTTCATCGTTTATTCAGTACAGAGCACGAAATTATAATTTCACAACCAGCTTGTTGGTGACTGACTATGAGTTCTTCATGGGAAAGCAGATGGAATCTGTAATTACAGCACAGGATTATATATTTAGTCATGTGGCATTCTGTTATAGCTATCATTTTATTCTCGGCGCCCTTTTTAATAAAAAATTACTATAATACCACAGGCTCTGTAGGAGAAACACATGTCATGCCAAGTTTCTCCACTGTCTGCCAAACACTGGTATTTCTCCTCCTTTGACAGCCCTTACAGTGGTAACTCTCACGGTCTCAAAGTTCCTCTTAAGCTTCTTGTACCCCCATCACCTTTTTCTTAAGGATGACCAGAAGATATGGCAAAATACTGAAGTGTTTTCTGAACCACTGAAGGAGCATTAAAAGATATTTAAATGTATTTCCACCTACCCTGCTCCTTTGAGAATTGTAGCCATTCTGTGGAGATCACGAGAAATCTATGCTTCAACATAGTTTTTTCATTCACGTGCTAGTAAAATCAGCTTTAAAAATACTGAAATATCAGACGTCTCTGAAGTGGAAGTTCTAAAATGGAAGGAAAGGTAACCAGCCAGGATGCTAGGGAAACTGACTTAAGTGGAAAAGGTGATCTAAGGCTTTGATTCTCAAGGGTTTGGTGGTGGGTTGGGGGCCTTACAAGGGTAGGATGGTGACTGTGGACTCTCTCCCTGTAGAATGCACACCAAAATTTCTGCACATAATTTCAGAGAGACAAGCTGTCCCTGGAGCCCACTGATGGCTCCGTGAACCTCAGATTTGGAATCTTCTTTTCTGGCATCAACAGACAGTACAACAGTTAAGGCACTTCAAGGCCACAAATATAAAAAAAGAAGTTTCCAGAGGCACTTTAATATATTTCTTTATAGACATTTATTGAGGATTTCCATATATTGGGTATTGTTCTAGGTAGTGGAGATAGAGAAATAACAGTCTTTTGTCTGAAGAAAGTCATTCATTTACTGGACAAATATTGAGTACATACTATATGCCAAGTATTCCTTTACATCCTGGGCATATAGATCAGGCCTCAAGGCAACTTACATTCTAGTGGCGGAAACAGTCAATTAACAAATAATGTAATTCAGGTAATGATAAGATCAATGAAATTTTACCTGAGTTTTGTTGAAAAAATCTAGAATTTTAATTCCAAATCATTATTAACTTTTTTCCTTATTATGTCGTCATTACTTCAGAAATCCCTTCTTAAGAATTACACTGTGATTCAGACCATCATTATCATCCAGTTTAAATATCAATTTATCAATTTATTGATCCACCACTACTGTGTTTATATTTTGTCCTCCCCAATCTTGGCTTAAGTATTTGCCAAGTAATTTGTTTACGTGTACAGTTGATATACTTGTTGAGTTTGTGAATGCCTGAACATGTCTTTTTCACGTATGAATGATAACTTAGCAAGGTATAAATTTCTAGAGTCACAATCCTTTCCTCTGAACTCTGTTGATTATCCTCAATAGAGGGCTGGTGAAGGGAAGGTCTAGGTCACTTGCTGAGGCCTCATCTTTCCTTATTTTTCAGTAATATTCTGCTTCCTATTACATATTTTCTATTCAGTCAAACTCCTATTTTATCCACCATAAATGCAGCATTCATTCCCATTTTAAACCTTCCTGGTGTCATTTTTCCCATTTGAATATCCTTCCTCCTTATCTCAGCCTACCCCATTGTATCCATTCTTCAAATCACATCTAAAATTCTACCACCACTGCGGACCTTTCTCCATTTATCCCAGTTCAAATTAATTCCCCCTTCCGCATCACAACATTTATTGTCTCTGCCATACGTTTTTGTACTTCATAGTATCCTAGAATTTTACATCTAGAAGAGATCTGAGAGATATAATCCAACTCCCTAATTTTTCAGATTAAAAAAGATGCGGTTAGTGAGCTAGTGATGACTCCAAGTGCTCTGGCATTCTGGGGCTACCCTTTAATGCCTATCTAAGATGTTTCTCAAGCCTCAATCACCGGGTACTTTTAATAGTTCTTCCTTAAAATTTCTCTGAATTTCCAGGCCCTTATGCTCTCCTGGTCAGCGTTGCAGACAGCATCCTAGCCATTGCTCTAGGCTCTTCTAGAGGCCGTTTTTTCTCACTGGTTCATGTCACTGGAACCCGTAAGTGCAGCAAGCCTGGTGCATATGGCAGACTTTTACTGATGAATTGTCTCCCAAAGAGTCTAAGAGGCTTGAGACTTTGATAACTCTTTCAGCTTCTAGTACAGAGCTAGACATGCACAAACAACAGCTTCAATTTGGATGTTAGATAATGCTGTCCTAAAATCCAACAGCCATTTTCCCTCCAAGAGGTATTTTTATCCCAGCCACATCCTTTCGGGTCATTGCTTACTGCCATCTTCTCTATCTTTACTCTTTTAACCTCACACAGTTATATCTCCTTATTCAGAATAATCTATCTCTCCATCCTCTACCCAAAACTGAACATCAATTTTTGCTATGTCTCAAAACACATTAAGATGTCCATTTAGAAAGGGCCAACACAAAGAACCAGGTAAAGCTTTGAAATTCAATTTTTTTTTCCTTTAACATAAGCAGAACCTCCTCCTCCATGGTCTCTGGAAATGGAAGAAAAATAGTGTAATAATTTGTTTTCTCCTTGACCAAACAAAACCCACGGGGGTCATGCATTTGTTATTGTTCATTTCAGCTCCACATGAATTCTCAGGATCTCACAGCAAGGTACAGGACTTCTTAGAGTCCTATACTTTTTCTTTATACTATATTACCTTTTCCCCTGTTCCAGATTTTATCCAGTTTTACATTTTGTGATATGCTGTTATCTTTTGCTTTTTAGTTATTTCACATATGTAATTCCTGCTTTTCAAGAGAGGGTGTAGTGGTTAGAAAGCAAGTACTGATCACTGAGACTGTCAGGGCATCTAATACATACAGGTTCTCAAGGATTCTTGTGTATTGGCTAAGAACTATACTAATATATGTTATTTAATGAGCATCTATTATGTGCCGGACAATGTGCTAAGTGATTTACATACATGATCTCTAATCCGCTCCTTAATCCTTTGCAATAGGTATTATTATACCCGTTATTCAGAGAAGGAAACTGAAATTCTAACAGCTTAAGTAACTAGTTTGGTTCCCCATGGCTAAAATGAGAGACTACACCTGCCGGATTCCAAAATACTTTGCTCTTCCCTCCATACTCCAGGAATTCCAAAGCCGCCAATGTTGACAACTGTGATAGTTTTTAAATAAAAATTTTACAGTGCACTTTGTGGGCAGTGACCACATCCTTTTTGTAAGACTATGCTCTCTTTAAGTTTCAACACACCACTCATGTTTTATGTGCTTTTAAAGCTTGTATGTGGCTCTGATATTTTTCTCTTTGAATTCTAGTTTGATCCCTTAACAATTGAAAGCAAAAAAGCAGCAACCGTGGTGTTAATGCTTAATTCTCCAGAAGAAGAAATTTTGGCTAAAGCATGTGAAGCCATTTATAGATTTGCTTTAAAAGGTTTGGATTTTTTTCAGTTTATCTTTCTATTTCATTAGTTTCTTAAAAATACTTGCTACATAATGGGCACTTTTCTCTCCAGTCTTTAACTTACTTCCTGTCTGATGAATTCTTTCAATCAGTATATCATTTAATGCATCACCTGAAAGTAATATATCTCCCTATGTGCCTAACCCAGTCTTAAGGAGCAATTTAGTCAATGGGTAGAAGAGTCATTTTGAAGGCTTTATTGCAGTTTAAAAAACTGTAAATGTCACAGGAGCTGAAAGAGCTCCTAAGGATCAAGGCTGGAATAATTTGAGCAACAAAATAAACAAAGTATTGGATTTATAGCCCGATAATTTATATTAAAGAAGAAAATAAATATCCATAAGTCTATACAGACAAATAAATGATTGAATAAGTAAATAAATGGGAGAGAAAAGACAAATCTCCAATGCAGAAGGATCCCAATTTATGCAGATACTCTGCCCTTGAGGAGGTGGGATGCAACTTCTATTCTTTAGGGGCTGTGCATAGTGACATTTTTCCAAAGAGTGCAAGATGGACACAGGGGGAAAAGAGTAAGTTTGTAGCAGAGAAACCTGACAAACACTTCCTCTGCCAGGTGATCGAAATCAACATCAACAGAGATAAGTCATTTGATAATAAATGCCCTTGACATGACATAATGAAAATGGCATTTCTATGTTATTTTCCCCAAAACCTATAGCCCCAGTCTAAATATGATTTTAAAAAAAAATAAAACAAATTCCAATTCAGGGACATCCTCCAATTACCTCACCAGTACTCTCAAAACTGTCATAGCTAATTTGGTTCATTAACTGCATCAAATGTCCCTACTAATGTAAAATGTAAAATAATGGGAAACTGGGTGTGGGACACATGGGAAGTATCTGTGTTATCTTTGAAATTTTTCTGTAAAACTAAAACTGTTGTAAAATATAAAGTTTACTAAAATGTTGTAAATGTTACAAATTAGATTCTGTTGAAAGACTTGTTCATAGAGGATTTACAAACATAAGAGATAGTTACATTTTAGTTCATTCCAAGTGGTGATAAAATCAGACTTTTATTATACTGTGTAACATTGAAATTGGAAATATTTGAAGAGTTTAGTGTAGCTTGGTATTTTTAACAAAACCTTTTTAAACTAAAATGGGAGCAATTTGATTTTAAAGAAATGGTACTTTAAAACATTGTTTGGACCGCCTGGAGGGGTGGGATAGGGAGGGTGGGAGGGAGGGAGATGCAAGAGGGAAGAGATATGGGAACATATGTATATGTATAACTGATTCACTTTGTTATAAAGCAGAAACTAACACACCATTGTAAAGCAATTATACCCCAATAAAGATGTTAAAAAAAAAAAACATTGTTTGGGGGACTTACATGAGAGAACAACAAATCATTCAATTAGCAAATGGTAAAATACTCACCTGGCTAGTCATCACCATCACCTCACTCTAGTCATCATTGGGAATTCTGATAAAAACCAGAGTGGTTCTGGAAGGTATGGTTCATGAGTAGATTGTGTAGAATACTGGGTCAAATTTCAGGGAGATATTGGATCATGCATCTATAGCACAGAGTCATCACATGTCATCTCTTTTTATATTGTAAGTCTCATGTTCAGTACTAGCAGTATTTTCTGAAATATTTTCTTAAGTTAAATGATGGGACTTTGCCTTCTTGCCAAGATGAAGTAAGGGGCCAGATTTAACCTCCTTACCAGAACAAGTAAGAAACCAGAAAAATATATGAAATAAGAGTTGGCAACACACTGAATATCAGGCCATTGAGAAACAGGAAACAAAGGAAATTAGCCATCTGATTGCCCCAGCCTATTGATTTCAGAGAGTTTCCAGGCCACAGCCCAGGAAGGGGTAACCTGTGCAGAGCCTGGTGGACTCTCTGAGTTGAGACGATAGACCTGAAAATCCAGGAAGATGAAGGCAGCAAGTTTTCAGGACAGAGTAACAGAGAGGAAAGAGTTGCACAGAGAGAGAACTCAGGAGGGCTGTAAAGGCTCCCACTCAAGTGTTCAGCTTGATCCACATGTGTATGTGTGGGGACTACTTGAAGTCAGACAAAGCACCCAACAGGATCAGAGGTAACAGTGCCTAGTGCTCACACAGGGTCAGAAGTAGTGCCTGTTCGCATCAGCCAGACTGCAAAACCTCAAGATTCATGGAGAATTGTGCAAGTACACAGAAGGGTCTTGCCTCAATAGTTAGAAACAATTAGGCCTAGATTGAGCCCTGTTCTAGTACTATCAAATAAATATTTTAAAAGCAAACCTGAAAGGATCAAACTTTCTCCAGATAACTGTGTCCCAGAACAAACTTCAAGGTAACAACAATATCCATTGCCCAACTAGGTAAAATTCACTATGTCTGGCACCCAGTAAAAAATTACCAGGTGTGACAAAAAGCAGGAAAATACAATGCATAATGAGGATATAATTCAATTTGTAAATCAAAACTGACCCAATGTATGTGTAACTTGAGTCTCTGAATAAAGGAGTGAGGAACAGAATAAGTATTTCAGAAAATAATGGTTAAAATTTCCCCCCATTTGATGAAAACTCGAAGCCCCCAGATCCAAGAAGCTTAACGAAACTGAAGCACAATGAATATGAAGAGAACTACAAGGCACATTATAATCAAATTTCTTGAAAAGACTGATAAAGAGAAAATCTTAAAAGCATCCAGAGGAAAAAAATGTTACATTCAGGGTGACAAAAATAAGGATGACAACAGATTTATTATCACAAATGATGCAAACAAGAAGTCAGTGGAGCAATATCTTTAAACTGAATCACTTTTCTGTGCACCTGAAACTAACACAACATTGTAAATCAACTATATTACAGTAAAAGTTAAAAAAAAAAAAGTACCGGAAAAAACCCCAAAACTTTCAACCTAGATTTCTACACCCTTCAAAAATATCTTTCAGAAACATAAGTGAAATAAAGTCTTTTTCAAACATTCAAAAACTGAAATAGTTCATTGCAAGCAGACCCGCACTACTAATTATATTAAGTAGGTCCTTCAGGCAGAAAGAAAATGGCACCAGATGGAAATATGGATCTACACAAAAGAATAAATACAGAACACTATAAATGGTAACATATAAGGGTTTTTTTTGCTTATTATTTAAATCACTTAAAAAGCAAATTGGTTATTTTAAACAAAACTAATAATCATATATTGTGTAGTCTGAAACATGTAAAAGTAAGATATATGACAACAGAACCAAGGTAGAGAGGTGAAAAATGGAAGTATACTATTGTAAGTGTACTATATGTGAAGTAGTATACTACCACTTGAAAGAAGACTGTGCTAAGACATACACTACAGACCCTAATGCAACCACAAAAATAACAAAGCAATGATATCAAATAAGCCAACAAAGGAACAAAATGGAATCATAAAAAATTCAATTCATACAAAGAAGGCAGAAATGAAGAAAAGAAAAACAACGAGACACATAAGAAATAAGTAACAAGATGGTATATTTAAACCTAACCACATCAATAATCAAATTAAATGTAAATGGTCTGGATACATCAATTAACAGGGAGAGAGTGTTTTATTAGGAAAAAAGCAAGACCAAACTGCATGATGCCTTCAAGAAATGCACTTAGAATATAATGACACAAATAACTTGAAAGTAAAAGGATGAAAAAGGATATCCTATGCTAGCACTAATCAAAAGAAAGCTGAAATAGCCATATCAATATCACAAAAATAGACAAAAAAAGGAGTGGTACCAGAGATAAACATGGCCATCTTATAATAATAATAAAGGGGTCAATTAATCAAGATGCTATGAAAAATCCTAAACAATTAATGTACTTAATATCAGACTTTCAGATTACATGAAGCTAGAAATGCAAGGAGAAATAGACATCTACAATTATAGCTGAGGATTTTGATACTCTTCTCTCAATAAATGAAAGAACCAGTAGACAGTAAATCTGTAAGGATATAGAAGATTTGAACAGCAATATAAATTAATTTAACCTAATTTATATTTATAGAACACTCCAAGAACAGCAGCACTTTTCAAGTGCATACAGGACATTTATCAAAATGGATTATATTCTGGGCCATAACACAAGTTTTAATAAATTTAAAAGAATTCCAGTCATACAAAATATATGCTATTCCACATTAGAATTAAATTAAAAATCAATAACACAAAGAACTCTGGACAATCACTAAATAGTCGGAAAGCAAATAACACACTTCTAAATAACCTGCGAGTAAGGGCTTCCGTGGTGGCGCAGTGGTTGAGAATCCGCCTGCCAATGCAGGGTACATGAGTTCGATCCCTGGTCCGGGAAGATCCCACATGCTGTGGAGCAACTAAGCCTGTGCGCCACAACTGCTGAGCCTGTGCTCTAGAGCCCATGAGCCACAACTACTGAGCCCGCATGCCACAACTACTAAAGCCCGCACGCCTAGAGCCCGTGCTCCACAACGAGAGAAGCCACCGCAATGAGAAGCCCATGCACTGCAATGAAGGGTAAACCCCGCTCACTGCAACTAGAGAAAGCCCGCGTGCAGCAACGAAGACCCAACACAGCCAAAAATAAATAAATTTTTTAAAAAAATAATAATTAATAAATAACCTGTGAGTGAAAGTAGAAATCAGAAGGAAAATCCAAATTAAAAATGAAAACACAGCATATAAAAACTTGTAGGATGCTACTAAAAGAGTATTTAGAGAGAAATTTATTGCACCAAGTGCCTGTTAGAAAACAAGAACATCTCTCAAGTCAATGACCTGAGCTTCCACTTTAAGAAAATAGAAAAACAAGAGCTAATTAAACCCAGGCATCAGTAATATGGATATAATATACACCTGAGCAAAAAATCAATGAAACAGAAAACAGAAAAACAGTGGACAAAAGCAGTGAAATGAAAATGTCTAGCCAGATTGATAAGTAAAAAGAGAGAAGACAAATTATTGATATGAGGAATAAGAACATCACTATAGCTCCTACAGATATTAAAAGGATAATCTAAATGTTATGAACAATTTAATGCCAATAAATTCTACAACTTAGATGAATTGGGCAAATTCATTTTAAGACACAAACTCTCAAAGCTCATTAAAGAAAAATAGATAGCCTGAATAGCCCCTTATCTATTACAAAAATGGAAATTTGTAATTTAAAAATCTCACAAAGAATACTTTAGGTCCAGATGTTTTCACTGCTGAACTCTGCCATACACTTATGGAAGAAATAATACCAGTTGTACACAAACTCTTTTAGAAAATTGAAAAAGATGGAATATTTCTCTATTGATTCTATGAAGCCACCATTTATTTAAGTATCCTAAAATTTATCCTTAAATTAAAATTTGGGACTTCCCTGGCGGTCCAGTGGTTAAGACTCCGTTCTTCCAATGTAGGGGGCGAGGGTTCCATCCCTGATCAGGGAACTAAGATCCCACATGCTGCGTGGCGCAGCAAAAAAAAAAAAAAAAAAAATTTATTTGACAAAATATTTTCATCTAAGAAATTCACTTTTAGAACCCCAATAAAATGCAAACATTATGGAAGGTTTGAGAAGGACGTTTGTAATAGTCAATAATGCATATTTCAGCATATTCTTATCAAGTGACAGATTTAATCATTTAGATACAGGGCAGTTCCACAGGCTATAGGAAGGTACAAGTCTGTGTTCAGAGAACTGAGTTATCAGAATGAACCTATAACTTCAAGTATAAAATATTTTAATTTTAAAAGAAAACTGAGGCAAAAATGTTTAAAAGACTTTATTTTACTCAATTTTGAAAATGAAATTTGCATTTTCATAGCTGGTGAAATTGAAAAGCTGAAGTTAATCAGGACCTAAATATTATTCCAGACTTTGCAGAATGATATCCCACTTATTGGGGTAGGGATAAACTGCTTTTACAGTTAGGCCAGATGCTGGCCTTCACTGACCTTCTGGTTCTGGGGCTTCTTGCCACAGCTAAGGAATCCCAGTAACCCCGGTGGCTCTGCTTTGTGTGTGTGCCTCCACGCTGGCTGCAGGCAAATCCACTGGGTGAAAAATGAGCACCCTAAACTCCACCACACTTGAATTTGAAGAGGGGACTCTGTGTGTTAATTTTTATAATTAATTATGCAAGTAAGTATTATTGAGTTTCCATTACATGCCTGGCACTGTGTTAGGCACGACGTTATAAGAGAATAGAACAGAAAGGGTATCTGTCTTCATGGAAAGTTAAGTAACAGGGGTGTAAGCGAACAATGCACGGAGATCGTTGAGTGGTATGAAGGAAATAAAGCAGCATAAAGAGATATCAGAAAGACTGGGATGTAGTGATGACATTAGGTAGGGTGATCAGAAGAGACCCCTCGGGAGGTTCAGTGTGAGCTAAGAACCAAATGAGGAAGCCAGCTTTGTAAACATCCAGGGAAGGGAGAGTAGCAAGTCCAGGATACCTGAGCTCTAAGGTTTATTCTGAGAGAAATACGTGTGGAAGCAGAGGAATGTGAAAGACAAATAAGATATTGGAATGACAAAGAAGAACTTTGATGAGATTGCTATCCATGTCTGATTTTATTTTACCTGTGATGTTAGGTGAAGAAAATAAAGCAACCCTCCTTGAACTTGGAGCTGTGGAACCGTTAACTAAGCTGCTCAACCACGAAGACAAAATTGTGAGAAGAAACGCTACTATGATATTTGGAATTCTGGCTTCTAATAGTAAGTATCTGCTTTTAAAACTAATCAAATAATCTCACATGATGCATTATACTTTTAAATTTAACCTTAAGGGACTCGTTTTAATTTTATTTAAGCTGACTTTAATGTCAACAAGAAAGTTAAATAAGTGTAATGTGCAACAAATGTATGATTTCATATTTTAAGTGATATTTTTAAATATAAAAATATGTGCACATATATCCATGGAAAAACTCTCAGAGTTGGTGATGTAGTATATTCCAGTCTTACAAGTTAGAACAATCATTGTCTCTTAAAATTAAAATAGTTTTTTTCTTGAGTTAGGATAGTGTAATTTGAATGTCTGCCTGTGTAAGTTACACTTCATGTGTATTTCATTGTAACAAGCCCAGAGTAAGAAGTTTTGATACACTTATTTTTTGAAGCTGCAAGCTATATTTTGCCAAACATAAATTTAGATATGTATTTACTCCTTAAATCAGACCTATTACTTGCTTTACTATTTTCACATATTTAATATGGTGGAATAACAGTATTACTTAAAATATGCTGTCACTTCTATTAGAATATCAGTTTGACTAAAACCATGCAATACAGGCAGTCCCTGACTAGTGAACAGGACGTGTTTTCCGTTTGTAAGTCATTTTCATGTTACGGTGGTAGATTTTCGAGTTGGACAACAAAAGCCTTGTTATTTATAATAAAAAATGACTTTCTTGGTGGAGACTGAATTCTGTCATGAAACTTGGGCTCATAGGAATAAACATGTCTCTATCATGGCACGTGGCTAAAATCATCCTACCTTCTCCTTTTTACCATGGTCTCAGCAAACACACAAGCACAGATTCCTCCTTCAGCTTCCTGCACTGTCCCAGCTCACATACCCTGGACGCTCTGTGATGCAATGGGGGCCCCTCATTCCATGGTGTCCAGCAGGGACTGTGGCCTTGGTGTCTTCAGAGACAGTTATGAGTGGAGGAAGGGGGAAGGGAGGGGAAGGAGAGCCTTCTCTGGCATCTGTGGCATCACAGCCTCAGCTGCGGAGACCACGTGAACAGTACCTGCAGTGTTATGGGGTTGGCGGGGGCACTTTGCAGTTAGTGGAAGGGTTTCTGGTGGAAACTCCAGGGGCCCTAGCAGTGGCTGTGCTACAAGGCGGGGGCTCTGGGAGTATTTCCGGGAAGGACGGCAGGATGAGGACAGTCAGTGGGCAGTGGATATTCCACCAATGTAGATTACAATAACATTGGTCAACACTTACAAAGTACTTACAATGTGCCAGGCACTGTCGTAATAGTATTTATATATTAAATCGCTTAATGAGGTTGGTGCTATTATTTCCTTTACATATGAGGTGACTGAGGCACAGAGAAGTTAAAATAAAGTAGTAATCATTCGTATTGTGGGGCTTTCATAAATCTGTCTCGGGTTGTCTGTAGACTAATTCTGCCATATTGAATGTGCCATATAGAATTATTTATAACCAAAACAGGGAAAATATTTAAATTTGTTCCGTTTTATTCTGCATGCATACCACAGAGTTTGAAAACCAAAGGTGCTTTGTAACACCCCATGTGCAACTCCTTATTTTATTTTATTTATTTTAATTAATTAATTTATTTTTGGCTGTGTTGGGTCTTCGTTGCTGCACGCAGGCTTTCTCTAGTTGTGGCGAACGTGGGCTATTCTTTGTTGCGGTGCACGTGCTTCTCATTGCGGTGGCTTCTCTTGTTGCAGAGCACGGGCTCTAGGCGCACGGGCTTCAGTACTTGTGGCATGTGGGCTCAGTAGTTGTGGCTCGCAGGCTCTGGAGCGCAGGCTCAGTAGTGGTGGCGCACGGGCTTGGTTGCTCTGCGGCATGTGGGATCTTCCCAGACCAGGGCTCGAACCTGTGTCCCCAGCATGGGCAGGTGGATTCTTAACTACTGCACCACCAGGGAAGTCAAACTCCCTTTTTTTTTTTTTTTTTTTTTTTTGCGGTACGCGGGCCTCTCACTGTTGTGGCCTCTCCCATTGCGGAGCACAGGCTCCGGACGCGCAGGCTCAGCGGCCATGGCTCACGGGCCCAGCCGCTCCACGGCATGTGGGATCTTCCCGGACCGGGGCACGAACCCGTGTCCCCTGCATCGGCAGGCGGACTCTCAACCACTGCGCCACCAGGGAAGCCCCAACTCCTTAAACATAAGAAAGATCCCTTGAAGGATTGGGTTCCTTGCCCAAAGTCATTCAGGTGGCTAGTAGCAGAACTGAGATGAGAGCTAAATTACAACTTTACTCTCTGACTCATAGTTCAGTAGACCTTCTGTTCACTAAAATCTTTTACGATCCTTAACATTAGTGTCCATGCTAAGTCAGATTCTCCTTCTAAATGATTTAGAAAGGAGAGTTATAATTTCCTGTTTACATTTGTATTTTCAATTTAATATCTAGGTCTCTGTGATTTTTTCCCTTTTTATGTTAATTTCTGTTATTCATTTTATTTTGTATTTTCATCTTCTAATATATACAAGTTTATCATCTGTGAAACCCTACAATTTGTTTGCAAATTTTTCTAAGTAGGTTTTTAAGTTGAATTTCATGAGTTTCTAAAGGAGTCTGTGGCCCCCAAATGTAAAGAATACTGTTACATTTGGGTGCTAAATGAGATGGCTCCCTTAGACCCGTCAAACCACAGTCTGTAAGCTGGCTGGCTGGGCTGTAACCAGCTCTAGAACCAGTGCAGTCTGCAACTGTAAAGCTTAACCATGGAAAGACCTTTGCTGTCTTCAAGGTCTCCACTGAGTGCCTGGGTCTCAAGTATACTGCATGAACTTGTAAGGACCTTCTTTTGATTCTGTGAAGTGGGTGAAAAAAATCAAACCATTATTGGGATTAACTTACCTGATTTTCTATTTGAACTATCTGATGACATGGATAAAACACATGGCATCCTCAACTGCTTGCAGAGCTCCTTTTTTGGTAAGAGAGCCAATACAATAGCTAGTGCTTCACTTTTCATACATGTCCAAGGAAACTTGGAATAAAAAATAAGCAACAAGTCTTTTGACCTAAGTGCAAAGTCATGTTTCCAGACCAGTATGTAAATAAATGCACCTCTGAACCTGCATGGTTAAATCATCATCTTTGGACAGTCTTAAAATAACTGATGCTTCTTCAGAAATTTGTATTTTCGTACGGTTTTCCACCACTATGCTCATAGTGGATGAACCAACAGAATGTTCCAACATTCCAGGTGCTAAAGGATTGCTATGAGAACCATCTTTTCCCTTTTGCAGTTGCAAATAAATTTTTTTTTTTCTAGAGTGATTGAGCTATGTGTTTGTGCCATGCTTGGGTCATTCAAGATAGTAATTTAAATTACTTTGTTAAACCTTTTTATCAACCAGGAGCTCCTGGGGCTTCCCTGGTGGCGCAGTGGTTGAGAGTCCGCCTGCCGATGCAGGGGACACGGGTTCATGCCCCGGTCCAGGAAGATCCCACATGCCGTGGAGCGGCTGGGCCCTCTCAACAGTGAGAGGCCCGTGTACCGCAAAAAAAAAAAAACAAAAACAGAAGCTGCTATCTTCTTTCACCTTCCAGTTTGTATTTAGTTCAATGAGGCCATACAACAGAGACTCATTTAATGAAGAGGGTTCAGCTAAAGAGAGAGTTCATTAGGATCCTCGTGAGGAGAAGTAGCCTTGGAAGCCCAGACATTACATTACTTAAGGCAGCAGTCCCCAACCTTTTTGGCCCCAGGGACCGGTTTCGTGGAAGACAGTTTTTCCACAGACCAGGTTGGGGGGCTGGCGGGGAGGTCAGGGGATGGTTTTGGGATGATTCAAGTGCATTACATTTATTGTGTACTTTATTTCTATTATTATTACATTGTAATATATAATGAAATAATTATACAACTCACCATAATGCTGTCAGGAGGCAGAGCTCAGGCAGTAATGTGAACGATGGGGAGCGGCTGTAAATACAGATGAAGCTTCGCTCACCCTCCTCTCACCTCCTGCTGTGCAGCCCAGTTCCTAACAGGCCACGGATCAGTACCGTTCTGTGGCTTAAAGGCCTGATTGAGGCAATCTGAAGAGCTTGCCATCTTAGGAAAAGGTTGATGTAAAAGAGTATACAAGATCAAGAGTAAATTAGGTGGTCAATATTATGCAACAAAAAAACTGTAAATAAGAATTAATCCAAGAGCATGGGATATCTTTCCTTTTTTTTTTTTTTTTTGCGGTACCCGGGCCTCTCACTGTTGTGGCCTCTCCCATTGCGGAGCACAGGCTCCGGACGCGCAGGCTCAGCGGCCATGGCTCACGGGCCCAGCCGCTCCACGGCATGTGGGATCCTCCCGGACCGGGACACGAACCCGCATCCCCTGCATCGGCAGGCGGACCCTCAACCACTGCGCCACCAGGGAAGCCCCATTTCTTTTTTTAAAATTTATTTATTTATTTTGGGGGGTCATCTTTGCTGCACGCAGGCTTTCTCTCTAGTTGTGGCAAGCAGGGGCTACTCTTCGTTGTGCGCAGGCTTTTCTCGTTGCAGTGGCTTCTCTTGTTGTGAAGCATGGGCTCTAGGAGCATGGGCATCAGTAGTTGTGGCATGCAGGCTCAATAGTTGTGGCACACGGGCTTCGTTGCTCCACGGCATGTGGGATCTTCCCAGAGCAGGGATCGAACCCGTGTCCCCTGCATTGGCAGGAGGATTCTTAACCACTGAGCGACCAGGGAAGTGTCTCCATTTCGTTGAATCATCTTCAGTTTCTTTTATTAGTGTTTTATAGTTCTCAGCATATAAGTCTTTCACCTCCTTGGTCAAGTTTATTCCTAAGTACTTTATTTTTTGGATGCGATTTTAAAATGGATTTTTTTTTTTTACATTCCCTTTCTAATATTTCATTGTTCGTGTAAAGAAATGCAACAATTACTGTATGTTAATCTTGTATCCTGCTACCTTGCTGAATTCACTTATCGCTTAATTCTAGTAGTTTTTTGTGTGGAGTCTTAGAGATTATCATACTAAGGGAAGTAATTCAGAAAGAGAAAGACAAATATCATATGACTCCACTTACATGAGGAATCTAAAATATGACACAAATGAACTTATCTATGAAACAGAAACACACTCCCAGACATAGAGAACAGTCTTGTGGTTGCCAAGGGGGATGGGGGTGGGAGAGGGATGGATTGAGAGTTTGGGATTAGCAGATGCCGACTATTATGTATAGAATGGCTAAACAACAAGGTCCAACTGTATAGCACAGGGAACTGTATTCAATATCTTGTAATAAACCATAATGGAAAAAAATACGTATATATTTGTGTAACTGAATCACTTTGCTGTGCAGCAGAAACGAACATAACATTGTAAGTCAACTATACTTCAATAAAATAACTTTTTTAAAAAAGGAATGCACTTAAAACAGATGGCATGGGAACTACAATCCTGAAGCTGTGGAACAAAAACCACACTCACAGAAAGATAGACAAGATGAAAAGGCAGAGGGCTATGTACCAGATGAAGGAACAAGATAAAACCTCAGAAAAACAACTAAATGAAGTGGAGATAGGCAACCTTCCAGAAAAAGAATTCAGAATAATGATAGTGAACATGATCTAGGACCTCAGAAAAAGAATGGAGGCAAAGATCGAGAAGATGCAAGAAATGTTTAACACAGACCTAGAAGAATTAAAGAACAAACAAACAGAGATGAACAATACAATAACTGAAATGAAAACTACACTAGAAGGAATCAATAGCAGAATAACTAAGGCGGAAGAACAGATAAGTGACCTGGAAGACAGAATGGTGGAATTCACTGATGTGGAACACAATAAAGAAAAAAGAATGAAAAGAGATGAAGACAGCCTAAAAGACCTCTGGGACAACATTAAACGCAACAACATTCACATTGTAGGGGTCCCAGAAGGAGAAGAGAGAGAGAAAGGACCCGAGAAAATATTGCAAGAGATTATAGTCGAAAACTTCCCTAACAGGGAAAGGGAAATAGCCACCCAAGTCCAGGAAGCTCAGCGAGTCCCATACAGGATGAACCCAAGGAGAAACATGCCGAGACATGAATCAAATTGGCAAAAATTAAAGACAAAGAAAAATTATTGAAAGCAGCAAGAGAAAAATGACAAATAACATACAAGGGAACTCCCATCAGGTTAACAGCTGATTTCTCAGCAGAAACTCTACAAGCCAGAAGGGAGTGGCATGATATACTTAAAGTGATGAAAGGGAAGAACCTACAATCAAGATTACTCTACCCGGCAAGGATCTCATTCAGATTCGACGGTGAAATCAAAAGCCTTACAGACAAGCAAAAGCTAAGAGAATTCAGCACCACCAAACCATCTCTACAACAAATGCTAAAGGAACTTCTCTAAGTGGGAAACACAAGAGAAGAAAAGGACCTACAAAAACAAACCCAAAACGATTAAGAAAATGGTCATAGGAACATACATATCGATAATTACCTTAAACGTGAATGGATTAAATGCTCCAACCAAAAGACACAGGCTTGCTGAATGGATACAAAAACAAGACCCATATATACGCTGTCTACAAGAGACCCACTTAAGACCTAGAGACACATACAGACTGAAAGTGAGGGGAAGGAAAAAGATATTCCATGCAAATGGAAATCAAAAGAAAGCTGGAGTAGCAATACTCATATCAGATAAAATAGACTCTAAAATAAAGAGTGTTACAAGAGACAAGGAAGGACACTACATAATGATTAAGGGATCAATCCAAGAAGAAGATATAGCAATTATAAATATATATGCACCCAACATAGGAGCACCTCAGTACATAAGGCAACTGCTAACAGCTATAAAAGAGGAAATCGACAGTAACACAGTAATAGTGGGGGACTTTAACAACTCACACCAATGGACAGGTCATCCAGACAGAAAATTAATAAGGAAACAGAAGCCTTAAATGACACAATAGACCAGATAGATTTAATTGATATTTATAGGACATTCCATCCAAAAACAGCAGATTACACTTTCTTCTCAAGTGTGCACAGAACATTCTCCAGGATAGATCACATCTTGGGTCACATATCAAGCCTCAGTAAATTTAAGAAAATTGAAATCATATCAAGCATCTTTTCTGACCACAACACTATGAGATTAGAAATGAATTACAGGGAAAAAAACATTAAAAACACAAACACATGGAGGCTAAACAATACGTTACTAAATAACCAAGAGATCACTGAAGAAATCAAAGAGGAAATCAAAAAATACCTACAGACAAATGACAATGAAAACATGACGATCCAAAACCTATGGGATGCAGCAAAAGCAGTTCTAAGAGGGAAGTTTATAGCAATACAAGCCAACCTCAAGAAACAAGAAAAATCTCAAATAAACAATCTAAACTTACACCTAAAGGAACTAGAGAAAGAAGAACAAACAAAACCCAATGTTAGCAGAAAGAAAGGAATCATAAAGATCAGAGCAGAAATAAATAAAATAGAAACAAAGAAAACAGTAGCAAAGATCAATAAAACTAAAAGCTGGGTCTTTGAGAAGATAAATAAAATTGATAAACCATTAGCCAGACTCATCAAGAAAAAGAGGGAGAGGACTCAAATCAATAAAATTAGAAATGAAAAACGAGAAGTTACAACAGACACTGCAGAAATACAAAGCATCCTAAGAGACTACTACAGGCAACTCTATGCCAATAAAATGGACAACCTGGAAGAAATGGACAAATTCTTAAAATGTATAACCTTCCAAGACTGAACCAGGAAGAAATAGAAAATATGAACAGACCAATCACAAGTAATGAAATTTAAACTGTGATCAAAAATCTTCCAACAAACAAAAGTCCAGGACCAGCTGGCTTCACAGGTGAATTCTATCAAACATTTAGAGAAGAGCTAGCACCCACCCTTCTCAAACTCTTCCAAAAAATTGCAGAGGAAGGAACACTCCCAAACTCATTCTATGAGGCCACCACCACCCTGATACCAAAACCAGACAAAGATACTACCAAAAAAAAAAAAATTACAGACAAAAAAATCTTAAAATTTGTATGGGACACCAAAGACCCCGAAGAGCCAAACAAGCCTTGAGGGAAAAGAACGGAGCTGGAGGAACCAGACTCCCTGACTTCAGACTATACTACAAAGCTACAGTGATCAAGTCAATATGGTACTGGCACAAAAACAGAAATATAGATCAATGGAACAAGATAGAAAGCCCAGAGATAAACCCACGCACCCATGGTCAACTAATCTATGACAAAGGAGGCAAGGATATACAATGGAGAAAAGACAGTCTCTTCAATATGTGGCGCTGGCAAAACTGGACAGCTACATGTAAAAGAATGAAATTAGAACACTGCCTAACACCATACACAAAAATAAACTCAAAATGGATTGGAGACCTAAATGTAAGACCAGACACTATAAAATTCTTAGAGGAAAACATAGGAAGAACACTCTTTGACATAAATCACAGCAAGATCTTTTTTTTTTTTTTTGTGGTACGCGGGCCTCTCACTGTTGTGGCCTCTCCCATTGCAGAGCACAGCCTCTGGACGCGCAGGCTCAGTGACCATGGCTCACGGGCCCAGCTGCTCTGCGGCATGTGGGATCTTCCCGGACCGGGGCACGAACCCGTTTCCCCTGCATCGGCAGGTGGACTCTCAACCACTGTGCCACCAGGGAAGCCCAGCAATATCTTTTTTGATCCACCTCCTAGAGTCATGGAAATAAAAACAAAAATAAACAAATGGGACCTAATGAAACTTCAAAGCTTTTGCACAGCAAAGGGAACCATAAACAAGACGAAAAGAAAACCCTCAGAATGGGAGAAAATATCTGCAAACAAATCAACGGACAAAGGATTAATCTCAAAAATATATTAACAGCTCATGCAGCTCAATATTAAAAAAACAAACAACCCAATCCAAAAATGGGCAGAAGACCCAAATAGACATTTCTCCAAAGAAGACCTACAGATGGCCAAGAAGCACATGAAAAGCTGCTCAACATCACTAATTATTAGAGAAATGCAAATCAAAACTACAATGAGTTATCACCTCACACCAGTTAGAATGGGAATTATCAGAAAATCTACAAACAACAAATGCTGGAGAGGGTGTGGAGAAAAGGGAACCCTCTTGCACTGTTGGTGGGAATGTGAATTGATACAGCCACTATGGAGAACAGTATGGAGGTTCCTTAAAAAACTAAAAATTGAATTACCATATGATCCAGCAATCCCACTACTGGTCATATACCCAGAGAAAACCATAATCCAAAAAGACACATGCACCCCAATGTTCATTGCAGCACTATTTACAATAGCCAGGTCATGGAAGCAACCTAAATGCCCATCGACAGATTAATGGATAAAGAAGATGTGGTACATATATACAATGGAATATTACTCAGCCATAAAAAGGAATGAAATTGGGTCATTTGTTGAGACGTGGATGGATCTAGATACTGTCATACAGATTGAAGTTAAGTCAGAAAGAGAAAAACAATTATCATATATTAATGCATATATGTGGAACCTAGAAAAATGGTACAGATGAACCGGTTTGCAGGGCAGAAGCTGAGACACAGATGTAGAGAGCAAACGTATGGTCACCAAGGGGGGAAAGCGGCTGGTTGGTGGGGATGGTGGTGTGATGAATTGGGCGATTTGGATTGACATGTATACACTGATGTGTATAAAATTGATGACTGAAAAAAAAAAAAAAAACCCAGATGGCATGAAGGTACTCCGGGAAGGAAGGTGCTGGCAGTTCTGAACCAAGCTAGAATTGTAGGTGTCCCACTGCTTGCCTAGAACGTGTTCATGTGGCCCAACCACAAGTCCAAGTTGCCATATCTGAGAGTGTTCTCTGCTGAGAAAGAAGGGGACAGAGATCAATATTATATTTAAAGTGACAGAAGTAGCAGCTTACCCATTATTTCTGCTGATTTAACCTCAAGAACAGAAGGACTATTTGAACAATCTGGTGTCAGAAAGTTTAATAACAAGTTAATCAGCTATGCCACCAATTTACAAGAGCTGCCATTGAATCTGAATGATCCATTGAGCCTTAAGAAAGTGGTGTAGTGGATAAACCTCCTAGATCTGTTGTTGAACAGACCTGGGCTAAATTCATATGTAGAAAGGAATTTCGTGGCCCAGAGAATCCTCTGATGAAAACTTTTAACTTGTTTGGGCACAGCAAGGGGGTGGTGGCACATACAGATGCAGCAAGGGGCCCTCTCCCTGTGGGAGCAGATGCTTCCTGCAGGGAAACACAAGGAGCAGAGAGTACACAGGGCCAGAATCTTCCTGACCTCATGGTCAGCGTTGTAGCAGAAACTCTGAAGTAGATGGAAGATTATCTTGTATACTAAGTGGAGAATGTACTTGGAGATCTAAAAGCCCAGAAATGCTTTTCTTCTAGCATGTAAAAATAGGGAACTTTGGTACAACCTTCCAAAAAATCATTGCAAACAACACAGACTGGACTCATAAGAGTGAGAAGAGAATGACAGCATGCTTTTCCAGAGGGGGCACCTCTGCCTAGTTTACCAGGACACTTGGAAGGATCTGACTATTATGCCATGGCTATTATTTCTAGACCTGTGGAGGTAATGCGTTTTTCAGAGGAGTTTCGACTGTAAAATATGAAGTCCTACACTTCCCCAAAACTCAATTATTCTTTTGTGCTGAAAGCCTATCCATGTGCATATATAGCTAGCTGTAAGTTCGCTAGCCCTCTTTGAGCCATTTTGAACAGAACAGAGAGAAAGAAGTTTTGACAGGTTGAGGAACAGCCACATCCCTGAATCACACAGGAAAAGGTGTCCAAGAAAAGGCAAACGTATGCAGCGGTTAATTCCCGAGACCATCTGCTTCAGCTGCTGCAAAGTGAATTTTTCCAAACTTCTGGTAACACTAATTTTGGCTTACAGAAGAGATAATCGACCAAGAAGAGAAATTGCAAAACTGAAGTAGCAGCTATGCCTTATTTCTCAGAAAAAGGGGGTTAAGGATGGCAAGAAAGAAGCAGGGGCATAATTGTCTAGCTTTAATTAGGCTCCTGTAAATAATACAAAAGTGAACTTTAAAAAATTAATATACTTATCTTTAAGCATCTTTGGCATTTCTGATAAGCAAATGGAACATGTACAAGATGTATTTATGGGAAAAGGCTGAGGATAATTCTTATTTGCATTTTATACTAGTTTTATTAAAATCTAAATTTAAAAATATCCTCCCAACAAAACAAAAAGAATTACTGTTATATCATAAGCAAGTGTAGGGCACAGTAACTCAACTTTACTGATGGTGTTCTAGGCACTTTCGTGCATTTATGGTTATCTTTTCTAGTGTTTTGGAAGGTCGTACAGCTGAGCAATCAAGCAACATGGGCTATAGTCTGTCTGGGGTCAGACAGACCTGGGTGTGAAACCCGTCCCCACCTCTTACTTGCTGTGTGATTGTGAACCTCAATTTCCTTATCTGTAAAATTAGGTAATAATAGAACCTATCTCATAAGGAACTATTCCACAGACATTGCCATTATTATTATAATTAATAAACATTAATATTCTGTTTCTTCTTTTGTAGATGATGTCAAAAAATTGTTAAGGGAGTTAGATGTCATGAATTCTGTGATTGCTCAGCTGGCCGCAGAAGGTAACTCTGCATCCTCCATCTATCAATATTTCAAAAATGGGGAATGATTTATTTTTCGCATCTGATTAAAGTACCGATTGAAAATAGTTTATGAAACACCAATTCTGTATTGTCATTAAACTCTCTCAAACTAAGATGGGCTCCAACCAAGGTAAGATCTGTGGAGCGTTGGTTTTCACAGCGTGGTTTAACATAATGGTTGAATAAGCCTTTACATACTTGTGTTATTTGTTTTTGATACACAGAGGAAGTAGTTATCCATGAGTTTGCTAGTCTTTGCCTAGCAAACATGTCTGCAGAGTATACCAGCAAAGTGCAAATATTTGAACAAGGTGGATTAGAGCCTCTCATCAGACTGCTAAGCAGCCCAGACCCGGACGTGAAGAAGAATTCTATCGAGTGCATTTACAACTTGGTCCAGGTGAGATTAATTTCTAACAATGAGTTTTGACAAAAGCTGGTTATAGAATTTATTTTCCCATTAAAAAAAGGACAAAGCTTTAAAAAAAGGTCCAGTTTTAATTAAAATCACTCCTTCTCAGTACTATTTAGTAGTTATCATTCAGAGGAAAAATAATGGAAGTTTAGAGTCGATACCTTTCAGTTTTCACGTTTTGTAAGTAATTGTCCCCCATAAAAGGGCATTTTAAAAGAATAGAATGGGCTTGCAAATTAAGGCAGGATTATACTAGGTAAGTACTATTTCTTCCAAAACAGGAAATCTAATATTAGTGTTGAACTAGTTTTGACCTAGGCAGTTAACTGTTGATCTAATCTTGGTGATCCAATTGGTTGGTATCATCTGCCTTACACAATGTACCAAGATTTTGGATTCAGCTTATTTGTTGGTGAAAAGTTGAGTTTTGCTGAACAGAACTCATCATTCACAGTTGCAAGATGCTACCTCACTGTGATGCTTTCCTTCATAATGGAAGAAACACCCTACCCACCCTCCGCCCACAACCTGTCCTGTCCTCTGGCCCCTCCCCTCCAATCCCCAACCCAGCACACACACCCTCACACCCCCAGCAGGTCAGCTTGCTACCACTTTGGACAGCCTTCTCTGCTTCTTCTCCTGTTCAGGTTCCTGAACAATTCCCACACACGTTTGATAAGCTTTAGACCACCTGGAAGTACAAGACACCATTTTAAATAGCCGTCAAGAGAATGTGAAAGAAGAGATATGGAAGCAAAGGTGAAGGAGGTTTCATTGAGAAGCAAAGTATCTAGACAAAATATATAGAAAAAGAGGACAAAGGCACTCATGCCAAAAGGCACCCAAAGCATGCAACCCTGGCCCTGGCATGTCCTTGCCACGTAGCTGGGCACCCACTGGTGTTACCTTTCCTCTTCCTGAAGAGCAAGTGCAGCCATACCCCTTCTCTGGTGACTTTACTTCATCCTATAGGCCTAAATAATCCTGAAAACGTGTCTGTGTGTTTCATGCCAAGACTCCTCATTAAGTCTATTTCTCTATATTTTTTATCAAGTGGAAATGAAAAGACTTACCTCCACTATTCTTCATAACAGAAGGACTAGCTAATAACAGTGTATTCATTTCCTAAGGCTGCTGTAACAAAGTACAACAAACTGGCTAAAACAACAGGAACCTATTCCCTCACGGTTCTGGAGGCTGGACTTCTGACATCAAGGTGTCATCAGGGCCATGCTCCGTCTGGGACTCTGGGTAGAATCCTCCCTTACCTCTTCCCAGCTTCTGGTGGTGGCTGTGAATCCTTGGTGGTCCCTGGTTTGCAGCCTCATCACTGCAATCTCTCCCTCTGTCAGCTCTCTCGCCTCCTGTTATAAAGACACCAACCTTATACGGACACCAATAATTACCCACCCTACTCCCCCATGACCTTAGCTTAACTAATTACATCTGCAACGATCCCATTTCCAAATAAGGTCACATTTTGAGGTACTGAGGAGTAGGACTTCAAGATATTTTGCGGGGGCTACAATTCAACCCATAGCAAGCAGCAACCTACAGTTTTTATGTCTGAAGGAAGCTGACTATGAGAGGCCAGTTGAAGGATAGACAGAGGGAAGATAAGCTGGAAGTGGGGTCTTTTCTGTCTTTAATTCTATTTTAAGTTTACCCTGTTTTGATTTAAAATGTCATGATTTAGTAGTCAGAGTTTGGGGGCTTTTCATGACTTTTTTGCTTTGTTTTCTCTGTCGCTCACCCCAACGACCCTCCCTCCACCACTCACCCAGGATTACAGGCACACCATGCAGAGCGACTTGTCTGGACTCTAATGACCCCTTGCTCTTGTAAATGTCTTAAATTAAGGTTATGTGTCAGAACTAAACCTGATGTAAATTTGCATGCACAGGTCCTGCCAACAGCACTGCATGCAGATTAGTATTTTATAAACCATCCATCTGAATGACAATAATAAGGAATTGATACCGTCATTTCATTTTATCGACTACTATTTGAAACAGGGTATAGCGTGTGAAAAGAATTTCATTATGCATAGATTTTATTGTGATGCTGTTTGTAGTAAGAGGAATTTTCTGTATAATAAAAAAACAGTAGCTGCTGAGAAGTCATAGATCATGCCTATTTCCTATTATTGACAAGGTCTGTATAGTTAAAATGAATATTTTGGTGTTGTCAATCCAGGGTTTGCTTATATTTGTTTGTGAGTTATTTTGGAAGCAAATCCAGAATAAAAGATGGGAACATTATAACTTATAATGTTCTTTGTTAAAAAATAGAATCTCTCCATTCTTAAGACTGTATTTTGCTTTAAAAACCACTTATTTGAACATTTATATTTCCTGGCAGGATTTTCAGTGCCGAGCGACACTTCAAGAACTAAATGCAATCCCTCCTATATTAGATCTCTTGAAGTCAGAATATCCAATTATTCAGTTGTTGGCTCTCAAAACCTTAGATGTTATTACAAATGATAAGGAGTGCCGGGCAATGCTAAGAGACAGTCAAGGAGTGGACCATCTTATTAAGATCCTAGAAACTAAGGTACCTGTAACATTCATTCAACTCTCTATGAGGAGATGTATCTCTCCTAAGTGTTGTTATAAAATACAAATTATAGAATATTTTTTAAATGAAATTTTATTATATTTAAGCATGATGCTAAGTAGAATGGACTAATTTGCTTATTGCTACATAGTTTACCAGCACAATTAAATCAGACAATTGGTAGAGGGCATTCTAAAATAATTTAATTTTTAAAAATCTTCTGATTTAAGATTTTTAAATTTTTGTTTGTGATCTTATGTTTTCTTGAAACACCTAGAATTAGTCTTTTAACCTTTGTCTGCCCCAGTTTTCTTTAGGGTAATGCAAGAAGAGTCATTTACCACACATGATGGAGGGTAACCTGCTTTACTCAGTCTACTGATTTAAATATTAATTTCACCTAAAAAATGCCTTCACAGAAACATCTAGAATAATATCTGGATACTGTGGGCTAGCCAAATTAAAACATAAATATTAACCATCGTTAGTCTATCTGGCATCCGTACACAGCTCCTAAATCATTAATCTCCAAATAAAGACAAAAACAAGATCATACTTCCACTTAACATGGTCCAGCTGTCCTGTGTACAACAAAACACACACTGTCCCCTTCCCCATAGGAGGATGCAAAGTCCTTGGATGATGTTTCCTCTTCTCCTTGACATCCCATAATAAGATGTAAAATTAACCGTACTTAAATACCATATTGTAAAGGCAGTACATCTCATGTTGCCTGAGGGGATAAGAGAGAGAAGAAAAGGATATTTCATGCACACACACACACACACGCACATTCATAACAAAATAAGGAAGCAATACTCATGACAATTATAGTCCTCTTTTCTGTAACTGATCACATGGTTGTAGTTGGTATTTATAACTACCTTCTTCCGATACCCGTTCCATATTCCGCTTGCCCTCAGCAAGCACCTCAGCTCATCTTGATTCTTTTTTTTTTTTTTTTTGCGGTACGCGGGCCTCTCACTGTTGTGGCCTCTCCCGTTGCGGAGCACAGGCTCCGGACGCGCAGGCTCCGCGGCCATGGCTCACGGGCACAGCCGCTCCGCGACATGTGGGATCCTCCCAGACCGGGGCACGAACCCGTGTCCCCTGCATTGGCAGGCGGACTCTCAACCACTGCACCACCAGGGAAGCCCCATCTTGATTCTTTACTTGATGTGGTGACCCAAACCTTCATTCCTGAAGACCCTGGACCATTAGTAGTGGTACCCAGATTGGGTCATTATAGTTTTCCATCAACCTTAATCACAGGGTATGGTATTACTAAGAAATGCCATAAGGGACCCCCTGTATTCCAGGCATAGTCTTCCTCACCTCTGTTGTGGAGTAGCAGTCCAATTTCCCTTGGATAGGTGGGCTCAATCACCCCAATCAGCACAGTAACTCTCCTCTTTGCCTGTTGATTCAGAACCATGAGGCTCCCAAAGAGGCCAGGTGGCAGTCTTAGCTTTTAGTTCTGTGGACTCATTGTTGTGTCTCCTGGTGGAAGTATCCCTCCCTTTGGATCTAAGATTTCTAGATCAACAGAGCATAAGGTTTACAGGTACAGGAAACAAAATGTTTGCTACTGAATTGCCATGGGTAATAGTGAGTGGTGCCACTCCCATATCCATTCCTTGGTTCCTGGGAGTAACAGCAACATATAGGATGCTGTTCCAGAGAACATATAGCCCTGCAAGTTATTGCCACTTAGCTAGCGCTGTCACTGTGTCTTGCATAGGCCATTCTATCAAGCCAGCTGCTTCAGGATGGTAGGGAACGTGGGAAGGCCAGTGATTTCTGTGACCATCTGCCCACTGCTGCATTTCTTTTGCTGTGAAGTGAGTTTCTTGATCAGAACCACTGCTGTGTAGAATACCATGGCAGTGGAGCATCTTTACTGTGATTTCTACCTTAAATTTCTAACTGTTCAGAAAAGGCTTCAGTTTTCCACTGCTATGGGGATTCTGGAGATTCCTCAGGCAAGAAAGCCACACACTCACAATACCTCCCTCTACCAATTGGAGATTTTAAGGAATATACTTTCTTTCAGCTTCTGTCTGCTTTTTCAAAAAATATTTTCTTTAGATTTTAAACTTGTCGGTGGAAGGCTGTTTGAGCAACATCACTTGGATACCATTACTGGAAGTTTCCAGCAACTATTTTTTATCTGTAAAACATTTTGGAATAGGGGAAATGAGAAGAGATGGGACTAATGGTCAGGGAGAGAGATGTCACATTAATAAACAGAACTGTTTCCTTGGGCCTCTGTCACAACAAAATTAATTACATTATGTTCTGACTGATCTGAGTCCCTCTTGTAATAAAATTTGGAAAGTGTGGATTGCTTTTATTACAATTTTCTAAAGTTGTGTTTGCTTTTATTATTAGGAATTGAGTGACCTTCATATAGAAGCGCTTTCCGTGTTGGCCAATTGCCTTGAAGATATGGATACCATGGTGATGATTCAGCAGACAGGGGGTCTTAAGAAGCTCCTATCATTTGCAGAAAACTCTACAATTCCTGATATTCAAAAGAATGCAGCAAGAGCAATTACTAAAGCCGCTTATGATCGTATGTCTCATTTTGTATAAACTAAGCATACCTATTTCCTCCTGTAGTCTTGATTTCAATTAGTGCTAACAAATGCTACAGCATTTGTCTGCTTTTAGATGGTCATTTGAGGATAGTGCTATACTTACTATTCAAGATCAAAATTCATCTCAATGCTAGTAAGTAAAAGTAGAGATTGCTTTGTCCAGGATTTAATAAACTCAATATGATTTAATTATAACCTATTTTTAAACAGTTCATTCCTAAATTAAGTTTTAAGCTTTTATTTCTCCTGATTTTGAAATTTTACAGAATGTATGCACTCTCTGTAATCCCGAAAACATCATTTCAATAAATCCACATTTGGAATGATATCTATACAGTAATTTCGAGTTGCAGCTGGAGTCTAGCTGTTCCATGTTATATAGCTGTGAAAAATAATATGCTCATACTATACACAAAATACAATTTTCATTTCACTGGCAAGCTATGTTGACATAAATCTGTAAAATATGGGAGATTAATTACATCGTGAGCACTGAAGATAAAATTATAATTTCAATTTATGTATATTTGGAGTATTTTATTTAATAAAAGATGTGATTTTATTTTCCCCCTTCCACATCACCCCTCTTATAAATGATGACAGCTTTGACTAGTTTAAATGATTTATATTCTAAACATATATACTCACATCTGTATATATGTCTATATTATGGGAAACATTTCCTTTTCAACCCATACTGGATTTCTTCAAAGTTTTAATGCAGTGTGCCAAATTTCACCTCCCAGTACTAAGTCAGTAGAGAGGGGCCTCGTGAGTTACATCATACAGGCCAAATCTAAAGACAGCCTGTAAAATTAATTTTGACAAAATTGCTTAATTCAGAATTCTCCCAAAAGGAACTTAGGCGTTGTCATTACCTGGTCAGTTCTGTTCTCCATCTATCCCAGGCCTTCTTAGTTATTTGAGACCAGATGAGAGGGCAATGGAAAGACATGACCCATGTCAAACCTAAAATTTTTACGTATCTCAACTTCTCTTTGGGTTTTGGCCCCTCTTGTGATACAAGTTTCGTGAGTTTATTACCCATCACTCGATACAGTAGTGAAAAAAGCACGGGATGGAGAGCTCTTGCACTCTAGTTCTACTACTAATTACGCTATTGGCACTGCAGTGACCTAGGGATGTGTCTGTGAGTGAGCTACAGACTATCTGGACTGTTTATGAATTCATTTATTAATGTTTATTAAGCCCCCAGTTTGTATCAACAAACCCAGGGCAGGCAAGTAAGCAGGCAGTCGCGATGCCGTGTTAAACGTGCCTGATGATGGGGGAACAGGATCCCCCAGGAGGGTCCACCTAACGCAGACCCGGGTCAGACAAGCCTTCCTGGAACAGGTGATTTACAGGCTCAGACCTAGAGGAGATGAGGGAAACTGGCTGGGCAAAGAAGGTCCTGGTGGGTCATGGGTGCTCAGCAGTGCTCTGAGGAGAAGGGACAGTGTGTAGTGGCCAGAGAGGGACAGAGCGTGGTGAGTTCCAGAGCTGAAAGTTTTCAGAATGGCCAGTCAATAGAGTGCAGCAGAAAACTGAGAGTCCAGGCCGGAGAAGTAGTGAGGCGCCACATGCTAACGGGCATCACGAGCCAAGTTTAAGAGCTTTGGACTTTATTTTCATGGCAACAAAGCACCCCTCAAGTGACTTAGAGAGGGGAGGGAACCCTACAGATTTTCACTTTTTAGAGAAAGAGCACTCTTGCTGCAAAGTGGAGAAGAGATTAGACATGCACAGGACCAGATGCAGGAAGACCGGGAAGGGGACTGCTGCAGTGATCGAGGTGAGAGGAGGGGGGTCCTGAAGCAGAGCCGAGGTGGTCGTGATGGACTCAGAGGCGTCTGCAAGGAGACCCAGCAGCACGGTGCTTGAGGGTCCATATGGGTTTGTTGAATGACTCTCTGGGTTGGGGGAAGAAGAAGGTAATGCCAAGGACAAGGCCTTCTGGCTTGGACAGCTGGACGTAGAATGGTGCCACTCACAGAAATGGGGAACTCAAGAAGGGCAGGTTTTGACTGAAGGAAAGGAGATGAGGTCTGTTCTTTTTTGAAAAATTGTAAAATACACATAATATAAAATTCACCGACTTCACCATTTCTAAGCGTACAGTTCAGTGGTATTAAATACATTCATGTTGTGCTACCATCACCACCATCCAGCTGCAGGCCTCTTCGTCTCACAAGCCTAACCTTCTGTACCCATGAATAAATAACTCCCCCCTTCTCCCTCCCTGCAGTCCTTGGAAACCATTCTTTCTGTCTCTGTGAGTTTGACTACAAGTACTTATATAAGTGGAATCATACAATATTTGCCCTTTTGTGATTGGCTTATTTCACTCAGCATAATGTCCTCAAGGTTCTTTCATGTTGTAGCATGTGTCAGGATGTCCTTCCTTTTCAACTCTGAAAAATATGCCATTGTATGATTATATCACATTTGTTGATCCTTTCATCTGCTAATAGACACCTGGATTGCTTCCACCTTTTGGGTACAGTGAATAATGCTGCTATGAACACAGATGTACAAATATCTCTTTGGGCCCCCGCTTCCAATTCTTTAGGGTATATATCCAGAATTGGAATTGCTGAATCATACGGTAATTCTACGTTTACTAATTTGAGGAACTGCCATACCGTTTTCCATAGCAGCTACACCATTTTACATTCCCATCAACAGGGCACAAGGGTTCCAATTTCTCCACATTCTTGCCAACACTTGGTATATTCTGTCTTTTTTTCTTTTTTTTAATAGTAGCCATCCTAATGGGTGTGAAGTGGTATCTCTTTGTGTTTTGATTTGCATTTCCTTCATGGTTAGTGATGTTGAGCATCTTTTTCATGTGCTAAATGGCCATTTAAAAAATCTTCTTTGGAGAAATGCCTATTCAAATCCTTTGCCCATTTTTAAACTGGGTTTAAAATTTTTTTGTTATTGAATTGTAGGAGTTTTTATATTTTCTAGATATTAACTCTTTATCCGATATATGACTTGCAAATATTTTCTCCCATTCTGTGGGTTGCCTTTTTAACTCTATTGATTGTGTCTTTTGATGCAGAGACATTTTAAACTTTGATGTAGTCCAGTTTATATTTTCTTAACTCCATTCATAAGTAGGTTTTTACAAATGTTGCTCCTTATACTGTTCCATATTCATTTATAACATTCTCTTTTTACTTTCCATCATCATAAAAGTTTTTTGTAGGCTAGGGTCAGGGTTAGCATTGTCATTGCATGTCAAAAACACAGTTGAAACAAAACCACATAATATACACTCTTTAAGTTTTGTTTGCTGAGTAAAGTTTTAATACGCACCCCTAAATTAGTATGCCTTTGACCTGGCACCAGGAGGAGGAAGGTGTTAACTACCATTTTGCCATGAGGTTTATGAACTGCATTAACATCTCAGCAGGAGCACAGGTGGCCCACTAGCAACTTCTGAGAATGGGCAAAGAAAAGCATCATTACATACAGATTTATTTTCAGATACAAAACCTCATGCTTTTAAATTCAGTGATACTGAACAAATGTTATTTTTAAAGGACATTATTCTATTAGTAGCATAATTACCTTGCCATCTTTACTTTCTGTGTAATTAACACGGAAATACTTCTCAGTGTAGCAATTCAATGAAGGTACTTGGTTAATATGTTAATTCATCTTTTAAATCCATTATAGCCACGCTGCAGTCAGCACTTTTGAGGTCTGGTGAACACAGCTGGATTTTGAGAACACTCCCAGCAGGGTTGAGAAACTAATTGCCCACAGTATTTAAATTAGTTTTTAAAAATTGTTCCAATAATTGTGTATACACTGTTTATTGTAACCATCACATACTCCAAAGTTAGTCTTTTCAAATTAATTCTTTTGGTCGATTTTCTTGATAGAATCCACTCAGAGTGTTCTGTTTAGTGAAGTTGATTGAGCATCATCTCGGAAGTTTTTTTTTTTTTTTTGCGGTACGCGGGCCTCTCACTGTTGTGGCCTCTCCCGTTGCGGAGCACAGGCTCCGGACGCGCAGGCTCAGCGGCCACGGCTCACGGGCCCAGCAGCTCCGCGGCATGTGGGATCTTCCCAGATCGGGGCACGAACCCGTGTCCCCTGCACCGGCAGGCGCACTCTCAACCACTGCGCCACCAGGGAAGCCCATCTTGGAAGTCTTAATTATAAATCTGAGGATTTTAAGTCAGAGATTCTGGAAAAGTTTGAGATCTTGTTTATTCAGGGAAAACTAATAAGGACTACATATATTTTAAAACATTTTAGGGGCCATATACTTGAGATTTAAAGTATTAATCGCAGCTTGTTAATGAAACAGTTATGGCCTGACTGAATTCCAGTTTTAAATGAAAGGAGCAGGGATTAAAATGATAGGATTATAGGACATGGTTCATGATTGCTTTAAGATGAATGAACAGAAGTGTTAGTGACTTAGCTTGTGCCAGTGATGGCCAGATTGCTCCGGCATACATCTGTGTATCAGAGGAACAAAGGCCAAAACAGTATTTGCAAAGGTGGTGACATCTGACCATGATACCGCTTCTGTGAAAAAGGTAATTTTTAAAAATCATTGTTGAAAGAAGACAAAAATCAATAAAAGTGGAAACCTAGTTGCTATAATTTCTGAAGATATCTCTGGGAAAAAAGTTAATTAAAATATGTACAAGTAGTGAATTATTTCCACATGTTGATGTAATCTAAGGTAGTATCAGCATTTTTTGCAGAGATCTTTATTCTAACAAAATATTCTTCTCTTGTATATCAACATCCTAAGAGCACATATCACACATTCTTCCATTTTAATCGTTTACATTGACTTTATAAAGGTTAATTAATGAGAACCAAACCTATGACAAAATTTTCTTAGGAACTGTAAATAAATTAGCAAGGAATTATTTGTAAGCTGTTTCTTTTCCAACTTGTCTCTGGTTCTGTTATAGCATTAAAACTGAGTTCGGTTTAATATATATTTTTTCTAGTACATGCTTTTAATAAATAGTAATTTATTTAGAATTAACTGTAGAACACAAAACAAAAATTGTTTAATGTTCTAATTTAATTCAATGCAGTATTTGCTTTTGTATAGTGATGAGATTGTCATTTATTAAAAAATCAAACTAAATAGAGGAACATCGGGAACAAAAAGAACATTAAAAATACTTTGGTTTTGGTTTTAATTTAGTGTTTTATAGTGGGGTTAATATCATGGTATGTACTTAAGAGTCATAACTTTGTTTTCAAACGGAACTGTGCTATGTTTATGTTATTTTATGTTTATGGCAACTTAGCAATTAAGTAATTATTATAGTTTTTGCTATGTCAGCATGTATTGTAACAAGATAAAAGATGATCATAAATTCCTTAAGACTTGGGATCATATCAATACTTTATTACTCATTTTGACTTTCTCCTCCTCTCTGCTCTGCTCTTGAGCATCCAGCTCACAAGTTTGTGCGTCTTAGGCATTCTTCAAATATAGGGCTTTGTATTTAAAATAAACAGGTTTTTGTATTCAGTGAGAAGACAGCGCATGTGAACACAGCACCATGACAGGCACATGACTGATGTTGAATAAGTTCTTGCTAAGTCTGAAGCTTGCTTCTTTCTTATTACAGAATTTTCTCTGCCATAGTACTGATATCATATGAGGGAAAATGAAAAAAATGCAATGCCCATAATTCATTTTGCATAATCACTGTGTTCTAAAGGATAAATAGGTATATATTTTAGACTGTAACTAAAGCTAACAAATAGTTTGAATTCCTATCATATTTTGGATGCGGAAGTCTTTACACTTGCACAGTTTTTGCAGCAAAATTCTGATTTTTTTTTCTCCCTTTTGGTTTATGAAAGCTGAAAATAGAAAACTTTTTCACGAACAAGAAGTTGAAAAATGCCTTGTAACCCTTTTGGGTTCTGAAAACGATGGAACTAAAATTGCCGCTTCCCAAGCTATTTCGGCAATGTGTGAGAATTCGGGCAGCAAAGAATTTTTCAATAATCAGGGTAAGCAAACTGGAAAAGGCCACTTTGAACATTTTTAGGTTGCCATATTCTAGTTCACATCGATGTCTGTACAGTCACATTTTACCTTTCTTTTTCTGTAGGGATCCCACAGTTAATTCAGTTACTAAAAAGTGACAATGAAGAGGTAAGGGAAGCTTCGGCCCTTGCCCTGGCGAATCTGACCACTTGTAATCCCGCTAATGCAAAGTAAGTACAAAAAGACTCATTCAGCAGGGACTTGTTTATGGGATATTTAACAGTCCAAGATGTGCTCATCGTAATCTCCTGGCTTTCAAGGCAGTTTACATATTCTTTCAGATGCTTCTATGTTGAGTTATTTATTCCTTAGGAACCCTTATGAAAATAAGAGTCAGCAGATAAGCCTGTTTTCCAAAGACATTACAAAATCTTGAGGGTTTCTGGGCTTGCTGGGAAAATGTGCAGGCCATTTGATGCAGGTAACAGGCTAAATCTTGTAGAAGGTTCCAGAACAGAGAAAACTGGCTAATGTTGGAAATATTAAAGACAGTCTACAAATATTGGTAAATCAAGAAAAAAATTCTAAAGAACCAATTTTAAAAGGACATAAACATTAGATAAATCGAGAAACATTTTAAAAGTCCATTGAAAACAACATATATGGGTATATACTTATGGAGAAGGGTTGAAAAGGAATGTCCTCCGTATTCCAAACACTGTGAAATGTAATTTATATTCATTTAAAAATTTAATTGTCTAGATACTCCATCTACTAATGAGGAAACTGAAGCTCTGCAAGTTTCTCTAATTTTCCTGGGTACACATATTCATTCAACTAGATGAGCTAGAAATTAAAGCCAGATCTGTTAGACCCCAAAGCCTTACTATTTCCTCTACAGAAGATACAGTTGCCTTATAAAACAGTAAGAATTTTTAGAAGGCAACTTTCATAAATAAAATGATTATTGCCATTTGCGATAACATGGATGGGCCCTGAAGATATACTGAGTGAAGTAAGTCAGATGGAGAAAGACAAATATTCTATGATTTCACTCTTATGTGGAATATAAAAAACAAACCAACAAAATAAATGAACAAGCCCAATCAAACAAAAACAAATGTATCGATACAAAGAACAGAGTAGTGATTACCAGAGGGGAAGGGGCGGGGTGGTGGGGCGTGGGAGTGGGAAATGGGTAAAGGGGATCAACTGTATGGTAACGGATGGAAACTAAATTTTTGGTGGTGAGCACACCATAGTGTATACAGAAGTAGAAATATAATGTACATATGAACTTACATAATGTTACAGGCCAATGTAACCTCAATAAAAAGTAAATCTAAATAAATAAAGAAGAGTAAAAAAAAATTTATTTACCTTCCCTAAATATGGTATGAGTATTAGTCAGGGTTCTCTAGAGAAACACAACCAATAGGAGATATATATATATGAGATTTATTATAGGGATTGGCTCATGAGCTTATGAAGGCTGAGAAGTCCCACGATCTGCTGTCTGTGACGTGGAGAACAAGGTTGTAAAGGTCAGTCCCAGTGTGAGAACCAGGGGCACTGATGTCCAAGGAAAGGAGAAGATGGCTGTCCCGTCTCAAGCAGAGAGCAAATTTACCCTTCCTCCTCTGTTCTGTACAGTTCCTCAGTGGATTGGATGATGCCCACCCACGTTGATAAGAGGGATCTTTATTCAGTCTGCGGATTCAAATGCTGACCTCTTCCAGAAACACCCTCACAGACACACTCGTAAATAATGTTTCACCATTATTGACTGGGCATCCCTTAGCCCAGTCAAGGTGACACATAAAATTAACCATCTCAGTACGTTAGTTTTTAACACTCATTTATTATTGTTTTGTGGCATTGTGCCTAAAATTACCCATTTCTTACTTGAAATAAATCCTCCTCCATCCCCATCATATAGTTTGTCTGTCTCTTACCCTTTCTTTCTTTTTCCATACTCCCACACAAATATTTTATAAGACCTTAATGGAATGACTAAAAATCTAACAATGTCCAATAAAAACGTAGCTGAAATGCATAAGCATCAAAACAAAATTACGTTCCTTTAATAGCTACAATCTTTGACATGATAATTTCCTAAATTCAGGGCCATCATCATCTGTATGAAAGCACACACATTTCTAGAATATTGGGTCATAGTAAGCAGCAATTTGAAAACAACATATTCAGTGATTTTTACAGTGTAGTCATGCCAGTGCAAAAATCTTATGACACAAAACACTTCTATCTCCAGTGCCTTTAGATTTATATATTACCTAACACACACTAAAAGGTCTCCAGTGTACACAGCCCTCTTGATTTGATGTGAGTTTGCCTGGCTTACGTCGTTTTATATAAAATCATAGAAAATTAGGATGGCAAGTAGTTCTAAAAGAAGCTGCCTTCAGATCTTCTCTCTCAATTACCTATTTATGAGATTTTTGTCTTCTGCCAGTATAGTTCCATTTTGTCAACACAGGGAGGCCAATTAGGGCTAAATGTTGCCTGACTTTTCCTCTATGACAATCAACCTTATTTTTGTAATTTAATTTTTTATAAATTTTAATTGCTGTTATTTCTTTAACCTATTATGTACCATACATTGTGATTTCTTTTTTCCAACTTACGTTTGGTGAGGGAAATGGGACATGAATAAAAGTGTTTTATGGATTCTTTTTGAGGTCTGTATAGCTTTTACTTTGGACTTTTTTGAGCTAAAAGATACTGAAAATTAATGGTTTTGAGGAGGAAATGGAGTCAGATTTGACCTGTTTGTGCCAAATGCTGAAAACTGGGGTTGAAAAAGATTTTATAGTCAATCAAAAGGAATGAACACAAACAAGCCCCATTGTCGATCCTTCTAGGGTGGTACTTACTGAAGCCAACCACAGCAGAACAGACAACAAAGATGACTGGTTATTTGTAGTAAAAAAATGTTTCCTACTCAGATCATTTTTAAAAGATTATCTTAAACTCGGCATTGGTGAGTGTTTCCAGCATCGATTTTTAGAAGCAGTCCATTTCATCAGCTTTCCTAGCAAAGTGCTAGCTATAGGAGCAAGGCTGAGTCCCTGCCTCTGCTGCCGGGGGGCTGGAGCTGAGGGTTAGAAATAGTTAGAAAGTTGCTTTTCCACCACACCTAAGTAGTAAGAGAAGAAGGCAAAAACCCAGAGCTATTGTCTTCCAGGTGCATTTGGTAGCTGTTTGGATACCTGATAATTGCTAGCCTTTTTTTTTTTTTTTTTAATGCAGTTAAGCCCTGAGAATTCTAATTTTGTTTGTTAAAATGTAACCCCTTCCCCTATACTTCTATCTCAAGTGCCTAAAATGGATTTCTAATTCTTACACTCAGGGTACCTTCTGGAGCTGGAGACTCATTTCATGAACTGAGTAGTAACTGGCATGTTATGACAACATATAATGCTGGTATAATTTCCTTTATGTAACTGAGTTTTGCTTGGAAAGTTGTGGGTAAATCAGAATTTTCTGAAGTAAAGAAAATAATCAACCAGAGGAAAGAGGAACATACTTTGCTGTGACTCTCTTTGCAAAACTGGCAAATGCTTTTTTAAGTCAAAGTATTTTTATAATCTAAAAACAGAATTTTATAATATACATAAAATAATTTACAATCTAAAATACCTGGATTCAGATTTGTGCTCTTGCAAGAGAAAACATACCCAAATGTAATAAAATAGGAGAATGATGAGAAATTTGGTAGCAATGATAAATAAATAACCAGGTCATCCATACCCCTTGGTGGAAGATTTTCAACTTGAATTATAAGTATCTCTTTAATTGGTACCAAAAGATCTTGCCTAATTGTTATTTTCTGTGAATGAGGCTTCCTAGATAAAGTCTTCTAGACACTTGAAAATTTACTTCTATAATCAACAAAGCTTTTAAAAATTTGTAATGAGTTTGAATCAAAACTTTGGGGGGGTGGGGTATGGTTATCATTTTGAGTAAGTGGCTATCGTACGCTCCACAGTGGTGTCGTCAGGGCCCCTTAGGGAAGGTGGGTGCTTGCCTCCTCTCTGAGTGTAGCCTCTAGGTGGGGTGCCTTTGGGGTTGGTGCATTTTATTGACTCCTACTGGCAGGCTGGCAGTGTTAATATTCACTGCTGTCTGTAGATTTGACTGGCAGGCACAACCCTGCCGAGGTTCTCTTCAGATCCCTTCCTTTCAGTCAGTGAAAAGCTTGGATACCAGGTAACCAAGCTTTATCAAAGTTTACATAAAAGCAGTAAGGGAGGACCTGAGGCTACTGCTCTAAGGGGTGTTTTGGTCTTCACAGGCCATTTCTTTCTTCCTTTCTTTTTTTTCTGATAGTTCTCATGTGTGTTCTGGATATGTGAAGTCTCCAGGTATTGAGTTATGGATAAGTGAAATTGTAGTTAAAAAAATAATTTAACAAACACAAATCCCTTTACTTACAAACAAGCCAATGTCAGAGAGTAAAATGATGAAGCGTAAAATAGATATATTCTGAGAGTACATTCACCTCCCAGAAGTGTTTTGCTTTAGGCCTTTTGTATGACCATCCTCTCTGCGTGGAATGTTCTTCTACTCCAGGATGCCCACCGCTCAGTCCCTCACCCCCTCAGGTCTGCCCAAATGTGGTGACCACAGTGGTTACAACTGTACCACCCACACACATACTCCATCCTCCTTTCCTACTGCCCTTTTCTCATAACTCTTATCATTTTCTTACATACCATACAGCTCACTCATTATGTTCTCTGACCAGCACCCAACACCTTTGTCTGTTTAATTCACTGACACACACCAAGCATCTAGAATTGTGCCCATCCCATAGCAGGCTTTCGGGGGGAAATACAACCAAAAGGAAAAGGACAGTGAAAAACAGAAGGTCTATCTGACAATGCCCATAACTTGAAACAGAAAGTGATCATCTGTATTGTGGTGTTTGTTTGTTTTCACATAATTTGGATCACAAAGTGGAGAGCTACTTAGCTCTAAGGGTCTTCTAGCCATACTTTTCGTTCTTTATTATCTGCAGAAAAAGGTCACTCAAAGTGGACAAAAGGCAATGAATAAGAATAAAAATAACTATTTGAGGGTATAGGAAAAGAGGACAAGAATAGCCAGATTCACTTATTTAAAGTGACTGGGGGAAAACAAGTAATATCATTTTTAAGTGAATAAGTAAAAAGTGAGGTTAAAACAACCCCCATAGAAAGAGATAAAAAAGGAAACCAAGAAGCAATAATGAATTTTAAATAAAAATGTAATCCACTTAGTTAATTTGGACACCATTATCTTTTTTGGTTCACTGTTAATCTTTCTGACAATTCCAATTTATAATACTTTTTGGAAAGGAGAAAGTTGTTCGCTTTTGAAAGAAGTACTATTTCAGCTAAATTTCATGTTATATTTACTTTGTACTCTTTTATCCAAGTAGTCATATCAAAGTTTTATATTATGTATGCAAGTACTGAGAGAATGTATTCTTGGTTCACATTTTCTGAGGGGCAGAGTCTACATATTATAAGAATATTTTACACTATTAATTTATAACATCACTGCCATCTGTTGGATCTGATCAGAATTAGAGTTTTTAAGTTATTCCAAGAATGAAAAGAGTTCAATGCTTTTCATTTCCCAATGTGAACACTAACTAAATGTTGGCTATTGGTAAACAATGAAAAGATTAGAAAATAATACGATTGTTGACTAGATATTTTTCAAAACATACAATTATTTTAAGAAATAAAACACAGTGAATAAAATTAAATTATAAAAAGTAATAACTACAATTGATATGTATACACTACTATATATAAAATAGATAACTAATGAGAACCTACTGTATAGCACAGAGAACTCTACTCAATGCTTTGTGGTGACCTAAATGGGAAGGAAATCCAAAAAACAGTGGATACATGTATACGTATAACTGATTCACTTTGCTGAACAGCAGAAACTAACACAACATTGTAAAGCAACTATACACCAATAAAAATTAATAAAGAAAAAAAGAAGTGGTGTATATATATATATATATATATATATATATAATGGAATACTACTCAGCCATAAAAAAGAATGAAATTTTGCCATTTGCAGCAACATGGATGGACTTGGAGGGCATAATGCTAAGTGAAATAAGTCAGAGAGAGAAAGACAAATACTGTATGATATCACTCATATGTGGAATCTAAAAAATACAACAGGCTAGTGAATAAAACAGAAAAGAAGCAGAGTTAAGCAGATTGAGGGAGGAACCAAGATGGCGGAGTAGAAGGACATGCTCTCACCCCCTCTTGTGAGAACACCAGAATCACAACTAGCTGCTGGACAATCATTGACAGGAAGACACTGGAACTCACCACAAAAGATACCCCACATCCAAAGACAAAGGAGAAGCCACAATGAGATGGTAGGAGGGGCACAATCACAGTAAAATCAACTCCCAAAATTGCTGGATGGTTAACTCACAAACTGGAGAACACTTATACAACAAAAGTCCACCCACTGGAGTGAAGGTTCTGAGCCCCACGTCAGGCTTCCCAACCTGGGGGTCCAGCAACGGGAAGAGAATTACTAGAGAATCAGAGTTTGAAGCCTAGTAGGATTTGACTGCAGGATTTCGACAGGACCTGGGAAAACAGAGACTCCACTCTTGGAGGGCACACACAAAGTAGTATGCGTATCGGGACCCAGGGGAAGGAGCAGTGACCCCAAAGGAGACTGAACCAGACCTACCTGCTAGTGTTGGAGGGACTCCTGCAGAGGCAGGGGGTGCCTGTGGCTCACTGTAGGGACAAGGACACTGGCAGCAGAAGTTCTGGTAAGTACTCCTTGCCCTGAGCCCTCCCAGAGTCTGTCATTAGCCCCACCAAAGTGTCCAGGTAGGCTCCAGTGTTGGGTCGCCCCAGGCCAAACAACCAACAGGGAGGGAACCCAGCCCCACCCATCAGGAGACAAGTGGATTATAGTTTTACTGAGCTCTTCCCACCAGAGCAACAGTCAGCCCTACCCACCACCAGTCCCTCCCATCAGGAAACTTACATAAGCCTCTTAGGTAGCCCATCCACCAGAAGGCAGACAGCAGAAGCACGAAGAACTACAATCCTGCAGCCTGTGGAACAAAAACCACATTCACAGAAAGATAGACAAGATGAAAAGGCACAGAGCTATGTACCAGAGGAAGGAAAAAGATAAAACCCCAGAAAAACAACTAAATGAAGTGGAGATAGGCAACCTTCCAGAAAAAGAATTCAGAATAATGATAGTGAAGATGATCCAGGACCTCGGAAAAAGAATGGAGGCAAAGATTGAGAAGATGCAAGAAATGTTTAACAAAGACCTAGAAGAATTAAAGGACAAACAAACAGAGATGAACAATATAATAACTGAAATGAAAACTACACTAGAAGAAATCAATAGCAGAATAACTGAGGCGGAAGAACTGATAAGTGACCTGGAAGACAGAATGGTGGAATTCACTGCTGTGGAACAGAATAAAGAAAAAAGAATGAAAAGAAATGAATACAGCCTAAGAGACCTCTGGGACAACATTAAATGCAACACCATTCGCATTGTAGGGGTCCCAGAAGGAGAAGAGAGAGAGAAAGGACCTAAGAAAATATTTGAAAAGATTACAGTCGAAAATTTCCCTAACATGGGAAAGGAAATAGCCACCCAAGTCCAGGAAGCGCAGCGAGTCCCATACAGGATAAACCCAAGGAGAAACACACCAAGACACATAGTAAACAAATAGGCAAAAATTAAAAACAAAGAAAAATTACTGAAAGCAGCAAGGGAAAAATGACAAATAACATACAAGGGAACTCCCATCAGGTTAACAGCTGATTTCTCAGCAGAAACTCTACAAGCCAGAAGGGAGTGGCATGATATACTTAAAGTGATGAAAGGGAAGAACCTACAACCAAGATTACTCTACCTTCAACAATCTCATTCAGATTCCATGGAGAAATCAAAACCTTTACAGACAAGCAAAAGCTAAGGGAATTCAGCACCACCAAACCATCTCTACAACAAATGCTAAAGGAACTTCTCTAAGTGGGAAACACAAGAGAAGAAAAGGACCTACAAAAACAAACCCAAAACGATTAAGAATATGGTCATAGGAACATACATATCTATAATTACCTTAAACGTGAATGGATTAAATGCTCCAACCAAAAGACACAGGCTTGCTGAATGGATACAAAAACAAGACCCATATATATGCTGTCTATAAGAGACCCACTTCAGACCTAGAGACACATACAGACTGAAAGTGAGAGGATGGAAGAAGATATTCCATGCAAATGGAAATCAAAAGAAAGCTGGAGTAGCAATACTCATATCAGATAAAATAGACTCTAAAATAAAGAATGTTACAAGAGACAAGGAAGGACACTACATAATGATTAAGGGATCAATCCAAGAAGAAGATATAGCAATTATAAATATATATGCACCCAACATAGGAGCACCTCAGTACATAAGGCAACTGCTAACAGCTATAAAAGAGGAAATCGACAGTAACACAATAATAATGGGGGACTTCAACACCTCACTTACACCAACAGACAGATCATCCAAAATGAAAAAAATAAGGAAACAGAAGCTTTAAATGACACAATAGACCAGATAGATTTAATTGATATTTATAGGACATTCCATCCAAAAACAGCAGATTACACTTTCTTCTCAAGTGTGCACAGAACATTCTCCAGGATAGATCACATCTTGGGTCACATATCAAGCCTCAGTAAATTTAAGAAAATTGAAATCATATCAAGCGTCTTTTCTGACCACAACACTATGAGATTAGAAATGAATTACAGGGAAAAAAACATTAAAAACACAAACACATGAAGGCTAAACAATACGTTACTAAATAACCAAGAGATCACTGAAGAAATCAAAGAGGAAATCAAAAAATACCTACAGACAAATGACAATGAAAACATGACGATCCAAAACCTATGGGATGCAGCAAAAGCAGTTCTAAGAGGGAAGTTTATAGCAATACAAGCCAACCTCAAGAAACAAGAAAAATCTCAAATAAACAATCTAAACTTACACCTGAAGGACCCAGAGAAAGAAGAACAAACAAAACCCAAAGTTAGCAGAAGGAAAGAAATCATAAAGATCAGAGCAGAAATAAATGAAATAGAAACAAAGAAAACAGTAGCAAAGATCAATAAAACTAAAAGCTGGGTCTTTGAGAAGATAAATAAAATTGATAAACCATTAGCCAGACTCATCAAGAAAAAGAGGGAGAGGACTTAAATCAATAAAATTAGAAATGAAAAAGGAGAAGTTACAACAGACACCGCAGAAATACAAAGCATCCTAAGAGACTACTACAAGCAACTGTATTCCAATAAAATGGACAACCTGGAAGAAATGGACAAATGCTTAGAAAGGTATAACCTTCCAAGACTGAACCAGGAAGAAATAGAAAATATGAACAGACCAATCACAAGTAATGAAATTCAAACTGTGATTAAAAATCTTCCAACAGGGCTTCCCTGGTGGCACGGTGGTTGAGAGTCCGCCTGCCGATGCAGGGGACACTGGTTCGTGACCCGGTCCAGGAAGATCCCACATGCCGCGGAGCAGCTGGGGGCCCGTGAGCCATGGCTGCTGAGCCTGCGTGTCTGGAGCCTGTGCTCCGCAACGGGAGAGGCCACAACAGCGAGCGGCCCACATACCGCAAAAAAAAAAAAAAAAAGAAAAAAAAAGAAAAAATCTTTCAACAAACAAAAGTCCAGGACCAGATGGTTTCACAGGTGAATTCTATCAAACTTTTAGAGAAGAATGAACACCCATCCTTCTCAAAGTCTTCCAAAAAATTGCAGAGGAAGGAACACTCCCAAACTCATTCTATGAGGCCACCATCACCCTGATACCAAAACCAGACAAAGATACAACAAAAAAAGAAAATTACAGACAAATATCACTGATGAATATAGATGCAAAAATCCTCAACAAAATACTAGCAAACAGAATCCAACAACACATTAAAAGGATCATACACCACGATCAAGTGGGATTTATCCCAGGGATGCAAGGATTCTTCAATTTACGCAAATCAATCAATGTGATACACCATATTAACAAACTGAAGAATAAAAACCATATGATCATCTCAATAAATGCAGAAAAAGCTTTTGACAAAATTCAACACCCATTTATGATAAAAACTCTCCAGAAAGTGGGCATAGGGGGAACCTACCTCAACATGATAAAGGCCATATATGACAAACCCACCTCAAACATTATTCTCAATAGTGAATAAATGAAAGCATTTCCTCTACGATCAGGAACAAGACAAGGATGTCCACTCTCACCGCTATTATTCAACATAGTTTTGGAAGTCCTAGCCGTGGCAATCGGAGAAGAAAAAGAAATAAAAGGAATACAAATTGGAAAAGAAGAAGTAAAACTGTCACTGTTTGCAGATGACATGATACTATACACAGAGAATCCTAAAAATGCCACCAGAAAACTACTAGAGCTAATCAATGAATTTGGTAAAGTAGCAGGATACAAAATTAATGCACAGAAATCTCTGGCATTCCTATACACGAAGGATGAAAAATCTGAAAGTGAAATCAAGAAAACACTCCCATTTACCACTGCAACAAAAAGAATAAAATACCTAGGAATAAACCTACCTAAGGAGACAAAAGACCTGTATGCAGAAGACCATAAGACACTGATGAAAGAAGTTAAAGATGATACCAACAGATGGAGAGATATACCATGTTCTTGGATTGGAAGAATCAATATTGTGAAAATGACTATACTACCCAAAGCAATCTACAGATTCAACGCAATCCCTATCACATTACTAATGGCATTTTTTACGGAACTAGAACAAATAATCTTAAAATTTTGGAGACACAAAAGACGCTGAATAGCAAAAGCAGTCTTGAGGGAAAAAAACAGAGCCGGAGGAATCAGACTCCCTGACTTCAAACTACACTACAAAGCTACAGTAATCAAGACAATATGGTACTGGCATAAAAACAGAAACATAGATCAATGGAACAGGATAGAAAGCCCAGAGATAAACCCACGCACCTATGGTCAACTAATCTATGACAAAGGAGGCAAGAATATACAATGGAGAAAAGACAGTCTCTTCAATATGTGGTGCTGGCAAAACTGGACAGCTACATGTAAAAGAATGAAATTAGAACACTCCCTAACACCATATACAAAAGTAAACTCAAAATGGATTCGAGACCTAAATGTAAGACTGGATACTATAAAACTCTTAGAGGAAAACATAGCGAGAACACCCTTTGACATAAATCACAGCAAGATCTTTTTTGATAAACCTGCTAGAGTAATGGAAATAAAAACAAAAATAAACAAATGGGACCTAATGAAACTTCAAAGCTTTTGCACAGCAAAGGAAACCATAAACAAGACGAAAAGACAACCCTCGGAATGGGAGAAAATATTTGCAAACGAATCAATGGACAAAGGATTAATCTCCAAAATATATAAACAGCTCATGCAGCTCAATATTAAAGAAACAAACAACCCAATCCAAAAATGGGCAGAAGACCTAAATAGACATTTCTCCAAAGAAGACATACAGATGGCCAAGAGGCACATGAAAAGCTGCTCACATCACTAATTATTAGAGGAATGCAAATCAAAACTACAATGAGGTATCACCTCACACCAGTTAGAATGGGCATCATCAGAAAATCTACAAACAACAAATGCTGGAGAGGGTATGGAGAAAAGGGAGCCCTCTTGCACTGTTGGTGGGAATGTAAATTGATACAGCCACTATGGAGAACAGTATGGAGGTTCCTTAAAAAACTAAAAATAGAATTACCATATGATCCAGCAATCCCACTACTGGGCATATACCCAGAGAAAACCATAATTCAGAAAGACACATGCTGGGAGAAAATATTTGCAAATGAAGCAACCGACAAAGGATTAATCTCCAAAATTTACAAGCAGCTCATGCAGCTCAATAACAAACAAACAACCCAATCCAAAAATGGGCAGAAGACCTAAATAGACATTTCTCCAAAGAAGATATACAGACTGCCAACAAACACATGAAAGAATGCTCAACATCATTAATCATTAGAGAAATGCAAATCAAAACTACAATGAGATATCATCTCACACCAGTCAGAATGGCCATCATCAAAAAATCTAGAAACAATAAATGCTGGAGAGGGTGTGGAGAAAAGGGAACACTCTTGCACTGCTGGTGGGAATGTGAATTGGTTCAGCCACTATGGAGAACAGTATGGAGGTTCCTTAAAAAACTACAAATAGAACTACCATATGACCCAGCAATCCCACTACTGGGCATATACCCTGAGAAAACCAAAATTCAAAAAGAGTCATGTACCAAAATGTTCATTGCAGCTCTATTTACAATAGCCCAGAGATGGAAACAACCTAAGTGCCCATCATCGGATGAATGGATAAAGAAGATGTGGCACATATATACAATGGAATATTACTCAGCCATAAAAAGAGACGAAATTGAGCTATTTGTAATGAGGTGGATAGACCTAGAGTCTGTCATACAGAGTGAAGTAAGTCAGAAAGAAAAAGACAAATACCGTATGCTAACACATATATATGGAATTTAAGAAAAAAAATGTCATGAAGAACCTAGGGGTAAAGCAGGAATAAAGACACAGACCTCCTAGAGAACGGACTTGAGGTTATGGGGAGGGGGAAGGGTGAGCTGTGACAGGGCGAGGGAGAGTCATGGGCATATACACACTAACAAACGTAGTAAGGTAGATAGCTAGTGGGAAGCAGCCGCATGGCACAGGGATATTGGCTCGGTGCTTTGTGACAGCCTGGAGGGGTGGGATAGGGAGGGTGGGAGGGAGGGAGACGCAGGAGGGAAGACATATGGGAACATATGTTTATGTATGACTGATTCACTTTGTTATGGGGCAGAAACTAGCACACCATTGTAAAGCAATTATACCCCAATAAAGATGTTAAAAAAAAATAAAAAAATAAAAAAATAAAAAAAGAAAGACACATGCACCCCTAGGTTCATTGCAGCACTATTTACAATAGCCAGGTCATGGAAGCAACCTCAATGCCCATCGACAGACAAATGGATAAAGAAGATGTGGTACATATATACAATGGAATATTAGCCATAAAAAGGAAAGAAAGTGAGTCATTCATTGAGACGTGGATGAATCTAGAGACTGTCATACAGAGTGAAGTAAATCAGAAAGAGAAAAACAAATATCGTATATTAACGCATGTATGTGGAACCTAGAAAAATGGTACAGATGAACCGGTTTGCAGGGCAGAAGGTGAGACACAGATGTAGAGAACAAACGTATGGACACCAAGGGGGGAAAGCCGCGGGGGGTGGGGATGGTGGTGTGCTGAACTGGGCGACTGGGATTGACATGTATCCACTGATGTGTATAAAATTGATGACTAATAAGAACCTGCTGTATAAAAAAATAAATAAAATTTAAAAATTTTTAAAAATACAAAAAATATTAAGAAAAAAAAGCAGACTCACAGATAAAAAGAAAAAACTAGTGGTTACCACTTGTGGGCGTGGGCAATATAGGGGTGGAGAAAAAAGGGTTATCATGGGTTTATATGAAGTCACGTGTGTGAAACTTTGGGAAATTGTAAAGCACTATATAAAATTTTTTAAATCTTTCATTCAATAAATAATTATTTACAATACAATTATTTTAATACCTATAGAGAAGTAAGTCAAAACTGTGATTTTGATATAGAAAGTAATCAGGTCTCTGTTGTCTACACATGGATCATACTAACTCACTCTGATTCTTCATACTTACTTCATGTTCTCTCCATAAAGAACTGGGCGATTTCCTTAAATCTCCTCTTTCTTATTTTTTTAACTTTTTTTTTTTTTTTTTTTTGCGGTACGTGGGCCTCTCACTGTTGTGGCCTCTCCCGTTGCGGAGCACAGGCTCTGGACGCGCAGGCTCAGCGGCCATGGCTCACAGGCCCAGCCGCTCCGCGGCATGTGGGATCCTCCCGGACCAGGGCACGAACCCATGTCCCCTGCATCGGCAGGCGGACTCCCAACCACTGCGCCACCAGGGAAGCCCTTACTTTTTGTTTTTGTTTTTTTTTTTTATTTTTTATTTTTTATTTATTTATTTTTTTAACATCTTTATTGGAGTATAATTGCTTTACAATTGTATGTTAGTTTCAGCTTCACAACAAAATGAATCAGTTATATATATACATATATTCCCATATCTCTTCCCGCTTGCGTCTCCCTCCCTCCCACCCTCCCTATCCCACCCTTCCAGGCGGTCACAAAGCACCGAGCTGATCTCCCTGTGCTATGCGACTGCCTCCCACTAGCTGTCTACCTTACGTTTGGTAGTGTATATATGTCCATGCCTCTTTATCGCTTTGTCACCGTTTACCCTTCCCCCTCCCCATAGCCTCAAGTCCATTCTCTAGTAAGTCTGTGTCTTTATTCCTGTTTCACCCCTAGGTTTTTCATGACATTTTTTTTTCTTAAATTCCATATATATGTGTTAGCACACGGTATTTGTCTCTCTCTTTCTGACTTACTTCACTCTGCATGACAGACTCTAGGTCCATCCACCTCATTACAAATAGCTCAATTTCGTCTCTTTTTATGGCTGAGTAATATTCCATTGTATATATGTGCCACTTCTTCTTTATCCATTCATCCGATGATGGACACTTAGGTTGTTTCCATCTCCGGGCTATTGTAAATAGAGCTGCAACGAACATTTTGGTACATGACTCTTTTTGAATTTTGGTCTTCTCAGGGTATATGCCCAGTAGTGGGATTGCTGGGTCATATGGTAGTTCTATTTGTAGCTTTTTAAGGAACCTCCATACTGTTCTCCACAGTGGCTGTATCAATTTACATTCCCACCAACAGTGTAAGAGGGTTCCCTTTTCTCCACACCCTCTCCAGCATTTATTGTTTGTAGATTTTTTGATGATGGCCATTCTGACTGGTGTGAGATGATATCTCATTGTAGTTTTCATTTGCATTTCTCTAATGATTAGTGATGTTGAGCATTCTTTCATGTGTTTGTTGGCAGTCTGTATATCTTCTTTGGAGAAATGTCTATTTAGGTCTTCTGCCCATTTTTGGATTGGGTTGTTTGTTTTTTTGTTATTAAGCTGCATGAGCTGCTTATAAATTTTGGAGATTAATCCTTTATCAGTTGCTTCATTTGCAAATATTTTCTCCCATTCTGAGGGTTGTCTTTTGGTCTTCTTTATGGTTTCCTTTGCTGCGCAAAAGCTTTTAAGTTTCATTAGGTCCCATTTGTTTACTTTTGTTTTTATTTCCATTTCCCTAGGAGGTGGGTCAAAAAGGACCTTGCTGTGATTTATGTCATAGAGTGTTCTGCCTATGTTTTCCTCTAAGAGTTGGATAGTTTCTGGCCTTACATTTAGGTCTTTAATCCATTTTGAGCTTATTTTTGTGTATGGTGTTAGGGAGTGATCTAATCTCATACTTTTACATGTAGCTGTCCAGTTTTCCCAGCACCACTTATTGAAGAGGCTGTCCTTTCTCCACTGTACATTTCTGCCTCCTTTGTCAAAGATAAGGTGACCATATGTGCGTGGGTTTATCTCTGGGCTTTCTATCCTGTTCCATTGATCTATATTTCTGTTTTTGTGCCAGTACCATACTGTCTTGATTACTGTAGCTTTGTAGTATAGTCTGAAGTCAGGAAGCCTGATTCCTCCAGTTCCATTTTTCGTTCTCAAGATTGCTTTGGCTATTCGGGGTCTTTTGTGTTTCCATACAAATTGTGAAATTTTTTGTTCTAGTTCTGTGAAAAATGCCAGTGGTAGTTTCATAGGGATTGCATTGAATCTGTAGATTGCTTTGGGTAGTAGAGTCATTTTCACAATGTTGATTTTTCCAATCCAAGAACATGGTATATCTCTCCATCTATTTGTATCATCTTTAATTTCTTTCATCAGTGTCTTATAATTTTCTGCATACAGGTCTTTTGTCTCCTTAGGCAGGTTTATTCCTAGGTATTTTATTCTTTTTGTTGCAATGGTAAATGGGAGTGTTTTCTTGATTTCACTTTCAGATTTTTCATCCTTAGTGTATAGGAATGCCAGAGATTTCTGTGCATTAATTTTGTATCCTGCTACTTTACCAAATTCATTGATTAGCTCTAGTAGTTTTCTGGTAGCATCTTTAGGATTCTCTATGTATAGTATCATGTCATCTGCAAACAGTGACAGCTTTACTTCTTCTTTTCCGATTTGGATTCCTTTTATTTCCTTTTCTTCTCTGATTGCTGTGGCTAAAACTTCCAAAACTATGTTGAATAAGAGTGGTGAGAGTGGGCAACCTTGTCTTGTTCCTGATCTTAGTGGAAATGCTTTCAGTTTTTCACCCTTGAGGACGATGTTGGCTGTGGGTTTGTCATATATGGCCTTTATTATGTTGAGGAAAGTTCCCTCTATGCCTACTTTCTGCAGGGTTTTTATCATAAATTGGTGTTGAATTTTGTCAAAAGCTTTCTCTGCATCTATTGAGATGATCATATGGTTTTTCTCCTTCAATTTGTTAATATGGTGTATCACGTTGATTGATTTGCGTATATTGAAGAATCCTTGCATTCCTGGAATAAACCCCACTTGATCATGGTGTATGATCCGTTTAATGTGCTGTTGGATTCTGTTTGCTAGTATTTTGTTGAGGATCTTTGCATCTATGTTCATCAGTGATATTGGCCTGTAGTTTTCTTTCTTTGTGACATCCTTGTCTGGTTTTGGTATCAGGGTGATGGTGGCCTCGTAGAATGAGTTGGGGAGTGTTCCTCCCTCTGCTATATTTTGGAAGAGTCTGAGAAGGATAGGTGATAGCTCTTCTCTAAATGTTTGATAGAATTCGCCTGTGAAGCCATCTGGTCCTGGGCTTTTGCTTGTTGGAAGATTTTTAATCACAGTTTCAATTTCAGTGCTTGTGATTGGTCTGTTCATATTTTCTATTTCTTCCTGATTCAGTCTTGGCAGGTTGTGCCTTTCTAAGAATTTGTCCATTTCTTCCAGGTTGTCCATTTTATTGGCATAGAGTTGCTTGTAGTAATCTCTCATGATCTTTTGTATTTCTGCAGTGTCAGTTGTTACTTCTCCTTTTTCATTTCTAATTCTATTGATTTGAGTCTTCTCCCTTTTTTTCTTGATGAGTCTGGCTAATGGTTTATCAATTTTGTTTATCCTTTCAAAGAACCAGCTTTTAGTTTTATTGATCTTTGCTATCGTTTCCTTCATTTCTTTTTCATTTATTTCTGATCTGATTTTTATGATTTCTTTCCTCCTGCTAACTTTGGGGTTTTTTTGTTCTTCTTTCTCTAATTGCTTTAGGTGCAAGGTTAGGTTGTTTATTCGAGATGTTTCCTGTTTCTTAAGGTAAGATTGTATTGCTATAAACTTCCCTCTTAGAACTGCTTTTGCTGCATCCCATAGATTTTGAGTCGTCGTGTCTCCATTGTCATTTGTTTCTAGGTATTTTTTGATTTCCTCTTTGATTTCTTCAGTGATCACTTCGTTATTAAGTAGTGTATTGTTTAGCCTCCATGTGTTTGTATTTTTTACAGATCTTTTCCTGTAATTGATATCTAGCCTCATAGCGTTGTGGTCGGAAAAGATACTTGATACAATTTCAATTTTCTTAAATTTACCAAGGCTTGATTTGTGACCCAAGATATGATCTATCCTGGAGAATGTTCCATGAGCACTTGAGAAAAATGTGTATTCTGTTGTTTTTGGATGGAATGTCCTATAAATATCAATTAACTCCATCTCGTTTAACGTATCATTTAAAGCTTGTGTTTCCTTATTTATTTTCATTTTGGATGATCTGTCCATTGGTGAAAGTGGGGTGTTAAAGTCCCCTACTATGAATGTGTTACTGTCGATTTCCCCTTTTATGGTTGTCAGTATTTGCCTTATGTATTGAGGTGCACCTATGTTGGGTGCATAAATATTTACAATTGTTATATCTTCCTCTTGGATCGATCCCTTGATCATTATGTAGTGTCCTTCTTTGTCTCTTGTAATAGTCTTTGTTTTAAAGTCTATTTTGTCTGATATGAGAATTGCTACTCCAGCTTTCTTTTGGTTTCCATTTGCATGAAATACCTTTTTCCATCCCCTTACTTTCAGTCTGTATGTGTCTCTAGGTCTGAAGTGGGTCTCTTGTAGACAGCAAATATATGGGTCTTGTTTTTGTATCCATTCAGCCAATCTGTGTCTTTTGGTGGGAGCATTTAGTCCATTTACATTTAAGGTAATTATCGATATGTGTGTTCCCATTCCCATTTTCTTAATTGTTTTGGGTTCGTTATTGTAGGTCTTTTCCTTCTTTTGTGTTTCTTGCCTAGAGAAGTTCCTGTAGCAGTTGTTGTAGAGCTGGTTTGGTGGTGCTGAACTCTCTCAGCTTTTGCTTGTCTGTAAAGGTTTTAATTTCTCCATCAAATCTGAATGAGATCCTTGCTGGGTAGAGTAATCTTGGTTGCAGGTTTTTCTCCTTCAACACTTTCAATATGTCCTGCCACTCCCTTCTGGCTTGCAGAGTTTCTGCTGAAAGATCAGCTGTTAACCTTATGGGGATTCCCTTGTGTGTTATGTGTTGTTTTTCCCTTGCTGCTTTTAATATGTTTTCTTTGTATTTAACTTTTGACAGTTTGATTAATATGTGTCTTGGCGTATTTCTCCTTGGATTTATCCTGTATGGGACTCTCTGTGCTTCCTGGACTTGATTAACTATTTCCTTTCCCATATTAGGGAAGTTTTCAACTATAATCTCTTCAAATATTTTCTCAGTCCCTTTCTTTTTCTCTTCTTCTTCTGGAACCCCTATAATTCGAATGTTGGTGCATTTAATGTTGTCCCAGAGGTCTCTGAGACTGTCCTCAGTTCTTTTCATTCTTTTTTCTTTATTCTGCTCTGCAGTAGTTATTTCCACTATTTTATCTTCCAGGTCACTTATCCGTTCTTCTGCCTCAGTTATTCTGCTATTGATCCCATCTAGAGTACTTTTAATTTCATTTATCGTGTTGTTCATCGTTGCTTGTTTCATCTTTAGTTCTTCTAGGTCCTTGTTAACTGATTCTTGCATTTTGTCCATTCTATTGTCCATTGTATCTCCAAGATTTCGGATCAACCTTACTATCATTATATTGAATTCTTTTTCAGGTAGACTGCCTATTTCCTCTTCATTTGTTAGGTCTGGTGGGTTTTTATCTTGCTCCTTCATCTGCTGTGTGTTTTTCTGTCTTTTCATTTTGCTTATCTTACTGTGTTTGGGGTCTCCTTTTTTGCAGGCTGAAGGTTCGTAGTTCCTGTTGTTTTTTGTGTCAGTCCCCAGTGGCCAAGGTTGGTTCAGTGGGTTGTGTAGGCTTCCTGGTGGAGGGTACTAGTGCCTGTGTTCTGGTGGATGAGGCTGGATCTTGTCTTTCTGGTGGGTAGGTCCACGTCTGGTGGTGTGTTTTGGGGTGTCTGTAGACTTATTATGATTTTGGGCAGCCTCTCTGCTAATGGGTGGGGTTGTGTTCCTGTCTTGCTAGTTGTTTGGCATAGGATGTCCAGCACTGTAGCTTGCTGGTCGTTGAGTGAAGCTGGGTGCTGGCGTTGAGATGGAGATCTCTCGGAGATTTTTGCTGTTTGATATTATGTGCAGCTGGGAGGCCTCTTGTGGACCAGTGTCCTGAAGTTGGCTCTCCCACCTCAGAGGCACAGCGCTGACTCCTGGCTGCAGCACCAAGAGCCTTTCATCCACAGGGCTCCTTAATTTGGGATGATTCGTTGTCTATTCAGGTATTCCACAGATGCAGGGTATATCAAGTTGATTGTGGAGGTTTAATCCTCTGCTTCTGAGGTTGCTGGGAGAGATTTCCCTTTCTCTTCTTTGTTCTCACAGTTCCCAGGGGCTCAGCTTTGGATTTGGCCCCGCCTGTGCGTGTAGGTCGCCGGAGGGCGTCTGTTCTTTGCTCAGACAGGATGGGGTTAAAGGAGCCGCTGATTCGGAGGCTCTGGCTCACTCAGGCCGGGGGGTAGGGAGGGTCATGGAGTGTGGGGCGGGCCTGCGGCGGCAGAGGCCGGCGTGACGTTGCAGCCTGAGGTGCGCCGTGCGTTTTCCCGGGGAAGTTGTCCCTGGATCCCGGGACCCTGGCAGTGGCGGGCTGCACAGGCTCCCCGGAAGGGCGTGTGGCTAGTGACCTGTGTTCGCACACAGGCCTCCTGGTGGCGGCAGCAGCGGCCTTAGCGTCTCTTGTCTGTCTCTGGGCTCCGCCCTTTTAGCCGCGGCTCGCGCCCGTCCCTGGTGCTCTCTCAAGCAGCACTCTTAATCCCCTCTCCTCGTGCCCCAAGAAACAAAGAGGGACGTAAAAGTCTCTTGCCTCTTCGGCAGGTCCAGACTTTTCCCCGGACTCTCTCCCGGCTAGCCGCGGTGCACTAACGCCCTGCAGGCTGTGTTCACGCCGCCAACCTCAGTCCTCTCCCGGAGCTCCGACCGAAGCCCGAGCCTCAGCTCCCAGTCCCGCCCACCCCGGCGGGCGAGCAGACAAGCCTCTCGGCTGGTGAGTGCCGGTCGGCCCGATCCTTTGCGCTGGAATCTGTCCGCTTTGCCCTCCGCACCCCTGTTGCTGTGCTCTCCTCCGCGGCTCCCAAGTTCCTCCACTCCGCCTCCCGAAGTCTCCACCGGCGAAGGGGCTTCCTAGTGTGTGGACACTTTTCCTCCTTCAGAGCTCTCTCCCGCTGGTGCAGGACCCGTCCCTATCCTTTTGTCTCTGTTTAGTTTTTTCTTTTGCCCTAACCAGGTACGTGGGGGGTTCCTTGCCTTTTGGGAGGTCTGAGGTCTTCTGCCAGCGTTCAGTAGGTGCTCCGTTACTTTTTGTTTTTAATACCCCTTCTTGACTTCCCACAACAGCAGTGACTCAAGGAAGTTTTAAATGGCAGCACATATAGTGGTTACTTAAAAAAAAATTTTTTTGATTGATTGCTGGGCCACCGCTTGCTTCCACAATACCAGAGACAAAGAACTCTTCCCTGGGGACCATCCTGCCATCATGTAACCTACAGTCAGGACCACAATAAAGGAAATGAGGGAGATGAGTAAGGATTATGCCCCAAGGGGACTCCAGAAAGAGACAGAATGCCCCTAAATTATATGGATGTGCATTTTGAGTGCTTTGGGAACTTTTCAGCGTCCTCATTCTACATGGATGACGTGTCATTTTGTATTATCAGTATTAATATTTCTCTTCACTAACATAGAAATAAAGCATTTACTGAATAATTTTAATACCTAGTAGAATTATTCATGGGGTACTATGCCTAAGAAAGCCATGTAATGTGTAGAGAAAAATTTTGAAAGATATTCCACATACAGAACTTGCAAGAAAAGACAGCACTTCACTTATTCACAGTGACCCAACTCCCTATCCATTCAGTATTGTTAGGGAAAGGCCTGACCTTGAGTGAGTTCTTGGAATGTTAAATCTCTCTAGTGTGCGTACAAAGCACTTTTCAAAGCTTTTTTAAATTCCCACCCCATTAAATAGAGTTAGTGGAAGTTAGTATACATGTATATTTATTTTTACAAATATTTTAATTCCTTTTATTCTGTAGACTTAAGTATAGACTAGTGCTGTTCCTTAAAATTGCCTATATTTTCCTGTGTACTTGAGGCTGTAGTGCAGTGAATGATGATGGTCATTTTGAAGGAGGGAAAAAACCACCTCTCAAAGCTGGCAAAACATCACAAGATTCACTTCCGCATCTCCATTCCTCTACAGGAAGAGATGGGATACATCTCTAGAGATGGCTAGAGATGTGTACCATCACCATTTGAGAATAAACTTTAACATCCGTTCTAGATCATACTTCTTGGCCAATATGCAGATTCACTTAGAATAAGTGATCTTGTCGCTTACAGTACTTTATTTTTATCAAAGAAACACTGACTATAGAAATAATACACTGTGATTTACAACATTAAAATGCAGTCTCGGGAAAAATGAAAACTCATGTTACAGACGTGGTGTATGGGTTGGACTTGATAATGCTAAAGTTCTGCGGTTATTGTCTTTGTTAGGGTTTTTCACAGGGAAAATGTTTTCAGAGTTCCATATTCCTTCTAACAGTGGAGGAACTGTGTCTTCATACTGACCCCTAGTGGCAGTTTAGGAAGAAGTTGGGGGAGGGGCAAAAAAGGTAATAGAAGGTTTGTTCTGTATTTTAGTGAAAACGCACATTAATTTAATTTGAAATACTCTTCACTGTGTCTAAAATAATATTTTAAAACATTACTGAAAGATTGTGATCTGGAAAGCATTCCATTGTGGTGCTTTTAAAGAGATAGTATTCTACTGCTAACTGTGTGTTAATAGATGCTTGTCTTCGTCTCTTTTTAAGGTGAAGTCATTTCAGAATATTTTGACACATTAATTGTCCTGATGACTGAATATCGGCTGTGCTATATAACCATATAGGATAAATATAATACACTTAACTGACATAAATTAATCTTGTTGTTAGGTACTTACTCTAGAGTTGAATTTTTGCTCTTGACTTTATATAACAGAAAAGATTATTTTGTTTTAAAATTCTGACATATCACTTTGTTGTCAGATGCTGCCTCCTTTGAATTAGAATGCTCACAATATGAGAATCCTGCAAGAAAACTTGAGTTAGTTTCCTTTTAGAAAGTTCAGTTTTGTAGTAAGGATGTTTCAAACTTTTGTATTCAGTATGATACCTCAAAGAACTTTATTTAAAGTGTTCTTCATTATTTTAAAAGCCTTCTGAGTTAATAGATAAAATAGATGGGAAGCATCTTCATGGTCAATTTAAGTATTATTCTTGCCTTATTTCCATCCAGGTTTACTGAGTGGATACTTTCCATTTCTACCCCCCTTAAGTGCCTAGATTCTTTCTCTGCTGTGTGTTGATAGATGCCTCTGATTTGAAGGAATATATAGAATGAAAAGCTGGATTTTGCAATAAAAACAAGTTGATTCCATACCCCCATTTTGTGTCAGTTGATGCCTAGTCGACCTTCACAAACAGTATGAATTTTGTCGGCTACAAGTTTTGTGAGGCTAGGTGAATCCCATGAAATGTTCATTTAGAAACTTATCTATGCTGCTTTTATTACCTAGAGAGCAGAGACTAACATTTGCATAAACTTATTTTAAATTTGCTGCTACATCCTTCAGGTTTAATTTCCACTGTTACTGATTTTAAGAGGAAATTATCAAACAGTTTGGATACCTTTATATTGTGTGATTTTTCTCTTAAAATTTGAAGCAGTGCTTAAAACGTACATAAAATCCATTTTTACTCGTCTTTGACTTTTCAATATTAATCCTTTTCCTTGATTTTTCTTCCCTCTGAAAATGGCCTTTATTACTCATTTGTTGCCTAAACAAAGAGACTTGGGTGGGATGCTTGAGGAAACTGCTTCTGCTCTAGCCCTGCAGGAGTTGGAGATTTGACCGTCTAGCTGAAAAGTTGTCTAAAAATGAAAATTTCATACACACATGCAAATTTGGATATAGGATCCTATTTTCCCATGATCCAAGAAATGGAGACAGGATATAGGAAAATCTCTGCCCCTGTGGCTCACTGAGTATGCGTGGATGACGGTGATGATGTTGATAGTGATGGTGAAGGTAATGATGATGATAGTGATGATGATGGTGATGATACCTGGCCTGTGTGGCCAGGCGTTGGGCTAAGTACTCCAAACGGAATGTATCACTAAATCCTTGAAGCAGTCCTGTGAGGTAGGGAATATTATCATCACATCCATTCTGCAGATGAGGAAATACAGGCACCGTCTTTGCTCAAGTTCACAGAGGTGGGATGGACACTTCACACCGAGGCAGTCAGCTATGTACATCCAGAGGGAGCTCGTGACTTTTCTCTCTCTCTGCCTCTTGCTCACTATCTCTGCGACTTTGAGCTTCTGCAAATCTTCCAACCAAATGTTTCCCTTTGCCTTCCTGGTCTTTTTGGATTCTTCCAGACTGCAGGCACCTTTGGAGAATTGAATTTCAATCCCCTCCTTTCCTTCCTTCCTCCTTCCTCCTTTCTTCCAGGTTCCTTTCCCTGTTTTCCCTTCTCTTCCTCCTCTTCCTTATATTCTCTTTATAAGAGAATGTGAAAGAGGAAAAAATGTATCCAATGGTTAGTAAGAATTTCCCACTATGCTATACATCAAAATGGTCTCCCTTATTTCTCATTCCCTGAGGAATGATGAAGTGAACCAAATAGATTCTGGTTCTTTTTTTTTCTAGAAAATACAGTACTTTTTAAAGCTTAAGAGACTGATAATTGTAAAAAAGATAGTCAGATCATCATGGTTTTAATTCTGTGTCTGCTGACTGACTTGCTTCTTGAGCAAGTCTTACTCTCACTAAATATTATCTTTCTTAACTCTAAAAAAAGTGAATCTGGATTATCTATTATATTTTGTGTGTCTAAGCGATTACCCTTGACCCAGGATCACAGGGAGCCTGGAACATACCTTTCACTAGGAACTAGATGGGGTCACTCTACCACTTTTGTAATTTTATCCCAGAGGCTAAGGAAGTTATTATCTGTGAATTTTGGTTTCTTTTGTAACTATTTCACAGTTACTTGGGTGTTCTTTATGTGCCAGGTACTGCTCTAGGCTGTAGGGATCATGACAATGGTTCCATGACACTGCTTTCATGAAGTCTACAGTTTGGACAGGGAGACAGACAACACACGAGTAATTTTAAGGTAATTTCAGAAGTGATAACAGTACAGATGAAATAAAACAGCACGAAGTCATAGAGAGGGGCAGGCATGACACCAGCGTTGTGAAAGAGGTCACAGGAATGACACAGCTCGTCAATGACTGTCTCTCTGACATTAGAGCTGATGAGATGAGGGTAGTCCTGGCAAGGGCCAGGGGGGTTTATGTGCCATCACATTAGAGATTTCAGCGTCCTTATTTTTTTTAGTTAAGAAAATCAACAACGTGATATCTCTAATTACTTTGGGATTGTGGCCCTTGTCATATCCAGTTATGTAAATAGACTGCTTTCCAGGCTAAACAGAAACATTTGGTAACTGCAGAAGCCATTTATTATGAATGTTCTAACACCTTGACCATTATTCCTATTTTATCAGGAGACAAGTCAGCCATGTAAAATGAAGACAGTTGTTCTTTCCTGATGGCAGCTAGTTAATTATTGGCAGGCATTCCAGCGTTTTGAAACAGAAGGTGGCATGTATGGAAGTGAAGTATCGTGACTGAACAGATAGGTCAGTAAGGATTCCACGTCACTTGTAAGAAAATTACATTTGATTTCCCTGCACCTTGACTGACTGCCTCGTAATTGGTAACAAAAGCCCGCATGCTCTCTGTGGAGGTGCTGGGTTGGCATGTGCTCATCTCTTTGCAATTAGCAGTTTTCTCTTGAAAAATCATGATGTCACAGCAACTGTAGCATAAAAGCATGTTCTGGAAGTTCCCAAATCATACCTGCTAGGACACATCGATATGATGGAAACAATTTGGTTTCACATACTTTTAAATATTTTTTTTGCATTTTTTTCTTATTTTGCTATAGGATGCAAAACTTCCCACATCTGTTTCTATGTCTGGGTTTCACTTTAATAATAGTGTTACTTTACACTCTTCATTTTAAGCTTTTTGCCTGCAGCTAATTGTGATTCTCTCCCTTACTATGGATAAGCATCTTTAAATAATACTTTTTTCAAAGGAGACAATACTCTTGGATACTTTTGTCAATCCTGGGGTTCAGCCAGAGTTGGGGGGCACATATATTAGTCATCTGCAACTGTGGGGCTGCTGCGGGGTGATGGTTCTTTGGGACTCAGAAACTGATCAATTTAACACCCTCGACTTCTCGGGTCATTACCTTTGAAAAACTGGCTGGGATGAGAGTCAGGAATCCTGTTCACAGCATTCCAGATCCGGCTGTGATAACCAGGAGATCTGCTTATCATAATGGCCAGCACCCCACCCCCCTCGCACCTGTATAGACTCGCCGGGAGCCTGCAATTAAACTCGCCAACACTGAGTCACTGCTGCATATGCACCTCTCTTCACCACTTGCAGCGTGTCTGCCACCAATATGTCTTCCTTGGTGTGACAAACCTCACGGAGACATATGAAAAGCCGTGCTGGTGGGAATGGTTGTAATCACTGTTAACAAACAAGGTTCTGATTGCCAATATTACCATCTGTTCCAGCGGGTTCCACATATCCCCCTGTATATGGGCTCTGTTAAACAGATTTTCTATGCGGCCCAAGGTCACCCTTGATTCATGTAACCAGCGTTTGCAGATGAGTTAAATGTGAGTCTCCAAACAGCAGCAAAATCTGAGAGGTACCAAATCGTGTCCTCTGATGACACAACCCAAACAAACTGTGTTTGCAGAGAAAGAATATCCACATCCCTTGATACATGAGAGGGACGGATCCCAAAAACATTGTCTAAAGTGCAAGATTTCATCTATTAAACTTCGTATAAAAATGACTTCATGGGGGGACTTCCTTGGTGGTGCAGTGGTTAAGAATCCGCCTGCCAATGCAGGAGACACAGGTTCCAGCCCTGGTCTGGGAAGATCCCACATGCCACGGAGCAACTGAGCCCGTGCACCAACAACTACTGAAGCCCGCACACCTAGAGTCCGTGCTCCGCAACAAGAGAAGCCACCACAATGAGAAACCCACGCACCGCAATGAAGAGTAACCCCTGTTCGCTGCAACTAGAGAAATCCCGCGCACAGCAATGAAGACCCAATGCAGCCAAATAAATAAATAAATAAAATAGTTAAAAAGAAAATGACTTCACTATATAATCTGAGAAGCCGAGGCGTGAGGAGGAAATAAACTGCTTTTAAGAACAGCTATAAGTGATACAAGCGGAGATCCCCATATTGTTGGATCCCACCCCTTCTTGCAAACTTCACACTGAGCTAAGTACTTTTCCCTCTCCGCTTCTGGACGCCAGCAGAGGTTTTCATCACTCCCCTTGAGTTGATTCAAGTCAATTAAAATATATCGATCTTCTCGGCACTGGGGATATAAAAAGACTCACATGCTGCCTAAGAAGTAGGCACCAGGCGTAGACATGGCAGAGGAGGGGGTGATTAATAAGGAGGGGCAGTGATGGACGTGGGTAACCTCACCCAGGAAGCGGTGAGTGAGCTGGCCTTGAGGGGTCCTCAGGCAGAGGTTCGGGAGGGATCTGGGGGCAAAGGGAGCACGAGTGCAAAGGCACACAGACATGAAATAGCACTGTACTTTCCGGGAAGCATAATAGTCGCTATTTGTGCAATTGAGCTTTTCCTTAGTGCTCTTAGTGCCCATGCTGTAACTGTGGGGCTTGGGGACTTAATATGAAAAACTATGTGCTGAATTCCTTTCCGTAACAGGCGCCGTAAAATAATATTTCGAGATTGTGACTCTTCTCTGTGAACACTTGTGCCCAAACCTCATTTTTTAAAACAAAAGGAAATGTATACGTTTAGCAAACGAATGCTCTGAGGACATGTGAAAAAGAGACCTAACCTAGTTTTGGGGGTCAAGAAATGCTTCCTTGAGGAAGAGACATTTGTGCCAAACTTGGCAAGATGAATGGGAATTATCCGGGGGAAGGGACGGCTGGGAGTGAGACCAGAGTGTGGGCACACGCCAAGGTGAGACGGAGCCTGGCGTATGGCAGGTTGCCAGAAAGGCCTAGGACACGACAACAGGAAGAGGTGGCGGGGTGCACGGGCTGGTGAGGGAGGTGGGGTCAGCTCATGCTTGGCCTCAGAGGCCACATGAGAAATTTGGGGCTTTATCCTGAACAATGGCAAACCGTGGAAGTTTTAAGTAGGGGAGAAATAAAATTATTTGTAAGAAATCACTTAAGCTGTAAGATGGAGAAAGGATTGGAGGGGATGAGGGGAAACCTGTTAGGAGAGTACTTATATCAATCCACAAGATACAGGATGTTGAATTGGATTCAGTGGGAGAGATGGAGATGGAGAAAAGGAAGCATTCTGAGAAATATGGAAGAGAGAAATAGTCAGGACTTGGTAACAGATTGGATACACATGACATTCGAACTTCACTTCTATTTACATATGTCAAATGACATAAACAGATGTTTTTATACATTCCCATATTTGGTTTGTAGTTTGGTTAATTTCTGTTTCAATTTACATTTTAAACTCTTAATTGATTAAACTCCTAATTGATTAAACTCCAGCCGGATGCAGACTAATGATAGTAAATATCAGAAAATAGTTTCAGATTGCTGTGATGATATATGGCCCTGTAATTCTGGATTTTGTAACAAAGCAGTTTGACTTCTGTCCTCCTATTCATTTGGATAATGCTCTACCATCTAGGAGACTAAAATGTGTCTTAAAAATAGGATAGGGAAAAAAAAATAGGATAGGCTTCAGCTTGTGTATATGTTAGACTTGGGGAAAAATAAGACAGAATGTCTTGGGTTTGAAAGCACAAAATTAATGCAATTCTTTTTTTTTTTAAAAAAAGTACAAATTCTGCACTCTATTTCTATGACTGAAATTAGTTTTTTTTTAAAGTAAGACTAATAGCTTGATTTTTCATATCATAAGTTAATCTCAATTATGCTTTTTGCACTTAGAGCTGCATGTAGCAAATTATGGGCAGATATGCACATACAATATACGTTGCTCTCCCAGCTGTGCCTGTATGATTTGTCTTTCGGTGCTGGCAGTTATGTTCAATTTAGTAAAAGCTATATTCCACTGTGTACTAGAATCTTTGGTTTTTTTAAACAGCTAGGTTTTTATGTACTTCCCTTTACTGCCTCCATAAAAAGCAAAGAAAAAGCAGAAGGTAGAGTATAAATGAACCAGGGCCAGACATGCCTTCGTACAGGAGAAAGGGAGAAGCAAAATCCAAGCAGAAAGGCTGAGAGCAGAGACACACTTGATGAAAATCCCTGTGTCTCCATGACCCAGGTTTGTTTGTTCATTTTTACATAAACTAGAGAAACTAAAACTATGGAGTATGATCCTGCATACTTACTTAAATTTTCCCTAAACTCCCTGATACACACAAAAGAGAAAGCCTTTCAGAATTTACTAGTATGCATTTACCTAAAGCATTTCTGGCTTCTATCATGGATGCCGTTGAAATACCTCCATTGTGTGCTTTTTCTTTACTCTCCAAGATGTGTTAAAAAATGAACATTGTCAAAGATAAAAACCACTAAGTGACAAAGGAATCGTGCATTTTAGCCAAGGTGTGTTTATAATGATTAAAAAAACATAGAGTATTTGATTTAAGGAACTGATTGCATCAAGTGCATGAAAAATAATTCAAAGGTTTGAATTTTTTTTTGAGAAGGTTTAAGCTTATGTTAATTAATTGAATATATGCATAATTAAAAATTCTTCCTGGCATTTTTTTTTAATTCAGTGTTGAGTATGAGAAGTTCCTGGTGAACTAATATATTAGAGCCTTCAAATTTTCCCTTATTCATAAAATCAAATGACCACCGTGTCAGTTAATAATAGGAGAGAGACGTAAATGTGAGATTATCTTAAGAGTGTTTATTTTATCCTCTAGGAAAGGAAATTAAATGCTGTTCCTCAGGCTGCCATAGTGAGATGCAGGGCCTTCCTTCCTCTCAATATTTTTCTTGGGCTTCCTCCCAAATTTTGGTCATATGTCATCTAACCAAATTTTAGTTTTAAGGGACACCATCCCAGAGAAAGACTAGGAGATGCCACAGAGGGTTAAACAGACACCAGGAACTGCAGGAGGGGAAACACGGAACTGAGTGCTGACTTTAATTTGGTATCAATCAGTAGGGTGTGTTTTCTGCATGGATTTATATAAACCGGGGGTAGGAGGTGCGTTCAAGGTCAACACGAAGGAGCCCTTCGTTCTCCAGAGATGTTGCCTCTAGTCATTCCGTTCCTGCCCAGTGGCTGCTGTTCACTCTCCTTCAGAGCTGGTTTGTGCCTGATTTACAGCTTCCTTTCACCTAAAGCTAGCAGTCTCCTTATTGAGGTTGTGTGTGTATTCTGCTCTCTGATGAATAATTGTGATACCTTCTGTTCTTGACACTGTCAGTTCTCCTTCACAACCAGCAAATTCAAGTGACAGAACCAAACTGAACTCATCAGAATACAGAGTGATGGGCTAAACTACATAGCCTCACTTCTTTTTTTCAGTGTTGGTTACTACTGTGATCCTAAATTTTTTTAAAAGTTGCAAATATAAACTAGAAAAAGATGTTCGTATTATTGAAGACTCAAATGTATTTTTATTGTCTTGATTAACTCTATTTCTATGATGATTTAGATGGATTTTTAACATAATTTGGGGTTTTCCTTTAAAACCAGGATGCTCTATATATCTTACTGCTTGAAACATCTCTTATTTGAAGCAATTCCAAACATTAAAGAACATAATTAAATCAACTTCCACTCTTTAAAATGATCTTTTTTTAAAATTTTTACTATTTTACGAGCTTTTTGAGTGATTACAAAGCAAGGACTATAGAAAGTACAGTGTTTTTAAAAGGAGGTTTAGGATTTCTAATTGTGGGAAAACGTTTTTATACTAGAAATAGGAAATTTAACAACTGAATATGCCTACATTACTAAAATTATTCTTGTCAATATCATGACTTTTATCTTGATATTTAATTTGTAAAAGCAACATCCACCCCCAAAATGATTTGCTGCCTTCAAACGTGTTAACGTCTGCCTACAGTTAACAGCCTCACTTAAAAAGAGGGAAGATGAGCTGAAAAATTTTTAATTCCCACGCTCACTCATTCCTCCCATTTAAACCTTTGTTTTCTTACTGGTTAGGAATATTTTAATAGACTTTCTTTGAATAGAATTTCCTGGTCTTGTAAGTATCACTGAGTTAAAAGATGAATAGCTGTAGTAGGGTTTCTAAGAAGCAGTCATGCATTTTCCTATAACCCAAAGCTGCAGACATAGGAAAAGGATTATTTATATTCATTCATAACCCCCCAGACTCCATTTAAATCCCCAGAGCCTCAATTCCGGGTTCATCGCCCAGATAAATTAATTTCTTTCTGAAATTGTCTTTAGGCACTCGTTTGTTTTATAAGCTTAGTTGTATGCTCCAAACATCATTTACTGAACAGGGGTGAACGGCATTCATTTCTCCTTCACTGACCCAGCGCTGCTGCCGAAGGTGATGGTATCGATGCATTAATCAACGCCCTGTCCAGCAAACGAGATGGAGCCATAGCCAACGCCGCCACGGTGCTGACGAACATGGCCATGCAGGAGTCTCTGCGTCTGAGCATCCAGAGCCATGACGTCATGCATGCCCTGCTCAGCCCGCTGCACTCTGCCAACACTGTCGTGCAGAGCAAAGCCGCTCTCACCGTTGCTGCAACTGCGTGTGATGTCGAGGCCCGGACAGAGGTGAGCATTTGCATCACTTTCCTTTTCTCTTTCTTCTGGTCCGTACCTACTGGTGCAGTAATTTGAAACATTTTCAAGTATTTGAACCTACCCATCATTTAAGTCCCTCAAAACTGGTGCAACACATTGGAAAACAAATTAGCATCACCCAGCAAAGAAGGTGAGCGTACCCTATAATGTGACAATTCTAGGTATAAAACTAGGTATATACCTAAGACACTCTCTTGTCTCTGTGCACCAGGAAGCATTGTTTATAACATCTCAACAGCTGGAAACAAACCAACTGTCCGGTTGTTAAGAGAATGGATACATAAATTTGTGGTATATTCATAAAACAGAATCTTGCATCAGTGAAAATGGATGAACTGTAGCTACAGACATCAACAGAGAAGAATCTCAACCAGCATAATGCTGAGCAAAGTCAAGTTCAGAAGAAAACAGATGTGTGAATTCTATTTATATAATGTTCAAAAATACGCAAAGCAAAGCAATATGTTGTTTAGCACATACATATAAAACTATAAAGAAAAGTGAGAGAATTATTGACCCCAAATTTAAGAAATTGGTTGCCTCTTGGGGGATCAAGGGGGTGGATGTGTTTGAAGAGGAGCACACGGGGGTTCAAGGTCATTGAAATGCACCATTTCTTAAGCTGAGTGGGGGACACTCAGGTGTGCCTTTTACTATGATGCTTGAAATTATAAATATGGGTTACTCACACTCTTCCGTTTCTCTTGTATTTCAAAAATTTAAAACATGGAATTGTAGTTTTTACAAGTCCATCATATAAAAGTGCATTTGGCCCATTTCATAAAGACTTGATATAAACCTACAAACGTACCTTTTTCTCTTGCTTTTTTCCTGTTTGCGTGTCGTGTGGCACTCATTCAAACAGCCTAGGACTCTGTTCCTCTCGCCCCAGTAAAAATAACAATATGGAGCACTTATTATGCACAGCCAGTGTGCTAAGCACTTAACATGCATTTAAGCCTCACTTGAAATAGGTATGTTTGTCACTACTTTGAAAAGATACATGCATCTCAATGTACATAGCAGCATTAGTCACAACAGCCAAGACATGGAAGCAACCTAAATGCCCATTGATGGATGAATGGATAAAGAAGATGTGGTGTTTATACACAATGGAATATTACTCAGCCAGAAACAGAATGAAATTCTGCCATTTGCAACAATGTGGTTGAACCTAGAGGTTATTATGCTTAGTGAAATAAGTCAGACACAGAAAGACGAATACTCTGTTATCATTTACATGTGGAATTTTAAAAATAAAACAAACGAATGAATATAACAAAGCAAACAGACTCACAGATATAAAGAACAAACCAGTGGTTACCAGGGAGAGGGAAGAAGGGAGGGGCAAGACAGGGGCAGGGGAGTAAGAGGTATAAACTACTAGGCATAAAACAAACAAGCAACAAGGACATACTGCACAGCACAGGGAAATATAGCCATTGTTTTGTAATAACTTTAAAGGGAGTATAATCTATAAAAATATTGAATCACTATGTTGTACACCTGAAACTAATATAATAAACCAACTATATGTAATCTATGTAGCATGTAAACCAACTATACTTCAATTTTACAAAAAGAAAAGAAATAGGTACATTTGCAATCCCTATTTTATAGAGGAGGAAAATGAGGCTTAAAGAAATAATGTGCTGAAAGCAGAGTTGATGGGTCGGGAAATCAGGGACTGCGAACACACCTTTCTGAGTCCAGAGCCCCCGTCCTCACACTGTGCTGTCTGCTCAGACAACTAACAAATCTCTTCTGTCTCTTAGATATTTTTTCTATCCCCTTCTTTGTTCCCGTTGACTCAGTTCATTTGTATTCATCCATTAAGGTAGTAAGATACTCACCAAATATTTTTTTTACCAGCTACCATGTGCCAGGCGCTACAGGAGGCAGCGGCAACACAGTGATAAACAACACTGTGTTAGTTGGTCATTCCTCCATGCGGCTCACTGAGCAGTCCATCCGTTTCCTGGAATATTGCAACTGACTCTACGGCCCTCCCTACCCCTGCCACCTCCTATTCCCCAAACTGCCTCCAGACTGATCTTTCAAATTTATGACCCTCATCACATCATTGCAAGTCCCCAGGGGTGTGCCACTGCCCCATGGGAACAGCTAAGCTGCTTAGTGTGCTATGCAAGGGCTCGCAATGATCCACCCCTACCTGCCTAAGCCTGAACTCGCTTCCCAGGTGTAACTCTACACTCCAGAAATACCATACGATTTGAATTCTAAAATTCTCTTATTTACACCTCCTTGATTTCTCTGCTTGGAAAGCTAGTCTCACCTTTGTTCACCTGATAAGTGCCTGTTTCTCCTTCAACACCCAGCTCAGCCATCCTGTCCTCCATGACGGCTTTCTTTAGTCTTCAAACGTGGACTCCAACGTCCTGCTCTGTGCTCACACCACCCCCTATGCATGCTTCCCTTGAACTCTGTTTTGCACTAGTTTTTGTATGAAAGACCATAAGCTCCCTGAGGCTTTAGGGAAGGGAACTGAGGTTTTCCTTCCCTGCATCCATGTCATTGATCTATACCTGGCACACAGTATATGCTTAATAAACAGTTGTTGAATGAATGAGTGAATGCATGAATGAAGGAATGAGTGGTGAAATTAATAAATGAATTAGATATTTGCCGAAAGAACACGTGGAGTCAGATTGCTATCTTATACTCAGATATAAAGATGTTCAGAAATTTGGCTTGCTAAGCATCAGATGCTTCAAGTAAACTTTTCAAAGCTTGCCCAGGTTACGTGTGCTAATGTGTAATCCCTGTTAGAGTCCCTGTGTTTGAGAAGAACATGATTGGAAGTGGATCGTATCTCACAAGGGCTCCTGTCTTCAGATACTACACAGAGAGACCTGTAGAATATTCTTTTTAGTCCTCCGGGCTCAGATAATAATGTATTACATTTCAAACAGTGAGACAAGAGCTCTGTTGAATCTTTTTTTTTTCCCTGATTGGAACAATTTTATACATGTGTGACTTCTTTTAAGAGTGTAATTAATGTAGTTCTCCCCGATTCTCTTCTTGTTCTTTTTCTTCTCCTTTTCACTCCTTGAAGCAATATGAGTGATAACAAAATGGATCTCCTTCTGGTGAACTGCTTCAGCATTGCTTCGTCCACACTGCTGACGTCATGGCACTGTCCAGTGACACAGGTGGCACTAGCCTGCATTGGTTACTCCTGCCTAGCTTTGGAGACTGTGTCCGTTTCCTATTGCTGTTGAAACAAATAACCACAACTTAGTGGCTTAAAGCAATAAAAATCTATTATCTCATGGTTTGGGAGGTCAGAAGTCTGAAAATGGGTCTTACGGGTTAAAGTCAGGATATCAACAGAGCTGTGATCCTTCTGGAGACTTGAGGGGGAAATCTGTTTCCGGGCTTTTACCGTCCACCTGCATTCCTTGGCTGTGGTCCCTTCCTCTGTCTTCAAAGCAGATTACTGCAATCTCTGTTTCTACAAGTCTCCTTTCTCTGCTTCTCACACTCTTATCTCCCTCTTGTAAGGACCCCTGTAATTAAGTTGGGCCAACCTGATAATCCAGGACCATCTCCCCATCCCCAGATCCTTAACCACATCTACCAAATCCCTCCCAGGGACAAGGGCATCTCTAGGGGCCCGTGATTCTGTCCCCCGCAGGCCAGATGGACACGCAGTGGTGAGCAGCAGAGTGAATGAACATGGGACATCCAGCTTGTAGAGGGAAGAGGACAGGCTCTTTGCCCTGCACCCACCCCATGTAAACTCACAATGACCTCCCTCAGTAACTTACTGCAGCCTCTTCTTAACTTTGAACAGAACACCGCGCTCCTGTCTGTAAGGTTTCTGCAATTGATTCTTTCCCCTGAATTTAATAAATCTAAACATGGACACATCCTAAAATGTTTTTACATAGTCAAAACCCTTTCAACAATCAAAAAATTAGATTTTTTTTTAAAGCATGAATGTTTATGTTCTGTGCTCTTAATGTGTAAAATTTTGGCTTCCATTTCTAGTTGAGAAATTCAGGTGGGCTGGAGCCACTGGTAGAGCTCCTGCATTCCAAGAACGACGAGGTACGACGGCACGCCAGCTGGGCCATAATGGTCTGTGCCAGTGATGAGCCCACGGCCGCTGAGTTGTGCAGGCTTGGGTGAGTGGAGCGGTCTGGAGGGTCTGGCTCAGATGAAGGACACACAGTCTTCAGGCCCGAGGAAGGTCGAGCAGAGTCTCCACGCCCACTCTCAGGCCGCAGGGCGTTCAGAAGCTCTGCGGGTCACAGTCCCTCTGAAGGGACCGCCTGCAGAAGCGGGAGAGATCTCCCCCGCCACCTCCACAAAATCATCTTCAATGTTTCCTTTTCCACTTTTTCATTCTGATAAACGCTTCTTTCACCTTCCTCTGCTTTGCTAAACACAATCTTATTTGTCGCTCAGCTTTCAAGGCTAAATTAAAACGGGCAAGCCATGAGTGCCACCTTTGTTTTCTCCCCCACAAACCGCTCCACCACAATGACGCCTTTAACCAACCTCACCACGTCGGTTCCCTTACCAACAGCCTGTGAGTCAGCTGCCTTTAGCAACTCAGCCAAGAGGGTTTCAAGGTTCCACAGATTTACCCTGTTTGAGCCATTTTTGTTCTTCGTATATGTCACCTGGTTAGCTGAAAAAATTGGAGTCCGATACTAATTTTGCTTTGAATGAAGAACTTTTTCTTCCTAAAGTGTCCTTTTCAACTGTTTGATTATGAGTTTCCACATGGCATGTATGTTCTCAAAAAGGGCTGATTTGTCTTCATAATTCTGGCAGGATTAGTTTACCTAAAAGGGTGGAATGGTTTTAACCTTTCCATCTCAATCCTTCATTCAGGATCTTAGTGAGGTGTATGAATGGGAACTTACTGTTGGATTGCTTATATAAGGCAAATAATGTCTTTTTTGCTTTTATTGACAGGGCTTTAGATATCCTTGAAGAAATTAATCTATCAGTAAGTCGAAAAAATAAATTCAGTGAGGCAGCTCATAACAAATTGCTCAACCACCACCTGTCTCTGAAATACAGCCAGACTGGCTATTTGTCATCAAGTAACATAATTACTGATGGAGTCTATGATTATGGTCGGGTAAGTGGCAGCACTAATTTGTATTTTAGTATGTGTGATCAGTTCTTCTTGCATCGTGATGCCATTACGTTGCAATTTTATAACCGCTTAACATAATTTATATTTTTATAGGCAGAAACTTGGGAATCAGAACTTCATCCTTAAACTTTGTCTGGCTATAAGATTTTGCATTTGTGTACAGTTTTAACTAGAATCTGATGACCTGAACTTATATTAGTTTGCTGCTGCTAGTCTCAAGTTTCAGAGAAGATATAAAGCAATCGGCTTTTATATTACTTCTAGGGCTCAGTGTTAATGATAATGATAATGTCAATAATAGAAGTATAAGTTTTTATTCTATTAATTATAATCTAATTGAAATTAACCAAATTGTAATACTGAATTTTAAAATGTAATATAGAAGAATATTATTTTACTTAGCTGCGTTTGTGATTACGATTTTAAAACAATACAGTTTAATTCCATGTTAATGTTAAGAGAAATGGGAAGCTAAACGTTAGAGTCTTGAGGGCTTTTTGACATTACTGTCTAAGTCAGCATGTTCTACTTCTGGAAACCAAAAGCAATAAGGAGAATAGGGAAATTTTTAAAAAACCTACAAATCCCATTTTAGGCAGAAGTAGGAAATTGGTATGATCTGCAGACTTCAAAAATATTTAAAAGTCCCTGGGATCAGGCAGAAGTTACACAGGAGGAAGAATGAAAAGGGGAAAAAAAGCACAGAGAAGGACAAGAGTGGTAGTAGATCTCAGAAAGCACCATCAAAAGTCTATGCTTCCCGAGGGGATGGAGAACTCAGACATACAAAAGCTATATGCTTGGTTTGCAAGGGGGTGGGTGGGCAGGACCTCAGGAACCGGGGTGAGCAGGGCTGGTAGCAGAAACCCGCTTGGACAAATTTGGTTCAAAGAAGCAGAGGAGACAGGGCCATAAAAGAATCACAGCTAAGCTGTATTTGCAGGAAACACTGTATCGTGGTAACAGAATTAGAGACATGTTGAATAACCAAAACTGCTAGCCTAAAACTTTTTCTCTTCCTTCTGCTTCTGCCAGCCACTGCCACCACCATACCCTCCATAACAGATACACACAAACCACCGAGAAATTACTGCTCTCGTTCAATGATGAGTAATTTTAAAAGAACAGGTGCCACATTATTAGCATAAAGATGCTTTAAGAAAAATGAGGAAAAGAGCAGAAAAACCACCAAAGAGCACTTACCAGAGCACTTATCTGTTGCCATGGAACAGATAAAACTGTGACAAAATATATTTGTTCATGAGTTTTTTAAAAAAAAAAAGTAATGAGACAATGTCCTTATGAAGGAGAACTCGCTGATTTACTCTAAATATTAAGTTTCTAATATTTCAGGCTTTAAATGTGTCAGTGAACAAAAGAGACAAAGATCTCTACTCCCATGGTACCAGTGAGAGGAAACAGACAATAAACAATAAATCTCACCAATACATTCTATCACGTGATAGAAATGATAAGCGCTGCAGTGGGTGGGGAGGAGGATAAAGGGGCTTAGGACACTGGAGTTGATGTGGTCAGGTAGCCCCACTAAAAGGGTAATATCTGAACAAAAAATTTGAAGGAGGTGAAGGACTTCTTAGCCTTGGGGATAGTGGGGAAGGAGCTTTCTAGATGGAGGAAAGAGCTAGTGCAGAAACCGTGAGTGGTTGGCACACTCAAGGAACAGCAAAGTCGGTGTAGCTAGAACTGAGTCAACTCGGGGTGGAATAACAGACCAAATCAGAGCAGGTAAGAGCAAGCAGCTCATGGAAGTCTTGTAGACCACTGGAAGGATTTGGGCCTTTACTCTGAATGAAGTGGGAAAACACGTCAGGGTTCTGGGCAGAAGAATGACACGCTCTGTCTTACTTTAAAAGAACCATGAAAAGTATCTTGGATGAGAGAAGGATCTATTACTTGATTGGAAAAAGAGCTCACAGGGTGATCTGGTCTAACCCTCTTCACCAGGCTGACAAAATTGCTAGTATAGGGCTTTGTCTAGCTTGTTGTTAGTTATCCTCACAACATTTTTAGTGATCTGTTTAGTAATTAGTTACTCTTACAGATGATAAGCTCTTCCTTATGTATATGGATAGATTTTCAAACTTAAATACTTCCAGGGCCAAGCTGATAATTATGGTATGAAACAGTTGAGTATCAAGTTACAGAGACTGGGGTGGGGGGAGGGGGAATTGGAGGGTGTATCTTGCCCAAAGATATCCACAAGCTTCAGTTTCCTATTTTTAAGTGTATGTGTGTGTGTGTGAAATTAGATACCTCAAACAGTTAAGAACCTATTCTATCAGTATTCATTAAAAAAATATATAATGCATGCAGATATTACTCTTCAATTCTTAAATTATCTACAGATAAATCCTGGCACCAAACTTTTGCCTTTGAAGGATCTCTGCTTACAAGAACCAAGTGACCGACGTGCTATACTCTTAGTTAACAGTAAATGTGATGCGTGAGTCTTTGCGGGGAGGAGGAATGAAGGGAAGCAAATAATTTTTTTGTTTGTCCATCATCATGTGAATACATAAAGGTTCCCAGTATGGTATCTTTTCTTACTTCCTGTATCTAGCAGCACCATGAAAGTAAACACTGGTCCATAAACTCATAGCCTGACATAGTAAAGAACACAGAATAGTCACCACTGTGGTTTTTCCTTTGACTCCATGTTACCAGTCAATTCCATGGGTATTTCTGCAATCAGGGCTTCTTACCCTTCTGGCAACATGAAGTAACTGAAGGAAGTATAAACAGATAGGAGCAAACCAAGATGAATTATGTTTACAAATCTCCAGAACTAAATCCAGGAATACCACTGCTGCCCAATATTTTTTTTTTTTGCCCAATATTTTTAATAAAATAAGGAGAAAATAGTAGAGCTAAAATGAAAGCTTCAACAGCCATTAAAATGGTCTTGTATTCCTATATATCTATATAATACATTTTATGTGACACATTTTATAAAACTATTTCTAGTTCTAGCTCATGAAAAGGTTTATAATATTCATTTTATCTTATTTTAAACTCTCCTTTTTGCTTTTAAAATAATGTGTCACTGTTAAAAGTAGGACAAAGTCAATATTGACAAATTATTTTAATTTGTACATAATTTCAAATATGTAAAATTTTAGTTCTCCAACTCCATCTATGGAAGATAAGTCATCAGACGTTGGTTATGGACGAAGTATTTCTTCTTCATCTTCTTTAAGAAGAGCAAGTAAAGAAAAGACCAAGTAAGAAAATGATGTTTTGTCTACACTCAAATAATTCTCTCCCTTAATTTGAGAGTAAAATAGAAATTCAGATTTTAGGTTTTGGCAACTTAAATTTTAGTCTTCTCACAGTCACACAATTTCAGGATGAAAGCCAGGAAACCTGGTTTGACATTCTGTCTTCTGTGAACCCAGAGTGAGATCTTGAGCCCCTGACTCAGTGTCCATGATCAGGCTTAGTGTCCTTATTTGTAGATGGAATAATGCCTGGTGCCCTGCTTCTTCTCGGTGACTGGGATCAAAACATATAATGGAAGTGAAAATGCCTTATAAATTATAAAATGCCTTGCAAATGTAGTGCATTGCTATTTTCTGTATGATTGAAATTGGTTGTGGTGTTTTTCAAATGACAAGAGAAAACAGTTATCATTTTAGTGCTGGATTTGGATCTCCCACCGAAGAGAAATCAGAACCTACTTCGGGACGCAATACTGCTCTTAGCAAAAGCGCCACTAAAGAGAAAGGATCCAGGTAGAAACCTCCTTACTGTATTCTTCTCCTAACTGTAATCCTGTCAAGTTTTAATTACCCACAGAGTTGGTGAAAGGGAGGGGTGGCTTTTAACTAGGAAGCTCTTCTTATGGAATCAGATGTAGCACTAAACAGGACTCATGAAGTATAATTAAAATTACTTTTATTTGTGTCCCTTGTTGTCTCTTTAAAACTTACCCAGAGGGAATTTCTTCTCCTGCCTCTGGGTGAGAACTCAGGGTACTTTGCTCACTGTAAAGTCCTACAGTCACTTTAATGCAGAGACAACGGAAACAGCAGTCTCCAGTCAGCCCTTTAAAAGTCCAACCACGTGTAGGAATCAACTTAAAATGAACTTTTCTGCCCCCCACCCCCACCCCGTGGCTGCCTCGGCAGCTGATGAGCAGCACTGGCTGCACCGTAAGCCTCCCTCGTCCCTGCCTCTTGCTTCCACATCCCCTCCCCGTCTTGCCCATGGAAACCCCTGACCCTTCAGGAAGCAATGAGAAGAGGAAAGGGAAACGGGACCACATTCTGAATTTGGCTGCAACCATTATAATGTGGTTCCACACTTTTTAGGCCTGGCATATTTTAAAACACTGTCTACATGTTTACATATTTTTAAACATATTCTTTCTCTTGTCAGCGTTTTCCTGGATTCTTCAAAAAACCACTCAGACCTCCTGCCCCGCTCCATGACCTGTCAATTATTGTTGACTTAAGCCCTTGAAAAACACTGGGGTGCTGGAGGCTATTTGGCACACATGTATATAATTGAGCATCTACCTTCTAAACCGAGACTGTCTCCTAAGGTCTCCTAAGGAGTGGTCTGCCCTCCTCCACAGACCTCGGAGCTGTGTATGTTCTATTTCTGACTTTATTTTCTCCTGTCAGTCTCTGTTGCTCACTGTTCTGATCTCTGCTTCTGATCATCCCTCATCCTCTCTGCCCTCCTGCCCCTCCTCACCTCTTCCCTTCCCTTCCCCTCCTCACTTGGCTTCTCTTGTTCCTCCTCCCCTGGACTGAGAGTGCCTTGAGGACAAGAACATGCTCGGACTCGAATAATTTCTCTTTTCATCGCCAGCACTTAGCACGGCGCTTGGCTGGCATACATAAGGCATTTGTGTTTATTCAAGAGAACAGAAATCTCAACTTTTTGCAGGAAAAGGTTATTTTCAACAAGATCCACACTTATAAACTGTGTCTCTTGAGCAAATAGGTTACCTTCTCTTTGGCTGAGTTCACTTATCCGTAAAATGCAAAACAAAACAAAACTGTAGTTTGGGGCTTCCCTGGTGGCGCAGTGGTTGAGAGTCCGCCTGCCGATGTAGAGAACACGGGTTCGTGCCCCGGTCCGGGAAGATCCCACATGCCGCGGAGCGGCTGGGCCCATGAGCCATGGCCGCTGAGCCTGCGCGTCCGGAGCCTGTGCTCCACAACAGGAGAGGCCGCAACAGTGAGAGGCCCGCGTACCACAAGAAAACCAAAAACCTGTAGTCTGTTCCTCACAGTGTCTTGAGAAGATTAAATAAGTTAATGAATGAAAAGGGCTTAGAGCAGGGCCTGGCCCAGAGTAAACATTCAACAAATGTTAGTACTATTGGATGAAACAGTTGCAGGGAGCCCAAACCCACTCCAGCCTTGCAGGGATGCAGAAGAATCCCCAGAATCCAGCGCACGACAGGAGCTGGGAGTAAAGTAGATAAACCGTTAGTCTTCTTGTCTCTCTCCCTCTCTCTTTTTCTCTCTCCACCTGCACAGTGTCTGTTTACAATTGCTTTGTTACCTTCCTTGACTTTCTTTTGGTTGCCACCTCACCCATAACTGTAGCTTATATGTGACTTTGACTTGCCATGGGACCAAATCTGGGCCCAATTCCAAGGCAGTCTTTCAGTTCTAAAGCCCAACAATAATCAAGTACAATCTGCGTCTCTTGTGTGTATTTGTGGGGGAGACCATCTTATCTTCACATGCTTGACAGGACAAGGCTGGCTCTGAGGCAGGTGTCTCCCTGTGGTCTCCTGAACTCCTCAGCTTCCTGGGGAAGAATCCACCTGGCTTATTTAAGTGATCAGTGTGTCCAGGCTCTTTCCCCTTCTCAGCCCTTGGTCCACTGGGGGATAGATTGGTCATAATCTCGTTGTCCTGTTGTTTATCTTTTGGTCAACCTTTCTTGTCTTGTGACTGTTAAAGACCCCTGGACATAGAGTAAAATATTTTAACTCTACTCATCTGAAAATGTCATGGAGAATGTTTAATGTTGACCAAAAAGATACTGAGCAATACTGACAAAGAATAATGAGACATCTAGAACCACAAAGCAGCTGAATTTCTGAAAGGGAGAGGAGAGATGGGAGACAAGTCAGTCAACTGTGTGTGAGGTACCAGACAAGGAAAGTGAAAGTGCGGACTTCTTTTTCCTGATGAATATTATTACCATATACCATGTAAATTAAAATCATTGAGCAACAGGCTCTCATTAGGTGACCAGCCACCATCTTATTTCTGTTTTCGAAGGTTTTAATTGCACTTTCTTTTATGGCATAGCACTCAAAGGAGAGGTGATTAATTTATATTTTGTTTATCCAGACACCTTCTTGATACCTCCCTAGGCTTCACAGAAACCAACATGTGTAATGCTCTCTAAAGCTTTTCCTTGTAAAGACCATTCTCCTTACAATAAACACTTACTATACCCATTTGTGAAAGGAATTACAAGTTCTATCTATACCATATTTTTTATTGAGACTAGTTTTCATAAATATTTAAGTTGATTGCACATGAGTTTATTATACACACTTAAAAGTGTGTTTTTCTGTCCCCAAATAGGAGGATATGAAATACATATCCTTCCAGTCTGTTCATCTTTGGAGACTTTTAGATCTTTACAACATATACTTTAACATTTCTGCTACTTAGGTCATCTTGATCCCACCACAATGACTTCCTAAAACATTTTTGTTTTTAAAATGATTTTCCTCAGAAAACTGGACAGCCACATGCATAAGAATGAAAGTAGACCACTATCTTATACCATAAACAAAAATTAACTCAAAATGTGAGACCTGAAGCCATAAAACTCCTAGAAGAAAACTTAGATGATAAGCTGTTTACTTCAGTCTTGGCAATCGATTTTTGGATCTGACTCCAAAAGCAAAGACAACAAAAGCAAAAAATAAATAACTGGGACTACATCAAACTAAAAAGCTTCTGCACAGCAAAGGAAACCACCAACAAAATGAAAAGACAACCTACTGAATGCGAGAAAATATTTGCAAATCATATATCCAATAAAAGGTTAATATCCAAAATATAAGAATTCATAAAACTCAGTAGCAAAACAAAGCAATCTGATTTTTAAAGGGCAGAGGATCTGAATAGACATTTTTTCAAAAAAAGACATGCAGATGGCTAACAGGCACAAAAAAAGATGCTCAACATCACTAATCATCAGGGAAATGCAAATCAATACCACAATGAGATATCACCTCACACCTGGTAGACTGGCTATCAGGAAGACAAGAGATAGCAAGTTTCGGCCAGCATGTGGAGAAAAGAGAACCCTCGTGCACTGTCGATGGGAATGTAAATTGGTGCAGGCTTTATGGAAAACAGTATGGAGGTTCCTCAAAACATTAAAACTTAAAATGATCCAGCAATTCCCCCTCTGGGTATTTATCTGATGAAAATGAAAGCACTAATTTGAAAATTTTCTACACCCCCACATTCATTGCAGCATTATTTAACACAGCCAAGATATGGAAACAACCTAAGTGTCCATCAATGGATGACTGGACAAAGAAGAAGTGGTATATGTATACGATAGAATACCACCAGCCATAAAAAAGAATGAAATCTTGCCATCTGAGACAACATGGATGGACCTTGAAGGAATTATGCTAAGCAAAGTATCAGACAGAGAAAGACAAATATTGTACAATTTCACTTATATGTGGAATCTAAAAAACAAAACAAATGAACAAACAAAACAAAATCATAGATAATGAGAATAGAATGGTGGTTGCCAGAGGGAAGGGGGGTTGAGTGGGCGAAATGGGTGAAGGGGGTCAAGAGGTCAAACTTCCAGTTATAAAATAAAGTCATGGGAATGTAATGTACAGCATGGTGACTACAGTCAATAATATAGAGCATATTTAAATGTTGCCAAGAGAGTGAATCCTAAAAGTTCACTTTGTATGGTGACGGATGGTAACTAGACTTACTCTGGCGGTCCTTTCACAATGTATAGAAATATCGAATCATTGTGTTGTACACCTGAAACCAACATAATGTTACATGTTAATTATACCTCAATTTAAAAATTTAACTAAAATTTAAAAAATAAAAGAATTTCTCTCAAACCCTCTTTTTACCCATACCTTACCTTTTTTTTTTCCCTTCCCTTAAATCTTGACTTCAAAAGTCTTCCAAAAACACATATTGTCTCTTGGTAACATTTAAATACCTTCTGACCTTCTTTTCTTGAATTTATTCATTCATTCAACAAATATTTACTGAGCACTTAGATGCCAGGAATTATTCTAGTATTAGAAGTATAGCACTGAACAAATACCTCTGCCCTAATAGAACTTACATCCTAGTGGAACAAACAAAATAAACTACACACACACACATCACACATCTCACACACACACACACACACACACACACACACACACACACGATGTACCTTCCTAAGACCAGAATAAATCATATCTCCACTTTGTACAATACTCCCTTCTCATCCTTTTGGAATAGATTGGGTAGAACAGGACACCTAACTGGAATAGATTTTGTTCAGTGTTGAACTGCTTGAGTTTCTAATTTTTATTCCTTGTGGAATTTATTGAATGCTACATGGTATTGTGATTATTTTTCACATACCAAAATCTTCTCACCTAAATTGAAACCACAAGTGGGCCGGATTCATGACTTACATCTCTCCCACCAGCTCTGCCCTATAATTGATACATTCAAATAGTTGGCACTTCCCTGGTGGTGCAGTGGTTAAGAATCTGCCTGCCAATGCAGGGGACATGGGTTTGAGCCCTGGTCCGGGAAGATCCCACATGCCGTGAAGCAACTAAGCCCATGCGCCACAACTACTGAGCCTGCACTCCAGAGCCTGTGAGCCACAACTACTGAAGCCCACGGGCCTAGAGCCCACGCTCCACAACAAAGAGAAGCCACCACAATGAGAAGCCCGCGCACTGCAAGGAAGAGTAGCCCCCACTCACCACAACTAGAGAAAGCCCATGCACAGCAACAAACAACCAATGCAGCCATAAATAAATAAATAAATTTACTTAAAAAAATAGTTGATGGGATCAAGAAGGAGCAAGTGGTTAAACTTTGATAATGTCAATACACAATTTTGAGCCAATTATCTCTCTCTACTTGCCTATCTACCTACTCATCCACCTGTGAACATAGAAAATATCCTTATTGTTTTGGGTTCTCACAGTAAATCTCTGTTCTCTGAGGTAGTTTTGCTAAAGTTTCTGCAAGAAAGCTAGAATTTGTTATATCTTTAATCATAAATTGATGTTCTTTCTGGAGATTAATTTTACAGGAGTTAATTTTGTAATTTCCAAGCTCTTGTTTCCATGTTTATCTAGAAATGAAATTCATTTAAGTACTGAAGACCTTATTTACACCACTTGGCAGCCTTCATGGGAAAGAAGTCCAAGTGAAATACTTCTATTTATAGCAGCAGGAAATTACAATTCAGGGGTTCCCATAAATTATCTCTTTTTAATCACTCAGTCAGTTTCCCTCTGATGCGCTTAGCCCAGGGTACTGGACATCATCTTCTCACACCAAATGATTCTTCTCACTTCAGGCAGCATGCTCAGGGAGAACTACACCTGCTTTGTTTCATAGGTGGCTCTGAGTAATCACAGGGTCGAGATCTCCAATCTTACAAAGCTACCCTGTAATTTTAGAAAACAGGTAAACCTATTTATGCTTTCTTGACATTCTAATTGACCTTCCCAGGATTAGTTCCTAATTTACTAACATCTGACTATGCACTGTAAGGTGTTCAGTTTATTTATCTTACAAAAAAGGAAAAGGGTTAAGATGATATAGCTGGAAAGTAGTCATTTTTGCTTGGAGATTTTATCACAATATATCGTTAGTGCATTTAATGCATGATTAGACTCTTTCCTCGGCTGTAGTAAATAGAATATTGGATTAGAAAATATAAAACTTTTTTTTTTTAGTATTTGTTATGATTATAGAGTTTTGTGTGATTCTCCAATAGCAGCTGATTGGATTATTTTTGTATTTTTTTCTCTAAATTAAAGGGAAAACTCAAATGGACTTCAGTTGATCCTCCTCCCACACCATGCTTCAAATAATACTTAAAGATAATTCCCAACCCTAATTTACTGCTAGTGGAACAGAATGCTCCATATTTGTAAATACATAATTTAGGAGATTTACCTGCCTACACCAGCCTAGTCCCATTTTGGGGCTTTCAAATATATAATCGCAGCTAAGATTTATTATAGCAAAAGATACAATGCAAGATCAGCAGGCAAAAGATACACATAAGAAAAGGCTGAAAGAAGTCACACACAGGCTTCCTAGTCCTCCCTCTGTCTCTGCTAGCATAGCAGAGATTGCTCCACCCAAGAAAGCCCACCTGAGTCATGGGATCCAGACTTCATAAAGGTGTAAATTCCAATTACCTATAGGGAAACACCAATTTGAATGATAGTAGATTTCTCTCAGACCAGAAGGAAATGGCACACCATTTTTCAAGTGCTAAAAGAATCAACCATGTGTTCTCTATCTGATGAATCTATCCTTCAGCAATAAAGAGGGAGAAATAAAGACATTCCCAGATGGGGGAAAACAATTTACTGCTAGCTGGCCTACCCTTACAGACTGGCTAGCTAAAGGAAGTTCTTCCAACGAAAAGAAAATAATGAAAGAATCTGGAAGGATCAGGAAGAAAGAAGGAAGAGCTGAAATATGGGTATATACAATAGACTATTTCCTCATGAGCTTTATACATCATATTTGATGATTGAAACAAAAATTATAAAAACATCTGATACTCAAGACGATGGTATTTAAAACTGGAGACAGTAAAGAGACCTCCATGGGTGTGAGGTTTCCATATTTCCCTCAAAGTGGTAAAACATGGATACCAGCAGACTGTGATAACCAATATATGTATATTATAATACCTACAGTAACCACTACAAACCAATACAAAGAACTACACTCAAAAGCAATGTAAATAAATCAAGATGGATAAATAAAAATGTTCAAGTAACCCACAGGAAGGCAAGAAAAGAAAAACAAAGGAAAAGAGCCAATCAAAAGGCAGAGATTGGCAGAGTGGATTAAAAAGTTATGATTCAACTATATGCTGTTTAAAGAAACTCAAATGTATTGATATAGGTGGGTTGAAAATGAAAGGATGGAAGAAGATACCATGTAAACATTAATTTTTTAAAAAACAGGAATGGTTTTTTAAATATGTATTAAGGCAGACTTCAGAGCAAAGAAAAATTCTAGAGAGAAAGAGGGACATTACATATGATAAAATGAATCAATCCATGAAGAAGATATAATGATCCAATGTATATGCACCAAACAACAGAGCCTCAAAATACATGAGGCAAAAACTGATAGAGCAGAAAGGAGAAATAGAAAAATCCAAAATTATAGCTGGGGACTTCGACATGCCCCTCTGAGCAACTGATAGAACTACTTGACCTAAAATCAGCAAGGATATAAACGAGTTGAACAACACCAGAAATAAATAGGATTTAATTGACATATTATGGAACATTCCATCACCAGCAACAGAATACACATTTTTTCAGCTGCACTGGGAACATTTACAATACCCTGGGTCATAAAACAAGGCTCAGCAAATTTAAAATAATTGAAATCATACAGATTATATTCTCTGACCATAATAGAATCAAACTAGAAATTAATGACAGAAAGACAAGAAGAAAATCTTTAAGCATATGGAAATTGAATAATACACTTCTAAATAATCTCTGGGACAAAAGGAAGCCTCAAAGGACTTAAAATATACAAAGAACTGAATGAAAATGAAAATACAACTCAAAATTTGTGGGATGCAGCCAAAGCAATGCTGAGAGGGAGATTTACTTTACTAAAATGTATTAGATAGAGAGGTCATAAATCAATAATCTAACCTCAAGAATCTAGAAAAATAAACTTAATAAAATTAGAAGGAAGAAACTAATAAAAACAGAAATCAATGAAATTTAAAACAGAAAAACAGCAGAGAAAGTCAATGAAATCAAAAGCTGGTTCTTTAAAAATGTCAATAACTGTGTCAACAGTACTATGAGAACTTTAATTCAGCACCTTAAATGAAATGGACCAATTCATCAAAAACTGCAAACTATCAAAACTCACCAAAGATGGAACAGATGCCAAAATCATCATTTAACTATTAAAGAAGTTGATTTCATAAAACCCTTCCAAAAGAGAAATCTCCTGACCCAGATGATTTCATTAGTGAATTCTGCCAAATATTTCTAGAATTAACACCAACTCTAAACAATCTTTTCAAGAAAATAGAAAAGAGAATGTTTCCCAACTCTTGTTATGATACCAGCATTATCCTAATGTCAATACCAGAAAAGGACATTATAAGAAAATTACAGCTCAAAATCCATCATAAAAAAAAAAAATCCATCATGAACATAGATGAAAAAAAACCTTTCTGAAATATTAGCACATCAAAGCAATATATAAAGAGAATAAATAATTCATCTCAGAGTTTATCCCAGGAATGCAAGGCTGGTTCAATATTTGAAAATCACTCAATGTAATCCATATTAACAGTATAAAGAACAAAAAGCACATAATCATATTAATTGATGCAGAAAATCAGTTGACAAAATTCAACATCTATTCATGATAAAAACTAAAACTGTCAGCAAAATAGGAAGAATATAAGGGAACTTCCTCAGCCTGATAAAAGGCATCCACAAAAATTACCATACTTAATGGTGAAAGACTGGATGCTTTCCTGCAAAGATCATGAACAAGACAAGTGAGGAGAGAAAAACTGTTCCTATTTGCAGACAACATGATTGTCTAAACAGAAAATCCTTAAGGAATCCACTTAAAAACAAACAAAACTCTCAGAACTAATAGGTGAGTTTAGCAACATGTCAGGATATAAGTTCAACACAGAAAAATCAATTATATTTTTATATACCAGCTATGAAAAATTGGAAACCAAAAACTTTTAATACCATTTTAATAGGGCTGAAAAATGAAATATGAAATTAAAGTGAAAGAGAAAATGAAACAAAACATGTATAGAACTTATATACTGAGAACTGTAAAACACAAAGGAAATCAAAGAATCACTAAATATGTGAAAGGATATACCATGTTCACGTGTTGGAAAACTCAACATAGTGAAAATGTCAGTTTTCCCTGAGTCGATCTAGATTTGATACAATTCTATCAAAATTCCAGCAGCATTTTTGGTAGACAGAGATATGCTAATTCTAAAACTTTTATGGAAAGGTAAATAAATTATAATAGTGAAAAATCATTTTGAAAAAGAATAAAATTGAATCATTCTACCTGATTTTATGACTTACTGTAAAGCTACAGTAACCAAAATAGTTTGGTATTGATGAAGGGATAGACCGGGACATGAATGAACAGAATAGAGTCCAATAATAGATGACAGAAGCATGGTCAATGGATTTTTTAATTGAAAATATTATGATATAATTGTAAATTCACATGCTATTGTAAGAAATAACACAGAGTGAGCCCATATACCCCTAACCCAGTTTCCCCCAATGATAACATTTTCAAAACTATAGTACAATATCACAACCAGGATAATGACGAATACAATCCAATGGTTTTATTCAGGTTCCCCCAGTTTTACTCCTACGTGTGTGTGTCTGTGTGTATATTAACTTCTATACAATTTTCTCACATGGGTAGGTTCATGTTAAGATAATCAATAGTTCTATCACCACAAGGATCATTCATGTCTAACTGCTCAGCACCATTTGTTGAAAAGTCTATACTTCTCCCATTGAATTGCTTTTGCACCTTTGTTAAAAATAATTGAGCATATTTGTGTGGGTCTGGGTCTTCTGTTACATTAATCTGTGTGTCTGTCCCTCCACCAGTATCATTCCATCTGGATTACTGTAGCTACACAGTAAGATCTGATATCAAGCAAAGTGATTCTTCCCACTTTATCCTTCTTTGTGAAGTTTGATTTAGCTATTCTAGCACCTGTGCCTTTCCATATAAATCTTAGAATAAGATATTCTATTCTACAAAAAAACTTTGCTTGGATTTTGATAGGAATTACATTAAACCTAGAGATCATTTGGGGAGAATTACATCTTTAATATGTTGCATCTTTAAATCTATGGTCACAGGATGTCTCATCATGTATTTACGCCTTCTTTGATTGCTTTTGACAGCACTTTTTAATATTCAGCACACAAATCCTACACATGTTTTTTAGAAGTTTATACCTAAGGATTTAATTTTCTTGGCATAATTGTAAGTGCTCCAAATTTTTTTTTGGTTTTTAATTTTGGTTTCCACCTGTTCATTGTAACTATATAGAAACATAATTGATTTTGTATGTTGTTCTTATATCTTCAGATCTTGATGAACTCAATTCTTAGTTCTGGGAGTTTTTTCAGTAGATTCTTTGGGATTTTCTACATAGGCAATCACGTCATCTGCTTTGTCTTTAGTTTTCAATAATTTGATTTCAACGTGTCTGGAGTGGATTTCTTTGGGTGTACCTTATTGACATTCACTGAATTTCTTTTTTTTAAATAAATATTTATTTATTTATTTATTTTTGGCTGTGTTGGGTCTTCATTGCTGCACGTTGGCTTTCTCTAGTTGCAGTGAGCGGGGGCTAGTCTTCGTTGCAGTGCGTGGGCTTCTCCTTGCGGTGGCTTCTGTTGTTGCGGAGCATGGGCTCTAGGCATGCAGGCTTCAGTAGTTGTGGCACACGGGCTCAGTAGTTGTGGCTCAAGGGCTCTAGAGCACAGGCTCAGTAGTTATGGTGTACGGGCTTAGTTGCTCCGCGGCATGTGGGATCTTCCCAGACCAGGGCTCGAATCTGTGTCCCCTGCATTAGCAGGCAGATTCTTTTTATTTTTTTTGGTGCATGGGCCGGGAAACGAACCTGCAGGCAGATTCTTAACCACTGTGCCACCAGGGAAGTCCCTGAAATTCTAGACTATGTAGATTTATGTCTTTAACCAAATTGAGGAAACCATTTCAGCCTTAATTTATTCAATTTTTTTTTCTGTGCTTCATTCTTTCTCCTCTTCTTCTGAGTCTACGATGACACCAATATTAGCTCTTATTTATTGCACCACAAGTCCCTGAGACTCTGTCAGTTGCTTTTTCAATCTTTTGTTGTCCAGATTGGATCATTTTTATTGATTTATCTTCAAGTTCATAGACTGTTTCTTCTGTTATCTCCATTCTGCTATTAAACCTATTCAGGGAATTGTGTTTTTTAAGTTTTGGTTATTGTATTTTTCAGCTGCAAATTCTATTTTTTTATCTTCTATTTCTTTCTAAGACTTTCTAACTCCCTGGTCATTTCAAGAGTGTTTGACCTACTTGTTGGAACAGTTTACAGCTGAGTCATCTCAGCACTGATGTGTTTTGATTGTCTTTTCCCATACGAGGTGAGATTTTCCTGGTTCTTCATATGTTGAGTAATTATATAGATTGTGATATTATGTTATGAGTCCTTCAGTTCTTATTTATGGGTCTTACACTTATGCTAAGAAGAATGTTTCTTTTGTGTGTGTGTTTTAGCAATCAATTGGTCCAGATGCTTTCAGTCTTCAAATTTCAACCAGTGTTTTGTGGGTTGTCATTCCACCATTAGTCCCATTTTCAAAGGCTTTGTGGTGCTATTTGGATCAGCCCTGCACGTGTACCAAATAGTGTCCAGTATGGGACTTGGGCGGTAGTTTATACCATAGTTCCATCTTCAAAATCTACGTATGTGCCGTTTAGGATCAGAACTATGCACACACAGCTTGGAAGTAAGCCTAGGAATATATAAACAATTTTATAGGGTTGCTTTCCTGAGCTCCTCCCTCTCCATGATCTCCCTTGTCTTTTTTGGTTCCTTGGAGCTTCCCTTTTGGTCCTCAAGCCAAAAAACCCTTTATTTGCCCTGCGCTGCTACGCTCTTGCCATGACTGCATCCATGTCCACAGCCAAACAGCAGGAGGACTGAGCAAGTATAAGGCAGTTTTAGACTCTTAGGGACCTTAATGTCACTGCTGCCACCACCGTCACAAGCTTCCTTAGAAGATGGGGTACAAGATAATAGATAAAAATAAGAAAAAAAAATTTAAAAAAAGGGTTTTCCTCCACTGTCTCTCTTTCCTGCTTCTCAATCGGGCTTCTCCTTGGGCTCTCTCTGTGCTGATGCCCACTTCCAGACTTGGGACTATGTTTAGTTCAGCTTGGAGAATAGTGGAGGAAAATTAAAATATAAGCTCACCGTCAGTTCCGTAGTCATTCAAATGTCAGTCTTCTCTGATCTTCCTGCTGTGAATTATTTTTCAGAGTTTTCAAATAGCTATTGCATGCACCCTGTCCAGGTTTTATGACTGTATTCAGTAGGAGACACAGGGTGAAGTGTGCTTACTCCCTGTTACCTGGAATGAGAACCCCTGTCATTGTTTTGTTCCACTCATGAGAGAATTAGTAAGATATTAATACTGGTTCAAAGATCATTTGAGAATATATGCATTTCTATCCAATTTAATTAAGGAATGTTAGAAAAAGATTTTAACCTTTGGGAGTATTTTTTCCATTGAAGAGAAATAATTTGCATCTCTACTAAACAAAAATCTATATGTTAACTAGTAACTTCTCTAAGTCTGGAAATTTTCATTAAGAGTATCTTTTAATTAAACAGTATCTTTACTGTTTACTAAGTACATTCTATTTACCCTAAGTACAGAACTAAATACGTTTCCCTAGATAAACTTTGCATGAATCTTTGCCCCTGCATGACATGAAAATTCCATGCCATTCTTATTTTGTTTTTGTCTTTTTCCATGTTTTGGATAATTGTTCTTAAAAGTGGGATCCAAATTCTTCTTGCAGAAGGTCTCAACTGAAGCAAGAGATGATATAAGACTGGCATAGACTCTCTGAGGAGGCAACCTATTTTTTCCCAATTCCATAAATATTTATTACATACCTACAATGTACCAAATATCTTGATAAGCAATGGTACAGAAAAGCAATGATTTTCATAATATATATCAGTCGTGTAGTAATCTCTTGAAAAATAATTTCTCCGGCAAAATATAGAGACTATAAAGCTCTATCTTTGTCGTGGAAAATTTGAAAACTCTGTATGGTATTGTTGTTGAGGTATATATAAAATACTATATTTCTGCAATGCTCTTCAGATCAACTCAGAGCACAGTTAGTGCTTATTCACTCTGTGATATTGATTGCTATTGTTTACTCTCTAAGGAAAGGCAGAGTAAAAAAAGAAGAGGAAAAAGTGAAGGAGGAGGAAGAGGTTGCAGTAGCACCAAAACTGACTGGAGAAGGAAGTCCTGATAAAGAATGGCTCCCTCCCTCTGATCCTGACTTCTGTGTTTATGTGTATGAAGTGACCAGATCCATACTTCCCATCACCAGTATAAAGGAACAGGTTGAGGTTCTTGCAAAGTAAGTGTCTATATATACATACACATTTTCAATTTCTGAAAAATGTTTTTGATGTTACTGATTTGCACTTTTTAGCCAATTTTCAAACAACTACACCATAATAAAACCAAACTTGTATAGCACCCTGCCTCTGACTCTGAAGCAGAAACACAATGAATTGGATATAAATCCTCCATTTCTATTTTAGATCATATTTCTGCCAAGAATCAGAGCTAGGAGCTGGAAATTACTTAAAGAAAAATGCCTAGGTCATTTTCTCCAGCTAAACCAGGAAAAGCATCTTTCAGGGTGATCCTAAAGAAGTTATGAATGAAGGAATCCTATTTTGAATTATTTGTAAACTCACAAGTTGTTTTCTAATACAAATAGCCATCCCTTATTTTTATGTTATATGTCTGATATTTTGTGTTTCATGTTGCTCCAAAGTGGGATTGTGGGTATTCTAAGAGATGGTTCGGCATGCTGTATAAGCTAAGTGAGGTCGCCTCCTAAACGAGAGCATTTAATCTGATTCCTCTAAGAGAAGGCTGAGAACCTGACTTTATGACTGACAGGAAACCTCTAGAAATGGAGGCTTGCCTTCATGACTGACACCAGCCAGTCGTGAGCTCCTGGCTTGTGCAACAGCTGCAATCTCCATGGGAGCTTGTACCTTCTCCAAATAGAAGTGAATTGCAGGCACCAAACCTGGATGTGACAACTGCAAGAAACACAGCCGCCAGATCACTGACTTCTTGTCAGGCGACTCTGGAAGAGAGCGTTTTTGGCTACCGAAGTTTTCCTTGGTGTCCTTGAGAAATGATGACTCAAGCAGAAATCTGACTTAGCTCATTTCAACACTTGTCAAATTTCCTCATGCTTTGTTCCTATCAGAAATAGTTTTCATCATTCCCAAATAATTGTTTTCTTAACCTGAACCCACACCAAGAGAGCAATACAGAGATGTGTCCCCATGCCTTTGGCTCCTAGAGGCTGTTACAGGACATCTGGCTGGCACTGAGGGTCAGTTTTCTGCCTAATCCTTTCTCTTGGTTTTCACCATTGTTCTTCTTCACTTGGTTCCACGTACAGCAAGAGGAAGTTCTTTCTTTACAATGGGCAATCCTGCCTTTAGTCCATGATGTAGCAGCCTCAGCTGACAGAGGATTTTTGCAGGTGTGCTTACTGACATCTTCAGTGAGAGCCTAATCTTAGGAGAAACTCACAGGCAAAGTACACCCCCCGCACCTCACCTCCTCACCTGTTAGTAATTTTTCCCTTTTTGCCTCTTCCTGTCTCCTCTAACCTCAGTGTTACATAAATGCCATGTCTTTCTCTAAATTAAAAAAAAATGATAAAATTTAAAAGAAAAGGATGATAAAACTTGAAAAGATTTGTGAACCTCAGGGTTCACAATGGTCCTATATGTTTGTCTTTCTCTCTGAGTTTAAATTCCTTAAAAGAAGGACCACATGTCAAGACAATGCCTTGGATTTCAGATTCAAACATTTGAAAATACTTTCCAAGATTAAGATAACATTTAAAAACTGTGTTGATACAAATGTAGTGTGATATTGATTTGTATCTTGCTATACATATTGGGAAAATTAGCATTCATTTCCTTCTTCCTGCTGAATGAAATGTTAGAATTTCAGTTTATGTAAGATAGTTTAAATATAGTAAGCATAATGTTAACTTATAGTAAATACATTTTTTAAAGTAAAGCAAACAAAAATCAGACGGAAAGTATCTTTTACAAGTATAATTACACAGATATTTATACTCAAAGCATCCAAAGTGAGATATTAAACTTGACTGATTAAATCTCACTGTAATTGACACAGGTACGTGGCAGAAAAAATGGGCGGTAAAATTCCAAAAGAAAAACTACATGATTTCAGCTGGGAACTTCATATAAGTGAACTAAAGTTTCAACTTAAATCCAATGTTGTACCAATTGGACTGATCAAAAAAGGAATCTTCTACCATCGAGCTTTGCTTTTCAAGGTATTTAAGATGTTTTGCTCATTTCCCACTAGGTAAAAATGTTTTATCTGTATCATTGTGGAGTAAGCCAGTTGCTAACAATTAACTGGATGATATTAATCCTATCATTTAGATGTACTTATATTTGGCATGTATATGTATGTGTATATATACATACACACACGTATATTAACCAGACTATTGGAAACATATTCATTCAATATTTATCATACACCTACTCTAGGCCAGGGCCTCTTCCAAGGTCTGGGAATATACAGATACTAAAGTGACAGTCTCGGGACTTCCCTGGTGGTGCAGTGGTTAAGAATCTGCCTGCCAATGCAGGGGACACGAGTTCGAGCCCTGGTCCGGGAAGATCCCACATGCCCCAGAGCAACTAAGCCTGTGTGCCACAACTACCGAGCCTGCGCTCTAGAGCCCACGAGCCACAACTACTGAGCCCAAGTGCCACAACTATTGAAGCCCACGCACCACAGCTACTGAAGCCCACGCACCCACAGCCCCTGCTCTGCAACAAGAGAAGCCACCGCAGTGAGAAGCCCACGCACCACTATGAAGACCCAAGGCAGCCAAAAATAAATAAATAAATAATTTTTTATAAATAAATAAATAAATAAAGTGACAGTCTCTGCATTCAAGGGGGACCTAAGCCAGACTTGCGGGTTCTCAGGTGACGTCAGGGAAAGTTTCAAGGGAGGAAGTGATATGTGGCCTCAGAATTAGAGGCTACATAGGATTTCAGCAGGTAAACAAGGAAAACAAGGGTGTTCTAAACAATACAAATATTTATCTAAAATAACATGTATGAGAGTCAGTGGTCCATTTGAGGGATGCAGAGTAGTTGGTCTGGATCCAGAAAAGCGGGGAGGGGTTGGATAAGGCTAAAGTACCAGACAGTAAAGCACCATGTGAGTTTGTACTTGACCTTAAAATCTGTGAGTAACCACCGAAAGTTAAGGGGAAAGTGATTTTGAAAGACCACTCAGGCAACAGAATGTGGAATGAACTAGAACGGGGGAAAGACTGGAGATGGGAAGACCAACTGGAAGGTCACTGAAGCAAGAAGTACAGGTGCCTGATACTAAAGCCATGGTGGAGGCTGTGAACGAGAGGTGAGTTTGGCAGGAGATATAGAAGATAAAACTGAAAGGAGCTGTTGACTGCCTAGCGGTGGCGTGAGAGAATGCATGAGAAGAAGAAAATGATTTCCAGGATTTGGGCAGGGTAACTGGAAATGATGGCATCATTCACAGAGATGTGGACACTGGGGCAGGATTAGGTTTAAGGGAGGGGGTGATCTTTTTTCCTCCATTGTGTCCAGTGTCTGGAGTATAATAGGAGCTGAGAAAATTGTTTCAGAGCCATAGACTTAAATGTATAAACTTCCTACCCTCTCCTGAATACCTATAAACCTCATTGCATCTTACCTCCAGTTCCAAGCCAATTCTGTTTATAATCCAAATGCCAGTCTTTCCTATTTCCTTGGATTTCTTGCTCTATAAATTCCTCTCTCCCATCTTAAATCTCTTTCTCTCTACTAGCTGTTTTACCTTTAAAATCTAAACTTAAGTCCAAAACATTTAAAGAGAAAACATAAATCTTTTCTCATTATATCTACAACTACTCCTATAAGTGCCTATCACCATGACCACCATCATTTTGAACTTATGTGCCAGGCACTTAATAAATATAATTGTGAAGAGTCTCAGATATGCCAAACGTTGAAATTACTACCTTTGTTTTAAAGATAAGAAAATTGATACTTAGAGAAGGAATTTACCCAAGGACAACCAGAGATACAGCTGGAATTTGAACCCATGCCTATCTGAGCCAAAACCTACCATACTGCTTCTATCTGAAGATAATTCTCATTCCCAGCCAAAATTCTGAGTCTTCTCAACTCCTAGTCACTCCTTGACCTCAGTTTCATCCTCAACTCCCTGCAGTCTGGCCCTTGTTCCCTCCCAAGAAGGATCACAGTGATCTGTTTTCTGTCTTGCTTGATACATCAAAGAATTTGTCACTGATCCTTCTCTTTCTTTAACACCACTTTCTTTAGTAACTTCTGTCCTCTCTTGCCATTTCATCTCAGTCTCCTTTGGAGACCTCTTTTCCTCCACCCTTGTCTTAAATGTTGGGGTCCTGACCCAGAACTCAAGGTTCTGTCCCAGGCTCTTCTCTTTTCTCCCTTTACATACTTCGTTTGGTGAGGTCATCCTCCTACATCACCTTAAATACGACTTACATGTCTCAGGTTTCTAGATCATTTCCTCTCTCTCACAAGCCGCTCCTGATTCCAGGTCTATCTGTCTGTCTACCCTGTAGCTAGCTGCCCTTGTGTGTCTTGTAGGAACTGCATTAGTCTTCTCAGGCCACTATAACCAAGTACCACAGATGGGGTGGCTTAAACAATAAACAGTTATTTCTCACTGTTCTGGAGGCTGAGAAGTCCAAGATCAAGGTGTCAGGAGATTCAGTGTCTGGTGAGAGCCCACTTCTTGGTCGGCGGTTGCCGCTTTCGTACCGTATCCTTATATTTCAGAGTGGGGGGAGGGCCCTTCCTCCTCTTATAAGGGCACAATTCCCATCGTAGGGGCTTCACCCTCATGACTGCCTCTTAAGGGACCCACCTTCAGAAAGAAAACAGGAATCTCAAGGGGAAACATTTCAGTTCACAACGTTACAGCAGACTGAATTCATTACCCTCACACCTCACCTGAGTCATGCAGTTAATCACCCAGGTCTTGCCTACCACTGAATGCTGAACACCAACACTCACTGGTAAACGTGTTATCCTTCTATTCCTCCCAAAAGCGTTCACTCCCCCTACATAAACTCTTCATCTCCCCGTTTTCTTCCGGCTCCTTTCCTCCATGGAAGCCTAGATAAATCGTCCACAGACCGTGTAACCTGCTCACTGATTTCCTTTGTCTTCGTGCCCCCATCCTTCTGCCCCTCCACCTTGCCTGCCCACACTGGACCAATCCGACTGCCTGCCCTTCCCACAATGACACTTGGGCTGCAGAACGCGACAGTGGGATGTGCCACAGCCAATTCAGGATCCAAGGTGGTGGATGTACGTGCTGCCTGGCCATCTTTTCCAGCTCCTGGCCACAGGCTTTTCCTGTTTTCCTCAGCAGCTGTGCCCCACATCTGCCTTCTTTCCTAAGCCTTTTCATCTTCACCTCTTCCTATATGCAGATGACCTTGTTTCCCACTTCACAAAGAAAATAGATACTTCCAGATTCAACTCAGCTGAGGTTAAGAACTCAGACTCTGGGAACTCCCTGGTGGTCCAGTGGTTAGGACTTGGCGTGCTCACTACTGGAGCCCTGGGTTCAATTCCTGGTCGGGGAACTGAGATCCCACAAGCCAGCTCTCTTATCCACTATGATGTGGCTAGGAAGTTTCCAGATTATTTAAAAAGTGCTTTTAAAATCAGGACAAATTGAAGAGACAGCTTCCGAGGAACATACGCAACCCCTGAGGACAGGGCATCAGGCAGCCCAAAAAGGACCAACCGCTCACAGTTCTGCCCCCCCCCCCACCCCCGGCTCCAAAACACCTGTCTACACCACACAGAACAAATGGGCTAGAAACAGGTTCCTGCCATTCCAGTCCTGCCATTCAATCTCACTGCATATCACACCCAAGGAGCAGCCCAGGAGCATGGAAAGATTGATAGATGCACTAGAGCTGAAAGCCTGTGGAACAGCTTTTCTCCAGTTACGTTATCAATCTTGTGCTGATACAATGCAGCGCAACTGCCTGAAAAATGTCCCTTCCCAGCAGGACCTACACAGAGATTTTGAGTCCACAGAATCTTGAGCAACAGGGGAACTTATCACATTTTACCAACTCCTATCTCAACACTCCACCTTTTTTCCAGCCTCCTTTCTAAGCACTTTGTTGTTGTTGTTCTGCAAGAGTGTATATTTCACCTTCGACCAAGGTGGGTCTTTCAACCAAGGCTTTTTCTCTGCCCCTCCCCCTCCTCCCTCTTGGTTGATCTCGCGTTTTCTCCCCACAGGCTCTGGCTGACAGAATTGGCATCGGCTGCTCTCTGATTCGCGGGGAGTACGGCAGAGCCTGGAATGAAGTCAAGCTGATGAATGAATCCCGAAAGGGGGTGACTGGGGCTCTCCCTCCCCCGGAAACTTACATAGTTGACCTCATGTTCCACCCAGGGGCACTGATGAAGTTAGGAAGCCGAGAGGCAGATCTTTACAGATTTCTCTAAACTTCCAAATGAACACAAAAGGTGTTCAAACAAGAAATCCATTATATACCCTTTCTATGAAGTTCACTGGTAGATTTTATCAGTATTTCTTTAAATAAAAATATTAGAAATGCTCTCCTTGTGTAGAAATGAGGTCACTAGGATTGGACTTGGTCGTGCTTCTGAGTTCAGGCTTTTGGCAAGCAGTCAGTCTGATGAGATCAGATTACACTTGTGTAAAGCTTATTATTCTCGAAATTAATCCACCCCGCTGTTTCCTAAGGAGCATCTCTGCCCTTTGGGAATCATGTGTAAAAGCACCCAGCTACTGTTCCCAGCACAGTGCCCTATGACTGTCATTCTTCATGTTCCGGATGCTCCAGGAAGACTTGGTTAAATCAAGTCCATGGTTTGTTGTGTCTTCAGTCGCCTTGTCTCACTCCCATAAAGTAAGATTATTGATATTTTGAATATTTGTAGATCTATTTTAGTATCACAAATTCCTTTCTAAAATTTTTTGTTCATATTTTCCCAAATTTATCATTAAGAACACTGTTTAGTATACTTCACTGAACTAAAAATATTTCTAAAAACTATTTCCATACACTGCACTTGTCTATATTGACTTGGAAACATACCTTCATTTAAAAACAATTCTGATTTGCTCTTTGCACATTTGAATGCTGGGTCACAAAAATGTGACTTCAAATTTACATGACTTAAAAGTTCTTTTCTGGAAAATTCTGAAATCTAAGTATAAAGTAAATCTTTGCTGAGGAATTGTGTTTTCAGTATTGAGCACAAAATGGGGAGCAAGCACCCATTTCAAATGGCAAGAGGAAATGAATCTCATGAAGTATACATTTTCTTAGCCAGGCTTTAAGTCTAAAGTTGACCCATCTAATCATTTTGCTAGAAGGTTTTCAAAAGTGAGTTTGATTTTAGAAATTAAGGTGAAGATTATTCTGTATGAACCAATGTGTAATTTCAAAGAATGTGTAATTATTTCAATATAAAGTTCCTTACATCAAATGGTGTGGTAATTATATTTATCACCCAGTTTCATGAAGAGAGCACAGATTATAGGATACATATCCGTCTAAGCATTTCCAAGTCTCTCTCGATCCAGAAAGCATTCAAAGTGGATTAAAAAGATATATAAGATGTAAAAGATAAAAATAAATGAAAAACAGGCATAAGTGTAGGAAAGAAAGTTTGACAAGGCCAGGAACAAGCTTAGAATTCAAAACGCAGTCCATGAAAATCCTGCGTATTTGTTAGAGGTAAGTGAAAATTTGACTCAAAACTTTCTAGCAGCCAGTGCAGAGGGGAATGCTATCAGTTACATGATTGGTAATAGGGTCCACTAGATAAAAGCACAAAACGGCTTCCCAAGAGGAACAAAGACCAGGGAAATTCTTCTTTGGGAGCTTCATACAGACGACAAATGCAATACAGAAAATAACATCTTTGAGAAACAACCTCCTGGCAAGTTCTGGAAATAGTTTTCACAGGCCAATGGCCAAAACATCAAAATGGAATGAGGGAAAAGTTCCATGCAGAGCCACTAAGATGTTGTTCAGGTAGACACCACATTTTTTAGTCTGGTGCAGACCAAAGAGACTTTTTTTTTTTCATCTTAGAGATGATTTTTTGTATAGTGTCTCTCTCGCTTAGGTTCCAGGTAATAATTGCCCTCCACTTTTAGCAAGTACACATCAGATTGCACATGTATTATTTCCTTCTCAAAGAATCAGCATTGTCAGTCATGGAAAATAGAAGCTCAAAATACTATGTCAAATCAAATGGATATTGACTTTTCCTTTTTACTGACATGAAGTTCTTTAAATAGTCACATTTCTCAGCAAGATTTCCCCATACTATCCCTCCACCAAAGGCAATAATCTGGAGATAAGAGATAGGGGGTTTCAGGAGACAGTACATTTTTCCTTAGAACCATTCCCAGAAAGGCTATAAACCAATTACTGGTGTTTTGTTTTTTTGTTTTTGTTTTTGTTTGTTTGTTTTTTAGCTCAGTTGAAAAATAAGGGTAAGATAAACTGACAATATGAAAAATATATAGAACATATCACCAGTTTGGGTATATTTTTAGAGCAATACAATAGTATCAAATCACATCTAGAGTTTAGTATTTAAAAGTACTATTCTTAATTTAAAATTATCTTATTATTATATAGATCACTAGCAAAACCTTTGCCTAGGCATATGCTTTTAAAGCCAGAAACATCATTATTTTAATAATAAAAGTAGACTTGACTTCAAAGGACAACTATCGAGTGTGAGGCATGAATATATTAATATAGTGAATTCAAGTAAGACCCTTGTGGAACTCACACAGTACAAAAGACCTGTAGGATATGCCAATAAGCCACAAATCACAATTTGAAAAATAGGAAGCATTGTTGGAAAAGGTAAAGAAATTTTATTATGGTGATTTTCCTTATAAATTTAATAAGCCTTTATTATTGACAAGCAATACAATGATAGTGGCAAAAAGCCCAGATTTGTGAGTCAGAGCTGAGATTAAGTTCTGCATCTACCTTTTTCTACTTATGTGATTTTGAGAAAATTACTCAACCTCTCTGTCCCTCAATTTACTCACCTGGAAAATGGAGATAAATGATAACAAATAGTTACATGTTGTTTACTATGTGTCAGAGGCTATATTCTACACCTTCGTTTAATCCTTCCAGTAACCCTATGATGTATAGGTGATATTACCCATGTTTAGCAAGTGAGGCACAGAGAAGTTAAGTAACTTACCCCAAAGTCACTCAGCTAGTAATTGGCAAATCTTTAAATTTAAACCTAGTTTTTCTGTAGAGGTGATGCTCCTAATCTATATGCCTAATAAAGGTGCTGCAAGGATGAAGTAAGACCATGCATGTAAATGACAGGTGCGGGTGTACATGGAGGGGCGGGGTTGTACATGCCTATATGTGAGTACATGTGTGTGTTTATAGCTTTCTTTTCTTTTCTCAGATAATGTTCTGTTCATACCTTGGCCTCTAGCATGTTTTGAGGGAATTCTTTATTCTTCAAGTATCTGTCTCTTCTTTTAGATCAGAGGTTAGCAAATATTTTCCTTAAAGAGTCAGACAGTAGGGGCTTCCTTGGTGGGCCAGACTCCACGCTCCTAATGCAAGGGGCCCGGGTTCGATCCCTGGTCAGGGAACTAGATCCTGCATGCCACAACTGAGAGCCCACATGCCGCAACTAAGACCTGGCGCAGCCAAATAAATAGATAATAAATTAAAAAAATATTTTTTTTAAATACTCTAAAAATAGAGTCAGATAGTAAATAGTTTAGGCTTTGCAAGCCATACAGTCTCTACTGTGACCACTCAACTCCGCTATTGCAGCACAGAAGCAGCAGTAGATGCTGCTAGACAATAAACTTTAATAAAACAGGTGTGGGCCAGATTTGGCTCACGGGCCAGTTTGCCAATCCTTGTTTTAGATGAGGATCACTCTGAGGGTATGGCCATGGAGAGGCTGTGCTAAGCCTAGTCCCTGGGCACCCTGACTAAGCATCGAAGGGAGACTCTCACAAGAGCATTCTGTCTTCCTTGGTTTCTCTGGGTTCTAAGATCAATCTACTTGATATTAATCCAATGGATGCCAAAGGAGATGCATTATTTTTCAGTAAGGATGAGGACAAATTTGACCTCTCTAAAAAAGAAAATTTTCCTATCTTCTGAAGCGTGAAGGGTCTGAGATTTCACCCCAGTTGCAAGCTAACTGCCACTGTTTCATGGTTGCTGGCATAAGACACAAGATACCTGGGTCAGAGACAAAGGACTTTACTCCTCACTGCACAGCAAGCAGCATGAGACAGCATATTGTGTCAGGTCCCCTTGCTCCCAAGTCTCATGGGGGCAATGTGGACAGACCCAGATGGATGCCTGCAAGCATGGTGGGTTGTGCTCCAGGAGAGGAACACTGAGCTCAGAGAACCTAGCTTTTACAATACACAGGCAGGAAGCATCTGCCCTTTTCACTATATCTTCCTGGGCTGTTCACTAACATCCTTGAAGAGATAGTCTAGAGCAAAGGGCAGTCAGGAAGCCTTTGTTTATAAAACATGCAGAAAAGAGGGAGATCCATGGAGAATTATCTCCCAATAGCTTCATCAATTCTTACAGTATATGAGGCTTTATGGAATTTCTCATCTAAATAGAGATGATTGATATATTTTGATACAAAATTTATAAAATGTTAAAAAAATATATATATAATTAATTATAATTATATAAGAAAGGTGACAGTAGATCAACTCAGTGATTCATGAGACCAATTTTCGTTCTCTGGCAGCACCAAAGGAGCTTTAGTGATAAAGTATGGTAGTTATCCTCAATATCATCCTACTAATATTTGGTCTACAAGTTCAAATCCAAATTCAGGTTAAGCCTCTCCTTCCCTGAGCTTCCTCAGTATGCGTTTTGCTCTTCTGGTGACCTTCCATGACACTGCCTTGGACACTCATCTCAACATTTTCCCACGTGCTTACTGCCTGGCACTGCCCCTTTCCTCATGAACATGGACACCATGTAGTAGTGCAGACCATGCATGGTCCTTGGGGTCAGAGAGACTTGGGTGTGAGAATCCTGCTTCTGCTATTCTTAACAGTGAGATGTTGAGCAAACAGCTTGGTGTCCTTGTCTCTAAAACGGGCATTTAGCTATAATAATGACCTCATAAGGCTGCTCTGAGGAACAAATAAGATAGTGGTTGTACACGCTCAGTACAGTGCTAAAATAGTAAGCATCTGACAACTGTTGGCAATTATGCTCTGATCTCTCCCAGTGAGACAGAAAGCTATTTCAGGTCTGGCATCCACCTTACCGGCAGAGTGACCAGCACAGGGAAAGCCTGAACAATATTTGTTGACTGTCTTTGTGCCATAAATGAACTGACCTTAAAGACTACAATGGGATTCTCATTTTCATGTGGATCCTTTTGAAAGTAGTTGTATGGTAAAGAAAATCATTCCCATCTCTGACTTCCTTTTGCCTTTCAGTGTAGAGGGTACAATGATGGCACAGCTACTTTTGAACTTGCTCTATGGGAAGTGAAAACACAGAAATGCTCAATGTCTTTGAAGCTCATAGTTGAAATCATTCCCCATTTTGCTTCTCTTTTCTTTTGATTCCATAGTCTTTACTTTGAGAAGAACTTTGAAAAACCCAGATGAATCCATTTATATCTGTACTATCAAGTCATTTATCTGCTGAATCATGATCCTGCATACACAATTTTCTAATTGTGAAGTCATGCCCCCATCACCAACACCTTGCCTATACCCAGGATGTGACCTGTGTGTGGTCGCTTCATTGGGAAAGGACATAGTATTACTTTCATGGTTTGATGATTTCTTATTGCTGCTTGATCCAGCTTGTCTGTGATTTTGAAAGACTCATCTTGTATATTTACCTTTGAAGGTACTATCAGTTCATATGGTTAAGACTACTTAGGTTCTTTTTAACTTGCTAACCACGCAATAAGGCTCCTGATTGGCTCAGACCTTTCCACCAAGCAGAACCTGCAGGTGGGGCAGGCCCTTGATTTACAAGCCCCCAGTAACAAGCATCTGTTTAGGAATATATTTCAGTCACAGGAGTCTGGGTCTGATCTCATCAGGATCAGCTAAGAGCCATCCATTTCCTTTTCTAACTCGCAGGTATCAGCTCTCAAACCCTGCAGACAGTCCCACTCTGATTATCTTGAGAAAAGTCCCAGTTTGTTTTACACAAGAACAGCTGGCACACAAATGGAATCAAGCACTTTAAAGTAGTCATTAATCATACTGATGAGAACAGCTGAAACAAACATTGTTCTCTCAGTACTTACATATCTGACATACAAATCAAGTGATAGCCCAATTAGTTTATTTATAGGTTCCTTTCTTTGAAAAGTCTGAGTTAGTGCCTTTCTTTTCTTGCCATGGTCTTTACTTTTAGAAAAACTTTGAAAACACAGATGAATGTATTTGTATCTCTATTATCAAGTCATGTATCTGCCAAATCATTGATAGTCATTATCCTGCATACAGAATTGTCTAGTTGTGTGATTTCATTTATTTGGCTTTCTAGAAAAAAATTTTTAATATCTTTTTATTAATACAAATCAAAGAGGTACAGACAGAAAGAAAGATAAAACAGAAAGAAAGATAAATATGCTGGTCCCTTAGACTCACAGAATAGAAAGCTTGGCTTGTATCCTTTTTATGCAATTATTTACTTCTTTGAGAATTAGGATGAAAGGGAAAAAATGAACTGCTGCATGAGATGGGGAGATTTTCCTTGTGCAGTTTTTATTTTCCCTAGCTAATAGGAGAATAAAAAAATAAATAAAAAGGAAGATAAGAATTGCTAGAAATGGACTTTAGTCCCCCACTCAGAAGTAATAATATTATTACTTTAAGGAATGGCACAAAATTTCACAACAGGAAAACCATCTCCATGCCCAGGATCCATGATTGTTGCATAAACGTTATTGGTGAGTTAAAAACATTTACAGGATAACTCAAATGCTCCCTTCTGATGCATGTTCTTCATGAAATGAGTGCCCTGAGACTCAGGATTACTGAGTCTAACACTGCTACACCGTCACATTCAGAGGATATGCTCACAAATATGAAATCCCACAGAAAGGAAATGAAATGAGGAAGGTCATGGAAAATCTCTTAATACAGACCATCTGCTTCCTTTTAGGCTTAGTTTCAGGCTCACCATTGAGTTACTGGCACAGTCCCGAAGGCCTGGGCTGGGCAGGGGGATGGCGTCTGTCTGGGAACCTAGTCCAGAGCCTTAATGTAAGTCACTCCAGGAGAGAAGCCAAATCTCGCTTCAGCCTGCCACTGGCTGAACTTCAGAGCCCTTGGAGTCAGAGGTCTTGAAAAGTGGCTCCTCCAAGGACATGTCCTGTTATCATTTTTCATGTACAGTTGGCATCATTGTCAAAGACACCGTGTAGGAAGGATGCAAAAGCACACAGAGTTCAACTATGAACCAGAAACTTCCACAGAGAAGGTCAGAGTCAATCTTTGGTGAGTACTCCAAAGTGTTCCTTCAGCTCACATTTTCACATTCATGGTTAAGTGTGGTTATTAAGACCTTAATCCAAGCAGAGATTTGCAAATAACTGTTCTTCAAAATTAAAGAAAAAAAATTGGAACCAAACTTTTGTTTTAATGTGTGTTCATGTCTATAAAAAGCCAATTAAAAAATACATGAAATAAACTGTCTAGGAAATTTGAGACCCATGTTGTATTGAACGTCTTGGTTGCGAATGCCTTCAGCTTTACAAAGTTTTCTTATTTCACCTTCATTGTTTGCTGATGGCAGGGCTGAGAACACACTACTCCAAAATATGGCAACTTGGAAAACTGAATATTTTTTGCTGAAGGAATTTGAGAAACGGCAGGTGCAGGCAGGTCTCCCTGAACCGGGTTGAGAGACCCCCATGTGAGAGGCAACCTCCTTATACCAGGAGGAAAGGAACGTCCTTATCTCCGAAGACCAAGGGGCTCCGAGGGGCATCTGAACAAACAGGCCTTGCTAACTTTTCCTCAATTTACTACAATTAACACATATCCTTTTGCCCCATCACGTTTTTTCCCACAACTTTCCACTCTTCATCAAACCTAGTATAAAGACCCTCAGGTTTTACCAGCCTTGGTGGGATATTCATTTCCTTACGAAGGCTCCTGTGTCATGTAAATCTTATATTAAATAAACGTGTAGGAAAGATTAAAAACTAACTATGCCACAAGTTCCATACTTTAGGCCAGGGGTTGACAACATTTATCTCAAATTTGAGAAAACAGGAACCCAAATATTAATTGGGGAGTGTCTCTTAGATTTCCCAAGGCGTTAAAAGCTGAAAAAAATTCCTTACAATTTTTCAATTTTGTATTAACTGCTCTTTCATGTTGTTAGAAAGGTCTTGTAGACTATGGACGATTGTTTGCTGGCTTAATTGAAAATCTCCCACTTTTGGTAAAATATCACTTACAGTAGTTTCCTCATACGTTTTTTTAAAACATTCATAAGTAAAATAATAATTCATTTTATTATCTATCAAAAAATGGTCCTGTATATGTGTGTGTAAGAATCTAAGTCATTTCATAGCTGGCCAAAATTACAAGCTCAGATTCTGTTAAAAATCTTTAAAATTGTTATTGATCGATGTTTGATTCCAATATCAGGTGACTTATTTAGTCGATTATTTTTTTGAATTTTTGAATTTTATTTTATTTATATTTTTATACAGCAGGTTCTTATTAGTTATCCATTTTATACATACTAGTGTATATACGTCAATCCCAATCTCCCAATTCATCACACCACCACCTTCCCCACCACTTTCTCCCCTTGGTGTCCATACGTTTGTTCTCTACATCTGCGTCTCTATTTCTGCCCTGAAAACTGGTTCATCTGTACCATTTTTCTAGGTTCCACATACATGTGTTAATATACGATATTTGTTTTTTGCTTTCTGACTTACTTCACTCTGTATGACAGTCTCTAGATCCATCCACGTCTCTACAAATGACCCAGTTTCATTCCTCTTTATGGCTGAGTAATATTCCATTGCATGTATGTACCACTTCTTCTTTATCCATTCATCTGTCGATGGGCATTTAGGTTGCTTCCATGTTCTGGCTACTGTAAATAGTGCTGCAATGAACATTGGGGTGCATGTGTCTTCTTGAATTATGGTTTTCTCTGGGTATATGCCCAGTAGTGGGATTGCTGGGTCATATGGTAATTCTATTTTTAGTTTTTTAAGGAACCTCCGTACTGTTCTCCATAGTGGCTGTATCAATTTACATTCCCACCAACAGTGCAAGATGGTTCACTTTTCTCCATAACCTCCCCAGCATTTGTTGTTTGTAGATTTTCTGATGATGCCCATTCTAATTGGTGTGAGGTGATACCTCATTGTAGTTTTGATTTGCATTTCTCCAATAATAATTTCTCTAATAATGTTGAGCAGCTTTTCATGTGCTTCTTGGCCATCTGTATGTCTTCTTTGGAAAAATGTCTATTTAGGTCTTCTGCCCATTTTTGGATTGGGTTGTTTTTTTAATATTGAGCTGCATGAGCTGTTTATATATTTTGGAGATTAATCCTTTGTCCATTGATTCAATTGCAAATATTTTCTCCCATTCTGAGGGTTGTCTTTTCGTCTTGTTTGTAGTTTCCTTTGCTGTGCAAAAGCTTTTAAGTTTCATTAGGTCCCTTTTTGTTTGTTTGTTTTTATTTCCATTACTCTAGGAGGTGGATCAAAAAAGATCCTGCTGTGATTTATGTCAAAGAGTGTTCTGCCTATGTTTTCCTCTAAGAGTTTTATAACGTCCAGTCTTACATTTAGGTCTCTAATCCTTTTTGAATTTATTTTTGTGTATGGTGTTAGGGAGTGTTCTAATTTCATTCTTTTATATGTAGCTGTCCAGTTTTCCCAGCACCACTTATTGAAGAGACTGTCTTTTCTCCATTGTATATCTTTGCCTCCTTCATCATAGATTAGTTGACCATAGGTGCGTGGGTTTGCCATAGATTAGTCGACCATAGGGGCGTGGGTTTACCTCTGGGCTTTTTATCCTGTTCCACTGATCTATGTTTCTGTTTTTCTGCCAGTACCATATTGTCTTGATTATTGTAGCTTTGTAGTATAGTCTGAAGTCAGGGAGTCTGATTCCTCCAGCTCCATTTTTTTCCCTTAAGACCACTTTCGCTATTCGGAGTCTTTTGTGTCTCCATACAAATTTTAAGATTATTTGTTCTAGTTCTGTAAAAAATGCCTTTGGTAATTTCATAGGTATTGCATTGAATCTGTAGATTGCTTTGGGTAGTAGAGTCATTTTCACAATATTGATTCTTCCAATCCAAGAACATGGTATATCTCTCCATCTGTTGGTATCATCTTTAATTTCTTTCATCAGTGTCTTATAGTTTCCTACATACAGGTCTTTTGTCTCCCTAGGTAGGTTTATTCCTAGGTATTTTATTCTTTTTGTTGCAATGGTGAATGGGAGTGTTTCCTTAATTTCGCTTTCAGATTTTTCATCATTAGTGTATAGGAATGCAAGAGATTTCTGTGCATTAATTTTGTATCCTGCAACTTTACCAAATTCATTGATTAGCTCTAGTAGTTTTCTGGTGGCATTTTTAGGATTCTCTATGTATAGTATCATGTCATCTGCAAACACTGACAGTTTTACTTCTTCTTTTCCGATTTGGGTTCCTTTTATTTCTTTTTCTTCTCTGATTGCCATGGCTAGGACTTCCAAAACTATGTTGAATAACAGTGGTGAGAGTTTACATCCTTGTCTTGCTCCTGATCGTAGAGGAAATGCTTTCAGTTTTCACCACTGAGAATGATGTTTGCTGTGGGTTTGTCATATATGGCCTTTATCATGTTGAGGTAGGTTCCCCCTATGCCCACTTTCTGGAGAGTTTTTATCATAAATGGGTGTTGAATTTTGTCAAAAGCTTTTTCTGCATCTATTGACATCATCATATGGTTTTTATTCTTCAATTTGTTAATATGGTGTATCACATTGATTAATTTCCATATATTGAAAAATCCTTGCATCCCTGGGATAAATCCCACTTGATCATGGTGCACGATGTTTTTAATGTGTTTTTGGATTCCGTTTGCTAGATTTAGTTGAGGATTTTTGCATCTATATTCATCAGTGAAATTGGTGTGTAATTTTCTTTTTTTGTAGTATCTTTGTCTGGTTTTGGTATCAGGGTGATGGTGGCCTCATAGAATAAGTTTGGGAGTATTCCTTCTTCTGCAATTTTTTGGAAGAGTTTGAGACAGATGGGTGTAGCTCTTCTCTAAACGTTTGATAGAATTCACCTGTGAAGCCATCTGGTCCTGGACTTTTGTTTGTTGGAAGATTTTTAATCACGGTTTCAGTTTCATTATTTGTGATTGGTCTGTTCATATTTTCTATTTCTTCCTGGTTCAGTATGGAAGGTTATACCTTTCTAAGAATTTGTCCATTTCTTCCAGGTTGTCCATTTTATTGGAATACAGTTGCTTGTAGTAGTCTCTTAGGATGCTTTGTATTTCTGCGGTGTCTGTTGTAACTTCTCCTTTTTCATTTCTAATTTTATTGATTTGAGTCCTCTCCTTCATTTTCTTGATGAGTCTGGCTAATGGTTTATCAATTTCATTTATCTTCTCAAAGAACCAGCTTTTAGTTTTATTGATCTTTGCTATTGTTTTCTTTGTTTCTATTTTATTTATTTCTGCTCTGATCTTTATGATTTCTTTCCTTCGACTAACTTTGGGTTTTGTTTGTTCTTCCTTCTCAAGTTCCTTTAGGTGTAAGGTTAGATTGTTTATTTGAGATTTTTCTTGTTTCTTGAGGTAGCCTTGTATAGCTATAAACTTCCCTCTTAGAACTGCTTTTGCTGCATCCCATAGGTTTTGGATCGTTGTGTTTTCATTGTCATTTGTCTCTAGGCATTTTTTGATTTCCTCTTTGATTTCTTCAGTGATCTCTTAGTTATATAGTAACGTATTGTTTAGCCTCCATGTGTTTTGTGTTTTTTACGTTATTTTCCCTGTAACTGATTTCTAATCTCATAGCATTGTGGTCAGAAAAGATGCTTGATATGATTTCAATTTTCTTAAATTTACTGAGGCTTGATTTGTGACCCAAAATGTGATCTATCCTGGAGAATGTTCCATGCGCACTTGAGAAGAAAGTGTAATCTGCTGTTTTGGGATTGAATGTCCTATAAATACCAATTAAATCTACCTGGACTATTGTGTCATTTAAAGCTTCTCTTTTCTTATTATTTGGATGATCTGTCCATTGGTGTGAGGTGTTAAAGTCCCCCACTATTACTGTGTTACTGTCAATTTCCTCTTTTGTAGCTGTTAGCTGTTGCCTTATGTGCTCCTATGCTGGGTGCATATATATTTATAATTGTTATATCTTCTTCTTAGGTTGATCCCTTGATCATTATGTAGTCCTTCCTTGTCTCTTGTAACATTCTTTATTTTCAAGTCTATTTTATCTGATATGAGTATTGCTACTCCAGCTTTCTTTTGATTTCCATTTGCATGGAATATCTTTTATCCATTCCCTCACTTTCAGTCTGTATGTGTCCCTAGGTCTGAAGTGGGTCTCTTGTAGACAGCATATATACAGGTCTTGTTTGTGTATCCATTCGGCGAGCCTGTGTCTTTTGGTTGGCGCATTCAATCCATTCACGTTTAAGGTAATTATAGATATGTATGTTCCTATGACCATTTTCTTAATTGTTACGGGTTTGCTTTTGTAGGTCTTTTTCTTCTCTTGTGTTTACCACTTAGAGTAGTTCCCTTAGCATTGTTGTAGAGCTGGTTTGGTGGAGCTGAATTCTCTTAGCTTTTGCTTGTCTGTAAAGCTTTTGATTTCTCCGTCGAATCTGAATGAGATCCTTGACAGGTAGAATAATCTTGGTTGTAGGTTCTTCCCTTTCATCACTTTAACTATACCATGCCACTCCCTTCTGGCTTGTAGAGCTTCTGCTGAGAAATCAGCTGTTACCCTATGGGAATTCCCTTGTATGTTATTTGTCGTTTTTCCCTTGCTGCTTTCAATAATTTTTCTTTGTCTTTAATTTTTGCCATTTTGATTACTATGTGTCTTGGCATGTTTCTCCTTGGCTTCATCCTATATGGGACTCTCTGCACTTCCTGGACTTGGGTGGCTATTTCCTCTCCCATGTTAGGGAAGTTTTTGACTATAATCTCTTCAAATATTTTCTCAGCTCCTTTTTGTCTCTCTTCTCCTTCTGAGGCCCCTATAATGTGAATGTTGTTGTGTTTAATGTTGTCCCAGAGGTCTCTTAGGCTGTCTTCATTTATTTTCATTCTTTTTTCTTTATTCTGTTCCACAGCAGTGAATTCCACCATTCTGTCTTCCGGGTCACTTATCCATTCTTCTGCCTCAGTTATTCTGCTACTGATTCCTTCTAGTGTAGTTTTCATTTCTGTTATTGTATTGTTCATCTCTGTTTGTTTGTTCTTTAATTCTTCTAGGTCTTTGTTAAACATTTCTTGCATCTTCTCGATCTTTGCCTCCATTCTTTTTCCGAGGGCCTGGATCATCTTCACTATCATTATTCTGAATTCTTTTTCTGGAAGGCTGCCTATCTCCACTTCATTTACTTGTTTTTCTGGGGTTTTATCTTGTTCCCTTTTCTGGTACATAGCCCTCTGCCTTTTCATCTTGTCTGTATTTCTGTGAATGTGGTTTTTTGTTCCACAGTCTGCAGGATTGTAGTTCTTGCTTCTGCTGTCTGCCTTCTGGTGGATGAGGCTATCTAAGAGGCTTGTGCAAGTTTCCTGATGAGAGGGACTGGTGATGGGTAAAGCTGATTGTTGCTCTGGTGGGCAGAGTTCAGTAAAACTTTAATCTGCTTGTCTGCTGATGGGTGGGGCTGGGTTCCCTCCCTGTTGGTTGTTTGGCCTGAGGTGACCCAACACTGGAGCCTACCCATGCTCTTTGGTGGGGCTAATGATGGACTCTGGGAAGACTCACGCCAAGGAGTACTTCGCAGAACTTCTGCTGCCAGTGTCATGGTGAGACACAGCCACCCCCCACCTCTGCAGGAGACCCTCCAACACTAGCAGGTAGGTCTGGTTCAGTCTCCTATGGGTCACTGCTCCTTCCCCTGGGTACTGATACGCACACTACTTTGTGTGCGCCCTCCAAGAGTGGAGTCTCTGTTTCCCCCGGTCCTGTCAAAGTCCTGCAATCAAATCCTGCTAGACTTCAAAGTCTGATTCTCTAGGAATTTCTCCTCCTGTTGCTGGACCCCCAGGTTGGGAAGCCTGATGTGGGGCTCAGAACCTTCACTCCAGTGGGTGGACTTCTGTGGTATAAGTGTTCTCCAGTTTGTGAGTCACCCACCCAGCAGTTATGGTATTTGATTTTATTGTGATTGCACCCCTCCTGCCATCTCATTGTGGCTTCTCCTTTGTCTTTGGATGTGGGGAAGCTTTTTTGGTGTGTTCCAGTGTCTTTCTTTTGATGATCGTTCAGCAGTTAGTTGTGATTCCAGTGCTGTCACAAGACGGAGTGAGAGCACGTCCTTCTACTCTGCCATCTGGAACCAATCTCCTAGTCGATTATTTTTTGACTGTTGAGAAGGAACTTCTTATCAAATTCATCATATTTGCTATAAATGTCTCTAATGTTTGTGTTTTTTTTTTTTAACAAAACAGAAATCTTCTCTGTTTTATTCTGTGGTAAATTGCAATTGTCATTCACAGTAAAGTTTAAAATATTTTTCTTCCAGTCTCTTCTTTTCTAGTCTGATCATAGTATTAGTTTTGCCATCTCCACTCAATTCTGCATCAGTAGTCTGCTTTTGTTTTAAATTTTAAAAATTTGTCCATACTTATTTTTGTACTAAAATATAATTTCATTGTATTAGAATTAAAATATTAGCAAGTATTTCAATGTAATTATCAATTAAGATTTACATAGTTGTCACAGTAACTGGAGGTGTCAGAATAAAGTATTCCAAGAAACACAAAAAAATAAATAAATAAAAAACAAAATAAATAAGTAAATAAATAAATGTGTATGTCTTTCCTTTGTTAATCTGAATTTTGTCAGTCCAATTTATAGGGTCCCAGCCAGAAAACCTAGGAAGGTAGTGAAAAACACTTTTTCCTCCCTTGCACTGAATTGGGCTGACTTAAGTGGGTTTGCCCACTTTCTTGTCTTTATAGATTCATGCCACTGGGATATTTAATCACTAAAATCCTTAGACGTTGAAAATATTTAGATGACGGGCTTCCATTGGGCACCAGTATTCATTGGTATGCTATTTTTATTCTTGCAATTTGGGAATATAGTTTCCACAGGGAGTCATATTTGTACCTTACCTTCTCAAGCAACAGAATCCCTCACTCCCCAGTCTCCTAATTACAGATGTAAATTGTTAGCACATTATAATTAGCATAATGCCTGGAAAGGTATTCCATTATAATTATTTTTTAAGACTTCTACACACAGATGTAAGCAAAATTTGAAATGACCACCTCCAGACACCATGGTGGGAGACATTGTATGTCGTGGTCATAACTGAAGGCCATCAGCGAACACCCAGGTTTGTATCCTGGCCCTGCTACCCACTGACTGAGTGGTCTCAGGCAAGTGACTTCCTGGCCCCCAGTTTCTTTGCCTGGAAAATGGCAATGACAATGGCTCCCTTCTCACTGGGTTGCAGAGAGAATTAAATGGATGAATAAACGTAAAGCAGTTAAAAGAGTGCCTGGCACAGAGGAAGCACCTGATAAACGTTAACCCTCCTCGGCTCATTTGTGCCATGCCCTGGGACCCAGATTTTCAGACATAAACAACATAAAGGGGAATGTGTGGACAGAAACAATTCACAGCCTCCTTTCATTCAGTGAGGGCTGCCCTGGATATAACGAGAACAGTCCATCAAACCACCTCCCAGACCAACCGGAAATCCTCCTTCCTCTCCTCAAGGAGGCTTGTAAGGGTGAGCTGGGGTGAGGACAGGTATGCCCTCTTGCTTTTGCATCTAAAAATGAGACTAGCAAAACCTGCTCAGATGGCTTCTGACAGCCTCAAGAGTATGACAAAAGGTGTCTTTTTTCTTAAAAGAAAAATCACTTTTAATCAGGGTCAGGAGCTGGGACTCTCTGTTGTCAAACACCTGGAGACTCTGGCTTCCTTTTTTCGCCCCCTGCAGAGTAAGGACAGGAGAGGGTGAGAACCTTGACAGAACCCTTGAAGCTCGAGGGCAAGGGGGGTTGGCCAGAAAGTCCAGTGTTTCCTGATCTCTAGGGCTCCAGACAACAGCCGGGCTTCCCAGGAATTCAGCCTTGCAAAAGGGGGCGCGTCCTCACATTTGTACTTAAGATTCCCAGGTGCACCCCTGGCAAACCCTGTGGTGGGCAAAGCTGGTTTCCTTCCACTCTTTTCTCCTAGCCCCCCACCCCTCACCCCTCAACAGAGCTTGCCCATCAATTCCAAAGCCTTCTTTCTAGAAGAATGAACTCCTCAGCCAGGCTGTAAAAGACGTCTTCTAGAGAATCTGCATTTTAAAAGCATAAAAAACTTGAAGCTAAATGAATGACTCTTTAATTGTGGAATTTCAAGTATTGGTGAATACATACAAAATGTATCATTTTATTTTTAAGAGATATGCGCTCGGGGCTTCCCTGGTGGCACAGTGGTTAAGAATCTGCCTGTCAATGCAGGGGACATGGGTTTGAGGCCTGGTCCAGGAAGATCCCACATGCCGCGGGGCAACTAAGCCCGTGTACCACAACCACTGAGCCTGCACCCTAGAGCCGACTACCCACAACTACTGAGCCTGCGCGCCACAACTACTGAAGCCCACTCACCTAGAGCCCATGCTCTACAACAAGAGAAGCCACCACAATGAGAAGCCCGCACACCGCAACGAAGAGTAGACCCTGCTCACCGCAACTAGAGAAAGCCTGCGCGCAGCAAGGAAGACCCAACACAGCCAAAAATCAATAAATAAATTTTTTAAGTGATATGCGCTCATTCTAGACAGTGTGGAAACTATTGCAAAGAAGAAAGCATTTTTTTTAATCAACCAGAGTATTTGTGCTTTGATATCTTTCTTTCCAGTCTATGCAGATTTTGTTCCTACTCCCCCAACACAGAACACACTTATTTAGGAAGGATATTGGGGAGCAGGGCGGGGACAAGAGAGATCCTCCCAGCAGCCGGCAGTGTGGCATCCAGAAGTCCCGCTAGGATCTGCAGCTCCCTGCCCTGGATGCAGCCGCTGTCCCTCCCCCTGTTCAAGGGAGCGCTGAGCAGGAAGAAGCAAAGGGGCGAGAAAAGAACTTGAAAGTGTTACATTTCCTAAGTCCTCTTCCTGTGCTTTGAGTCACTGGCCCCTTCTCAAAGGCCTTGGCTTTATGGAATAGCAGCCACAACCTGTGACAAGCTGGGTGATAAATAGGATATTGATGGGCAATTACCTGACACCAAATAGCTCTATAAATCAATGTGCTAGAAGCTGGTACCCCAGTCAAGGGCAGCTCTCAGAAAAGGAGGGCCCCGCAGCCCTGTGAGGTGAGGCTGGGGAGCAGAGGTGGCCTTCTGACCACCTTGCAGAGGATGGGAGATTTGCTTGGTGGGGAGCAGACAGCCCCATCCCTGGATGCTGCAGTGTCAGTGTGTGGGGAGTCAAGGGCAGGGTCCAGCCCAAACGGGGCTGCACTCCTGCCTTGGTGCCTTCCTGCAATTACCAGCTCCATCATACCTCCTGACCTCCTCCAGGATGGGGAGCTTTAAAAATAATTACTGTTTTAGGATTCTGAGAGTAATACCTTCTCATTGTAGAGAACTTTTAAAATGTGGACAAATATATAAAGAAGCAACTGTCAGCCACAGTCCCACAACCAGAGGTAACTAATCACTCTTAGCAGGTTGTCCCCTTATAGGCTTTTTTAAAAATGATGTACCTGTCATCCTGGATGCTAAGAAGTGGTACATTTTCATCCTCTTCCCCCCCACCCCCGCCAAGGATACCCACTCAAGGACAAAGCCTTTTCCCCGACCTGGAGCCAATGCAGCTTTCCCTTGCTCCAAAGGCAGGGAGCTCAATTTCAGGCAGCCACTTTCTTGCTAAAAGAGGGCCCAGAAGCTTCTAGCTTCTACCTTGATGCCTAAGAGGCTAAATCCTCCCTATTCAGTCTTATTCAGGTACGACAGGATGTGTCATCCCAGCCACAGAATATCCCCCCGACAGGAAATATATCTTCCCACAAACAAAAACCAAACAGCTTGGAAATCTGGTCTTAAAGATACACATTTTAGAAGCTCCAAGCAGAACTGTTTACAGAAGAGAATGTTGCCAGAGAAAACCTAGACAGACCTGTCTCCAGTGAACCTCCTTCCAGGTACGAAAAGAAGACAGAACAAAGGCCTGATTCCCTCGCTCCCATGGGAACCATATTTAGAAATAATAAATGAAGTAAGATTGTATGATTTAATAAAGTCCCCTAGTACAGTTATTTTGCAGATAATCACTGAAGGTTTTTTAAAATTCCTTTACAACAATATTTTAAACACATGAAAAGCAGGAATTGCCCCAGACGAACATTCCTTGAGAAGCCCACATCTTCCAGCCAGTCTATGTTAGACCAATACAGAGCACAGATATTTTGACTTGCTGTGGGGCAAGAGCTCATTTCTCATAAGGTTCCCTCCCAATTACAGCCGAGATGGAATTTACCCCTTGCCTTGATAGTCACGCATGTCTTAATGAAAAACACACCTTCTCGGGCCCTCTAACAAAATCAGTCCCTCAGTAGGAGAGTGAGAGCTTGTCTCCAATCCTGCATGGAAATGCACATTTGCATGCTAATTATCCAAAAAGCTCCTCCAATTCACTGAGGTGTTATAGAAATGCTAGGTCAGAATTCTAGAAGTCCCCACTTTACCATCCACGTCCACGGAGAGGAACAGGAACTGAGGATGGTTTAGGTGGAACCAACTGGGACACAGTTTATTTTTAGCCATTTAAAAAATCCACATTAGTTGAATTAATCATGTCCAGATTAAGCAGAGAACTCTCTCTTGGAGTTACTCTGATTGTGGATCAGAGCAATCAGCTTATTTTTCTCCCATCATTTACAGCTTAAGGAGGCCCTTTCACTCTGAGCCCGAATACAAGAAAATACAATTGTCAAAACTGGCAGACCGCTCCACAGAACCACTTGATCACGGCTCCAAAAGCTCTGTTCAATGGCTAAAAATACGTTGTTTTCAAATAGGGTTATAACTGAAAAGAATTATTTTTCGATGGAATAAAATGAAGCTCATCTCTGCAGCAAAGTCAATCTGTGAATACAATTTGGAAACTGCCTTCTTTCGAGGAAAACAAGGAAAAGGTGGGAGACCTACTTTTACTCACACATATAAATGAGAAGTAAAAGGCTCTCTGGTCTTCTTTTCTTCATCCTCTATATTTGCAGGTGTTGGGCAACATTTTTTCCTTTTCAGAAAGATGCTGTTTCTTTTGTTCTGCCATTTTTCTGTTTTGCTTCCAGAAGGCTTTGCAACCCTGAGAATGCCGAAGGGAAATGGACATTTTTCATAATGTTTCTTAGACTTTGACCATTGGTGATTTGTGTTCTGACTTCTTTCCATTTGTGCCAACCTTTCTTCTGTTCTAAATGCTCTTTCACCCACTTGTGAGCCCCATGATTCGGTGCCTCTCAGAGCAGTGTTCCCATATTAAACAGAAATTCCTGGAAGGCAGAGCCAGTGTGCCTGCCTTCTCATCCTTATTGAATCCCAAACCAGCCCGACCCAAGCCCCTGGAGCCAGAGGCCTGGATGGAGGGCACAGGAAATAACAGATATCTGCTTTACTGACCCCTAAGCTCAAAATCTTTCTCACGAAATTGTCTGCATTTTCAAATCTTGAATTAAAGTAGTGGGGCTTCCCTGATGACGCAGTGGTTGAGAGTCCGCCTGCCGGTGCAGGGGACGCAGGTTCGTGCCCCGGTCTGGGAGGATCCCGCATGCCGCAGAGCAGTTGGGCCCGTGAGCCATGGCCGCTGAGCCTGCGCGTCCGGAGCCTATGCTCCGCAATGGGAGAGGCCACAATAGTGAGAGGCCCGCATACCACAAAAAATAATAATAATAATAAAATAAAATAAAAGAGTGGATTAAAGTCCAAGAAAACATGTTCCCCTTTTTGAACTGTTTCATAGGCAGTTATCACTGAACTCCCCAAACCAAGGATCCTAAGTATACACGGGGATGGAGCAGTGATGAAGAGAGCAGGGTTTAGAAGCATGCAGTGTAGACAGTGTGATATGTGTCTACACTGTGATATTCACTTAGCACTTTCTGAACACCAGTCAACATTTCACAGGGTTATTCAAACTTTTTTCCCCTACAAAACGGTGGAATCGTGAGTAAAACAATAAATATTCTGGCAGTTGTCTTTACATAGTAAACATTATGTAATGGCAGCTACTTTTCATAGAAGTGTAGGGTTTGGCCTGGTCTAGGGGGTTGATTCAGATGTAGTTTCACCCCAAGTCATGTAATCCAAGATTCCAAGCCACCTGCAAATATGAGTGCTCATCAAACTGGTGATCTGAGGATTGTGTCTCATTAAACAAAGAGGAACCTATCCTTCCACTAAACCCTCGTCCCCTCCTCCATCATTTAATTTATTTGTAAAACAACTATGGAGAACTTATTATTCGATAATTATATGAAAAATTCACCTAAAAAAAGATAATGCTGTCCTAGAAATTAGATTATTTCTTCCCACTGACAAAGATTCTTTCCTTGTCCAAACTTGAGCCTAGTCTAGTTGTAGCAAAAGTCCTAAGTAAGTTTAGCAAAAACCCCCCACCCTTGATTCATGTCCTCTCAAGTGATCCATTGACCCACTCAATCTGCTATGTAACTGTAACTCCCCAGCAGTCTTTACTGTATTGGGAGTTAAGCCCAATCTTTCTCCTCTATTGCAATAGTCCTGAATAAAGTCTTCCTTACCCCTTTAACAGCTGTCAAAATAATTTTTTCCTAGCACCTCCCAAATACTCTCAGAGCACATCTTTATGAATTATCCATTGATATTTCAGTGTTTTTACTTTTTCAGAAAGAATTTTTACGTATTATCTTCCTCATTGCACATAAACCACCATTAAAGATGGAAATGACATCCATAATATGCTTAGAGTAATCAAAGGGTCCCAGAGCAAATGTGTGTTTCAGATCTACAGTTACTAAATCAAAGACTGTTGCCCTAATTAAGTTCAATAAGATTATAACAATAGAGTTTTAAAGTTTGAAGAATTCCTAGAGACCACCTTGTTCAAACTTCTCATTTGACAGCAGAGAATAACTGAGGACCAGGGAAGCAAAGTGATTTGCCCTAAGTTTTTAATAAGTTCCTGGCAATGTTGATTTTGAATACAGGTCTCAGTAACGCTGTAATCATAAACAGCGTCTTCTTTTTGGTGGTCTCCACCAGAGCCTGTTCCCCTACACACAAAGCCTCCTCCCCCAGGAGTCAGCACCATTCTGGGTGCCGTGAGGGTGTCTGCTACATCCTGAGTGAGGTGGTGAGACCTGGGACCAAGTGCAAGAGTGAGGCTCTCGTCTGAGCACTGCAGGGGACTGACTGCCTCACCGATGTGATCAAAGGGCTGGCACACGCGCCTGCAAGTGCTTTCTGGTTTACCAAGCCCTGTCACCTTGGGATTCATGGGATGCTTACAGAGACCTGGGGGGCAGGGCAGATGCTGCTCATCCCCATCCACACCTAAGAGAAGCGGGGCTCAGCGAGTTTGTCGCCCGCCCTGTTTTCCATAACCACTGGGTGCCAGGAGCACAACAGCCCTTGACTCCAAACCATTTGTTCTTTCCTTTCTCCCATGTGGATACCACTCCAGGTGATTTCCAAGGTCTTCTAGTGCTAGAGACAGAAGATAGAGGAGGACGAGGGGTAGGGGGAAGACGAGGAAAGAAAAGGGGATCGAATCTACGGCTTTGTGTGCGCACGTAACTTTCTACATCTCCTTACTAAGATGATTTATGAGAAACCCTCCTTACTTCATCACTGGCACAGTTGAAAGAAAATAATTTACAGTGATCCTAGTTAGACTCACGGCACTATGTCTACATAATATATTTCCCCAAGGAGTTCAAATAATCCGGAAATCATGGCAGACGACTGGCCTTGAGCAGTAACCACAGTGGCTGGCCTCCTCTACTGAGCAGAATATCATGGGGCATGTCCTGGGGCCCAGCTCCTCTTCCTTGGTACCTTCATAGAAATTCTCCCACAGTCCAGTCAAATCAGAAACTGGCTGGTGTGAGGGAACGCTCTTAAGCCAGGGAGAGCACTACTTCTCTCTGCCTGGAGTGTGTAAAACATGAACAACATAGCATTAAATCACTTATATTTCCCCTTTTTATGATGTCACTGCAAATTAGCTATTCTTTGCGCTTGTAATTAGAGGCTAGAACAGATGGGGAGGCTGCAGTTCAGGGAGAAAAATCTGCAGGTGCGCAATGGCTGTGCAGGACCTCCTCCCTGCAATTCACCCAGTGCTGCCTCCGGAGAATCCCTTGCAGCCCCACCCCTCCCAGTCGGGGAGAGTCCTGCCTGCCAATGAGAGCACCTTCCCAGCTGCCCAGGGGAGCCTCCAAAGCAGAAGCTGCATTTCTCACAAAGTCCTTCCCCTCTCAACTTGATTTGGAGCAAGTCCCAAGAACTCTGTCCATCACACATAAACCCCAAACTAAGCATTTTCGAACAAGAGCTGATCATAAGTCAAGAAGCACTGGGGAAGGAAGCAGGGATCACTGCTCTTGTCTCCAACGTCTGGTTTTGCCTGGAAAACAAATTCCAAGGAAATAATGCAAACAGCTCCTGAGTGTCTTGTGTGGCTTGGTGTCTGCCACACAAGGGCGTCCTTAATAAATACTCGTGAAAGGGTGCTTGGCTGGGGAGATAAAATATATAGGAGCTGAAAGGTCCTTTTGCTGTGCAAGGCTCTTCCTGGAGAATCCAATCAGCCCAGGAATTCCTCCTCCGTCTTGGGCTGAGACCTGGGCCCCGTGACCTACCCCAGAGCTGGGAGCCAGGCAGGGGCACACTATCCCGGGAAGGCTCCCACTCCCACTGCCCCCAGCTGGACTGGCCACCCCTTTTCTTTCCCAGGCTATCTCCTCTGCCCTGAGAGCTCATCCAGCTGCGACCAAGAAATTGGAAAGCCTCAGAAAATGAAAGGTAAACTTTCCAAAAGCCTCAGCCCCTTTTTCAACCCCGCAGGAAGCGGTTTACATCTGGGATATTGGATAGCACTTTGGGCCCAGTTAACACATCTCTCCCACCACAAATCACCCGGCCGCATTCTCAGATGACACTGGCCAAATAAACTCTGGGATCATAAGGCGCTGCTGCCTTTTGTTGAAATGTAAAACGAGGGAGAGGAAACTGGATATAGGACATTGGCTTGAGAATCAGGAACTGATTCGAAATCCACTTGGAATCCCTTTCCTGTTCTCTCTGCCGTGAAAATGCAATTTTGGTTACACAGCATATGGGTGATACCACTCAGCCCTCCATTACAATCGGTCCTGTCCAACTTAAACCAGCCTGCAAAGAGTTGCTGACAGCCAACAGCTGAAGGAAGACGTTTTAACTGGTAGCGGTGAGCAAATGTTTGCATGCTGAAGTCTTGGATGGGTTATGGCATTTTAGTCTTGCTTTGCAAACTAAAACCCTCCATGTGTTACCATTTGGAGAAAACAGTATTACAAAGAAGGGAGTTCTAAGGAAGAATAAACTACGCTCAGGAATTGGTTTAAACTTTTTTTTTCTTTTCGTTTTTAAACTGAAATATAGTTGACGTATGGCTTAAACTTTTTTTTTTTTTTTTTTTTTTTTTTTTTGGCCGCCCTCACGCCTTGTGGAATCTCAGTTCCCCGACCAGGGATCGAACTTGAGCCCTCAGCAGTGAAAGCACAGACCCTAACCACTGGATGACAGGGAATTCCCTGACTTAAAGTTCTTAAGAGCACTCTCCACAATACCCAGAGTAGCAAGGAGAAAACTTAAGCTTTGCCACTGTGGTTTGATATTCCTTTGAGGGTGATCCAGCATCTTTAGGATCATCTTTTGGAATCTTTCAGGCTCAAGGTGGCAAATTTCTCCCCTGCATTGCCTCCCACCCCATTTCTCCCCAAGATGGCATCTGAGTGGTCACAGGTCTGCAGAGCCACTGGGCCCTCTGAGGGGACCACCGGGGGAGGGGGAGCTGCTGGCATCTAGCTTTATTTTAAGGAGGGAGGGAATACTAGCACCACGGTCCCAGCTATTTGACTCTGGTCACAAATTCCACATGTTCTCTGGTTTCTCTCTTCTAACCTGTCTTCCATCAGCCCACTGACCTCTTCAGCCCCTTGCTGGGGCATGCAGTTAAGTTCCAGATTCCTGTCAAACACTTACGAAGACTGGGAGAGCCAGGAGCACCACGTGCCATGGCCACTGGCCCAGACACCTCCCTCTGCCAAAGCTGGATGATGGCTCCCTGGTGTCCTGTATGACAGACTCCCTCATGCTATACCCAGGAAAATTGGCCACTGAGTCCTGATGTTCTCAGGTTTTCCAAAACCCACAGGATGTTCCTTGCCTTTCCAAACCCTGATACTCAAGAACAAGGAGAAAATAAGAAGCTTGACATTGACCTCCCCATCTTACTTCCCTGACTCCCCACATTTAACCAATGGAGGGAACAGGCTTTTCTCTTACTATCATACCTGCCTGCTTCCTTACTCCAGCCTCATGATGGGTGAGTGTTATCAGTTAGCTATTGCTACGTAACAAACAACCGTGTATCTTAGGGGCATCTAACTTGTGAGCATTTATTTAGCTCACATGTTTGTGGGCATGCTGGATGTTGGCTGATCTATGTGTCTCTCACTCTCCTTCTCAGACCAGAGGGCCTGCCTGAGCCATGTTCTCATGGAAATGGTCGAATCACAAGAGAGCAAGTGAAAACACCCAAGTCTTCTTAAGACCTAGGTACAGAACTTGCACCCTTTTACTTGCACCTTATTCTTTTGCCCAAGGCAAGTCATGTGGCTAAACACAAGGTCATAGGTTTGGGAAATACACTCTGCCCCTTTGGTGGGAGAAACTGCAAAGCCACAGGGCAAAAGGAGTGAACAGAGAGAGAAGAAAAGTTCTGGGGGCAATGATAGACTCTACCACGGTGCAGTAAGGGGGAGAAACTGGCTTGCTAACAATGGAATATAATTTGGGAATTCTTTCAAAATTATTAGATCCATTACATTCATCTGTACACTGGTGCCAAAAATACATGGTTACTTGACCTACTAGGTAGATTAATTTATCCTTGGGAAACATTTTTGCTTTTTCCTCATCTTGCTGGCAGGTTACAAGTGGGAATCTTCACCAGCTTGTCAAGGCGTACAATTGTTTATGAAAAGTGGTCCACTCCCCCAGCATTGTCCATTACAAAGAGAAGACTGCTTCTCCACAGTGGTGTCCTCCTGGCCTCTGCCTCTTGTTGCCCACCCTTAGAGGATTTCCAGCCTCCAGACTGTGAAGGAGGCTGCTCGTAAAGCTAGACTGTGCACCATTAACTTGTCCGTTTAATGGACATGGAGTAATAAGTACCCACCCCTTCCTCACACAGAGATCATGTATTCTAACCTCACCTCTATATAACAGATTACTTACAGGAGAAACACAGATCTTTTTCTGCCTAACCTGGGGATCCACAACATCTATGTCTTTATCAGAGACTCTGGTATGGAAAGAAAACTGCAAATGATAATACTTAGAATAGACATCATGATCTTCTGGAATTACATATTATACCAGGATGCGTATTATCTCTGTCTCCAGAATTGCCTTATTATTTAAGATTAAACATACCAACATACAACAAATATTAAAGCCAAAATGAGCATATGATTTAATAGGGAATATATAGGGTGCCAGGAATCATTTAACATGGTGATAATACTAACATTTTGAATACTTACATTCCAGATACTATTCTAGGCATTTGTATACATTCCTCATTTAATCATCACTATAATTCTTTGAAGGTACTATTATTATCTCCCCTGTAGAAATGAAACCTGAGGCTGGAAATTTAGGTAACCTGCCCAATTCCAGGGTCACTTGGATAGTCAATGGTGGGGCTATGATTCCAACCTGTATATACAGAAATATGAGGTCAAAAGTCACTCACTTTCCCCTCTAGGTCTTAGCTCAGCCTTGAGATATCCTACTCTGATTTTGTATAAATTCTTTAACTGTTGTGATTTAAGTTTACTATTTTTAGTGTCCGGAAGACACAATGTCTGGAATTCATAGTCTTTCCAGGAGGCTAGAACAACATACAAAAAATATTCAGAGTGGTTCTCTTTTAGGTGGTGGGATTTCAAGGGATTTTTGGTTTTTTCTTTTCTCTGTGCTTTTCTGTATTAAGTTTTCTATATCAAATAATATTACGTTTACATTGAGTAGAAAATTGAAATTTTCTTCTCACGATCTTTTTAATATAAATATAACTGGCATGGAACTTTATATTAGTTTTAGGTGTACAACATAATGACCTGAGATATCTATATATATCAAAATGCTCACCACAATAAGTTTAGTTAACATCCATCACCTCACATAGTTACAAATTTTTTATTATTATTTAAAATTATTTCTGATTTTTAAATTACTTTGGAAACTAGTTATTTTTGGTAAAAATGTGTTATTTATACACATGAATGGGTTTATTACTGTTATTTTTTAATGAACCAATAAATAATTGAATTTCTGTTGTAATTTCTAGTACAGTAAATGGTGATTAATATAACCTACAGAAACAATTACTCTTTAAAATCTTCAGTAATTAGAGTGTAAAGGGGTTCTGAAGCCAAAACATTTGAGGAATGGTGATGGATACAGTACAAGAGGATTTGAAGATGAAGGTTCTAAATTCAAATTCCAGTTCCATCACTGAACTGACTTTGATTTTCAATAAGTTACTTAAGGGTAGGCTCCAAAGTCAGACTGTCTGGGGTCATAATTTTGGCTCCACTGCCTGCTGGTAGTGTGACTCTGAGTGAGTCACTTTACCTTTGTAAATAGGAATGACTATAATACTCCTTCATCTGGTTGCTGCGAGGATTAAATGGCATTATTCTTCTTAAATGCTAACAACTGTTCCTACCACAGAGTAAGAGCAATTATTATGAGTCTCAAACATTTTCAAATAGAAAAAATTTCCTTCTTTTTTCTTCATCTTGTGGCTCAAAATTGTCCATCATAACTACGTGTGATTCTCAAGGGCTGGAAGTTATAAAAAGAGTGACCTTCTCCATCTTCACCTCCGTTGGGCAGGTACGGAAGTCAAAACGGGTCATTGTTATTTTCCAGAAGGAGGACGTGAGCAAGGCAGGTTGTGACTCTAAAGCAACAGAAAAATGATGGAGGTTGCAGGTTGACACAGGAGCTTGGAAGGACCCTGGGGAGACCCAGACAGCCAGGCCCCCAGGATGTCTGAGACCTCCTGTACCTGGAACATCCTGGTTCCCTAATTCAGCCCAAAGCTGGTTCTTTCCCTGTTCCCCCGCCACACCATATGGTCCACAAAAACACCATATCCCAATGTCTCTGGAACTCCCCAGTCCTACAAAAAGCATCCTTCCCACCCCTCCTCCCTTCCCTTCTCCCTGACCCCCCTCCACACCCTCCCACCTGGAAGCTGGCAGCCCTCTTCTCTGTCAAATCCATTAATAGACAGATGAAGGCCTTCCCAGAACAGTTCCAGAGCCTCTGGAGTTAGAAGCCTCCCAGCACCAGGGCCGGCAGCCCGCCTTCTCTTTGCACAAAGGTGAACTATTCTGAGGCTCTCAGCGCCCCCTAGCGGGCCCTTCCTTTTACCAAATCCCACAGACACAGCAACCTCTTTATCCACAGGGGAGGATGCCTGTCGTTAGGAGCAAGAAGGTTACAAAATAATGATTCTATTCTAATAATACAACAAAACCCTAGAAACCTTCTCTGCTCCCTCACTCTCCAAATTATTCTTCTAAGAAGGTAGACAGAGGAGAAAGAAAGTTGTTAAGCCAAGGGACACCTCACTCTACAACAATGTTCAATTTGTCTAGAAGTCCTAGTAAGATTCCCTAACACAAAAACAGAGTAAAACAGACTATGGAGTAAACAGGGATGCAGAGACGGGACCGGAAAAAATAAAGGCAGGAAAGATGTGGATTCAGCAACAGCTGAGGCTTGACCCAGCTCTGATACTTTGAGCTGCTGGTTTATATTTGAATGTAAGTTCAAGTGTCTGTAAGTTCAAGACCAATGAATGGAAGTTCAAGAGCATTAAGAATGCCCTTTGGGGAGACTCACAAGCAGGACGGTCAGTGTCTGCTTTTCTGCAGTTGCCCTACCCAGGCAATAAAGCTATGAACCCCAGATTAGGAGAGAAAATTTCTCTGAGTATAACACCCTGTCTCTGAAAAGCCACACTTTTCCAGGCTACAGCTGCCTCAGGAGGCCCCGAAGGAGTCCCAGCTAGAGAGTCTGACCCCCTCCACTGTCAGAGACCCCACCCTCTTTAAATGGAAGATTGTTCCAATGGAAAACCTCTTCTGTACATTCAGCTCAGGATGAGAGCAGACTGCTTTCACTTGTAACTTTCAAGGTCAGGTTGTTATAACCTAGAACTCTGGGAAACAGCATCATGAAATCGTAAGAGCTGTGTTTAGCCAAAGTGGTATGTTCTTATATCAATCATTCACGCAACCCTGTACAAATGCAATTTTAACAGATGTTAGTACGTACATGAGCTGGGAGAGCATCTCCATTAATAACTGTCTGCTTGTTCTGGGAGACTGGGGAGACCTTTTCTCAGCTACAGGCTCAAGTTCGGGGTAGGCTGGGAATAGTATCTCCATTTAGACATTTTTAAAGTAACATTAGTAGAGGCTTGAAAGTCCCTGACAAATGGCAGGACATAAATATGTGACCAGTGTGACTGTTTTTTAACCCGTTCATGCAGGGAGTAATTACTCCTTGGTCTTATTTGATGCATGCTAATTGCTACCTTTTTCAAATTGATTTGATTTGAGGTCCCTGGTCTCTTAGTGACAATAGGGAAATTAAGAGGAAAGGTGACATTTCCTGAGAAAGAACAGCAATTCCCACATGAAGAGGCTGCCATTGGGGCCAGGTGGTGGCAGCTGTGCCCCCAGCACAGGGAGAGACCAAGGGCAGGTGGGCAGGGGCTGAATATCCTGGAGCCAACCTTTTCCTTGGCAATTGCCCATCTCACTAATAAAAGAAAGCTCATGAAGGGGGAAAGACTCTTTTTTGGTCAGGCTGGGTATAAACACTCTTCTGACTCTTCCTAAAGTGAAGGCCCAGGAAGATCTGTTAAGTAGCTGACGCCAGCACTTATCTTTTTGATGCAAAGTTCTTGTCATAATGTTATAGGAACCACCGTAAAATGCCAGCATGGACATATGTTTAAAGCGAGAGCCAGGGAGACTGTGTCAGAAAAATATAGAAAGGACAGAGATTGGTTGATTCAAGAGCTAAACTACTTCTATCTGCAGTATCGAGTTTACTGCAGTTCAAGAAATAATTTGTGGGACTTCCCTGGTGGCAGAGCAGTTAAGAATCCTCCAGCCAATGCAAAGGACATGGGTTCGAGCCCTGGTCCAGGAAGATCCCACGTGCTGCAGAGCAACTAAGTCTGTGCGCCACAACTACTGAGCCTGCACTCTGGAGCCCGTGAGCCACAACTACTGAGCTCGTGTGCCACAACTACTGAAGCCCACGCGCCTAGAGCCCACGCTCCACAACAGGAGAAGCCACCGCGATGAGAAGCCTGCATTCAGCAACGAAGAGTAGCCCCTGCTCGCCGCAACTAGAGAAAGCCTGTGCGCATCAACGAAGACCGAACACAGCCATAAATAAATAAATAAATAAATAATTTGCAAGAAAAAAATATATTATTAAACTTAAAAAAAAGAGGGACTTCCCTGGTGGCACAGTGGTTGAGACTCTGCGTTCCCAATGCTGGGGGCCTGGGTTCAATCCCTGGTCTGGGAACTAGACCCCACATACGTGCTGCAACTAAGAGTTCGCATGCCATAACTAAGGAGCTGGCAAGCTGCAACTAAGGAGGCCATGTGCCGCAACTAAGGAGCTGGCAAGCCACAACTAAGACCTGACGTAACCAAATAAATAAATAAATATTTTTTTAAAAAAAAGAAAGAAGTAATTTGCCCGACAAGATCTGGTTGTTTGTCACCTGTCAGAATGGCTATCATCAAAAAGAACAGAAATAACACGTGTTGGTGAGGAGGTGGAGAAAAGAGAACCCTCACACACTGTTAGTGGGAATGTAAATTGGTGCAACTACTGTGGAAAACAGTATGGAGGTTTCTCAAAAACCTAAGACTAGAACTATGATATGACTCAGCAATTCCACTTCTGAAAAAAACAAAAACACTATTTCGAAAAGATACATGCACCCCAGTGTTGTAGCAGCATTATTTACAGTAGCCAAGGTATGGAAGCAACCTAAGTGTCCATCAACAGAACACATGAATGGATAAAAAAAGATGTGAGATATATATATATATATATAGATAGATAGATAGATAAGATAGATACACACAATAGAATACTACTGAGTCATAAAAAAATGAAATGTTGCCATTTGCAGCAACATGGATGGACGTGGAGGGCATTATGCTAAGTGAAATAAGTCGGACAGAGAAAGACAAATACTGTATGGTATCACTTATATGTGGAATCTAAAAAATACAACAAAGTAGTGAATATAACAAAAAAGAAGCAGACTCACAGATATAAAGAACAAACTAGTGGTCACCAGTGGAGAGAGGGGAGTGGGGAGGGGCAATATAGGGGTAGGGGATTAGGAGGCACAAACTATTATGTATAAAATAAGCTACAAATGAAATAAGGATATATTGTACAACACAGGGAATATAGCCAATATTTTATAATGACTATAAATGGAGTATAACCTCTAAAAATTGCGAACCACTATATAGTACACCTGTAACTTACAAAATATTGTACAGCAACCATACTTCAATTAAAAAAAAAAAAGATTTTGTTCTTTATCGCTGATGTGCCCTTGGTCATGCTCGGGGAATTAGCTGTGGGATGTGCCCACATTTAGGCATCTCTCCAGAATACTGGCTACTAACCAGTCAATTTGTTGACATCATTGTCTAACTGTAAACAGTTAAGCGATTACTGACACCATTAACTTAGGCCAAGGAGTTGTGCCCTCCCAAAACTACAAACCACTTTAAAAGAAAAGTAATCTTTTATGTTCCATTCATTAACTACTACTACTTTGCATTGGCCAAACCTGGACATACTCCAGTACAAGAAGGGAAAGTGAGTTCACTGCTCTCATAGCAGGATTCGATTACAAGCACTTGTTCTCACTCTAGACTCAGAGCAGTGGTCTCCAACTTCAGTGGCATCAGAATCACCTGTGATCTGGCGATTACTGGGCCTCACTCTCAAAGTTCCTCATTCAGTAGTTTTTGGGTAAAACGTGAGCATCTGCATTTGCAACAGGCTCCAGGTTGTACTGATTCTGCTGGTCTGGGGCCACCCTTTGGAAACCACTGACCTAGAACCAGAAGAAATCTCCCACTTAGGCTAGGCTGACTCTCTCCCAATATATGGAAACACAGCAGATGCTACTCACTTCTGAAAAGTTAACTACCATTTTGACTTATAAATGAAGGAGACAGGCAGTTTTGAGAATTTCTAAATTAAAGTCTTTTCGTTAATAACCCATGGGGATTTCAATTTTAATCTTCTTCATGCCCTGGAAAGATTGTCATTAGAAACAAGGAAAACACTACATTCAGAAATGGGTCACAGCTGCCACCACACTGAGGGCATCTGAGCCAAATAAAGGTACACAACTACTATTTCCCCTATTCTTCACATCAAATATATCCGAAGAATACTGATATATTCTATATCAGTAGAATCTCTAAGATGTCTAGGACTAAGAAGGAAAAGTAAAGAGTTAAGATCTAAATGCAACAATTCAAGAGCAAGGAAAGAGATTCAGAAGCACTCAACAGCTTTATCATTTTTTAAACTGCCCATTTTAGCACAGGATTTTTAAATTGGAAAAGAGATAGCAAATTCTACCTATAACTGCATCACAACACTTCATTCACTCCTTGGCCCTCAGCTTTGCAGATTTGTAGATTGATGATACAAATGGGCTATTGTTTAATTATATGCATAACTAATGAGTAACTATATGCTCAGGGTGCAGCTTTAGCTGAGTCCTTTGTATCAGGAAGATGCGTTCAACCATGAACTCTGCAGTCAGGGTTCTGAAGGTTTGGCAACCTCAGCAAAGAGCTTAGCCCCAGTCCATGTTCATTCATTGATAATTTCCATTGGCATAGTTAATGATGGTGACAATATACCAAAGACCACCTCTATAACTGCCTAGATGGGACTCGGTGATTGGATTGTTTAAAAAAAATGACAGAATGAACACATCCAAATTCAGCTGGAGGCGTAAGTTCCAGTGTGTTAAAAATTCTGTCAAACTATTCAATACTTCACAGTGAAACGTTATATTGTTTCACATACTTAATTACATCGTTGCTATATTCACATGGTGAGACTGGGTTTTTAGGGAGGAATGGCCATGTTTGCCTTTGAGTTTCAAGACTGTATGTCATGGGCTAGTGAGATTATGAAGTCTGGGGTCCTGCTCTTCAGAACTGAGAGGAGGAAGAGGAAAGAAGAAATCGTAAGAGCATGGCGCTCCGAGCTGGGCGTTTTCACGGGTGCAGGCAGGAACTGGGAGCAGAAGATGGAAGGGCATGGAAATCCACAGATGAAACAACTCTGGGTGTTCCTTCCCCACGTAAGGTGGTTATTTGGAAAGGCCAGACTTACACCTCTTCCCAGCAGGAATTTTCTCAGTATTGAAGGGAACGATGCTTCCTGTCTGAACCCAAGGTACATGAGCCCATCTCTAAGCACCCCCAGCAGTTTATACAGCACTCAATAAAAAGCAGTTGTTATAATGAAACTTTTGCCAGGAACTGATGCTCCAGTGCTTTGCAACATAGCTGAATATAGCTGGATATTCATCCAAGTTCAATAGATGGGGTAGATGTTGTTTTCCAGGACTCAGAATGATGGCGCTGGGGCTTCCCTGGTGGCGCAGTGGTTAAGAATCCGCCTGCCAATGCAGGGGACACGGGTTCGAGCCCTGGTCCAGGAAGATCCCACATGCCACGGAGCAACTAAGCCTGTGTGCCACAACTACTGGGCCTGTGCTCTAGAGCCTGTGAGCCACAACTACTGAGCCCATGTGCCACAACTACTGAGCCCGCACTCTAGAACCCGTGCTCCACAACAAGAGAAGCCACCACAATGAGAAGCCTGCGCATCGCAACGAAGAGTAGCCCCCGCTCGCCACAACTAGAGAAAGCCTGTGCACAGCAACGAAGACCCAATGCAGCCAAAAATAAATTAATCAAAAAAAAAAAAAGAACGATGGCTCTGCCTCCAGAAACCTAAAGCTGTCAAATGCCACAAATTTGCTTTTTGTTGTTGTTGATATATTTATATCCTACCTTGTTCCACAAATAATTTGAAGAGGCATATGCATGCCACCTTAAAATACGTAAGTGTGAATTAAAAAGGTGAGGAATAATATAGATAGAATGGAAAGACATGATCAGAAGCCCTCATGCAATCTCCAAAATTGAAGACTAGGCCAGAAATTGGGCTCTGAGCTTTTCAGCAGCCAAAATAATTATAATAATAATAGAAATGCAAAATTCATATTGTCTATCAAAAGGAAACATAACAATTCATCCAAAGAAAGGCTTTTTCCCAATTCTTGGGTTGAAAGTACATTCCTATGGGAGATGGCCTGGTCATGGTGCATTAACCTCACCCTTCCAGTCAAGCCCATCAGGGAAAGGACACTGGAATTGATGTCAGAAAACCTGCGTCTGAGTGGCTGTTCCAGTTGATCTTGGGTTAGTCACTTGCCTCTTATAAAGCAGCAAAACATACTCCACAGCTGGCATGAGAATTAAGATCTTGAGATAAACAAAAATCACAAAGTGCTGTTCAAGGAGAAAACATTTTAAAATCATGTTTTCTTTATTACTCTTTTAGTTTCCCTTGCCATACGGTCAAGCATACCCCACACACATCCTCCTGGGTCTCTGAGGTCCACAGGTGCATCTCTGGATTCAAAACCAGCCTACATCCTGGAGAGCTGATTTCCTTCGGGGGCTTGCTCTCCACAATCAGTAACTGTGAACAGTCCCTGATTTATTACAGCCCTTCTCAAGTTCAATCTCTTGACCAGCAAGTCAGAGATTAATCTGAAAAAACTGTTCTGTGTTCATTTGTCACAATTTCTACTTTTTGCCCAGCTCACTCCATCGTCCTTTCTCACCATTCTTTCTTCACGGTGAAGAACTAACACACATCCCAGGAAGCCTCTGCACTTACATAAAATCTAAAGCAGAACATCGGCAATGACTACAATTTTATTTTGTATATTCATTTCTTTAAAAGTCATTATGCTTTGTTCCTAAAGTCACAAAAGAGATGACATCAATTGCTTAATTTGAAAGGTTCAATATAATGAAAGATTGTCTTTAATCCCAAATTCTCAAATACCAAAGATAAAATACAAACTATAGAAAAAGTGTTACAAAGCCAAGATGAAAATTTTACCAAATGACCATTAAAACAGAGGCTCAGACTTGTAACTAGTATGCTAACATTATGGGAATTTGTCTATTTTTACTTTGGTATTGGTGGTAGTGACTGGACCTCTTAAGATGATAAAATCTCTTTACTCAAAGCAAAGGAACTCATACAAAAGGAGAACGGTTATCCATTTCTTGTTATGTAATTTTTTAACACTTCTGCTTCCTCTTTCTCATGACATATGGGGATAGGTTCTCCAGGTGAGAGAGATTCAATGGCTCAAATTTGTAAGATGCATGAGTGCATTTTATCAATGAGGTCACCATGTGGAAAACTGCTGTTTCAAGGCACTAATCACAGGTGAATGAATAAAAGTGGTACTTTCTTCATACTTAAAGAGATAAGATGTCTTCTAATTAAGGAATTTATTTCATTTATGACAATATCCATCCCAGAGTCCAGTAATTTCCCTGTATTTTATTTTCTAAGACAAGGGATGAAATAAGAAGTATATTAATACTTTATCCGAAAAAAATGTTGGTAACTCATAAATTAATTTTCTAGATAGAGTAACCTTGCTTCTTTAAAATCCCAAACTTAGAAAAAAATCTGCCACCGTGGATGGCAATCTTTCTAAAATGAATTATATATGTAAATGATTTACTAAGGAATTTCAATTCTTTGAGAATGTAAAGGCAGCACCTTCCCCTCAGTCCCGACTTTCAGTGGTGCTATGTCAAATGAGTTTTTCCATTCTCCTAATGATGTCTTAGGCAGAATCTATAATTTCTGGTTACTTTCAGTTATTAGAACCTAGCTAAATTCAAAGCTCCCTCTGTACCTGACACAGGCTAGGTTTGGGGGCCAAAAGCCAGGAGTGGGGTCTGGGCCATGGTTTGCTTATTCATTCTTTCTCCCACCCTAGCATGTTGATTTGGTAGATGATGGAGAGGATGCTGGCCCCACTGCTGGGTCCAGCTGCTCTCCGGTGGGAAGGTAGAGGAAGGACAAGGGAAGTACCATTGAAACACTGTGCTCACAGCACTTAATAAGCAGCAGTTGTTATGATAATAAAATGTTTTTCAGAAACTGATGTTTGAATGTATATAGCTGGATATTTATCCAAGTGCAAGTGAACAGATGGGTTTGACATGCTGTTTTATAGAACTCAGAACGGCGGCCCTCTGGCTTGCCTTTGGTTTGGTCTAATAGTTGGTGACTTAGACTGATGGGGTAGACTTCTCATAGGTGGCTTCTCCCCTTTAGTTGGGTGGTGTTCAGCTCCATCTCAGCCCCCTCTGTCACTGAAGACCACTCAGAGCAATAGTCTAAGCTCCCTCTCTGCCTCTCTAGTAGTCCACACGTCCAACCCTTTCTCAGGATGGACCACACCATCACTTGACTTGGGGGTCTCCTGGGAAGCCCCACAGCTCTTACCCTTTCTCTGGGTTCCATACTCCTTCATGTGGAGCCATGGGTATGACTAGGATACTTTTCCCTTCTCTCAGGGGGCAGAGAGAGTTTGGTTGGGGTGGAGCTGTATCCTACTTCTTCCAGGCCACTACCACGGTTCAAGACTTGCTGGTACAGAGTACTCCACTGGGCACTCCTGACCAAAAACTGACGACAGCTCCCTTGTGCTTGTATGCCCCCAATTGCAGAGAATTCACATCAAGTACTCTTAAGAATTGTCTCACCACCCTCTGCTCTAACTTGTTAAGCCTCCAGCCAGGGGATCAGAAGCAAGTCTCTCGCAAGTACTGCAATTTCTGTAAGTAATTATCCTGGGGAAAAGGAGAGAATTAAGTTAAAGAAAAGAAAAAGGAGTCAGAGTTTGCTTAAGTCCTCTTCTGGAATACATTTGACTGGATCAAGAAGTGGAATAGAACCACAGTCCTCAGGGAAAGAACTAGAATGTTGTTTCACTTCTCTTAGAAAGAGTAACTCCTAGAAAGTTCACTATACAGAAGAAAAAGAGACACTTGTGATCTTCAGATTTGCACTATTTATCATAAGGTACGTGCTGTGGTTTTCTCTTTCATTGTCTCTTAGCCCTAGAGAAGAAAAGTTCTTTATGCATCATGTCGTATGACACAGGAAAATATTGCCTCATGGCCCAAAGAGAACCTTCAACTACCTTGACTTGTCAGGCATTAGTATGTCAGGATTGATGGAGTGTTCCTCAGGGGGAAATTAATGAATATGCATTCGTGACTAAAGCTTTTCATTAGTGCCCTCTCTCTCTCTCTCTCTCTCTCTCTCTCTCTCTCTCTCTCTCTCTCTCTCTCTGTGTGTGTGTGTGTGTGTGTGTGTGTGTGTGTGTGTGGTGATGGTTTAAAAACTCTGACTTATACAGTTTGGTCAATGACTCAAGTCAAGTTAGAAAGTAAATAACAGAACTTTCCATTGACGAGATGGCCCAACAAACCAAAGTTAATGCAAGCATTTTATATCAACTACTAAATATATATACCTCTCTCAGTATAGGGTGGCACCCCAAAAATGTTGCTGACATTATTAGTCCACATGGATACTCTTATCTTATACTTTCTTAAAGAAAAAGGCTTTTTACTCTTGTATGTATGTACTAGGAAAATTTTACTTCCATGAGTAAATATCCACAACTTTGGTGGATTAAAGTATTAACCAATGTATTGCCTTTTGGAGATTAATTAAATACTGGTTAGTATGTTGATATTATTTGCTGGCAATCTCATTAACCTCAGATATCCCATCTGAAAGCTTAATGTTCTTTGTTTATATGTAATGTGACACATCTGCAGAATACAGGTAGAAATTCAGATGTGATCACATCTCAGGTTTTATTCTTTATCGTAACAGAGTAGAATTCTGTAGAACTCTGCTGAAGCCAAACTTTGGCTGCAAAGGACTTCTGACCACCTAATCAGAAGATATGATTTCCAACACATATTAACCTAGATGTAAATTTGTACAGTAAACTAGAAATTTAATGCCAGCAAAAGGATTTTTCGTGCAGCAGGTCCAACCAATGGTTTTTCTTTTTTATCGAAGTACAGGTGATTTACAATATTATAATAGTTTCAGGTGTACAACACAGTAATTCAATATTTTTACAACTAGTGGGGTTTGACGAGGGTTTTCCTTCATGCCTGTAATGCTCATTACTCCTTCAACTTGACTTCTTCAAGACCTGTTTCAAGTCTCACCTCTTCTACGAAATGGAAATTATAAATTCAAAATTGGAAGCTGTAATAATCATGGTTATGATAAAACTTTATCCACAACTAAACAGTAATCTTAAAATAATGCAGGGCAGAGGGCAGAGCTAAGGCTGGAAACTGGAGTGAAGGTGAATTTAAGGCACTTCCCGTTGAGTGGAAACTGAAATATACTATTAAATGGGTGTAAATCTTCGCAACCTTCTGGTTTGCAAGGCAGGTGAAAGCATACAGGGTTAGTGTTATTTGCAAAATCCTAAATCAAAATCAGTCCCACAGTCTCACACAGTTAATAAGAATAGATACTTGACTGCTATTATATCCAATCCCCCTTGTGGAAGCAGTATGAGAGCACAATGGTTAAGAAGAGCACAGGAAGTAGAGCCAGGCATTCAGATCATCAAATTCCCACACCCCTCCCCTCCTCCACTGGCTGTGGAGCCTGCAGCACATCACTTCTATCTGTGAACTTCAATTTCTTCATCTATGAAAGAGGGGCAGGAATGATATCCATCTCCTACAGAAGTCAGTTAACGACTAATGCCTCATCCTTGGGGAAGTTAAACGAGATAGCATGTACAGGGACGGGTAGAGTGCTTGGTTCTGTGTCTGTTTGCTGTGGTACTCTTGCTTTGAATGTTTTCCTTCCAGCTTCCAAATTCTCTCTCCATACCTACTTCAATCTCACTGCTATAAAACTATCCCTGACTTTCCCAGCTTCTCCACAAGGATGTTTCCATTCATGTGGGTTGGTTGACTGCCCAATTTGGTTAGAGGCATCATGAAGACAGAAATACTATCAAGTCCTTTATTTTATGACTTTTCACAAGCACTTACTAAAGACTTGTTGACTTAAGTCCTTAAACGAGGTAGCAGTTATAGTATTGGGCGTCTACACACGATGCCTCTTAAATCATAACGTGAACACATAAAGTTCTAGAAAATTATAAATGCTAAGGAATCAAGAAGTAAATGATTTTTATTCAAGGGAAGATTATTTATTTACAAAGGCATAAAAATAGATGACATCCTGTGTGGATAATTATGAGATTTGTGTGAACTTGGCTTTCAGAGAAATGGCGTGTGATGTTCTGCTTTTTAATTTGCAATTCAGTTATCCGAAAGCCCAGACAGATCTGGGTAAGCAGAGAGAAGCAAGATAAAATGTAGTGAAAATAGCCTGCAATGGCCTGCTTATTCAGCTGTGAAGATATGCAGTAAAATGGATACTTTAAATAAAATGTATGCATTCATTATAACAAAAATGAGTATGTTCAATTAAAACATGGGCCTTTAAAACACTACACCAAGAATTAAGAAGGTTAAAAAGCATCAAGATAGTCAAGACAAAATAGATATGATCATCTGAGTCATTTCTATTTCATCATGGCTGTCTACAGAGTTCTCCAGTGAATAGAACTTATTGAAAATCAGATCTACCTCTGATAAGACAAGGGAACCAGAATAGGTCAATCTTTCATTTGCATAGTGAAACATAAGAGTCTACACTATAAGTAAGAAAACACAATCTGTCAGTCTGCTTTTGATCCCACAGAAGAAGAGGAAAGAAGGAGACTGAGGCAGAAAAAAACATTAGAAGACATAATGGCTGAAAAATGTGGAAAATTTTCAACCCAATGGTTCAAGAATCTCAACAAACATCAAGTAGAATAAACATAGCGATAACTACATCTAGGCACATCACTGTCAAAATGCTGAACGCCAAACCTTAACATCAGCTGGTGGGGATGGCAGGAGGATTACATTAGAGGTAGGACAATAAAAATTACCGCTGACTTCTCATAAGACCCAATGAAGCCAGAAGTAAACAGGATGACATTTTTACTGTGCTGGTGTTTAGTGAGGGGGGCTGGAGGGACTGTCAACCTAAAATTCTATAACTAGCAGAAATATCTTTCAAAAATGAAGGCGGGGAGGGATAAATTAGGAGTCTGGGATTAGCAGATACAATTACTATATATAAAATATTTAGATAAACAACAAGGTCCTCCTGTATAGCATAGGGAACTATATTCAATATCTTGTAATAAACTATAACGGAAAAGAATATGAAAATATATATACGTATAACCAGATCACTTTGCTTTACACTAGAAACTAACACAACATTGTAAATTATACTTCAATTTTTTTAAATTCTTAAAAAAAAAGAAATCTAATTCTTCAAAAAAAATGAAGGTGAAAAAAGATTTAAAAAAGAAAAAGTGATTTTGTTGCCAGCAGGTCTGTACTACAATAAATATTAAAGAATGTTCTTCAGGCTGAGGGAACTAATATCAGTTGGAAACTCAAATCTACACAAAGGAATGAAGAACACCAGAAATGATACATTTAGAAACATTTTTTGGTTGTTTTTAAAATTTTTACTTACAGGTTAATTGACCATTTAGAGCAAAAATAAAACAATGTGCTGTGGAGTTTATAGTTTATGCTGAAGATGTATAACAACAATAGCACAAAGTGAGAGGGTAGTAAGTGGTTGTGTATGGTTTAAGATTTTATCTGGGAGGGACTTCCCTGGTGGTGCAGTGATTAAGAATCCGCCTGCCAATGCAGGGGACATGGGTTCAAGCCCTGGTCTGGGAAGATCCCACATACCGCGGAGCAACTAAGCCTGTGCACCACAACTACTGAGCCTGCGCTCTAGAGTCCGCGAGCCACAGCAACAAAGACCCAACGCAGCCAAAAATAAATAAATTTATTTTTTTTAAAAAAGATTTTATCTGGGAATTGGTATAATGGGCTGTGATAAGTTAAGGATGTATATGGTAATCCCTAGGGCAACCATTAAAAAAATAAATAAAACAAAGAGGTATAACTTAAAAAGCCAACAGAAAGGGGAAAATGGAATACGAAAAAACTCAATCCAAAAAAATTCACGGACAAAAACAGATGGAGCAATTAGAAAACAAAAGCAAATAATGCCCCAGGCCAAGTGTAATGGTTCTTGGGGGTAGCTCAATTCCTGTGGGAAAAGACCTTACAAATCTGTTATATTCACTAAATCACATAAGCATAGCTGCACACAAAATCAATCGTGATATCTATGATTACTTATACATATTAAATTAGTATGAATGGGTCCTTAATAATTCCCACTGACTATATTGCACTCAAGAGAAATTTTTAGGACCTTGTTTCCTAGCAGTTTCAACAAGAAGCTTGGAAATCTGCCTTGTGTCAGATAATACATCTTAGAACTAAGAACAATTTCCCCAATCATCGAGGTATTTCTGATTCTATGACTGGGAGTTCCAGTGGTTGCTTGAGACAAAAGGCTTTGGGTATCACCTTTTATTTAAGCTGCCAGGCTTAGCGATTCTGATGTTCCAGCCTCCTGAAGGGAGCAGAGGACGATATTAAACTTGGGAGCCAAACAGACCTGCAGCTAGGGTGTTGAACAGTCGCCTGCATGAACTCAGGTCACCCAGCAGTGGGGCTGGAAAGACAGACAATGGGCCAGGTGCAAATGTCCTCAGTGAATGTGGGAGAGTGACCTGAAGGTTGACAGATGGCAGGACTGAGGACCAGGTCACGGGTGTTGTAGACATAAGTAACGTGAGCCTCACAGCAGGGGCTTGTTTATGGTAGAAAGAGTTCCAGAGGGCACATTGGAAGAGCTTATGTGGAAGGGGAGCCAGGGGAGGGTGGGGGAGTCTGGGTACAGTGAAATCAGATTGTGGGAGACGATGGGTGAATGGAGGAAGCATTCTGTTCCAATGAGGGAACAGAATTCTCTGTTCCTTCTGATTTTCCTTCTGCATTTCTCACATTCTTTAGAAACTGCCCTTCTGCCTGAGCTGTGCTAAGGGGAGCCCAACACGTTCTTTTGTTGTTGTTTACAGCAGAGCAAGACAAAGCGGGCAGGCCACATCCAACGGGACAAAACTGAGACCCATGTGTGGGCTCACTCCAGGTTGGGAGATATCATTTCTACAGCTCTTCTCTGTCAAAACACTTAGAGGGCTTCTGGTTTCATATAACGAGGCAAATTCTTCCGTTACAGATAATGTCTTGGATTTAATCCCGTCACTGCTATCGTAATGTGAACACGAACAACTTAACATCCACATGCTTTGTAATCTCCGTCTATAAACCGTGGAATAGGAGAATGACAATGTCCCCAACTGGTGGGGAGTCTCATGACACAAAGTCATTACAAACACTTTTGTGTCATGTGTGATAAAACAGAATTAGAAATCCATTTCTCCAGCTTTTAAAAACAATGTGTAATGAAGTCAATGCACCATTTTACAATGACTAATAAAATCTAATTTAAATACACATTTTAGTAATTTATAAAATTGAGAGAAATGCCAAGGACTTACTAAGCTTTTTTTTACTTTAGTCCAAACACACGAACACTGTTTTCTTGTTCTCTCATGACCTGTTGATAGTCATAAAAGCCAAGCTATTACCTACATCAAAAATGCTGTACGTTTCTTATAGTGTCCGGAGGTGATTTTTTACACCATCATCTTGGTAGTGTATCTAAAGAGGCATTAAATACAAGGATTATCCTCTCCTTCATCTGCTTTGTAACTCTGAATTCCTTGTTTTTCCGGTGGAATTTAGGAAGCTTCACTTTTTTAACCTCGCAATAGCCATCAGATTAAAGAAAAGCATATATTCAACACCTAATTTTTTTTGAGTAGAACTTTCTTTTTGGTACTGGAGTATAACTTGGACTTTTATGATTTGTTGAAGGTGCTCTCGGTTTCCATTGCAGAGCTGTCCCTATGACAAGCTCTGGAAACATCTTGTTTCAGATTGCCCCAGACCAGAAGCCAATCAAGCAGGAAAAGGCGAGCCCAGCTATGTGATTACTTCCCATATCCAATATTTTGATGCTTTCGTTTTGCTTTAAGTATGGCCAATTCCAAATGCCTCTGGACTCATAAGCAAAATCAAAATAAATACACACACTGACGCAGAACAGTGGGCAACCTCTCTCACACTCAGATATAACACAACTCAATCATACTCAGCTGTCTTCATGGCAAAGGTCCTCAAAGAAGGGCTCTGCACAAAGCTTTTGAGATTGAGAAACCCAGAGCTATGTGGAATAATTTGCTCTTACTTTTTTTTCCATGGTTCTGATTTTTAAGTGTAGGGGATTATCCACTGCCTGTAGCTCATTAATCATGGTAGCTTTTTTTTTTTTTTTTTTTTTTTTTTGGCTGTGTTGGGTCTTCGTTGCTGTGCGCGGGCTTTCTCTAGTTGTGGTGAGCGGGGGCTACTCTTCGTTGCGGTGTGTGGGCTTCTCATTGCGGTGGCTTCTCTTGTTGCAGAGCACGGGCTCTAGGCTCGCAGGCTTCAGTAGTTGTGGCATGCAGGCTCAGTAGTTGTGGCTCAAGGGCTTAGTTGCTCCGTGGCATGTGGGATCTCCCTGGACCAGGGCTCGAACCCATGTACCCTGCATTGGCAGGCGGATTCTTAACCACTGTGCCACCAGGGAAGCCCCGCATGGTACCTATTTGATTATGAAAAGTGCAATCCAAAAGATAGTACTCTGAGGACTTGGCAGAGAAGTTCTATGCCCATCCCTGAAATATGTCAGAACACCCTGCACTCTGCCAACTGTGATTACACTTGGCATTAATTGAAGATGCTGAGAGCTATAAGCCTTCCTGAGTTTAGCCACCTGGAGCAGATTAAAACCTGGGTCCTGCTGGTGAGGAGCTTTGAGGGATTGGGAATACAAGGCTGTTTTAATCTTTTCCAAGTCAGGCTGTTTAGAAATATCCATACATCAAATGTTCATGGATCTCATATAATTTCCTTCTTGCAGGAGAATTCAATCACCAGTAACACTAAGTGGGATTAACTTGTGGTGGAGAGCCATCTGGAGAGAGAATTCGCCTTCCCCTGTAATTATGTTCAGAGATTTACCACCATGGTTTTGAAAAAGTTGCTGAAGGTGCTCAAAGCTACAAATGATGTTTCCTCTGAAAGCCTTGTTCAGTTGACCCAGTGAAATTAAAACGCAACTGAAGGAAAATCTAGTCCTTCCTTTGTGCTTTAATATTCCTCCTCCGCAGGAGGGTGATACCAGGATTGCAAGGACTGGCTTGAGGTCTTCCAAAGATATGACGAAAAGCCAGTGGAAACTGTCCTGAAACTGTATTGCCTAGATAAAGAGAAAGGCTCATGAAAAGGATAGTGAGCAGAGGGAGGGACTAACAGGGAAATTACTATGAGTCAGAATTCAGCTCTCTGGATCACGCTAGAGATAAGGCCTGCTCCCTTGAAGAACCCAGAAACAAATATAGATTAGTCTTAGAAAGTAGAGGACCCAGAGAAGCACAGAAGGCAGAGAAAGCCTTTATATTTTAATGGGAGAAAATGAATTAGCATAGTCTGAGGATAGAGAGAAGATGGCCCAGGAGGTCAAAGGCCAACCTCAAGTTCCCTGGGCCAACCCAGGTCATCTGAAATGATGCCAGTCTTCAGAGCCATAAGAATGTCAGTTCTCTGGAAGAGGAGCTGAACCTCAGTGAAAGAAGTAAGTGCCAGCCATACCAATCTGACCTCAAAACCTCTGTGATATGGGGGCAAAATCAGACCAGGAAAATAACAGATTATTTAAAAATTGGTTTTATTAAATACTTACTATCTTCACTATTAAAATTACTGACAAACTAGATACATAGTATCTTCTTCAATTTGTAAGTCTATTATGATACAAACAATAGTGAAGCCATTAAAATTATGATACACTGATTGATTTTGAACAATATCCACAAGCCTCTAGACTCATTTGGTGAGGCTAGCATAAGTTTCATATTTAAACCAGGCAATGGCACCATGAGAAAGGAAAATTATAAAGTCAACTCAGTTTTGAATATAAATGTGAAAATCATAAATTAAATATTGGCAAACTGTCTAAAAATGTGTAAAAAAAATACATAATGACTAAGTTGGGTTGATCTCAAGATTTCAGTGATGGCTTAACATTAGTAGAAAGTCTATTATGTAATGCTCTACATTAACATAGTAAAAGAGAAAGGACATACGGTCATCTCACTAGATACTGGAAAGCCAACAAATAAATTTCAACACTCATTCATGACAAAAACTCTTAGTAAACTAGGAATAGGAGGGAACATCTACATCCTAGTAAAGATTACCAAAAATCTACAATAAATATCATGCATACTGGAGAAATGTTAGAAGCATATCCTTTAGAGTCAGGAACAAAAAAAGGATGCCTGCTTTCACTACATCTATTCGAAGTTTATTGGAAGTCCAAGTCAGCGCAATAAGAAATAAAAGATATAAGGACTGGAAAGAAAGAAAGATGATCTAATGATAAGATTTTTTTCATAAAAAATTCAAGAAACTCTTCAAGAAAAACTGTGGAATATAAGAGGAGAATTTGTCAAGATTACTGGATAAAGTATCAATGTACTAAAATAGCATTCAAATAAACAAGCAACAAATAATTAGAAATTAGAACATGAAACACACACAATAGCAACAAAAGTTACAAGTTTTCTACCAATAAATCTAACAAAAGATGGGCAACTCCTTTCTCAATAATAACATAAAACTGAAGAAAAATATAAAATAAAACCTAAATAAATGAAAAGCTACATTACTTTAATAAATATTATCAAAAATAGAAATTGCTCTTTAACTTGTAAATTCAATAATTCAACGCAATTTCAACCAACACTTCAATAGAGGCTTGGTTTTTTCTTCTCCTTTTTTGGCCGCGCTGCATGGCATGGGGGACCTTAGTTCCCTGACCAGGGATTGAACCCATGCCCCCTGCAGTGGAAGCACGGAGTCTCAACCACTGGACTGCCAGGGAAGTCCCATCAATAGAGTTGTTTTTATGCAACTAAATTTCACATGTAAGGTGAAATTTATTTCATTTAGATGAATGAAGAGCCAAGAAAAGCCAATACATTATTGAAGAAGGGAGAATTATATTTGCCAGATAGTAAGGTTTAATATAAAATTATAGTATTAAAACAGTGTGGTTTTGGTACAGGGATAGACAAAGAGGCTAATGGAACAGAGCAGACTTTTAAATAAATAGTTTAATATATGAACATTTAATAAATGGTTCTGACAACTGTCTTTCCATGTAGAAAAAGACAAAATTAGACCCTTACCTCAAACTATACACAAAAATTAATTTCAGATGGACTAAAAACTTAAAAGTGAAAATAAAAACTGTAAGCTTTAGAAGATAACACAAGAGAACATCATCATTATGTAAAATCCATTAAAAGAAATAAGATAGATTTAAAAAATCCATACAGGTAAAATGTTAAAACAGGGCTTCCCTGGTGGAACAGTGGTTAAGAATCCACCTGCCATGGGCTTCCCTGGTGGCGCAGTGGTTGAGAGTCCGCCTGCCAATGCAGGGGACACGGGTTCGTGCCCCGGTCCGGGAAGATCCCACATGCCGTGCAGCGGCTGGGCCCGTGAGCCATGGCCGCTGAGCCTGCGCGTCCGGAGCCTGTGCTCCGCGACGGGAGAGGCCGCAACAGTGAGAGGCCCGCGTACCGCAAAAAAAAAAAAAAAAAAGAATCCACCTGCCAGTGCAGGGGACACGGGTTCGAGCCCTGGTCCGGGAAGATCCCACATGCCGCGCAGCGGCTGGGCCCGTGCACCACAACTACGGAGCCTGCACTCTAGAGCCCATGAGCCACAACCACTGAAGTTCGTGAGCCTAGAGCCCATGCTCCGCAACAAGAGAAGCCACTGCAATGAGAAGCCCGTGCACCGCAACGAAGAGTAGCTCCCACTCACCACAGCTAGAAAAACCCTGCACACAGCGACGAAGACAGAACACAGCCAAAAATAAATAAAAACCAAAAAATTTTTAAATGAATAAAATCTATCTTTAAAAAATTAAGTGGGGCTTCCCTGGTGGTGCAGTGGTTGAGAGTCCGCCTGCCGATGCAGGGGACATGGGTTCGTGCCCCAGTCCGGGAAGATCCCACATGCTGCGGAGCGGCTGGGCCCGTGAGCCATGGCCGCTGAGCCTGCGCGTCCGGAGCCTGTGCTCCGCAACGGAAGAGGCCACAACAGTGAGAGGCCTGCGTACCACAAAAAATAATAATAATAATAAATGAAATAAAATAAAATGTTAAAACAAAATATTGAGTAAGAAAAGCAAGTTGGAAAGAATGCATACATTTTGATGATAATAGTATGTACTGTTTGTACAAAATTATAAACACACATATATGGGAACAAACACAGTAAAAGAACATAAGCAAACTGTAAAGGTAGATAAATCTGATTACTTAAAAATTAAAACTTCTGTACAAAAGATATCATGAGCAAAGTAAAAATCAAATTCACATAATGGGAGAAAATAATGAAAACCCATACAATCATCAAATAATTGGTATGCATAATAATAAAGAATTCCAACACAGCTGTAACAAAAAGAGAAACAATCTAAAAGAAAAAGAGACAAGAATGCATACAATTCACAAAAATTGTGAATTGGTGGCTATTAAGCATCTGAAAAGATTCTCAACCCCATTAACAATCAGGGAAATGAAAATTAGAAATCAATGAAACCTTATTTTGCATCCATCATATTGGCAAGAATTAGTAAATCTCATAACATCAAATACTGGTGAAGATGTGGGGAAATGGACTCATGCACATTGTAGGTACCACCACTTTGAAGAGCAACTGATGAAGTCCTAGGAAAGCTGAAGATGCATTATTCTTTGATCCAGTAGTTCCACTTCTACATGTCTATTCTAAAGTAAACTTGGGTGAACAAGGAGGTTTGTACAAAGTCGTTCATTTGTAGCATGGTAACATGGTTTGTAACAGCTGAAGAATGAAAACATCCTACTGTCTCTAAGTAGAATAATGGATATCCTCAGGTTTGTCAACACAATGCATTCCACACAGCAGTTAACATGAATGAAGTAGATCTAAACCTGTCTATCTATCTACAGCAATAAATCTTTAAAAACCAAAATACTGAATAATAAAATCAAGTTGTAAAAACATACTGACAGATTTTAAAACACACTAAACAACACCTAAACTGTTTTAGGATACAGTCATCTGTATCCTATCAGTGATTCCCCCCAGGTGACATTTGGCAATGTCACAACTGGAGGAGGATGCTACTGGCATCTAGTGGGTAGAAGCCAGAAATGCTGCTAAACATCCTGCAAAGCATTACCTAACCATCCCCCAACCCTCAATACATATAAAGAATTATTTGACTCCAAATGTCTAAAGGACTGAGTTTGAGAAATCTTGCTCTAGAGCCATCCTATCCAAATTATATAAATGAGAATGCGGGATTGAGGCAGGAGTGTATTCTTCAAAAAAAAAGAAAGTATAGTTCAGGGAAAGGGGAAGTAATTAAAACATATCAACTACAGTATGTGTGAAAAAGACTGAAAGAATACACATCAAAATATTCTCAGTAATGATTTCTGAGATAGTGTTCAAGAATTGTGTTGTGGGGCTTCCCTGGTGGCACAGTGATTGAGAGTCCGCCTGCTGATGCAGGGGACACGGGTTCGTGCCCCGGTCGCGGAGGATCCCACATGCCGTGGAGCGGCTGGGCCTGTGAGCCATGGCCGCTAAGCCTGCGCGTCCCGAGCCTGTGCTCCGCAACGGGAGAGGCCACAACAGTGAGAGGCCCGCGTACAGAAAAAAAAAAAAAAAAGAATTGTGTTGTGTATACTTCTATTTTCTAATATATCTAAAAGGAATACGAAGCATGGGTGAAATTAAAAATCATTTGAAGAGAAAAATACAAAAAAAATCTTTCATCAAAAAAGTTTTCTTCCAAAATTTTATGCTTCAGATCAGTTTCACAGCGCATATTTTTACGTTATTTTTCTTAAGTATTAACTATTTTGTGTTCTACTTTTTCCCATTGGCATTATTTCATATAGATCATTCCATAAATCCAGATAATCTTTATATTTGAAGTTTTAATGGCTATATGATGTTTCATTGTATTACTTTGTCAAGAGTTACTTAGCCATTTCCTAGCTGCTAATGATTTTGGATCCTTCTATTATTATGAAAAGCATAAACATCTTTGCAAAAATCGAGTGTTTCTCTTTATTGAATTCTTTCCCTGGGATTTGCTCCCGGGAGCAGATTTGCCACATGGAAGGATATAATGAATTCTGTGATGCTTGGTACATGTTGTCAGATTTCTTTCCAGAAAAATTATTCCACTATTTCTACAAGCAATGCATGAGTATACTTGAGTCTCCAAAGCACTGTTAACTTCGGTTTAAAAAAAAAAAACCTATTATTAATTTAACATGTAGGAGGTAGTATACTGGACTCTTTTAATTTGCAATTCTTTAATTATTAGGGAAGCTAAATATTTTCCCAAGTGATTGTACACTGTTTGTAGTTTCCCTTGTGCAAACCATCTCCTCATATCCTTTAACCATCTGTCCAGTCAGACTTGAGTATTGTCCAAATAGATAATATTAATTTTCCTTAAATTCATAATAGTAAATGTTTGTAGGTTATTACAGTGTTCCCCCTGTTGTTTTCCTATTTATTTATCCAATTTGGGACTGTGATGGTTAATTTTACAGGTCAACTTGACTGGGCCACCAGATACTCAGATAACTGGTTAAACGTTATTTGGATGTATCTGTGAGGGTGTTTCTGGAAGAGAGGAGCATTGGTGGATTCTGTAAAGCTGGTGGTCCTCCCCAGAATGGAAGGGGAAACAACCACTTTGGAAAACATTTTGGTAGTTTTAAAAAGTTACACTTACCTTATGACCTAGCCATTCCATTTCCAGTTATTTACCCAAGAGAAAGAAATCACATGTCCATATAAATGAGGCAGGCTGGGACCTGGGACCCTTTGCTGTAGTGCTTGCACCTGGACAAACTTTCTCCTCCAGAAACAAAATACAAAGAAACTATAAGGGAGTAAAATTAACTGTGAGTTGGGGCAAATTATGAACAACACATACAAAAAGACCAAAAATACAACTGCCACTTCTGAGGAGCTGGAAGCAAAACCAGGGTCCTGCACAGGCATCCTGCGCACAGCACCACCAAAGGGGTGGCCAGACCACCCAAGCCACCCCTCCAGCACAGCCCCTGGACCCGCCACCTACCCTCACCCCATGTAAGGAAATAGCTTGCCCTGCCTCAGGAAGCGAGCAAGGGAACCTGTTACTTGTTTTCGCTCCCTCATGTTGCAGTATGAGTGCCAATAAAGCCTTGCCTGAATTTCTTGTCTGGCCTCTCATCAATTTCTATTGACTAAGGAGTCCAAGAACTCTGGTCGGTAACACACAGATTTGCACAGAAATATTCCCAGCAGGTTTACTTCTAATAAGGAAAAATTGGGAATGATAATGTCTATCAACAGGTGACTAGGTAAACACATTGTTGTATATCTATAAATGGAATAGTACTCAGCACCAACAAGGAATGAACAGTTGTTACATGCAAGAACAGGAAGGGCTGTCAAAATAGTTATTCTGAGTGAAAGAAGCCAAACAAAATAAAAAATGGTTCCACTTATGTGCAACTCAAGAAAAAGCAAACTAATCTATAGTTCCATTTAGAAACAATTCTAGAAAATGCAAACAAACTAAAACAGATCAGTGGGGTGGGGGGAGAGCGCGTGGGGAGTAGAGTGGGAATGGGTGCTGTGGGGTGGGACCAGGGGAAGAGCCTGCAAGGGGAGAGGCAGGTTTGGGGGAGCAGCGCAGGGAGGTAAGCGGTACATGGGCCGAGGGGGCCAAAGAAGGCCAAGGGGAGACGGTAGGGGCAGGAGCAAGAAGCGGTTGGGAGAAGGAAAGCGGAAAGGGCAATAGTGGGGTACGGAGCACAGCGCGGTGCGATGCTTGGAGACCGGACAGGATGGGAGGTGGGAGGAGGCGGGGCGGGGCGGAGCGGAGCATCGAAGACGTGGGCGGGTCCTGCGGGCGTGGGCGGGTCCTGTGGGCGTGGGCGGGCCCTGCGGACGTGGGCGGGTCCTGCGGCCTGGGCCCCAAAGGGTCGTGTACAGCGTCATGGCGCGCTTCCTCTGCGCGCTTAGGAGCCTTCCCTTCCGAGAAGTGCCCGGGTGGGCGGTCCGGGGCCGAGCGGACCGGGTCGGCCTCGGCGCGAGTACCGGACCTGAGGACGCAGGTAGGACGCGGGCCTTGCAGGCCCCGCCGCCACTTCCCAGCTTTCGGTTTCCCTTCACTTGCCAGGACTTGGGAGCCCGACAGCTGGTTCTGGACCTGGCGCTTACTTTCTCGGAAAGCTCCTTCGGGACGCCCCTGCCCGCCCACCTCCTTACTTCTGCGACAGCTGGTTGTATATTATTAGGGGCGGGGGGGGGGGTCACTGAACCCTATGAGGATTTGTGTAAAGCTACAGATCCTCTCTCCAAACGTGCACACACTTTTTTTTTTTGCATAAAATGTTACGCTCTAGAGCCGGGCCTCAAGGTGTTGGGTCAGCAGCCCACCCCGCGCGCTCTCTGCTGCAGTGGCCCCTGCTCTGTTACACTGTCCACCTTCTCCAGTTATGTATGCTGCTTTTCGCGTCTGAGAAGCAGGCGGTTCAGACTTTGCATGCCTGTGGATCTGCTCCCTGACCTGCTCTATTTCTGTGTTTCCAGGACCCAGGGAAACGTGTGGACTAGTACCATACCTCCTTTAACCTGATAACCATCGTTAGTCAATGGCTGTGATACAAACTAGGGAAAAGTGTGTCTATTTTCTACAAAACGCCTTTGGCTGCTCTGTGGGACTGGGGCACGTTTACATTTCATCCTTTAGTACGGAATCACTTGTGGAGACATGCGTTAGCTGGCACTGTATTTCAGGCCTATTTCAGGGGAATCTAGTGCCTCGTGTACATTGGCTTTATGGGCAGATGCCTAGCCATCCAGTCTCTGAATCCATTTGTTATGTGTCCACTGAAGACATTTAAAGCTACATATCTGTGCTGAAAATGTACCCAGTCACTTGGAATGCTTTTTATCCCTTGAAGTTTTCAAAATGCTGTGTTAAATAAATAAAAGCCCTGGCAGTGTGCAGTGGGAGCTGATCCAACATGACTTGGGGCCATGGCCTTCAGAACCTCTTGGTGTCTCTAGTCAGCCAATCTGATTATTTGTTCTGTGCCTACTGTGTGCCAAGCATTGGTTTCCTGAGAACCACAGGTGATGGAAACATCACAGCTGTGGGCTGGAGCTCTTCTCATTCCCGTTTATAGGGTGGTGGTTTCAGCAGAAATTTGTCCCATGTTTGTACTTGGTGCTGTCAAAAACAGCCTAATGAATTGCCCTGGAATCTGAGGTTCTTCAGCAACGTTAAAATTTGGCCAGGGCTTCCCTGGTGGCACAGTGGTTGAGAGTCCGCCTGCCGATGCAGGGGACATGGGTTCGTGCCCTGGTCCGGGAAGATCCCACATGCCGCGGAGCAGCTGGGCCCGTGAGCCATGGCCGCTGAGCCTGCGCGTCCGGAGCCTGTGCTCCGCAACGGGAGAGGCCACAACAGTGAGAGGCCCGCGTACCGCAAAAAAAAAAAAAAAAAAAAAATTTGGCCAGACACCAATACAGGAACTGCTAACTTATCAGACACCCCCTCCTGGGAATTCCTTCTAAGGAAATAATTCTAAAGAAGAACAAAGTTATATGTGCACAGATGTCTTTAACAGAACTACTCTTAAGAACTAGAAACTGGCTCTAACCCAAACATCCATCAGTTAAGGAATGCTTAAGTAAACCATGAAAGTTCAATTCAACAACTAGTAGGCAACCACTGAGAATGATGGGCAGGTAATAGTTCTGTGGTTAAGGGGGTTTCAGAGTCGACAGTGTCAATCACTGACCCTGTGTCTTTGGGCACGTCTTGAACTTGGTACGCTGAAGCCTGTTTTTTTCTTCTGTAAGGATAGTGATAATGGTAGGGTTGTTTTACAGAATAAATGAAAAACAAACCTAAAAATGTTTTATCACAGTATTGGTGCTTAGTAGGCATACAGTAAGCATTAGTTATAATACATAAAAAATGGAAAGGTTGAAAGTGCAGCTGCATTCAACCCTGTGTTGTGGACTAGGGGCCTTGTTTATATATTGGCCTAGTTATCCACGTTGTGGGGAGGACTAGTGAGACATAAGTACAGAGGTTTGCTGATGGGGAAACATTTTATAGGCTATACATTTTATCACTTATAGCCAATTATCACACAAGCATTGTACATGTGCTTTTAGCAGTAAACTTAAAGCCAGCAGTGACACACCTCATAAGTCATTATACTCTGTGATAACTAGGCAATTTTTTCCATCCCAAGCACTGGGGTCAAAAATGTGGTTGAAAGCAAAACAGTAGCTTTCCACTAGAATTCTTCAAATTTCTTACCCAGTTCAGCAGTATGATCTGAAAGTTATCGTATGTTTTCCATATAATTTAACATACTAAATAATCCTAGTTACTTTAATATTTCTTCTGAGATGTCTAGGGGCCCTTTGGAATACTCGAAGTTAGCTTGAGAAAGAAACTTACTGTTATCAAAAGCACCTCAATATTCCTGAAAAATTTTGTTCTCTTAACAGGGAGAAAGAAAACCTAATTCCAGTTTTGTACCAGCTTACTATTAATAACAAAGTTCATTTACCTAATTAAATCCAATCTAATCTTTTTTTTTTTTTTTTTTTTTGGCTGCATTGGGTCTTTGTTGCTGTGCATGGGCCTTCTCTAGTTTCATAGAGCGGGGGCTACTCTTTGCTGCGGTGCACGACCTTCTCATTGCAGTGGCTTCTTTTGTTGCAGAGCAGGGGCTCTAGGCGCACAGGCTTCAGTAGTTGTGGCACACAGGCTCCAGAGCGCACGCTCAGTAGTTGTGGTGCACAGGCTTAGCTGCTCCGCGGCATGTGGGATCTTCCCGGACCAGGGCTTGAACCGTGTCCCCTGCATTGGCAGATGGATTCTTAACCACTACGCTACCAGGGAAGCCTGCAATCTAATTTTTTTTTTTTTTTTTTTTTTGTGGTACGCGGGCCTCTCACTGTTGTGGCCTCTCCCGTTGCGGAGCACAGGCTCCGGACGTGCAGGCTCAGCAGCCATGGCTCACGGACCTAGCGGCTCCGCAGCATGTGGGATCTTCCCGGACCGGGGCATGAACCCGTGTCCCCTGCATCGGCAGGCGGACTCTCAACCACTGCGCCACCAGGGAAGCCCCCGCAATCTAATCTAATCTTAATCACTCCTTCAATGTACAAAATTCTTTTCTCAAAATTCCCTTTTTTCGCAAATCTTTTATCACTTTTTGTATCCATATGATTTGTCCCTTTTCTTTGCCCATCCAAAAACAACCAACTGTAGGACAAATTATTATCCTCATTTTTCCTCAACAAATATATCTCCATTCTTTATACTTTCTCTCGCCGACAACACATATCCTACTTGCTTTCCACACTGAAATGCTTCCCTTATCATTTTTAGTAGCTTTAATTACATATTACAATTTTTAACCCTTAAAAGCCTTAACAAAACCAAGAAACAAGTAATTGAACTGTTATACCAGCATTTACTGATTGGCAAACTTAAGAACATATTCCATAACCTCTAAAAACTTACATTTTTCTCATAGCATAATTTCTCTTTAATGTGGTACAAGATGTGTGTTTAATAAACCCAAACATCTTTTGAAGTTTTACTATTTAACCCAAGGCTGAAGTCTCAGGCAAAGTGGGCTGTGTTTGTATTTCAAGGACATGATAAGAGTTAACATCAAGCTTTCTCCTATGCATATTTTGGTTCTCTCAGGGTCAGAATTCTGAAAACAGTATTTTATCAAGCCAGCTTTCTCTAACTGCATATGCAAAAAGAATCGGTTTTGGAATTTCAAAAGAGTTTCATCTTACCCATTCTTTTCCAAAGTATAAAGAATACTGTTGTCATATATTGTTTAAAAAATTATCTTCCTTTTTCTTTAGTCGTAATCTCATAGCTAAAATTTTTCTAATGAATTGAACCTGACCTTACCATTTTACAAAAGACAGCAAAGATACCAATCACACAAATGAAATACACACTCACATACCAGAAGACACAACTGTCACAATCCTCCAAGACAGTGACCCATGTGGCGTCCCAAACACTTCCCCAACACAAAGGGTCCTCGACAGCAGACACACGTCAGAACCAACTGGCAAAATGCCCAAATGACACACTCAGTGCTCACAAACAGCCCTCAATGTCAGACACGTCAGAACCAATTGGCAAAATACGCAGATAGCACTTCGTGCTCAAAAGAGAAGTTTGGCCGGCTGCACACCCGTGGACTTACTCGGTCATGGAGCTCGTCAGTTTGTCCAGCATGTTTCCGTTCCACCAAGGAAAATCGTACGCTGACAGCCAGTGCCGAGCAGGGGAGAAACAGGGAGGATCCCCCAAACACATGGTTTCGGCAGCTGCTAGGAGCGTCCCCCCAAACCCCCTTCCCGGGGCCAGCGAGCCTCGAGCAGCGGCTCGTCACAGCCATCCCGGCGCGTCATCATGGCGGCTCAGCTCGGCAAAACCCCGGGAGCAGATATCGCGAGAGTCCAGCAGCCCCAGGTTGGGAGCCAGAAACTGTAACCGAAAATGGGGTCAGGCTCGCTGCTCTAAAGCCAATAAAGAGGCCAGGTTGGTGGGAAGGAAAGTTTGCTTTATTTCAGAGGCCGGCAGCCTGGCGGGGGAGGGGGCAGAGGCCTGTCCAAAGGCCGACTCCCCTCACTGACAATCAGTGGGCAAGAGCTTTTATACATGCTGGGAGCGGGCTACACGCAGAAACAGCACAGTCAGCTCTGACAGTCATCTTGACGTTGGTCATCGGTGGTCTGATCAGCGTCATCTTGATTGTTTTAAGTGCAGTTAATCTTCAGTTCCAGGGTCAATTTGTTCCATTTCTTTAAGGCCAGCTCTCAGAATTGTGACTGCTTATGTCGTGGCTATAGCCTGGTCATCATGTAACTTCTTCCACCTTGCGGGGTTTCAGTATCTGTAAGACAACTCACAGGGTATGGCTCAGAATATTACCTATAGCCCTTGAGGAGGAACTAAAAGTCCTTGACTTTGCTTAATGACTAACCTATTGTTATTTGGTCTTGTTGGACTGTTTTCCTTTGTTTCTGCATTTTCTCACTTCTCTGATTAAACTTATTCTTTGGCTAAAGTTTTTCCACAGACAAAAGGCAGCCTGAGGACACGGGGGGCAAGCGCCATAGGGTCCTGCTCCATTTCACTAGGACACTGCATTCTTGTGGTTTCCTTCCCACCTCTCTGCTTGTCCCCATTTCTTCAACGTGTATATTGCGGAGAGCCTCAGAGTCCAGCCCTCAGGCCTCTATCTCTGTTCTGTCTACACTCACTGACTTGGGGATCTTCCAGTCCAAGATAAATAACATCCAAAGGCTGAGGAGTCACAAAGTTATATTTTCATCCTAGACCTCTCTTGGAACTCTAAATCCATATATCCAACTGCCTAGTTGACATCTCCACTTGAATATCTGATTGGCATTTTTAAAGTTAACAAATTCAAAACCAAGTTCCCAAACCTACTCCTCCTGTAGTCTTCCCCCATCTTTCAGAGCCCAGAAGCTGTGGAGTATGACCCTTGGCCCTTTGCTTTCTCTTACCTCCACATCTGACCCATCAGCAGATCCCCCGGCTCTACCATCAGACTGTGTCCAGCGTCTCGCTACTTAGCCACTCTCCTGCTGCCACCCTGATCCAGGTTTCCACCTCTCAGCCAGATTAAAGTAGCCTCTGTAATGGTTCCCCTGCTTCAGACTTCACCCTGCTTCAAATACTTTTTTAGTATATCTACCACTGATCCTTTTAAAATATGATAGATCATGTCATGCCTCAGCTAACCTTCCAATGACTTCCAGACTCACTCAGAACATAAGCCAGTGTCCTTACAATAGCCTTCAGGGCCCTAAATGATCTGGCCCCCATCATCTGTCTGCTGCCACTTCTACTAACCTTCCCTGCTGACTCCACCTCCGTTTCTCTGGCCTCCTTGCTGTTCATCAGATGCGCCAGCCACACCCAGCCTGGTGCTTCTCTTGCCTGCAGTGCGCTTCTTCTAGGTATTCATGTTGTGTGTTTGTTCATTTCCTTCAACTCTTTGCTGAAATGTCGCCTTCTTAATAAGGCCTTCCCTCATTATTTTAAATTGTGTGTGTGCATACGCACACATAAATACATACACAAACATCCTCACACTCTCTAATATCCTTTGTGATTTTTGAAAAAATCATCTAAAGTTTTACATTCTTAGTTACTTTACCTCAACTCCATAAGGGCGGTGACTCTTGTCTGTTTTCTTTACGTCTGTATCCCCAGCATCTAGAATAGTGTCTGGCATATAGTAGGTGCTCTATAAATATGACCAAATGAATGAAGAAATGAATATCAAATGCCAAGGCACTGATAAATAGGGGTACACTGAACAAAGACACAGTTTTTTCAGACTTTCAGCTTCTAGTTGAATGAGACATCCAGACAAATTAACCTGCGATTGTCGTGTCTATCATGGAAGCACTGAGGGCCGTGAGAACCCAGAGGAGGAGCTTGCAACCCAGACTTAGGGGGTCAGGGAATATTTCTTGGAGAAGATAACATGTAAACTGAGACCAGAGATTGGAGACTTCGGTTTCTGTCCTGGCACGTAAGGATCTTAGAAGTCTTCACTGCATCTTAACAACAAGTAAAAAGCTAAACAAACTATGATGTCTTCTGGGGGAACTCAGAGGACCACAGTTGAGAGGGCCTGGAGCATAGTAGAAGGGAGAAGTTGGAAGTGGTAAGCAGGGCCAACCATGAAGAGCCTTGGAAGTCACATCAAGGAGTTTGGAATTTATCTTGAGGGTATTATGTCACATTGAACAGTTTTGGGCAGTGAGGAAAAAGAAGTGGTTGGAATAGGGGAGGGCATACAAATTAGAAAAAAATCTGTAATATTCTGTGCTGGAGGTAATGGTGGCCTGATCCAAGGTAGTTGCAGAGGGGTGAGAATGAGCAGATCCTAGAGTTATTTAGGAAGTAGAACCAACGGGCTTGGCGCAAGGGCAAGGGAAGAGTCATGGATGGTGGCCTGGCTTTCTGGTTTGAAACATGGAGTTGATGAGCTGGAGCACATGAGAGGAGGACCAGATTTGGGTTGGGGTGGAGGAGATACATGAAATTCTTTTGTTTGGGATGGGCTTAGTGGAGATATCCAGGTGTGGATTGTGTATGGATCCAGTACTCAGCAGAGAGATCTAGGATGGAGGGAAAAAACAGGTTGGGAGTCTCATCATGTAGATGGTACTTTAAGGATAAAATCTCCCAGGGTGGGGGAGGGGGTGTGGAGGAATGATAGAAGAAAGCCTAAGACAGACTCCTCTAAAGAACACCAGTATTCAAGGATGGCTAGAGGAAGGGGAGCTGAGAAAGGTTGCTGAGAGGGAGGAACTGGAGAGACGGGAGGATTTGGTGTCATGCAAGCTGAGGGAGTAGACTATACCAGGAAGAGAGAATGTCTAGTGTCACTTCTATGGCGAAGTATATGGGATGAGGATGAAGTGTTCCTGGGTGTCCCTAAGAAGTCCTGGTGAGCTCTCCGAGAGCAGACTCAGTGCAGCGCGTCCCACCCAGAGGCACATGATGTCAGCTGGCCCCACTGTCAGTGATGCTAACCTTGCTTACTTGGTTGAGGGGGTGATTTCTAGACTTTTCCATTGTAAAGGTACATTTTCTTACTTGTAAAATTGATAATTTGAGGGATCATATTTTGAAAATGTGTAACTATTCCATTCTTTAACAGTCTTTTCACCCAAGGGTTTTAGAATTCCCTGATGATTCTTGCTTGAATCCGTCTATTATTTTAGTGATTGCAAAAATGGTGATTTTAAAAATTTCATCATTCCTTCTCCCTTTGTTACTTGGCATTCTGCATAATAACTCTGAAAGTCACTAAGCAGTAATAATGATCACATGAATACATTTTGCTTTGCTCCCCAGGAGCTGAGTTCCTGAAAAATTTGTGTGTAACTGAGCAATATTTCCATAGGAGTATTTCAGAGGTATATTTCCATTGGAAAAAAGAAATCCCCATGGCCTTATAAAAAGTATTTAAGAAAGGACACCTTCTAATATATTTAACAGATAAAAACCCTTAAATAAAATGTAGACAACCATAGCAGTCAATAATATATAATACTGAAAATACCATATTGTGCAGTGTTATGAACTCGTGATGAAGATACAAGTCTTCTCTTGCTGAAAGATTATTTACGACTTTCTTTTTTGTAACCAAAAATGAAATTCAGCTACGATTTTCTGACATGTTTGTTATGTGGGTGGTGACATCACAGGTAGTTAACATTTCATCTTCAGTGCTGTGGTCAAGTTACTAACCCTTTGGGCCTTATTTTCTCCTTTGTAAGTTGAGGTGTAAGCAGATGATAAGGTCCTCTCATATTCTTAACGTTGGATGATTAAAACGTTTATTTATTATAATATACATTAGGCTTCCTACTTCTCTTTGGCTAAAGTTATTATGTTTACACTCATTGGAAAAAAAAGTTGTAAAAAAGAAGCTGAAGGGAGCAGAAGAAAGGAAGACAAAAGTGGAAAAAAACCATGAAGCATGATAATAGATTATGGTAGGTCTCAGTTTCCCGTTCAGGAGTATGTGCTATAGGAGTCTCTTATTTTTTCCACACAAAAGAATTTTTAATAAGACCTCCCTTGACAAACAAAATCAGAGATATCTTTATAAACCAGCAAGGAGGAGGGGTTTAATAACCCACTGGCTCCATGATCTTTTCTCTCCAATCACTCAGCTACTCCCAGCTGTATCCTGACAGGAAACACTCCTTTGAACGTAGTAATAGAAGAAAGATGAATTTCTACCCTTAGTAACCCAAGGAGAATTTATTCTACCTTATTTCGTATTTCAGGTGCCTCTTATCTTCTGTGCCCCAGCAGGACTGGAAAACTGGCTCTCTACTTATTACTCATTTCTTATTAAACTAATGAGTCAGTTACAGTATTTTGTACCTGAGCTTTCTGGTCTCTGTGAAGAACGAAGGGGTGGAAGGGATGAGGGGAAGGGATGGCGTGTTTTGCTGGGAGATGGTGCACTTTAGTAGAGAGGCTAGGGAAGAAAAGGTCATTGTGCCTTACTGGTTTTTTTCCAAGCAAAATATATTTTAATAATATAGAAAATATAAAAGTCCTTAACTTGATCACAGACATCATTTGAAAGTCAGTAGCACCCATCTTATAATTTGCAATTTGTCGACCATTGCTATTAAAGTAAATAAATTCTTATACAGTAGTAATTTTGAGATCCCGAGCAATGCAATGAAATATGAAAAACAATTAAAAATATAAATATTTGTAGTAAAGGCATGACTCTAATTCTTTGGGTAAATAACTAAATTTTCTTAGACAAATCCAAGGAAGTCAACCTCAGCATTCTGGGCCTTGCTGTTTTAATTTTTTTTAATCCCTATTTAACGACACAGGGTCCCTTACAAAGCGGAAGCCAGTTCTCTCCAAGAGTGAGTGGCAGAAGAAGCTGACTCCAGAGCAGTTCCATGTCACGAGAGAAAAAGGGACGGAACCGGTAAGCTACACTGACTGACAGTTTCTGAGTAGATGTGTTGGGGGCAGGGCAGGACAGGTTGGAATCTATCTCGCTACGAAACCTAACTCATCATCTGCTCTGCGAATCTGGTGCCTTTCATTGCTCTCCTTCTTCGGCCATGAATATCTATCCAGTTGTGCAAACCAGAATCCTTCCTCTGGACACACTGCCCTCCGTCGTCGCCTCGCCCACCCATTCTGCCTCCTAAAGAACCTTCCCATACTCGGCTTCCCTCTGCTGCTCTCACCTGCAGGCTGGTCCAGGCCCCCCGCAGACCTGGCTTGCGTGCATTTGCCTCCAGCTGCTCTCCTCACAGCTGCCCTCCTCACAGCTGCCATTCTCTTTTGGAAACAGATTTGACCACATCACCCCTGCTCGAAATTCTTCAGTGGCTTCCCACTGCTTTCAAAGTAAAGAGAAAAGTTGAAAAGTGGCTAATGAAGCCCTAAAGGCGCTAGCCCCTACCTCCACCCCCTGTCCTCAGATCTGGCCACATTTCCCCCTGGTCGCTGCACTCCGGCCACACTATCCTCTTTCAGCTCTCAGACCCTGGGCTTCCCCTCCATTCGGGCCTTTACACCCTGTGTCCTCCCCCACCACCAACACCCCGACCCATTCACACGTACCTTTCAGCTCTCAGCCCCACTCTCACTCCCACAGGGAAGCCTTTCCTCAGCCCCGATGGGTTTGCTTTTACCAGTACTTTCTCTTCTTAGCACTTGCCATCCTTGGTATATACCCCAGCACATAGCATGGTGCCTGCAGATAACAGGCGCTCAAAAAATAAACCGTGGTGACTGTCACATGACTGCAGGCCATGAGAAGGACACATTATTGAAGCTGCCTTCAGTAATCTCAGCTTTCTTTCATTTCCTGAGAGAACAGCCCTCAGTGGTTCCTCATTATAGTATGTACCATGTTTACTGTGCTGCATTTCCCAACAAGTAGTCTGTCTCAGTCCCAATTATGACCACTGGAATATAGTTATTGAACCAGGTTATTAGATATTTTCATTGGTGAAGCAGACCCCACGGAGTGGACCACAGTGCAGCGGTTTCAAAAGCTGTACAATATTTATATCTTTGAATTTAGCAGTCCCTGCAAAATTCAGGTAAGCTGTCCGTCCATGTGCTATGACCGTGTAACCGTGGTCTCACCCTCAACTTCGCCACCGATCCTAAAGCCGTTAGACCGGCCAGCAGATCCCAATAGATTCTGGTGAAATACTGGTATTTTTGAAAACTTCCTGTGGGTGGGATTTTAAGAAAGGCTTCACTGGGAAAGAGACTACATTAGCCATAGTGCAGATAGCACAGGGGAGCCACACGTGATTCCCGGTGCAGTTGTGTGCATTCCCATAGCATTGTAAGCCGGCGCTATTCTGAGGGACAGAGCCACGCAGGGTGTGGAGCTGGAGACGGCAGCCTGGAGATGAGCTGCCAGATGTTTAGGAGAATAAATATGTGGGATTTTCAAACAAATGGTATAATATACTCTGTGCATTTGGCCGTTTGACAAAATGAGCATCATCTATTATTTTAAGTAATGTTATAAATCCCTTTCAGTTGATCCATTTCCACAGTTAACTTTTTAGAACGTTGCAGAACTATAAGCCTTAGTTAGCTCCATGAGGGTAAGGAAAGAGAAGTAAAACGCCTCAGCTTTCTATTTGGTGACTCAAAATTAAAATTCAGTTGCGCATGCTTTTTATTGGACAGCATTAATTTGCTAGCACTCTGCTAGGTACGACAAAGGGGTTTACAGCCTGGTCAAGCGATAACTAAAAGTCAAATATCAATAGAAGGTAGGTTTTATGCAGGTCATTCTTTGCCTTCCACATCCGCTACCCACATGCCTCACTCTGCTCTGAGTTCTGGGAAGACTAACCGGCTCCCTTGCCCTCTGACTCCTGATTGGGTTGGCCCCTGGGAGATGCCAGCAAGATCAGAGGGCACAGTGGAGAAACAGGCATCCAGGGTCCCCCTAGGACTGTGTTCCTCCCATGCAGGTTGCAGCTTCTGCAGGCAGCCCTCCCCTCCAGCTGCAGCCTCACGGTTCCTGCCCGCTCTGTGTCCCACAGGCCTGTACCGTGTTCTCCGTCACTGGCCCGGGGGTGCTTCACCTTCCCTGTTGCTCTCCATCGGCCCTGTCCCCACCTTTGTAAATAGTGCTGTGTGATATTATCTGCAAATCATTCCTTTTGAGTGTGTCATCTGTTTCCAACAGGTATGTATTCATAGTATGGAAAAGATAAAAGAAGAGAGAACTCGCATTGGTGCAGACAGACTGTGTTAGCACGGGCTGCTGTAGCAGGATGCCACAGACTGGGCTGCTTAAACAACAAACATTCATTTCTCAGGGTTCTGGAGGCTGAGAAATCCCAGATCAAGGTGCCAGCCAATTCAGTTCCTGATAAGGACTCTCTTCCTAGTTTGCAGATGGCCACCTTCTTGCCGTGTCCTCACGTGGTGGAGAAAGAGGTCATCTCTCTCATGTCTCTTCTTATAAGGGCACTAATCCCATTCTTGAGGGCTCCACCCTCATGTCCTCATCACCTCCCAAAGGCCCCACCCCCTAACACCATCACATTGCGGGTCAGGGCTTAAACTTGAACTTGGTGGGGGCAGTACACAAATACTCAGTCCTTAGGACAGACTTTGAAAACCCAGGGGAAGGTGTATCTTGAAAGTCATTACGTCTCTGACTCTGACAGTCACGCATTTCACATTCACATTTCACGCATTCTCTCTTCTAAATAATTCTTGAATCTATTCTAGTCTTTTTATTTCCACTGCTCCTGCCACAGTTAAATCTAGGCTTGAACTGGTGGCCGTTTGACTGTCCTTTGCCTCCAGTGTCTTCCTGCCCCAATTCCAATCCATTCTTCATGTGCATGTCAAGTACTCCTTCTGTTGATAAAAAACAGCTCTGATCGTGTGCACACCCACTTTAAAAGTTTCCAACGGCTTTCCATTTTCAGTGGGATGGCACGAAAACTCTTTAGCGTGGTCTGACAAAGCCACTATGATCTGGCCCTCCCCACCTTTGCAGCAACCTCTTCTCCCTTCTCCACCTTGCCCTGTTCTGTCACGTGGGCCCAGCCCAGGCTGCTTGTCTGTCTGAAATACTCTTCCATTTCTTCATCTGATTAACTCTTACTCATCCTTCAGAACTCAGTTTAGTGTCTTGGCATTTCCTGTAATAAACACCAATCAGCCATGCAATGAAAAATAATGATGATAGAAGATTAAAGAAAAAGAAAACCCTGATCTCAGACATCTCAGACGTTACCTGGTGCAGAAAGCCTTGGTGAAAACTCCCCTAGTAGTAAAGGGCCTAGTGCTATCCTCACTCCCTACTAACCTCTCCATCAGAGCTCCTGTCATGTGTGACAGCTGCCAGCTCACGTGTCTCTTCCCAATTTGGTAGCAGATTCCAAGTGCAGGAACTGTGGGTTGGTTTGGTTTCATTTTGTTTTTCCATCTCTGCAGCCTTAGTACCCAGTCCAGCACTGGATACATACTAGGTTTTCAAGTAAATACTGGAATGAACAAGCGAGAAGCCCTAAATAAGTGATAGGCCTTGTATAAAACTGGGGAGGAAGGGTGAGAGGGCAGACAGAGGAAATCAGGTAAGGAGGCGGAGGAGAGATGTCATTTCATAAAATATATCAGCTAAGGATTCTTTTATGTTTGATTTTTTTTCTTTAACTTACTGTGCTATCAGTTCCCCGTCACTTCCTCTGCCCAACTGTCCCTGCAATGACAGAATTATATTTTGAATATTATCAGGCTGTCCCAATCGCATGAGTAGGCTTCTTAGATCACCTTCAGGTCTGGGTAGCCCTTTGGCATGTGTGCCTCATCAGCCCAGGTGGGGGGGATGCGAAACTTCCTTTTCATTCCAGATGCCCATTCATGCCAGCGCTGGGTACAGGCCTTCGAGGGGACGGGCCAGAAAAAGACCAGCTCACCACCGTTCGGATGTCTGCAGCCAAGTTCAGGGTTTTTAAAGAGGGAAAACATCCAAGTGTGCTGAGATGGTGGGCTCAGTAGGTTAATTTGAAATTGTCCATTATGCAGCTCCCTGAAAATGTGCTGTTAATCCTACCACGAGGAGTGTGAATGTTTGACCTGTGGACTTGTCGAGGTAGGACGTCTCGAGAGGACCAAGGGGGCTGCTCGTTTCCTGAGTCAGCGCTGGGACTCAGTGACCCACCCTGTGCCTCAGCTTCTCTCCATAAAATGGGACAGTGCCTGCCACTAGCCACTGCTTGTAGATTTTCACACTAGGCTTGTTCAAGAGTTTCTTTTTTTTTTTCTTTTGCGGTACGTGGGCCTCTCACTGTTGTGGCCTCTCCCATTACGGAGCACAGGCTCCGGACGCGCGGGCTCAGCGGCCATGGCTCACGGGCCCAGCCGCTCTGCGGCATGTGGGAATCTTCCCGGACCAGGGCACGAACCCCTGTCCCCTGCATCGGCAGGCGGACTCTCAACCACTGCGCCACCAGGGAAGCCCAAGAGTTTCTTTTTTTTAACATTCCTTTGACAGGAGATGACGAAAGGAACTGGGCAAAAATAGTCTTTTTTTTTTTTTCAAACAATGAGATCAGTTTACAAAATAACATTAAAAAAAACTAGTCTTGGCTCATTCATTGCCTCAAGTCTCCTTGTGTTCCTCTCGGAACCTGCAAACTCCTAAGCCACAATTAACGTGGTAATTTCATCTAAGTAGTAACTTAGGCCCTGGGAGAATCTAGCTCATTATTTAGCATTTATTAAGTATGCAGTGTCCTAAACACCACGTGAAGCATATTAAAGGCACAAGCTAATCTCACTGAGCTTTGCTTTTTATATACCTATATCCTGTCTTTAATTGGAGATTTCAAAGTGTTTTAGACAGTGGACTAGATTCCTGTTGTATTAATAACTCTTTTGAAATGGTGACCAAGATCTTACACAATCCAGAGGTGCGGTTCTCTTGCTTTTTCACAGGCTTTGATGTTCTTGGGTGAAACATGCTATATAAATACAAAGCATTATTAATGTCATAATTTGAATATTTGGCACAATAAAGCCCGGTCGTAAACAAGCCTGTAGGCTTCTTCACTGGGCGTGTTGTAATTTTCTCTCCAGTGATATTTGCACTTTGTCAGATTAGTACAAAAATTCCTTTATTGGGAGACTTAATCTTGGATTTGGATCTGCTGTATTGTGTCCTGCTGGCGTTATGAGAAACCTGAAGGTGATGTATCTCATTTACTTTCAGCCTTTCAGTGGGATCTACCTGAACAACAAGGAATCAGGAATGTATCACTGTGTGTGCTGTGACAGCCCGCTTTTCAGGTGAGATAAAGATCAAAAGGTACCGAAGGAGAGTAAGCCTCTAAATTCATACAGCTCTGCCTTCTGGGGCCATGATGTTTTTAATTGCCCTTCTCATTTGGCCTGGTTGCTATAAGGAGGGCTGTTCATTTAAGATTCTTGCCTATCTTGATTATTTCTAGTGTTTAGAGCATTAACTTCTTAGCCTATATTCTTTCTTTCTGTATCCCCAAGAAACAGCTAAAAACAAAACAAACTTGGTGGGCACCTTACGATAAAGCTATTAGAGTTTTTTTCCTGGGAAAGTATTTAAATAAATCTAAACCATAATGGTATTTGCTTGGCCATGTGATTAAAACTGTATCTCTCCCAGGGAGAAATGGGTTTATAATTTAATTTAGGAAATGTAGAATTTTATGAAGATAGATTCCCCACAGTGCTTGACGGTAGTGAATACCATGCTCTCTTCTATGTAGCTAAAAGTAAATTTAATTGTCCCTTGATTTCAAAGCCTCTTTTAAGTCGATCAGGATCTGAAATCTCTCAACAAAGGCTTTTTTGTTTAGACATGCAGGAAACAGTCTAAAAAAAGTAGATTCGATGAAGAAGAAAGGAAAACATCTTTGAAGTCCTGTTTTTCAGAACTTCAAAGATGTTTTCCTTTCTTTTGCATCAACCCTAAATTGGTTTAGACTAAAATATAAATCAAGCCAGCTCTGTGAATCTTCCATTAGGCAGTGCTTCATTATGTGCCTTGGGCTTTGAGCAGACCTGGGCTTTCCTAGGCTGCTAATGTGGGCTGAATTTGGAAAGCCAGACCCCGCCTGCAAGGATGAGGAACAATTAGGATTGATTTTCCTTCACGCTTACGGAAGGGCAGACCTTTGTCCGGATTCATTCACTCTGTCGGTGGCTGGTGAGGAGATAGAGATGGCAGTCAGGGGAATTCCCTGGCAGTCCAGTGGTTAGGACTCCTTGCTCTCACTGCCAAGGGCCCGGGTTCAATCCCTGGTCGGGGAGCTAAGATCCCACAAGCCTTGCGGCACGGCAAATAAATAAATAAATAAATAATAAAATAAATCTTAAAAAAAAAAAGAAAGATGGCAGTCAGGCTGAGATGGCCTGGGGGAAGCTAGGAACAGTAAAATGGATGCATATTTCTGAACCATTAGTTATTCTTTGACCTTTGGTTCTATTAAAAGGGAGAAGTGGGACCTTGAGATGGCCACTCTGCTTTTAGCCAAAGAACCGTGTTGTAAAAGTATAAAGCACGGCCTTGTGACTATGTAGTAAACAGCCAGATGTTCTGTTTCCATCTTTTGACTGTGAAGGCAAAAGATGTGAGGTCATCTTTCAAGAGCATGTTCCTTCCTACATCTGAGTCTTTGTTTTCAACTTCATTCATTCAACTTCACAGGCTCCGGACGCACAGACTCAGCAGCCATGGCTCACGGGCCCAGCCGCTCCGCGGCATGTGGGATCTTCCCAGACCGGGGCACGAACCCGCGTCCCCTGCATCGGCAGGCAGACTCTCAACCACTGCGCCACCAGGGAAGCCCTCCATTTTCATTTCTTAAGGACTTTTGAGTTTGTTCCATTTTTTTCCTCCCACTGCTGCTGCTGCTGCAGCTGAGACTGAGAAAAATAAGAATATATTCATAAGAATCTTTTATGTTCCAGAACGTACTCTTCTTAAAGATGCATTTATTTATAGGAGAGACAGTGTAGTACAGTGGTTAAGTCTGTAGATGTACATCCTGGCTTCACTGCTGTGTGACCTCAGGCAAGTTTCTTAACCTCTCTGTGCCTCAGTTTCCCCACCTGTAACATGAGCATGCTAGTAGTACTGAATTCATAAAGTTGTTGGGAGGATTAACTGAGTTATGAGTTAATACATGTGAAAGCACCAGAGCAATGCCTCACACATGCCAAGCACTGGATACATGTTAGCAATGAGACATTCTTAGAGACAGATCCTTCTTAGGGCCACATACATGCATGTGTCTTTGATAATGAGGAACTCTTGAGAATTTTTTCTAATTAATGAGAATCTATAAATGAAGACTATATTCCTGACAGTGCTTCCCATTCAGGAGGGTGGATAGCTGTAGGGATTCTTGTTTGACCTCTCATTTTCCCTCTCTCTCTGTCCCCAGTCTCCAGCCTCAGTAATAGACAGCAGGAGTAGAAAAGAAAGAAACATTCCTTCAAATGCTTGTACAGAGTCAAAACCAGGTGAGAAGTCAACCAAAACTAAACAGTGAAGGAATCAGGTGGATGAGGGATCACTGTCTCCTGGCTGCTGGGCTCCTTGCTGCCTGCACACTTCCCTTCAGGCCAAACCAGTATGGTGCACATTCTGGGGGAGACAACTCAGAGACATTTAGTCCAGGGTTTCCAAGTCAAGAGCGCGCTAGGGGTTTTATCACTCCCCTGGGGACTCCGGGCTGTTGCTTCCTTAACCTTGGAATTTTGTGACTTTGCTCCTCCCCTGCTTCCTCTATTCCCCTCCCTTCTCCTCCCCCTGCGCCCCCACACACTGATTCTGAAAGTGTTTATTAAAATCTACTGTGAGATCACATGTTTCATGGTCATGAATCTTAGAATGGAAGGAAACTGACAACGTGATGTTAGTTCCCTTTTTACAGAATATCCTGACATCCTAGGTGTTAATAGGAACTTAGTAACATTGTTAACCTTTTGTAATCTCCCATTCCTTCAAAGGAATGGAAATTCTCCTACCATGAGGGTTGTCAGTTATCACCAAGTGCCTCTGCTGCTGTTTGGGGGGCTGTGGAATTTCCAGAAACTAAGATAAAAACAAAGCAAATAAACATATAACAAAACTAAACAAAAGAAGCACCTCTAAGAGTACATGACTAAAGATGGTCCAGAATGGTTTTAGCTTCTCAAGGGAGGGCCTTACAATCTGCTAATCATTTAAATATGTATGTTGGAATTTCTAATTCACCTTAATATTTAAGTTTTCACTCTTAAATGATACATGATGGGCCTCTCATATTACCTGGTAAAATCTCCCGATTCTGTTAATTGCATCAATAAAACTTTTATTGTTTCCCATCAAATGTTTTAAATGACTTTTTATTAGTCTTAGATTCATTCATTAAAAAAAGTATTATATTCATAATTCTCCATCAAAATTCCTTTAATGATCACTAGTTTATATATAATGTTCAGTGTGGAAAAGCTATGATTAAAAGATACTTAAAGTGTTTTTCCCTGGACCAAAGTAGCTCGGATGAATATTTTTGAACCCTTGGAAAACAAAAAGGGTTGCAGAGAACCCAATCTGAATGTGCAGACACTTCTCATTGGACCCACAGCTGCTCAAATTTCATGGATACCTGTTACTACTACTAATAATGGTATTTAAAAAATAATAGCTACTGACTTAAGTACCACGTGTCTGACACTATGCTAAAAACAGTAAAGTAGAAAGCATCTCAGTTAATCCTCTCAGTAACCCCATGAAATAACAATGCCATTATGATTCTGAAGATCAGGACACAGGCTTTACAAGATTAAATAACTTGCCAAGGTTGCATGGACATAACAGACAGAGCCTGGCTTCACACCCGAGTCTCTCAGAAGTCAACCTCAGAGCTATACCTGAGTTCCTGGGAACTCTTCAGGGCTCTTCTAGGTGCTCCCTTTTGCACCTGCGTATCCGCGAGACCACATCCTCTTCCTACACTTCAGTCGAAACAGCACTGCAGCAGACTGAATGCACGAGCACATATAGTCAATTGTCATTTTTTTTAAGCTAGACATTAAAGAGATTTACAAAGTTATAAAACAGTGCAACTCTTCCCACTAAATGTTTGTTTCAGTTTCGAAAATAGAATTATTGTTGTAAAAATAGGTTATGTTAGCATGTAATGAATTTATTATTTTTAAAAATAATTTAATGCATATATTTTTTTTAATTCTCACTTACAATTTCTAATTTGTTAAGTATCGATAGACAAAACTCATGTAAACAAAAGTTCTCAGAGATCCTCAGTAATTTTGTAGTACAGAGGGGTCCCAAGAGCAGAACGTTTGAGTCTCTGTCTTGCACTAGACTCTTTCTGCTGGGGTTCGTGCTCTAAACTGAGCTTCCTTCTGTGCTCCTAGTCTAGGGATTTGATTATTTGCCACTTTTCCCCCCTCTTTACTCAGTTTTTGGTGTTTTGAGGGTTTTTTTGAAGAATTTACAATTCATTTCTTGTCTCTCCTCCTCAGATAGAGAGAGCCATTTCCCTGCCCTTTAAAATGTTTTCCTAGTGTGATTTAAGGAGTCGTCTTTCAAAGCACTTAGAGTGAGTCTCTGATGAGTAGATTTGCCTGTTGCCCTCCTCCTCTTGCCGGCTCCTCTGCCACCACCATCACCCGCCCCCAGCATCATTCGTCCCTGTGGCGCTTCCCCGGGAAGGTCACTGCACTGCGGTGATGACTCTGGGTGCCCAGGCTTATCTATCACCACTTGCCCCACAGCACAGCTCCTTAAACCCTCAGAGCATCTCTATAACATAGATACAATTATCCGCATGTTACAGATGAGAAAACTGAGGCTTGGAGAGAATAAGCAGCCTGTCCAATTTCACCGGCTAAGAAGTGACAGAGGCAGCTCCTGAACCCCTGAAGGCAGTCAGGCTTTGAATTTCGATAACCCGAAGTTCCGGTGGCTGAAGACGGCTGTTTCATCAGTTCTCACGCTTCTCTGATACACTAAACTCACAATGCCCTCCTGCGACCACTATTATTTCATTCCGATTTCCCCCTTTCCTACGTTTAGAACACAGGGATTTGATCTGTTTCCTAACGTGCAGCAGTTCACAAAGCTCCTCATGTTTTTAGTCCTTGAGAGGGATGCCTTCGACATCAAAGGAACAAGAAATCTTTGACCTGATGAGACGGCGTCTTTAATAGTGGAGATGCAGTGGGCAGATTCCTGTGGAACCAGTGGTTCACAGAACTGGCCTTGGGGTCTGGCAGAGGAGAAGGGAATCGAATCGTGCTTGGAAGAAAAATGATTCGGGGCATAAAATGCTCTTTGTATGGTAATAGCAGCCTTCACAGCTGTAATGTCATAATGTCTAACACAGCTCTGAGAAAAAGTACTGCTCGGGCACTGGATGGCCTTCGTTTTCTGAGGCTCACGGGACGTCTGGCTCTGATGAGAGTAACACAGGGATCCTGCGACGTGTGGACACCTCGTTGGGACCAGCTCGCACAGAGGTCATCTGCAAGCAGGTGGGTGTCTTTGTTTTCTCTGATTGGCTTTCCCCAATGCCGCCCCAAATGCCACAGAGAGCTCGCTTGTCCTTGCATATCTGGTGTTATGGCCGGGAGCACTTTTGTCACGGAAGCACCTTGGGTTTCTCCCGTGCTGCTGGTCCCTATCTCCCATCACTCTGGGCACTGCAGACCCTAGAAGGAGCCTTTCCTGGTTCAAGCCTTGCAGAGATGGGAGCAGAGCAAGGATCTGAAAGAGAGAGCTGGCCCTTTACATTCTGTTGCACAGAGACAATCAGCAGGAAGGCCAAGCATAGCTGGCGTCCCTATGCCCCCTCTCACTCTGCAGCATGTCAGCAACTGGCGGAGCAGCGTTGCAGGTGACACCAGTGCATTATTTCTCCTGTGAGCTTGGTAGGAGACAGTGGCTTAAATCCAGACAGCATATTCACTTTGATATCCTTGGGTGCTCAAATGTTCTGGTTTTGTAAGTAGATAAATGTAGCTTAGTCTTGTCTTCAATAAAAAACAATAATACACTGGCTACAAGATTACCGAGTACTCACCCAGGAACTGTTAGTGCTTTAAATGTTTCGTATCAGTGAATCATCACAACATCTCTATTACGTAGGTATAATTATCATCCCCATTTTATAAATGAGTAAATCAAGGCCAAAGTTAAATCACTTGCTCACATTCTCACTGATAAAGGAGAGAGATATTCACCGCTACTGTGCTCTGCATCCTTTCATTTCTTAATCAAATTCTGGTATAATCGACTTTTTCCCCACACCAGTGTCAAAAACTCGAGTGGGGCGGCCATGTGGGATTCATGTGTCTGGTTTTACATAAAGAGCCTTGTCCCAGTTGAGGAATGACAGAGGCTTCTCTCCTTGCAGTGCGAAGCTCACCTTGGCCATGTGTTTCCTGATGGACCTGGGCCTACTGGTCAGAGGTTTTGCATCAACAGTGTGGCACTCAAGTTCAAACCAAGCAAACACTGACTACCTCCAAGAGTCCCCTTCCCTCGCCACTCCCTCATTTCCAAACTCAATTTTCATAATTTATGTGAGTAGCTAGTTCTATTACCTACTAAACCAGGCTAAGTTTGCTGCTATCACCAAGCAAGTCACACCTTCTCTAACTTACTACCTGGAGTCAGCCAACCCTGGCTCTGGCTTTGATTGGAATTTCACAAAATGACAGAGGGGCAACCATTTCCATTAAATCGACTTCGGTGGGCTTTGCTTGGACCAGAGGGCATGACTCTTTGGGGACATTTGGAGGCTGATGGACAAACCAAAGAATTCCTACAAAACCACCCTGAACGTTCCATTGCAGTTAAGTTCTTCATGGACATATATAGGTGAGAGATCAAGTGAAAAGAGGAAAGAAAATATGGGGTTAGACTAATTCACAGTCCCAGCATGGAAAGAAGCAACGAGGAGGAGGGTTGTGGATGAGCTGTGCTTTGGGGGATCCACGGGACGCACGGTATTTTTTTCAAAACTTTAGACTGTCTTGAACTTTCCAGTTCCAGCTTCTCTACGGGCAACTTAAGTTTCGATGGGAGTTTGCTAGATTTCAGTGATGATGAATACAAGTGGCTACAAAATTAAACTTTAATTTAGTTCAAATAAAATATTTACTAAAATCTGTTTGCTTTTTGTCTAAGTCTGTGAATTTGCTCTTTTATAAAAATGACTAAATCAAATGCCAAAAAATAATTAGGTCATGGGGTAGTAGGTGTTTGGTTACACCAATGCTGATAGCAACTCAAGTGTTTTTTTTACACGTTGAGAGTCTTGAATAATTTGTTACTGAAAGTGTTTAAATCATTTTCTTTGAGACTTTATGGACAGAAAGGAGACTTAAGTATTCTATTTTTATTACTGAGTTATGCATTATGAACTCTTCTTCTAGTGCTTACCCTGGAAATCACAACATCCATCCTTAATTTATTACAGTCATACTAAAATTATTAATTTTTTCTACTTTTCCAAGAATGTTAACCTTAGAACACTTTAACTTCATTAACATTCTCCCATATTTTGTGTTACTATTGTCATGTATTTAATTTAATTTTATACACATATAAACCCCACAAATCATTATTAGTGTATATGTTGATATTCATTTATCTTTACCTACATATTTGCTGTTTCTTTTGCTCTTTATTTCTTCCTGAAATCCCATGTTTCCTTGTGGGATTTTTTTTTCTTCTGCTTGAAGAACTCTTTTGCTTTTAGTGCATGATTTCTCATGGTGAATCTTCTCAGTTTCTATTGGTAAGAAAATGTATTTATTCGCCTTTCATTTTTTTTACGCTTTATTGAGGTACAATTGATATATTTAAAAATTGCACATATTTAATGTATACCTTTGGGTCTCCTTTTATTTTTGAAGAATCCTTTTCCCTGGACGTAGAATTCTAATTTGGAGAAATTTTATTTGGACATTTTACAGTTTCATTCAATTGTCTTATGGCTTCTATAGTTTCTCCTGAGAAATCAGCTGTCAGTGCAATTGTTGCTCCTCTGAAGGTAATGTGTTCCCCTCCCCCACAACTGTTTTTATGATTTTCTCTTTTTATTTGATTTTCAGCAGTTTGTAATGTGCCCTGGTGTGGTTGTCTTTGTATTTATTGTGCTTGGGGTTCACAGAGCTCTTTGAATCTTAGGTTGATACTTCCATCAGTTTTGTTATTATCTCTTTCTTTTTCTCCCTAGACTCTCTCCTTTTGAATTACACAAATTTTAGACCATTAATTGCATCCCACATATCTCTAAGGCTCTTTTCTGTATCTTCCCGTTCTTTTAAATATCTGTATTTCTATGTGGATATTTTCTGTCAACCTCTTCTCTAATTTACTAGCCTTATCCTTTTGCTTGTCTAGTCTGCTGTTAAACACATCTTATGCATTCTTAATTTTAAGTGTTGTACTTTTGTAGTCCTAAAATAACCATTTGATTCTTTTTTATGGATTCCAGTTCTCTGTTAAAGTTCTCCGTCTTCAACAGGCAAAAAGAAAATTCTATGAGGCCTTTCCTCCTGAAACAGTTTGAACTTTTAATCTCTGCTCACAAAACTGATGAAAAACAGTGCTCTGCATTTCAGAGGCTTTCCACTTAGGGTTTTAGCACCCTGACCTACACAGATCCCATATTCATCTAATGTGCTGAGATGAAAACTAGCCATTTACTTAGGGTCCCCAAGTCTCTGTTATAAATGCTCTGCTCATTTCTGTGTCCCCTAGCAGATGCCCTTTGTGGGTACAAAGCCTAAATTCTCAGGCTCTTGGCAGAGTTTAGAATTGGCAAATGATCCCAGGATAAAAGGAGCTCTGTGGGGTTCTTCCCTCTCTGGAGTTGTGGCAGACAGAATAATGGCTCCCCAGAGATGTCCATATCCTAATCCCCAGACCTGTAAATACATTACTTTCATGGTAAAAGGGTCTTTGCAGATGTGAATGAATTAAAGACCTTGATACAGGGAGATAGATTATCCTGGATTCTCTGGATGGGTCCATTCTAATCACATGAGTCTTTAGAAGTAAACCTTTCCTGGCTGGGGTCAGGGAGAGATGTGATGATGGAAGAAGGGTCGGAGAGATGCCACATTGCTGGCTTTGAAGATGCAAGTAGGTAGGACCATGAGCCCAAGAATGTGAATAGCTTCTAGGAGCTGGAAAAGGCAAGAAAATGGATTCTCCCCTAGAGCTTCAGAAAGGAACACAGCCCTGCCGACATCTTCTTTATCCCAGCGAGACTCTTCTCAGACTTCCATGTGACCGCAAGGTAATAAATGTTGTCTTAAGCCACCCAGATTGTGGTTGGTTGTTCACAGCAGCAATAGAAAACTAGTACAGGAACCTTAGCCCCTTTATTTCTTGTTACCTCAGAACCTTTCTGTTGTCTACAGAGATAATAATTTGTAATTACTTAATAATTTATAAATTAATAAATGTAACACATATTTATAAATTAATAAATAATTTCTGTATTTTGCCTAGCTCTCGTTGTCCCGGATGGGAGTGCTGGTATGCTGCTAGCTATCCATTGCTCCTGGATAATAGCTCACGGTTTTAGTATCCGAAGGCTTTTAACTTTGCCCTCACAAATGTCCCTGTGAGGAAGACAAAGACAGTATGTTTTTTTGCTATTTTGTATTTGGAGTGGAAGCTCAGGAAGGTTGAGTGAATTATTCCAAATCAGATAATGCTTAAGAAGCCAAGTCAAGCCTACAACACAGGTCTCTAGACAACACGGCCAGTCCTCCTTTCATTATTATAATGTCTGTGACCCACAATCAGAATCAAGAACTCCTATATTTTATATTATTTACATACAGTTACTTTAAGTGAAAAATTTGCTGAATGTTAATAATTTCAAACAATCATGTAACCTCTACCACAATCAAG